>NC_092826.1:94939955-96139955 GCF_039878825.1 Excalfactoria chinensis
TTTACTATTGTGCATATTGGTATACTCAAGGTACACAGCTTTAGATGGGCAAAGATAAGCTGTACAAAAGGCATTTGGCACTCTGAACCTCAAGCTGTGAACTCCAACCACATGCAGATACTACTTTATCTCTTATCCCCTCTTTCTCTGGTGATTTACTGCAGCAGGGATAGGAAAAGCAAAAGATTTACTTAACCAATGTGAAATGGAATATGTTAACTAATACTCTGAATATGTTTTGTGTACTTACAGGTACTTGTAACATGCAGAAAGTGCAGGTTCTTAGTCACAGAAGGTTAAAACTCGGCAGCTCTGCTGTTACGGTGAAGAACTGACTGCTCTCAGAGCATTCACCTGACAGTGAGCACAGACTGTCTGTGTCTGCAAACAACCAGTAGTTTTAAATTTCCCTTCTTTATTAAAATCCATGGAGCGAGCAGAGAAAATCTCTCGTCTCCCTTGAGTCCCTCACTTGAATGGAGACACACATGAAACAATGATAGAAATCTACATGATCTTCTTGATCCTCCTTCATTCTTTTACTCCCGCCTTCCATTACATTTCAGCTACTAACAGCTCCTACTTCAGCCCTGAAAGACCCATTTGATTGTCTCAGTTTCTCACCTGATGCAACCAGACAGAATTTAACTCTTCTTCCATGGCCTGGTCTACAAACGTGCCCTTTGAGCAAAGTGCATTGAGTTCTAAAACTCAGGGACTACACTCAAAGCCTCTTTTCACCAGGCAAGGAAAGCTGCTGTTTGTCTGACAGTTAGCTCCAAAAGCTGAGTACTGAATTTGCATACAACCCCCATGCACAACATCCTGTGAGGTACTGCACTAGAGAGTCTGGAACTTCAGCCACATAGAGATTTCCATAGTGGTGGTTTTGCAAGGCTCTGAACACTGCTTGTGCTGACTTGCCTTTTTGCCTTTCAGTGCCTTGCATTGAGCAATGGTTCTTGGCTTTTCTCTGAAAAGCAGACAGCACCACGCATTCAAAACATCAGGAAAAAAAAAAACTATGTCTGGAGAATTCTCCTCCCACTCGGTGCTGTCCCCATCTGGGCCCCACTCACACATCTCTGAGTCTCAGCAGCAGCTGAGCAGGAGCAGCAAACATGCTGCTGCTGGCAGCTCTGATGGTCGCAACTGCATGGTCTTGTAAGTCCTTCAGCTTCTTTTTCCTCAGGGCAACCATGATTGTGCCCTAACAGATGGCTTCCCAACTGGAAGGTCTCAATGAGTAACATAATTATCCTCTTTTTCTCCTTTCTCTCTCTCTCTATTATTTTTCTATTTTTAAATTTTCCCTTTCATAATTCTAGATGGATTTTGCACAGGAAACTCCCCTACAGAGCCCTGTATCCATCACCAAGTCACAAGGAAATGCAGATCTGAAGTGTCATTTTAAAGACTTCTCTGGAAATTTTGATAACACCTTCATACACTGGTATCAGCAAAAGGAGAATAAAGCTCCTGTGAGGATGATGTACTTTTCAGCAGGGAAAACAGTACCAGATGAGGGCTTTCAAAGGCACAGATATACGATTCAATCAAATTCTGGACAGAAAATTTGTACTCTTACAATCAGAAAGGTCATTCCGGATGATGCTGCTACTTACTATTGTGCCTACTGGGACCCTCACTGTGGCAGAAGCCAAACAATCACCACAACAAATACTTCCTCAGCAGCTCCCAGATCATTTGGAACAAACAGATCAACTCCAGTGGTGTGGATGAGCTGCTCAGTTAGAAATACTTCAATCTCAATCTCTCAGAGGATTTTGGATATCTTCTTCTCTCAAATGAAGGATTATGAAGCTATCTGTACAGTCCGTGTTGACCATTTTCTTCAGTGACAAGTCAGACCTAACCTGGACAGCTGTATGATTGGACAGGAATCTGCACAGTTCATGTGTCGTCTTTTAACAGACAGCACAAAGTATGATTTTTAATTATTTCTGCTGGGAGACTTGCTGTGTTAGAAATCTTCAAAACAAAACTTAGACAGTGGTAGTTTAGATATTATTTGTGTGAGATTCCACACAATGATATTTCCTTTTTTTTTTTTTTTTTTTTACTGTGCAATCTGTAGTTGGAACGCTGTTGTCAGTATAATGTGTGTAGCATTGCCTGCAGTATCTTGCTGAGAAAATACTGAGAATTCCAAGGTGAGTAATTCCAAGGTGAGTGCTTTGAAACACTGGAAGGCCACTGAGAGGTCTCACTGTGAGATCTCCCCAGAGCATCTCTACTCCAAGACATAAAAGCTTTGTTCCCTCAACGTTTCTCCGTACGAGAGGTGCTCCAGCCCTCTGATCATCATAGTTTCCCTCCTCTACACCCGTTCCAAGAGGTCCATGTCTTTCTTGTGCTGGAGGCCCCAGGTCTGGATGCAGTACTCAGGGAGGGCCCCAGGCCTGGACTCACTGAGGACTCCTGCAGGGGCCTCACAATAGCCAAGTAGAGGGGGACAGTCACTTCCATCTCCCTGCTGGCCACTCCTCTATAAATGCAACGCATGACACAGTTGGCCTTCCAGGCTGTAAGCGCACACTGCTGCCTCATGTCCAGCTTCTCTTCCACCAGAACCTCCAAGTCCTTCTCTGCAGGGCTGCTCTCATGGTGTTCTTCCCCCAGTTTGTGTAAACACCTGGGATTGCCCTGACCCAACTGCAACCTTGCACTTGGCCTACTGAATCTCATCATCTTTGCATGGGCCCACATCTCCAACCTCTCCAGGTCCCTCTGGTTGGCTTCCCTCTTCCAACGTGCACCGCTCTGCTTGGGTGTCATCTGCAAACTTGCTGAAGGTGCACTCGATGCATCATCTGTGTCAGTGATGGAAGATGTGGAAGAGCTCTGACCCAAGACTGACCCCCAAGAGACACAAGCTTGTGACCAGAATCCACCCCACACAGAACCATTAATCACAACCCTTTGGCTGTATGCAGCCAACCAGTTCTTAATTCACCAAAATAGTCCATCCTTCAAATCCATACCTCTCCAACTAAGAGAGACCGTGCCAAAGCCTTGCAGAGTCCAGATAGATGACATCCATCGCCCTCCCCCATCCACTGATGCCATCACTCCATCATAGAAGGTCACCGGATTGGTCAGGCAAGATTTGCCCTTGGTGAAGCCATGCTGGCTGTCTCGGATACATCTTTGTCTCATATGAGCCTTAACATAGCTTCTTGGAGGATTTGCTCCTTGATTTTCCCAGGCACAGAGATGAGGCTCACTGGCCTGCAGTCCCCTGGCTCATCCTTCTTAAAAATGGGAATTCAGGGTCCTGGCAGACATGGGAAGCCTGACAGGACAGAGAAGATTAGGCAAAGCACTATTGAGCACCGCAGCTTTTTCCATGTCTGAGGAAGCCGGTTCTTCGTCCTCACTAATCAGAGGGCCAACACTCTCCTTGATCTCTCTCCTCCTGCCTATGTACCTGTAGAATCCCCTTGTGTTCTTCCTGACATGCCTCGCCAACTTCATCTCCTTCTGTGTCTTGGCTTTCCTAATCAATCTCTACAAAAGCTTTGGGATTGCCTGATAAATGCCAGCCTGGTGAACAATCCTTAGGCCTGTGTGCAGCATTAGGGGATGGAAGCATGCTCTGTTTTAATGAGAAAATACTAAAGCATCATGAAACACATTGAAAGATATTCTACATATGCTTTCTGACGGGTGATGAGAGCAGTAAGAACACGGAATTGAGTGTATTGCTCCTGCTGTCCTGCAGGTGTCCTGCACGTTTATACTATACTATAGTATGCCTGCAAATGGTTCTTGAACCTAGTGGCAGGTAGAAGAGCGTCATTGGGAGTCACAGCAAGAAGTGACTTCTACTCCTCGGATCGTCTTTGGGACCTCTCGAATGTGAGACTGAGGCTGTCCGTGCAGGGAAGCCCTAGGAGAGGAGCACCATGTGGCTGCTGACAGCTCTCATCCTGGCAGTTGCTTTCTCCTGTACGTGCCCTGCTCACTCTGCTGCCTGCATGAACAGCAGGAACCTCTGCTGTTCCAGTTTGGTCTTCCCTGTTTCTCTCTTGCTTTCCCTTAGGTGGCTCTGCACAAGCCCTCCAGCAGAGTCCAGTGTCCATCAGCAAGCCTGAAAGCAAAACGGTGCTCATCACCTGCCGCATTTCCATCTCCAACTTTGACCAAGTCTTCATTCACTGGTACCGCAGGAGGCCTGGGGGAGCTCCCAGGCGCATTGCCTACATGGCAACCAGGCTGTTCACTTGAGAAGGAGTCCGATGAGGGGAAATTCAGCATGGAGAAGGACCTCGCCAAATCTGAGTGTACCCTGACAGTGGGCAGAGTCACTGCACAAGACGCTGCGACCTACTACTGTGCCAGATGGGATGCACAGCAGCAGAGAGCGGTAGGGAACCCACACAAAGACATGCTCTGCTTCACAAAACAGACCCTGCAATGTCAGAACACTTGTGGACATGGCCTCACATCCCCTCTGCACCTTTATTCTAGGCAAAGGCTATGTGGTCTCTAAAATGTTTCCCTTTCCTGTACGGTTTGCCCCAGGCTACAAGGTCCCTCTGTGGTGCTGCTTTCTCACAGCAACACCTGCTGCTGTGCAGGGCCCCTCTCTGGGTGGCCCCTAGTGACTCACATCCTTCCCTCAGGCACAGCCCTGTCCCTGCCACACAGCTGGGGGCTTTCTCTGGGGCAGAGGCAAGCAGGCACCCTGAGAAGAATGCTGCTGCTGACAGTTCTGGCCCTGGCAGAAGCCTGCTTGCATCCATTCCCCTCCCTGTGGAGAGATGCACTGGGAACAGCAGCGGCAGGAGGCTGTCCGCATACAGCTGTGGGCAGCAGGCTGGCAGTGCTTGCTGTCTTTTCTCTCCTTCTGATGGATGGACATGCACCAAGTGCTACTGCAACAGCATCCACCATCTGTTACCAAAAAGAGATCCAAAACTGTGAGAATGGAGTGCAAAGTCGAGGGCATAGATGACTTCCAGGCTGCCTACATCCACTGGTACCGACAAATGCCTGCTGGAGCTCCTGAAAGGCTTCTCTGTGTGACAGGAGTATCACAAGTTTACTATGATTCGGATTCCTATAAGAACAAATATTTTTCTTATAAAAGTGAGAATAAAATCTGCACTCTCTCATTTATTAATATACGTGTTGATGATGAAGGTACCTACTACTGTGCCTACTGGGAGTCTCACAGAGGAACAGACTGCAGGCAGACCTTACAGAAAGCCGCGGCTGCAGCTTCAGCGGCACACTTTCATTCAAGGGCCAAGAACCACAGCTGCCTTGATACCTGTATCCCTTTGCCATAATACATCCCACAAGCTTACACAGGGAAGGAAATCTAAGAAGAAAGCCAAGGCACTTACGTGGCAATCACGTGACAACACACTGTACTGAGGGCTGATGAAAACTGCTTCTTGGACAGATCCAGTGGTCTGAGGAAAGTGGCCTTGGGAAGGGCAGAACTGATAACCCCCACTTTCAGTGTGTGTGCTTAGCAAGATTTCTGTGTAAGTTTTCATGCAAGATAGCAGATAGATAGAAAGATAGATGGAAAGAAAGATAGATGGAAAGAAAGATAGAACGATAGAAAGAAGGAAGGAAGGAAGGAAGGAAGGAAGGAAGGAAGGGAAGGAAGGGAAGGGAAGGGAAGGGAAGGGAAGGGAAGGGAAGGGAAGGGAAGGGAAGGGAAGGGAAGGGAAGAGGGAAGGGAAGGAAGGGAAGGGAAGGGAAGGGAAGGGAAGGGAAGGAAGGGAAGGGAAGGGAAGGAAGGAAGGGAAGGGGGGAGGGAGGGAAGGGGAGGGGAAGGGAGGGGAAGGAAGGGAAGGGAGGGGAAGGGAAGGGAAGGAAGGGAAGGGAAGGGAAGGGAAGGGAAGGGAAGGGAAGGGAAGGGAAGGGAAGGGAGGGAAGGGAGGGAAGGGGAAGGGAAGGGAAGGGAAGGGAAGGGAAGGGAAGGAAGGGAAGGGAAGGGAAGGGAAGGGAAGGGAAGGGGAGGGGAGGGGAGGGGAGGGGAGGGGAGGGGAGGGGAGGGGAGGGGAGGGGTGGGAGGGGAGGGAGGGGAGGGAGGGGAGGGAGGGGAGGGGAGGGGAGGGGAGGGGAGGGGAGGGGAGGGGAGGGGAGGGGAGGGAGGGAGGGAGGGAGGGAGGGAGGGAGGGAGGGAGGGAGGGAGGGAGGGAGGGAGGGAGGGAGGAGGGAGGAGGAAGGAAGGGAGGAGGGAGGAAGGAAGGAAGGAAGGAAGGAAGGAAGGAAGGAAGGAAGGAAGGAAGGAAGGAAGGAAGGAAGGAAGGAAGGAAGGAAGAAGGAAGGAAGGAAGGAGGAAGGAAGGAAGGAAGGAAGGAAGGAAGGAAGGAAGGAAGGAAGGAAGGAAGGAAGGAAGGAAGGAAGGAAGGAAGAAGGAAGGAAGGGAAGGAAGGAAGGAAGGAAGGAAGAAGAATGGAAGAAAGGAAGAAGGAAGAAAGGAAGAAAGGAAGAAAGGAAGAAAGGAAGAAAGGAAGGAAGAGAAAGGAAGAAGGAAGGAAGGAAGGAAAGGAAGAAGAAGGAAGAAGAAGAAGGAAGAAGAAAGAAAGAAAGAAAGAAAGAAGAAAGAAGAAGAAAAGAAAGAAGAAGAAAGAAAGAAAGAAAGAAAGAAAGAAAGAAAGAAAGAAAGAAAGAAAGAAAGAAAGAAAGAAAGAAAGAAAGAAAGAAAGAAAGAAAGAAGAAAGAAAAGAAAGAAAGAATGAAAGAAAGAAGAAAGAAAGAAACGAAAGAAAGAAAGAAAGAGAAAGAAAGAAAGAAAGAAAGAAAGAAAAAGAAAGAAAGAAAAAAAAAAAGAGGTTAGGTCCCCTCTATAGTGTTCCTGATTCCATTTTGTTTGCCAGAGAGCTTACCACACACAAATATGCACTCCACTGTAATGAACTGAAGACCTTCCATTAGATGAGCCATGAGTCATTTCCTCCTCCCAGTCATTGGGGCTTTCTCCGTCTTGATGGCTTTATAACACTCGTGCCACGACTTCAGTTCGACATTTCACTCATGCAGACAACATGCTGCTGCTTCCCTTACTCGTTGCGACTTCATTTTGGTCCCGTAAGTGCTGCTTCCTTTCTCCTCTCCATCCTGTGCATGGAGAACACAGACCCTGCTCCAGAGCTCAGTGCTTCCTCGCCTACATGCAGTTTTCTCCCCTGCTCCCTTGCAGGTGGAGATGCACAGGCTGCACCGGTGCAAAGCCCGGCAGAGCGCACACTGGTGGAGGGCAGCTCAGTCTCCATGACATGCCAGCTGAGTAGTGACAAACATTGTGCACTGGTACAGGCAGCCTTCCCGGGGGAGCCACCCCAAGAGGATACTGTACATGTCTGGGAAACTCACCAATCTTTGATGACAGCATCGACAGAATAAAGTTTCAAGCTCAGAAAAATCCTTCAACTATGTTCTGACAATAAAGACAGCAACCCGGAGGGATACCGGTACTTACTATTGTGCATATTGGTATACTCAAGGTTACACAGCTTTAGATGGGCAAAGATAAGCTGTACAAAAAGGCATTTGGCACTCTGAACCTCAAGCTGTGAACTCCAACCACATGCAGATACTACTTTATCTCTTTATCCCCTCTTTCTCTGGTGATTTACTGCAGCAGGATAGGAAAAGCAAAAGATTAACTTAACCAATGTGAAATGGAATATGTTAACTAATACTCTGAATATGTTTTGTGTACTTACAGGTACTTGTAACATGCAGAAAGTGCAGGTTCTTAGTCACAGAAGGTTAAAACTCGGCAGCTCTGCTGTTACGGTGAAGAACTGACTGCTCTCAGAGCATTCACCTGACAGTGAGCACAGACTGTCTGTGTCTGCAAACAACCAGTAGTTGTAAATTTCCCTTCTTTATTAAAATCCATGGAGCGAGCAGAGAAACATCTCTCGCTTCCCTTGAGTCCCTCACTTGAATGGAGACACGTGAAACAATGATAGAAATCTACATGATCTTCTTGATCCTCCTTCATTCTTTTTCTCCCGCCTTCCATTACATTTCAGCTACTAACAGCTCCTACTTCAGCCCTGAAAGACCCATTTGATTGTCTCAATTTCTCACCTGAAGCAACCAGACAGAATTTAACTCTTCTTCCATGGCCTGGTCTACAAACGTGCCCTTTGAGCAAAGTGCATTGAGTTCTAAAACTCAGGGGACTACACTCAAAGCCTCTTTTCACCAGGCAAGGAAAGCTGCTGTTTGTCTGACAGTTAGCTCCAAAAGCTGAGTACTGAAATACAACCCCCATGCACAACATCCTGTGAGGTACTGCACTAGAGAGTCTGGAACTTCAGCCACATAGAGATTTCCATAGTGGTGGTTTTGCAAGGCTCTGAACACTGCTTGTGCTGGACTTGCCTTTTTGCCTTTCAGTGCCTGCATTGAGCAATGGTTCTTGGCTTTTCTCTGAAAGGCAGACAGCACCACCGCATTCAAAACATCCAGAAAAAAAAAACATGTCTGGAGAATTCTCCTCCCACTCGATGCTGTCCCCACCTGGGGCCCCACTCACACATCTCTGAGTCTCAGCAGCAGCTGAGAAGGAGCAGCAAACATGCTGCTGCTGGCAGCTCTGATGGCCGCAACTGCATGGTCTTGTAAGTCCTTCAGCTTCTTTTTCCTCATGGGCAACCATGGATTGTGCCCTCACAGATGGCTTCCCAACTGGAAGGTCTCAATGAGTAACATAATTTATCCTCTTTTTCTCCTTTCTCTCTCCCTCTAGTATTTATTTATTTTTAAATTTTCCTTTTCATAATTCTAGATGGATTTGCACAGGAAACTCCCCTACAGAGCCCTGTATCCATCACCAAGTCACAAGGAAATGCAGATCTGAAGTGTCATTTTAAAGACTTCTCTGGAAATTTTGATAACACCATCATACACTGGTATCAGCAAAAGGAGAATAAAGCTCCTGTGAGGATGATGTACTTTTCAGCAGGGAAATCAGTACTAGATGAGGGCTTTCAAAGGCACAGATATACGATTCAATCAAATTCTGGACAGAAAATTTGTACTCTTACAATCAGAAAGGTCATTCCGGATGATGCTGCTACTTACTATTGTGCCTACTGGGACCCTCACTGTGGCAGAAGCCAAACAATCACCACAACAAATACTTCCTCGGCAGCTCCCAGATCATTTGGAACAAACCAGATCTACTCCCGTGGTGTGGATGAGCTGCTCAGTTAGAAATACTTCAATCTCAATCTCTCAGAGGATTTTGGATATCTTCTTCTCTCAAATGAAGGATTATGAAGCTATCTGTACAGTCCGTGTTGACCATTTCTTCAGTGACAAGTCAGACCTTAACCTGGACAGCTGTATGATTGGACAGGAATCTGCACAGTTCATGTGTCATCTTTTAACAGACAGCACAAAGTATGATTTTTAATTATTTCTACTGGGAGACTTGTTGTGTTAGAAATCTTCAAAACAAAACTTAGACAGTGGTAACAGTTTAGATATTATTTGTGTGAGATCTCACCACAATGATATTTCCTTTTTTTTTTTTTTTTTACTGTGCAATCTGTAGTTGGAATGCTGTTGTAAGTATAATGTGTGTAGCATTGCCTGCAGTATCTTGCTGAGAAAATACATGAGAATTCCAAGGTGAGTATAAATAAATAAAACAACAAAAAGCATAAGAGTATTGCACCTTTCGGCAGTGTGCAGTTAGATTTTGTCTGGATAAGGGCAGGTATTTTGGCCAAAGTGAGAACAGTGTCATCACTCAGAACAGGCACAATCCTAGCGACAGTCTCTTCCTTCCTGGGCTCCTGGGTGATATAAGCTCTGTCGTGCTGCACATAAGCAGCTGGGAGGTGCTGCTAAGCTGTCCATTATTCGTCAGGTGAAACTCAAGCTCATACAGGAGGTAATCATACAAACGTGGTTCAAAAATGGACACTCAGCAGAGTTTCTGAAGATATGTCAAAGGCTTTGTCCAAAGAGAAAGGAAACTTTGAGACATGTCTCAGAGCCACAATCCAACTTCTGCTCCGTGTAGGTCAATTCCTGACAGGTTTCTCTGACAGTGTAGGTTTAGCAGTTCCCAAAACAGAACAGTAACCATCTTGAAGTGGAAATGACGGGCTTGGCCTCTTTCAAGATCAGGACACCGTCTTCATTAACAGCCCCAGTTTGATCTACCAGCAAAGGCTACTCAGAGTGCAGTTATTTACTCTCCCAGGTCACAGAATAAATGTGTTCCCCTTGTTTTCTGCATGAGCCGTGTCGTGTCAGAGAGTTTCACAGGAAAGGGGAGCTTTGCTGAAAAATGTTTATGGCTAATTGAAATCAGAGGCAGAAAACCCAGAACTCCTGAAGTTGCTCAGTGGTTCATGGATTTGGGTTTTCTGGGCAAAGCAGTCAGCAAGAGGGAGATGCAGTTTCATCACCTTGCTTCTATTTCCTATCTTTCCTGTATTTCCCATCTTCCCTTCCCCATCTCCCGAAATGGCTAGGACTTGTAATGAACTCCTCAGACCAACATTTGAACTATTGTTTCTTAATCTCACGCCAGGTATACATATCTCAAAGAAACCTGCCTCCCTCCACAATCTGGAGTGAGACAATCTCTTTGATTCTTAAGGGGAAACTCTCCTTCTGGGTATTATTTAGAGGAAAATGCTACCGTCATTGTTGTCAAGAATATTTCCCTCTGTGAAATCTAAATTATTCTAAATTAAAACTTAGCATCTCCTTGGCTTTGTGGTGCAAAGGAACAATATTTTGATTTTTTTTTTTTTTAATTCAGTGCATTTTATCTGCTGCAAGAGCACATTACCACAACAAAAAGATAAAGAAACAAAACCTTTACTTGTACATGAAAAGCTTGCTGAAGAGTAATTTCCCATAGAGTATAGTTGAGGAGTTGTAAACTTCATAGGAACTAGAGGTCAATTACTATTTCAATTAACTAATTAATTATACAATAAATTATTAACTATATAATAAGTATAAATTTAAATATAATATATATATTTGAATTATAAAAGTAAACTCTATTATTGTACATTCTAAAATTGTATATTCTATGTTATTATATAATGATATGATTATGATAGATATGCAAGTGTTAGTGCTACTGTTTCCTACTGAGACAAAATAAAAACAGTCCAAGAACGGCGCAGTAGTAGGCGAGAGAGGTTCATGGTGTTTGGGGGGCATCCTCTTCAGAGATCAAGTTGTGTTATGTTATCCGATGGTGAGCGCTCTTGGCTCACGCTGCCATCCATAGGAGCTGAGGTGGACTTAAGCCTTCTGCAAGAGAGTTTATACATTATACATCAGCTTTTTGAGCTGGCATTTGAACTTGTCTTCTTCTGTCTCTTCACTGAGCACCCTGCAGCATTAATATAATTAATTTCCAGCTAACCTTAACTCTCTCAATTGCACTTAGATTTACTTTTATGTTATAAACATACCACTGGTAGCACTTAATGTAGCATTGCTCTGAGATGTTTCCCATTCTCCCCACCCAAAGATTCCATTTGCCCTTTCTCTGCTGACACTTACTCTGGCACGACACCTACTTTCTCCGACTCCTGGCCTCCTTCAGGATCTTCTGATGCCTGGTGAGAAAAGTTTGAAGATGATAAGTGATGAGAAATGCATTGCCCCAGGATACATACTCAAGAGGGAAATGGCTGTGCAACTCTGACTATAGAAATATGAAGGGTTAGGGTATTGTAATTGGTACAAAGTATTGGAGAATCCCTGCTGCTTGTTGCATACACATGCAGCTGCCACCACCCATGTAGTGTGCTCCCTAGAAATCCCCCAAATGTGGTTTCATACAGTTACACTCTGGGAGCCAAAAAAGCATGACAAACTCATAGTATGGGGAGTCTGGATTTGGTAGTAAAACCCTCAAGCATGATGTACAACACTCCTCATCACAGACTATAGTACGTTGGCATATGTTTAAGTGCATTTGTGATTCATCCAGCATGGAATTAGGGATGGGAAAGACTTTTTGAGGAAGTCAGCTTGATTCACTCTCTCTTTTGAGTACATGTTTAAGGTTACCTCCTTTTCAAGACAGGTGTAGTGGTACGTACAGGAGTTGGCATTTCTCGTACAGAAGGAAATGGCAGTAGGTGTTATTTTGTAAAGAGATCGTTGTTATCGAAGGCAGAACCCATTTGTACTGTAGAAAAAAATGTAATTTGCAATGTCTCTGCTAATGCAAGTAGGCATTTGGTATTATTTAGCAGAATTTGTGTGATTATTTGGGTAACTGTTCTAATTAATTGGAGTGCAGATGAGTGAAAAACAAAAACTGAATTCTACCCTCTGCCACTGATTTCCTTCCTGAGTCTAGCAAGTCAGCTTGTTGGGATCTCATTTTACTTGCTGTGAAGGAACAAATCACCGAAGCTTTCTTCAGAATACAAAATGTACATATTTGTTGCTTAACCCAGTTAGGCACCTCTTTTCAATCTATCACTCACCAATTTCTGATGGTGTAGAGCCGGGTGGGGCGCTGTCTCTTGGGCCCATGTCGAAGTGGATCCACATCCATGGGTTGTTGTTCTTCTTGATCCAACTCTTCAGCATTTTGAGGTTTGTCCATCTCCATGCGCTCCATGTGGTCATCAACTTCCACCTGCTGAAACTTTCTTCTCCCCATCAGCCTTATCTTCTTTTGGGGAGGAGGATGCATTTTTTCCTGGAGAGCTCTTCTTGTGCCTCCTGCCTGTTTATGCTCTGCCACAGGTATGGCCGTTGAAGGGCTCGGAATACTAGTGCCATCAGCAGTGTACCAGTGTTCCATGGCAACCCAAACATGGCAGTTGGGGCCTATGGCCTGAGAGCTGCCCCAGTTTTGAAGAAGCAAGGACAGGGGGTACGGAGGGACCCTATTCTGGGTAGGACTGTGCCATGGTGCTTGCTAGAGAGAACTTGTAGCCAGGCCTTGGGCAAAAGGCCCCATAGAGACTCCAGTCCCTTCTTTGTGCCATGCCTCCAATCCATTTGTACTGATGAGCGGCAGGATCAGGCCAGGAGAGCCTTCTACTTGGCAGCTGCCTGGCTGCCTGCAAGTGGAGGCAGCCTGTTGCCCAACAGGAACGGAGAGAGCACAAAGGGTACTGACACCCTGCAGGCAGCCTAGGGACATGCAGTCAATAAAGAACTGCTGAGTTTCAAGGGTGGTGGGAGTTCTCTTTTGCTCTCTGTATACAGAGACTCCTTGCTTATATTTCCTACCTTTCCTATCGCCCACCTTCCCTTCCCGATTTCCCTAAATGCTTATGACTTGTCACAAACTGGTCGGACCAACATCTGAACTATTGTTTCTTAATCTCAAGCCGGGTATACCTACATAAAAGAAACTTGCCCCCCTCCCATAAATTGGAGCGAGACATTTATTATTGGCGTCAAGGGCAGGACACCCTCCATGAGAGTGTTGTCCTCCCAGATCTAGTCGGAACCTTTTCTGAGTGCACCTCCTGCAGTTGCAAGGAACGACAATTTTTGATAACTGAGATTTGAGCACCTCCCCATGAAGGGTTAGGGTTAGGGTAGGGTTAGAGTTAGCGTTATCAGTTAGGGTTAGTGTTAGGGTTAGGGTTTTTGTTAGGGTTAGGGTTAGGGTTAGGGTTATCAGTTAGGGTAGGGGTTAGTGTTAGGTTATGGTTAGGGTTAGGGATCGGGTTATGCATGAGGTTAGGGTTAGGTTTAGGTTTAAGTTAGGGTTAGGGTAAGGGTTAGGCTTAGTGTTATCAATTAGGGTTTGCGGTTACGGTTCAGTTTAGTGTTAAGCTTAGAGTTATGAATTAGGGTTAGGGTTGGTGTTAGAGTTAGATTTAGGGCTAGGGTTACGGTTAGGTTTAGGTTTTGGGTTATGATTCAGGTTAGGGTTGGTTTTCAGGTAGGGTTAGGATTAGAGCTAGGTTTGGGGTTAGGGTTAGAGTTAGGTTTAGGTTTAGTGTCAGGATTAGTGTTAGCATTAGGGTTAGGTTTAGGTTCGGGTTACAGTTAGGGTAGGGTTAGGGTTAAGGTTAGGCAAAGGTTTAAGGTTATGGTTAGTGTTAGGGTTAGGGTAGAGTAAGAGTTAAGGTTACGGTTAGAGTTGGGTCAGGGTTAGGGTAGAGTTAGAATTATCAGGGTTAGGGTTATGGTTAGGGGTTGATTTTTGGTTAGGGGTTGTTTTTTGGTTAGGGTTTGTGTTACAGCTTATGGTTAAGGTTATTGTTAGGTTTAGGGTTAGGGTATAAGTTAGGATTAGGTTTCAGGTAGGGTTAGAGTTAGGGTTAGAATTAGGGTTAGTGCTCCGGTTAGGGTTAGGATTAGGTGTAGGTTTATGGTTAGTGTTAGTGTTAGGGTTAGGGATAGGGGTAGGTTTAGGGTTATGGCTTGGTTTAGATTTAGTCTTAGGGCTTGGGTTAGGGTTAGGGTTAGGTGAGGGTTAGGGTTAGGGTTAGGGTTAGGGTTACGGTTAGGGTTACGGTTAGTGTTAGGGTGAGGGTTACGGTTAGTGTTGAGGTTTAGGTTTAGGGTTAGGGTTATTGTTAGGGTTAAGGTTTAGGTAAGGGTTAGGGTTAGTGTTAGGGTTAGGTTTTGGGCTAGGTTTAGGGTTAGGTTTAGGGATAGGTTTAGGGTTAGGTTTGGGTTTTAGGGTTAGGCTTAGGGTTAGGGTTATGTTTGGGTTTAGGGTTACAGTTAGGTTTACGGTAAGTGCAGGGTTGGGCTAATGTCTAGGTTTAGGTTTACGGTTGGGATTAGAGTTCTGGTTTACAGTAGTTTTAGGGTTTGGGATATTTATAGGGTTAGGGATAGTATAGTGTTAGGGTAAGGGTTAGGTTTTGGGTTAAGGTTAGTTTAGGGCTAGGGTTACTGTTAAGGTTAGGGTTTGGTTTATGGTTAGGGTTATTGTTCAGGTTAGGTTTAGGGTTAGGGTTATCGTAAGGGTTAGGATTAGGTGAGGGTTACTATAAGGGCTAGGGGTAGCATCAGGGTTAGGGTTGGGGTAAAGGAATAGGTTTAGCTTCATTGTTAGGGTTAGGGTTAAGATTAGTGTTAGGGTTAGGGTTAGTGTAAGTGTAAGGGTTAGGGTTTGGGTTAGGTTTAGTTTTAGGGTTAGGGTTAATTTATGCTTAGGGTTAGGGTTAGGTTTAGGGTTAAGGTTAGGGTTATGGTTAGGTTTAAGGTTACGGTTGGGTACTACAACAGGCTGCCCAGAGCCATATCCAGCCTGGCCTTGTATGCCTCCAGGGATGGGGCATCCACAACCACCTTGAGCAACCTGTTCCAGTGTGTCACCACCCTTGGAGTGAGAAAGTTCCTCCTAATACCAAAACTAAATCTCCCCTATCTGACCTAGATATACCCAGAATAAGACCATTCCCCCTTGTCCGGTCAAAATCTACCATTGCAAAAACACACCCCTCCTCCTATTTGTACACTCCTTTCAACTGTTGGAAGGCCAATACTGAGGTCTCACCGTGAGGTCTCCTCAAAGCCTTCTCCAAGACATAAAAGCTCTGTTCCCTCAATGTTTCTCCATAGGAGAGGTGCTCCAGCCCTCTGATCATCATAATTTCCCTCCTCTACACCCATTCCACGAGGTCCATGTCCTTTTTGTGCTGGAGGCCCCAGGCCTGGATGCAGTACTCGGGGAGGGCCCCAGGCCTGGACTCACTGAGGACTCCAGCAGGGGCTTCACAATAGCCAAGTAGAGGGGGACAGTCACTTCCATCTCCCTGCTGGCCACTCCTCTTTATATGCAACCCACGACACAGACCCTACGTGTGCCATGGGTGCACAGCTGCAGCGGGTGCTGCCGGCTGCCACAGCCCCAGGCGGCTCTAAATCTCCTGCCAGGCCAGGAAGGCCCACGGCCACTTGCTGCTGCCAGCACCATGCTGCAGGCCGCTTCTCTGGGACAGCCTTTCAGAGTGCTTTCATCCACTGGTACCAGCACAGACTCAGAGAGGCCCTGAAGCACGTTCTGTGCACGTTCTGTCTTCTCTGATGAGTCGTACAGAGAAACTTCCTGGGCTAGCATAAAGCAGGCAGACCCATCTGGATTCTGGCAATGAGAAGTCACAAAGGCACAGGAAGCCACCTATGACTGGGCTTACTGGGAACCCAACAGCCCTGCAGAACCCCCAGCAGCCAGAACACCACTTGGCTGTGCTTTCACTAGGGCAGGGGCTGCAACAGCAGGGATGCACAACAGCAGAGAGCTGTAGGGAGCCTGCACAAGGACATGCTCTGCTTCACAAAACAGACCCTACAATGCCAGAACACTTGTGGACATGGCCTCACCTCCCCTCTGCACCTTTATTCATGGCAAAGGCTATGTGGTCTCTAAAATGTTTCCCTTTCCTGTACGGTTTGCCCCAGGCTACAAGGTCCCTCTGTGGTGCTGCTTTCTCACAGCAACACCTGCTGGCTGTGCAGGGCCCCTCTCTGGGTGGCCCCTAGTGACTCACATCCTTCCCTCAGGCACAGCCCCTGTCCCTGCCACACAGCTGGGGGCTTTCTCTGGGGCAGAGGCAAGCAGGCACCCTGAGAAGAATGCTGCTGCTGACAGTTCTGGCCCTGGCAGAAGCCTGCTTGCATCCATTCCCCTCCCTGTGGAGGATGCACTGGGAACAGCAGCGGCAGGAGGCTGTTCCGCATACAGCTGTGGGCAGCAGGCTGGCAGTGCTTGCTGTCTTTTCTCTCCTTCTGATGGATGGACATGCACAAGTGCAGCTGCAACAGCATCCACCATCTGTTACCAAAAAGAGATCCAAAACTGTGAGAATGGAGTGCAAAGTCGAGGGCATAGATGACTTCCAGGCTGCCTACATCCACTGGTACCGACAAATGCCTGCCGGAGCTCCTGAAAGGCTTCTCTGTGTGACAGGAGTATCACAAGTTTACTATGATTCGGATTCCTATAAGAACAAATATTTGTCTTCCAAAGTGGGGAATAAAATTTGCACTCTCTCGGTTCTTAATGTATGTGATGATGATGAAGGTACCTACTACTGTGCCTACTGGGAGTCTCACAGAGGGAACAGACTGCAGGCAGACCTTACAGAAAGCCGGCTGCAGCTTCAGCAGCACACTTTCATTCAAAGGCCAAGAACCACAGCTGCCTTGATGCCCGTATCCCTTTGCCATAATAACATCCCCATAAGCTTACACAGGGAAGGAAATCTAAGAAGAAAGCCAAGGCACTTACGTGGCAATCACGTTGACAACACACTGTACTGAGGGCTGATGAAAACTGCTTCTTGGACAGATCCAGTGGTCTGCTAGCTGTTACAGATGATTCTTTCATTTTTAATTGTGTGCCTCTTTTCTTAGATCCCCATTTCTGCCCTGGTGGTTTTTGTGGAAGCTCTGGAGGTTGGATTCAGCAAACACAAAAATCCTTATCACAACCTAAGGCATGCTGCCAATGTGATACAAACACTCCAGTCCATTGCCTCCTTTTCAAGACAGGTGTAGTGGTATGTACTGGAGTGGCATCCCTAATACAGAAGGAAATTGAAATAGGTTTTGTTTTGTAAATTATTATTGTTATCCACAGCACATTTGTAGTGTAGAAAAAACAAAATCTGCAATGTCCGTGCTAATGCAAGTAGGCATTTGGGATTTTTAAGAAGAATCTGGGTGAGGATTTGGGTAACTCTTTTAATTGATTGGAGTGAGGATGAGTGAGAAACCCAAGCTGAATTCTCCCCTCTGCCACTGATCTCCTGACTGAGTGTAGCAAGTCAGCTTGTTGGAATTTCACTTTCCTCGCTGTGAAGGAACAAATCACTTAAGCTTTCTTCAGAATAGAAAATGAAATCATTTGTTTCTTAACCCAGTTAGGCACCTCTTTTCAATCTATCGCTCACCAGTTTCTGATGGTGCAGAGTCTCATGGGGCGATGTCCCTTGGCCCCACATGGAGGTGGATCCACGTCCATTGGTTCTTCTTCGTTTCGTGGTTCATCCACCTCCATTGGCTCCACCTCATCTCCAACTTCCATCAGATGAATATTTTGGCTCCTCCCATCAGGCACAACTTCTTCTGGGGAGGAGGAGCCATCAAGATGTGTTGAGCTCTTCCTCTGCTTCCTCCCTTGTGCTGGTCTAACACCGGTATGGCAGTTGAAGGGCTCGAAACACTAGTGACATCAGCAGAGTAACAGTGTTCCATGGCAACCCAAATACAGCAGTTGGGGCCCATGGCCTGAGACCTGCCCCAGTTTGGAAGAAGCAAGGACAGGGGGTAGTGAGGGACCCTATTCTGGGTAGGGCTGTGCCATGGTGCTTGCTAGAGAGAACCTGTAGCCAGGCCTTGGGCAAAAGGCCCCGTAGAGACTCCAGTCCCTTCTTCGTGCCATGCCTCCAATCCATTTGTACTGATGAGCGGCAGGATCAGGCCAGGAGAGCCTTCTACTTGGCAGCTGCCTGGCTGCCTGCAAGTGGAGGCAGCCTGTTGCCCAACAGGAATGGAGAGGGCACAAAGGGTACTGACACCCTGCAGGCAGCCTAGGGACATGCAGTCAATAAAGAACTGCTGAGTTTCAAGGGTGGTGTGAGTTCTTCTTTGCTGCCCTTCACCTCTACATCGAAGCATAGAAGAGGTAGTGTCTCATGTGCTCGGATTCCCCGGGGAGAGGAGAGGGAGGACAGGGCCTGGTGTCCTCTGATTGGCTGTGCTGGGATGGCATGAGGGGTCTGCTGGAGGGTCTGTGAGATCCTTGAGGTTTGGTGGTGGCGTTTTCACTCTGAGGATGAGAGGGCTTACTTGGGATGCCCAGCAGCTTCATAACCTCTGGGTAGGCCCTGAAGCAGCAATGGGCAGTGCCAAGGCCAGCACAGCACTCCTATTGTTCCTCCAGCTCTTTGGACACCTGTAAATTAAACTTCCATATTTTTGCCACCTCACCAAACCACATGCATTGTTTCCAACAACACTGCGTTTTCACTTCTGACTGTTTTGACAAAAAGGCAGAAAAACAACTGCAAGGTTTATCAAAACCTGATGGTTAAGGATGGCAAGCACTTCATCAGGAAACAATCAACAGATGTTCTTACATGACAATAGCTCTTCAGGGAAGCACTTCTCTCACACTTTGTATTAGGAACAGAACTCTTGCTGCTGGTGGATTAAGCTACCCAAAGTCAGACTTCCTTGCAGGAAACACCTATTCCTAACAGGTGCGCGGTACCACTTAAGACTGTGAGAGCATTGAGCAAGGTAAAGCCCCTCCGGTGACTAGCTGACTTTATACCACATATGAGAGAAACCTCAATACGGTTTTGTTTGTGCAGGAACAAAACTCCCACAACTGTTAGTAAAATGTGCTTGATCTGTTGTGTCTCCTAGCAGCTCTTGCTTTTACACAGAGGAAGCTGTTGGGAACTAGAGACAGGCCAGTCTGATAGAAATATCCCCAGGTGTAGATTGTTCCTGATAATTTGGGTGTGCACAGAATCCCACAGAGTTGAAAGGGACAGCTTTGGATGAGAGACTACAATCAGTCCACCAGAACCTCCAAGTCCTTCTCTGCAGGGCTGCTCTCATGGGGTTCTTCCCCCAGTTTGTGTAAACATCTGGGATTGCCCTGACCCAACTGCAACCTTGCACTTGGCCTAACTGAATCTCATCAGATTTGCATGGGCCCACATCTCCAACCTCTCCAGATCCCTCTGGATGCCTTCCCTTCCTTCCAACGTGCACCGCTCTGCTTGGTGTCATCTGCAAACTTGCTGAAGGTGCACTCGATGCCATCATCTGTGTCAGTGATGAAGATGTGGAAGAGCTCTGACCCAAGACTGACCCCCAAGAGACACAAGCTTGTGAGCAGAATCCACCCCGATACAGAACCATTAATCACAACCCTTTGGCTGTATGCAGCCAACCAGTTCTTAATTCACCAAATAGCCCATCCTTCAAATCCATACCTCTCCATCTAAGAGAGACCGTGCCAAAGCCTTGCAGAAGTCCAGATAGATGACATCCATCGCCCCTCCCCCATCCACTGATGCCATCACTCCATCATAGAAGGCCACCGGATTGGTCAGGCAAGATTTGCCCTTGGTG
The DNA here is from genome assembly GCF_039878825.1 of Excalfactoria chinensis. Lineage (NCBI taxonomy): Eukaryota > Metazoa > Chordata > Aves > Galliformes > Phasianidae > Excalfactoria > Excalfactoria chinensis. Next base: position 94,960,029 of record NC_092826.1, read on the forward strand.
AAGCCATGCTGGCTGTCTCGAATCACATCTTTGTCTCATATGAGCCTTAACATAGCTTCTTGGAGGATTTGCTCCTTGATTTTCCCAGGCACAGAGATGAGGCTCACTGGCCTGCAGTTCCCTGGCTCATCCTTTCTGCCTTTCTTAAAAATGGGAATTCAGGGTCCTGGCAGACATGGGAAGCCTGACAGACAGAGAAGATTTAGGCAAAGCACTTATTGAGCACCGCAGATTTTTCCATGTCTGAGGAAGCCGGTTCTTCGTCCTCACTAATCAGAGGGCCAACACTCTCCTTGATCTCTCTCCTCCTGCCTATGTACCTGTAGAATCCCCTTGTGTTCTTCCTGACATGCCTCGCCAACTTCATCTCCTTCTGTGCCTTGGCTTTCCTAATCCAATCTCTACAAAAGCTTTGGGATTGCCTGATAAATGCCAGCCCGCTGAACAATCCTTAGGCCTGTGTGCAGCATTAGGAGATGGAAGCATGCTGTTTTAATGAGAAAATACTAAAGCAGCATGAAACACATTGAAAGATATTCTACATATGGCTCTCTGACGGGTTATGAGAGCAGTAAGAACATGGAATTGAGTGTATTGCTCCTGCTGTCCTGCAGGTGTCCTGCACGTTTATACTGTACTATACTATGCCTGCAAATGCTTCTTGATCCTAGTGGCAGGTAGAAGAGCGTCATTGGGAGTCACAGCAAGAAGTGACTTCTACTCCTCGGATCGTCTTTGGGACCTCTCGAATGTGAGACTGAGGCTGTCCGTGCAGGGAAGCCCTAAGGAGAGGAGCAACCATGTGGCTGCTGACAGCTCTCATCCTGGCTGCTGCTTGCTCCTGTACGTGCCCTGCTCACTCTACTGCCTGCATGAACAGCAGGAACCTCTGCTGTTCCAGTTTGGTCTTCCCTGTTTCTCTCTTGCTTTCCCTTAGGTGGCTCTGCACAAGCCCTCCAGCAGAGTCCAGTGTCCATCAGCAAGCCTGAAAGCAAAACGGTGCTCATAACCTGCCACATCTCCATCTCCAACTTTGACAAAGTCATCATTCATAGGGAGCCTGCATAAAGACATGCTCTGCTTCACAAAACAGACCCTGCAATGTCAGAACACTTGTGGGAATGGCCTCACATCCCCTCTGCACCTTTATTCATGGCAAAGGCTATGTGGGCTATAAAAGGTTTTCCTTTCCTGTACGATTTGCCCCAGGCTACAAGGTCCCTCTGTTGTGCTGCTTTCTCACAGCAACACCTGCTGGCTGTGCAGGGCCCCTCTCTGGGTGGCCCCTAGTGACTCACATCCTTCCCTCAGACACAGCCCCTGTCCCTGCCACACAGCTGGGGGCTTCTCTGGGGCAGAGGCAAGCAGACACCCTGAGAAGAATGCTGCTGCTGACAGTTCTGGCCCTGGCAGAAGCCTGCTTGCATCCATTCCCCTCCCTGTGGAGGATGCACTGGGAACAGCAGCGGCAGGAGGCTGTTCCGCATACAGCTGTGGGCAGCAGGCTGGCAGTGCTTGCAGTGTTTTCTCTCCTTCTGATGGATGGACATGCACAAGTGCAGCTGCAACAGCATCCACCATCTGTTACCAAAAAGAGATCCAAAACTGTGAGAATGGAGTGCAAAGTCGAGGGCATAGGTAACTTCCAAGATGCCTACATCCACTGGTACCGACAAATGCCTGCCGGAGCTCCTGAAAGGCTTCTCTATGTGACAGGAGTATCACAAGTTTACTATGATTCGGATTCCTATAAGAACAAATATTTGTCTTCCAAAGTGGGGAATAAAATTTGCACTCTCTCGGTTCTTAATGTACGTGATGATGATGAAGGTACCTACTACTGTGCCTGCTGGGAGTCTCACAGAGGGAACAGACTAAAGGCAGCCCTTACAGAAAGCCGGTTGCAGTTCAGCGGCACACTTTCATTCAAGGGCCAAGAACCACAGCTGCCTTCCTGCCCCCATCCCTCATCCTTCGTGACATCCCCACAAGCTTACACGGGGAAGGAAATCCAAAAGGAAAGCCAAGACACTTAGGTGGCAATCACATTGACAACAGACTGTACTGTGGGCTGATGAAAGTTGCTTCTTGGACAGATCCAGGGGCCTGAGCACAGTGGCCTTGGGAAGGGCACAACTGATAACCCCCACTTTCAGTGTGTGTGCTGAGCAAGATTTCTGGGAAATCAGAAAAAGAATTTCATAAATAGTATGTTTTAGGTCCCCTCTATGTTTTGGTTCTTCCTACTGTGTTCTGACAATAAAGAAAGCAACCCGGAGGGATACCGGTACTTACTATTGTGCATGTTGGTATAATCAAGGTAACAAAGCATTATATGGGCAAAGATAAGCTGTACAAAAAAGCATTTGGCACTCAGAAACTCCAACTCTGAACTCCCACCACATGCAGATACTTCTTTATCTCTTTATCTCCCCTTCCTCCGGTGATTTTCTGCAGCAGGATTGGAAAAGCAAAAGATTAACTTGGCCAATGTGACATGGAATATGTTAACTAATACTCTGAATATGTTTTCTGTACTTACAGGTACCTGTAACATGCAGAAAGTGCAGGTTATAAGTCACAGAAGATTAATACTCGGTGGCTCTCCTGTTATGGTGAAGAACTGACTGCACTCAGAGCATTCAACTGACAGTGAGCACAGACTGCCTGTGTCTGCAAACAACGAGTAGTTGTAATTTTCCCCTCTTTATTAAAATCCATGGAGCAAGCAGAGATACATTTCTTGTTTCCCTTGAGTCCGTCACTTGAATAGTGACACATGTGAAACAATGAGAGAAATCTACATGATCTTCTTGATCCTCCTTCATTTTTCTTCTGCTGTCTTTCTGTCTGACAGATAGCTCCAAAAGCTGAGTACTGAATTTGTATACAACCCCCATGCACAACATCCTGTGAGGTACGAGAGAGTCTGGAACTTCAGCCACATAGAGATTTCCATAGTGGTGGTTTTGCAAGGCTCTGAACACTGCTTGTGCTGGACTTGCCTTTCTGCCTTTCAGTGCCTGCATTGAGCAATGGCTCTTGGCTTTTCTCTGAAAAGCAGACAGCACCACTGCCTTCAAAACAACCTCAGCATTCTCTGGTCTTGCTCCTTTCCCAGGAAGCTGCAGGTTCTTGACAAGCACAGAACCAAGTTTTTATGCACAGAAGAAAAACATGGCTGGAGAATTCTCCTCCCACTCGGTGCTGTCCCCATCTGGGGCCCCACTCACACATCTCTGAGTCTCAGCAGCAGCTGAGCAGGAGCAGCAAACATGCTGCTGCTGGCAGCTCTGATGGCCGCAACTGCATGGTCTTTTAAGTCCTTCAGCTTCTTTTTCCTCATGGGCATCCATGGATTGTGCCCTAACAGATGGCTTCCCAACTGGAAGGTCTCAATGAGTAACATAATTTATCCTCTTTTTCTCCTTTCTCTCTCTCTCTATTATTTTTCTATTTTTTAATTTTCCTTTTCATAATTCTAGATGGATTTGCACAGGAAACTCCCCTACAGAGCCCTGTATCCATCACCAAGTCACAAGGAAATGCAGATCTGAAGTGTCATTTTAAAGACTTCTCTGGAAATTTTGATAACACCGAAGACTTCTCTGGAAATTTTGATAACACCGTCATACACTGGTATCAGCAAAAGGAGAATAAAGCTCCTGTGAGGATGATGTACTTTTCAGCAGGGAAAACAGTATTAGATGAGGGCTTTCAAAGGCACAGATATACGATTCAATCAAATTCTGGACAGAAAATTTGCATTCTTACAATCAGAAGTGTCATTCCGGATGATGCTGCTACTTACTATTGTGCCTACTGGGACCCTCACTGTGGCAGAAGCCAAACAGTCACCTGTCGTAGTAGGCGTTTCCAGGGAAACGAGTTGTGATGTGGATAGGACCTCCCTTGACAATGATTGACATATGATGTATTCCTAGGGGGTGTAGACGAAGTAGATAGCGGCTTATTTAAACCGCTAACACACACAATAAAACGCCATTTAGCTATTCACCATACTGGTGTGAATGTGTAGTTAAATGAGCCCCGGCTGGTCTAGGTCGGATTCGCGGAGGCTTAACGCTTGAGTCCTGATGTGAAATGAACCACAAGTTATCAGTCACCACAACAAATACTTCCTCGGCAGCTCCCAGATCATTTGGAACAAACCAGATCAACTCCCGTGGTGTGAATGAGCTGCTCATCCTGAAGCTGTTCCATCTCAATCTCTCAGAGGATTTTGGATATCTTCTTCTCTCAAAGGAAGGATTATGAAGCTCTCTGGAAAGTCCATGTTATGCATTTCTTCAGTGGCTAGTCTGTTTGGTGATAATCTTCACCTGGAAAGCTGTATGGTTGGAAAGGAATCTGCCCAATACACGTGCCTTCTTGTAACAACAGCACAGTGTTGGATTTGTAATTATGTCTACTGGGAGACTTGCTCTGTTAGAAATCTTCAGGACAAATCTTAGACAGTAGCTGTCATTTGGACATTAGTTGTGTGAGATCCCATCACTACCATGCGCCATTCATTTTCACCTAGAATCAGGTACCAGTCAGATTTCTGCTCTGTGGTCAGAGGAATAGCAGTGATACACAGATACACATTTCATCTGTACTGTAGATTTTGAACACACTGGTTTAGTCTCATATTCTCTCCAGGCAGTTCCTAACACAAATGTGATTGTAACTAACTGAGGTTGCCCATCCAGGAGATTGTCATGGGGTGCTCCTGCAAGGAGCGACTGTGTCTCTGTCTCCCTCCTTTAAGTCTATCCCATCCTTCCCTCCTCCTTGCTCATGCACTGAAGCCACATACCTGCCTGACCTGACATAAAATGAAACAGACTTTGATGTTGATGTTTACAAGGAAGAGAGGGAGTCGTCCAATCCCCTTAGCCACATGTGCTTAACACCACATTGCCATGAGCTATTCTGATTTGTTTTCCAGTATTTCTTTCCAAGAACTGTTTGCATCTCTTCCGAGGATCAAAACTGGTCTTGGATTGAATAATATCTCTTGCATTTGTCTGAAAAGCCGGTGGGATTATAATCTTTTAGCAAACCTGAATGATCGTTTGCTGGCCTTATTCTGACCCCAGGCTGATGTGTTATCACAGCCCTACGTTGCTATGCACAGAAAAAAAAACATCACTGGAGACTTCTGCAATGACTTCTGCTGTCCCCATCTGGGGCCCCAGTCACACATCTCTGAGTCTCAGCAGCAGCTGAGCAGGAGCAGCAAACATGCTGCTGCTGGCAGCTCTGATGGTCGTAACTGCATGGTCTTGTAAGTCCTTCAGCTTCTTTTTCCTCACAGGCACCCATGGATGACATAACAGTTATCTTCCCAAGTAGATGACTGCCAACGAATGACATAAGTTCTCCTCTTTTTCTTTTCTTTTTCTTTTTTTTTTTTTTGTTTTGTTTTTTGTTTTTTGTTTTCTTTTTTGTTTTGTTTTTTTCCCCTAAATGGATTTGCACAGGAAACTCCCATACAGAGTCCTGTATCCAGCACCAGCTCACAAGAAACTATAGACTGGAAGTGTTATTTGCTGAGGCTTTTCTGCCAGCACAGCCCTGTGTTCTTATACATAGAAATATCATCACCGGAGACTCCAACTCAGTGCTTTCTCCATTCAGGGCCCCATTCATTCTCCTCTGTGCCTCCGCAGCAGCGAAGTGGAAGCAACAAACGTGCTGCTGCTGGCAGCTCTTCTGACCACAGCCACTTTGTCTTGTACATTCTGCTCTCTTAAGCTTATTCCTCCTCACAGGAACCCATGGACGAGTTAAAAGATATCTTCCCAAATCCCTGATTCTCACTGAATAACAATTTCTCCTCTTTTTTTTCTTTTTTCCTAGATGGATTGGAATGGGGAATTCCCATACAGAGCCCTATATCCATCACCAAGTCACAAGGAAGTATGCGTCTGCAATGTCATTTTAGAGACTTCCTTGAACATTTTGATAACACTGTCATACACTGGTATCAACTGGAAGAGAATAAACCTCCAAAGAGGCTACTCTTCTTTGCAGGAGGGAAAATTACAGTGGAAAGTGGCTTTGCAGGGAATAAGTACATGGTTGATAATATTTCTAGTCGGAATCTGTCCATTCTAACGATAAACGATGTAAGCCCAGATGATGCTGCTACATACTACTGTGCCTACTGGGACCCGCACCATGAAAGATGCTCAGAGACCATCAAGACACAAAACTCCTTCAACCACTCAACTTCAACTTCAGTCTGAACCACAGGATTGTTACTGCCTCATTCCTGCAGCCTTCTCACCCCATCTTCTATCTGCTGCTACCCAGAGCTAATACTGCACGGATGCAGACAATCCCAAACATTAAAGGCCTGGAAGGGACCTTTGAGGATCATCCAGCCCATCCTCCCTGCTAGAGCAGATTCCCTGGAGCAGGTGGCACCTATGGACGCAGTTTAGTGGGTTGGCAGTTGGACTAGCTGATCACAGCAGTCTTTTCCAATCTTAAGGATTCTATGATTTCTTCAGCTGAAAGCAACACTTCCATGCTGTTCTTCCTGGAGAAGACTCAGCATGTTGCCTGAAGATTTTTCAAGCCTTTTGCTTGATTAGAATACTAAGAGTGATCTTTTGCTTGAAGGGTCCTAAGATTTTCAGTGAGGAAAACTGTCTTATTTTGGATTGGAAACTATCAAATGATGGTGAAGGAAGATGAGTGTTTTTCTTCTTTTTTGATCTGTGTCAGTCTCTTTCCCCATCCTTCTTGCTTTCACTTTCTGTGTTTTACTCCCAGTCATCAATGTAACAGCGCATCTGAAAAGTGTGGATGCAGCATTGCCAAAGCCAGTACCAACAAAAAGAGCTTCCCTTAAGAACACCTTTCCATATTTATGCCTGTAACCAGTGTGTCCCTCTTAGGCACTGCTTCAGTGTTCACATTGACGCTCATGGTATGAAAAGAATCCACTGAAGTTGTTCTCTATCATCAAGCCTTTCTTTAGTATTTTCCTTTACTGTGGTACACCGAGACTCTCCTCGCTTTCTTCTTTGAACTGTAACTCATTGAAGAATATTAGCCAGATGGTTTGAAAAAGTGACGCCATTTCAAGGATGTAGTAAGTGTCCAAATGGGCTGTTGTTGAATTTTGTCCTACTAATACTTGCAAGCCAAAAACATACAGAAGAACTGGACAACTTTTCTGCAATGCACAGGGCTTCGCTTTCTGACTTTCTTCCAAGAAGACCTCCCATCTACTCACTGTTGTGGACACAGTCCAGTCCCAGCAGGAACAGACAAGGTGGCTGGGGAAGAGCTGGTCAGCTTCTTTCTCTGCCTATGTTACTGCTCTTGTTGCATTAAATTTGCAGTAAAAGTAACAAAAATTGCTGATGTTGGAAAAGCCCCATAAGATCATCAAGTCCTCCCATCTGTCTAGCACTACTAAGTCCAGCACTAAACCATGCCCCTAAGCACAACTTCTACATGCCTTTTAAGTACCTCTGGAGATGGGGACTCCACCATTCATTTCAGCGGGCAGCCTGTTCAGCAGTTCTGCCCAGAAGAATTTAGAGCAGATTACCATTTCTCTTATATCTGTTTAAACTGAAATGTGGTCTAAACTGCTTAAGCCATCTGCAGTCTGGTTCCTCTCTGTAGCCACAAACTGTAATTTCTTGACATTGGTTTCTAGTCATTCCAGCACACAAGGTCCCAGAAGTATTCAAACTGTTTCTTTAAATGTCAAGCTAAACATGCAGGCTGTTTGACAGGGCCAGGGTTTTCTCAGAGGTTATCTTGGGCTGTCCTGAAAGAAACAAGAGTGCAAAGGAAAAGCCTTCATCGTCCTTCTGTTGATGTAGGAAAAGATGTCAGTGAGTGGTTATTTCAGGATCAGGATGAACTCCAGGAGGCAGATGGGTAAGAGCCACATGCTGGGACAGGAAACACAAGATGCAGCACATGGACACATTCATGATAGACAGCAGAGTGGCTCGCAGTGCTGGACTGTATCCGAGTACTTAATTCTGAATGAGAGGTGGAGTATTCATGAGAGCACTTGAGATTTTTGCAAAGCTGAAGCACAGTGTGTAGTGTATGGATCAAATACTTCGGCACAGGAACTAAGCTGATTGTCTCCGGTAAGTACTGCTGATATCGGTCTGATTTTCGCACCGTTATTTGGGTTGTTAGATTATAATTAATAATGTTAAGTGTTTAGGAAAAATATTTTCTGCCTGATAGGTCATATTTTGTCTCTAACCTGTGAATGTGGCTGCAGTTGGGTGTGGATGGGCATGAATATTGATGTAGTGCGTAGAGAGATCACAGGAAAAATTACTAAATATTTATCAGGGATAAAGGGTTGGAAGAATGAGGAGAGCTAAATCTTTAAATATTGGGGTGGATTCCTTCCTTGTACTGTTCCAGGAAAAAATGACAAATTGTGTGAAAATTTATAGTACAGCTCTCAGTTCAACCAGTCAGAAATGCCAAAACTTGCTTGTTCATCGATGTGGTTCAGCCTAAATTAATTGGGAAGAAAAACTGCTAGGAGTTGAATAGAATTCATGGTCCTGGTTGTACTGAAAGTAACTGGCTTCATTGCATTCATTAATTCTGCAAAAAACTGCAATCTGTAGTTGGAATGCTGTTGTCAGTATAAAGCATGCAGCAGTGCCTGCAGTATCTTGCTCAGGAAATACATGAGGATTCCAAGGTGAGTATAAACAAATAAAACTACAAAAAGTGGAAGAAAATTGCAGCTTTCTGCAATTTGCAGTCAGATTTTGTCTGTATATGGGCAGGTATTTTTGCCAAGGAGAGAGCAGCGTCATCACTCAGAACAGGCGCAAATTTATTTAAACACTTACTAGTTGTCTCTTTAGCATATGGTCTTTGCATGTAAATCGTTGGCTTTGAAGTAAGAGTACGATGAAGCTTAATGTAAGGTGTTTTCACACTGCAATATTGTGCAAGACACCTTATCTAAATCCACAAATACCTAGTAATTAATTTTATTTTCCTTTGGGAATCATAATGTTACCACATTTCCTCTTCAAATAACAGAAGTTACTTTAGAGACAATGCAGTAGACTACAAAGCAGCAGATCTTAGTTACAGAAATCCCAGCACTGAATGGGCTCAAGCATAGCAAGTAAACGTGGCACAACATCCTTCTCAGAAAATGCTGCATTTAAAAACTGGGACATTTTACTTCACACTCCCCCTCCCCCATCCCCCCCAAAAAAAGAAAAGTCATTGTATTTCTAAATATTGTACTCCATCCATGCTAAAAATTTAGTCATACGCTGGCCAAATTATCACCAGCCTCTAAATCAGAGAGATACTTTGTGTTGTTTGTGAAAGAAAAACCAAGTGCATTAGATATTGCTAAGCTTTATCACACTGTGGTATGGTGATGAGAAAATATTTGGAACTGGAACTAGACTTATTGTTTCAGGTGAGTGTGAAATAAGACTTGCTACATTTGAAATGCATTTCAATACTGTTAGATACTGACTGCATGATGTGCTCTGGTTCTTTATCTTACACTAGTTTTAATCCTACAGAATGCTTTGCAGGATTCTACCTGCAAACTGCATTTCCTGATGCAAAACACAACATCATTGTTTTGCATTTACGTATTAAATTGGGAAAATGAGGCAATCATTGCAGTGGAGAAGTATAATTAACCCCTTATTTTCTTCTTAAAGATGAATTTAAATGTGGTGAAGATAACATTCAGAGAAATTGAGTTTTTTTAGTCTTTAATGGTGCATATTCCACTTCTGTGATATGTCTAATTCATTCTGAAAGGCTACACCAATTTTAAGTTACTCAAAATCTTAGAAGAGCAAAGAAGAGCAAGACGCTTATTTTTGTCTAAGCCTGACAATACCAAATGATGGGAGAATGCTCAGAACTGTCTTAAGACCCACATAGCTGAAAGCCCACTCTCTCTTCCTAGCTTTTGCAGAAACCTCTTACTATCGGTTATGACATATTCTCAGTTATTCTTATTAAGAATGATGAACTGTAGGGACACTAACTTTCCCCTTCCAAAATATTGACATACTTTATCAAAATTTTACTGCTCCAAGTAAAGTTCACATGCTTTGGTGCTTGCCCGTGGTTTGGCTTGACTAAGTACTTGGGAGGGAAACCGTCTAATTTTGCTCACCTGAAAATGGGGTGTCTTGGTAATGGCTGTTTTTATGTTTATTTGAGGTTTTGCTTTATGTTCTGATAACACATATTCTGATCAGGGGTTTTGTACTGCTCAGCTCTCACCATAATGTTCACTAAGAGGAGGCTCAGGGTCATCTCAACAGTATCTATAAATTCCTGAAGGGAGGGTGCGAAGATGAAGTCAGGCTTTTTTCAGTGGCACTCAGTGTCAGGACAGGAGCCCATGGGAAAAACTGGAATACAGTAGGTTCCCTCTGAACACCAAGCAGCACTTCTGTGCTGTGTGGGTGACAGAGACCTTGCACGGGCTGCCCAGAGGTTGTGGGGTCTCCTCCTTGGAGATCTCCAAAAGCCATCTGGACATGGGTCTGAGCACCCTGCTTTTGGTGAGGGTTGGAGCAGGGGATCTTCAGAGGGTCCTGCCAGCCTTAGACATTCCAAGGTTCTGTGATATAAAGATAACAGATCTGATATTGTAAAGACTTTATTCATCGTGTCCGGATATTTGCACCAAATTTTCGGCTCTGGTACAAAGCTCATTGTATCAGGTAAGTTACTTTCCTTTCAATAAGATATCGGAGTTTCGTGTATTGATACAGATTGATTATTAGGGTGTCCTGGAGGACATTCAGCTTGCTTATAGCTTTGGTCAGCCCCATCCCTGCATGGGTTTCCTTCATCTTGTCATGCTATCAGTCCCATTGATTTGTAATGCAGTGGTTTAGGGTCACAAAATATATTCAGAAACTATTTTTTAACCACTTATGAGCATACTCCTCCTTGGAAATAGTGTGAAAAAGGATCTGGTGTAGTTTCCAGTGCCCTTATGCTTTCTTCCAACCACCAAAGGATTAAAAACGGAATCAAGCAGTCGTGAATTAAACATAAAAAAAGGGGATCCTCTTCTCTATACAGATTCAAAGAACAATTTGCAATGGTGATTGCTGACGTCCTTTTTCAGTTAGACTAGTAAAAGTGATATAATTTGTGCTTTTTGGTCATGTAAACAGCACTTTGGCAGCAGAAGTAAAACAGTATCTCCAAATACTCCTCTTCTTGCTTATTAACATGTACTTGAAGAAGTCATCTTTTTCTTGCCTTTCCTGCAGAGACATTTATTTGAATGGTAGGTTGAGGACAAAATCCTCTTTTTTCCCCATTAACTGCTGTTCAAAACACTGTAACACTATGGTAGACTGTTACCAAAACACAAGGGGGAGGAACTATTACAAATATTTTAAGCCTGATTAAATGCATTGCCTTATACTAGAATATCAATCAAAGACTGTTTTAAATGATTCCTTTCTGAAAGACTATCAAAGTCATAACTATAATTCAATAGAAATATCTATGTTGGGACAGTTGTGTTGAATTAAATGAAAGCCCGTACTTTACTTTGGTGATCAGGTAGTCACCTTTTAATTAATAATTATAGTTTAAAAGAAATTCTTTTCAAACATCTACCAAAACTTGCAGGGTTTTGTTTCCTTTACAGGGGCCAAGGTTCCTGATTAATTAAGAGAATTAAAAGCCTGTACTTACCTCATGCTTATGATCTGGCCCCTCACAAGTACATCGCTAGCTTATTTGGAAGTAATAAGGAAAAGAATCTATTAATACTTCTAGTAAATAAACTCAAAGCAGAAATTGCAGCAGCAACATTTGATTTGTTTAAATGCCAGCCCCTACATATTACCAAGTAATCTACCAGGATTTCATCAAATGCATTGAAGTTCAGTAGACAAATAGCTACAATTATTTTTTGCAATTTTATAGTCTAAAATACATCTTGTTTATATATAGTTAATACTTACATTTACTTACACATCATCTAAAGTTGAATTAAATTTATATTCTGCCCTTTTAAATCAAAATGGCAAAGATTAATGCATTCATTAGTATTTTTTGTGTTTGCTTTTTGTTTGTGTTTATGGGGAAGAACATGAAGTTCTGAATCAAAACCCATTAGACTTGAAAGTCCAGACGAGTGTTATGGAGAAAGGATTGTGCATGAAATAAATAAGGGAAGAAGTGACCAATCTAAAGAAAACTGCAGAGCTAATACTCATCAATAGTGCTAGTAGGTAGATCTGCTAATGACTAGCAAAATTAACAAGGATATCATAGGCCTGGAGATGCATTGAGTACCTCTTTCTTTTAAGGAAATCTAGAGAATAAAGAATGTGGTATGTTATTCTAAAAAGGTCATACAGATGACAGAAAAGTGAAGTAGAATTTGCAGTAGCAAAATTCATCTCAAATTAACTGAAATGCTTGTGTGATGCTGCCATTTTGGTATTGACACCCCATAGTATCATCAGTATTCCATATGCAAGTATGCTAGGGGCAGGAGGTAAGTAGTCCTGACCCCACATTCATTTAAGCATATTGCAATGGACCTCAGTATACAGAGTTAGATTCAAGATGAGTAAGGGCTCCTACAACAAGCCCTGAGAGGAGCCGTCTCTGTTCAGGAGTGTCCAGCCCAGATTTCCTGTTGTGCCCTTCAGTAATTCAGTTGAAAGGTAGCCCAAAATGTTTCTTTATGTGCACCGTCTTTGACATAAGACTTATTTTCCCCTCTAAATTTTTTAATAAAAAAAAAAACCACAATCGTTCTTAATTACACCATGATATGAAAGAACTACCTAAATAATTATCTTAATGGTTTATCTAAATAAAGGTTATTTAAATAATCTAAATAGTTGCACTTCCAGTTGCCTCCCAGTACAATATTTCCTCTTTATATTTGGTAACCCAAGACAATCTGTATTACACAGAAATTGGAAATGGGTCACAGAGTAATATTGTGTGTATTAATGCTTTTGTACATTAAAAGATTAAGCTAGAGAAACAGCCTCTACACATTGATATCACCAAAATGTGGACTGATTTTGCCCAAAGATGATGAAAATGTGCTTGACAAACCTCCACTCCCATGGATCTTTAGAGATCTTTATTTTAGTGCAAAGAGAAATAGACATAAAATTTGTTACAAAATGAGAACCTTGGAGGGTTTGAAAGAGATAAAGAAAAGGTTTCAAAATGAGTGTTGAGACCTTGCATTCAGTTTCATACTGAATATATAAATATAGTTTATATAAAGTATAATCAAATAAAATCAATGCTTTTAAAATCATGTGGTCAAAAGCACTCAGCATCCCTAAAAAATAATTATTTTTTCTGGAAAATAATAATAATATTTTTTTTAAAAAAAATAGTTTGTATGGTAGCTCAGTCAGTGCCTCAGATACAGCTTTGGTTTATTCTAATATCTTTAATCAAATAACAGAAAACATTATCTTGAAATGAAATTTTAATTACATTTCACTGAAGACTGGGAATAGGAATGTTAACTGACATTGAACTCAGTTTCCACATATTTTTTAGCTAAGTAAGTAGACACTTTTAATTCATAAAATGGTATACTTGCCTGGCCAAAATGTCATAAACATTTTCTCTAAGGAAATAGAGCAGTGTGGGTTATACCGGATACTTTGCATTTGCACAAAACTCATAAACTCATTTCCATCAACTCCTCAAAATTGGTGTGGTTTTTTGTTTGTTTTGTTTTGGGTTGATGTTTTTTTGTTGTTGTTGTTTTGTTTTGTTTTGTTTTACATTTTGTAATGGCAAAGTTCTGGAGTGAAGGTCGATGGGAGGCTCCTTCCTTAAGTTTCCTGGGAGGCTCAGCGTAGGCAATGTTATTGCCAACACTTCAGAACCAAGATGCTGTCTATAAGCTGAGTCCTCTCAGCTCATTTTGTGGGGCCATTCAAACAAGGATAATTAAAATTTCAACCTAAATCTCCCTTCTTTATTACAAGAAAAACCATATACTAGCTTAAGAATTATCTGCAGGTTTCCTCTACATGGTTATATATTATTTTAAAAAGACATGGGTGCCTCTTCAAACCTGTGTTAGAGAACTGTTCGATAAAGTAAACAGCATATATTCTTGAGAGTGTAACTAAAGAACAAAAGGCAGCAGAGTGTAGAGTGGACATTTACTACTTCAAAATTATTCAGAAAGTATTAGATCTTGAGCACAGAAAAGTCAGTGTAAATCAGCTTAAACAACTTTACAGATAAGCCTGAAAATAAATCAAAATCTGCAGACAGGTTTTTAACTTTTTTTTTCTGCTAAACATCATGTCAGCTTATGTATGTATTCACACACAATCACACATATTTTCATGCATACTGGAAAAGCTTAGTTTGTTCGTTTATCCTTTCTCATTCATTTGTGCGTGCACATGAGACTTTCCTATGCAGACAAGACACAGTTATTGAAGCGGCACATTTTCTCAGTATTGTGGTATAATTTCAGTATTTCATTTAAGTTAAGCACCTAGGGTCTTTTTATGGTAAAAAGAAAGACAGTACCATTTATGGAGATGGAAGTTATTCCATCTTAATAGAAGTCTCTAATGTGAGCAGGATGAAATAAGAGCTGTTAGCATCTCTTTCTGTCTGTTAAAATTTGGTAATCCAAGAGAAAAACATCAAACCAGATGATTAAGTTCTGGCCCACAAAATCAGGCAGGGTAATTTATTAAGCTTTGAAAATCTAAAAGAAACATCTGCAATAGTAATGAGTCCTAGCAGAGCATAATGTCACTGGAACAAGAGCTTCATCATAGTCTTCTGAATATATGCAATTCTGAACCAAACTAATTCTTTTGAAAAAGATTAAAAGTTTTTAATTTTGCATCTCTGGAAGGCCTGATGAATAAGTAACATTAAAAAAACAAACAAACAAACAAAAAAAACCAACATCTAAACTAATGGTAGAGAACCATAACATTGTTATCAAGTCTCTTTCTGGGAAATGCCAAAAACTCAGTCCGCATTCTCATTTCAGTGACAACACACTGATATGAGGGAAGTGCATTCTAAAAGGGTTATTGTTTTTTAGGCAGACAGTCTTGTCTTAGCTTTCATCATCCTTTCTTTTAAATCCTAAATATGAGGTACTGTAAGACTGCTCTGAAATAATTCGATCATTTTTAAAAACATAAAAGCATTTTGACAAAAATTCAAGTTTATATTAATGTGCATTCTCACAATGTATGAAAACTGTACCACTCAGCCAGATCACTCTGTGAACTCTGCATCCAGCTGTCAAGAGTCAGCGGAGGGATTTACATAGAAATCTAGGAGAGGGTCTCATAAGGAGACAAACTCTAAATCTTTTTGCTGCCTTAAAATAATAAATGAGTCATACTTTAGCAGTACCATCTGCATGACAGAAGGGAATTCCAAAAACTGCACTTGCAGTTAAGCATATACAAACACATTGCCTATGAATGCTGCCCATGTATGCATAGAGGAAGTTTGCATGTGTAACAAAAACACTCCTAAATTTGGTATCCTTTTTGATAATATCAAGAAAATATTCTTTGTATAGAAAAAAAATTGGGAGGTTTGGACTCCTCCTAACAAGCTTTATTCCAGGGAGACTAATGAAATGGAAATCAGCTACGGTTGGATTGTGGCAATGGCTCACTTTTTGTTAAAATATATTCAAGTGAGTACATATCAAGCAAGTTTCCTAAAGCACACCCCGTACTAGAACCCTGATATGGGTAGCTATGCTATTTGTATATAGAAACATTATCTGGATATTACATGTTCTTCCACTTCAGCTTCATGGGCTTTTTTCCTTTTCAGTTGTGCTAATTGAAACATTCCCATAAGCTCACTATTGAAAGAACAAGACTGTCAACCTCCCACATCCAGAGCATTTTGTGGTTGCATTTTCCTAGTTTTATCAAGACCTTTAATTAATTATATGCAGTAGATGCTCATTAATTGGCAGTGTATTGTTGGCTTTAAAATGGGCACGTACAACTACAAAGATTTGAAAGGTAGAGGCCCAGTTTTAAAATTCTGTAGACCAAATCACCATCTAGCCATTTTTGCATAAACATCACGAAGCACTGTCAAATTCCATTCTTAAATAAATAAGTGAACAGAGCTCTTTCTGGAACTATTACTGTTATTTAATTATTGTCTATGACCTATGCAGACACACCCTCTGACAGCTTGGAAGGCCTATATCCCATGGCTTGGAAGGCCATAGTATCATATCATCATAGTATCATAGTATCATAGTATCGTGCGAGTTGGAAGGGACCTTAGAGATCATTGAGTCCAACTCCCAGGTTTCGAGCCCCCTGTGTAGCGAAGCGGCACTTCTACCCCTGCGCCACAGGGGGGATTCGAACCCGGGCCCTCCGGTGCCGCAAGCAGCAGCTTATACCACTGTCCCATAGTTCCCTAATATTTTGATTCAGCTTCAAGGGAGAGTGGCCATGGACATATTCAACATTATTTCAGCTTATCAATGTGTTTCTCAAACAAACAAACAAACAAACAACTCTAAAAATTGTGAGCATATATGTAAGGTTTTGACTAACCAGGCAAAATTTAATTGAATAAAACACTCAAGAAATCTTTTGAGAGATCATTTTTAATGTACACTGATAAAAACTTCTTTCTCCATCTGATGTGCTGCTTGAGGAGAAGCATGAGCAAAGCTATCTAGATAGATAGTAGCATTCACTGAACAATTCAGAATCTAAATAATGTTTTGCCATGCACATGGCACAGTATGAAAGCTTCTATCAAACATTCTCTGGACTTGAAAGAGTATATATATTGTATAAACAACAGTAAGTTTAGACTGTTTTAAGTGAGTCTTCTAATTCTGCAATTGATTTGCTGTTCTCTATGAAATAGCCTATTTAAAAATAAGGTTGAAAGTCCTATTTTCTATTCCCAGTTATCCAAAAGAGTTTCGTAACTGTTTTTGACTTGAAATCAGTTTTAGTCCATTTAATATAAAACATGTATGTATGATCTTTGAGGTTCCTTACGATCCAAGCCATTCTATGATTCTGTGTATAAATGTCAAGTACAGTCAGCTGAAATGAAAGCTTATTTTTATGTAAAGGATAGCAAGGGTTGTAATCCATCCATCTGGTTACCTAAAATGTATTTTGTACATGAGCCATTGCTATTCCCATCCTAAGTATTTTGTAATAAACTAGAGTATTAAAGTGTTTGCTTAGAAGAAACATTTTGTCTCTGAATACCTGTAATTTAATGCTGTACCAAGATTGCAGATCTTCATTTTGTTGTTGTTGTTTTGGTTTTTTTTCCCTCCAAAAACAAATCCAGACAAAGTAAGTTCGGCACCAGAGAACTTTGAAATCCTGCAGGAGGAACACGAGAGACAAGTGGTGTATGTTTGTATTATTGAGAAATTCTACCCAGAGGTTATTCGGGTAAAATGGACCGATGAAGCAAACAAGGAGGTAACACAGAACGTAGTAAAAGGAGATGTCTGGAAGTCTCCAGATGAGGATAAGTACTCAGTCAGCTCCTGGTTATCCGTGTCACTGGAGAGCAAAAACAAGAAATATTTTTGCAATTACGAGCATGAAAGTGGAGAGAATTCACTGTCCACACAAGGTAAATACTGTGTTTTAAGTTTTGTATTTTACCTCCTATGTCTTTATTTCCTTTTTTCTTTAATGTATTTTCATTTTTCAGTAAAATTCCAGAAATAACGCTGTACATTACTACTCCTAAAAGTTTCTGTATTCCTATACACAATAACTAAAGGCACAGTGACTAAAGTTCTCATCAGTAGAAACAATCAAAGCTTTTCCAGGAGAAAAATCAATCTGTGCAGAATTTGCCAAACAAAGGTCCCTTTGTAACAGAAAAAGAGTTGTACTTCAGTGTTACCAGCTGTGAAGTAGCGCTGCACCAAAAAGTCTGCACTGACTTACTTGGTAGTATGCAGAATTCCTTCAAAACAGTGTTACGTGCCTCAGCTGTGAATGTCAGAGGCATAAATCCCTCTGACATCAGTCATGGCTATAATAAATGAAGGACTTAAAAATAAGGCTAATGGGAACGTTGAGCAATGTTTGAATGTGATACTTATCCATGGTCTGGTGACAGTGAGGTAATAACCATGTTAAAAAAGAAAAAGAAGGAATGATCAAATTGCTGGTAAACTGATTACATGAAGAAAAATCTGAAAGCCAGTACAGTTTCAGAGGGGGGGAAAAAGAAGCAACCTATAATATGTGGTTTAAACCTACAGACTGGTTGAATCATGGTAACATGTCTGAAAAAACTGCTTATCTGGATAGGTGAATCTTTCCTGAGCTCAACTTGCTATAAATGAGTACAGCTCCACTCCATGAAAACAAAGCCATATCTATCACTTTCAAAATATACTCTTGACAAAAATATGTTTCAAGTGTATTCTGACAGCAGTTTGTATTTAAGCCCCTGTCTCAGTGAATTCAAATTCCAAGAACCAAGAGCAAACACGCACACACAACAAAATAAAGCCCAAGAAAGAGAGGTTGTTTTAGAGTCACCAATCTATCACTAAAATAGCAAATTCCCAGGAGGGAACATTAGGTAGTACTCTTCTCAAGATTACCCTTCAGTGTTGAGCAAATTTTAATGAACTAAATTATGGGGGTCCCTTCGGATCCAAATTCTGCTGCGTTTTTAGTAACACTGTGTTCCGAAGGCAAGCAGACTCCATCCAGTGACAGGGACAAGCGGGTGCTCAGGTTGACTTCAGTTTGGAAATAAAAGAGCTGCTGCCAAAAAACTTCCTAACAGGCGCACTCCCGAAAGGACAAAAGCAAAGCACCTCGTCAAGGCAACAAACACTCATTCACTTCTGTATGAACATTTGTCCCCTTTGGTTCCCCTTGTGATAGAATCCTACTGGTGAACAACTAATCTACAGTCATGTCTTGAGCGTTCTACTATTTTTTAATACTAACTTTCACTTCACTGTTGCCCTTCTTTTTATTTCTATGCGTTAATCTTTATTAAAATTAAATAAAACCTCAATTTTGTCATTTAAACTCTCTTTCTGTTAGCTTCTTCAGAGAGCTTTCCTCGGGAGCAGGAGGACTGTGCCATTCAATTTGGAAACAGAACAGTTTTTAACAGAGGTAATGGCAATGAATTAAACTAGGGGAAACCAATATGAGAGTTAGATATCGCTTAATATGAACAACGTGGAAATTTTAAATAGCTTGGAGGAAATCTGTTAAATTCTGGGCTCTGCAACTTAAAAAGGCTTCCATGCTACTCTGAATCACCATGTCGTGGAGTATAAAAAGCAGCCCTTCTTTGCTGGGCTTTGTTAGCTTGTTGCAGACGTTTTTTGGGCTACTGCACTAGATTTATTAGCTTGCATTAAGCGTCACTGCTTTAAATACTCAGCACAGTTAAATGCACAATGCGTGAGCTGATGTTCCTTCAGACTAGCAACTGACATAGAAGCTTTCCTTTAGATTGAATGAGGATTTAGGAAACACTGTGGGTAGCTGTGACAACAACAAAAGAAACAAACAAAAAAACACACACAAAAAAAAAACTGATGCAAAGTGATTCCAGGAAACATGGTGTTACTGATGGTGGAAGAGCCAAAGCTCCTGCATTGCAGGGAATGATAACCTGGCAGCCAGTCTAGTGCTAAGAAATCTGCCCCATCTACAGCCTGTTCAGGGGACAGTCAGACACTGTATTTACACACTTCCCATTGCAGCCCACGTAAATGTACCGCACAGATCTGGTTCTACCTGCTTCTTTTAGGACCTGGTTGTAAAATACCAACGTTGAACAAGAATTTTCTGCTTTGCATTTGTTGCAGATCACTTGACGCACAAGGCAGCACAGTTGGTGTACGTTGTTCTGCTTCTGAAAAGCTCCATGTACTATGTCATCGTACTCTTCTTCTTCTTCAAGTACAGAACATGGAGTGCAGCTAAGCCCTCGGGAAAGAAAACATAAATACTGGCTTTGGAAAGGTTTATAAGGTTGTCTTCAATTTGCTTTGCTGTATAATTATCCACATAGGCTCTCCTGCTCTCTGCACTAGATACAACCAAAAACAAATCCCAAGAGAGAAGGCAAATAGGGTCTGCTATGCTTTACTGCTGGTGTTTTCCGATTTTTTTCTGAGTACTGAACTGAGGTGGAGGTGAGCAAAAGAAGTAAGTTTACATAGCCTGTGTTTTAGTAGGAACTCTGTAATGCAAGGTGAGGAACCTCCTCCCGCTTAAAGTATTTTTGCATGCATAAGCAGAGGTGTAATGGAGCTTTCAAAATATAAAACATCAGTGCATTTTATCACTGTATTTTGGGATTAATTAGGAGCATTCCACTGATGAAAACAGATTTTATTTTATTTTATTTTATTTTATTTTATTTTATTTTATTTTATTTTATTTTAAACTTTCAATGATCAATTGCAACTCTACTAAATCAGGACTTGAATATTCTGAGGTGATAAATGCTTTATAAGATCCAACTAGACATGATGTTTAAAAGCAAAGATACTATTTTGTAGCAAGTTAGATGAACATAAAAGCAATTCTAACATGCATGCCTATAGAAATTTAAGAAATTCACCAAGCCACAAGCCAGCACTGCTGCACAAACTGAAAACTTGCATATTATGCCTTTAAAGGTATAAAATGATTGCAATTAATTATCATCTTGTTTGGAGAAATTGTTTCAAACTCAGCAAAACCTTAAACCTGGTGCTTCAATAGAGAAAGCGCTCTCACGGTACAGGAAATATTCTCAGATGTTGTACTTTGAACTCTTCATCTCCAGATTTTGCAGATTTAGGGCTAAGTACCACAGCTTTGGAGATGAATGCCTGCGCCAAACCTGTAATGATGTAGAGCAATAAAAGCTTTCCTTGAGATGCACTTGTGAGACGTCTATTTGTTCTACAGGCTGTACCGTGGTGGCTCGAACACTCGGTTGTTTTCCATGTTCATGTGAATTCTTTGGAGAATGAAGGATCCTTAAAACCATACTTTATTTATTTATTTATTTTCCTATCAATCACATTTTTAAACGGGGACACAGTTCTACATCGAAAAATACAAGTTAGCCCATTAAATCTTATCTATTGAACAGCAACAGCATGCTGTTACAATGGGCCTGTCTTCAGTCCCCGCTCAAGAAGGGCTGCCTAGAGCAGACTGCTCAGTACTATGGCCAGATGTCTTTAGAATATTTCCATAGCAACCAGTAGCAAGTCTCTCAGCCTCTCCTCATATGAGGGATACTCCAGTCTCTTGATTATCTTTCCTGGCTCTTTTCTGGGCTTTCTCCATTCCATGTCAGTCTTGTACTAATGAGCCCAGAATTAGAACACTCAGAAGTACCAGAAAACCACCGCTGACATTCAGGACTCAACCAGTGACCTTTAGATCTTCAGTCTAATGCTCTCCTAGATGAGCTATTTCAGCATTCCCCTAGCTTGAATACTCACAGAACCTGATGGAATGTAATTATCTTTCAGCTGTATTCAGACAAGCTTTGAAGACATCAGCTTGAGAGTCAAAGTCATTTCAGGGAACAAAATAGAGACAGAGTGGGCTCAAAAGAAATGGTCCAACCAGCCGTATCAACACTGGATCCTTGTCATGGTACTTTTCCTCTGTTTACAGAGTCTGTGTGTAAGCCTTTAGCAATATGTGATGGGTGATGTCTAGAAGAGAAGCAGGGAGACAAAACTTCTGTTCTTGAAGGAGGAGCATATCTACCTTTATAACAGAGGAGGCATCCATCACAAGAAAATCACTGAAAAGGAAAATAAAGATTTAGAATGAGGTCTCTATAAATACAACCTTATTGATGAGGCAGCAGAATGACAAAAGACAAGAATGATGGATGATAAAGAGAAAGACAATTTAATTGTACAAAGTGCTCAACAAATGAATAAGAACTGGAAGAAAGTAAAAGGGATGGATGGTCAAGTACAAATTGTTCTTTCTGCAGAAAAGGAACTAGGTATCCAGGTGGACAACAGGTTGACCATGAGTGAGGAGTGTGTCCATGTAGCCAAGAAGGCCAATGGGTTTGTTAAAAAGAGTATGGCCAGCAGGTCGAGAGAAGTTCTCCTCCTCTACACCATCCTGTTGAGTCCAGATCTGGGGTACTGTGTCCATTTTTGGTGTCCCCAGTTTGAGACAGACAGGGTACTTCTAGAGAGAGTCCAGAGGGTGACTACGAATACTATTAGGAAGCTGGAGCATCTCCTTTATGAGGAGAGGCTGAGGAACCTGGGACTGTTCAGCCTGCAGAAGAGAACACTGAAAGGGAGAATCTAATCAATGCTTATCTAAAGGGTGAAAGTCAAGTGGACAGGGCCAGGTTCTCTTTGATGATGCTCAGTGACTGGACAAGGGACAGTATGTACAAACTGAAATACATTTCTCATGTTCCATCTGAATATGAGATCCTCTTTATTTAGAGGATAAGAGGCTGCCCAGAGATGCTGTGGAGTCTCCTCTGGAGAAACTCAAGACCTTGGATGCTTTCCTGTGTAACCTGCTTTAGGGAATCTGCTTTAGCAGGGAGTTGGAATAGATCCCTTCCAATATCTAAGATTCTATAATCTTTAGTCAAACTCTCTTTGAAAATGGGCTGATATCCTGCATTGTTATTTGCTAAGGCTTGATTCCGAAGCAAGTGAAAAAAGCAGCAAGAAAAGTATTTGCAGAATGCACTTACTGTAGATTTGAGTAGTGTAACTAATATCGCTGTCCAGGCCTCCCTCACCTTTACCCCTGTTAGTCCATCAGGCTAGAAAAACATTTGATTGGTTCAGTGAATCAAGCCTTCTTTTACTAAAATCATCCTCAAATCCACTTGTGCCTTCTCACATACAAAATCAAAAGATGACGTCCATGTTGCGCAACAAAACTGAGAGAAAACACGGCCTTTTAAGCTTTTTGAATAAAGAACCCTGCCTATAAGCCGTGCTGAACAGTGTTGAGAATAGCTCTTACCTCACAGTTTATGGGGCTTCTCAAGTACATAGCTGCAAGTCTTATATTTGGAAAAGATCACATGCCCCTGTAGTGTATTTATAAAGGCACATACTGCTTGTGACAGGTTTCTATTCTTATTTATTTGGCCCAAGTAGGAGGACACGTGGATGTTTTTAGACATGGGGTGCAGGGGGGGCTAATGGCAGGAAGCTTTGGTTGTTTAGTGGAAAAAACCTGTAAACTGAACCAGTCGTAACCAGTTCAGAGGAGGTGGGCTGCGATGTAAATGGGTGATAAGCTGAGGACAGTTAGACCACAGCCGTCCTGTCTTTTACCACAGTATATTTCTAAACCACAGTGATGGAAATACAAAGTGATATAACCACATGCCTACGTTACATGTGAAAAAATATTGAAACTTATCGTTCACTACACATGTTGGTCTAACTGTGTGTTTGTGATATCCACATGCAAGGGCTACCGCTGCTGCAAGAACATGGGTGCTGGAGGAAGTCTGCAGGACTTCCATTTTTATTTATCACATATGCATGCCACAGTTAGATGCTATCTAAGTGTAAGCTTCTGCTGTCAGGACTTTCTTAATACTTGGAAGATACATCATCTCACATGAATGCCTTATCACAGCAGATTTTCAGTGCTTTCAAGCTTCTACAAGTATGAGCATTACAGCTGCAGCACTCCTGTCATGGTTGCAAAAATAATGAAAGTACTGATAAAATGATTACAATCAATCTGGTGCTTCTCATGAGAAGAAGACAGAATGGAACACACATCTCTGAAACATGAAGGACTAATGTGCAGATGAATTTATTTGTGGAAAGGGATTTCCACTGTTTTCTTTATCTTGTTAGAAGCACTTTGAATCCTCTATTGAACAGGAACTTGCATGGTTGAGAATGTTGATTTCTCATCCACTAAAATGCCCTAGAATAGGTGATAAGAAAGCCATTGATTCCTCTCACTTATAGTTGCAAAGGAGAAAGATCCACATAAGGATTGCAGCAGCCTGCCAACAGCTGTTGACTTCTGTTGATACCAGTTACCAACACAAATTTTAAAGGAGATCCCAAGAGCAGACTAATCATTTCGAGATTCTGAAACAGTCGGGGCACCAGCACACGCTCACAAGTGCTGAGCAGATCAAAAACCTCAGAAGAACAGGTCAAGAGTTTTGTTCCTCTGCACCGAAAGGGAAAGAGATCGAACGACAACAATAATCGACAAGTTTTAGCTACCATGTCTCAGCTATCACTGCATATGCTTCCACCATACAGAAATTTTATTTCTTTCCAGTAATTACTTAGCAATTTGGAAGATCACTTCACATATGCATCACAGAAAAATATCTTCATTCTCATTGGGAGCAATCTAATATGCATATGTCAATAAATTACACCTTTGTGAGGTATTGCAGCACAGGGGTGCCATTCCCTTTACTTTCTGACAAGTAATGTCTTCTACATCCACCATTCTTAAAGAGGATCGAAAGATCTCAGATCAGAAGCTTCGGCTTCTTGAGGCTTAATTTCTTCTTCAGCTGGAGCTTTGCCATTTCTGGTAAAGTGAATGCAAGATAATCCTGAAAATAAATTAAGTCATTTCAAAAATGAAAAAAAATCATCTCTCGTATTTAACTGAAGCACACCACAAAAATCTTAAGACACCAAAGGTAGAGAATAACACTCTTCTGGTGAAGAGGATAAAGACTTAAGTGGTTTTGTCCAGACAACCTTCAAGATGAGTACATATATCCTACAACTAAAGTGAAAACAAATCTCTTCCTGGAACTTACTCTCTGGAGAAATTTCTTCCACCCCTCCCCCTTCTGGTCACCACTGTCTTTCCAAGTTAGCTGGTGAAGAAATGATGGAGACCAGCCATATGATTTGAGATTTGGGTGGTCCTGTGTGGATCCAAGTGTTGGAACTGATGATCCCTGTGGGTCCCTTCCAACTCAGGATACTCTATGATTTCATTTCATCCTGAGCCTTTTCTTTGTGCTCCAGAAGAGCTATTTCAGCCCCCACACTTGGATTAGCCAGAATTCAGAGGCAGGTGAGTCCAATTCAGCTTCTGAGCAGCCAGAACCCAGCACGAATTCCTGCAGCAGGTTCAAAGAACTCACAAGAAATAGTCCACTAATCAAATTATTTAGGGATGAAGCTAAAGAGAGAAAAAAGGAACCTGTTTTCAAGAAAACTGAAGTTCTACACAACGGTCCTCACACTTGCAATGAGTTTTCCACTGTCCGGTTTTTCTTTGAAGTCTTCTTCAAATCCTAAATGGGAAGAGAGGAACGTTAGTAACTCCACTGAAAGAAATCACAGGCATTTCAAATCAAGCATTCCCCCCAAATTACAGTCCTTTTTCTTGAGGCTGAACAGCATGTTTTTAGATGCTTCAACTAGGAGGTTTTTAATTATCAAATCTAAAAAACCAACCTCACTGGGATCATTGATGAAATGCCTTTCCCCATGACAGATTCTGTCAGCAAGGGCTTTCAGTTTCACAATGACACATTTGGGATCATCAACACCATGTCTGCACCCTGGCAAGTAGTTTTTCCTACTTACTGCAACCTTCCCCTTTGGAAGACACCTTCAGAAGCCCTTTTGGAAGCAACCAGAAGTGTTGCTTTACAAATTAAATCATTTTTTTAACAGCTGTTCTGGAAAGAGGTTGTCTTACTCTAAGCCATGAACCAAACAGCTCCTTCTGTTATCTTCTCCTTGCCCCTTAGTGCTTTAAGCCCTTAAGAAAGATCAGGTGGGAACAGGGCCAGGTACCAGAGATGGCTCCTGCAGGAGGCAGGGTTTTGCAGGAGGGTGGTTGTCTATATGAATCATTTCAGGGAGACTTTTCCTCATTGTATGGGATACTGTTGATCACAGCCTGAACCTCTGATTGACCACCTGAGGCAGGCAATGAGTCAGCTGCAGGAGCACAGGTGAGGTAATTCAGCTGTGCTACCAGAAAGGGTGGAGCTTGGTTCCACCTCTCCCAGATCCCATTTAAGGGCTGACTGCCACTAAGGCAGGATCTCTTTCTTTGGAGATTGCTCCTGTGTGAAGTTTATGGTGAGCTTTTCCCATTTAACATAGATTATCTTTCTATCACAACAGTTTTCCATATGAAACATCTGGTTTAACCTCTGTTTACCTGTCAACTGTACACTCATCTTTCCTGGAACAGCAAAACTGCTGCTCATTTTCAGGCTCCAACTACAAAATAATGGTAGAAATTAACTGTTTCACAACATGCTCAACAGCTGGGTTAAGCTAACAGAAAGGAAGGGCATGAGCTGTCACTGAGGCTCCAGTGGCAACACACTGAGCTCTAAGCAAGGCTGGTCACCCCTGACGCTCTGAGGCATGGTAACTGACAGACACAGCATCAACCTACTAAACTGCTTCTTTCAACTTACACATGTAGGCAGAGAGGAAGAGAAAGAGTAGAAAGAAGGGGAGTCAGAAACACCAGCTACTACTCTTTTCAAATATGGCCAAAAGAGGGGGAAAAAGAGAAGCACGCTTCCAGAGTGAACAGAGAGACTTAAAACTTCACGCATCTTCAGTCTTGATCATTACGCTCACGGTGAAAGACTGGACTGCCCCATGAGAATATTAACAGCTTAAGTTATGCTGATGAAAAAGCAGTTTGAATCCACATTCTTAGCAGGAGCACCCTGTTTTCACCAGCATTCCTCAATCCATCAAAGCAGATCACAGAGCCTCAATTGCATTTAACTAGAACACATTTTCCACTTGAATCATAAGTGCATTTTTAACTCACTGATGACTTGTATTACTGTAATCAAAGTTTTCTCCTCCAAAAGATCCCCTGTGTCGATTTGCAGTGCACCAGTGCAGCACAGCATGATGCTCTCTGCTCTCCTGCTTTCTCACCCACACATGGAGCTGTCACTCACCATGTCAAAGCACTGCAAGGTTTCTCCCTGCATTATCGACTCCTAACTTCTCTTTAGAAAGCTTTCACACTCCGGTTCCTAGTAGATACAGAACAGACCTGCTCACCACCACAGACAAGCTGAAGTGCAGGGCACCAGCTGAAGGTGCTTTCTGGAAACTAAGGGGAAAAAAAAGGCTTGGCAGGAACAAAAATCCCTTCTTCAGCCAAGGGCCTTTCAGCATACTTCAGTAATCACTCTGAAACACCAGGACAGAAAGCAAGGGGCTGCCAAGTTTCAGAAGGCATGTAAGCAATGCCTCCCAAGCTGCATCAAGAGAAACAGCTTCTCTTTGGGCTGAACATCCTAAGGCATGAGCTAGTGTCATCACCAGCTTTTAAGACATCAATTAAGCTGGGAAAAAATATAACCATCATTTCCACCTTCACAATGCTAGATAGCAAAAATTACCTTCTGTGTTTGGTAATCACTCCAAAGGTGAGAGAGCACAGTGCCATCCACAAGTCTCTCTCACTCAAACGATGGGAACTTGATAGTATACAACCAGTTTTAAGCTAGGACAGGACCAGAGAAGAATGCAGCCTCCTTAGCTGCTGCTGTTTGGAAGGTGTCACGTCTCAGTTGTCACAACCAGCAGCAGGATCCCAGCTCCCCCTCCATGTGCCCTGCAGAGAAAGGAGCTCCCACGGCTGCAGAGCATCGTGTTCTGCTACAAATGCACACGAGAAAGAAGCAACTCCTGTGCAGCAGAATGTGAGATGTACAGGGAAAAAAAGGGGATTTCTTTTCTGAGGGGCACTCCTATCGACTCCAGATAGAACATAATAAACAACACTTGTCTGTCCTGTTTCCTTCAGTTGCAGCAGACCAGCCTCTTCCAGAGTATTGCAGTCTTATTGTGAGGGCAGTCCGTTATCAATACAGGTCATTTTAACCCTTCCTTCAGCAGCGCTTTCTGGTGCTTGATAACATCCTTTCTCACTGTATTCACACCACTCGTTTCTGCTACCGAACTTTGCACCACCTCACTAACAGCTTTTCAAACTACGTGTCTACCAAAGGCAGAGGTGGGAAGGCCAGCTGCTCCTTCCCGAGCTTTCCGGTTTGCTACAACTTACTCCCCGTCGCTCACCTGGAGAGCGAGTGCCCTCTGCTGACAGTCAGGGGAGGCAGCAAACCTTAAAGCAGTCCAGTTTTCTGGGTGCGGGTGCCAAGGCTTTGCCAGCGGTGGGCTGTTAAGTGCGGGGCCCTCTGTGAGAAGAGGCCAGGATGTTCTTTGCTGCTCACCATCCCGGATCCACTGATCTCCCAGCTTCTCAAAGGTCCGCTTTTTCTGAGTGCAGCTGTAGAATTTATCTTCTCCTCCCGTTGCAAAGAAAACTATTAAGTATCTACTGTCACTCCTGGGTGTTAAGAACAGCTCCACCAAAAGGAGCAACCTTAAATAACTACTGTTTCAAGCACCTGAGCTTGAAAGGTTTTCCCAAATTCCATAGAAGGTTTTAGCGGAATTTAGTGCTTTATGGGAATTTTAGTGCCTTCCATGGAGAGAAACTAACCATTTTGGCAGGACTTTCCCAGCACTCTGTGGGCAGGACAGTCCAGAACACTGCCTCCAAGCCAGCCAATAGAACACCTGCAGAAGCCAGCCTGAAACCATAGTCTCATTTAGATTTTCCCTCTGCTCTCCATCAAGCAGCTCTTGCAGCTTCAGGTCTTCTCTTCCCAAGCTTGACAAAAACAATGGAGAAAACAGGAACACAAAGCAGAGTATAACAGAGCATATGTGACAAAAACCCTTGGCCAGTGGTAAAGGAATAAAGCAGACAGCAAGAAGAGGGAGAAACCGGTTGCTACCTAAATCTTTCCTGTTCTAGTATCAACTCTTCTTGTGAAGCTTAGTCTATATTTAAGTGTCTCCACTACAACCAGACACTGAAAGCTCATGGTCCTCCACTAGATAAAACTAGGCAAGAACCCTACCTATCAGTACACAGCCCTTTATTGTTTGCAGTACCAGGTCAGCTCTGCCTCCTTTTAGGAGGTATTGCTCCATTCCAGGACAAGAAACGTGCTCAAGGTACAAAGGAGCAGCTCCTTCCATCACCCACCAGATGGCTTCAAAGAAGGCCTTGGGCAAAGGCTTCAGACCATTCAGGTAAGCACAGCTTGTCCAAAGACAGTGTCAACTGCACTAGGAATGAACTGCCTCCCCACTGCATCTCCTGCCATGCATCTTGCATTCAGAAACTACACTGAGAATAAGTTTTACAAATGTCCCAGTGCAACAGAGTCATAATTTAAACGAGTGTTGAATGTCAAGGGAGGCTTCCTTGCCAACCATGCGCCTGACTTATGGCCACAGACGCATTTTTGTTTCTCAAAAGTTAGCTTTCAAAAACAACTTCCAACAGATAATTTCATGGATCTTTTATCAAGTCCTGAACCAATGCAAGCAAGTAAAACTCACCTTGCCTGGGGGCCTAACAAACTTTGTTCTTGCAAACTGAAGTTTTGTAGTTACTAAATGAAGACAAAAGTGTCCATCTGGATGCTTAATGCTACATTGAGCTGGAGTACGCAGGGCATAACAACCCCAAATATCCTTGATAATTTCCTTGTATATTAGATTTTGACTTATTAGATAAGTCTAATGCGTATCCCTCAACAGGATGAGGTTCTGACGCACTTTCTGATCCACCTCATGTCATCCTCTTTACTGATACATGCCTTAAGGCTCTCGGGAGAGAAAAGACTATTGTATAAAAGATCATGCAGCATGAAATTGAATACACATACATACAGAGATTTGTTTCCATTGCGTCCCAGAGGTAACCTTAACTCTACAGAGAGTAACACGGTCCACAAAACCCATCACTTGACATTTTGTAATTAAAATTCATTAACTGCTCCCATGAAGATTAAAACTTACATCTCATTCTTGGTGTCTGACACTTTCAGATGCTACACAGGTAAGTTGTAGGAGGTATCAGACAGGAGAAAAAAACAAGCAGCCTTGTGACAGCGTGGCTTTGTAGGAAAACTGTGCAGTGCTAAATCAAAGTCTATTCAGTAAGAACACGCCAGAGACGAGCTGGAGACAGTTACGATGACAAAAATTATATCCAAGATGCCCCTGTTGGAAACAGCTCAGAGATCACTGTGTAACAACTTGGACTGGTATCACGATGTATTACTAAAGTACAGACAGAATGGCTCCATAGCCAGGTTGGATGCTGTAATTGCCTTGCAACTGAAAAGATGTACCTGCTTGGATTCAGAGCTCACGAGCAATGCCTATTTTAAGTGTACTGAACGTGCCACTTTCCAGTTTAGAAGATATGCTGTTTTCCTACTTTAAAAATGGAAAGTTCTGAAGATACTGTATAGTAAAGTCACAGTGGCACAGGTGGCTTAGCAAATGCTTCAACAGCTGATCACTTCCACACTTGTCATTGTTCTGGTACAGAGAAGCTTTAATGGTGCTAAGCCTGAATTACTTCGGACTCATACTTGCACACAGTCTGCACAAGGGCAGTCAGTTCCCGAACCATTTGCACCAAGAACTATCCAAAATGTCTACAAAGCCCCTGGGATAGTTCCACTGAGTCCAAGAAATGTTGCTCCCATAGGCAAAGTGGGGAACACCCTGAGTAATAGTTGTTGCTGGCTGCAAGACAGCCATTTCTCATTACACATCGGAAACTAAAAAGAATGAGCACAAGGGAAATTGTGGCACAGGCTATCAAGGCAACGTACTTGTGGCCACTCACAGCCATGGGCACGGAGGCTGTACCCTGCACTATATCTTCCTTTTTATGAATTCTTTCAGGCTGCTCTGACTTCTAAAAACAGCTTTGGCAAGGACTCTGCCATTTCCCACCTTCACAAAGGAGTCACTGCACTACCACAGATATGCAGCAGTGCCCCAGGCATAAAGTACACCTACGGCTCCCTCAGCTGCACTGGGCCCATCTGAGCCACAGTCTCCACTGCTGCCTAGGGCCTTGTAACCAGCTCTAGAGGCTGCAGCAGATAGGGAGCAACTGGTGGAGCTGGGTGGCTAAGGGGATAGGCAACCCCATATGGGGACCATAAGCAGTGAGGCAAGAGCCCAGCCCCAGCCTAATAGTGGTCTGGCCTGCCTATGGAGTGTGAGGCCAGGGTAGCTGACAGCACAGGGCAGGGCCCTGGCACCCCACTGCCTGAGGGAGACGCATTGCTTGGTCTGGGGTATAGGTCTGGGTTTTGGCATGTGAGATGAGCTTGTGGGGATTCACGGTCTCATCAGGGTTTGGTATAAAAAGCTGAGCAAACTGGATGCACCACAGGATGCACTTTGGTATATGATGCCCCAGAGACAACAACAAGAAAAAAATGAACAACAGCAAATCAGCAAAATTTTAGTTTTTCTTTACATTTTGGTGCTGTTTTCTGGCCTGTTCTTTGGAGCCCCTACCAAGTGCTTACTGAACCATTACACCCAGCACCAATCACCACCACCTGATCGATCATAACCACCACAAGCTTGTGGGAAGATAGAAGGTCTTAAATAATAGGACATATACCACCTCTCTGGGCAAACTGTTCCTGTTCCAGTGCCTTATTGCCTATAACACAGAAAAACAATTTCTGCACATTCAATCTAAATCTCCCCCCCTTTTACTTTGAAACCATTTCCCCTCATTCCATCATAACAAACGCTGAAGCGTCTGTCCCTCTCTTTCATATAACTGCCTTTATACAGAAAGGCTGCTATCAGGCTTCCTCAAAGCCCCAGTTCTCTCAGCCTGTACTCATGTGACAGGTCTTCCATCCTTTAGATCATTTTAATGGCTACCCTCTGAATGTGCTCCAACAGGTCCACGTCTCTCCTGTATTGAGGACTCCACATCTGGACACAGTACTCCAGGTGAGGCCTTGTGACTGCAGAGCAGAGGGGCAGGATCACCTCCCTCAACCTGCTGGCCACGCTTACTTTGATGCAGCTCAGTATACACATTTGGCTTTCTGTGCTATGAATGCACATTACTGGCTTATGTCCAGCTTGCCATCCACCAGTACCCAAAGGTCATTCCTGGCAGCACTGTGCTCTATTCTTTCATCTCCCAGCCTGTATTGACAGTGGGAATTGCTG
Source organism: Excalfactoria chinensis (assembly GCF_039878825.1). Taxonomy (NCBI): domain Eukaryota; kingdom Metazoa; phylum Chordata; class Aves; order Galliformes; family Phasianidae; genus Excalfactoria; species Excalfactoria chinensis. Next base: position 94,992,145 of record NC_092826.1, read on the forward strand.
AGGCCCACGTGCAAGACCTTGTACTTGGAACTAGCAACCTTCTCTGCCCCCTCACAAGCAAGTTTCTCTAATATTATATGTGCAGTATAACTAAACTCAACCTGATTATTTCCACCCCCCCCCCCCCCAACCAAACCCAGCTGATTCAACCATAAACAACTTCCTCTGTGAATTTCCCATAAAGCTTTGTGTTGGAACAACAAGCAGATTTCAGCTTCCAGAAATGCTGTTTGAAAACTGTTCTTCAGTTGCCTGTCAAAAATATACACATTCCAATTAAATGATCCATGCCGAGCTTAAAAAACAAAGCAAAAAACACAAAGTAGTAAGAAAAGCTAAAATGACTTCAGAACCTTTGCTATCTAAGGATCAGCCCTGATTGCTCAGGTTTTTTGTTTCTGTTTTGTTTTTTCCATGCCTTTTTTTTTTCCCCCCTTGCACTGAGATGAAATAATCCTGTCATCTTTTTTTTTAATTACAGTTTTTCATGGTGAACAATCACAGAAACATCTTCAGATATTTCTCTATACAGATGTATGTAAACCTCCGAATTCTGATTCACAACAATTCTTGGGAGCAGAAACTGGATGCTTTTTTTTTCAGCTGGTGATCAACTCCTGTGTAAAGATGGCAGCTCTTTTGAAATGAAGCTCCCATAAAGACAGAAGCACAAATGCTCTGGATTGTAAACATCCTGAAACCTATTTTGGTTTGAGAAATACTGACAGGTAACCATTTACAACAGGAAAGAATCTGATGGGAGTCCAAAAGAATGATTCCTCTCAGGTCAAATGTTTGGCCTTGCTAGCCCCCAACAAAGGTTAACACTGTGTCGGGCAACTGAGAATGGCCACTACTGGTGATATTCATTAACACACCTGTTGTGCCAACTTGAAAAGAGTGTAAGTTCTTAACAGCTTCCACTGTCCACAGAGAATAAGCTACAGACAAAAGAGTTCCAAAAAACTTATACTGACTTGATGACTGTATTATCGATTAACAGGCCTGCATAGGAAATGAAAAACAATACAAACTCATTACTTCAAAGCCTTTATATTAAAAAGTATAAAACCTTTATGAATATGAAGATCAAAATTCACTGTTCTGACAAGACTTTATTTATTCTGTTGGAACCTCAGCACTTTAAAGAAAACACAAAGCATCTGCTTTTGGTCAGTAAAGTGTCCGTTTAATAAACTCCTTAGCCACATTTCCCAACTCTTCCTCCCACCCTTAAATTTCAACTCACACTTCAGCAGCAGATGACAAATTGACAGTATACAACGAGAAGTCTGAAAATCTGTACTCTTAAAGTAAGAGCATCAAGGGCTAGGATTTGACAAAATCATCTAGAACTCATATGTGCCCATGCAAAAAAAAAGCAGATTTTTATATACAGTCCCTATTTATTTTCTTATAAATTTAAATATTTTACAAAAATGCATTTTCAAAATGTATAAAGATCAGTGAACACCCCAAACGTATCTTAAAATAAAACGTTATCTGATTTCAAGGGTTATTTCAACAATGAAGTCTAAATTGCACCAGATGAAAGGCACTTGTGCTGTGTGATGTCTTGAGCAAACGTACGTTAAGTTTATAATACAGTGTCTTCTTGAATTCATGCAGCTGTCTCTGAACATCAAGCATCATTAAAGCAGCCAGAAGAGATCGTGAGTAAACTTGATTCCACAGTTGAGAAAACGTTTTCTATCACCAGGTTGAACATACAGCATTATGCTCCAGCTGTGACTCTAGAATCAAATGCTACAGAAAAACTGCTGTTACCCACAAGGGAATTCAAACTATATTTCATTTTCTCATAAGTTACAAAAAGAAGTATGTCATTTAATTATGAAACTAAAACACCACTGAACAGCTCTGTGTTCACAAAGTGTGTGCCAATGAAAGTCTGTATTTAAAAATGAGCTAGGGGCTAGTTATTCAAGGAGCAGTGCATTGTATTTTCAATTTCCACTTCACTGTTGAGATAGAAGTGCAGTCCTATTTGCCTTCATCTTCTCCAGCCTTTTCATTAAGTGGCTATTGGTCATCTCCATCTCTTCTATCTTATCCAGTGCTGTTCTTAACTATAAAATGAAAGCAGAAGTTATCACCACCAAATTTAATTGGACTTTTTGCAGATTTTAAGCATTAGCAGAGAAAATAAAAATTAAACTCTTTACAAACGTGCTGTGTGAGTTAAGGCTGATACTTGAGGAGTAGCCATATCATTACTGCAGCCAGATGAAAGAAAATTCAAATATTAACATAATAATGGCGAAGCAATTTGAATATAAAATTGTCATCACCGAACAGCTTCCCACTACATGCTACTGAAAAATAAGGCCCTGTCCACCACTGTCATTAGCTGATGGAGACATATTTCCACAGGTAGCACTCATCACACAAGCCATGCAGTAGCTCCAAGGCAAACATGTTCTTTCTGTCTCTTGGTGAGGTGTGTGATGCTCTATCATGGGAGGGTTGGCTCTTCAGTAATATTTATGGAGGGATTAGTTTAAGGTATACAAGTTACCACATTTAGAAGAAAATAAAATTTCAGATCCTCTCTTTCAAGGACAATACTGCATTGAATGGTATTTAGTACTACTTTTATGTGCTACAGCTGTCCTCTGAATGCAGCACTAAGAGTCAAAGGCTTTCTGATAACACTTGAAAGCTGTAACAGAAGATTACTAAAAAGAGAGAGCTTGGACATAAGAGACAGTGAAGTTCAAGACTGAAAGTTCAAGACAAGTAAGTTAAGTTAATTACTTCTCGCTGAAGCTTTCTCTTTTCAGCTTTGAGTTCATCTTCCACTTTTTCTGCATTTTCTGCTGCACTTTTATACCTTGCAACTTGTCCTTCCAGCCGTCCAATCTGCAAACCCAAACAAGACCAAAGGAATAATTACCCAAGGTCATTGCCTACCACCACCAGTTCTTCCACTTCCAAAAGAACATTAACACAAGGCACCCACAAGGCACCCTGTGAATTATCCACAGTATCTTTATATGGAAAGAGGAGGTTAAAATGTATTCAGCAGCAGCCATAATTTCCAAGCGTTTAAAACAACAAATAAACAAACTACTATTACCACCAAAAAAAGAAAACGCTAAGAGGAACAAAATGGTGAGTGGAACTTCCAATAACCTTCACTGCTGGTCTCCTTGCAAATGATGCAGGAAGCAGTGGAGAATGAAACATAGTATGGAAATATTTCAGATGATATGAAAAGGCACTGAACTAAGCAGAGAGAGGTCTGTAAAATAAAGAATTGGGGAATACATGGGAATTAATACAAGTCCCAGAAAGCTAAAAAGCAGAGACCAGATGAAAGTACGAAGAAGAAAGTGTCATAGTACAGACTTCAACAGAAAAGTGTGGACTTGTGACAAATCCTGGTTTGGACCCACACATGCTGAAGTTCACTTGCTAGACTGTTTTCTTTTTATCTCCCTGCTACCCACAAATCCATAGGATGGGGTAACCATCCACTGCTATGCAAGAGTGCAATTGCACAACTTTGATTCACATAATAATCCCTTAAATGATTTTCAAGTGATCTGTAGAGATGCAGCATTATACCAGCAAGTTACTCACCCTTTGCTAATACAGTAAAATTCCTGAATTTCTAAGAGTGTGCCCCACAGTCAAATACGACCTTCTGACAATTAAGCTAGAATAAGTGAATTTTCTTAAAAATGCTAGCTTCTCCCTCTTAACATTCTGCTGTACATTCATATCTTAGTAAATTAACTCTGTATTTTCTTTTATGATTAGACTATGCACAGCTATTTACTTGCAGCAAATAGGAAGAAAATACAAACACTGTTCTGTGCAATCTAAATAACAAGTAGTAAATCAAATTATAGGTTTTCTTGAAAAAAGTACTGCAAAAAAAGCATAATAATAAATAAATCCAAAGAGAGATGTACTTACGTTTTGTTCCAAGGTGGTTATATCTTGTTCAGCTTTTGAAAGTCTAAACTTGTATTCACTGATTTGTCTGTTGGCATCTCCTAGTCAAAAATTGACATGAATACATTTCTCAGAGTAGTTCTCTATACTGTCAGTACTTCTTTCAAATCAAATTCATTAAATAGACCATTTTATATATATTCAGTTCTACGACAATCTATTAAATGAGTAAAATATTCAGCTGAAGAAATAGCTCACTCAGAACAGAAAGTGTCATGCTTCTAAGAAGCAACACTGAATTTTGAGCTATATTTTAGTAACTTCGCATATTTTGCTTTAGGGAATGGTTAAGTCTTTAAGGTAAGTTTCTGTATCAAATGTATTAATGTACTAACAATGTATTAACAGTAGAAAGTAGTAACTGTAGAATGTATTAAAAACAATTCAGCTGAAATTCTAAAAGCTAAAAAACACATTTGTTCAAGTGCTGGCAAACATTCTAGGCAAGACTGTTAACTGAGAACCAACTAACCACACATAAATACATATTTTTTTAAAGTTATTATATAGTGAGAAATTTCCTGCAAGGATGCATACCAAGAAAAAAATACCTGCTTAAAGATATATCTGTTCACATAGTACCACTGTATAACAACACAAGAAAAGGTAGCCAGCTTCATCTTCCCAGTCAGAATACCTTTGAACAGTAACCATATACGTACTCTGCATTTCGATTAGTTGCAAGTCAGAACCATTCTCTAAGCCTACTATATCTGGATTCATGCCATCACTTTTAGAATATTTCTGCCTTTCTTCTTCCAATTGCATCTTCAGTTTTCTAACCTGAAACACATGTTTCACTTTGTGAAAAACACAGAAATTCAGTAGTAGTACATCTAAACATTCAGTGAGGTCAAGCAGTACTGAGATGCCATTTGCTGAGACAATTCTGCAAGTGGGAATAGCAAAGCCATGCAGGAGGATCAGGGAGTCCATTCCCAGATGTCTGCCTATCCAATCATTTCCCCACTGTTTCTAGGTGAAGACTCTCTGCAGGTCATGTTTGCAATGGGACTTGCAAAATCCCCATTCCTGATATAAACCAAATCCTTTAATTAATTTTTACACTTATATGGCTATGGTTATATATATTTTTACGCATATAAGATGTAGGTACATTCTCAGCAAAAAATGATATTGGCAACATCATTTTTTATATTTATGCTATGCTCAACTAGAAGCACAGAAACTAGTATTCTTAATGAATACTCACTGGACATATGTTTTCTTGATCTCTCTTCTCCATATTGAAACTACATTAAAACACAGCTACTTTGGTAATAGTAACCTATTTAAGTAACTGAAGTGATTAAAGAAACAGCACACTATTACTACTCAGCAGCTTGGCAGAGAGATGCTAGAGCTTCTACAAGCTATATTTTACTGAATACAGTATTTCTGGATAATACCAAAAAGAAACCTATGTGTACTAAGCAATTTCTGTTTATACATTTTTTTTTTCTTCTGTAGTGACAAACAGTGAGAGGAGCTGATAACTCCTGGCAGTAAGACAGTTTACAAGTCAAACATTCAGTCTTATTTTGTTTGAGCACTCAAGTATTGATGAGTAATCAAAAGGTGCCTATATTTGTTTACTGTTACTTTATTAATATTCTGTAAAAGGATACACAAGTGTATACTTCTGAAAATAACAGGTTGTTTTACCTGAGACAATAATTCTTCCTTTTCTCCTGCTAATTTTCGTAGCCGGACATCTAAAACAAGAGAGTTCTATTAGAAAATATGAATCTTTAAATAAGGATCAATTTCTTGTAATTTTTGTTTTCAAAGTAAAACATTCTTCAAACAAAGCCAGTAACACTGGGAGAATAAAACCTTGATATCTCCCTAGCAATACAATAATGCTTTTCAGTTAAATAGCAGAAAAATGAAAAAATACTTAACTGTTTAGTATATTAGTATAACAGCTTAAGAAGAAAGAGCTGTGAGTTTAGTAATTCTTCAAAGTAAATTAACAACCAAGAAGTCAAGTGAAGACTAGATTTAAATAATATAACATAGCTCTGTTTTAATGTATAGAGGATGCCATTTCCAACATGTTTTTTTCCTAGCTGCATTTCCTAGCTCTTCTTGTCTTTAAGATTGCTACCTCTTCAGGTACAGCACTAGGCTTGTGGATAGCATGCATTTACAGAAAGTTTTATAGATTCTGTTCTCAAACCACAGAAAAGTATTAGGGAAAGGTCCCAGAGGAATATTTCAAAATCTCAAATCAGTTATGAGATCAGAAGTAGCTACAAAATACCTTGTCAGATAATGAAATGTAATGACTACAGCAGTTCACAAGGAAATGGTAACTTTGACAGTAACAAAGCATAAGGATGTGTATGTCGCAACAGAAACACGTATCAAGCCCAGTCTTTGTCTAAACAATGCTTAATTATTATACAACATGTACAAATATAATGCAAGTGTATGGAGAAATTTATCCGCATGTTACTAACAGTTTCACAGGGTATTGACTACACACAGATTAACTGAAAAGCTAAAATAAAAGTCTAAGAAAAAAAGGAAAAAAACATGTTACCTTTATCACTATTTGATTGTTTTTAAAACTTGAGGATTTTTTTCCCTTAGAAACGCAATGAAAATCTGCACTTGCTTTACACTAGTAAAGTCATAAATATAGTTCTCTGTAAAAACTGATTATACATGCATACTCTCTGCACCACAGAATACCAAGAAAAACAGATTAACCCAAAAGAATATACTTTTAGGCAAATCAGATATTTTCCAGTAATAGTAAAGCAGAAATTGGACCCCAAAAATCTAACTGACTACAAATGCCAAAGCACATCATGTTCTAATTTATAGATGCATGTGTAAATAAATGTCAACCACAGTCTTAAAAACAGTGGTAATTATGTATTCCAGGAGCCTACCAGGTTTGTGGCTTACAACCACAAAAATATACTACAGTGAACAGAAAGCAAGCAGACTTCATGAACATATTTTTACCTAGCGGTCCTTCTCCTGCAGATTCCAAGACTTGAGCAGCTTCCTGCGATACAACTGTTATTGCACCAACTGATGATTCATGGTTTATATCACCGTTTGGTGTGCCATCTGGGATTATAACTAATCCATGTTTCTGAAAGCACAAAAGAGAAATTGGTTCTCACGGAAGACCACTGACAAAATGCAACCATACAAAAAATTTTTGAAAAGCCTTCTTGAAGAGATTGAAACAGTTACAAGGAAACGCTCCATCTGACCTACCCCAAGGTCATGTATTGAGACTTGCACAGGAATAGTAACCATTCTTCCTCTATTTAATTGGCATTGACTTCATGCCCCATTGCTGGATTTCTGATACTGTAAAGTAGCTACTACCAACATACCTCTCCTCTCTTCATTGTTTCCTTCAGGTCAGCCAACTCCTCTCTGAGCTCATCTCGCTCTTTCTTAATGCAGTCAAAGTAATCTTTCTGTCTTTCTAGGGCCTGGGTTCAGGCAGATAGCAAGAAAAAGAATGGCATAGAGAAAAAGATGATAGATAGCAGAAAGGTTTTCTAAAAATAAATACAAAAGGCTTAATAAAAGAAATTAAAAGGGATATTTTACATATGTAAAACGTATCTATATCTAACATCTAACAACTACATTCTGCAGGTCAAACACATAGCCTCATTGCCATGTTTCTCACGACAAATTTTTTCCCAGAGGGATCTTAGTTCATTTCTATTATAAAATTTTTTTGGAATATTCTATTTTTGATAGATTTTGATAATCAAAACAAAGCACCAGAAGAGTACGTCATTCTTCTTAACATGGCCAGACATAAAATTTGCTTGAACTCAATTGTCAAATGACCTTAGAGAATCACAATCATTGAGATCATTACTCAAACTTCTACAGGATTTGGAAGTAGAAATCTTACCTCATTGAACTACTGCACAAATTAAGTCTGTCATCCACTTAAAAGTCTAGGTTATTTGTACTAGGCACTTTTTACTACAAGCAAAGTCATCACTTTTACAGAAAAGCAGAAACAAGCACTAGCAGTACTATTCCAGCATGCAAAAGGATCACAGCTAAAAGCACAACATATGGACGTAGATGGGTTTGCCTACCTAACTAAACTGCAGCTCTGTTATACTTGGCAGTTAATCAGACATTTTCCCTTGACTGGGCAGGATCCCAGTATTCCATTCAAGCCCAACATCACATGCATTACAAATAATCCTGACTACAGAGCAACTGCAAAAACATGCACAAATTTTCCAAAGAAAGTTACTTAACTAAACTTTGCATCATGCATTTTAGGAAGGAATGATAACAAGAAAGAAATGAAGGTGAATACCACTGTATTGTTTGTAATTGCTCCACATAATTGCAGTATGCTGAACTTCAGTAATTAGTACATAACATTTAAAATATAAAAATTATAAGATGTCCTTTCATTTCCAGACCGATACTATATCTTTGTAACAAGATCAGTGTGAAGAACCTTAATCAGTATGTTGTTTTGTGTTCCACTTAAAGATGACTGCCATTTCTGCAGCATGCAGGGGTGATGTGGGGTTGAGTGTTCTATGTTCACATCTATGGAAGGGTGGGCACAGAGGCCTGAAGCCAAACTGCAGATGCAGAACCTGTGTCCTTAGCAGTGCCCTGTGATGCTGCTAGCCTTACTAGAACACCCTTTCTATCCTCTCCCAATACATAGAAGTGTTGGCAAATAGGAAATTTTTATAACCATATACCTCTATTTATGGTAAAATTAATAATAACTACTCAAAACTGAAAAATCTTAGTAAAACTTCTACCTTTTGTATGCTTGGGGGTTATGATATGACATCTATTTTACACTAGATCTTGTACTACAGCAATTATTCTTTTGGGAAAATTAAAATTAAAAAAGTAATAATAACAAAAATATCAGGCCAACAGAACTCTACAAGCATGTTTTTAACATACCAACATCATTAAAATCTGACTGTCAAGTAAATACCATATTTGTCTAGGGCTCTACTTCTTAAATATCCCAAAAACCTTCATGAAATCTATACCAAACTCAGATAAATCATTTCTAATTTCAGACTGGTCATACACATACTAGACTTAAACAGCTGTACATCTCATTAATAATCTAACCCGAAAGTGTTGTTCAATTTTCTCAAATCAACAACATTTAAAACAAGGCACAACTACAAATTTGGACTGCTTTGTAGAAACAGGATAATATAAGGAGGCCTGGGTCAAACAAGAAATTCTATTTTTGTTCAGCTTGCCTTTCTTCCTTCCTCTGAGATACCATCAGGCTTGAATACATTTTAGAGGTAGGTTATAATTCTAAGCCAAAGTACTCCCCCTTTTGCAAAGCTTCAGAAATTCAGAAGCTGGAATAGAGTAAAATTAGCAAGATGGCTCAGTACTGAGGCAAAAGACAAAAAACTGAGGGCTAAGAAAAATTTAGAGTTTGAGATGAGAATACAAACTGCAAGGAAAGTGTTTTAGCTTTTGACTTTGTGACTGTCTGCAGGAACTAAAGGAAAAAGTAATTGGCAATGTTCTTTTGAACATTAGATAGACAATAGCTTCTGCATTAACTGTGGTGAGATATTTGAAAGAAACAAACAGAGACAGTATGGTACACAGAGGTAATGAAGAGTAAATATGGAAGAAATATGATCAGTTAATAAATTAAAATAAGCTTCCTGGAGAATACTCGGGGGAAAAAAAAACAAAACAAAAAAAACCACTATGGAAGTTGAAATGCTATTTTTATGATGGGGGAGAGGGTTGCAGTATGGTTTGAAGGAATGAAACAATAAAAATGACATAAAGAAAGAGGGGTTTTTGTTTGTTTTTTTAAATAAATCTGGGCACCGCAAGCTAAAGATAACTTTTCACACTGACTTGAGCTCCAGTAAATATATTATTATAAAGAAATCTGGACAAGTTGAAATCCTGGTGTAATATTATTTTTATAGAAACAACCCTGAAGTTACTAAAAGACACTTCCCTTCCGAAGACTGCCCACAGTCTTACCACTAGGCTGTTTACTTGTAGTTCAGAACAGCCACAAGTTCAGGCCTTCTAATTATTTTTTAGGATCTGCCTGACTCTGGGGCAGCTTTTCCATTGTGACTGCCCAGAAGCAAAGCTGACAAACCCTTTCCGAACTATATTAGCTGCGTAACAAATACATGATTCTCTTCTTGCTGTACCACCTTTCCTGCTACAAAGGAAACCCAGAGATACTCCTCAGAAGAGCTGATACTACCAGTATTTCAATTTAAGCTCTCAGCACCAAGACTTGACAACAGTCAGCCTGGTTCAGTACTGTGTCCAAAGTAAGGACCTAGAAGAATCAAGAGCGCAACACAAATGTGCATGCATGGCTGAAGAATTCAACTCAAGTCTGCATGCATATCTTAGCACTAAGTATGCTAAATACAAGCTTAACAAGTATTCACTGAGACTTGTCTGCATTTTAACCCTTACCACCTGCAGCTCCCTGAGTTTTCCGCTATCCCAATTAGTGGAAAGCAGACCATTTAAAAATCCACTGATTCAAAGGCAAACTAAGATGGCAATAAAGGTAGCAGCCAAGTCACTAGGAAGGTTTGAACTCTGTTCAAATTTTGAAAAATTTAATTTACCTTCATAAAGACTAAAAGAGCTAAAAGTCATTTCAATTCTGCATAAAACTTTATCAGTGCCGTGTATCTGTGGATCAATGGAACAATTTTTATATCTGTTAAGGATAAGGAAACAGTTACTTTTACAAGTCTTGACTACGGGCTAAAAATGTTCTGTGAAAGAAAAATTTAGGCATAATGGCTAATTCCACATTTTATGTATATTAGTGCTATTCACCATTATGCAAGTAAAGAAAGTGGAGCTAATTTTCTTTCTCGAATGAGTTGACTGCAAAACATTTAAAATATTTAAATTGCGAGTGGCCTTCATTTCTTTGAAGTAGAAAGCATTCCTTGGGAGGAGGAGGGGAATTAGTCTACTTCTAAAATTAAAAGAACATTTTTGTCCCCATATTTGTTTCCTACCCCTATTTTTTTATCTTTCCAATTAATTGTCTCCTGTAGATCAAACACCTCTTTGGTTATGCAATCTATATTCTGCTGCATGCGTTGATTCTCCTGTAGTAAATAGTATAAGGGAAGAATAGAAGAGGAAAGACGAGTAAGAAATGAGAAAAAGACAACAGAAATTCACATTTAAAGAGAAAGGAAATAAAGCAGTAAAAGACAACCAATGAGTATATGAACAAGAGGTTAAAAAAAAAAAGAGCATGACTCTATTGTAGCGTAAGTGTAGCATAATATTTTCCTTTGAATTCATGCAAAAGAACTGTAATATTATTCCAGTTCTTCATGTCAAGGGCAGAATTTTGTATAGCTAGCGTTACTGTTCTTCAGTAACAGTTCCCACTGCAGTTTGGAGATAACATGCTTTCTTCAGACAAACAATCCCTACGTGGTATTTTCCAGGCACCTTTAAGTACTGTTTGGAAATGAAAGTTCTATCCCACCTGCTAGCTTTCCCTAGCCCCCCCGCACCCCAGACACACACAATCTGTTATCTAGAAACAATCTTGTTTATGGAGAAACCATATAATGTATTATATTAGGAAGCTTACTGCTATAGAGCATACTTTAATTATATAAGATAGCACTAATGCAAGAAACTTCAATAGATTTTTAGTCTGCACTTCCATTCAATAAACTACCATTGGTGGTAAATACTTCATTAAATAAACAAAAAGCTAGCTTTTAGCCAATAAAGTTAAAATTTAATTGGTGTTTGGAAGATACTGACCATTAGCAATGACAAAAAAAACCCAAACAACTAGAATTAACTGCTGAGGAGAGTATTAGATATATGATACATTCTTCTTGTAATCTGCCTTCAAAGCATTGCAACATTAGGCAGAAACAGTAAGAAGTATCATAGTACGTTGACAAGTTGCAATAACCAATACTATTCAGCAAAGAAATTTAGAAATACAGTAAATGCACAAGACACGACAATAGGAAAAGATGAACTATTGCAGGAGAATCATTATCAGCTGATGCTGATAATTAAACTGACAAGAACAGTACAAATATATCTATTGAATTATAGCCAGTCTAGGAACTAGTTATGATAAGCTAACAAAAAGCACTTGCTTTAGTGCTTTTTACACACTTCTCTTGACAAGTGGTTTTACTAGTGCTTAACAAATAGAGGATGCTCTTGAAAGCATAAAGAAGAATATCTGAATCAAGCATCCAGGAAGTTGAATATACTTGCTGACTGCTTTCAGATATTTTAATCAATATATTCCAAATATAGCACTGCACTACAAAAGAAAAAAACAGCAATATGTTTGTGACCCATTAACACTGACAGACGTTGCTGCGTTTATGCTTGGCTGGAAAGCAAACAACATTTATTACTGAAAACTCCAGTGGCTGATGGTGACAAAAAATCGGAAATAGCTGAAGTGGAAATTTTGGGAAAAAGCAAAGAAGAATAATTTGTATTATCCGTTTCAGAACTTCTGGTTGTGTGAACAGAGTTTGGTTATACAAGCATTATCTCTATTCTCAGAAGAAAGTAAAATTACAATGCACATTCATGTGAGAATCACACCAAACAAATAAAGGATTTTCTAATGCATGAAAATCTTTCAGGGACACTCTTAACTTCACAAGTTAAGAGACTGATTAGTTTAAATCCTATTCTCTAAAACAAGATAAATTCTTTATTAAAAATGGGAGTTAATATTTTAGATATTTTTGTGTGTGATGACTATTGCTGTTTAAATCTTACTTTGATTTTATTTGTACAAGTTCAATCATGCACAATTACCACACATAACATACCTCTATCAATTCATCTCTTTGTCGAAGGCCCTCTTTAAGTTCATCCAGTTTATGCTGTAGAACCTTGCACGCGTGTTTCTCCCTTTCCAATTCCTGTATCAAATTCATTATTTTTATTTATTTGTGGTTGGACATGCATTTTAAATACACTTAAGTTAAACTTACTAGTCTATCTCAACATGACATTACCTGAGAAACCCCTGTAACAACTTAAGAAATTCTAACTACATAATGTCTAACAATCACAGATTAAATTTTTAGTTAAGTTCTCCAGATTCTTACTGTACAGAAAAGACATTTAATAAGTTACAGAATGGAGACAAAAGACTTAAAAAAAGGTTTATGCATAATATCAATGATACCAAGTTTACATCTGTATTGTTTGAAAAAAAACCTACCACATAGATTTTCTGTTTCCAAGAAAGCGTGACCAAACTCAGCCTATTCAAATGAATATTTTGCTTTAGTGTTTGGATAGACTCTTCTGTTAATCCAGGGGTTTTTGACTGCTTCTTACTGAGAAGTTGAGGCTTCCTATGAACTATCTTTGTAGAGGGTGGGGGGCGGAGGGGAAAGAAAACCATCTGAAAAATCAGTACCTTTGACGTCTCGACATTTTCCCTGCTCAACTCCGCTATTTGCTCTTCTTTCTCCACAAGTACATCCTTTAGAGTATCTACTTGGTACACCAAGTTGTTTTTCTCATTGTCTAGTTGAGCATTGGAAACCATAGCTTTCTTGTACTTCTCTTCAACTTCAGCTAGGGAATCCTATAGGTGCCAGAAATTGTGACATTTATCTTTTTTATTAATTGCTTTAAGAATAAAAATCGAAGTGTTAACTGTTACAGTCAAACTCTGTGACTAATTTTGTTTCTGATCTATTATTTCTGTAACATATCTATGGATATAAAGCTCAATTTCCATTATTCATATTATATTATAGACAGCAACACAGATAATTACCATAACGTGTATGAAAATTATAGGTAGTATCCCACTTGACATTTTCTGCTTTGCAAACTTCATAACTTAACTTATAAGAACAAAGTATTATCATATTATTTACTTCATATTCAGTGCATGCACGGGAAAACACATCAGAACATAGCAAGAAATCTGAAAACTCAGACAAATGACTGTAAATGTCTACAGAAACATCTCAGAGTAGCATTAACTTTATTCTCATTATATAAGAAAGGCTTTATAATCTAGATTCCAAGTTTAAAGGTAGACACACCGTTTTAGTAATTACGATTATTTCACCTTAAACTGTTTTATCTTCCTATTTTTAAAGAGTAAAATAAATAACATTTGCTAAGAAATACAAAGTCATGCATAGGTATCATAACAGCTATATGTAATTATTAATCCATTTTACAACTAAATTTCATTTTTAGGAAGCTGTCCTTAAAGCGCATATTTTCTTTTCTTATCAATCATGATCATACAAATTTATACCTATACCAATACACTGAATTCTGTGCTGAGAAACAGAGTATTTCAAACTCCAGAAGAAATAATTCCAGAGATGTCCAGATAGATTTCAGAATAAACAACAGAACATAAGTAGTATTAAGAAAGGTAGTGTTATCATCCAGGAGACAGAAAATAACAAGTAGCAAAGAAGAGTAGTTTTGGGCCCCTCACTGCAAGAAAGACATCGAGCCCTGGAGCCTGTTCAAAGAAGGGCAACAAAGCTGGTGAGGGGTCTGGAGCACAGGCCTTATGAGGAGAGGCTGAAGGAGCTGGGAATGTTCAGCCTGTAGAAGAGGAGGCTCAGGGGAGACCTTATTGCTCTCTATAACTTCCTGAAGGGAGGTTGTAGTGAGCTGGGGGTTGGCCTCTTCTCTTGTGTCATTAGTGATAGAACTAGAGGGAATGGTTTCAAGCTGCGGCAAGGGAGATTCAGGCTGGACATTAGGAAATATTACTTCTCAGAAAGGGTGGTCAGGCACTGGAATGGACTGCCCAGGGGGGTGGTGGAGTCACCGACCCTGGGGGTGTTCCAGGAACGACTGGATGTTGTGTTGAGGGACATGGTTTAGTGGGAGCTATTGGTAATAGGTGAACAGTTGGACTGGATGATATTTCAGGTCTTTTCCAACCTTGGTGATTCTATGATTCTAAGATTCAGGATGAGATATAACAATGAAAAAATAAAGACCACTTATCACCTATAAGCACATTCAGATAATTCAAGTCTTAGATTTAAAAATGTGATTATGCAATCATGACAAATCCTGTAGCAACTGGTAAAACTTCAAGAGACAGTAAACTTTTCCAAGACTTCAAAGAATAATTCTATTTGGAAGGAAAAGAAAAATAATATGAATTATAAAAGATGAATGATATCATCCACCTATATTTCACAGATTTAACAAAAGCAACAACAAAAATATCATGAAATAATGCCTATTATTGATCATTTCTGAGAGTGCCTTGAGCAGAATCATACAGTAATGTATGTTGGCAGTAGTCCCTGAATACCATCTGGCCTAACCTCCCAATTAAAGATGGGCCAAGATCATGCTGATTAGAGTTCTCTCCAGTTTGTTTTGGAGTAATCTCCAGGGATAGTAGAGTGCACAACTTGACTGAGTAACTTGTTCCAGTGTTTGACTACCTTCCATGTGAAAACTCTTTCTTGAAATCAGATTGGAATTCCTCTTGTTACAATACAATTTTTGTCTGTTGCATCTTGCCCTACCACTGTTTGCCTCTGTATGCAATCGGCTGTTTTCTCTACATCTCCTTTCAGGCAGCTGAAAACATCAATGAGATGACCCCATGTCCCATCTTAACAAATCCACATTCCTCTTATTTTATACCGTATGTTCCAGAACAGTAGAACAAGAACTAAGAAAAAAGCAAACAGTGATTGCAAAACAGATGCCTAACAGCCTTAAAAAAAAAACAAAAAAAAACAAAAAAAAACTTAGTTTGAACTTAGAAGGATAAATTAAAAAGTAATTAATCAGCAAGTTAATGCAGAAAAATCTGCATTTGTGGAAGAGGAATAAATTGACATTGAGACAGAAGAGTCTGCTAAGATCCAACTGTTAACCCATCACCTCGCCACCGTATCATCCCTAGATGCTACAGACTACCCTTTTGGGGTGGTAGGCTTTGCAAGGATGACTTCAGGATATAGCAACAGATGTTCTGGATTCGGTATGAATACTCACAGCAAAATCTACCTATACAGAAGATTGTTAACTCTGTATACAAAGTGATCAAATCACCTGAGAAGCTTTTGAGATTGAACCAACTGCATGACAAAACACTTTTTTCCTTTTAACACTGGAAAAATATATATGTATACAATTTTCATGCTATGTTCTCCTCTTGCTTAAGTTACCATAGCTCATTTTTTGTGCAATTACCGATTCCATGATTTATTTTTTGTAAAGCCCCATGTTCCCCTATGGTGCATGAATTACATGCATTTTAAGTAATATTCCAGTTCTGCAAGAAGTAATAGGGATTTGGAGGAGTTTCTGAAAGACCTGGATGAGGATGTAGGATGCCTGAGAATGAAGCAGTGGAAATAGGCTGGAATGAAAATAGATAATAAAACTCTGTACATAACCCGTAACTAAAAAGAAATACCACCAATAATTCTATCAGGAAAGGCAAAGGACTGTGCAAATAAGACTAAACAAAGCAGACATCAAAACAGAGCTCCATAAAATGCATTAGAGGAAAATGTTAAGGAAAATAATTCCTTTCCTAGCTGCTGCAGGAGAATACAGAAAGAGCTAGCAAAACAGGGGCAACCTGAGACATTAGAAGATGTCAAGAACTGACTAAATCAGAAGTAGTCAGACTACTATTTACTGAGCTGACACCCAGATTTGTAGCCAAGTAGAAAATGAAAACTTTTTGGTAGCAAGAAGGATGGGCAAATACAGTGATATGGAAGTTAGTGAGACTACAGGTCACTACCCAGCGACTGGAAAACACGAGAAATAGAAGCAGGTACCATAGTAGCTCTTTTTAAACAAAAGAAAACAGCAGCAGTTGAGAAGAAGGCAGTATGTTCCTAACTAAACAGAAGGGTTCCTGAAGGAATTTCTCTAAATTAACTTAAAAATATATTTTATATTTTTAATAATAATTAAAAATAGTACAAAATGTATTCAATCTTAAGTCGATCACAGATCGAAGATCTTACTGTCTACTCTACACCCGCGCTCTTTGGCAACTCTAACAGCTAATATACAAAAAACGGTGCTAAGTAATGACAGAATTGTGTTTACAATTGACACGCTTTTAAACATGCAGAAGCGTAAGAGGAAGACCCACTGTGAAAATATTATGCAATCTCTAAGTTAGTACAATCACAGCTAAATCTGACAATCTAGCAGTTCTCCAAGTCTGTTGAGGAAAACCTTGAAAACATGAAAGAAGTTCAACTCTTTAAAATAACAACTTTGTACCACTCTAATACTCTTTGAAATCTGTTTAATAGTCATATAGCAAAAATAGTTAAAATAGAGGCTTAGATTGCTCTAATCCTATCACATCAAAAGGTTACTCATCCTCTAAAGAACATTTTTGCTACCTTGAAGAGCTCAAATTACATATTTGTTCTTTATTAGAATGTTATCTGCCATATTGTTTAATTTTCCTTAAGAAAAGGAAGCTGTTAAATACCAACATTATATGCTGAAGTAGCAAGAAGCAGTCACTGAATTCTTCATCTATATGAATGTGAAGCAAGTATGTTAAGAGCTCTTTATTTTATACAAAGACACTCACGACTAGATAGCAGGAAAGAGAACAAATCCTGGAAAAGATATTGTAAGTTGCCTGATTGCTTATATTTAGTTCCCCTTCAGGGCAGAAGAGAGACTGAACAATCGTATTTTAGATTAACTGCAAACTGTTAATTGTGGAAAAGTTCACAAAAGAAAACATTAATTTAAGCAAGCCAAAATACAGACAAATCTCATTAACCCAATACTGAAAATATCAGTCTATGATTTAAGGAAATATAAATGAAAATGCAAACCACAACAATCAAATAATTATTATCTTTCATAACTGCAGTCTACAAATGATCCAAACAAAATAATCTCTTCCTGCAAGCAACATGCCTGCCTACATGTATATATTTCAAAGGCAGTACCTCCAGTTTTACTTCATGAAAACATACTACTTCCTAGAAATTATAATAATAATTAAGTTATTCATCATAGCTGTATCTTACTTCCTTCTTCTCCATCTGACATATAGCAACTACTCTGTATATCCATTTATTTGCTAACAAAGTACTAAAAAAGTACATTAAATCTCTTAAAACCTTTTCCCAAAACATTATCTAAAACGTGAAAGTTAAAATAATGTTAATGTAAACCAAATAATGATTTTATATGTACAGTGAGAAAGCTGATCTGAATATTTTATCCAAATGATAACTTAATCTGACACTCCCTATGCATTAAAAGTTAGGTACATGCTTTAAAGAAATTTAAGAACTTGTTAGTAAAGCTTTATACAGTTAGTGGAACCAGTGATACCTCCATTACCCCAAAATATCCATACAGAATGCATGCATGGGAAAGACCCTAATACCTTTAGTTCTTTAAGTCCCTGCATGTATCTCCCCTCTACATCGTGTATCTGGTCCTTAAGATCATAGATATCCTGCAGGACATAGAACCATCGCATAAGAAGTATGGGGTAATGCATTTGTAATTGAAAGATCATCAAAAAGTTTATGTGCAATTTTTTTCTAATGCCAAAGCCTGTGGTAATTTACACAAATTGTATTTAATTCACAACAACCAGATGGAAATTCAGAATTTGTCTGCATCACTGAATCCAACCTATGAT
This sequence comes from Excalfactoria chinensis, assembly GCF_039878825.1. Classification (NCBI taxonomy): domain Eukaryota; kingdom Metazoa; phylum Chordata; class Aves; order Galliformes; family Phasianidae; genus Excalfactoria; species Excalfactoria chinensis. The sequence goes on from NC_092826.1 coordinate 95,010,824, forward strand.
GATTAAAACAGATCTCAAACAGGAAGCAATTATTTCAAATTTGTCATAAACAAATTCATCTACTAAAATAAACTATCAGCGACATAAATGCTGATCAATACAACAATTATCAACATTAAAAAAAAAACAAAAAACTTTTCCCCCTGCTTACAAATTAAATCCTGATAGCATTTTCTTACTATTACGAAACCAGAAGCAAAAACATTCCTCCCAACTACAAACACAATTTTAAGCTAGATCCAAATTCTCTGATAATGCAGTTTACCCGTAATTCACTGAGGGAGGCATCAGGATCCAATAAACTGCTTGTATCTCCGCTTCCTCTCCTAGATGAGTTGCCACTCAGAGGAATCGAATTGCGAGATGATGGCTTAAAGAAGGGAAAACACTGCATCAGGTATGATATACTGGCATACTTGACTTTAGTCTTTATAAATCACTTCATAATCGCAAAGCACTTTTCTCTCCTCTTCACTTCTTCTTACAATTATTTTCCACCAAATGTTTTCTAGCACTTATGTTATTTCTTGATTAAATGTTGGTTCCTGTTTATGGTCATCTGATTTACAAGAACCTTAAAGAACAGTATGTAGCAGAACAGAAGAAAACAAAATGTTACAATAACTGATGTTTTCTAAGTTTATTTCCAATTTTCTGTTCAGGAGATATTCATAAGGAGGCTGTTGGTGCCAAAAAACACTTTTAAGAATTCTCTGTCACACAGGATTCAGAATTCTCCAATGGAATCCAACATCTGTGTTTTTAAATTTTTAGTGTCTTAAGATACAACCTTTCCTGGTGAATGTTTTACCCAGAAAAAGAATTCTACAAGAAATTGATACTTAAAAGGATATTAAAGAATAACATTATTTTCTTTGGGAATAAGATGCAATGCATTATTTTTGGTAGAAGAAATATGTCTACAATTATTTCTTTGCAAGTTCTTAAAATACACTCCACAAAGAAGTTCTTCATTTGGAAAAATTACAGTGTTTTTAAATTGAGGAATGAATACCAGCAATCAAAAATTTTAATATAAAAATTCTTACCCTTGAAAAAATTTCTGAATGTGATTTTTCACTCTTTTCTTCCAGCTGAAAAAGAGAAGGGAAACTGGTCAAAATACACCTTTTGCTACAAAGGACTACTGAAAAGCACTATTCTGTTCAGAGATACTGAAAAATATTTGAGAACAAAAAGTGAAACGAAACAGAAATATCAAAAGTTAACATAGATCAAAATGCATGGAAAAAATACAGCCTCAAAATGTAGGCTTTTTTTTACCTTAACTGCAAAATAAATGACTGCTTGTAAAGAAAAAGCCAGAAGCTTTTTTTTAGAAGTTTTCTAAAGAGTCATTACTTAGAATAAAGTACTGAACAAAACAAGTTCCATTTGCTTTACATTTGCACAGTAGTGACTACAACACTTGGTGGCATAACAAAGATTCATGCAAGTGCACTTCAGACAATCAGTGACAGCAATGTGAATGGTCCAGTTATTTGCAAACACATTTGCTACCTCTAACTCTTCAGTAAAACCCGAAGTTACATAAGGACAAGAACAATTCAAATGAAAGCTCTGAATTATTAATAAATTTAAATTGATATTTTTTGGACTGGAGCCTGAGTAAACAAGTATCTCCCCCACTTCACCTCCATCCAACCTTTTATTTCAGAACCTTTGGTACTCCAAACTTGCCCTATAGACTTCCATAGTTTCAACATTTACATGAAACAAAGCAGTAAAATTAAATGAAGACTGTAACACACTGATGAGTACATTTTAAAAGCATGATCTCTTCAAAAGCTTGTTTCTCCAAAAGCACCCATTTTGCTCTTAGCCCAGTGACAGCAGATTTTGGAATCTACTATTATCACAATAAAAACAAATGTTACTATATGAGATCTTTATCTGTCTGCTATGGTTTCTACAGGTTTACAATGCATTTTCCATGGCAGATTTTATCACCTCCAACGATCTACTGATATGTTAATTAATAATACTTGTCACCCCCATGATGGTAAAAATGATATGAAAAATTCAAATTATCTGAAGTATCATTTGGAAAGACAAAGTATTATTATAGTCGACATTTACATTAAGAATAAGCAGTTTTACATACTCCAAACTAATATATGTAGCAACAATGATAAAAACAACTGAGAAAATAACAGTTGTCTGAGCTTCCACACTCTCTCAGCAGAGCAAGCTTGAGAAAAAGAGCTTTACAGTAAAGTTTAAAAAAAAACAACAACTAAGATTTAAAACTGATAAATGACTGCTCTCTGTCATACTTCAGCCACATACAGAGACAAATATAATACTACAATACAAGTTACGCAGCACTATATTACTACTAAGTAATCAAACTGTGCAATCACAGAAACAGCAGTCATAAGGGTAATCTCCAGTAGTCATTTAGTCCAGTCTTCCAATGAAAGCAGAGTTGCTGCAAACATAAATCCAGGTTAGCTTTTATTTATAGGCTCTGTGTGGTTAACTTTCACCAGCTCCTGAGGATGGGGATTCTCCAACCTTGCAGTAACCTGTGCAACACTAATCTCCTTATGGAGATCCTCCCAGGCTCTAGTCTTGAGAAGTATCATGAGGTTGCAAGATGTAAGTTAAGAAGCGTTTGGCTTTTACCTAATTAAGCTATGGCAGCTGCTAGTAGGTCAGGTAACCTTCTCTCTGAACAACTAGACAAGCCCAGTTCTCCCAACCTTTCCTCCTATGGCATATGCTAGCCCTGATCTTACAAAGAACAGGTTAAGAACAGAAAATTCCCTATTCTTTCCATTATTAAGCATAAAAACTTTAAGTGACAAAGTTTTCTATAATTAACAGCAATAAAAAAACAAAGGCAGCTAGGTTTTTGAAGCAAAGGAATGCACAGAAAAAACTGTCACATCAATATTCCTGTAACAAGCTGTTAACCTAGGACTCCGTGCAAGAACATAGATGGCAATGAGTGCTTTATTAAAGGATTCTTAGAACCTCTCTGAATGGATTACTGAACGCTAGAATGTGCTAACAAGAACACACTTAAGTCTATTTTTGTCATTAGAACAAATATTAGTACTCCAAAACTCCACAAGGAAAAACTAGGTATTGCTAACTTCATAAAGTAAACTTCCACAAGAAAAAAAAAGATTTTTGCATTGAAGAGTGAAGAGATGCTTATGCTTATCATCTATTAAAAAAACAAACAAACAAAAAAAAAAAGTGAAGTGTTAAGACGTTACATGCCTCAAGCAACGGGCAAAGTCTCTTTGAAATAAAACAGCATGCAACATGAAACAGATTTTAGGAAATTCATAGACTTAAGACATTTTTATACACAACACAGCATTTAGTTTGAAATAAGCCCCATCCTTCAACAAGCCGTCTTATTTGACAAAAGAACTCAGTTCTTTTGTAGCATTTACTCCTTTGTAGAATGAAAACAAAATCCATGGTTAATAAGTTTGTTGTATTTGGCACAATATGATAACAAGCATTACACTCACACTATTCAAACCTTGGACATCATCTGCATCAGAAATAATGCTTCCCCTGCGGTTGGAGCGACTGAAATAGTCAGCAGCAGTTTCACTTTTATCAGAAAAATCAGAGGACTTAAAAAAAAACAAAACAAACAAAAAAAAACAATAAGGAGGTTGAAAGAAAACTGAAGATCGTATCATTGAATCAACAAGATTTTTTTTCTTTAATATAACAACAACTGACATTTTCATTGTTGCAATTTATTCCTGCATTTTAAGAACTGCAAACTATTATTTTCTGAATTTTTGATACATTAAGCGTGTCTATAGGAATAACACACATGCCACACTGTTATCAATACATTAGCCATGCATAATTTTAAGTACTCTTCACATTTACTATTCTGATCATTGTCTAGATAGGTGTTTTTCTAAAAGTAAGACCAATAAATATTTATTATTGACTCATTTTCTGGAATTTGAGTAACATAAGGCTTGGAATTGGTAGCGTCAAACTACATAAATCCTTTAAAAAAGTTAAAAGGATAAAATAGCAAATGATAAGAAAAAATAATACAGTCTGAAGTCGAGAAAAAGAAGAATATTTTTCTCTACAAATGCTGTTTCTCCTTTGGATCACACTCTTATCAATCCAGTCTGTGCTTTCACTCCCTCAATTTTAAGAATCATTAAAATGGAATATAGGTTTCCTCCCTGAAGCCACCCTCAGGTGTCAGACACCTAAAAAGTGAGGGGGAATAGTGCTCACATTACACACAGAAAAGGCAAGAGATAAACGTTACAATCACTACAACTTCAATAGGAATTCAAGTGTAGTTAAAGTGTGTTTAAAAAACACATTACATATGTTAAGTGGGTTAACGTGAACAGTCCATTTAGTTTTAAAAGTACTTAGAGGAAAGAAAAAAAAAATCTTTAAATAGTTTGAAAATACATAGCCACCATTCAACTTTCACTATTAAGAATTAACTCAGAACATCTTTGTACTTGATATAAATACTGCATGTAACCTCATCATGGCAAGATCAGAGAGAAAACATTCTCCCCATTTCACCATCTGTACATCACAAGGATTGAAAATATACCCTTGCGTTTAAGTAATTTTGATTCTTCCATTTTTATATTTTATAATAGATGAAAATAATGTTTGAATGTTTGTCCAAGAAATTTGTATAGAACAAATGAAAAATATGTTCTGTGAGGAAAAATGAAGGAACTATGCTTATAATTAAAGCATAATAAAAAGCAATAAAACCTTAAAATAAGGTAAAATAAATGACTTATACAAGCTTAAAAAAACAACTATTTAGGCAGCATTTTTCTCACCAGTAATAGGGATTTTATTATTATTATTATTTATTTAAAGAGAAACAGTTAAGCCAGAAGGCTGAAGCACTGAGTATGCCTCATATTAAAAAAAAAAAACACACCAAAATATTAAAAAACCCTACAGCACTAAACAACAATTGTGTCTAACACATTTATTCTCTCAATACAAAGCCAAATGGAAGGCACAATAATGGATCAAAACACACTTAGACTGTGAGTAAAACTTAATAGTATGCATCTTCGTGGTAGCCAGTGGGAAAGAAAAAAAAAATTGCTCAGAAGCTCCTAAAAAATTACCATGATTTTACTCCTCAAGTAAAGATTTGTTTCATTACTGCTACCTTCATAAAATGCATCTTCAAAAGCCTCATCAGAAAACTTAAGAGAAACCTTTTGCCAGTGTGCTAGTTCTGTCTCTGAATCCTCTCAGATAGTAGTCAGTAACATAACTAGTAAACTGGCAAGCACACCCACATCTTTCTCTTCAAGGGATTTTCAGATGGGAGCACCATGGACTTGTTTTTTTTCCTCAGTGTTGTTTTCTACTCTGATTTCATGTTCTCTTCTATTTTCCCTTTTGAATTCTCACAGCTACTGAGATGACTTCCAGTGCAAGCCTCCAATGAAACTAGGCATTAACAACAGAAATATATGAAGTGATGATTAAGCAATGAGCATGATTTTCGTCTTGTATATCTACTTCATAACCTTCAGAGTCATTTCATTCAATATTTTTTTTTTTTTTAAACTTTGAAATCTATTAAATCTCCACAAGTTTACCTTGGCATCAATGGTATCACTGATAGTGAAAACTGATACATAGACTCCTAAATATATGCACTGTATACATATATAAGAAATTGCACTCAATCTTGAGAAATAGAGGAGACAAATAGTACACTTGCTATTCAATGGACTTCAGAGATGGATGGCAATAACTCCTAAGACTTGGAACACTATACAAAAAAGCTAAAAGCCCTTTTTTCCTATACTCTTTAGTCTGAGGTGAAAACGATCAGTTTCTGACAAATTTTCCTCTCTAACACTGTTAAGAACGTGAAAAATGAAAATACAACTATTTCAATTTAACCCACACAAAATGCTGACATTCCTTCCTTGGGTAGTATCACAGATGAGCAGTTGCACCATTAAAATCAAGACAGTTGTTTTTGGGGCAGACACATGGCGTAGCTACTAAAAATCACTTTGCAGCACAATAAGTAATCTTTGGAGCAACAGTTTTACCACAACAGACAGGAACTAATTGAACTAATATTTAAGTACCAGACACCAGAAAAAGTGAGCCGATTACTTCTTAGTGCACAATACAGTGAAGCTGACATTAGTCCTCTTTCCCCCAAGAAGACTATTTCCATGTGCTGGCTCCAGCTGTGACATAAGGTGGTAACTCCACAAAGTACTGTACTTCAGCACTTAGTTCTTTCCAGTTCTGTACATTGCAGATATTTGAGAGATTCTTATAGCAGGAAATTCCTTACTGTTCCTTTACATTACTATTTTACTGCCAGAAGCTCACACCGTGGTAAAATTTACATCTCTGATAAACAGCAATTTTTTAATAAAACACTAAAAATCTAATTTATGTGTTCATCAGTAAAATGACTCACAGTGCAAACACTCATAGCTGTTGTGTGTTAGTACCAAAGCATTCAGCAAAACATGCAAAGGAACACTCACCACAGGACTACTTCGAATTGAGCTTGCTCTTGAGGAATGCCAACTGTATTCAGATGGCTAAAGAAAAGTTTGGAAGATTTTTCTTAATTTTCATTGATTTATGTCTCCAGAAAACCAAAATTTTGAAGGAAGCAACCAAAAGCCTGTAACACTTACAGTGCAAGAACTATATGTGCTATGTAATCCATCACCATACAAAGATGCCTAAGAAACAGAGGGAATGAAATGCCATTTACATTCTGACTCAGAAATTAGTCACACACTCACACACTGAAATGCACTGATAAATTAAATCTCACTCTCATTGTCTTACCCAGCTGAGCATTTTCCAGTTAGTAAATGGAATTTCTATATTTTTTGAAAGGATGGAGAACAGCTTTTAGGAATCGCCAATAGCATTTCCCCCAACTAATATGGATGCCTACTCACTAATATAAATTTCAGTGAAAAAAAAAAAAATAGCTAAACTATTTTAAAGTCAACCTATTTCAGAAAAAATAAGTATTTAAACTGAAATTTGTTTTTAGAAGTTGCAAACCACCCTGGGAACTGAAGTCATATCTTACACTTATCCATCTTGGAAGCCCATGCAGTTTTTCCTGAAGAATTTTTTGGAGCGCAAGGCTGAAATCTATTTATGAATGGAATAATAACAGAAGGTCTGGGCAACAAGTGAAATGAAAATTCACAGTCTCATGTTGCTCTCCCCTGTTGTGTGCCCCGGTGGCGCAGCGGTAGAATTCCCGTTTGCAACACCAGGGGGCCCGGGTTCGAATCCCCCCTGTGGAGCAGAGGGTAGAAGTGCCGCTCTGCTACACAGAGGGCTCGAATCCCGGGAGTTGGACTCGATGATCTCTAAGGTCCCTTCCAACTCACACGATACTATGATACTATGATACCTCTGAAGCTATCTCCAATAGAAATTAAGAATTATACGTAATGGTAGTTATCACAGTCTCATTCTCTCACTGGATCTTCTAATGTTATAACAAAAGCACACACGACATCAAGAAGCAAACTGCTTACAATTCAAGTGCATAAGTGCATACAAATATGACATTTTAAAAACTTGACTATTTTCTTACATAGTTTTCAGAACTTCTCTAGGTTGTAGCCAAGTTAGATTTGAATTACTGCAGCAATAAAAGGCAAAGTTCAAGCACACGTGGTACCTTTTAAATAGAAGCTTTATAAAGCTACTCGCCACTCTTATTCTGGCTGCTTTGTACTTTGTAAAGATGTCCACTTGCACTTATGCATGCTTATGAGTTGTAACTCTGGCATCTTACTTGAAAGTACAGGAGATGTATTTACCACAAATTTCTGTAATTTTCTGACACTGATTCTCTCATTCAATTGCTAGATTTTTATGTTTTTTTTTTTAAATATTACACATGCAGTTGTTGTTTAGCATGCTTGGATTAACTTATTCTAAGGCCAGTATTCTTGAACATACTGCTGTATTCATAAACTAAATGTTCGTCTGTAAAAAGATCATCAAATACCAATTATAAAAGTAACTAAAAGAGGGAACCTTGCACTTAAGGACAATGAACTGAACCCAAAACAAGACTCACAAACTGTCTATATTTCAGAGCACAAAAATAATGCACATGTAATACTGTCAAGCCACACGGCCATACAATACAAACTTAAGGCAACCGTGCAAACGGGGCTTACGAACCAAACTGACACTTCTAATCAAACCAGTGTTTACAGAAGGAGACACCTATAAAAAAAAGTGTAATTTTAGTTTTCAAGGACTACTAAAACATCTAGAGGGAAAAAAAATGTCTTTCATGTAGTACTAACCCTGTAACTTCTAGTTGTTGCCACAGGATCACTGTATAGAGAAGACGACTATAACATGAAGAACAGAGAAAAGAATAGAGAAAGAAACATTTTCTGTATGCAGCAAATGTTTTTATCCATTGCTTTATATTCATCAAAAGTTCTAAAGATTGAAGAAACCTATTACAGTTGTAAAATATATAAGATCTTCTAAGAAAAGTATGGATAAAAATTCCAGGGAAATCCATTACCTTTGAAAACATAACATACAACTTTCACTACAATAGTCTAGAACTTTTATCAAAAGAAAATAGTAATAAATTAAGTAGTGTTTAAAAGACACCAATTTCCTTTAGATACTTACTTAAACATACCCATGGACATACCTGCAATTACTATCAGATGCAATCTACCCCCATCAAACTGTTAATTTATCACTTACAGTAAACTACAACAAAGTAGCACACTGGGGCTAAATTTTTAACATGTTTTATATACTTAATATATTAAGCGACAAATATATTAAGAAAAGACAGACCCGAGTATGGTAGGAAGGAATCGGTTTACTATATCTAAGGCTGCTATAATTTCTTTGATCATGGTATAGTCCACTCTGTGAAAGGGAAAGAAAAAGAAAATAAACACTAATATTGCGTAATTGCATTTAAAGATCTTGGGAATAAATATATATATATATGTGTGTATCATGTTATATGTTTCACATATATATATATATATACACACATATATATATATATATATATGAAACAGGAGTTATATTTCAATATAGCCCAACAATTCCCATGTTCAGAAACTGGGACCTTTTTTCCATATATTAGCATATGGTCATATAAGTCTTGTCCAAAGTAGTAAACAGTTGTGTTACACTCCCTTATAAGAAAACTCAAAAAAGTTTGACTACACCCTGACAAATATAACATGAAATATATAAAAAAAAAACAAAACATGAGACAGAACTCACTAATAATTAGCACAATTGTTTATTTGATCTTTCTTTTTCCATTAGATACCAACTGATATTAGAACTTGGAGGGAGAGGAATCTAATAGGGTACGGATGTCTGTATAATCACCATTAGTCCATTGCCTAACACTGTGCTTTGCACCAGGCACAAATTCTGAGGTCTTGCAGTTAAAATTCTGGCTTATTGTCATTGCCTTTATATATTTCCCAGATAAATAGCACATAAAAGTCATTTTAGTATTGTGTCAACACACACGTCCACTGCTCTAACCCCTGCTAAGACATCAGTTCTCAACATTCTCTGAAAAACTACTTTTAAAGTATTTAATTTCTTGGCGCTACATTCACACCATACACTGGATTTTCTAGAAGAGTGTTCAGAAGATCACGTTAACCCGTATCTTTCTCAAGAACTCACTTGAATAATGTCAAATACTGCTTTAATTCAAAGCTACATTTAAACTCTAACAAGTCGTGGTCAAAGCATAAGTAATAAAACGTGTATTTCTGTTCTGACCAAATAAGCTTTAGTTCACAGAAGTGTCACTTCTAAACCATTTGAAAATGCTTCTCGCTGAATAGTAATTTTTATTTAGATGAGCTCCGTCCCCATAACCTTACTGACATGTCACAGCTTAAAATACTCAATTTGTCAGAATTTGGTTACTGCTACAAGTTCCTTTATTAAAAAGAAACATATATCAGCATGCTAACCAATTTATTCATGTACTATATTAGTGTATATAACAGTCTAGACAGTTAGTATGTCTATAATAAATATTATCATAGAAAACTAACCAATAAATCTCTATGGGAATAGGTAGTTTTCTTCTTTGTACTGTGAGACTCACTGTAAGCATGACTCTAAGAATAAAATTTAGAAAAATTAATACCACTACATAACAGCAGCTTCATTCTTACAACACAAAAGGTCCAACTAGAATTCAAGACATTACATGACTAGAAAAATAGACCATACATCTAACACTGTGTTAAAAAAAGAAAAAAAGGTAAGTGGAATTATAACCATCCTTATCTTTGGTTAGAACAGACTTGCTTGAGTCAGTATTTACCTTTCACAAGTAACGTAAAAGCAATAATCAATTTAAAAATGCTTAATATTACAGATTATTTTAAACACTATTATGCTGCCTATTTGCAGATAAATCAGATAAGCAAATTCAGCTTCCTAAGCTGCTAACATGCTTCTTTGGGAGGTATTGGTGCTTGATTTTGCTTAAGGACATGCACACAAATCTTACTTGCTAGAATACCATGCCAGAACTATAATCACATAATGGTAAGAAAGTGCACAAACCACTTGCTTTTTTGTCTAGACTGAAAAAAACAGTATATTACATTAAGCTTAATTTTCTTTATGAAATACAGAATGCAAATGTGTACATACAGATGCAAGTTGCTTTTTTTAATTATGTCCTCTGTAAGATGCACTTACAGACACTCAAGGTCTAGCCATGACTTAAGTGCCTACTGCAAAATAGCTGTTATGTTGCCTATATGTTACTTCATTAGACTTTTTCGCCACAGAAAGCTTATGTAAGCACTCTGTGGAAAGCGTTAAAATGATATTAGTATTCTTAATCATGAAGTGTGATGGTAAAAATCTTCATTTTTTAAAATCATTTTTAAAGTAGCAGGTTAGTGTCATTCCACTGTAGAAAAAGAAATCACAAAGTCTTCATTCATACAAAAAACATGCAAAGTGTTAACATACAGGGACTGAATATCTTGCAGGTCTATCCTTAGCACTGTCATACTGAAGTTAAAAGAAAAAGAAATGAAAATGCTTACTTACAAAAGGAAAACAAAACAGGAAAACAACAACAAAAAAAAACAAAAACAAAAAAAACACAAAAAAAACAACAGGAAAAAAAAAAGAACATACATCTTAGGTTTACCCAGTAAGCTCGCTCTTTTGATTTCAATCAGAAATTCATAGGTTATCTTAGTTATCTTTATCTTATCTTAGTTACTCTGACTATACATCATGCACAATCCAAAAAGTTATTCATTATCAGCCTAAGATTTCTTAAAGCAAAAATAAGCAGAAATTGACGATGAGTCAAGAAGACAATAATACACTAATAACATGCTAGAGCACTACCAAATGTCAGTTTTGATGAGAACTACTGAGAGGACTATAAGAAAAATAATCTTTCTTCTCTACAGGTATTTCTGAAATTTCTGCCAAATTTAACTTGTATCTTAACTACAAACCATTAACAGCTTACCAAAAACATTTATATTTTCATGTAAATATTTACTGAAAAACTGCCTCAGCTCTGAGTAACACAAATTAGATGCAAATACAGATTTCTGAAAAAGTAGAATGTCCATTTGTATTTCAGTCTAGAGTGCAGGAATAGCATAGCAACAAATTTACATTAAAAACACTTGAGAACAAATGCCTCCTGACAGACCTTTGAGGAACACTCTTGTATCCACCATGGCTGACACACCATCTTTGTCACCTGATTTTACTTCACTTTTGCAAACATTAGGAGAGACTGAGAGGTTAACTCCCTTCAAACCTGAGTTTTAATTTAAGCCCCAGTTAAAGTGCTTGATTACAGCTATTACAACAGTTCAATAAATACTGTTTTCCTGGCGTGCTTTCACTAAACAACTGCTTTGGTAAGTAAAGACAGAAAGGGTCATAATGGGAACACATCAAAGCATGCTCACACCAGGTTACACACCACAAGATCTCTCCTTCTGGAGGTACTTGCTCTGCTCCTGTGAGACCCACTGCTATCCAAAGGAGTCTGAAGAATGAAATTGTAAAAATACTTCTATATATTAAGTCACTAGAAGACTCTCTAATGGTAATTGTTAATCTTCACTAAATTCTTCATGAAATTGTATACTAAGTGAACAAGTACAAATCTGAGCAAATCTATGTTATTTCACAAGTTTTTGTCTCCACTTGCAATACAGTACTTTTTCCCTCCCTGTCAACCAATTGCTGTTTGCAAAACAGTCAATGCTAGGTCATTTAAAATATTTCTTTGGAGAAAATACCAGTGCAAAAATGTAGGAGCACTTATTTAACACAAAGACATGTAAGATGTTACATAATCTTTGATAAACTGAATTTGATATCTAATTGCTCAAACCTCTTAGTAAATGGCAATCATTTTTATTTAAGTCACAGCAGAACATTTTATTCCGCTGCCAGAAATAAACAGAACCAACCCTTTCATTTTTGTAACTTGCCCCTCCCTTGGGCCTTTTAGTACAACTATTCTTTAGTACCATTTTTGATTCAAAAAGGATATGGGAAAGTCTGTACAGCAATAAATACTTTTAATACCAGCGTTTGGGGTATCCTGCAGCATTCAGATAAGGGTTTGTCACTAACAAATAATACATTCCCACATTCTCAAATAGAAAAAAATACATCTTCAGGTACTCCTCTTTATCCCACAGATATTATAGAAACAGTAATACCTGAAGTGTGAGAAAACACTTCTCACACAACAGCGAGCAGACATCAATTTGGAATGGAAGGTGAAGTTACAAACTAGTATTATTCATCTTCAATAAGTGGTCCTTATTCATAGGATGACTGAGTCAACAGAAGTAATATTGATTTTTTTCTATTTGCAGAACTTCTGAGACAGGCAAAGTAGAAAAGAGAACTTCTCCCCACTAGACCACTGCTGTTTAAACTTTTATTGTTAGTAGCAGCTTCACATCCAACCATGAGCCCTCGATGTGTAACAGTAACCATAGAGACAATGGACAACTTCTGCAGGAATTTTAATGCTCTACTCTTCAAGGAAAAACAATTAATTCTTACTAACTGGCAATATCTGAAGCCTAAATTAGGACAGTTATTCAGATATTTTTAAAGAAATACTTCATTTAACATAGACTGGACTAACACTAAAAGATGACCTTTAAAAACTGGCATCATGCTATCCTAAGGAATCAGATGTTTAATAATATGCATTTCTAAACAATTCCTAAGCCCTACTCTTAGCCACAGAAATATACTATAAATCATCATACACAGAAGAGGAAAAAAGTTCAAGGTATTCATAGCACAGACTTAAAAGATTTAAAATGTGAGAATTGATATTCTTTTTAAATGCAAAGATACAAACGCATACAAATTCATAAAATACTTAAATAGAATTGATGGAAATAAAATACCAAATGAAGTTTAACATCACGTGATTTAAACCACTGTCCCTCAAATTGTTAATGCTTAGAAGACCTAAAAGCCTTGAGAAAAGAAGGCTGAGAGGGGACTTGATCCAGGTTTATAAATACCTGAGGTGTGGGAGCCATAGTGGCGAGGCTGGTCTCTTTTCAGTAGTGCGTGGGGACAGGACTAGGGGCAATGGGCTGAAACTCCAGCATAGGAAGTTCCGCACGAATGTGCGCAAGAACTTCTTTACAGTGAGGGTGACGGAGCACTGGAACAGGCTGCCCAGGGAGGTGGTGGAGTCACCTTCTCTGGAGATATTCAAGACCCGCCTGGACGCCTACCTGTGCGATGTGGTGTAGGGAGCCTGCTTTGGCAGGGGGGTTGGACTCAATGATCTCTAGAGGTCCCTTCCAACCCCTATAATTCTGTGATTCTGTGAAAGCATCATCTGCTTCGTGATAAAATGAAATTGTACTTTTTGAAAATAACTCTAATATCACTTTTTAAAAAGGGCTTCTTGGCAAGGTAAAAAATACATGCTTTCAACACAAACCAAATACGAGTGTCGACTGGATCGGTGAGAATACCTGACCCTCTCTGAATCTTCCTGAGAAAGAAGAAATAGAGTTATTCATGGTTTAAAAAAAAAAAAAAAGAAGAAAAAGAAAAAAAAAAAGAGAATGACTAAGTAAAAGCAAACAAAGGTGAGCAACATGCTGTTAGTGCTTTTAACACCATGTATTATTTTCAATAATCACCATGGTAAGTGAATTCATTCAAGTCAGGAGGAACTGTGATTTCAGCTGCTTTTGGTAAGTATACTAATGCATTACGTTATAAAATGAAAATAAGAAAGGTTATTAATTAGTTAGAGTCCAGTACATAAACCTTCTACTGATTACTGTGTTAATGTAGAAAAATATACAAGATATTTTAAAAGAAAGTAAAATTAAAAAGCTTTACAGAATTACATTTTACAAAGACATCTCAACCCTCGTATTATTCCCAATTTCCTGATGTGTATTTCAAATACTCTACCTTACAGAAACAAAACTTCTTAAGCAAATGGATCAATTATAAATTCTATTGGAAGCTGACATCCATAGTGACAGTGGAAAATGATGAAACTAACTTATACAATTTGGGGGGTAGCTAAGATACCGTTATCTTTTGTTTTGGAAGATCAAGGAATGTTTTTGTCGTCTCAAGCATCTCAAAGTTCTCATTACAAGAAGTAATAATAATCATAATTGTTAATAATTACTTATATAGTTAAGAATAATTTCAAAACATTCCATTTGAAAACTAGAACAGAGCTCTAAAACTAGGATCTTTACTCAAATCACACTTACCATTTTCAATATATCAAACAACTATGAAGACTGTAAGCTGTTTATCTTCACTTGTAAAGGCTCAGCCTCTTATTAACAGCTTCCATATTCCTTATTGTCACAAGATGACTTTCTATATTATCACTGGATATATTAGCTTGTTTAACTACTCATGAAACGTTTGGTTAATTCTTGGCAATGGTACATCTTTTTATTATTCTATCCTTGTATTACCATAAAGAGTTGGATTACATAATGACATTTTAGTCTTCCTCTCTGCAACAACTACTTTGAATTTTAAAATGAACATTTTTGCTGTGTAAATTCTCAATACCTCAGTCAGATCACTGTGACATGGAATAAATATTGACTACTCATTTTTGCAGTTTGCGAACAGCTTGATGCTTAGATGAAATTCCTCCTGGTTGCCTGTTAAGTGTTCAGCATATCAAAGTCAAAAGAGAAAGTAAGAAGTATAGAATATATTGCAAACATCAGTATTAAAAAGACTGACTCTTAAGAATTTAATCTTTGAAATATGCACTAAATCAGAGACAGAGGTTAGGTGTCCCAACAGAGGAACAGAATTTTCTCAGAAAACTCCTACAGCAGAAATGCCTCTTGCAAGTGCAAGAACAAGGTGGCATTCAATTTGCATTCTACAGTTACGGAACACTTGGGGGTTTTTTTGTGTGTGTTTTCTTTTGGGGGGTGAAGGGGAAGAGGAGAACAGTGTGCATATATGCACATTTTATCACAAGTTAACAGAAATCATTTTGATTCTTTATAAGTGACATGAAAAAACAAAAAAACGCTAGCTAGGCAAACAATCAGTATCAGGTCAACACAACTTTTGCAAATGAAATTCTAATGACAGACACAGTACTTTTCGACCTTAATGCCAACTAACTACCTTATGATTACTTTTGGCACACACTAAATCTTGATTCAAATCATTCACAGTGAACACCAGGATAAAAGCAATCCCCCAAAACTCACAACAAAATTTCTTTTTTAACGTGAATTTTCTAAAGAGACAGACTAAATTAATATAAACTGAGCAATAGCTTTCTAATACTGTAATTCAACTACTTATATGCCTTCCTATTCAGAAGAAGCAAACGGCAAGGGGTGAAAGGATGAAAGTAACACACAACTGTTTTGTTCTGTTTTAAAATCAAATTTTCAAAGATTTAAGCCATAAAAGTGACTTAATCGATTATCAATGTCATACCTACTGTTTGCTACAATAATCAAAAAGGAAATAAATGCAACTCTGCCATGAAAACAGTGAAGAAAACCTCAAGCTAAACCCCACATGCCAAATCCCTCAAATTCACTGAAATAAAAACATTTACTGTTGAAAAGACATTTACCAATACTGAAACTGAAGTCAGTTTGAAAAAGGACACAACTTGAAGTCAGAATATGATGTAAACAATAAGCATCTCATTTTAGTTTCTATTTGCTTCCATACAAATCTTGCAAATCCACACCCATATTTAGCTATTACGCATGTTTTTTTTTCAGCAGTTAAAAACAGTACAAAATGACACACCACAAACCATTAGTAAATTATTTCCTCCAAGTCCTGTTAGTTCCTTGAGTGGCAAAAACATGCACAAAAGGTGATTTTAGCCTACCATCCATTTCTGGATATGAGCCCATTTTGTATCATATGAGTGCTGAGAAAACTACAAAACGTAAAAAAACAAAAACAAACTATTTACAAAGTAGTTTCCAAATAAAGAACTCGGACAAATCTAAGTTAATTGACATGTAATCTTCATTGTAGTATCAGATAAAACAGCAGTGAAAAAACAAGGTACAAAATAATGAAAGATTTATAAAAATATATCACATCTTATAAATAATACTATCACAGAAAAAATAAGAATAAAAAAAGCAAATATCATTTACACAGATTTGAATAATTTCATTAAATAACTGAAATGCCAAAACTTCTGCATGCCACGTGAAAACCTGAGCAGACTGCAACAGCCATGGAATAATCAAACACAGCTGACAATCGGGCTTTTTATGCTTTTTCACTCAAAAAAAGTGATTTTCTTTTGAAAGGAGAAATGTGAGCAGTAAAACACAACAGTGTGTAAATATTATCCCAATTCCAGTAAGCTGCTTTAAATAGAAACCCTAACAATAGGTATTTATTGTAAACATTTTGAGTGCAAAAGGGAAGATATTGACTGAAAATTGTATATCTGAAGTCTCATATTCAAATTATCCAAGTACTATATTATATTATATATGCATATATGTATTATTAACAAAAATAGAGCAAAAATTATTTTCCATTGTTCTTTATCCTTTATATGAAGCAGTTATACATACATTTAAGTGTACTACTTATGCTGAGCTGCCAGTTATCCATACTTACAAAGGATCTTTTTCACAGCAACTACAGACAAAAACTGCTGAGTGTGTTTTAAAGTAAATGTTTAGAACAGCAATAAAAATCAGACGACTCAGGTTTAAGTGTACCAATTCAAATCCAAGCGATATTAAACTTCACATTGGATACTGAAAACTGTTCCTTTCTACACAAAATTATTTGTGTGCACCCAGTTCTGAACATTGCCATTTACATTCTCTTCTGAACATTTTAAATAAATAAGCACTAATACATATATGTCTCCATAAAAACATAAATTCATCTATGTCCACTTCCAAGTGTTTACACTGAATTCACTGCTTCTGTTAATGGTAAAACTTACAAATATCTCGCTTGCTTGTAAGGGCAGAATCTCGCTTGTAAGGGCAGAATTAAAAAATAAATAAATAAATAAAGCGTACTCCTCCTTTGGAAGCATAAGTTCTTATAGCCTATTTGTATAGCAGATTTTTTTTGTCTGCAATACAACCTAAAATATTGACTAAGTTCAAAATTGATATTCAGACTAATATTTTGTGAGATGTTAACCACAGATGAAAACAAAGCAGATAGCCTCGAGCATATAATCTATAGGGAAGAGGAGGATAAACAGAGTACAGGTTGGAGTAGAGGGGGAAGGAGAGAGCTAACAGTTATCTGATCCTCAAAATCGCAGAACATCACAGAATTACACTGAAAGACAAAACTAAGAATTTTAGTGCAGGTTTGTAGTAATTCCTGATGGTTTAACGCTACCTCTTTTTGCTGCCGCTCCAGCTCTCGCATACGTATATCTCTTGCTTCTGCTCGAGCTGCCCGCTTTGCTGCCAGTCTGGCTTCAGCCTACAAGTAAATTGAAAACATTCAAAGTTTAAAACACATTCTGTGTGTAACTGTTTGCATATTGGATGTAATAACCGCTTCACATAATCGATCACCATCATCACTTCCTTTCTATTTATGACTTCACATTCCCCAAAACACAAGGCCAAATTTCTCACATTTGGATAATGAACTGATGAAACGTCTCAATTTTTTTTTGAATTATTAAACTCTTGATGACAGGCTTGCCATCAAAAAATCCTGTTGTTTTCTTAATGTTAATTAAAAGGAGCAGCACTGAAAACCAAAAACTGAAAACTTCCATTATCCAAAACAATTTTACCAGACTTTTTCAAGGTTACAAACTTCAGTGGGACATTGATTTATTTAAGGGTTGTTTTTTTTTCCTGCTTTTGTCATCAATACACGAAAGGTTTATGTAAAACACTAGAAATCTATAAAATGCATGAATACTGTAAATATCTACCACACTTCAGGAAAAAGAAAGGGATAACAGTGTTTAAATTATGTTACAAGGACAAAAACATCTACCAAATAATTACCAAAAAACAAAAAAAGCAGCAAAAACATTAAGACTATTTTAAGTAACAAGTCTGTAATTTCAAACAAATCTCATCTAGAGCATTTTCTCAATATTTTGCATACTTAGATGAAATGATTGGAAATTAGCACCATCACCACTGACTGCCACTATTTGATCACTTTTCAGAGGCTGCTCTTCCTGCCTGATGATCACATACAAGAGAGCAAGGGAATCCAAGGAACAGGAAGTCTTTTCTCACTTGTAACCCTGTTCTGCAATTGCCTGTGATCACAGCTTGTGTTTCAGATAAACTTTCACACGCATGCATGCAGTACAGAGAGAGGATTGGTATAACTGATATGTCTAGTTTCAGATCTGTCTATAGAATCATAGGTTGGAAAGGACCTATAAGATCATCTAGCCCAACCATCTTCCTATCACTATTACTACCCCCTAAGCTACTAAACCATATCTCATGGCTCTTCAAAGATCACCTATAGATCAGCAGACATAAGCAAACAGCCTTTAGACTGGTAAGGCTTTTTGGCTAAACATAGCAAATCTGTTTGTTTATTGATGCGTGGTAAAAATCAGCTCCCCTTTCAACATTCTCTCCTAGCCCTGCAGCTTAAGTTTCACAATCATGTTCCTAGAACAGAGTGAAAACTCAATGTTTCCTCATTTTACTAAGCACTTTGTAATATTCAGGACAATTCTATAAACATATTGGGCACAAGTTATATGTCTGAAATGGGGGAAGAAAAAAAAAATCCCATCTTTTTATAGAAAAAAAATCAGGAAAAAAAAAAACAACAACAGTTTGGTACTATATTAATTATTAATCTGAGCAACTAGATTCCTCTATAAAAGTACAGAATTGAATAAGCACCAAAATGCAAGGCATTAGACAAATCACACTGCATTCAAAAGGGCACTAAATTATTCCTTACTTATAGTAATGTTGTTGGATATCAGACCTCATGAAAATAATGATAACTATGTAGCTGAAATTGAAAATCAGCACTAATAAAGAAATAACCATTATTCATATGGACATAGCAGCACACAGGAAGAATGCTATTTACTCTTTTGTGTTACTGAAGAAAGCATATAAAAGTTGTTACACAATATAAGAAATCCTTCAACACTACTGAAATAGTCAGTACGTATCTACCAGAGGAAATACAGTGCCACAACAGCTCTGAACAAACAGCTGACTAGAAAGGATGTAACTGTTGGGACTACAAAAGTGGCACAAAAAAATAAATTTAGACTTATTCTTTTGTAGTGGGAAGAAGGGAAAGGACAGTAAGATTTTAATGCTTTCATAATTGAATCAATACAAGAATTGAAAAGCATTCTTAAATGTAAAATATTCTTTGCTCAAATAAAGTTGGGAGTCAGTACAGGTTGATTTCTACAGCTTGCATTAAATAAATTTCATTCTTAAAAAACTAAAGACCAGTCAATAGAGTCATCACCTCAGTTTTATCAATCATTATTTTATGCAAAGCTTTAAAATCAGAAAATACGTTTCTTATACAAATATACCACAATAACATATAATTTAAGTGCAGGTTCTTAAAAAGTTACGCACCAAATCCAAACGTTCCTGAAGTAGTTAGAATTAAACTCTGGACTGTCTACAATCTAGCAACCTTGAAACTGTTTTAAAGCTTCCAAGGGGCCTTCCAACTGCTATTGGAAAAATAAAAGTGATAGCTGAGCTTTCTTAGACTCTTTGATGGCAAGTAAGACAAGGTACCCAAGCCTGCTCCCATCCACACTAGTACACCTATGCTGGTACCTAAGAAGAAAAGAAACTCCTTGATCATCCAAAGTGGAAGGCAAAGAGGAAACAGAAGGTAGAGACAATGATTTTGTCTGAAATTTATTCAGAGAAATGATCAAGAAAGGAAGTTAATAGACTACAGATGAGACACCTGTACTAAAATACCGTAATCCAATAGATAGAAACACAAGAGGCTCTTGATACTTTGAACAGGAAAAAGAAGATTTAGGTAATATATTTTGTTTTGTTCCATACATAAATACACATACACTGTTCCTCATCTTCTACCTTCAGTCTAAGCACAAACATGATTTTAAATCAAGCGCCATATCTGCATTCATTTACTTATGAGTTCTGGAATTTATTTCATTTGCAAACATTCATTTCTAAACAGATATAAAGGTACTATATGCAAAAAACATATTTCCTTGAGCTTGTACAAGCGTCATTTCATTCTAAAAAAAATATGCGTATATACTTTTGCTGTTTTTCAAGCACATAATCTATCAAGAAACACCTCTCACTGGAGTACATGACTTTAGTGGATGTATTTTAGATAACATGTTGATGGAAGCAAATGCCCTCTTTCCATTATTGGTGATGTGGTCAGTTTCTTTGTTTTCACCTAAAAATGCTTACTAACAACTACTTACAATTACTTTAAAAATTGTCTCTGCATACTCCATTTTTCCTCTTTTCCATTTCTTATTCTAATGGAATTCTTTGCTGCAATCTTTTTAAGAACTTCCAACCTATTTCATCTAGCACCTAGTTCTTTAGTTAGCATCACAATAATTTCTGTAAGAAAGAAAAAAAGAGGAAAAAGGCCAGATTTAAATTTGCATGTTTTTAGACAGATTAGTCTGGCATCCTCTTCCTGAAGTGTTTTTTCTTAGTATCTTCACATTGATGAAATTCTTCATAAAGAGAAAAAGCTTACCACACAAAATTGATGTGGTAGAAACTTTCCTCTCTGCAATGTTAAATGAATGTAACATTTGCCTCCACAGTGTGGAAAGGCATTTTTCCTCCTTCCCCTCACTTGAGAGAAGACAATCACTAGAAAGCAACAGTATTTTGATTTTAGTTTCCATATCATAGAGGAAGAGACTCATTAATAAGGCAGATTCAACATAAAAGCTTTGTACAAATAAAGCATAAGCTACGCTAAAGTTTATAAAATGTGTAAAAAAATATGAATTATTTAATTAAAACAATTAACATTAAATTGTCATCATGGGCTACAACGTATACAATTTTTAAGGTATACGCAGTATTAACAGTCCTGCATTTTCTAATACTTTCAAGGCTCAAAGGCAGGTTTTCTTCACCCATAGGGTGGCAGTTGTGAAGGCACCTCCTACCCTCACATAGTTGCCAATTTCAGTTTTTTTTATACCAGGCTGTTGGACAGAATACCCAAGACATTATCTGACCTCCAGCAAAGAGTCAGGGCGAACATTAAAAAAAATATCCATTGCATTTCCTAATAGACTACTACACAGGTACCTCACCAGCCTCATAAAAGCTTATTTCATCATTTCTTATTGAGGGAAATTGTTTCAGTTTCCTGTCTTGTTGCTCATTTCTTCAGCTTTCTTTTTTTCCTGCAGTTTCCTCTCCTTACTGTCTCTTACTGCTTTACTCTCTCTGATACAGGAGACAGAGAATGAAAGAAAACTGACAAGGAGAAAGCAATTTGTCAAAGTCCCTCAAGATCCCATGACAGTGACCTTGCATTGAATGTTTTCATACAAGACAACACATCAGATTCAACTACTGAAGAAATGACCGTAGAGAAGCAACTTTACTGGTTCAGTACCAAAGAATTTGACACCCAGAATTTCCATTTCTACAGATGTTTGTTGGTACCAACAGGAAGACGTCACTTTTTTTTACACATCCCACAGAACAATAAAAAAAACTCAGTGATTAAGAGCGGTGAGAAACAACCCAATTAATACTTTATTAAATCTGAACATGGTAAGAAAAGAAAAAAAAAAAACAACCCCCAAACCTCATACACCAGGAAACCCTTCTAGTGACATTTTGTGACTGCTCTGAATCCCAAAGCACTTCCCACATAGTTTTTCCATGCTGTGTGCCAGTTTTTTGTTTCAGCAAATACTGCTTACTGTTTCTTGCTGTCTAGAACACCTTAAAGGAATATTTTCCTCACAATACATCTGGGTCAGAATAGCCAAATTTGGTCCTGTAATCTACCTCTGCTGAAATGGTAATTTCAGTATAGCAAGTTGAAGAACAGAACACCCTTTGACGTTGAAAAGATAAACAAGACATGTTGCTAGGATAACTGACTGAGAACAGTCGAGTACGTATTCATGCACAGAGAACTAGAATTCCCTATGTCATAAGCATGTTAAATGGAAACACTTCTGAAGCCTCAAATGAGAAGGCACAGAACAGTACAGTAAAATCAGATGTTGTTTAAAGATAGATTTATTAACTGGCCTTTGCTGTTATATCCTGGGAAATGAATTCTGTTCCTTTGATGTGAAATATAAAGGGTTTTTTAGAAAAAAAGTTGGTTAATACTCAAATTACAGCAAGCAATTCAATGACAGCAGCTACTCTCTGACATGGAATCTAATGGCCAGCTTGCCCGACAAAGACCATGGGATTATTAATTTGACAGTAGTACATAGCAATAATAAAGACAAAGTACATCCTTTGCCTATAGTCTGTGGTTGCCCAGACTGAAAACATACAATTGCTGTTTCCAGACACCTAGCTATTTTGTCTAATGATTTTACTTCATATACACAGACATGAACATATCTACATACATACACAGGTGGCTATGAAAGTTATGCCTCCTACTTATTTCCACAAAAACTACAACAAAGAGCACAGCATTTAATAGAGCAAACTCTCAGCCACAAAACACTGTCTTTCAGCATAGTAATCAACATCAGCTATGCATTTTTGCCAGTGATGAACACAACTGGCATCCCATGCTCATAAGAATCTGTACCAGTGGAGGTGACCCATTGTCCTTGTTGCTGCTGTTGAAAAGTACCACCTCACTCTTGGTCTCGCTGTGTCAACATCCACTGTTTGGTCTCCAAAAATATTCAGAACTGTTGATGACTTTCAATTGGTGCAAGATTCTCCCAACACAGATGAATTCAATGACACACCTTTGCTTAAGATGTACTTTCATGTCAGAAGCCATTTTGTCTGACTATTCCTCCGCTGCCATCTGTCACACAGCAACAAAATGTAACAGAATATTGGCAGGAAGGTTCAACCCCTACCACTATACCACCAACATCTGCCTCTGAGGTCAAGGGCCAAGATAATAACATAGATGGCATTTCTTTCAGACCAGCTCTCCAACACACTTCACATTACAAGTTCAATCACAGTATGCTTTTTATACTTCTGTCAGCTGTCTTTAGCAAATTTAAAGATAACGTAGCTTAATGCTTCCATCTCTACACAAACAGTAGTGAAGGTTTTGTTTCACAGAATCACAGAATCACAGAATTATAGGGGTTGGAAGGGACCTCTAGAGATCATCGAGTCCAACCCCCCTGCCAAAGCAGGCTCCCTACACCACGTCGCACAGGTAGGCGTCCAGGCGGGTCTTGAATATCTCCAGAGAAGGAGACTCCACCACCTCCCTGGGCAGCCTGTTCCAGTGCTCCGTCACCCTCACCGTAAAGAAGTTCTTGCGCACATTCGTGCGGAACTTCCTATGCTGGAGTTTCAGCCCGTTGCCCCTAGTCCTGTCCCCACGCACTACTGAAAAGAGACCAGCCTCGCCACTATAGCTCCCACACCTCAGGTATTTATAAACCTGGATCAAGTCCCCTCTCAGCCTTCTTTTCTCAAGGCTAAACAGACCCAGTTCCCTAAGTCTCTCCTCGTAGGGGAGATGGTCCAGGCCCTTCACCATCTTTGTGGCCCTCCGCTGGACTCTTTCCAAGAGATCCCTGTCTTTTTTGTACTGGGGAGCCCAGAACTGGACACAGTATTCCAGATGAGGCCTCACCAGGGCAGAGAAGAGGGGGAGGATCACCTCCCTCGACCTGCTGGCTACGCTCTTTTTTATGCACCCCAGTATGCCATTGGCCTTTTTGGCTACAAGGGCACACTGCTGGCTCATGGCCAACCTGTCGTCCACCAGGACGCCCAGGTCCCTCTCAGCAGAGCTCCTCTCCAGCAGGTCTTCCCCCAAAGAAGAATCCAATTTCCAAATCCACAGCCTTTTTTCCCCAGAAAAACTGAAGCCCAAATAGAGAACTATAAAACTCCAGGCTCAACATGCCTCCTTACAATGCCCACTGTAAAAAAACAAAACAAACAAACAAAAAAAAAAAACCTTTTATCAACTTTTTAATTGCTTTTTTGGCTGGTTACTTCCAGCTGTTTATTTTTAAGTTGCCTGTCCTATTAGAAAAGTCCTTGTATATGAATAAAACGAATAGCACATGAAGCTGTTTTTGACAGAGCTACGACTTCATATTTGAAATAGAAAACATTTGTCAACTCTAATAAATAAACTCGATAACTATTACACCTTCCATGCTAACAGACTACACTGACCACTTTAGGAATACGGAACACAACTGTAGGCTAAACATTCAGGTTTTTTTTTACTTCATATTTCAGAGAGCAAATGAATTTCTCATATATCTTAAGTCAACAAACATTTAAAGCACACCTACCTGCAGAAATAGCTGCTAAGCTTAAGTGTGATACTATGAAGTAACATTAACCATACAGGTAATGAAACTTCATGAAAATTTTCCAGAAAAACACATATATTTTTTTTTAATTAAAGCACTCTTCATTTGTATTTCATTTTTGTCTAATTATGGGATAGTAAATTTGCTTTCATCTCTAGTTAGGAATTAGAAATAAATTGAAATTAACAAACCTCTCTGGCAATGCTACTCAGGGCTTCATCTTCTGCAGAAAACCTGTCTTTCACTGGAGTTCTCTTCCGTCCTGATCCAGGAGTCCCCATTATTATTCTCTAATTCTGTATTTGCAAAGAGAAATAGAAAAAAAAACACCTCAGTTTTCAGATCTGGAATTAAAACAAAGAAAAACACAAAGAACAAACCCACACCCCCCAAACTTAATATAGTTACCTATTTTTTTAGCCATGTAATACTCAAAGAATTCTGTACAACATTGACAAAAAGGCTATACTTTTAGAAAAAAATTATCAACATCTTACAGAAGCCTTATAAAACACCAGTGCATCCTACGAAGTGCACACAGAAGTTTTTCCTGTTGAAAAGAAACCACTCATTTATCTACAGCTTCAAAGGTAAACACAACCATCAACTACTCCTAGCTCAATGAAGATACTTCCATACCCTACCATTTTTCACTACTCCTAAAAATAACAATTAAATGAATTTCATGGACTTAAGAGACCCCAGAGTTAGCAGTGGTTTCAAGAATTATAATTACACAGTTATTAGAACACTTTCCAAAACAGATGTAATTCAGTAGATTCAGAATGTTTTCAAAACATTCAAGCAGGTAGTAGAAATTTATTTACATTTTAATACAGCTGCACCTGAATGCAAATTTCAGTTTATGATAGCAGAATTAAAGACATTTCCAGCAAAAATAAATTATATATATTTTCTGTTGCTTAACTAGGAAAACGAGGATAGAAACATTCCAGTGACATACAATCAGTATTAATAATGGAATATGTATCATGCGTTTTCAATGCACAGCCACAGAGAGCAAAGCATTACTCAGAAGAAAGTAAACAACATAAATTAGAGTTTGTTTTTTTTTTCCCCTAAATATCTTATTGAAAGTCTACCTCCAGACATCCAGTTCCTTACAAATACCAGATCAAAACTCGGTAGTCCTGCTACTAGACATAAAGGAGATAACTGCTCCACAGAGGGCTTGGGAAAATACCTTATTTAGTTAAAACAAACAAACAACCCCCCCCCCCCCCCACACACACACACACACCTCTTCATACAAATAGAAAAGATCTAGGAGTGAACCATTATTAGCCACCCTTTTGAAAACAAATTGGTATAAAAACTTATACTACATCTAATTAGGAAATACAATAAAATTCCAAATACTCCAGTCAAACAGGCAAAATAAGTTGTCCACGCACCAAAAATCCTTGTCACATTTCATCATTTCTTACTCCAATACCTTTATCAGAGTAGTAACACCGAAATAATTGGGCTATTTTCTGGCAAAGATATCAAGTAGCATCACAATGCCTTTTTTTTCTTTCTTTTTTTAATTCTTCACTTCTACACCTCTCATCCCCACCATAATATCACACTGCAAGTCCCCTCTCTCTTGCAGGCAGGACATCTTTCATCCTGCTCCCAATTCCATGGGTACTTCCCTAAACTTCATGTGCTCAGAGTAGGGAAATATTCTATTTGCTAAGAAAAGACAACAGAGCTTTGAAACTACACATCACCCTTCTTAAAAGCTAGGACAGACACCACTATAAGGCAATATAATCTTATCCATTTCCAGTTGCTATTCTGAGATCAAAACTAAAAATGTTCATTACTGCAGGTGTTAGATAGAAGTGCACTTTCTAGAATAAATATAAGATTCCAACCTCACTCTTACGTGAAGTTGGAATGGTTGTAAAGGACAGCAGAGCTGGAACTCAAGGTGACTAAAAACTGAACTGAGGTCTATAACTAGTTCAGTCACTTTTGGTCAGTTCTGTGAGAAACTGCTTTTTTAGCTCCTGCTTTGCACTTTGGTGAATTTAGGTACCTATATTCAGAAAGCAGTTTGAAAATGTCTTAGTGGCAAAGATACAAGCTCAGAACTTTGGCTACCTTGGGAGAAAGGTATCCAAAAAAGCCACATCTCTTTTCAGTAATTAACAGTGACTGGTTTCAAGTAAAAAGGCAGATAGAACACGAGACAAAAGCAGCATCAACACAATGTCATATTCTCCTAATATAATAAGTACTCAAAAGGTTATATATTAGTCTAACTAAAAGAGAAAATTATGCTATCTGCTATCATGCTAATCTAATTTGTTTAATCAGCAGAACTCAAAACTATCTGCTAAAAAGGCCAGTAGGCAAGAAATGAAATTCTTACAATTTGTATGTTCAGAGTTGTATTTCTCTTGTAACACCTACAACATTAGCATTAACATTTAGCATGCAAGTAAAAACTGCTGAATACCTGCACATACAGTGGACCTGAACTACACTTGTGGATATCATTTAAACAATGCATCACTCCTAACAGTCAACTAATTGTGAATTCACTGAGATCCTCATGGGATCAGAGCAATTTAGGGAATGAAATATAACAGGTTGTATAGCTATTTTTAGTATGGTTATGTTGAGACTGACAGTTAAGTACTTAATGTATAATTAAAGAGCAGTGAATGCACAAAAAGAACTTCATCACAGCTGAACTAGAGCATAAAGGTGCAGGAGTCACTGTGCTGTAAAGAGAGAACAGCATTCCTTACAGCCATCTGCCAGATTTACTCACCAAAGATGAGCATAGAACTCCTGACTGAGCTCAACCCCAGAAAAAGCAGCATGAACAAACTACTTAGAAGGCACGTAGAGACGTTCCTTCTGCATATAAAGGTGAGTTAGAAAAGCTGAAGTCAAAAGTAGCAAAGGCTGCTAAGGACAACAAGAAAGGCAACTATAAGGATACCGACTGCAAAAGACAAAGAAAATAGTTAGGCCACTGCTCAGTAAGGCAGAGGACATATGCTAGGGGGTTAGACAATAGCACCTGCGAAGTAAAGAAATTCTGTGAATCAAATATGCAATTGCCTGACAGTATGTTTGCCCAAAACTGATCACGATGAAAAACAAAACAACTATCATTCACATCAAACAGCAGGGAATTACAAAGAAGTGTCTGAAACAAAGTAATCAGTTTAAGAAAATTGGACAAAAATATGAACATCAGTGGGGGAGGCCTTGGAGAGGAAACAGGAGTAGGCCAAACCTGGTCTGACACTGCACTGTGATCCCTGTCCAAGTCAGACAGCATCCCTCCAGGTTGTCCATCTCTCACCCTCCAGCCTGCAGGCAGCCAGCACAGGGCACAGGAAGCAAGGAGAACCTGTGCGTGGCTGCAGGCAAGCCTTGAGGTACCTTCTCACCTGCACATGTTCAGGCACTGCAGGAAACAGCACAGGTACATGCAAACCTAGAGCATCCCCAAATGGGAAATGCATGCAAACAAAGCATCTTGGAGCTGAAGAAGAGAGGACAGTTAAACACTGGCCTAAGAGACTATGAAACTTCCAGATTCAGAACATGATCAGACAAAGCCCCGACCAACCTGCTCTACCTGACCATGCAGCAAGGGCTGATCTCCAGAAGTTTCTTCCAAAATAACAAATTTTTGATTGTGTAATAATTATTGCTGCCAGCTTTGAAACTAACTCTTACTACAATCTCTTAACAAAATGTTTTCTATTCCTTCAAGAAC
This sequence comes from Excalfactoria chinensis, assembly GCF_039878825.1. Classification (NCBI taxonomy): domain Eukaryota; kingdom Metazoa; phylum Chordata; class Aves; order Galliformes; family Phasianidae; genus Excalfactoria; species Excalfactoria chinensis. The sequence goes on from NC_092826.1 coordinate 95,039,659, forward strand.
CCTATTACATAATTTCTTGCATTCGATGTAAATTTTAATCAAGCTGATGCGTCACAGAATATTTCATGTCTCACTATTTGATTCAGTGCGGAAGAGGTATCTAGATGGATTACAAACAGAACAATAAGTCTAATACTAAATGTATCAGGATGTTACTTCACATAAAAATAGCATCAAGTATTTTCACAAATGTGAGTAAAAATATTTCTTACGTGCTTCATTTGTCTAACTTGCACAACACAATAAACTTCATACGTGCCACAACAGTAGAATTTTCACACACACAAAAAAACAACAACACAGAATACAACCTAAAATACAACACAACCACACAAAGAACAGTCTGTTACACTGCGCTTCCTGAACTATAAAAAGGAAATTACACTGTAATCTGCTGCATTTACAATTCAGAATTCCCAAGTCACATCTCTTACATGCTCATTTCCTAACATAGGCTGGGGAACATGTTTTAAAACAGAAGACTCATGAGGAAGTCCTTCAGATTCCCTCTCAGATTTCCCTTCACTGCAGGGGTATATGAAGTTTCACCTCTTCCACAAGTTAAACACTTCTGCCTACTCTTCTTCCTTCTATCTTCTGACTAAAAGTAATCGGCTTATCTTTGCCTTCCTAAACAAAGGTGACCTGTCTTACACAAAACAGAAGCTACTCTACATTTTAAGGCCCTATCACTCACCACCTTCAATGGCACCACCTGTTCTGATGCCTGGGTCTGCGCCAGTGTATTTGGCATCGTGTTCATGTGAGGCATTCAGATACTACAGAGTGTGAAGATGCTATAAATAACCAAACTGAAAGTCTCCTTTTCTCTTTCAAAGTAACACCACAAAACACTTAAGAAATTTACCTGTGTTGAAACAATCTCTGTACATCTGATCCAGTATCAGTAAAGACCAGCACTGCTCTGGAACCACTGGCTGTTTGAGCCAGACTTGCAGTTTCCTGACACTAAAGTACAAGTCAGCAGATGCTGCATATTTAAAATAATAATAATAGTATATAAATTTAAAAAAAAAAAAAAAAAAAAAAAAAACACAAAAACAACAATATTAATCTGGGGCAAGAGCTAAAACTCTTGTTCATAATACCTCATTTCTTGAACAAATTTAGTTGTCCACCTGTGAAGATGGTGTGCTGATCTGCTTTAACTATCCATAAGTGAATCACCTGCCCTTGATGGATAGCTATCTCTGACATGTAATAAAACAGAAATTACTACTAGGAAGCCATTCATTATAAAACACCATCTGGAAGTAATTTCACACTATTAGACTACATAAATGACTATGATGCATACTTTTGTCTGCCTTTTATCAAACAAGAGCCAGCAGTAAGCATTCTCTCAACAAAACCCAAAGGTCATACAGAATACATTGTAATGGTCTACTTCAACAACTTAAGTTATAAGTTGATTCCACTTAGATTTGTGGGTTAACTAGGATTTCATGAGGATAAAAAAGGAAATGAAATCTATGGGAGTTGATCAAAAAGGAGGGCTGGAAATACTTGAAATCAATGCAAAAACATAGAAAACTCTAAATTACGGTTGCTTGGGTGAATGTTAGACACGCAGTAAGGAGGATGGATGAAAGAAGTAGAAGGAAAAACACATTCATCACTAATAATGCAAGCACAGATAAATAGCATCTCATTCTAATTTCTGGCTTCCACAAACCTCAATGAAAATTAAAAGAACAAACTTGTGGAATATACTAAGCATAAAATCTTCATGTACCACACTTAAAGAACAAAAACAGAGATCTAAGCAAGACTGCTACGCAACAATGACGGAGTTTGAGTATACTTCATAATTTAATTGAACACCTGCCCTTCACTTTAACAGATAATACAGCTAATGTCATAGGTATGAAGAATATGAAAGCTACCATACCCACAATTAAAACAAAAGTTAATATGCTCAGCAGAACACTCCCAAGCCAGTAATTCTGCAGAATTGTCTCATGAAACTGCAGCTCAGGTAACACAAACCTATAATAAATAAATAAATCAGAGGTATTATTGCAAGCCAGCAGAAGTAGCATTTATATTTGAGAGGGAACAGAAAGAATCAGACTGGAAAAGCACAGTCTTATTTATTTAAATTTATATGATTCCTCTGTGCAAGGATATGTTCTTTGGGGTTCGAATGTCTGCTGATGGGGCTGACAGAACATGAGGGGGAAAAAGGCAGCCTCGTGTACTACTGATCACAATGACCATGATGCATTGAAGGAAAGAGAGGGAAATCAGCAGTTGTTTACATACTGGATTTAAGCGCTCATTCATGATTTTTCATTCAGCAACACCTTGCTCAGAAAAAGATTAACTGAAACCAGAATCATCACAGGGGGTGGAGAAACTGATACTATACATAAAAGACCCTAGCATTAAAGGAGGAAGTAAAGACTAACATAATTACTGTCTGCCAAAAGATTACAGTGCTTACTACTACAGTGGAGGCAGTTATTTCAGTTCATGAACAGTGTTTCCACTAAAAAAAACAGAAAACCCGTTCATCTCAAATCACATCTTACCTGTGAAACTATTGGAACAAAGATTCTGCTCTGAATGAACAAGCTCACATCAGTCTCTTCAGGACAAAAAAAAAAATCCCCAAGTTATTCTGTGCACAGCTGTCAGCCTGTACCGAGTTAACTATCAACTACCCAGTACACCTGTCTGATATAGCATATTCACAGTCTATTTCCCTTTTGAAGATGTGAGAAATACAGTTTGTTTGTTTTTTTCCTCTGTTCATGGCTTTTAACAATAGAATGCCAGCTCCTTAGAGAAAGCTGAAATCCCCTAGTTCTTGAGTGTTAGAAAGCTAGGAATAGACAGAAAGTCAGCAATTAAGACCAAAAAGCTATTATGCAGTACGGAAAAGTACTGCCTGATGGAGCCATGAAGTGTAGGCTAGCATTGGTAAACTCTAATCTGGGTAAGACAGTAGCTGTACTGACATACCCTACAACCTTGTAGGAGTACCAAACACCCACAGGCCCATCCACCTGTCTTTGGTGACCTTCCCATCTTTGCAAACTACCAGAACCCTGAGAGAACACTCCAGAGTGAAGTGGTTTCAATCAGTGGTATTTACTTCATGAAGCATGAATTCTTTGCCAGTCAGCTGCTTACTTACAGCTGCACTTGTAGATATCGTTACCCCACAAGATGACAGAAAATGACATACAGAATATTATCATTATTGACAAGAGTATCTGCAAAGCTGTCACAAGAGCTGCACAACCAAGACTATCTTAGGGCACGATGTAAAGCTTATGTAGGTTTCAGAGAAGCACAGTGACATATCTGGACATTTACAGAATCAGTGTTACCGCAGATACTGAAAATACAGGGGGGGGGGGGGGGAAAAAAGAAAGAAAAATCAAGCATGATTTTCAAATATGAGGAAATGCCAGTACGACAATGAACAAAATGAACAAAAATTAAAGGAATGCATAATGAAAAACAAAGTCATATAAATCCTCTGAAAATGAAGCATTTTTACGTTGTCAGCTTTTCCAACATGAGTGTCCTCTATCATTTCGCAAAAGAATGATTCATTAATCTTTAAAAAAACAACAACAAAAAAATCACACTGCAACACACTGCTACTATATTCAGACTATTTTTTAATGAACGAAACAAACAAAGAGCTCCATGGTAACAGCCCACGTCAAGTAACAAGCTCCAACTACTGAAGATATTTCTCCATTAACAAGTTAATATTTAGAACACTCCTACTCTTTTCTACTATTGCTACAGTTACTCCACATTACAGGGAAAGCTACTAAAGCAACAGTGCAAACCTTCCAGGGTACCCCCTAAAGCTGGGGATCCCCCGTGGGGCTGTCAAGCCCTGGGGTGGTGCTCCTTCACCTCTGCCATGGCAGCTCCAGCTCTACATGCCTAACACAGATCTATAAACTTCCAACAGCACTATTTACATGCACTGTTTTTTGACTGATACATAACAGAGAAGTGAGTTTACATAGAAACAAGTTGTCCTCTGCATACATTTAACTCGTTTCCAGTTACTTAGAGTAATAAATCTGTATTACTTACTCAGAAAGCATCTCTAATATACATTAAAGAAAAAGTGCAGAGCGCACTGCACTGACCTCTATCACCATTTATATCATTATTATTCAAATAAAGACAACAACAACACATCGGTTTCTCATTACCGTTATATACTGGATGTACTCAGTAACATATCTATCTAGATTCCAAAAACAAATAAAAATGGTATGCGCATACAACAACTTCCACGCTACATAAAGCTCCAGTTTATTTTCTATTTAAAACCTGTAAATTTTAAACAGTGCCGGTTAAACCGGACTCTGTGTGTTAAAGCACTATGTCATCTCCTGCATGGTGAGAGTTATAAAGCTCCTTTGGAGTCGGTGCTGATGTCTAGGTGAACAGTCTCACACCTGACATTTCACACAGCTACCTTACACGCACGAGGTCTCTGTGAGAGCCAGGAATTCTGTTCAGATAACAGAACTTCACACCCTAAGGTAAACATCTCCAAACGTAAGTAACACAAAGCCATGAGAAAAGCACGTCACCTATGTCCAGCTGTGCTATACTGCCAGAGCACCTTTCATCTGTTCTTACATCACCACTAAGTAATTACACTAGGCAAAGAAGCAGATCTGTATTAAGAAGATACCTGTTTCTGGGCCCTAAGAAAACACTTCAAAGTCACAACATAACGAATGTGTAAAAAGTAGTATTTTTTTTTTTTTAATCTTATAGGAAATTTGTGCAAGTAAATAAATGCCCCAAAGCCTTTCAAAGCTAACTTCGACACTTTAATGAAATGAAAATAATACATTATCGCTACAATCTGAAGCTGAAGACAGAGATCTCTCTAAAATGAGCAAGTTGGAAATCACCTACAACACACTTAGCGACTGCCTAGAATCGCCTAGAGTTCTTCCAGATTCAGGAACGTCCCCATCTCTTATCCGCACGCTTTGCCCACAGTTGATAATAGGGCACAGAGAGCCGTCTCGGCGCGCTGCGACTCGCGAGAGCGAGCCCGGCCCGGCAGCCGAACGGCGGCCTGGCAGCAGCCCGGCCCTGCCCGGCCCTCCCTGCGGCGGGATACGCCCTGACAAGCGGCGGAGATACAACGCCGCGCTTCGAGGAAGTGCGGGAGAGAAAGGCACGGTCACAGCAACGGCCGTGATTCGGAGCTGCCTCCATTCCCACTCTCTTCTCCCCTCCCCGCCGCGCCTCCCTTCCCCTCGGCAATGAGCACAGCTGCGGGACCCGCCGGCATTGTTCCCCTTCCCGCCGCCCACCTGACGGGGCCCGGCTGAGCCGCACCCTGCTCGCTGCCCCGCGGCCTCCCACCCGCCCGAGCCTCACCTGCGGGCCAGCGCACGGCAGCACCGGAACGCCCGGACGGGGCCCAGGGGTGCTCGTTGCGCCCTCCCCGCCTCCCACGCGAGCCGCGGGGAACCGGTTCCGCCTCAAGCTCCGTGCCGGCGGCGAAGAAACGGAGGCCGAAGCCGCCTCAGGGCGAGCGCGGGGGCCGGCGGGCGGGGACGGGCCGACGGCCTGGGCCGGGCAGCTGCGCTCTCGCCTCACCCTGCGCCCTCGGCCCTTCTCCGCCCCAGGAACCGCAATAACCGGAGCGGGGCAGGAACGGTCGCGCGGATGAGGGCCGTCCTCCTCTTTTCCTCTCCCCGCCCTACGCTGCCGCCTCTTCCCCTTCAACGCCGAGCGGTCGCCACCGCAGCGCAAGACTGGCAGGAAGCGGCGGTCGCGCTCAGACCGCGCGGCGAAAAGGAGGAAGGCGGGGAGGGAGGGAAGAAGGAGACGGGGCCGGCCCGCAGGCGGGAGCGGCGCGCCGATTGCGCACCGCCGGGCCGCCCTCCAGCCCCTGCGTAGACCGCGCATGCGCGACCTAGGGGCCGTGGGTGCGCGCTGGGGCCGCCTCTGCGCGCGGTCTAGGAGCTCGGTGTGCGGTAGCAGCTGGTCCCGGTGTGCGGCGTTCCGGTGAAGGGGAAGCGCCCTTCTTTTTTCCCATGTCTCCTCCCTACAGCCAGGCCGGCTCCACAGCGCGCTGAGGTCCCTCTGCCTGCTGCCGGGCTGTGTCCCCTACCGCCGGACAGGCGGGCAGGCTGGGTCACCCCAGGGCAGGGAGAGGTAGGTCTGCGGTGCTTCATTCTTCGTTCACCTCAGGGTTCTAACTGATGTTTGTTTTTTTGTCGCGTTCCTTTGGGGAACAACACGTGGAGGCCTCGGCAGCGAGCAGCTGGGTTCAGCCCCGCGGCGTCCTGCTGGCTGCACCCCACCGCCTCTATCGTTTGTCCCGATGTAGCACGGCACGGCGCTGTGTGGGAGACCGGCATAGGTACCAGCCAGGATTTGCGGGTAAAAATCTCGTGTAAGCACTACACCTTATCTCACACCACCCCAAGCGCCATTGGAAATGCACACTGTTAAGTGTCAAATACAACAATCGAAGATCGTAGCGATAGAAGACGTAGAAAACAAAGGAGCATGATATTAAATATATCACAGTTTGCTCACCAGGAGTTGGCTAATGTTTATCAGTGGCTTGATGAGGATCCACCTTGAAACAGCCGCAGGATGAGACTTGCAGTCGTCTGCCTTTCCAACTCCTCTGTCACTAATGCAGGGTAATTGCAGAGATGGTTTGAGCTCTGGCGAAGATGGTATTTCGTGTTAGAAGACACTTGATAATAAAAAGGCACTGCAGGGTTGACAAGCCTAGCAGTAATGCTCAGGAACGTTCCCAAGAGCCCTTGGCAGAGTTCAAATGTTACACTAAAATAAGCTCAAGTGGATGAATATAAAGAAGGGAAGTCCAGGCAAATTACATCTATTACATCAGACATAAAGCAACCTCCTGGGGTTTCTTCAGTATTTAGGGACTTTCTACTTGAGAACTGTTACACGTCTATCTCCCTCTTCATGCAAGTGTGGCCATTCCATCCTTATTTTTAACATCATGTTAATTTCTTTAGTAATAGATGATGATCTCACCGCTGGGAGATGAAGTAGAGAGGAAGTGCTGTTGCAGAGGGAGTTTTTTTTTGGAATGCCAGTAGGAAAGGCAAGAAAACAGTACTGACTTAACCCCACATAAGGATGTAGTTTTTAGTTCTTACAGAAGGATTTATGTGCTGATCTTAGGCTTTATGGAGAGCCTTCATTGGAAATGTCTCAGGTGGTTTTGATTGAGCTGCAGGGAGAAGTATTTTGTGCTGGCTCGAATGGAGAGTTTGTGTGGAATCTTCTGACAGATGCTATGCCCCTAGTCTGTGGGAGCTTATTCTCTGTCAACACACTGCTATGTAAAGAGAAAACATGTTTTCAGTTGTTTGTAATTTTTTTTTTCCTGATGCACTATTAGGATTTGCATGTGTTTGGTCTTTCGCTATCACAGGCAGCACATTTTTCTGTAATGATGCAGCAAAAAGCGCGTCTCCTTGAGAGCAGACATGCATTTTTGTGGCTTGAAAGAGCAATTGTTTACTGAAAAGCAGTGCACAGAGCAGTGTATACACAGAGCATTTACTACAGGCAGTGGTACAAGATGTCACAGTAGCAATTCTGAGTTCAGCATCATTAATGAGGAGTTAAACAGTCAGGTTACATACATTGTTCATTATAAACCTTTAATTAGAAGGCAAAAATATATTACATTGAACTTTTGCTATGGAATGGCTGCAGTTACAAAAGAGATATTGATTTATGACTCTAACCTGAACAAAACATTATTGAAGCTGCTATACAGCATGTTCCATTAATAGCGTGTTTCAACTGAAATAAATGAAGTAGCACTGGAACTCCCTTTGAAGGCATTTTCTCTTTTTATATGGTAGATTACTATGGATCACTTCTCATATGTTACTTAACCTGCTGGTTTACCCTCCTTTTCTCTAAAAAGCTCTAAAACTGTTTTGCTCTATTGAGGCATTCAGTGAGAGATCATCACCTGAGAAAGAGTATGAATGAATCTGGGATCAATTTGTAGGTCTGTTGTATAGAACGCCTCAAGTTCCTGCAGTGCTCTGCATAGATATTTAAGATTTCCTAAATTTTAAAGAGCTCTGTTGAACTCTTTGGGAGAGCTCAGCGTTACTCAGAGTAAAGCAAATTTTCAGTTGCATTCAAAGCAATAGGTAAAAATCTGTATAGACTAAATGTTAGATGCTGGGAAACAATCTAAGGCTTACTTCAAGAGAATATCTGAAATTGTTACAGAGCTTGAGTGCATGCAGACTGTATGCTGAAGATAGTTAGGAAATTACTTAATAAACTTTCTAGAATTCAGTGGAATAACATGGGAATGTTATCAGACTCGCTCCATAAGGCTTTTGTATGCATAAAACATTTACCAAATAGTAACAAAAGCAAGCAACTGTATGTTTGTTCTGGTAATATGCTTACTTCATAGCTGTTCTTATAGGAGTTCATAAAGGCTTGAAGGTTCCTGGTACTGCTGTCATTGCATAGTCAGTGAGCTTTTGTCTTTCCACTTACCTTATTTACTATTAACAGCACAAAATAGAACATAGTTGAAATTATGTATATGTGTGATGTATTTTGATGGGGACACCCGCACATCTTTTTAGTGCTTTCCAGCAGGATGCCAGGAGTTCATTCTGGCTCTGACCTTTTGTGTGCTCAGCAGAGGAATGGGTAAAGCTGGTCATTGAGTAGGGGTGGGTAGTGCTAATAGCAAATCTGGCATTCCAGTGTTTCCCCAGAAATCTAGATTTCCAGCTAAATATAATCTTCTGCAAAAAACCATCTGTTTTCAGTGCAGATTTCTTAATTTACCAAACAATTGAAAATAGAGCTCTTCTCACTTCCTCTCCATGGGTTTTGTCACTAAATTCTTAGTAAATACTTCTAGAGGTAAGCACTGGAACATCGTGTTTTATATTCAAAATGTATTTATGGGACCATTTCTATAACTACTATGGATTCTTAATCATCTTAAACTTTAGTTTTTTTAGTAGTAATGTGCTGAGCAGTTTCCAAAGATCAGCTTGTTAAGTACAAAATAAGGAAAAGACACAGGCATTATTTTGATCTAAACCATTTACATGTGTATAAATTACAAAACACATTAATGCCTTTGGACTGAAAGTTTGTTAGAAACTTTTTTTAAAGTGAAGCTATAATCTGAAAAAAAAAGAAAAAGAAAAAGGAATTTAGAAATCAGTTGTACTATAAAATTTGAAAGTTTTGTTTACATGGTGTGTTTAATTTTCATGCAAAGCTTTTCATTATTATTACACTGTAAAAACAACTGGGGATGTAAGCATTGCTATCCTTACACTAGCAATTCATATATACTAAACATCATTATTTAAAGCTCAATTTAAAATCATGATCTGTTCCATGCGTGTTATGTATCCCCAAGAAGAGATTGTGTAAATGCTTGTTGATTTTAGTGGTGACACACAAACCACATAAAGGAAATCACCTCACTCTTACGTAGTCATGCTGAGTCTGCAAAACTGATGAGCAGTGTCTAAATTAAGCATAAGCAACTACGTGAATTTTTTAGTCTGTACTCAGATGTTTTTGTTAGTTACTTTTCTGACCATTTATATATATTTTTAAGTAGATGTCATTAGTATATAAAGTTTAAGCATGACTTCTCAGAACATTTAAATTATATAACGCACTGAGATGTGATTTATTAGATGTCCCCTATGTCTGACAGCACTACTCAAATTATCTTGACCTACTACAGAGTTGCCATTAGCTCCAATAAGATGAACAAGATATCAACATAACTAAGACATACCTACTACAGTTTTTTGTTTTCTTTGGAGAATACAAAAAGATTTTAAATATATTTTTTTTAGTCTTTGCTTCCTACATGAAGAAACAGCTCCTTTACAGTTCTCTTGTAATACTCAACAACTGCACAGATTCACCATGTAAGAACAGCCTTTGCCTCAATTTCTCCAACAGCAAAGCTGACCCTCAGCATTTAAACCAAACGGAGCAAAAGAGTCAGTTTGAGAGAGATGCTTCCTTTCCACTACTGTTGTGCTTGCATTCTGCTGCTTGATGCTTCTGTGCACTCACTTCTTTGTATATCTGTCATAAATTTCTATCATACTTCAAAGGGGAATGTGGATGCTTCCTTCATATAAGTATTGTTCAATTTACTATATAAGTAGTGCTGGTTTACTACAAGAGCCAAGACTGGATTTGTGGGCCATTTAGTGAAAAACAAAAAAATCTGAAAATCTAAAATAAAACCCCAAACTTTAAAAAAACAAACAAACAAAAACAAAAAAACATAAAACTCACCAGCCTTCACTACAAGAAAGATATTGAGGCCCTGGAATATAACCAGTGAAGGGCAACAAAACTGGTGAGGAGAAGAGGAGGCTCAGGGGGGACCTCACTGCTCTCTATTAACTTCCTGAAGGGAGGCTGTGATGAGGAGGGGCTTGGCCTCTTCTCCCAGGCAACAAACAGGACCTGATGAAATGGCCACGAGTTGTACCAGAGGAGGTTTAGATTAGACATAAGGGAAAACTTTTTCTCTCAGAAAGTGGTCAGGCACTGGAATGGCTGCCCAGGGAGGTGGTGGAGTCACCATCCCTGGCAGTGTTCAAGAGGCATCTGGATGAGGAGCTACGAGATATGGTTTTGTAGCTTGTGGTAGCAATGGTAATGGGAGGATGGTTGGACTAGATGATCTTGTAGGTCCTTTCCAACCTTGTGATTCTGTGATTCTATGAAAAGAAACCCATCCTCTCAACATGACTACAAAAAGCACATCTGGTACCAGAATGAAGGCACAATAAATATGTTGGTTTTTTTTAATACTGTTTTAAAGAGCAGAATCACACCTGAGATGACACCTTAAGTTTTTATGTAGTGACTAAGTTTTGCTGCTTTGTTATACACATCAGATTCTTTTATTTCTTAAGACTTCTTAAGACAAATGTTTTTAGGATTTATTAGTAAAAAATTGGAAAGGTTTATCAATCAGTTCAAGAATTCTTCAGATCGTCAACATCTAAACTAAAACATTTGTTCATATGTATATAAAATATGCATACATATACATCCATGCAATATGTGTGTATACACTTATATAAAAATATAAATAAGCCAGAACATCAAGTATTAATAAATTAAAAATTAAAACTAGTCTACATGGAATCTCATACAGGTTACAATGTTTAATGACAAGCAGTTACTCAAATAACCATTTGGATTCCTTAGGTTACTAACTTTCCATGTCTGCTTTACTTCAAAACCTTTGAGAAGAAATGTAAGGGGCTGCCAGAGCTGCATAAGTAAAGTGTGTGCTGACTTTCCAAGTTTTGCCTGTTTCCTGTGGGAGATACCACAGTTCTCAATTCCTGGTAAGAAAACCATTGAGGTTCATTTTTAGAACAACCAGTTCTGCATCTGCATTTATCTACTTTTACATTATGGAAAGGATGTTTGTCTGGGTTGCTTATAAAAAAAATGGTACATAGTCAGTGGGATGATAACAGTTATGTAAACCCAAGGCTCTGGTTTGATGCAACTGAAATTTAGTTGCCTAAAACTAATTTAATTGTTGTGTCATTGAGAAGCATAGTAGTGTTATGTCTGGAATGTAACCTCACATAGAGAAGACAGAGGAAAAAGGCGGCTTGCCAACTATATGTAGTTGTTGTTAAAATGTGCATAATGTTTTTTCACAAACATCAGAAAGAAAAAAAACCTTTCATGTTGCATGAGGAAAATTAATAGAAATTCTTTATTGAAGTTAGCTATTTGAGGTTGTGTTTGTTCACCCATGTAAAACTAATTGGAGTAACATCCAGAAGGTCCTCAAACCTCAAGTGGTTCTGAAACAGCCACTTGAGAAATGATTGTGATTAAGAAAAGTTTCAAGGAAGATGTTGATACTAGTGCATCACAAACAGCAATGAGTACATTTATCAGTTTATACAAACCAAAATTCATTTAGCCTTTTGTTAGATACAATTATTTTACTTCCTCTATTTTTGGCAACAGCATATAAGATTAAGTAACAAAACTGGACTAAACTATTTTACATCCATCCTCAACCATACAAGGTTAAGATGAAAAAATGTGAGCGTTTGACTGAGAAAAAAATCTCAAAGCTTTTAATTTGAAATTATTTCTTTGATAATGAATTGCAAAAGAAAAGTTTAGAGCACAACACACGTCAGCGGCTCCCTGAGCTGCTCTGCTAAATACCCCTGACTGGCAGAGTGCTTATTGTGCACAAGGTCAGAGTCTGGGGTAATGCACTGAGCCCCCCTAGTTGCCCCAGCAATGAACCACAATGGCAGGGCACCACTGCTGTCTGGGCACCTGGGAAAACAGCTGCCCTCACTGTGAGCCAGGCATCCCAGGAGTAAAGACTGGATGATTTAACACAGAAGAGACAAAGGAGTGGAGCTGGCAGAGACTTAGTAAAGGTAAGATAGAAGTATCATGCAAAGTAGAAACTATTATTTCTGAGCAGCCTCTGCAAACAGCTGCAGTTGGCAGTCTCTCAGCACTTGGAAGGTAAGGATTGTAAAGATGTGAGTATGATGTAATATAGAAGACCCAGTATTTCTGTCCTTAACACTGTGCAGTACCACTACTCTCATTTCTCAGTACTATTACTATAATACTATAGTATAATACTATATTTACTGATGTTGAAGGTTTGCAGCAAACTCCTCAAAGGAACACTCTCTAGAGAAAGAGATCCTGGTTTAGTGGCAGTCAGCCCTTAAATGGGATCTGGGAGAGGTGGAGACAAGCTCCACCCCTTCCAGTAGTACAGCTGAATTACCTTCACCTGTGTTCCCTCAGCTGACTCATTGCTTGCCTCAGGTGGTCAGTCAGAGGTTCAGACTGTGATAAACAGTTTCCCATACAGTAACGTACCTGATCTGTTTCTCATTCTTAAAGGATCCATTTCATTTTAGTAAGGAAGGTATTGGAGTATATTAATTATTTACATTCTTCTCCTTTCCCACTGAAAATCATGTTCTCTGCAAACATTAGAGTCAAATCTCAGTTTTCCACACTTTCACTATATCTATCTTTGATCAGCCTTCACATTTGAGCAGACTTACTGCTCAACTAAATTAACAAAACAAATTCTATCATGGCAGCAAAAATGGCATTAGTTTCACTAACCAGAAGTAAAATTACTAGTTGTCATTAATGGAGTTTATTTTATGGGAGTTACCACTTGTCTGGTTTATCTTTTTAAATAATTATATAGGGAGTCTCTCCTTTCTCATTATTTCCTTTGCAACACATAACAAAGGTTTTGACTTGATCCTCTCTGCTTTGTTATCATCTGGATTTATGTGCATGTCAATCAGTGGTAAAAAGTTACAAAACTGCATTCAGAAAGTGTGAATGTTTGAACCTAAAATTCAAAAGTTTTATTCATGTTTGGACCAGGAGTGGTTTGAAGACTGGTCATGTATATGTCTCTGCTCCAGACTGTTTTTTTCAGTCTACCACCCATCTGTTCTCTTTACTGTGAGGCTTGCATTAAGCAACCACTGTTTTAACCTGTCTGATGTTTGCTTTTCCAGTTTGGGTTTTAGAGACTAGGTGCTATCCTGAAACAGCAATTTCTCCTTTGATTTCCAGAAAAATATCACTTTGCTTCTAAAGGTTTTTAATCTGCTTAGGTAAGAGAAATCCCTTCCAAGATTATTCAGTAGCTTCATGGCTGTTTTGCAAAGTGTAAGGTGATAGTGACAAGAGAATGTTTTTTAAATACACAGTGTGTACTTTAGATTACCGACACCACACAAACTAAAGCAGCCTCATCCCCACTGGTTTGTTACTGTATAATTTTCCACAGTTATCTCCTGTACTTAACTTTCCACAGTTTCTTCTGCATGAGTACATGCTAAAGAGACCACACCAACAGACCCCATTTGGCTTCTGGGCAGTATATTACCCAGTGAGACTTTCTGGCATTGTTCCTAGCTATTTAAAGATTAATAGGTTGCAACAGAGGTTGGCAAGAACAATATTTGATCTTACCTCTGCAGTGTGTTATTTGCTTAGCATTGTCCTTAATGGACTAGAAAAATATCTGGACTTCTTAACTATACAGAACTACATGAATGTTCACATGGTCCCTAATTAGATAAAACTCAGAGAAAGAAAGTAACTGTTACTATGCAGAGAAATAGGAGAAAATACTGCATGAAACATTTTCAGTACAAAATGTTAGGCGGTGTAGGGTATACGCTGAATGAGAATTATAGCATGACAATGTGTTATGACAGTAAGTGAAGTTATCTTTCTTGCAGTATCTGAATAAACCCAGAAGGAAGTTTTGCCTTCCGCTTAAGTATTTTTTTGTGCATACTTAGTATAATTATGAAATGTTAACTGTTTGCAACACTTTTTCTCTTCTCTCAGTGTACTACATACAAATAGTCTTGGTGCTGTGGATCACAGCAGTTTATATTGAAGAATGAGTTGAACAGATATATAGGGAGCTACATGATGTACAAAAGACATTTCTTCCTATTTTGAATAGATACAGGGATGAACTGAATAAAGGTAAAATAATAAAATAACAATACCTGGCATCTTACACTTGGAAATCAAAACCTAAATGTTGTCTCCACTGTAGTTCTCACTAGGGGAATTGTATTTCAGTGTTTCAGTGTGTTCTGTTTATTCTGACCCAAGTACCCACAGCAGGCCCTCCAGCCTGAGTGCAAGGTCTGGCCTTCATCTCTTGCAAAGAAGTCAGTTTCCCTTCTGTGATTAAGTATTATCACATTTAAAATAAAAGATTCGGGGAGTAAAAATCATATTGCAAACTCTTTAGTAAGCAATGACTTGCATAGTGGCTTTCTTTGGTTGCATTATTCATGCAGATTGTTGCTAAATTAGAATAAGAAGCCCACAGTATGGCTTCTGGTTTCATAAGGAGGACCTAGCAGTGTTAGAAATAAAAATTGCTCAAAATCCTTTAAATCAAGCCAGACACAGTTGTCTTGCTTTGTGGTTTTTGTTTGTTTGTTTTTTTCCTAATGCCAAAATAGTTTGCTTAATGTTGTCGTTGCAAACAAACTTGTAGAATTGCTAATTTTTTTCTAGATCTGAACATTCAGATCCTGATCTCTGACTCACCCAATGACAATGAATGCAGTTTAAAACTGGTGCAGTCCCCAGTATTTCTTTTGTCAGAGAAAAATCTCACCTCCCAACAGATATTATTCCAACTGAAGTTTCAGATCCTGGAGGACAAGTTGAGTTCAGCTTAGTTTTTCTCTCTACAACAGTTTGTGTTCATGTTGTCTTTACTATAAATTGAAGTATAAAATAGCAACTCTGAGATTAACACTCCCTCCCCTTTCAGAGCCTTAGGATTGTCTATGTAGTTCGAAGAAAATTATCAGAAGAGAGACTTCTATGAAGAATTGTCACTGTTTTCTGGTGATAGGTGGTTTTGTTGTTGCTGTTGTTTTTGTTTTGTTGGTGTTTTTGTTTGTTTGTTTGTTTGAGGCAGTTTTTCACTCTGTACAACTCTGGTCCGTTTTAATAGATGCCTCATTAATGAGGAATATATTCTATTAATAATTGAATATAACTGTGCTGTGAGCTGCAATTTGCATTTGTTAAGCCAAATTGAATGTCTCTGGTGTCTTAGGAATAAGCAGGGAAAAACTTCATGTATATGAAGTAGGAGTGTGGAAATCTAAGTAACAAAATGAAGTGAATGAGGTCTGAGAGAGAGCAATTGGATAATTAGAGTTTGATATAACTTTGGAATTGCATCTGTTAACAGGTGAAAATGCAAAATAATATTGTTGCTTGGAGCATTCTGAGCAGTTTGGTAGCAACTTCCATTTCACAGAATCACAGAATCACAGAATTGTAGGGGTTGGAAGGGACCTCTGGAGATCATCGAGTCCAACCCCCCTGCCAAAGCAGGCTCCCTACACCAGGTCGCACAGGTAGGCGTCCAGGCGGGTCTTGAATATCTCCAGAGATGGAGACTCCACCACCTCCCTGGGCAGCCTGTTCCAGTGAAAGTAACAATTTTCTCAAGTCAAGAAGTGCTTCATGCCAGGCAGTATTTCTTTGCTAACAAGAGGAGATAATAGAAGGGGTCATGCCAGTGGCTGTCACTCTTATAGAATAGAATCACAGAATCTCCAAGGTTGGAAAGGACCTCCAAAATCACCCAATTCAACTGTTCACCTATCACCAATATTTCCCACTAAACCATGTCCCTCAGTACAACATCTGAGTGTTTCTTGAACATCTCCAGGGACAGTGATTCCACCACGTCCCTGGTCAGCCCATCCCAGCACCTGACCACTCTTTCAGGGAAGTTTTTCCTAATGTCCAACCTGCATCTCCCCTGGTGCAACTTGAGGCCATTCTCTCAAGTCCTATCATTAGTTACATGGGAGAAGAGGCCAACCCCCACCTTTCCACAACCTCTCTTTAGGTGGTTGTAGAGAACTATAAGGTCTCCGCTGAGCCTTCTCTTCTCCAGACTAAATAATTCCAGTTCCCTTCAGCTACTTCTCATAAGACTTATTCTCCAACTCAGTACTCAGTGTGGCCTCACCACAGCAGAGTACAGAGGGATGATCACCTCCCTGCTCCTGCTAGCAACACTATTTCTTATATAAGCCATCATGCCATTGGCCTTCCTGGCCACCTGTGTACACTGCTAGCTTGTGTTCCACTGAGTGTTGACCAGCACCCCTAGGTCTGTCTCTTCTGCACAGTCTTTCAGCCAGTCTGCCCCAAGCTAGCCTGTAGTGTTGACAGGGGCCGTTTTGGCCAAAGTGTGGGACCTGGCACTTGGTCTTGTTGAACTTCATTCCACTGGCCCCAGCCCAGGGATCCAGTCAGTCCAGATCCTTCTGTAGGGTCTTCCTACCCCCATGCAGATCAACACTTCCTCCCAACTTGGTATCATCTGCAGATGACTTACTGAGTGTGCACACAATGTCCTCATCTAGGTCATCAATAAAGATATTGAACAAGACAAGCCCCAATACCGACCCATGGAGATTATGAAATAGCATGAGAATACAGCAAGGGGAAGAACCTCTTTTCATTCTGTGTGTACAAAAGCAAGGATGTTTTCTAGACCATAGGATTAAAAATATTTTTAATTATAAATCTGGGAATAGCATCAATCCATTCAAACCCATATCTACTATGCAACTGCTGTGCAATACTTGTAGAACTTGTCTTCCAGATATCACTTTGCTCTGCTGTAAAATGACTCGTGTTTATTTTATGGGCATATCATCAGGCTTACCTAGCATTTGTTTGTAAGTCACTTCAACAAAAGCAGATATGCATTTAAATGAATGCTGAATAATAACACTGTTCTTGCAGTAGTTCAGTGGAGGTGATAAAGTATCCACTTTCTTCAGCTGTAAAGGTAAGTAAGTGCCTTATGAACCTGTCATTGAGAAATAGGTCAGACATGAAAGGAATTTCAGGCCTAAAGCCTTTGGTCTCTTCAACCAGCTCTTCCACCCTACTCAGTGGGTGGCAAACTTTGCAGTACATCCATGGATCTAGAAAAAGGAGTTAAGGAGGATAAGAAATGCTTCCATCCAAAACATTTAAAAGGCCAACAGAAGAACAGTAATGCAAAACAGCCTGCCCAGGGTTGATGAGCTAGGCAGCGCTGGGAAGCAAACTCAGGACTCCTTGAAACCAACAAACCTACTGATCTGTCATTAGGACACTCTGCCTTTAGAAGCAAGTTCTTTGCTCTTTTGGATATAAGGTCCTTGCCCATATGGATTTCTTTATATTGTAAAAATACAGTAAGTAAATAAACAAGCAATCAAACAAACAAATAAATGAATAAAATATTCAAATGAGAATCTGCTGCCAGCTCATTTAAAACTGAATTCATAACTGGCATCACTGCTGACTTGAAGAATCTTCTGTTTTATAGCACCTTTATCTCCCTTTTCATGGCATCCACAGATTTTAAAGGAAGTACAGCAAATACTGTGAAATAAGTTAAGAGTTTGGTCAATTTAGACAAAGCAGAATGGGAATGCCACCTAACCAAGATAGAGAAAAAATGGTTATTTTTGTTTTAAGAAAGTAACACTCTCGCAAGATCCTGGCCCTCACTATTAAATCTCTCCATGGCTTATGTTTCTGTTCACAAAGAGATGTCTTATTCAATTGCACGAATCCAGATAATTTTCCTTGTCTTGCAGTCAGAAGTTTACCCAGTGGCTCTTCAAAGCCTGAGCTTGCACTTTGTACTTTTGGGAAGAGAGGCATGTTGCATGAAATGTGACCTCTGAACAACTTTCCCACTAGAGCAGAAAGCTTCCTTTCTCTCCCAAGGTGCAGAGCAGCAATGCCTGTCAGCTTTTCTTCACTATGAAGTGAGTTTCTTGCCTCCTCAGTTCAAGCGACTGCAGATTCTAGGCTATCTTTCAGCTTTCTCAGGCACTGCCCTTGCTCTTTACATAGCTTTGTGCAATTTCCACAAATTCACATTATTCCTCTCATGTACATCTTTTTTTAGGTGGTTGTTGGTGAATCCTTTTGCTCAGCTTTCCCTTCACTGAGTTCAGACCAATAGCAGAGCACCACAGCTGAACAAATACACAAATAGACTGCTAAGCAACCATCAAGCCAGACACATGGTAAAGAGACGTACTATTAGATATCCAGCAGGTTACTTAGAGTAATCTGTTCTTTGTTCGCATAAGGATTAGCTGGCTAAATAGTTGTTGTAGGTTTTTATTTGTTTGTTTGTTTTGCAATTCTTTGCTCTGCTTATTTTAGAACTCTCATTCCATCACTGACAATGACTATAGATGTAGTCGTAGTCTTCTAGAACACTGACATCTGCTGGTAGTTGAAAGTCATGATATTTAGATAGAAAAGTAAAACTATCTGTCAAACCAGGCTGAAGACACTCTGACTGTTCACTAAGGCCAGCTTTCATTTAAAAACTGGGTTCTAGTCACAGTAATGTAATTAATTAAAGGATGTATCTTGCATAACTACTTCTTCGCCTGTGCAGCCTGCTGTAGGGGGCCTGCTTTGCAGGGGAGTTGGATTTGCTGATTTCTGGAGATCCCTTCCAACCCCTACAGTTCTGTGATGCTTCTCACTCTGTAAGCTGCATGTACAGAAGGTTGTCACCATTTTCACTGTATTATTAGAGAATGTGTGGTTGTTTGTAACCTTTGTGTTGAAATAAATACTTCCTGACTGATGCTGACTACCTGCACACCTGTGTATATGCCACTGCATAACTGCCTTAATAGCAACATTAATATTTTAAATATTATGAGTAATAAACACTGCAGTTACAACAAAATGCAACTTTCCGTAAGCTGTATGTAAAGAGCAGGAACATGCATTGTAAGTTCTGGACAGTAACTCCCATTGTTTGGCTAGTGCTCCCTTCTGATTACATGTTATTACCAGTTCACATTAATCTGTTTTTATAGCAATTTCTCCTATGTCAAATAAGATTCATTAGAAGTAACAGTAATGCTTTCATCAGACATTCTTTTAACAACGTGATGATGGTATAAAGAAAAAGTCAAGCATTCTTGATGACAAACCTCCTTTCAAAAAATATGAACCAATATAAAAAGTTATCAGAAGTGATACATGTGTGATCCTTCCTTCTTTTATGTCTTTCCATATGTGTGATGAAGGAGTGGATTGAAAGAACTAGCTCTTAGCAAATTCATACATTTTTCACAAAGTAATTGGAGTTGAGGTGTGGAAAAGCATATTGAAAGCCACATAAATAATTCATCCCCAGGGCTTTCTTGTGACTTCCACAGAGCTGCAATAACTTAAAGAGAGCATTTTGAAAATCAGGTTAGGCTGACTAGAGGCCATCTCATGAATACTGCCATTAGCAGCCAAGATAAGTTACCCATTGAGAAACAGAGCCGCTTGTTAGCTAACCTTGAAATAGCACTTAGTGGGATTACTTCAGTTTAAACTTAAGCAAATTGCTCAGCTAAGACCATACATTCCTGAGCAATCTGAAATAAGAACTCCAGCAATGTAAAGCTATCCAGCTTTTGGCTGCCTGTCTCTCCTGCAGTGGAGAGACTCAGCACAGTAAGTCAGCAGAAAGCTATTTGCTATTCTGTCAGTTCAGTTTTCTGCAAAATCAACATACAGCAATGGCTGGAGGAAAGGCCTTGACAAGCACTGGCTGTAGCACAAGGTGAGGAATGGGACTGCAGGGATATGTGGGCCCCTGTCACTGACGATTAGGGAAGTCTAGACTGCTATGAAAACACAGTCTTTTACATTAATGCTCAGTTTCCATTCCCACGGAGATACATTAACAACTGCTACAGATTGGCTTGGGAACAGACTTTTATTCTTGATTATCTACCATATCCAGAACTATGCAGAAGTACATTTATCTTTCACTGACTTACCCTCTAGAAAAAGTACTCTTCAGTTACATAAAGGGTTTTGTCACCCAAAAGGGGTGGGAGTTAATGTGATTCCAGACAATTCCCCCAGGACTTCACTGAGCTTGGAGTAAATTCTTTGTATATTGAAATCAAACTTGCCCAGACACTACAAAATTTAAAGGTTTATTAATGTATTTTGTGGAATTATCAGATATATCTTCAGAATTTGAATATATACAGAACACAACAATGAAATTTAGCAAGGAAATAATACAGAGCTTACTTTCATGTTTTGTACGTTTTATGAAAAAATGAACAAAACTATAAATGCTAAAAAAAAGCAAATGTAAAGGGAAAATGTCAAAAATAAGGGCAGGAAGTGTCAATAGTGGTAGAAGACATGGTTAGAAAAAGAAAAAGAAGAAGAAAAACTTGACTTACTCCATTGATATCTGGACAGATAGTCCACCAGAATAATAACGTCCTGAAAGATGAAAGGCAGCTGTAAGCTCTGCTCTTCTATCTGATGACTGTATGAGTTAGTTTCCTTTTAATATGCATCTAGCCATCAGATTTACACAGTACATTTAGTGACGAATTTAAAATTAGAGTGTAATTACTGGTGCTGCAGAAACCAAGCAGCACTATGAAAAAGCACAGAGGCGTGGTAACCAGGGATGTGTTGGGAGGCTGAAGGTGAGGCTAGAGGTGCAGTGGTTAGAGAGTTTCCCAGAGCAGTCCTTGGGCAGTGCCCTCACTTGCTACCTGGGAATGGTCTGTGCTGCTGCATGCCAGGTTTAGAGGGAATAAAAGCCATCTAACACAAGTAGCAATTTTTCCCATTTTAGAACCACGGTTAAATATAATCACCCGCTCTACCTCATCACCTTGTGGGCTGCTCTTCAGGTATTTTTGCCCTCTTAGTCTCAGAAACAGTTTCTTATACCTCTGTTTCCAAGACTACCTATACATAAGTATCACAACAAGTCTTTCAGTTTATCTACTGCTAAATAGACTGTTGAAAATTATTTTTTCTCACATGCAAAAAAAAAGTTAGGAAAAACTATATATATATTTCCCGTGAATGTATCTTGCTGATTTTGTGGTCAGTGCACAGCAAACTATACAACTACACACTTTTTTTTTCTCAAATTACTTAAAGGTGGCAGCAATGTATTTCAGTGCAACCGTGTCAGGGTGCTTGTGATTACCAAGTGCATTCTTCAGTGCTATATAGAAGACTCGTGGTTCAGCATTTCTTGCAAATCCCATCATGTATTTCTAGCCTTCATATGACATCATTAGCAACAAGGCAGTTTTGAGATAATCCCATTGTTGGAGAATGAATGGTAGCTGTTTTAATAGCTCTCTGTGTCTCACTGAGAGAACTGAACACACACACACACAATAATAATAATAATAAAATCCAGCAAGTAATCTAAAGCTATTGCAGTGGCCAAGAACATCTCCCACCCAGTTTCAAACAGAAAACCGAACTGTGATGCTGTATCCACATCCTATTTGTAAAGAACACACCTCAAGTTTGCAAATAGAATAGGACACAAAAGATTTCACCAAGCGGCTGCCAGCAGACAGGTTTTAAGCCAGCTGCAGAAAGCAGGCTTTTGTGTTTTCCACAGACCTCCACACACACGGCAATGGGCGCCTTAGAGAAGAGCTTTGTCACACAAGGAAGGGTTTAGAAACCTCTGACTGACGTTTTGGTGAGTCATAGGATCACAGGATTTCCCGTGTTGGAAGGGACCCGCGAGGAGCATCGAGTCCCGTCTCCACAAAGGACCGCCCAAAATCCAAACCCAATGTTTGAGAGCACTGTCCGAACGTTCCTTGAACTCCAACAGCCTGGGGCCGTGACCACTGCCTTGAGAAGCCTGTTCCGCACCCCACCCCTCCCCGTGTAGATCCTGTAACCAGTTCCCACTCAGATCTCGGCTGTGCCTTGCCGCACCATGCATTTATCGCAGCCTACCCACTCATCCTCTCCATCACCGTCACTACACTCCCCTCCCGGACCCGCCCGAGGCCCCAGGGGGCGGGCCCTGAACCACCCCCGCAGCCGGGCCGGGCCGGGCCGGGCCCGAGCGTGGGGAGGGCGGCGAATTCCCGGGGGAAGTTTGTGCCTCGCTGCGCCCCGTACCGCCCCGAGCACTCGGCTCCACGTTGGCCGCGCAGGCGCAGCGACGCGCTCACCTGCTGAGGGAGGGGGGACCCGGGGACGGTGAGGTGTCGGCGGCGGCCGAGCGGGGCAGGAGCCCGGTTCCAGCGCCATCTCACTGTAGGGGGCAAGAGAAGAGGAGGAGGGCGACGAGGACTACGAGGGAGACGGTGCGCTCCTCTCGTCGCCGGACCCGCCGCCATGTTCAAGAAGCTGAAGCAGAAGATCAGTGAGGAGCAGGCGCCGCCGCGCGGCGCTGGGGGCCGGGCCGCCCCCCTCCAATCTCAGGTACCCTGGGGGCCCGGCGGGCGGGCGGCGCGGAGGGAGGGCTCGGGGCCTGACCCGCCGCACAGCCGGAGCGGCCCGGGGGCTTCTGGGCGCCGGCGGGGGAGCGGCATCCTCAGCATGCGACGCTCCGGCGGCACCTCCGGGGCTCTGCGCCCACTGCCGGCCCTGCGAAGGCTGACTGAGAGGTGGGCGGTCTCGGTCTCGAACGGCACGCCGAATGAGACGTTGGGGTGCAGGGGGTGCGCGTTTTGCTATGCGTTGGAGTTGTAGTTCGGCGTTGAGATCGCTTCTCATTCCAGTGTCTGCCCTTCGCATTCCCGAGTCCCTTCTGCTTTCCTCTTTTGGAGGCCTGCTTTGCTCAACTTAGTCCCATGTGTGTGTTTTTTTAAGGTAGAAAAGCTGAGAAAAATGTTGTTCTCAGCTTTACATTTTTTAGTTTGCTGATAATTTAGCTGACTTTTCTTTCTTTCTTTCGTTCTTTCTTTCGTTCTTTCTTTCGTTCTTTCTTTCGTTCTTTCTTTCGTTCTTTCTTTCGTTCTTTCTTTCGTTCGTTCTTTCGTTCGTTCTTTCGTTCGTTCTTTCGTTCGTTCTTTCGTTCGTTCTTTCGTTCGTTCTTTCGTTCGTTCTTTCGTTCGTTCTTTCGTTCGTTCTTCCTTCCTTCCTTCCTTCCTTCCTTCCTTCCTTTCTTTCTTTCTTTCTTTCTTCCTTTCTTTCTTTCTTCCTTTCTTTCTCTCACTTGTACCCCGATAGAAGTGTATAATTAGTATTGGTTTCTAGAAACTACGTTTCATAATGAAGTACTGTGTGTTCAGTTTGCAGTGTGCAGTCTTTGGTAGTGGCCATGGCCAGGAATGTTGTGATGATTTCATACATGTGTCAAAGAAGAAATCTTCTCTGTACCAGTTCAGAGTTGTGTAAAAGACAAGTTAACTTTACTTCATCAGACTCTGTGCTTAGACATGTACTGTCAGCCCTTGCCTCTTGGAGTTTTTGCTGGGTTAGGAATCCTTTAAATCTTGGAATCTAGCAGAGTAAAAGTGATATAAACGCAGCATCATGCTAATAGCAGTCTGCAGACAGCAACTGCGCTCTTCCGACAGATCAGCCATCAGCTGCTTGTGCCTGGGCTGGGTGTAACATGATGCATGGGTGATCTGGTGTTGTGTGGTCTCATAGTTTCGACCCTGCTGACATTCAGCTACTTAATATTTGTTTTAATTGCTTATTTGTCAAGTAGGGCAGTACTTCTGGAGATGGATTGTCTGCAAAGCTCTCTGTAGCTTGTCAAGATTAATTTTAAGCCCTTTCATATCTATTCATTTTGAGTCTTCTCTAGAGAGTTAAAGAAAGTACAGTTTTGTCACAGTCAGGTCAGAATAGCGTACTGAATTGGCACGTGTGCTGAACTTTCAAGTACAGTGGAAATAAAGCTGCAGAACCTACTCTTATAAACAGCCAGATTGCAGTACTTTGTACACAGTGTTTTCACCCAGCTAGTGGGACACTTGTTAAATGTAAGTGCTTTCACTATACGTGAGGACTCACTAGAAATCAACATTGTGGATAAATTTGGGTCCAAATGGATGTGATTGCATTTCTTTTTCTTTTTTTTTTTCCTCACATCCACAGCTGATGGTTCAATATATTATACTCTTTATTTGGTTGTTAAAGCTAACGCGGACTAATGTTAGCACTGATAAGTCTTATGAAACATAACATACTTTCACTTAGTCTGCTATGGGCAGACTGTATGACTCAAAGGTTGACATGAATGGAGGAGCAGACAGAACAAGAAGAGATTTTTGTTTGTGTGTGAAATAGTTTTCTTGCACTATTACTTATTCTTTGATTGATCTCTGGTACTACTAGCAGGAAATTGACATTAAGTTTGTTCCTAAAAGTAAAAATAGACTGACCTGTTAGTTCCTGTGCTTTTCAAAATAGATTCTGTGATTGAGGAAGGAGAGTGAAGGTACTGAGGCCTGTAGAATGTAGTGGAAACCTGCAGGGGTGTGGGAAGTACCTCTGTTCCCTTGCTTTTAGTAGATATATAAATAAACTGCATTCACTAAATGGTGTGCTCTGTCATCACAGAGACTGTGGGATACCTCCTAGTGAAATACTTTCAACCCAAGTTTTCCAAACATTTGACATCTTTTGTTCTATGGGACTTGTATCTGCATTCATTTTTGCTCTTTTTGTTCGTGTCCTTCCCTTTCACAGGGGGGCCTCACTTGTCATTCCCTCTCAGGGACACAGAACTTGTCAGCTGTGCTCTAGCTGTGGTGTCTGAGGCTGCATTTACCACTCTAACACTAATTAAATCCACAGGCACCGTTTCTCCCATCATAGCATTCATCTGAGTGGTTTTTCAGATGAGGTCTTTGTAGGCCTTCCTCTTCCGTGTCATTGGTTAGCTAATGGATGTTAGCCCTCTGCATCTGAAAACTTGTCTGATGCAGGTTACATCAGCTTCTGACTGCTGACAGAGAGAAAAAAACCTGCTTTTGCAGTTGCAGGCATCTGTATGATCTTCCAAACTTCAGTAACGGAATTGTGCTGTTCGTTGCATAGGATCAACGGCTGCTCCTGCTGCCCTGCATGGTGCTCCTGAAGTGACTTGAAATTGTCTAGAGGGATGAGTGCATGAAGCAATAACAAATGTAGAACCACCCAGGGCAGAGCAAAGAGACGCTTTCATACTCCTTCTAAACAGCAGCTAAGTGCCGATGAACGTTTGGAAACCTTTTTCACTCTGTGTGGTGAGGGCTAGAAGATGTCTTCTTCATATAACTCGCTTTGAGCTAGATAGTGGAAGGAAATGGAGAGCAGGAATAGGTTGCTGTTGTTGTGACTGATATCCTGACATTCATGTTTCAGAGCATCCAGCTCAGTCATGGTCTTGAGGAAGACATTTCATAAGGAAGAATTTAGGAAGAATTTATGTATGCAATCTAAATGATGGTGCTGCAACAATGTGTGAAAGGATTTGAGATTTTTTTTTTTCTTGGTGACGCTGTTTGTTAGTTCTGGTTATGTTGTTGCATTTATGCGAAGAGAAATCTCATTCATTAATTTCTTTGTATGTAAAACTTGCTGATATTTTAATGCTTCTTCCTTCAGTACTGAAGTTCTCCAAGTGAATGTTGAAGCACGAGGCTGGCAAGCTACTCTTGGGTTGCCTTGGCTTGTTGCAACCTCATTCAGTATGGAGTTGTGAAACATCTTAGAATGGATGTTCAGTGCTGACAGGAACAAGTTTGTATTGACATCAGAAAATGAGTCATGAACATGCCACTGCCCTTTTCTTTTACTTAGATTCCATTTTGTTTTGAACAGTCTTTAAAAAAAGTTTTTCCTCTGTCAGTTTTTTTATTAATTTCTTAAAGGAATCGTATGGTACTCCTTACATAGAATATCAAATGCCTGTCAGTGTGCCAAACTTTTGAGCTATAAACTAAACATTAACATAAAGATAACACATTAGTATTTTAAACAAGTGTTAATATGTGCTTGTTGTATTGTGAAGCTTGAGTTTCAGGTCTGGACTGAGAGCACCATGGTGCTAAAAATCAAAATAAGTATTTGGTTACCTGCTTTCATGGTTGTCTCTTGACATTGTATGCTGTGGAGACTTTGTTTTGGGTACAGTTGTCACAGATTGTATAGAAAGCTGATTTTGATTTCTTTAGAAGGAAGATGTACACAGGGCTTTACTGACATGTTATAGCTAGTAATTGTTAAAATAAACAACAGCATGGAATAATTAATTCGGAACTGGTAGTGTTAGTGGTTGTTGATATATGTGATTTCTGTATTAGGTCCCCCCCAGGTCTCCTCCACCAACTGACAAAAGAAGCAGATCATCTTCATTGGCAGAGCAGAATGATGAAGGCACTTTAACACCAGACAAAGAGGTCAGTTGAGAACTAATTTTCTGTATTTTTTTAGCTTTAATATTTCCTTTAAAAACAAAATAAAACACAACTTTGTATTGACTAATGTGTTTTTTTGTTTGTTTGTTTCTCATCGGTTAAATCCTGTAGTGTTGACTGCTAGTGAACTTTAAGCTGTAGTAGTTAACTCCCAGATTAAGAAACTATTAAAATCATTCTAGACGTTTTAAAAATCTTATCCCTGTACTAAACTCAGTACTGCAACAGAAGTTATATTTCAGAGAGATTATTTTTTCTGTCCCTTCAGCTTGAAAAGCTGGGGAAGTTCTTTTGGCTGTTGGGGTAAATTGGGGCTGAGTAGCCTGAAGTATTAAAGTGAACCCTTATAGGTGTTTCTGACCATGCTAGTAATAACTATCAAATTTCAGAACTGTCTCAAAAAAAACCCCCCCAAAAAAAAAGCACCAACAAGAAAACACCAGCCTAAAAATATGGGTATAAAATATGATTAAATTTGCAATGACTTGCATAAGCAAACTAGAGATAATCTGCACTCGTCCTTGTTCAGATTGCGCACTGTGGGTTTTGCTGTTGTTTTTTTGTTGTGTTTTTTTTTTTTTTAATGGCAGGATTAAAAATAAATTTTAAAAGACCTGATTTAGAGCATGTGGAAATACACTGCAGCATTAAACAGGGAATGCTGGTGATTCTGTGAAATTTGAGATCTTAAACTCCTAGCTGTAAAACAGAATTTCCCAGTTTTGACTGGGGAAAAGAGAACAAGATACACTTTCTTACCACGGGCACATCTACTTCAATTTTTAACACATTTTTGTCAGTAATTAGTTATCTTGAAATTTGTCTTAGGTTGTTGAAAACAGTAACAGTGATTACAGCTTGACAGTTTTTCTGCAGAGATAGCAGAAACAAGGTGAAGACTATCTTGTGGTTTTGTTTTGTGCTTTAGAACAGCATTGTTAGGTTTAATAATGTTGGTTTTTTTTTCTTCTGTACTGTGGCATATATAGAATGACTTCCATTTGTCACTGCAGGGAGGCTTTCTCTTTGCTCCATGGTGTCAGCAAGCAGTGTAACCCATGATAAATTATTAAACATTTTAGTACTTTGCTGCTTTTGTTTGTTTTTGTTTTAAGTGCCTCAAGACAGCTACTAGAATGGGATAAAAGTTAAAGGAACAGTTTGACTGGGGTAGTAAGACTCTTTTAAGCAGCAAAAGCTTAGTGAAGCTGTGAGGTACAGTGACATTTGTCTGTGTGACTGATTCACTGGGATTTGTCTGTCACTGATTTGGCTTTGCCAACACAAAATTGTTTTCAGAGGCAAATAGTAAGGGAAAAAATAAGTGGTTATATTCCTCTTCCCTTTCATTATGCAAGTACCAACTGTTTTGTCCATTCAAATAGTACAACATACTCATTGAGTCAAACTCAGAGTAGTGTTCTTTAACTTGTGTTTAGTTTTGGGAATGGCTGCTTTTATTCCTTATCTGAAGAAGGTTCACGTTACTAAAAGCTTATCTTCTTCTTTAGTTTATTTAATAAGAAATATTAAAACAAACAAGCCCTGTCTCTCTTCACCATACTTTAATGAAAATTAAATGTTTAATGAAATAAAAACATATTCAAATACTGTTGAGCTCTTCTGACTTTACCTATATATATATAGGTGTGTGTGTATGTATATATATATGTATATATAGGTATATATATATACCTATATATATATACCTATATATATATATGAGATATATTTTATATGTATATCTCAATGCTTTCTGCACTGTTTGTCATTTCTGCCAGTTTTGCCTTCTAGTGTTTGATTTTATTATGTCCCAGTTTCTTTTTTCTTGTCTACTCTTCAAGACAAACAGGAGAAGCAAAGAATCTCCTACAGGACATGTCAGGCTTTACTGGAAGAACATTATCATGCTCTAAATACAGTAATTATTCCTGGAACGATCAGAGAGAGAGAGAAGTGTGGGGGGAAATAAGATTAAGAATGGCAAGAGTACTAAAGTGACCCCAGATATACAGTTATCCCTTGGCATAGGGAGTTGTTAGATAATTTTACTGATGAAGCACATTCTGTAATTAAAGTTCTGAAAGCAATGGGAGTGCTAAAGGAATGAAAATATCTGTTTTGAATAAGATCAGCTTTCACATCGAAAGGAAAAATTTAGTAAAAGAAATATAAATGATGGGAAAGCTTCTTTTTCCGAATGTTCCTAATAAATATTAAGACTGGTTAAAAGCAAAAAGTCTTTCAACTGTATCTGTTGAACTTTTTTTTAAGCAATGTTATTGTTTGATCGTTCGTACGTTCCTTTCATACATATAGTTGTCAATGGTGTTACAAAGAACAAAGGTTAGAAAACATTTAATTCACTGAAAATGTTTGGCTTTGAAGAATGCAGTAATATTTCTGTAGTATATGAATAATTACTAACCAACTTGGTATAGAAAGCTTAAACAAATAGAACTCTGCTGTGTTTTGGGGAATGCTCTCAGATTTTAAGAACCTCTGCACTTCATTTATGGAACACTAACATAAGTTTCTCTTATTCCTACCTTCTTTCTTCTTCAGCTTCAATTTCAATGAAGCTGTGACTCCAGAGGAGCTAATTTTGTTTTCTGTATGAGGAAGAATAAGTCTCTTCTTGCAAGTAGCTTGCAAAATATGGCTTGAATGTGAGATAAAAAGCATGTATTAATACTTACCTAGAAGTTCTTCAAATGAGTTGTTTGTCAGGTGATTTCTGAGTATGACTTGGTATCATTCAAAACAGATCTGCATGATTAAAACCAAATTCCTGCTACTTCCTGTCTTTTCCAGGGAAGAACAGGGTTTGGTTTTCAAATTTCAGTCTGTTATTGCATTGATTCTTAAACAGAATTTGAGGGTAAATGAATCAATCGTATTCCTTTATCTCTCCTAGAAATTGAGAATTTTCTGTTATGTATGAGGGCTGCTCCGAAAGTAATGCCTCATTTTATTATTTTGGCCTATTATGTCAAACATTGATGTTGGTAATCATATCATCATAGTATCATAGTATCGTGCGAGTTGGAAGGGACCTTAGAGATCATCGAGTCCAACTCCCGGGTTTCGAGCCCCCTGTGTAGCGAAGCGGCACTTCTACCCCTGCGCCACAGGGGGGGGATTCGAACCCGGGCCCTCCAGTGCCGCAGGCAGCAGCTTAAACCACTGCGCCACTGGGGGCACACAATGTGACGATGACGTGGTAAAGATTGAAGTTTCCCATCAATAATCTATTATATTTTGTTGTCATGTAAAAGGTGGTAGCAGAGGGGCAGTCTGACAGAACAGTGTCTGACATGAATGTGCACCTGAAGCAAATGTGTCCTTGAGTCGACTGTGTGGAGAAAAAATGGCCCCTATTGATATTTACTGACACTGCTGAATGTGGAGATGAAGCAGTGTATATGAGTGCAGTGAGACAGTGGGTGGTGTGTTTTGGCTGTAGACAGCAACTTGAAAGACAAGCTGGATTACACAGGGTCATTCAGCTTTTTAATTTGCTCTGTCAATCAAGTGGTGCTATTGTGCTCTTTGTATCTGTTGTAGTTTCCGCAGACATAAATGGCAGGCATTACTTTGGGAGCAACCTATGACCTATGTAGTACAAGTATGACTTTGCAAGTCATACCCACCCAGTAAAGATAACAAAGGTAGTTTGGAGCCACCAAGCATGAGTGAACAGCTGATAGCTTGCTGTGTAGGACTTGTCAGTTATCCGGGTCCAAATATCACTCATGTCCTCAGGAGTGTTATGGAAGTAACAGCAGAGCACTGTATATTTAGCTCCCTTTACAGCTAAAGATAAACTAGCAGTGGACTTCTCAGACTTTATGTTGACTTTTAAAAGTGAACTGAAACATTCTTCTAGCATAGGTTGACAATAAAGGAAGACAAATAAAACCGGAAATAGTTTTTGTTTTTTACCTTTATTGGTGCCACATCTTTAATTTATTCATCCAGTGTGAAATTCTTCCAAATAAATACTGCCAGGATCTGTCGCTTTTCTTATATGCAACTTTAAAATTGAGTTTTGGAGGCTGTATGGTCTAGTTCTTACCTAAGGCTTGTTTTTTGTACCTCTTGATGCATGCACAGATTTGTTTAGATAGTTCATGAAAATAAAAGCAAACGCAGCAAGGGCTGGGTTTGATTTCAGAATTATCTCTTCTTGTAAATGCAGTTCTGAACTCACAGATTGAGACTTTTTTAATCATGGAGAGAACTCTTAAACTTTGAGTTCTTTCTCCAGTATTTTAATTACACAAATGCAGCAAGAATGAGGCATGAAAAGAATTGCACAGGCCTATTAAATAACTAGTGTAAGGTCAGCAAAATGCTGAATTATTTGTAACTTTTCTGGCATTGTCCATATTGGGCAAATAAACTTTTTAATAAACTTTTTTTTCCTCTTTTTCCCCTGCTGCTGGGGAATGACATACTCCTGTTTAGTTGCACCTGGTGGCTGACATCCCTGGCTCCTTGAGCAGAATGAGTAAACTACTGGCTTGTCTTTTAGCCAAGATCGTAGCATAATCTATTTTCTTTTGTTTTACTGTGCATGTATGCATGGAAAACTGTACACATGCAATTAGAGAAGCTTCTAAACATTGGTATACTTGAAATGTACATGCATCATGATGCACTTGACTAACAAAAATGTATGAATTTGCAAGTTTGCATAACAGTATCTTCATCTGAAACTCTTCCTTCTTCTGAGAGGGAATAATGACTGCCTTTGACAATCAAACAAGTGTCACATATATGCAACATGAATTGATTCAATTACTCCCATCTTCAATGGACAATAAGATTTGGGTTGCACTATAATCACTGTTAAATTCTGTCTTTTGTTTCACAGCCTATTAAGATAGCTTTTTGATGTTGGCATAGCTTCTTTACTTTATGCATCCCATTCATCAGAGCAAAAGATTTGAGTGGGGTAACTCTTTGGAGAAAGGAAGAATAGCAAAAACTATAAACATCGTCGGTTCTTGGGTTCAGACTTCAAAGAACAAGACTGCTTAACCAAGACCAGACTTGAGGTCTAAAGAAACCGTGGTTCTAAAATCCTAGAGAGATTAACTTTTGAATGACAACATATAGTACTTAAAGTACTAAAGTAGTAGCATCATCTGGACTGTTGGTTAATTACTTAATTCACCTCATTTGTAACTTTCTCTGAAAGGCAGGAATATTTACTGATGGTCAGTAAGATAAAGTAGAAGTACTGTATTATGACAGAATATCAGCAATATCACATGCTTAATTTGGTGCCTCAGTTAAAAGTCAGTAAGGAATAGGGAGTTCATGTTTACCCTGTAGCATGTTTGAAGCCTACAATATTGAAAGATTTTAGTAGGATTTCTCTATAAAGCTTTAAGGGTGATTTGATGGCATTCAGAGGACTAGAGAAAACTAGTTAAAGCATTAAGTATATTTTCGCAAATTCTGTCTGTTTCTAGCATGCTTTAGACCTACAGGATTTTCTACGTGCCTTCTTCTGTTGCTTACATCAACTGACATTAGGCTGACATAGTAGTGCTAATGATAAATTAGAAAATTAGATAGCATAACAGTAAGTAATGTTTAATGTTTCTGACCTCACTAAGAGAATTAGGAGTGGTGCATTCCTTAAATACAAGAACCCATTGTGGTAATATTTACAACTGTTTAGCTTTGGCAGGCTGCCTTTTTTCTTTTTTTTTTTCCCTTGCTGCTTTTTTTTTTTTTTTTTCTTTTTTCTTTTTTTAGTGACTAATACAGAAGAAAAAAAAGGTAAATATACAGCTAACTCCACTGCCATGTGGGACTGTTAATTTGGAAGTGAAAAAGTGCTAGTAAAAATAGGTATATACTTTGGGAAGTATTTGGTAGTGTAATTATAAGACTTATCTTGCAGCACTGCCTTAATATAACTATATAAACATAGCAAGTAGTGAGTTGCTGGAGCAGTATATGTATGAGCAATTAGTAAAACATTTTCAGTGTTGAGCACCTGACATCTGAGAACAGAGGATGAGTTCATTAATGAGAAGATAGAGCCAGCTATAAAAGGGTTCCTTTAACCAATAAATATCATTCTTGGGACATGATTGTTTTTTATAGCTGTTTGAAGTGTGAAGTTCATTTGTTTGTTATTGGGAATGAAATATCTTGCAATCTCATCTTCATATGGTTTTCTGTTCTGCCTCAGAATAGAGTTTACTGTTCTGACTCAGACAATATTATTGTCTTCTACCTGACTTTGTTTGTAGGGTTGTTCCTTCCTATTTTGTGCTGGCCTTGTTTTCTTGGCAGTAGTCTCAAGCAACCTCATGGTAATTTAGTAATGTTCTTGCTTCAGGCTTCTGTTTATCATCTGTGAAACTCAGTAGTATTGTTAATTGCTTTCTAATGTTTGTGTAAGCTATCAGTTGTGAGAGAGACCTAGGAGTTGTGTGTTGGCAAACTTAAGTAGAATGGCATAAGAAATAAGAAAGCATATATGAATGATAGCAAAATAACAGTAAGTAGTATGCATTGGGGTGACTTAAGCTATGCAGGGGATTGTACCTTGGATATGCCGATCTTGCTATGGAAAAGTTGCATGCAGTCCCTATCAAATGTCTTATCAAGTAGTTGGAATGGGTTTTTAGAATCAACTTCTTCCATTGTTTTAGCTTCTTTGTTGTCTTTTCTGTATGGTTGGGTGTTGGGTTTTTTACTTAGGCTTTTTTTAGCTAGGTTTCTTTATGAATTAGGCTTTAACAAACATATATATATATGTAATTATATAAACATATAAATTTTTTTGTGTGACACTTAATACTGCTTAAGCCTCCTGCTAGAACTTACATAGACATGGACTCGAGGACACGACTGAAAACAACCATTCATGAGTGACTGTCCATGCTATATAAAGCATTCTTCATCTTCAACATTTTATCAACATTTTATTTCTTTTTGAGTATTTATGTACTTCTGATTTGTGAGGCCATCAGGCTTTCTTGTAGTACTGCTACTTTGTAATTATACACTTCTCTATTCATAGTATTTGCCTTTTTCTATTCTTTGTTCTAGCATATATCCTTTCAGAAGTATATGTACAAAATGCATGGCATGGTCAAGGCTATGAGCTACTGCGAAAATTACCACTTAGAAAGATTTTCTGGATTTAGTAGCTCTTTTCTTGTTGACATTTTTTTAGCAGGAGCTTTAGTAGAGCTTACTCTTGTGAAAAGTGTTAGTGTAATCCCTAACTCCAGCAGAATGTGGCTGGAGTTTCACATTGCTCTCTTCCTTATCAGATTGCGACTTAATGCTGCAAGAAGCAGCCCCACCTTCCATCAGCAGCACCTCACTGCCTGTCCAGTTTCTGTCGATGTGCCTGTGTGTTAGTTTGGATAGAGAAGTTAATATTCTGAAAGGATGGGAGAGGGACTGCTAAAAGGATGACCAAGCTCTGCATGAGGATGCACAGAGCAGGAGGCTTCAGACCTGGGCCGAGAAAGCTAGAAGCCAGAAATGTGGGACTGTCTCTTCCCTTAGCACCTCACATCAAATCCTCCTTAATTTGCAGTAGAGTTTATTCCTAAAAACATTGTCTAGAAACTTGAAATAAGATAAAGTTTCCTAAAATAACATGAATGAAAAAAAAGACACCACACACCTTATTTTGATTCAGTCAGCAAACAACACAATTTGAAATCTCGGGTTGTAAGAAAGTTGAACCTTTGAACTCCTCTATGTAAAATCACAAGTGAGGAGTATTTTTGAAGCCTGTTGCAGCATCCTAACAGCATTACATTGTATGTCTGCATTGTATTTGAATTCATTTTCCAGAATCTCTTCACATGTTTAGTTTCTGTGAGTTGAAGTCCCTTCTCTTGTACTGACTTGGTAAAATTTAATTCAGCTTACGTTGTTTGTATAAAGTAGGAGTCTGCCAGTGCTTGAGATAATTTTGAAGAAATATATATATTCAGTGCAACTGGGATTCTAAGGCATATGAGTATTAGGAGATTTAAAAAATCATGAAACGTACGTTGTTTGTAACTGGTGGATTAATGAGTTTTTCATATATCTTTTTGAGAGCAGAGAAGGCTCAGTGGTATCAGAAGGCAAGTCACCTACAGAACTTAAAAAATAAAAGTCAATGTCTGTACCTGAAATGCTTTCATTATATTGGGATTGAATACGATACTTTTTAAAAACTATGTGTTTCCCTTTCTTCTAAATAATCAAGACTGTATTATGGCTGTTTTGAACTGAATGATATAATGCACAATTTATGTTTTTGTCCTACTTTTATCGGTGTCTGTGGTCTGTACCTTCTTACAATGTTTTTAATAGTGTCGAAAATCAGTAGAATTTTGCAACTTCCTTTACCTTATCATTTGATTTATCTTCATTTTCGTACTTTTTGCATTGAATGACAGCTTCTAGCCGGGATGATAGCAGAGCCTGCTTTTCTCTCTGAGTATACTATCTTTGCTTTGGATCCCACCAAGCAACTTAAGCCACAGAGTGACGGTGTGGTGAGTCCTCCCACCCCTCTTAGTGATGCCTTTAGGAGAGGCTGAAGAGAGTCCTGTACTAGAAGGCAAACCTAGTGTTGCTTGTGGCTTGTTCTCACAACGGTGTCTTAACTACCTTGTTGCTAACCCTGCACTAAAATTTCACTGAGTACCTGGTAGCTCCTGGCTGGTGTGCTGTATGATGTGAATTTATTGTAACACATTAATTAACACAGTTTCTGTTACATAAGTAACAATACTTTACTCAACTTTTAAGTAATTTTTGCACAAATTTGTACACTTGTTGCTTAGAATTTGATAATGCTACTAAAAGTCTTCCTCTTCATTTTGTGTGTTTATATTTCAAGATAAGTAAATATGATAAACACTGAGATTGCATGTAATTTTTAGACACACAAACATTTTGCTGCCTACAATGCAAGGCTCAGTGTAATTTACTGTTGATGGCAGTAGGAAAAGAAACAAGTTCAGCTACTTCTAATTGGTAACCTGAATGATATTATTGTGAGGCTAAATGGTCTTTTTTTCCTAAATCGTTAGGTTTTATTTTAAATATATAGTTGTTTGCCTGGAAGTGTTGTTTGCATAATACGCAAATTATGCAGATGGAGGAACTTGGTTGGAAGAGAACAAGACAACTGGAGAGAAAATAGCAGACACAGGAAGGAAAGTGGCCTTTTAATTTCTGACATACACAGATACAAAGCTGTATGATTCTGATCGTTACCACAGAACTGGGATGTCTTTCTTCACATGCTTCAGAGCCATGGCATTCCTGAGTGCATAGTGACTCAAAACAGCATTAAAATTGTACAGTCACAGACCATCGTCATTTCATGATTCCTTACTTTCCTTATCTGATTTAGCAAGTCCTTTCTTGCAACTCATGCAGAGTGTGAATGAAAAATAAAGACACTGACGGCTATAACAGGGTATACACTATGTTGTGGTGGGATTGTGTCTCAAACTAAAAAGGATAAGTCTGAAAATGCTAGAAAAGGTGATTTGTGGAAAGTCTTTGTATGTGCCAAAGTGTTTTTTGCTTGTTATCTCAGAGCACAGCTTCATCACTAGCTCAGACATGGTGTTCTTCAGATTGAGCTTTTTTATGAGGAACAAAGCTGACATTCAGACTACTGAAATCTGTAGCTTTGGAATAGATTTTATTTTTTAAATTTTAGATTTTGTAATAAGTTTTTTCTTTTTTAGTTTTTAGGTATTTTGACCACATTCAGCATCCAGTAATAGTTACTTTAAATTCTGCAGATAAAATTAATCATTAACAGTGATGGACTGTTTTTCAGTACACTGCAGAATATCGCTTGTGAAGCTGCATTTTGAAAAGAATATAGTTGTGTGAGTGCTCTAAAGTTGCCTTTGTATTCTCTATATATACTTCAGTGACAGGAATCACCATCTTGTATATATACATACAAAGTGCTGCAAGTAATTATAGTGTGGGAGTTAATGTGATTAAAAACTGGTTTTATTCTCTGAACCTTTTGAAAAGAAGTGCCCTCAGTGTAAAAAGTCAGGGTGGCGGGGGGGAGCAATGGAAGAACAGAAAATAGCAATGAGAAGACTTCAAGGAAGAGGAGTGTTGATCATTACAAATTAAAGAAAACCAAAGATAAACATTTGGGAAACCTGGGCAAACTGGTGGTACAGGAGAATGAGTGTTTCATAAGCACACACAAACATATAAATAGATTTTGCTAAAACAGGCTGGTGTTTTAACTGTGTGTTTTTGGGTGATGTGTAGTCCAAGAGAATGGGCTTCAGAACAACATGGCTGGAACTGTGGTATTTTTTTGTTCTGCATAGAGGAAGCTAGTGTAAGCTCTTTACTAATTGAACTTCGTGGTTTTCCTTATACCAAGAAACACAGTACAGATATTCTTGGATGTAGAGGTGATTTTTTGGAGGGGAAAAAAGTGCATACAAAACCCTTCTTTCTTCCTCTATAATTTACCCAAAATTTTGCAATGCTTGAGAAAAAGAGTAAGAGCGGTAGAGTGTTTTTAAATACAAACACTTAGGCTTTAAATTCTTAGACACATGAAAATATTTATACCCTTGGGAAATAAATAGTAAGACAAATTTGCATTTCAGAAATAGGGATGTAAGGAAGAACAAATATCAGTAGAATTCCCTGAGGGTTCCAGTTGAAATTGAGCTCTGGTACATACATCTTATCATACGTTTCATACATCTTAATGACAGAAAGCAAGCATTTTTTTAATAATTGTAGACATAGCTGTCATTGGATACAGATGCAGTGTTATGTTCTGGAGGATAATGGAGGAAGGATTTCTGTTGGTCTTCATTGAGACTGTCATTGCTCTACAGATTTTAAGACTCAAAATGTCCACGCCCTTTGCTTCCAGTTTCGCCAAAACAACTCTTGAGGCTTATGATAGGCTTTTAAGCTCTTCAAAGCCTCTTGAATCTATATTTATATACAGCAAGCTCTATTCATGCTTACCTTTCACTTTATGGATACTACGAGATGACCCTTTGCCCTAGAGCACACAGTTAGGACTGGAGCAGCTAGGTAGGTGTGAGGGTCCAGGTTCTACATGAAGGATAACCTGTGAATCCTCGTGATTTATTCTGATAGCAAATACAATCCTAAATATAGGCTCTACTGTTTGCATAGGCTGAAAGCAAAGATACCAGGACAATGAAGAGGAAAACTTTAAAAGAGGTGGCATTAGTTTTAGTTTCGAGATGTCATTTTTTTTAAAGTATCTTAACAGTTGAAAAGGGTATATATATATTATTATATATATTTATAAATGTTTTATTAAATTTATTAAATCTAATTACTCGTGTTTTGAAATGACTTAAATGTTACTGAAGTGTCCTTGTGAAGCAGGTGTACAAACCCTATGCAGCTTCC
The DNA here is from genome assembly GCF_039878825.1 of Excalfactoria chinensis. NCBI lineage: Eukaryota > Metazoa > Chordata > Aves > Galliformes > Phasianidae > Excalfactoria > Excalfactoria chinensis. Next base: position 95,077,959 of record NC_092826.1, read on the forward strand.
TTTAGTTCCATTGATGATAGTCAGAATACACGATTTTTGAAAGATGTAGTTAGCATGAATTCTTGCTAACATATGTCTTTTCTCTCCTGGTTATTGAGTACTAGACCTGGACCTTCATTACCAAATTAAAGTAGATGCTGTATTATAAATTATAAAGCAGAAAGTAGTTTTTTTTATTTGGATTACTCTTATTGTTAGCTTTCCAGTTAGAAAATGTGGGAATAGGTAATGTAGCCCATAATAAAACATGGGAATGCTTTAGTTTTAAAAACCAGCAAGAGCTCTTAATCCACTAAAGCTAAATCCAATGTGATGATGTGGTGCTATTAAACAATGCTGATTTTGCTCAAGCCAAATGGAATGCAATTTCCAAATTCAGACAGACTTCCTACATGGCTCATTATTGCTCATTTCACCTAGTTGGAGTCTGTATGGGTGACTGCTAATTTCTTGGGCTTCTTTAGCTGCCTGGATTTCTGTCTTCTGTGATATTTCAATACTTCATTGAGTTTGGTCCATATTAAACTGTACTGAAGCCCTTTGTTGTTTTTTTCTGATTCATTCCTCTTTTATACCTATGCTTCCATGCATATCTGCACATCTTAGTTAGAAAGTTACATTGCTCTTAACCCTATTCTTTATATTTTGTTCAGTATTTTTCAGTGCTTTTCTTGGAGAAAAAAAAAAAATAAAAAAATATCCAAGAGTTTCTTACTTTTTCCACTACATCAGTCTGACCGGACTTAAGCACTAGAAAACTCTGAATTTGTACAGGTTACGGAGCACCTGAGCACAGGGCATAGGAACAGCAGAACAGACAAATGTTTGAAATCTGTAATGAAAATAAAACTATTGTTTTTTGTAGATTTCTTGTTCTTATTTGGGAGTGCAGAAAAATGTGCGTGTCCAGTCTTACAAAATATGTTCTCTAAAAGTCTAATATTCTTTCTGGGCTTCCTTGGAGTCTTAAACAGAGTATTAACTGTGTATTTATCCAGGTAGCAGGTTTTTGTGGTTTTTTTTCCCTCTTTCTGTGCTTTCTTATTTAGAGAAGGATAATTCCATTTCAGTGTTCTTCACATCAGCTGTAAACACCACTGGCCACCAGTTCAATATATGTATTTTTGTTTTTTTTTCCCTGCTATTATTTTGTCTTTTTCTGATGTTCCTTTGATTTGTGCGTAAACATTACATAAATAACCATCATGAATAATTTAATTGGAAATGTTGGCGTTTGCAGATGTCTCATACTAATCTGCGCACACATAGCTGCTTTGTAGTTCTCTATATTGCAGCAATATGTTTGGAGTTTAACAAACTAGCTTGTTTGCATGAACATATCGGAATAAACATTTTAAAGAAAGTACTAGAAACACAGACAAGAAAAAAGCATGGGTGTTAATTGTAGGAACAGTGAAATCTGGTCATTAGTCTCTTCCTCCTAAGAGTTGTTTTTCTTCCTGCAGAATTTACCTAAGCAATCAGTTCCAAGATCAACTGAAAACAATGGAAGTGAGCCAGCATCCCCTCAGGTACTTAAGGGGCTTTTGTTTTTTCTTTTATTGCCCTGTTTCTTTGTATTAATTTAGCCATTGTGCCCAGTGTGCATCTTCATATTAGAGAAGGGATGAGAAGTACTTTGGCATGTTACTAAGGTGGTATTACAGAATCACAGAATTATCAAGGTTGGAAAAGAACTAAAAGATCATCCAGTCCAACCATCACCAATACTTCTCAGCTAAATCATATCCCTCAACACAACATCCAAATGTTTCTTGAACACCCCCACGGTCGGTGACTCCACCACCTCCCTGGGCAGTGCATTCCAGTGCCTGACTACCCTTTCTGATAAGAAATACTTCCTAATGTCCAGCCTGAACCTCCCCTGGCGCAGCTTGAAACCATTGCCTCTAGTTCTGTCACTGTCTACACGAGAGAAGAGGCCGACCCCTAGCTCACCACAACCTCCCTTCAGGAAGTTATAGAGAGCAATAAGGTCTCCCCTGAGTCTCCTCTTCTCCACGTTGAACAATCCCAGCTCCCTCAGCCGCTCCTCATAAGGCCTGTGCTCCAGATCCCTCACCAGCTTTGTAGCTCTCCTCTGAATGCGTTCCAGGGCCTTGATGTCTTTCTTGCAGTGAGGGGCCCAAAACTGAACACAGTACTCGAGGTGTGGCCTCACCAATTGTCCAGGGGGACAATTACCTCCCTATTCCTGCTCAGCACACCATTCTTGATACAAGCCAGGATGCCATTGGCCCTCTTGGCCACCCGGGCACACTGTTGGTTCATGTTAAGCCGTGCATCAATCAGTACCCCCAGGTCCATTTCCTCCACACAGTCCTCCAGCCACTCCACCCCAAGCCTATAGCGCTGCCTGGGATTGTTGTGGCCAAAGTGCAGGCCTCGGCATTTGGTCTTGTTGAACCTCATCCCATTGGCTTCAGCCCAGCTCTCCAGCCTACCCAGATCCCTCTGTAGGGCCTTGCTACCCCCAGGCAGACCCACACTCCCAGCCAATTTGGTGTCATCTGTGAACTTACTGAGGGTGCACTCAATGCCCTCATCCAGGTCGTCAATAAAGGTATTGAAGAGGACAGACCCCAGCACTGACCCCTGGGGAACACCACTCATGACTCTTAGGACAGAGTTACTTTCTAGCTGAAGGAAAATAATTGATAGGGTTAAAAAAAGTCATCACTAATGATAAGGTGGAGGTCATTCTTATATATCTCAGAAATACATCTGGGTTGCTGGAGTGAGGTTAGCAGTAATGCCTACTGTGTGCATTCCAGCCTTTTTGTGGGCTGTATCATTTGGTAGCGCTGTAAAGCCACTGCTGTAGCACCAGCAATGCATATTTCCGTAGCATAGGCTCTGCTGTTTTAAAACCTTGCAAGGACTTGTGTTGTATAAATCAGTAATTGCATATTTGTAAAAATCGTAAATCCATTTAAAATAAAGACTCTTCAAGATCATGTTAGAGCTGTTGTACAAGGACTTTTACAATTAATTTATTTTCTCAGTCGTAGGAAGAGGTCTTTGTATCTTTGAGATAAATGCAAACTTCTGTTTAATACATCAAGAAGTGAGTTGCATTTATATATTTTAATTGGAGGTGGAAAGTAAATGTAGCTATTTCTTTATGTATTCACTTTTTAATGGGTTTGCACAGAAATACATGCTTCCAGGAGAGTAAATTGGAGCTGCATTGTATTGAATTTAGTTGTTCTCTGAAACTGCCCACACCTGGTAGTTGAATGGCTGTTTTTTCCACACAGGGAGGTGACTGTTAAGGGAATGGTAGCTTTTTTTTGTGTCATCTCTGTGGTGCTTTGCTGGGTGACAGTGGTTCCTTGGCCCTACTCAGGTCTCTGTTTCCTCAGCATTAGTGTTTTCTCTGCCTAAAAGCAGTGCAGAAGTAACTTCTTGATTTGGGTTCTTGCAGCCAAATGATGCTCAGTCTTTCACCCAGCGTCTTCAGCTCCGAGTTCCATCCATGGAGTCATTGTTTCGAAGCCCAGTAAAAGAGTCCCTGTTCCGCTCTTCTTCTAAAGAGTCTCTGGTACGAACATCCTCAAGAGATTCACTGAATCGACTGGATGTGGATGCAACTGGTCCCACCTTTGACCCACCTTCCGACATTGAAAGTGAGACAGAGGAGGTTTCAGGAAATGCAGACAGCCTCAGCAAGGAGCAGCTGTTGCAGCGACTGCGCCGAATGGAGCGCAGCTTGGGCAACTACAGAGGGAAATACACTGAGGTAAGCAATGACACTGAAGGGAGAGGAAGGGAAAAAGTAAGACTAGAATACCACAGTAGTGGATCACCGTTTTTTCTCTGCAGTTTTTCTCAGCTTGGAACAAATGGATCCTATTATAGATAGCGTAGACTTTTAATTATGATATTAAGTCTGGTTATGCTTAGCCTAGACAAACCAAAAGTTTTGCTGGTAGTACAATGTGGAAATACTTTTCACAGAATCACAGAATAGCTGTGGTACGAAGGGACCTCAGAGTCCATCTGGTCTAATCACTGATCAGATTAGGGCCACTCAAAGCATGTTCAGGTGGCTTTTGGAGTTCTCTTAGGTTGAGTCTCCACAACCCCTCAGACAGCCTGGGCCAGTGGTCTGTCAGTTGCACAGCACAGAAGTGCCTCCTCGTATTCAGAGGTAACCTTCCAGTATTCCACTTTGTTCCCATTGTTTCTTGTCTGGGAACCACTGTAAAGAGCCTGTCTTTGCTCTCCCTTCAGGTGTTTATAAACATTGATGAGAGCCTCCTCTGCATCAGGCTAAACAGTATCAGCCTCTTCTTGTTGAAGAGGTGCTCTGATCCCTTCATTATCTTGGTGGCAACCTTCCCTCAGACCCTTTCTAATATGTCCAGGTCTCTCTTGTGCTGGGAGGCCCCAAACTGGAACACTTAGTACTTCAGTTGTGACCTCTCCTGAGTACTGTGGACAAATCACCTCTCTCAACCTGTTGGCAGCACATTGCCTGATGCAGCTAGGACTGCCATTAGCCTTCTAAGCAGCAAGGGCACACTGTTGACTCACATACAATTTTGTGGCCACCAGGACCCCTACGTCCTTCTCTGCAGAGCTGCTTCCCATCTGGGCCCTTGGGGTTATTCCTTAGCAGGTGCAGGGTTTTGCATGTCCCCTTGTGGAACTTCATGAGATTCTTGTCATCCAGCCTCTCCAGCCTCTTAAAGTTTCTCCCTTTTCATCTCTTTGTAAATAATTACTTCTTGTTGGGAACAGAGTTCCCACTTTGTCCGAGTGTTTTCCTCAGATACACACCCAGAAACAGGTCCAGGAGGTTTTTTAGTGAAAGTGTGTACCTAGGCTGGTGTTGAGTAGAGCGCTGAGCATGGCTTGTGCTGGCTTGATGGTATTTATCATAGACACTTTGTTTTCAGTCATTGAGTTCTGTTCCCCACAACTTCTGTGTATACCACTTCTATGTTTCTTTTATTTTGCCTTGAGAGGGGAAAGCAATGATATTAGTAGCATTGCTACTCACTTTCCAAATTGTTAGGGAGACTAAACTTTCCAGGCCTTATTTTATTTATTTATTTTTAAGTGTGCATCTTGTATTTAAAACTAAATGTATGTTGTTGTTTGTTTTTTTTTTTTTTTAAAGTTATTTGTGCTACCCACAAATACAGAAATTTCTGTGTGGATTTTTGGCTCTCAGTGTCAAAATCCATGCAATCTAAGACATATATGGCAATTATTGTGTTTAACATATATCTTAAAAAGTAGCTGTGTTTAATTAGTTCATTCACTGTTATCTCTCATTATTTTTTCATTATCTTCCAGCTAGTATGATAAGGTTTTATTTTCTAACGGTTTAGGTAAAAAGTGTTATTAAAATGAAAACTCTCTGCAGTCTGCCCAGCAAGTCCTAGTTTTCCCTGTCAAAAAGATATTTTGTGCATGTGAGTTTCTCCACATTCAGTTTCTTTGAATTCCATTTAAAGACATGTTAGAGCTTGGAAGAAATGCATTTGAACAGATAGTGAGAATTTTAAGATCTAAAATATTTTCTTATTGAAAGTAGAATGCAGAGTTGGCATCTCAGTAATATAGTTTTTGATTTCTTCTAAGTATGAAGTACGTGTGACTCAAATTTAACAGCAGCTTTGAATTCTGAGAAGTTCCAATTTTTAGATTACATTTTGAAGATATTTATTGACTAACAGATTTCTGGGTTTCATGTTTTGCATTGATTTTCCCCTAATTTTTCAGTAGTTGGAAAAGAGTGTATTCTAGTTCCAAGTTCCATTATGCTACTTCAGCTTTGGACAGCTTAGGCAATTGTGATCAGATTTTTAATTAAACTAAATTGTGCAGTTACTCATGAAGTCCTTTTGTGGGCTTACAATGAAAAATTTCGTTCACTTCCAGTCTTTCTTTGTCTGCTTGGGTGTGTGCAAAGCACATGGGATGAGAACATTCACTCTTACACAACCCTTTTTCTGCTGGAGCTGAAAGTGTACTTTATAAGGTGAAACCATTTTTAAATTTAAACTCTCTGGGATTTCTACCCTTAAAAATGTACATCCCCACGGAGGCAATTCTCTGGGGTATGTAGTTTCTGACCACCAGTACTTAAGCTTGGGAGTTCTCTTAGGATTATTTTCAGTGAAGGGAGTACTGTGCATGAGTCATAGAATCATAGAATTACTCAGGTTGGAAAAGACCTTGAAGATCATCAAGTCCAACCGCAGCCTAACCAGTAGCCTATCTCTTAAAAAACAACCACGAAACAACACCACAACAACAAACCTCTGCTAAATCATATCCCTGAGTACCACATCCAAACGGCTCTTAAACACATCCAGGGATGGCGATTCAACCACCTCCCTGGGGAGCCCATTCCAGTACCTAACCACCCTTTCTGTAAAGAAGTTCTTTCTAATATTCAACCTAAACTTGCCCTGGCGCAACTTGAGGCCATTTCCCCTCGTCCTGTCACATGTCACTAGTGAGAAGAGACCTGCCCCACACTCACTGTAAGAACCTTTCAGGTACTGAAAGACGGCAATAAGGTCTCCCCTCAGCCTCCTCTTCCTCAGACTAAACAGCCCCAGCTTCCTTAACCTCTCCTCATAGGGCTGATTCTCCAAGCCCTTAAATGAGCCTCGTTGCCCTTCTTTGGACCTGCTCCAGTACCTCCATGTCCTTCTTGTGCTGAGGTGCCCAGTCCTGAGTAACCTATTTGTTTTGACACATAGACTTTGAAGAAAGTGAACATTGCACAGGATGATTGTCTTCTTATATTTCTGTCAGAAGAGCTTTCCAAGTGAAGTGAGGAGTTTGAAAATGCATATAGTGATACAACTAAGGAAATTATTTTGATATCTGTTAGTGGATGCATTATCATCATTATTACTGTTTTCTGTATTTTAGCTGGTGTCTGCTTATCAGGTTATCCAGCGAGAGAAGAAGAAGCTACAGGTAAACATTACTATTCTTCCTCTTGTATTTGAATGATTTTCTAAATCTTGAAATATGTAGTGCAAGTAGACATTTGTCCTTTGTTTATATTCATTTATGTGTATTTTATTTATAAATAAAACAAAGAGAAAACTGTCTCTTAGCTTGGTGCCCTTAGAAATCTCGGCTAATATTGGTTTGTGCAAATAGCTGTGAAGCTGTTGTACTTCTGCCTTTTTGATCGCATCAACTGAATTCTTGTGATGGATTGCCAACTCATAGTTGGCAGTTTATTGCAATACTTACACATCAAATTTGACTTGAAAGAAAAATAAATATAAACACAAATTCTTCTGCTGAAATGCAGTTCTATGAATTTATCTATACATTGTACCTGCAGTTACATTTAATATTGTTTATTCCTTTTTAAGGGCATTCTGAGTCAAAGTCAGGATAAAGCACTTCGCAGAATTGGAGAACTGAGAGAGGTAAATTCCTTTATTGGTTGAATGTTTGCTTTCCTCCATACATGCAGTGGATCTTTCTCTGTACATGGTTCTTGATTTTAAATTCAATTTGGAAAATATTTCCTATTGCACAGCAGGGTTTTTAACTGCTTGCTTTTAGTGCCTAACATGGGGCCGTTTCTCTTGTTTATTTCCCATTCAGCAGATTATTGTCACAGTTTAAAGCAGAGCAGTTCATAGAACCAACTGAATTGCTTTTCTCTTTACTGTGAACCTGGTAGAAATTTGTGTGGTTATTGCAGTGTTGTTGGGGCAGGCATTAGATGTGGCTCTGTAACTTCTAGCTTTTTTAGTATTGAGAAACAATTAAACTAGGTAAATACAAATAACAGGTCCTTCCTATAAGGGTTTTCATGGCTGTTGAGTTCACTGATTTCTTTTTTTGTTGTTGTTTTGTTTTACTTACTTTTCAGGGGGATATAAATAATTCTAGAAATACCCACAGCCATACAGACAAATTAACTTGTCAGCATTTCTTTCTTTGCTACAAATGTGAGGAATGTATTCCGTGTCAAGTGGATAGCTGTGTGCCGCAGTACATTCAGTTTTCCTGCGTATTGATGCTCTGTAAAGTTTGAGAGGCTTATATATATCAGAATTAACATGTTTTTATTAGGAAAAGGGTTGCATATGTGCATACTTGTATTGGTTATTAATATACAGATGGTAGCAAATGTACAGAAAGTATAAGTAAAGGAAAAGTCACCAGTGGTGGTGCCTTGGCTGAAAAAGCTGGGGTAGTCCTCACCAGCAAGCAATCTCCAAGAGATACTGCTTCAGTGGGAGTCAGCCCTTAAATGAGGTCTCAGAGGGGATGGAGTCGAGCTCCACCCCTCCCGGGAGCACAGCTACATCACTCTCACCTGTGCTCCCACAGCTGACCCCATACTTGCCTCAGCTGATTAATCAGAGGTTCAGGCTGTGATTACCAATCTCCCATACAATACTGAACTTTTAGCAACTTTTGCCAAAGTTCTTTGACTATAAGTGATGTGATGTGTATGCTTAAAAAGAGATATTAAATATGTATGTGTTGTGAAACTTATTTATCCTTAAAAATCTTACAGATTTAAAGATTTCTAAAACCTCAGACTTAAATTCTTTTTTATTAATTTAAAATCTTCAAAAAACAATTTTTTGGTCTTTTGAAAGCCCGAATGTTACAACATGTAGTTAAAACAAAACTTAAAATAATGGTAATTAAAATATACAAATAAAATGGAAAGATTCCACTGTGAATAATGTTAATGAATTCATCGTTCATTGATGTAACCACTTATTTATCAGTATTTAAAAAAAAACAACAACAAAAGAGCTGTCCTTCATCATACAATCCATTCTCCCCATAAGTGTTTTGGATTAAACAAGTTTCTTCTGAGGAGGCAATGTAAGAGCAAATTAAGTTTTCCTTGTTTTGAACTGATGGTGCAAATATGGATGTAAATATTTATTTTACTTTAAGTTTTGCATTAGGTTTTTCCTATTAAAAATAATTCTTTGACAGTGCTTTGTGTCTCTGCTCTCAGACAGGGGTCAGAAAGGGTTTTTGAATGCAGAGGTCTATTGCAGTGCTGGTTTCAGAACGTTTTATTGGCATTTTTGCTGCGAAAGGAATTGTCTCTACAGTTCTGAAGCATAGTAAAGAGGCGTGATCAGTAGTTGCTGAGAACTAGAGATAGTATATGGTTCAGAAGTGGATGTGGTTTGTTGAAAGGAGAGGGGAACAGCTTTACTTGAAGCTTCTTTGCAACTCTGTCCTTTTGGCAGTCGGTGCTCACTGCTGCAGGTCTCGTAATTGGTGTTTGCTGATTGGGGAAGCAGGAGACCATAAATGCAGAACTGGGAATTGGGTGAAAGCAAAGCAGGCACCATTGAGTGCCTTGCATTTTGTCTCGTATGCTTTTTCATCCTTTCTTTATGCTTTCTGTGACACAAATAAGTGTGCATGACAGGTCACATATTTACGGGTGGCACTTGCTTTTACACAAGCAGCACCCTTGCAGAATAATGATTATAGGACTGTTGGCTTTCTAGGGTAAATCTTTCTAGTAAAGTTACATTTGGATTAAGTAAATGAAAAAACAAAAACATGGATAAAAAGCAATTTGCAGTGCCTGCATGAAATGTGTATGGTTCTGGTTCTCTCAGTAAGAAGCTGAATGCAAGTTTACACTTATCTTGCTAACAATAATTATTTAAATAATAATAAAAAATAGATAAACTTTATAAGCAGCCAGAAAATCCCTTGTATAAATATTTTACAATGTAATGTAGATATTGCTTTCATATTTAGGCTACAAGTTTCTAAAGGTGTTCAGCCAAATGAATTCAAGTTCCAAGTAAGTCTGTCTCATTTGAGACACATTCAAGATTAAAAACAAACAAACAAACAAAAGTAACAACAACAAAAAAATCAAACCCAAACCATATTACTTTCTGTTGTAACAGATTTCATGTGTCATATTATAATTCTAGTGTATTGAATGAAGCATAAGGTAAATTTACATTTCTGCTGTTTATGTTGATTTAATCTGGTGCCTAAATGCTGGTTTACCAAAGAGGATTCCTTGGTTCCCAGGAGAAACGTGTGCGTGGAAAACAGGTTTTTAGGAACAGGTTTGAAGTGATCCCAACACAAACTTGTTTTCTGGAAGAGAGAATCCTTGATAATTTCACATCTAATCTAATCTCTTATTTTAGTTGCTGGGATTAGAATTGGCTTTTCCTGTTGTGTTGTTTAGTAAAAGAAATAGATGTTTTATGTTTTTTTTCCTGAAGTTACAGTTGCAGTGAGATATTGTTTCATAATATATAGAGAAGCTTTTTAGATTCGCATTTCAGTTTTTGTTTGAAATGTGTTTACTTATGATTCGCAGGAGCTGCAGATGGATCAACAAGCTAAGAAACATCTCCAGGAGGAATTTGATGCTTCCTTAGAAGAAAAGGATCAACTTATTAGTGTTCTGCAAACTCAGGTACAACACCATCCCTGAGAGATGCTTTTGAACACTAGTGTTCCATATACTTTTTATGAATTTCCTGCATTGAGTGTCCATGTTTTATCATAAGTGCTGCTGTGTTTTAAAGCTTGAGAGTTTATGATTCTTTAGGAATTAAATAAATACCTTTAAAATACCTTTGGAAAATCTCATTCTTGTTGAATACAGATGTTTGATCTGTACTTAAATACTTTAGCAATGTGTTTGTAATCAAGAACATAACATTAGCAGATATCTGAGCTAAAAATGCTTTTGTAAAATATGTGTTTCTTAATTGATCTTTGTTGCTTCTCCACTCCTAATTATATTATTTTTGTTGCTTAGAAACATAATTGTGATTTTTAAAAATGCTAAAAATAACTAAACAGATTTTTCCTTTCTCTGCTTGCTGAAAACAGTTTTCTTAACTTACTCTTGTTCTGCAAACAAAAACGTTGTCATCTGAGAATCTTTACCTTTTAACAAAAAGAACATTTTGTTTAGGTATCATTGCTGAAGCAGAGGTTACAGAATGGTCAGATAGGCATTGAATTACCTGATCCAAATAACCAGTCTGAACCACAAGTTCAAAGTCAAACAAAAGAAATCAATGCAGAAAATATGGTGGAACCAGGAAGCGATGGTAGGTACTGGGGCTGTTTTAAGAGATCTTGATTTTGGGGGAATAAAGCATGCTATTATTTACAATGGAGTAAAAGTACTTAAGGTGCAACGTGTTTTCTAGAGAGATGGGGTTTTTTTGGAAACAGGATGGCACCTATAGGACACAGTATCCATTCAAAGATAATGAATTTCTATAGGAATTCAAATCTGGTCTATGTAGCCTTTATAAATAGTGTTAATGCCAAGTATTGCTGTTGCCACTAGGGGTTTTTACTGTCTTCATTTCATATTATTAAAAGATTTTGTTTCCCATAAGCAAGGAACTATCCCTAGGGTTTAGAAGAGGCCAGTTGCCTATACTTTTTGTCTGTGTGTTTTTTCCAGGATAAGAAGAATTAAAGATCAATTTTGATACTTGGGCTATTGACTGATCTCTTTTAAGGGTTCCTCTATATGGAGATATCTGAGCTATAGAAGTCCCAGTATAGTTTAGATTTGGTTATTGATTGTGGGATAATATATTGCTGGTATACTATGAAAGTATCAATTGTGACTTCATAACAAGTTTCAAATAGAGATGAAGATGCATCTTGAAATTATCTTCATTCAGGATCTGCCGTAATTTTTCTGTGTGGATAACACGTGGTGTTAGAGCAAAGATTTTCTTGCCCAGTGTCATGCCCTTCCTAAGAATATGCTGCTTAGGAAGTAACTTATGTATTTAGTCCCCAGGAATCAGAGTTCAGGATGGTTCCTGTGTTCAAATCTCCTTCGGGATTGTAAAGTGTAAGGCACAGTGGTCATGAAATGAATGGCTGAGAATGTGTCTGATTCTATTTTCAGAGCACCAGGACAGAACATAAGACATTATCCATATGCTAGAGAAGAGAGTAGCTTTTCAAGCTATGAGAAGCTATTCCTATGGAGAAGAGCATAGTTTAGAAAGATACCAAACTTGGCCTTTTTCCTGCCTAATGCAATATTGCCAACCTTGCTATACTAGAATTAAGTAATACAAAACACTGTGAAAACAAGGCCTGTTTGCTTGGCACTTTAGAGATATGATTTGCTTTACATATTGGGGTTTACAGATTAATTTGGAGTGAAATATATCTTTTGCCATCTTGTATATGTGTGTGCATGATTTCTAGCTAGACCTGGAATGCATTTAGAGTTGTCAGTAGGAAGTTTTGCGAACTTTGCATAACTTTCTTTATTTAAAGAGCTGTGAGTCACCCACCCTGTGAATTATGAAAGTAGATCTGCATTTTGGAAAAAGTGTGCACGTGGTAATGTTGGTATATTGTCTGTAGAGGGTAATGAAGATTCTGTTAAAACACTGGAAACTCTTCATCAGAGGGTGAAGCGCCAAGAGAACTTGCTGCAACGCTGCAAGGAGATGATTCGGTCACACAAGGAGCGCTGCGCCCAGCTAACCAACGAGAAAGAGGCACTGCAGGAACAGTTGGATGAGAGACTTCAGGAGCTAGAGAAAATGAAGGTAAACTGATCTTGACTTTATGGGTAGCTACAACAATGGTGTAAGAATTTCAGTACTTGCAGAATTTATTCATAGGGCACAAGCAGATAAAATTCTGCGTTGCTAAGATCATCTTGTAAGCCATGATGTGGGTAGGGGAGCAGATGCCTTAGGTATATTTCTTCCCTATCTTACCATTAGTGCTCTCTCATCCACAAGAGAACCTGTGCCTTCAGATACCTGGATTGTTGCGAAAGCTATGAAGCAGCCTAAGACTGGAAGATTTAGGAGTAATTCTAAGGCTGCCTGCTTTCATTTCCTCTGCTTCACCTCCGAGGCATAATGCAGGACCACATTGCTAGCCTGTGCAACATTTTTGAAGCAACAACAGTTTTGGTCATGTACCAGTCTAGAAATCATTCTTTCTAAAAGCCAAATGTCGAGTGCTTGCCAGAAGGTATTATCATGCGCATGGCAGCATTTAAAGCTTTTGCTCTCTTTATTTTCATTTTAGGACCTTCACATGGGTGAGAAGACAAAACTGATTACACAGCTGCGTGATGCAAAAAATTTGATTGAGCAACTAGAACAGGACAAGGTAAATAGGAAGAATATTTATATAAACTGCAGTTTTGGAAGAAGAGTACTTAAACTTGAACTATCTGACTTAGCGGTGTTTGAAGCTGTTCTTAGTCATCTTGTTTGGTTTGGCTTGCCTCCAGTTTTAACAAGTAAACCATTTAAGCTAGCTGAGAATTTTATTATATAGATACTTTTAAATATTTGTCTCTTGGGTAATGTTGCAAGAGCATGTTATGCAGAACATAATTTGAAAAGGCATAATGATAAGTGAGTGGACTCCGATGGTTACACACCTCAGTGCAAGATTTAAAACATCTAACAAGGATGAGATGCAACATAAAGGAGTTAAACACCCAATGAAGTAGCTGTAGTTTCATAGGAACATGGAGTTTCTCCATTTTTATTACTTCAAAGATTTTTTTTTTTAAACTATAATTACTTGGACTAACTTTTGATGGTGGTGTAACAAGCAGCATGACTAATGCTCACCGTCATCCATTCTTGTTCTTTAAGGAGAATCAGAATATATATTACAAAGAAAAACGTCTATCCCAAGAAAATAATTTTACTGACGGTTCTTGTTTCCTGGAGGAGTACTTCTAACCACTAGATAAATTTTGGCTCTTCAAAATCATTCCTCATCCAATCTTTTTATTATTTTCTATTTTCTGACATAAAAAAAAATACCATGATTTCTGATATTGTAGTAATAGATTAAAGTTTATTTTGATACGCAATTTGACTTGTCCATTAGCTTTTATCACAAGGACTTTTTCCGTAGGGTATGGTAATTGCAGAGACAAAGCGACAAATGCATGAAACATTGGAAATGAAGGAAGAAGAGGTAGCTCAGCTGCGTGCTCGGATCAAGCAGATAACTACACAAGGCGAGGAATTAAAAGAGCTGAAAGAGAAGTCTGAAAGAGCTGGTAAGAAACTGAAGTTTATTAGCTTTCATATTTGATCATGAGAAAGCTTCAGAATATTCTTGTTGCAGTTTTTCATCAGGTGTTATTTGGAATGGGTATTAAAACACGCTTTTCTCTCTAGTGTTCGGCTGTCACCCCTGCAGACGTCATTAGTAACTTCACTTCTAGTCATGGGTTATTAACTGTCTTGTGTGATACTCTCCTATTATTTCAACTTGAGATACAAAGGAAACTGCAGAAGCAGCTTTACCTTCTTTGTAGGAAAAAGCAAGTTTGACATAGTTTTGTATTGGTGTAATTTCAGGAGAGAAATTTTGGAAAGATTTGTTTTTAAGTTGTCATTCTAACACCAGCTATATTTGCTATAGAAAGCATAGCAATTAACACATAAGAACTGGGGAAGAATTAGGAACAGAAGGATGTATTAGAATCATAACAAACATATTCTTTCAATAGCTGTAGCAGAAGCGTTTCAGGTCTTTTTCCTAGTAAAATATTAGTGATGATCCTGTTGTTCCAGGGTTTTGTAACCTAATATTTTTACAATTATTACACACCAAAGTTTGCTGTTGTTGGAAATTTGGTAGCATTAATTTTGTGTACTTTCAGTCGATCTTCCTTCCTTTTTTTCTTTTTTCTTTGAGCACAGTGGAAGCTATTATGCACTGTATCTATCAAAATTCATAGAGAAACATTTAGATTGTTCTCATAGACATTTAGAGGGAGTAGTTCACAGTCCTGGCAGGAGCTATGATGTGATTAGTTGCACAAAGCATGCAGTATGGTGTTTTTTTCTCTGTAAGTACTGAGAAGTTCAAACCATACACCTTGTAGCAGTTTTACTTTAAATCTATTTAAGTTTAGATTAGAACTTTCCATTTTTAAAGATAAATTTGTGATACAGAAGAGCAGGTTCAGCTTCCAAAACAATCAAAGGAAACATCAAGATAACAAAGCAACAAGTGGTCAGATAGAAGACTTCTGAACAACCTATGAAAATAATATATATTTTGATTAGTTGCCCTCCTTCCCTATCTTTTCATGAGAATTTTTAGCTTGAAAATCCATGTTTTAGAAATCACTGACTCCTTTGCTGAATTTGGATTTTGTTCAGTTCTTAGAGACCGGCAAGCTTAGGGGTTTTTTAGTTTTGTTTTTTAAACAAAATATAATCATCAATAATATTTTCACATCCCACAGTTACTTAGTCAGTTACTTCTGACATTATCTAAAACATAAAACAAAACACTTGTTCTAAAACAAGTGGTACAATCCTTTAATGAGGAACTAATGTCCACACACTCCTGTTTGTAGTTCCCTCATGTCTGCATAGTTGGAATGAGTTAAAAATGGCCTGTCTTCATGGAAAAATTATCTACTGTAGTGACAAAGAATTTAACTTATGAATAATGTATTGTGTACATTTCACTTAACAAAGAGGAGATTTGTGTGTTGTGCGTTCTTATGGTAATGTTTATTGTGTGAAAGTGTCCATTTTAACTTAGAGTGCTTATTTTTGTACTCTCGTAAACATGCTTATACAGATGTTGGAACCTCTGGAAGATTGCTTAGTACAGTGAACTGTATTAGGTTTTCCTATGCATTCCAAAGAAGTTGTGACATGCAACTGAAGTGGAGCTTAATGCAGTCAAAATCACTGTTCTGGCATTTGAATATTGGGAAAGCTTGAAACTGGTCCTTTGGCACAGCCTTTGATCTTCACAAATTCTGTGAACTTGACAGCTTTATGTATTTGAGGTCTACAGTTAGATTTCTTGGCTAGTTTAAGTGAGATTACTTTTCACTGTAGACATGTTAATTGCGATTCAGTGAAGATTTACTTTGTGCAATATTGTACTCTCAGAAGTGTTACATTTCATCTACATTATGACAAAATAAAATAAGCAATGATACATTTGTACTTGGCGTTAACTTCAGCCTACAGTATAGCACTAGAAAAAAAAATAATAAATAAAGGATGTATTTTGTGGCTACTTCATATTTTAAATTCTGTCATTGTCACCTGTCTGGCTTTTTCATTGTAATTAAGTGACAGTGCTGAAAAGCACAAGTATTTGGTTTAATACAGGGAAAAATAGTGAGAGTTTAAAGTTAATGCATTTTTGTGTACTGAAAGATGCATATCTTTATTTTGTGTGTGTTATATAAACTGAGTGTCCCCACTTAATGTTGCAGTTCAGCTTTTTATAGTTAGAAGTACGCTGTATTGAAATCTCACAGAGCATCTTGTTTTTGTGCATCCACACATGCCAATAAGTGAATCATGGTGCCTTTCCCAAGCCTTGTATGAACAGGACTGGGGTAAGGGCTTTCTTTTCTTACATCAAACATTGGGTGCTTGGTCTGGGCTCTAAAAGTAAATTCTGTGCTTCTCAGGCAATGGCAGTTCATTAACTGGAAGCAACCGCAAATGTTACTGAATGCTTTTCAAATTATGTAGGTTATTTGTATTTTCATTTAACAATAATTTTGTTCGAATTTGTAAATTTATTGCTAAGCTGAAGTTTGTTATTCCTCAATTCTTGTCATAAGACGTCTTTGACTTCTCAGAATGCAGTTAATTGATGAACTTATGTTCTGTGAGGTAAAGTAGGTAAACAAGCAGTCTTTAGAAAGTGAATTCCTATTTCTTCACTCTGCTGCTTTCTGCAAATGACGTTTCCTTTGCAAGATTAATTAATTTATACTTTGCACCTTTCTATGGAGAATAAAAAAGCCTCCACTCTGTGTTGAGAATCCTGCATAGCTGCTTAAACTTACTATAGGAAATTAATTCAACCTTTATTTCCCAAGTAGCTTTTTGACAAGATGCCTGCTCTCAGCCTTCAGTAAGAAAATGTAAACATCTTTTACCTTATCTGTTTTGTGCCTTGTGCACAATATCCAGCAGTAGATGGCACTACAGCTGAAGGTAATATATGTTTGCAGTATTGATGAGAGTAATGAAGAAGCCTTAACAGTACTAACTTGTGTTACACAGGGTAGCAGAGGCAAGGAAGGGAGAGCTGGAACTGATACTTAGGAGTAATGTTTGTAAAGCAGTTAACTTTCTGGTGCATGTCTTATTAGAATCAGTTCTGCAACCTGGTGCTTCTTAGACTGTGCTCAGGCTCTGTTTAATTTTATATTTTGAACAGGAAGGCTACCTGTTGGTCTGCTTTCGTCACATGAATGAGTTCTTGCAAGACTTGTCTGAGGCTTTGTTGGTGTGTTTGTTAGCACTTCTGTTTTGCCAGTGAGTCTTTATGAGACCAATACCTTAAACAGAAGGATCATTTCTTAGCATTAGCTGTGCTGGTTCAGAAGAGTACTGGCAGCGTCCTTACTTTACTCTTGGGATTCAGGATAAATGTACTTGGATAAAAACACAGGCTTCTTATTCTGAGCTTTTATCCACACTAGTATTAAAAGCTTAAATAGATTAGAAAAATTGTAGTAATAATAGTAATTTAGACTTTGTTTTCTCTACCTGGTGTTAGCCCTCTACTGGTTTGAAATTCTCTTGTGTTATGCTACACTAGAATTAACTACTTTGATATAAAACATTCTGTTTTGCTGAAGTGCTAAAAGTGCCTGAGATGCATACAATTTAACTTTTACAGATCCATGTGTGTTTGTGAAGTGTTGCTTTTTCATGCTTTCATACCCCTTTGACGTTTCATTCAGCAGCTCTGCCTAGTGTTTGCATTAGTATCCTGCTTGCAATTATGGCAGTGCAGCTGGCATCCTGCATGTTGCTCAGCTTTCACTTATCAGCACTCAATCTTCGTGCAAATTTGATTCTTCTGTTTAGTGAGTTTGTGGGTGGTGGCAAATGCATTAAATTTCCTTTCTTGGAAGTAAGAGATTTCTTAAATGAAGTAAAGATTCTGTTACTCATAGCAAAAAAAAAACAAAACAAAAAACAGAAAGATGCAGGTTTTCTTTTCCAAATTGTGTTTGGTAAAAGTTTAGGCTGACTTGGCTGTTCCTGTGTGCTTTGGCTAGGGCTAAGGGAAGAGGAGAGCAGTAGCTACTAGTCTCCAGATGTGGTGGTGCAGCCTGCATTCATGGTTTGGGGCGCAGGGGAAAGAAGTGGAGTCCTGCTGGCCCTGGGTGGCAAATGCCTCAGCAGGGATGATGAAGAACATGGCTTGGATAACGAGTGGCTGTCTCATAAGGAGCTACAGGCCTTGTGCATGCTGGCATTATGCTTTACACTGTTTTGCTCTTTGACGTAATCTCTTAGATTTCTTGAAGTACTTTGTAAGGAGGTGTTGAAGTAGAACGAGGAATGAAAAACTGGGTATGATTACATGGTTTGGTATTGTCATGGTCAATAGCAGACCTTTTAACATCCTAAAACATAATTGTTGCTGTCAACAGTCAGAGAAAAGTTTCCTTGCAGAACAGTTGGGAAAGGTCAGAAATTGGATGAATGCTATTTTATGGACTTAAGTAACTTGAAAATGTATTTGTGGTGTTGGCTCAAAAAGCATGGTTTGTTTGGAAAGACTTTTCAAATGTTATCAGAAGGTTTTGAATAGAAATTATAGTTTGCTTTTCAAATTCATGCCTG
The DNA here is from genome assembly GCF_039878825.1 of Excalfactoria chinensis. Classification (NCBI taxonomy): domain Eukaryota; kingdom Metazoa; phylum Chordata; class Aves; order Galliformes; family Phasianidae; genus Excalfactoria; species Excalfactoria chinensis. Next base: position 95,096,606 of record NC_092826.1, read on the forward strand.
AATATTTTAAAATATGGTTAACTGTTTATATTTGCTTCACAAAAAAGGATTACAGTAACTGTTGTGAATGCTTACTAAGCAATGGTAGGTATATCAAAGAAACCAGGGATGTATGGTTTTTGGGTTTAGAATTAAGTGGAAGAAAGGTGAGCATACTAAATAACATCTTAAAAAGTGATTTTATGTCTGTTTCCAGACTAATACCCAACTATTCCAAAGTTCTTTCTGTGCTCTGTTAAATTACAAATGTGATACTGGTACTTTGACCACAGACTTTACAAAGGTATTTTGCCTAAGATAGTTTCTGCAAAGAGTGTACCATTTACTGTGCTGTCTTGAGACTGAATTTTCATTTGACTTGCAGCAGAAGCTTCTTGTGCCCTTTTCAGGAAAACAGACTTCCCTGATAGTGTTTACTTGTGTAATCTATGGAGATTCTATCGTCAGTTTCAGTATGGTATTCGGGTACCAGTATTGGAAAATCATAACAAAACAGCTCCCATTCAGGAACTGATTTGCTTTCTTTCTATATAGAAATGATTACCTCAATAGTGAATGAAATAGGGTAGAATATTTGTTATTGTAAGAAGCAGCTGTGAGATTATTGCTTCTGATATGTGAATTAAGATGTGTTTCAGCAGACTTGTGTCTGTCGTTACTTCTGCTTGTGTTGAAACATGTTACAAATATTTGAGTTCTTTTGAGAACAAATGCTAATGCTTTTTCCTTAGATTTTCCTTTTAAAGTTTGTAGAAGCACAAGGCAATCTTTACGAACCCTTTTAATTGTGTTCATAGCTGTTTATATTGAGTGTAGGCAAAGAAAGGATGAAAATAGCAAAACCCATCTCTACACAGTATTAAAGAGAAGGTTATCAAGGTTATGCTGTGGGGAAGAAACAGTTCTTCAGTAAATAAAGTACAGTGGTATTGTACTTGAGTATTCTGTTCAGTTCTTTCATTATTTAATAAAATGTGACAAAATTATTTAGTGCTTCTAGTCAGAAAAAGAGCCCTGTTTTACTTATATGGTTTGTATACCTTAAAACGATTTTTAGGAAAGAAATAGAAGCTGCTGAAATCCAAAAGCAACCAAAGCATTCACAGCTATTTCTCAGTTTTTTTCCTTTCTAGATAATAAACTCATGAAAATTATTGATGAATTCCTAAGCTCACTAACTTTTTTTTTTTCTTTTTTTCTTTTTTTTTCTTTTTTCTTTTTTTTTAATCTTTACAGCTTTTGAAGAGCTTGAGAGGGCTTTGAGTGCGGCCCAAAGAACAGAAGAAGCCCGGAAAAAATTACAGGCAGAAATGGATGAAAAAATCAAAGCTGTAGAAAAGGCAAGTGAGGAAGAGAGGGTAAATCTTCAGCAAGAGTTGACCAGAGTAAAGCAAGAGGTGGTTGAGATTATGAAGGTAAAAACTGAAACACACCTTTGTTGTTTTTTAACCTAATCATTAAATTACAAAGAAGTTGTAGTTGTAAAATGCATTTAATATATCAGAGCATTATTATAAAATTCTAGTTGTTTAAAACACTGTAGAAAAATTAATCTCTGAAATTAAAGATTTACTTAATACTTACATGTAAATTTCCTGTTTCACTTTATATCTTTTCACTAACAGTTTAAAATCACTATGTTACTCATTATAAAATGAACTGTGTTGCTTTTAGTTTCAGTGTTCAATACAAGCATTTACTAGAGGTACACCTGAGACTTTGAAGAGAGATAAGGATATATTTCAGTATTTACTACAGATGAAGAAAATAATGTCAGTGAACTCACACTCATCTCCACTAGGATTCTGAGTTCTAATGCTGAGTACTTCCAATAATTACCCTAGTCCAGTACATGTAAAAGTTTTAAGAACTTGTTGCCAGCTATTAATCTCTAGTTGAGAATAGCTAAAATCTGCTTGACCAAAGGAAGTTTTATTCAGCTAATATGAAGTGCATACTGCACATACTGCTAAGCTGTAGATTGCTGTTCTTGTCTTGACATTTGTTGTGTTAATAATTTTTCACTGATGCTTTGGGAGAATGATTTATTTACATGATGTTATTTGTAGGTAAAGCATGTATGTAAACTGGGTCAGTAGGTCAGATGATGGTTTTCTTCTGGCTTATGAAGTAATGGGAGTAGAGGGAAAGTCACAGACAGAAGCTTTTGTTCCAATTTGTTATTACATCAGAACTAAAATTGAAAACGCTAAGGTCACCTTTGTAGAAGAGTCTTTTGAAAATGTGATGTTTCTTTTACAAGAACTATGGAAGACTTTAGGTTTTAGAATAACATCTATCAGGACTTATTACTACCAAGTGTCTCAAATAATTCTTACTTACTAAAATGAAACAAGTACTTTTGATTTCCTTTCTCTGCGCTATTTTTCTTATTGGGAAATAATACAAAGTGTTTCATTATTTAATGTTTTGAAATTAATTTTATTTTTTGTGACATTTGATTTACAGAAGTCTTCAGAAGATCGTGTTGCTGAACTGGAAAAATTACATAAAAAAGAAATGGCTACCAAAGATCAGGAGCTAAATGAGAGATTGCAGGCCCAAGAAAGAGAGTTCCAGGAGAAGATGAAGGCAGCTCTTGTAAGCATTCCTAAAATGTGTAGAAAGACATTTCTCTAAGTGTGAGGTGGGTACTAGAAGTCTTAAATCTGACCCATTCTACAATGGGAGTCCTTTAGCACTCAGATATGAGTGCCCTCCAAAAGTCAAGGAGCTCAGAGACATCAGAGCATGAAAGATAAGCAGCTACAATGATCCAGACTGAGTTAATGATAATAAATCACTGTTGGGAATCACTGACAGCTGCATGTTCTGTGAAAAATTATTACTTTTTTTTTTTTTTTTCTGTAACTCTTTGTTAGACTTGTTTTTTTAATTTCTACCTCTGGATTATTGGAGATTGGCCGCAGCAACTAGACAAAAAGAGGTACAAAGAATGAAGTTGTTAAATGAAATGTGCTGCAATTCATTATGTCTGGTTATGTTACTTTGTCAGAGTTACACATTTACAGTGGTTGATCTCTGGCAGGAAAAATCCTTGTGGGTCTTTGCTCACTGTGCGGTTTCACTTACCAACTAGGTATTCTTTTGTGCTCTTCTTTGATGGCTGGTGACTAGAACAGAGGATGTTGAATGTTCCTTCCTTCAATTTGTTTTTAAGGTTACATTTTTAATTATAGAAATTAGAGATATAAAAATCGTTTAGCAGAATCAAGTGGGGACAGATGTTTGGATGTTTGTTCCCCAGAGATGTTAATCGCAATTAATAATGGTGAACAAACAAAAATGAAAAGCTTGAGTTGAATTGTTTGTCATGCATTTAATAAAAAATTAAACAAAAAGAGTAAAGAGAGTGGTAGGCAAATGGTTGCCAAGTAAAGAAAATTGAAATGATTTAAAATAATTCTGTTTTCACAGAAATGCACATAATGTGTTCATACACAGAGGAGATAGATGTGATTATGATATGATTTCTATTAACTTGTTTGTAAATTTCCTATTATGCTGTTTTTGAAGGTGTGGGCCATCTTGATAGTGTGTTGTCTTACTCATTTCGGTACAGGAGAAGAATCAGAGCGAGTGTTTAAAAACCCTTCAAGAGCAAGAGCAACAGGAGTCCCTAGCCTTAGAAGAACTAGAGCTGCAGAAGAAAGCAATACAGTCAGAATGTGACAAAAAACTTGAGGAGATGCATCAGGAAGTAGAGACTTTTAGAACTGTAAGTAAATTCTACTTTTCTGTAGTCATTTTCTAAGAATGCCTTTCAGTATATTCTTAAGGATGTTTTGTGATCAGGTTTGGTTTAATTACACAGTGTTTTACTAGTGACCAAAATGTTGTATATTGCCATAGCAAGCTACAGCTTGTACTTTTTTTACAAGATTGGATTTCAAAATAGAGCAATCCATTCACTTTGTATCATGGTGTAGTATATAAATTTGTATACATCAACATAGTTTTTATGTACGTGGTACAGGAGAGCAGTGCTTTTATCAGTTTAATTTATGGGTACTGCTACCATACAAACGCTAACAAAGATGCTTAAGTTTGTTCAATTTTTTGAAGTGTCTTTTGCTTTTTGTCACAGGAGAGATTGTATTTTCTGCTAAAGCAAGTTTAGATGTTATTCAACCACTCCCAAACTTAAAGTTGCATTTTTTTCCTATGGAGGAGATTCAGCTTTACAGCAGCAATTATATAAGAGGTGAAATTAAGATAAAACTAGTATGTAGGTATAAAGCCCAATAGCCCTTGTAGACTCAAAAAACACTTAATCCTGTTTGTTCTTAAAGGGACAAACAACATTGCTCTTTTATACATTGCATGAATTAATTTGTTTGAATTATTTATTTCCAAGTTTTTGTTTTATCTGTTTTCACTGCAGGCGAATAGAACTTCTTTTTTCCATTAGCTAACTCACTTAACTTAATGGAAGCAAGGTTGATAATTAGAGGCTTTTGTAAAAATGAGTTCATTATAAATAATGGAAAAAAAAATAACCTGAAAATGTAGTCACTGTTTTCCTACGTGATCCTGTTGTTGGTTGTTTTTTTTCCAAATTGATTGGTTTGTTAGGTTTGAAATATTCATATTATTTTAAAACTGCATTTTCTAACAGAGAATTCTTGAATTGGAGAGCTCTCTTGCAAAGTGCTCACAAGATGACAGAAAGCGTTCTGAGGAATTAAACACTTTGATGGAGTCTGAAAAAAAACAGCATAACAAGGAAGTGAGTGATATAGTTGAAAAACACAAGGAGGAACTGGAGAACGTGAAGCAGCAGCAGGAAAAACTTTGGACAGAAAAACTTCAAATTTTACAGCAGCAACATGTAATTGAAATAGAAAAAATGAGAGAGAAGCAAGAACAAGAGATAGATACGATACTGAAAGAGAAAGAAACTGTTTTCCGTACGCATATAGAAGAGATGAATGAAAAAACATTGGAAAAACTTGATGTGAAACAAACAGAATTGGAAACACTGTCATCTGAGCTATCTGAAGCACTAAAAGTTCGTCAGGATTTAGAACAAGAGCTCTCAGAATTGAAAAGTAAAGTAGGTGAAGCAAAGCAAGAATTTGAAGGAAAGTTGGAAGCAGAGAGGAATCGGCACAAAGAAGAGGTTGAAATTATGTTAAAAGAGCATGAGATGTCTATTCAAGGAGTCGAGAAGGTACTGAAGGAGGAACTGAACCAAATGAAGCAATCATTGGAGGAGAAGGAGAGACTGCTGGAGGAAATACAAGCACGTGAGCAAGAACTAAAGGAATCCGCGCAAAGATCTGAAGCTGAACTTGTCCAAGTGTCTGCAAGGCTAACAGAAGCTTCGCTATCTCAGCAGAATACTTCTAATGAGCAGGCAAAACAATATGAAGAGGAATTAGCAAATCTCCAGCAAAAGCTGATGGACTTGAAGGGAGAAAAACTGCAACTTAACGAGCAGTTAGTAAGTACTGAATCCCAGCTGGATGAAGTCAAGAGTGAGTTAGAATTATACATCTCTCAGGTACTTGATCTGAAGCAACATTTGCAAGACCAAAGCGATGAAAATTCCCAGAAAGTAACGTCTCTAACACAACAGTATGAATCTCAACTGAAGGATCTGCAAGAAGAAGCTGATAAGGCAAAGCAGAATCTGACTGAGAGGGAAAATGACATCAAACATGTGAAGAAGGTACAGAACGAACAAATGGAAGAGCTTAAACAGAAACTGTTAGCCACAGAGGAGAGAATTAGTACTTTACAAGGAGACTATGAAAATAAGCTAAAACGTCAGGAAAACAAAATGGAGAAAATGAAGCAGAAATCAAAAGATATGCAGGAAACCTTCAAAAAGAAACTCGCCGAGCAAGAATCTAAGCTAAAGAAAGAGCTTGAAAATAAGCAATTGGAGTTCAGTCAGAAAGAGAGTGAATTCAATGCTAAAATGTTGGAAATGGCACATGCCAGCTCAGCCGGAATCAATGACGCTGTGTCAAAACTGGAGTCTAATCAGAAGGAGCAACTGGAGAGTCTTGCTGAGGCTCACAAGAGGGAGGTGGAAGAAATTAGCCAAAGTTGGGAAAAGAAACTCCATCAGCAGGCTGAAGAGCTCCAGGAAAAACATGAAATGGAACTGCAAGAGAAAGAACAGGAACTTGGAGATCTAAAAGAGAAACTTGCCACCTTAGGTGCTGAGATGAGTGCTCTGTCAAGTAATGAAAGTAGCTTGAAAGCACAGCTCCAAAAGCTGGAGGGTGATCTTAGTAAGTCCCTGAAAGAGAAATCAGGACTTCAGGAGCAGATCAGTAGGCAGAAAGCAATTGAAGAGAAGGACAAAGCCAGAATTACTGAGCTGGCTGATAAGCTGAAAACCCTGGAGGAGAAACTCCAAACTGTGCAGTCTTCTCACAATAAGGACTGTGAAAATTATGAGAAAAAAATTGAGGCTTTTCAGCTACACGAAACTGAGGTTAAGGAGCTTGTAGCACAATTAAATGCTTATTGGAAGAGCGCTGAAGACCTATTGCAAACAAAAAGCAATGAATTAATTGAAAAATGTAATGAAAAAATTGGCATAGTAACATGCAAAATTGCAGATTGTGAGCGCCAAACGACGAAAGTTAAAGAAGCAGTAATTGTTAAAGTGAGTAAGTCAGTGCAACAGCTGCAAGAGAAGGACAATGTAATTAAGTCCATGAGGGCTGATATTGAAGGACTTGTAACAGAAAAGGAACAACTGCAAAAAGAAGGAGGGCATCAGAAGCAAGCAGCGACAGAAAAGGAAACTTGCATAACACAGCTAAAGAAAGAGTTATCAGAAAATATCAATGCTGTCACCTCAATGAGAGAGGAACTCCAGGAAAAAGAATCAGAGATCTCAACTCTCAACAAAACAATAAATGAGCTTAACATTAGACTTGAAAGCATGGTAAGCATAACAGAGAAAGAAGCAGCCATCTCTCTATTAAGCACGCAACATCAAGAGGAGCAGTTGCAGTTGTTAAATCAGGTTCAGGAGTTATCATCCAGTGTTGAGTTGCTGAAACAAGAAAAAGCATCAGCTCTTGGGCAGGTAGATCACTGTACAGCCAAGCTGTCAGAGTGGAAGTCAAAAGCACAAACTAAGTTTACACAAAATCATGAAACTATTAAAGATTTGCAGACCAAACTTGAGGTAAGCAATACTCAAGCCACTAAAAAAGATGAAGAGCTAAAGAAGCTGAAGGAGGAGCTGGCTCAGCAAGGCAAGGATCTGGATAGTTTAAAAAGTGCACTGGAAGAAAAGGAAAATAGGATAGAAAAACAAGAAACTGAGTTAACTGCAGAGTTAAAAATCCAAGCAGCAAGAGTTGCTGAACTGGAAGAACACATTGCACTGAAAACTTCAGAAAATGATTCCTTGATGGAGGAACTTAGAAGGTATAATGAGCAAAAAGACGTAGAGCAAAAAGAGGTAGCTTTGCAACTCCAGCAGGCAGAGAAGGTTGCTTTTGAAAAAGACAATAGATTTAAGGAGGCTGAAGAAAGAGTGCTCAATCTTGAAAAGGAAATAAGTTCTCTGAAAGCTGAATGTGAAGCAAAAGAGAGAGAATTTGATCAAATGAAATCAGCGATACTTAAAAGCAAAGAGGAGGAACTGAGAGAGTTAGAGGAGAGACTGAATGCAGAGAATAGCGCTAAGTTGGCAGATCTGAAAAAGAAGGCAGAGCAAAAAGTTGGTTCTATTAAAAAGCAATTTAAGTCTCTGATGGAAGAAAAGGAACAGCATTTAAAACAAGATAGAGAAAATCAGGTAAGACGTTTGGAACAAGAAGTTCAGGAAAGAGAGGCTAAAATTGAATCCCTAGAAGAAAAGATAAAGTCGACAAAAGATTCTACAGAATTAGAGAGAGAAATGCTGCAAAAAATAGAGAGTGCTAAAGCTGCTATAGAGCACGAAAAAAATGAAGTGCTTAAGAGTGTCCAACAGTCATACGAAGAGAAAATTAACAAGCTACAGAAGGATTTGATAGAAAAAAGTGAGTTGTTGCAGAAGTATGAAAGCGAACAACGTGAAGGTAAAGACTCTCTTCTAGAACTGCAAAACAAACAGGAAGAGCTCCTTAAAAAATTGGAATGTGCTGAGAAGAGACAGAGAGAGGGGCAGAGTGTGACTGAAAGCCTCAGGGAGCAGCTCGAAGAGCAGACTAAAAAATACTCCTTGCTAGTGGATGAGCATGCTCAGTGTGGTGGTGATTTTGCAAGTAGTAGGGAAGAACTGAAAGCTAAAGAACAAAAAAATCTGGATATGGAGAATATAATTGGAGATTTCCAGAAAAAAATGCAGGAAAAAGATGCAGTTACTCACTCTTTAGAACAGAAGGTGAGAGAATTGGAAGATAATCTAGCTAAGGTAAATGAAGTGCATAAGATAGAGATGGAAGATAGAAGCTTGAAATATGAGGAAAACCTAAGGAGTTTACAGCAACAGCTGGAAGAAAAAAATGACCGCTTAAAAGCTTTTGAAGAAAATGCTGAAGAAAAGACTAAATCTGGTTTGGAGCTGCAGAAGTTACTGGATGATATGCAAAACCAGCAGAAGGACTTGCAAGCTAAACTGGAGGAGGCTGAAAGGGAAAAACAGAAACTACGTAAAGATGTAAACAGTCTTCAAAAGGACCTGCGTACTCTGCGAAAAGAACATCAGCAGGAGCTTGACATAGTTAAGAAGGAGTCCCTAGAAGAAATGGAGCAGAAAATCAGGTAAATTCCTCATTCCCGGTCTGGTTAACATCTTTATTTTTAACCACTTATACCTTAAGAAGATTTTTTTATAGCCTGATTTTTAACAATGAAATGATGACTGGTATTTTTCTGTTTTTGTTTGTTTGTTTTCTAGATAGACTTAAACAGAAAGCAAGGAACAACTTAATAGTAGAACTTCGTGAACACATAAAACATTACTTGATTAAGCAGTTTAAAATATGGTTTCACATTTGACAGAATAATACCACCTGAATTGTTCAGTAATAGTTATTTTCAGCATCACCAGAACATAAGTTTTAGTTTCTTGAAACGAGAAACGAAGTTTACCAAAGCCCAGTTCCAAGAGCTTCGCATCAGTATGATTGATATAATTGATATAAATGATGATATGATGGATATAATTGATAAATAGCTCAATATCAATTTAAAGTTCAGACTTTGAACAGGGTGGTGGGAGGAAAACAAGTGGTAATAAGGATTGTTCATATGTACAAAAAAATGTGGTATGCTGTTCAGTGTTCTGATAGTTCATCAGGCAAGGAAGTTCCTAAAAATTATGCCATGGGTGGCCCATTTAATTCACATTTTTGAGCAAAAAACATGTATCTTTGAGGGAAGGAGAATGGGAGGACAGCGATGGCACACAATGGTTCATTTCTGGTTTTGTTTTGTTTTGTTGGGTGTTTTTCAAATGAAGCACCTGTGTCTCCCAGGTGAATTAGATGGGAAGGGGAATTCCATGGAGTTCAAAACCAACCTGCTATGAAATAGTTTTGGAATCTTGCCGGATTTCTTCCCTTGCTGAACTTTTCAAATTATTCTTCAAACTTTTATTTTCTCGGTGAATTTTTTCTTACTTTTTTTTGTACAGGTGTGAGCAAGAAGACATTGAATTAAAGCACAATTCTACATTAAAGCAGCTAATGAGAGAGTTCAATACTCAACTTGCTCAAAAAGAAATGGAATTGGAAACAGCTGTAAAAGAGACCATCAGTAAGTGATATGCTAATGTAACTGTAAACAGGAAAGGCTAAAAAGTAACCATGTGGTTTGGAGAAGATATTTTACTTGGAACACTGATAAAGATATGTATGTAATCATTTCCTGCTTCCTAGATAAATTAGGGAAAATTTCTCTTGCTTAGTGAACAAGTAAGTGTTAATTGTAACACAATTAGGAAAACGTGTATGTAGTTTGTCTTCCTGTACCTGCAGACTGTACCTTTGACCCAGTGCTGTGTCTGTATTTGTCATGGCAGTAGTTACCCAAGATAGCTATTGATACTAAATTTTTTTGTATGTACCAAAGAATAAGTTTTTAGAGATGAAAACATTTCCATTGTAATATTGCTTTGGCTTCTGCAATATAGACATTTACTGCTGCATAGTTGACTGGCATTGAAGGAAGCCTTTCAGAGAAATTTAGAGAACATCCCAAGTTGTAAGGTTTCCTCAAGAGTCATGGAGTCCAACTCCTGGCTCTGCATAGGACCAGAAAATTCAGACTCTGTATCCGAGACCATTGTCCAAATGGTCTTTGAACTCCCAGCAGCTTAGGGCCGTGACCACTGCCCTTGGGAGTATGTCCCATGCCCACCACTCTCTGGTGAAGCACCTGTTCCTAACCCCCAGTCTGACCCTCCCCTGACACAGCTCCATGCCATTCCCTTGAGCCCTGTCACTGTCAAAAGAGCAGAGCTCAGCACTGCTCCTCTGCTCCCCTTGTGAGAAAGATACAGGAAGAAAGGCCTTCCCTTCTCTTGACTTGAGGACCTCAATTGCTCATATGCCTCATCCTCTAGAACCTTCACCATTCTCATATCCCTCCCATGGGTGCTCTCTGGTAGATTTATGTTCTTACATTGTGACGCCAAAAACTGCACACAGTGCTTGAGGTGAAGCTGCACCAGAAGAGAATCAGTATTGCATTATTTTAACTGAGTCTTATAGGTTTTTCATTCACTGTTACTACTAACAGACACAAGCAGAGCATAATGCTTGATAGCTGTGTTACAAGTTTATAACTAGAGTACAGTGTATTTCTGCTTTTCTTTTTTTATTATTGATCTTTTGCCACCATAATGTAAGTTGGGGTTGGAGAAGAAAGCATCTTTTGACTTCATGTTTACTGAAAGTGCTCCTAATGGTGAGGAATTTCTGAAAATATGGAGCTGTTTCAAATACATTCCCTGGACAGAGGACAAGATGCAATTAGTTGATAAATACTGGTTGTGATCTTAACTTCTAGAGAAGTTCCAACATGAGGCAGAAAAACATGATCCAGATGCCAGAATGCTAACAATAAAATTCATATGGATGAGAATCAAGTGATATAATTGTCACTGGCATGCTGAAAAACAAATTTTCCTGAAGAGTTTTCTTTATGGATACCTACTTCAGTTTTTTTTTTGTTTGTTTGTTTGTTTGTTTTTTAAGCTTTTTAAATAGTTTTGTGATTTAATTTATGAAATTAAATTAAATTATCAAATTTTAAAATATGTTGGCCTTTGATTTTTGCTTCCTCTTTCTCTCTCTCTTTTTTTCTTTAACTAGGCAAAGCCCAAGAGGTAGAATCTGAATTGATAGAAAATCATCAGATAGAGACAACGCAGTTGCATAAAAAAATTGCAGAAAAAGATGATGATCTGAAAAGAACTGTGAAAAAATATGAAGAAATCCTTGAGGTATCTTTCTAAAAAGTGATATGGCTACTTACATTTCATAATAACCCTTCTTTTTTTGTTACAGAGCTGAACAGAAAACTGTGGTGCATTTAGCAAGGATCTTTCGAATCTTACTGATTGAATTATACTTTACACCTGTGGTGACCTAGTTTTCAATTATAATATGTTTTGCCGTTTTTTGGAATGTGTAAAAACAGCAAAAATCAGTCCCCAGCTCTTGATCTGCAATAAGTCCTTATGTTCCTCCAGCAGTTTTTCTGTGCTCCAGGTCATAGCAACTAAAGCAAGCAAGTTAAATTTGAAGTTCCACTAGATGATGATGTTGCTTCTAGTAAGGATTTAAATACAGTGTTAGTGGTATCTTCACAGTGTAGCTCCCTTTTATGACATACTCTGTCTGGACTGGTACCACAGTTCTTAAAGGTTCTTTTCTATGCACAGTGCAGTCTTTTTTTACAAGTAAAACTTCCATATTTTTTTTTACTTCTAAGTGGACAGTCTATCTTCTATGACTAAGTGGTGTGCATGCAGTTTTGATTTATTTCAATGGATAGTTATCTAGAAAATGAAATAATTTAGATTCTTAGTGTTTAAAAAAAAAAAAAGCAAAATAAAGTCAACTAACTATGCTAGTTTTTGACTTTTTAAAGGAGAGTATAAAGAAACTGTGGAACGTAGAATCTTGTTAAGCTACTATGGTTGGTTGTTACTTGCTCTTTTTCACTAACCTTATACTGGATTTCAGGCATATTGTTTCTGTGTATGGTGTAAGTCTTTGCTTTTAGTTTGCTGTCATTACGTTTTGCGTGGTTAGATGATGATTTATTGTTTAACTAATAATTTCTTCCTATAATTTGAAGGCTCGTGAAGAAGAAATGACAACAAAAGTTCATGAGTTGCAGACACAGTTAGAAGAGTTGCAAAAGGAGTACAAGCAAAGGATGGCAGAAAAGGACCATCGAAACAGTGAAAATGTGAGCTGGCATTAAAGTTACTGTTACATGTCTAGGTGTGACGAGTTTTAGCCTTCATAAAATTCTACACATGCAGCTTAATTGGATTCTGTTTATCTGAACTTCACCTTCATGTACACTATTCGTTTTTTTAGGTGTCATCTTCTTCCAAAGTGAGCCTGTGCTAATCTGCAGTATTTGATGCTACTTCTTTTAATGAGATGTTTTTTTAAAAAAAAAAGCCTTTTTGTTCCTTATTTTCTTTTCTTTTTTGAGTGTGGGGAGGGATGCAGGGGATTTTTTGCCTTCTACGTATTTTTTTGTCATCATTGTTGATTTTTGGTTTGATGGGTTTTTTTTAAGAAGGAAAGGAAATTGCATTGAGTCTTTCTGAATGTGATTTTATTTTTTTTTTAACTGAAATTCCCAAGATTACTGAAATAAACCTTTGAATACATCAAGGGTGGACAGAAAATCCTTTACTAAAACAAGATCGTCTTTTGTCTTTCTGCAAGCACATTCTCGTTAGATGAATTCTTTTATGGACCAAAATATTACTTGCTTCTACACTGAGATGAGGGAGAATATGTGTGGTGTTGTCATTGATCAGAAAATTGGCATTAACTTTAGTTTAAGAGTATTCATTCTGATAGCAAACACCATTAGGCATACTGTATGTTTGGAAATTCTTCAAGCTATCTTTATGTTAATTGTATTTCAGACTCAAGAATTTAAATATAAGCTTTGGTACTTATCAGTACCAGTAAGCATTAAAAAGTACTTTGGGGCTACTATAAGTATATTACTTTATTTGTATAAGAGTAAGTAATATTTGATCATTTCAGTTTTTATCATCTTGGATTAGGCATAGTGGGATGAATGATACTTGCTCGTCTTTTTTTTTTTTCTTTCCCAAGTGATGTCCAGGGAATGAAATATTCAGTATTTTCTTTGTTCATACATGCATTTTCATCCTTTTTTTATTTTTTTTTATTCTTTTAGGTAGCAATAGCAGAACTTCAGGTAAGTTTTGATTTATTTATTTTTTTAATGTTCGTTTTCTATGTAATGCTTTATCACATCACTTTGAAGCTAGCAGTACTGCTTATAAGTTCATGTGAATTGAAAGTGAAAAAAAAAAGAAGTAAATAAAGCTTATTATATTGGTATGTTCAGGTGGTTATTGAAGTTTTCTGTATGTGGCTGTTCTTTTAGGCACAGCTTGCACAGAAGACGACTCTAGTCAACGATTCAAAGTTGAAAGAGCAAGAGTTCAAGGAGCAGGTAAGGGTGCTGTTTGAACAAGGGAAAAAACATCATCTTTTTTGATGATTTGTATTTGCAGTGTTAACTATTTTGTTCCTTCCATCTGATGATGTAGCACAGCTCTGTGCAGCAAGTATGATACTAATACATGTAAAATAGTTTTGGCTCATACGTCTATGCACATTGTCAAAATACTTCTCGGTCCCCAGGGTATGAAAATACCAAATGTTAGTGATGCAGGTTATCAAAACCATCTGCAGAATGAAAAATGTATGAATGTCCTTTTTGAAATTATGGTTTCCCACTTTTTCTAAAATAGATTTTCTGCTTTTAGGTAAAATAAGTAAATAATGTTATATCTGTGGTTTAATTTATGTATATGTATATATATACACATGTATATATCGCATGAATATAGGTACATAAATATGTATGTATGTAGATATTCTGGTGTGTTTATATACATGTGTACACCATTGTCTTTAGTTAGGCTCAGTTGTTAATAACGTATTTAAGGGCAAATTGCTCTACCAGTATGTCAGGATGTTCAGTTGGAACTTCTTATGCTTACTTTTAACTTTAACAGTTCTGATCTTGACTCATCTCTGTTTAGATTCATGTACTGGAAGACAGACTGAAAAATTATGAAAAGAAAATGTATGTCACATCAGTTGGAACACCGTACAGAGGTATGCATGTAATTTTCATCACACAAGTTTGTTTATTTGAAAGATATGCTTTTGTTTAGAGAATCTATTAATATATCTGTTTGTTTTTTTTTTTAAACACTTGTCTTACAAGTGAAACAGCTACGTATCAGTGATCTGTTATCTCTGGGGAATCGATAGAAGGCAGTTTCAGTGAAAATAGGCTGGAGGGGAATTATACACTAGCTTCACTGAATACAATCTTTGTGACTCTTTAAAAAATCTTAAATATGCAATTATTAGATTTCACAAAGTTTTCTTGTGTTGCATGTCAGGACTCTTGCTATTCTTATAACTAAATGTCCTTTCCAGGATCTCCTGCTCTGACACCTTGATTACCATACTGTTACTTTTCTTCCTCTATCCATATTTATTAAGAGCACTTCTTTAAAAAGTTGTTTTGTGGAGTTACTTTAAGCAAATCACTATATTATTATTTTTAACCTCTCTCTGCGGACCATTTCTTCTCTGTCAAAATTCCTCCACTTTCTCTAAAGACTTGTATCCAAATAAGTCCAATACCTAGTCTGAACACCTAATTTAATTTGCCATTGATGCTGGGCTAATGTTAAACTGTGCATCTTTCTATCTTCCATCTTGGTGAGAATAAGCTAAACTATTAGTTTATTCTCTATAAATATTCCTCAGAAAAGTTATCCTTCAGTGCTGTCTTTGCACAACTTGATGAATGTGGTCATAGTTTGGTATACCACTGCCTAGCATATTCACCAATGCCTTTTTTAAATCTTAACTTTGTACTCCTTTTTTGTTTCCATGTATGTATCCTGTATCTCCTGCCTTACACACCTAGTCTGTAAGACAGCTAAAGCTAAAAACGAAACTTCATGAGTAGTACATTACTGAGGATTTTTAATTGTGCTGATCCATTATGTTTTACGCTTCAGGAAATTGCTCTGAGTAGGTTTTAGGCATCTGGCATAATTATGGTCGTTACGCCCATGTTTCATACTTGATTACATTTTGTTTCAGTGACTTTCTGACTATGAATAACTTACATTCTTATGAGTTACTCTCAGTATAAATATACTTATTTTTGTTTACACAGATGGAAATCTTCATCATACTGACGTTTCTCTCTTTGGAGAACCTACTGAGTTTGAATACTTGAGGAAAGTGCTTTTTGAATATATGATGGGTCGTGAGACAAAGGTAAGGAAAATGGTATACAGTGATGTGATGTGGATTAGAATGAAGTTAGGTTCCTTGCTGTATAGATCTAAAGTGCCATAATGATGGCAATTCATCATTCATTATCTGTTACTGTAAAAAGACTCAATGGACTTTCAGGGCTTTCTTAGAAAGAGACATATCTTCACCAGCTTCCTTGGAATGCTGAGATAAAACATGGGGGGAGTGAAAGGAGAGAACACTGGGGAGGGGGAGTGTGTGTCACATCTCTCACCAAGGCACTTACAGAAACAAATACCCCTAGAGGTAGGTATTATTTTACCAGCAGAAGACTTACTGTCAGTCAGGCTTACTGGACTTTGAAAGCTGATATGCACTCTATTAGCAAACTACTTTTGCGATGTTATCTTGTTGCAAATATGATTAAGTTACAGTTGTTGTATTACCTTGTTACAAGCTGTGAAGTTGAAGGGTTGCTTTTTTTTTTTTTCAAATTGTTCCTTAAATATCTTGTATAAGGCTCCCAAATCTGTGTACCTTCGCTAGTTAGTATTAACTTACTATTAAAAGCAGAGAAAAGCTGCACAGTAGGCTCCTTGTTGTATGCTGACAAGCTTGTGAAATCATTCCTATGTTGGAATTTTACTAGCTTGTAACAATACTGATGCTAAGACCAGCTTCAAAGGAGGTATGTTGTAACACAAACATTTTTCTTGGAAGACAAATGCTATGTGGATGTGGATGAATATATTTTTTTTTTTCTTCCCTGGGGTTCTTCCATTCTTTGTTGTACTGCTTTCAACTTGGACTATTGTTAAGGTTTTATGCAGGGTTCTGTGTTAATTGTGCTCCTTATGGAATTAAACTTGGTCTACACATGACTTCTTGTCCTTACAGGATTCCTCTTTCTTTTTATCCCTTTCCTTACTTCACTGTTTAACTCCCATTTTATTAAAAATACAAATTCTGGATCCAAAAACAACCACCAGAATCACTAGTTAGCTTCTGTTCTTAGACCTGTGGCTCATTGGATGGCTCTTTTACCTTAATAGCATCTGTTTGAAATCATTAAATAAAAGTACATGCATTATTGGATATTACACTTTTGAATTGCGAGGGACTTAAACACAAGAAAATGATGATAGTAATAATAATAAACCCTAACAAAATAACAAACTTTGTCGACTATGTTCCAACTTCAGCCAGCCCTTGAGACTGTACTGTAATGGATGACTAATGCATATTATTTACACAGGTAGGAAGCATTCCTTCAGTTGCTTTGGTGAAAAGATGTGTATAGTTGTGTGCATATGTATTTGCTCTGGAGATTACACTCTGTGTAATTAGAAGGTGCTGTTACAACATTTCCTGCGCACAGGCTCTGAAAGCAGATGGGTACTGGGGAAAAACTATCAAGAAAGATAGACATTGAGTTCCAGGAATAACTTATGAAGACATTGTTTTAGAATTTATGTAAGTGAAAGGGGAAGTGAATTTAACCCAAATAAAGGAGCATAATAAACGATTTTCAATGCACTACAACTATTTAGCTTTGAGAAATCATATTTAGATAGGTAATGAATGATAAACTTAATTAAATTGATTGTGATTGTATTTCTCTCTATAATGTTTTCCTATTAATCTGATAATCTTAGCAGTTTCTATTTGAGGATAAATGTTCTAATATATTGCAAAAAGTGAAAGGTTTCTGGTATTGCTAATATTAGCTGATCAAGCTTGTAGATGTACTGATATTTGTTAATGAAAAATTAAATTGCAATGAAGGCTAATATATTTGCTAATGTAAATATGAAGGTATTTTGGTGGTTTCTTCACTTATGCTTCAGATAGTACTTTCAAGCTGATCTTGTGCTGTTGTTCAACCATTGGATGTGTGACTGGAATGTGTGACTGGAATGCACTGAGGTTAGCTTCTGCACTCAGAGTTGTATCTCATACCTTAAGTTTACTCAACTACATCTTGAAAATAGTTTGGTTTCTTCCTGCTATGCTGATTTGGAGATCTGTAATAAGTGGTGATGTGATTGTTATAATCCATTCAATACTGTGTTAACAGATTTAGTCTGTATATTAGCATGCACTTCTTATTCCCAATGCATTGAGTTAAAAGATCTCGACTGTGATCAAACTCTTTGATACAGATGTACCCTCATCTTAGCTTCTGTTCTCATGGACCAAGTGAGGCAGCTATTTCAGTTTCTCTCTTAGGAGGTGTGCAGTCTCTTCCTCAGACCATTCTAGTGGCCCTCTTCTGAGCGGGGTCTCCTTTTAGATTACAGAAAAACACTCCGTGACTCAGAAGTTGTTCTGCAGTGAAATAAGTCATCTTTGTGGGCCTGATGCACTCTGTAGTGAAAGCAGTTCTATAGAAGCTGTGCAAACTCTCCTGAAGAATTTGCCATTTATGCAGCCTGGTAAACAGTTCTGGTGTTGTATTATGTGGAGGGATGAGTGAATGCATCAGTTGTGCAAAAGTGCTGGAAAGTTAAGAGTAATGATGAGTGTTGATAGTGGTTCAGTTGCTAAGACTCAGGAATTGTGACTATAATGTTTAACCCTTATAATCTGTAGCTTGTCACAGTCTTTGTAAGCTGTTTCACCGATGTGCATATTTGTATTTGTTGGGGAATGTTTATTGTCTTCCCCTCCAGTCCTTTAATTTTTTTTCCCCTTTGTTTTTCCTTGGCATAGTCTATAAAATGAGATCACCAACTTTTAAGCACGCAATTTCTTCAGAATATCTGAACTTGGAGATGCATAGCATATACAGTTAGGTTCAATGAATGCATTTTTTACAATCACTGAACTGCCCAGCTCTACTTCACACTTACTCTTAAGTCTTGCTAAAGTCCCAGAGGTCCTTTCTGGCAGATGCTTCTCCTTGTTACTTCACTGTGCCACTTGGAAACTGTTCTGAAGTCAGAAAGTCAGTCTGAATGTTGTATATGTTTGATAAATGAGTTTCCATCAGCTAGATACATGAGTGAGTGGAATGACACAGAATTATGTTCTGTCAGACTTGCTTCAGGCTTTGCTGCTCTCCAGCACACTTATCAGGGATGATAAATTCATGCAAATCTTTTTCTGGCACCTGGCCATGCCTTTGTGCATTGCAGAATGACAGGGGATATTTCTGTAAAACTCCTGCATGATTTTTGAAGGGTCTGGCTCTCAAAATGAAGGAGTCTGATGGATATCACTGTGGAAGCATTATTTACAGAGATCACATAACTCTGTATGCTGACCTCAGAAAGAAATGCAAGCTGGCTCTCCATGGATAGGTACAGAGATGCACACCCAGGAGCATCCATGTGTGTTCACAGTTATTGTTTTGTTATTTGTAGTGACAGAGACTGTTAGTGAAGTAATTTTTCAACTGTGAATAGTACTGAATTCTTCTGCTTCAGAATCTCTGTATTAGCCCCAGGAGCATGGAAAATTTCAAGTGACTGAGAGCAGTGGA
The DNA here is from genome assembly GCF_039878825.1 of Excalfactoria chinensis. Lineage (NCBI taxonomy): Eukaryota > Metazoa > Chordata > Aves > Galliformes > Phasianidae > Excalfactoria > Excalfactoria chinensis. Next base: position 95,115,596 of record NC_092826.1, read on the forward strand.
ATTACAAAACACGCTTGTTCAGGAAAGAAGATTTTAGCCTTTGTTTAAGTTGTCACATAACAATCTATGCCTTCACGCCATATATGCAGTGTTTGTAGATTTTTTTTGTCAACATTTGCATGCTATTGTGTCCCGTGGAAAACTGTCAAACAGTTTGAGTAGATGCTAAGCTCGGTACTTTCTAATCTTTTTGATCCAGATCATTGTGTTCAGGGTTCTGGCAAAAGAGATGAGAGAAGCACAGGGTCTGTTTGTGACGCTGGGAATGCTCCTTGTATCCGGGAACTGCACTACAGGCTCTTTGTAATTATGGGAGCTACCAATATGGTTAAATGAAGCTTTTTTTCATCAAAAGGTTTCAACAGGACCTGCTTCATTCAATGTTTATCTCTAATTAATTATAGACAGAAGCAGTATCTTCAAGTTAGAGGTTTACCTCTCACTTTTAGCTATGGTAATTCTTGTCCTGCAGCTGCTTTGTTGTTGCAATCTCCCTCTTCATTCCCTGTGTGAGGCTGGTAATAAACAGTGGACTTAGAGAGCAGCAATCTTATCTCACCCACATTCTTGAAGAGCAACAGCTACCGCTTCTGTAGCGCTCGTGTTTGGTTTGAGCTGCCCTGCAGTTCTTACTTTGACCTTTCTTGTGAAAGTCACCAGAACCATGTTCTGTGCCTTTTGGAATTTTTTATTCCCACTAATCTGTTTTTTAAAGGGAAATAATTGCTTGCTTTGCACAAAAGTTTGACATTCTTGCATGTTCCATCTGAGGTTGTCTAAATGTTTTGCTAGTTAAATATGAGCTACTGTATACCTGCTGACAATATTTTGACAACTGCAGTTCTACATCTCACATTTGGATCTTTCTCGGTGTTTCATTTCTTTGTGTTTCTTTACTAAATATTTGGCTGATACAAATATAGGTGAATTCATAAAGACTCCTTCAGGTTCCATGTGCTTCAAATGAGCTTTTCTGAAGGGCTGTGTTAAGATTAAATGTGGCAGGAGCAGGATTTGCAACAGTCACTATAAATGAACTTGAATACTATAGAGCTTCCACTGTAGTACAGTAGCTGCAGATTGTGACAGTGTGAAATGAATATTCTTCTTGGTTCCCATGTATTTCACACAATGCATCATGCCATGCAAATACAACATGAAACTGGTGGTTATTTTTTACTTCTTTTAGCTATGCTTTTTGGTGCTGTCAATAAAGATAACACTCAGTATTCTTAAGTGAAGTGTATTTTAAAATAACATTAAGAAGCATTTTAGGTCACGTGATAATAATTATGGATGATCTGTTTCTTTTCAGACAATGGCCAAGGTTATAACAACAGTGCTGAAGTTCCCAGCTGATCAGACTCAGAAGATACTGGAACGAGAAGATGCACGACCATTGGTAAGTTGTACCAACAAGCTTAAGTTTGTGCAAGTGATGATGTTGCAAGAAAAAGAAAGTGGAAACTTTCTGAGAATCTCTCTTTCACACTTTCTTCATTCAAGAGAACTCCTTTTCTCCCTCTCTTTCCCTTCAATGGAATGTCAAATTCTGCCAGTAGGTTATAGCAAAAATGAGAAAGAAAAAGAAAGAAAAGCATATTTTCTTGACTAGAATTTCTGGCTAAGCCACAGTTGTGAAAGCTCCTATTTGGAGATTGATTTTCTTTAGCAAACAAGATATCTGAGAGAATATTAGAGTTATTTAAATTCAGAAGTTTATGTGGATTCATAGCTGTTATATGAAAAAATGGTAGAAGAGAGTTTTTTCAGCCCTGGTGTGTAATATGTGATAAAAATAAGAACAACATTTACTTGTAGAATGGATAACTCATTAGCACACTCACCTTGTGCGATAGAAGTGGAATATATACGGAATCACAGAATGGTTTGGGTTGGAAGGGACCTGAAGGATCATGAATCTCTAGCTCCTGTGCCACAGGCAGGGCCACTAACCTCCACATCTATTACTAGACCAGGCTGCCCAGGGCCCCATCCAACCTGGCTTTGAACACATAAATGGTCAGGGCATCCACAACCTCTCTGGGCCACCTCTTCCAGCACGTCACCACTCTCACAGTGAAGAACTTCCCTTTGACATCCAACCTAAATCTTCCCTCCTTCAACTTAAATCCATTTCCCTATAAAACTATATGTGTGGAATTTTGTGTCAGTATCTTAACAAGACTGTATATCAGCTTTTTTTTGTTTTTTTTTGTTTTTTCTTTGCTTTTTGTACTAAACAAATATCAAAATATGTCAGGTTTACTCTCAGTAATGACAAATGAAAAATAAGAATTTTAACTATTTTCTGAAGTACTTCCTGCCTTTTCACCAGTGGAGCTGAGTAATACAGTAGCAAACTTTGACCTTGTACAACTGTGGGGGAAGAAATAAATTGATGGCAGTCTGCAGGGATGCACGCATTAGAGAGTAAAATTAGTGGGACATTCAATAGAGAATGATTCTTTTTAATTGTAAATAATTAAATATTGCTCAACATTGTTGTTTTTTTTTTTTTAATTTATTTTTAACCCTAAATTTTTGAGGGATGGAGTGGAACTGTCCCTGCAATAATAGTTTTGTCTGTATTGTACCTGAAGTCAGTTTCCATCATTTCATCAGCTTGAGGTATCAGATGAGCAAAGTATTTGATACTTCAACGTTTTCCTGTAGATTCTGTAGTTTTATAAGCCGTGCAATCTTAAATACTTAATATATTTTTAAAGTTGTGTAAATGCTGATAAAAGTATAACAGTAATGTCTTGTGCATTGCAAGCATCCAATTTATTTAATAAGCTTTTATTTAAACCAGTTTATCATCTCTGCTATAGTATTTGGAGTTATTCACACTACTCGTGCTTCCAAAATAATATGACAAGTCATAAATTATAAAGGAATAAAGCAATAATTATGGCTTTCGGCTTTCCTAAGAGTCTTTCTCAGACCTTCAGTTAGAAAGCTGGCTTTTTCTTTGACACACACAGTAGTATTTTAGGAATGTTTGGAGTTGGGTGAAAGTGAGGTTACTGTTGGTCCTTGTATTTCAGATCCCTGTGCTTTTTGGTATTTGAAAGCTGGTCTTACCAAAATAGGTGCTCACAGAACGTCAAGTAAATCCAACAAGTTTTGGACTTGGTACTTGGGACTAAATTATGGGTAGTTATAAGGTGAACCTTCTTCCAGGTTGCAAATGCTTTGATTTTTAAGGATATTAAAATTCAAAGAAGTTCTAATGTGAAACTTCTTCAATTTCACATAGCAGTCTTTCTTGGCTTGGATTTAGCCTGTCATTTTTTGTCCTTTCCAAGTACACAGAGATGAAAAAATACACTTCTAACAGTCAAATAGAAGGACTTGCTGTGATGAAGCTAATGAAGGCCGTTGTCATTTTTGTCTTGAATTTTGAAGTTGCATTTGTTTACCAAACAACAAATTAATGTTTGTGGTGAATCCTTTGTAATTCTGTTGAAGACTGAAATAAGTGGGGGAGTTATACAAACCCCAGGCATCTCTCTTAATAGAATAATTTATGTTTGCTGACATATACTAATGTGATTATAGTGTTCCTCCACACAATGCCAGAATGATAGCAGTATATCCAGGATTTAGATCTCATGAGTAATAATGTTGTAACATACATGTGCATTTTTAACACCATGATTAGTTGGTTTTGTATGTTAATTTATAGCCAAAAGGATTAAAAGTAGTTTTAATGTGTAAATTGTCAATTGAATGTGCTACTAAAAGGGACTAAATGTGTGTGTAAGGAATTGCCTGTGAGTACTTGTCCTTTTAGCATCTGAGTCTGTCTGTCTTAAACAGTGGGAATATACTTGAGAGGTTTCTACTTGAACCTATAACAATAAATAAGTGTATGCTAGACCAATGTTTCTCATGCACTAATATGTTTTTTGCCACCTACTTATTGTGATCTAACTGTAGCAGTCTCATTTGTAATCAGTAGGTGTTCGCAGCATTCTTACCTATGCTTTTACCATGTAGTCCAATAAGCTGTTTTCTTCCTGGCTTTGTAGTTTGCCTCACCTCGCAGTGGTATCTTCTGAATATTCCATCAGTCTGTGCTTAGTTAGCATGTGGGTGAGTGAAGCCTAATATGTACTTGTTTTGTTTGCAGATAAAAGCCTGTAGTATGGTATTAATCATTCTTCTGGTTTTGTTTTGTTTTGTTTTTCTCTCTTGCCTCCTTTTGTTAATTAAAAGCATTTTAAGATTTTGTTTTGTAAGTGTATGATAAAGTTTGTTTTATTCTTACATACAAATCCAAATCTATATATGGTAAATATTGATTCTAAACCAATCTTTCTGAGATACGGGAATAACTTGAATTGTTGATTGAGGTGCAAAAATCTCAGTTATAGGTGAAAAATCGTATTTAAAATCAAATGATGTGGAATGTTAAATTTTATTGTACTTGGCTTTATCTTAATTCATTTTCTGATCTCCTCTTTGTTTTCTGAATAAGTGAATAGATAAATCAGTTTTGAACATGACTATGCTGTCTGAAATGAATTGTGAACATCTTCTAAATATGATAATACAGTATTTGAAAATAGCTTGATGAAAAATCCTTTGTAGAGTGACTGGAGTATGGCAGTATTTAAATGTTAGTACCATTCTGAATCAGAGCACTGGCTTGGTGTCAAGAGAATGTAGAGCACCAAGATTAGTGAGAACAGTTTTGGGAGCTTTATGCTTTCGGTTTACTCTGCCTTTTTCCAGGTTTTATTAAGTTACTTTCATGAAGAAAGTGTAATGCTCTTTGTAGTGTTAAAGAAAGTCAAAAGTGGCCTTAGGTCTAAAGGTAAAGGTTGCATTTGACTAACGCAGCTAAACAAACAATGTGAAAGAGTAGTGGTTGAGAGAGGAGCAGAACACGCAAGTGCCCTGGTAGTGCTTTTTGCATTGCCTATTGTTATTATTATCATTAGAGCATAATATTTAATAAAGTCTTCAGATGAGTTCTGTAGGATATTGTCAGCATAACGTTCCTTCATCCTTTGCAATGGAGGAGCACTGCACAGTTGCCGGAAGTATATTCAATGCATCTGGGCTGGTCACTGTTGGCTGAAACACTGTACCTAGTGCAGCTGATGACCTATCTTTTCCTCTTACCAATACGGCCTAAAATATTTGTTTTGAAGGGGAAAAAAAAATCTCTTAGCTAATAGACTCACAGAATGGCCTGAGCTGGAAGGGATCTCAAGGATCATGAAGCTCCAACCCCCCTGCCACAGGCAGGGCCACCAACCTCCACATTTAATACTAGACCAGGCTGCCCAGGGCCCCATCCAACCTGGCCTTGAACACCTCCAGGGATGGGGTGTCCACAACCTCTCTGGGCAGCCTGTTCCAGCATCTCACCACTCTCCTAGTAAAGAACTTCCCCCTGTCATCCAACCTAAATCTTCCCTTCTTCAACTTATGACCATCTACCCTTTCAAAGAGTTGACTCTCCTCCTGTTTAAAGTCTCCCTTTAAATACTGAATAACACTGAAATGGCTGCCCAGGGAAGTGGTGGAGTTGCCATCCCTGTCAGTGTTCAAGAGGTGTCTGGATGAGGAGCTAGAAGATATGGTTCAGTAGCCTGTGGTAGCAATGGTAATGGGAAGTTGGTTGGATTAGATAATCCTGTAGATCCTTTCCAACCTTGTAACTCTATGATTCTGTGATTATTGCAGAAAACACATTTGAAACTTAAATTCTTGTGCTTTCTGTAATGCTGATGTAAAAACTTTGCTCATTCTCATCTGTCTTTGGTGGCTGTCACTGGAGGGCCTGATTTTTGTCTTTATTGTTAGCAATTGCCTGTTATAGCTTTGTAGCTTAAGACAGTAGGCATAGAAGCTTTGCAGCCCTCATTATTGGATTGTAACTTTATAGTTTTTCAACTATTTTTGTGATTTATATTAATAGTTAGCCAGCAAAAGGAACAGTTGTCTAGTATGCATAAAACTCAGAAATTAAGATGATTATTGTGAAAGCAATGATCTTTTTCTTGGTCCCCAAATTTGACTGCACTGCAGTTTGGATGACAAGCCTTATGCAGATAGGTTAACTATTGCCCCGAGTTTTTAAGTGGATTCATATGCAGTGATGTGGTAGACTTTACTATTTCCTGTGATATTTCTGTGATATCAGACTGAAATTACTTAATCAAAATTGCTTAATAATGTGGTTATTGGACTTAATCTGAAATTCTTGCATCTCCTATTCTTATCAATTAATAATAATTTCATTATTAATATTAAAGTGCTTCTGAGTTGCTCTTAATAGAATAACATCTATTCATTGCTTTTAACTTTCTATTTTTCTAGTCATGGCTACGACCATCCTGAGGAAATCACAATGAGAATGTCTCGTAACAGTGCTGCTTAGAAATACGTTCATATCTCTGTTTGTTGCCCCTTGAGAAGGGGGCGAGAAGAAAAGCTATTATTCAAGGTCACAAATGGAACACCAAGAACCAAAGCTCAGCACCACCTTTGGACCATGAATATAGTTGAAACTGCCTTGACAAGAAACACTAATCAGGGGTTATCTGGGGATGAGCCTTTTTTCTCTTCTATTGAACACTCTCTTGTATTTTGTGTTAAAGGTTATTTTTTTAAAGGAGAGAAAAGACTTATCCTAGGAAGGAATTGCCCATTCCTGTATCTCTATGCAGGTGTCACTGGGTGTTTTTTAAGAGTTGAACTAAATGGTTTGTCTCTTCTATTTATTTTTTTATTTTTGAATGAATAGTGCAATACGTTTTTGGATGGATAGCAGTTGAGGTGATTTTCTGGATGAACTGGGCACTCTTGTTTGACTACTCCTCCACCGATTTGATCTTCTGATTGTTTGCTAAAGGTCACTTCCTATATGCTTTTGCCTACAATAAATCCGAATTGCTGTACCTCATTTGTTTACTTCTAGCTTTTGTACTTATATTTTCTGTGGGGAAAAAAAGAAAGTAGAATATTGTAAATTGTAAATAGTTAATACGTAACTGTATCATATGCTGATCTGTGACTGTTGACAGCACTAATCTGACGGGAGCTGAGATGAAATAAAGTTTATTTACTGTATAATTTTGGAACTTCTTGTTGTGTGCTTTTTCTTTTGAAAGGCTCCACCAGTTTTGTTCTCATTCCTGTTCAAGACATCCCTCCCTGAGATGTTTCCAGTCTGAAATTGCTCTCTTGTCAAGAGCTGTAAGGAATCAGTGGAACTACTCAATTTTTCCAGGGAATGCAACCTGTAAAACAGGTGCGTACCCAGCTGATAGCTGGCATCAGAGTGTAGCAAGTAGGGAGGTTTGCTTTGTTAAGGTTTTAAGTGGTTCAAGGGGATCAATCCTCCGTGAGTATTGTTTTTGCTAAGCAACTGTAGGAACAACAAACCTCAGTTGTTTATCTCTGAACATAAGCAGGCCTTCTGAATGTACTGCCTGCCTGGAAGATCACAGAATCTCATGATTGCAGAGGTTGGAAGGGGCATGAAGAGATCATCAAATCCAACCCCCCTGCTTAGGCAGGTTCCCTACCTGCTTCACAGGTGCAGTGAGTAGTGTTAAGAAGAAGTGGTTCACTGCTGGAGCAGGCATCACCCTGTTCTAGGGATGTTCAGTCTGGTCCTTGCTTTTGATAGCTAAGGACCCAGAGCTGCATCTTCATATTCACTTGCTGCCTGGCAAAATCATTTTCGTACGGCTTTATTTTTTGCACTATTTGTTTTCGCCTTGTGTTAAACATCAGTTGACAGATTTTATTTTATTTTTTTTTAACTTTTAGTTGTTGTTTGTAATATTTTCAGCTATGGGAAGATTTTGCTTCTGCAGTATATCCGATCCCCTTCTTCCAGGGCATTGCCAGATGTCTCAGCAGCCTGTGCCAGACTTCACAGGGTACGTTTGGTTCTGAAAAATACACGATCCTTTCTGGTTGACTGGGGATTTGTAGGATTTGGCTATCGCTCTCATTAGAGCAACCCAAAACATGGGCTTTGTGATTCAGGTTTCCATGTAAGGTATAGGTTTTCCTAGGTTTGGGGAAATTAAACGCAGAGATCTGTTATTTTGACAGCACGTTTCATTATGATCGCTTACTGTGCTTTTCCCTTTTTACAAATAGGCTGCTTTTCATGTCTTCTGTCTTTGTTCTTGTCTATGAAAGTCACTGGCTATGGGCTGTGCTTTGTCAAGCATGACCTAAGTGCGGCAGGCCAAACTGTCTGTAAAAATTAAGCGAAGGGCAGAGCAAATAAATGATGGTTTTTCTTTCCTTTTAAGTGACCTAATTAAAGAACACAAGACAGATCACAGAATTATCCTTGATGCTCTTTAATTAAAATCAGAAAAATGCTTCCCAAGTTCACTTTTTCAGAAGAGTTATTATAAATTACTCGTAAGCAATCATGTAACTTTTTCTTAACATAGCAGAAAAGGTGTAGCAGCAAGGTTTGGGGCAAACCAAAGTTTTAACTGCATCTTTATTTAAGGGAAAATGTAAATAAGGCATTGATTTAGAGTCTAAATGGAGAAAGTGAGGGTGACATGACAGTGAGGTTTCATGACAGTGAAAGCTTTACTTTGAGTGATCATGTTTTGTTTCTTGGAGTATAATCATTAGACCCTGCTAGTAGTACTAATGCAACTACAAACTAAGATACTCCAGGCCACAAATACCTCTGCCTATAAACTATCCTTGCTTAGACACCCATAGCTAAAAGCCAAAGGCTTATCAAAGTTTTGGCTGCCTTTTTACCAAAGGTTGGAGGATCCCAGTTTTGTTCAGAATGGAATGTTAGAAACCTGTGCTGCAAGAGAATCTATTGGGATTTTTTTTATGTTGAACTTTCCTCTAGTTTGACACGCAATCAATGTACACTGCATGTAGACCTGTGTACCCATATGCATGACCATAGAAAACCAAAAGATTTACTTATAGGTCTGTTTAAATAGACTTAAATGTTTACCAAGCATCCCCTAGTGTTCTAAGGATTGATCATTTCAGTGAAATATGTGTGGAGCTTGTGCTCCTGTATTATCTCAGTGCCTAAGCTGATGTTTAATATACAGTTTCAAACTTAGTGTAAAACATCATCTATAACTCTTTCCAACTTTTGTTTCTGACATTTATAGTCCCTCTTGCTATGAGCCACACTAAAAAGTAGTTTTCTTCTCTACAGACCACTTGGTATCTGGTCCTCTTCTCTCAAATAAGATTCCAGACAAAACTTGTCTGAATGCTGAGGTGGGTTCAGTTCAGAATTTGGACATCCTGCATCCAGTCTTACTGTCTGTCCGTAGCTGTGCTACAAATAAATAAATAGAGAACATCCCTCTATAGAGTTGGCTATATCAAGCAACTTCTTTATTTCCTTTTTCATGAAATGATGACTTTCACAATGTCATTACTGTTTCATCATGGATAACAAGATGAGCAATAAGCAGCAGCTTTTCCTTTGCTTCCTTACATCCATGTCCAGAAACAGGAATCCTTGTGATCCTTGCTGGCTCTCAAAAAGAATGAGAGCTTGGGACTTGAAATGGTATTTGTTTGTGCGTATTCATAGCATTGCGTATTAGAGGTGCTAGAACAGAAATAAGCATCAAGTTTGGATGTTGTTCTATGCCTCTGATGTAGGAGTTGTCACCTTTTATTTTCCCTTTTCTTTTAGGCTCTCTTACTTTGATTGTAGTCTTCTCCTGTAAGCATTGATGCAATTCGCTTTGTTAGAGTAATTTTTGAGGCACGTTGGCTCAAACTTAGGAAAAGGTATCTCTAGAGATTTCCTTCATTGTACAGCAGTGACAGCTGTTTTCTTCTTGACCACCTAACACCACGTGATGTTTTACAGAAGGCATCATTGAGCTCGTGGTAATTGCATGTTGTCTTAAGGCTGTGCTGGAAGATCAGTGTACAGTGATGGGAGAGTTAAGTGTGGCTCGGGCATCTGCTGTGTCAGATGACCTGCTCTTCTAGGTTGCAGCTTCTAGATCAGCCCAGGTGATGTCACCTCATAATTGTTGGAGAAATGAGTACGGTAGTTACTTGGCTTCTAATTAAGCATATCAAATCAACTAAAGCCACTCTGATTTTGTTAAAAGCTTTTCTAAATGGAGACCCAATGTGTGCGTGGCCCTGGGACCGACCAGGTTTGAGGTCTAGGAGGCCACCCCTGGGGTTGATGCTGAAACTTGAGTCTGGGGCACTTTCTGTAAGAACTGAACTTTGCTGATAGGAAAAGGAATGAATAGAAGGATATATGCTGTAGTCTTTGTTTGTATTTTGGAAACTTTATTGGTCCAAGAAAATATTCAGCCTTGTTATTTAGATCAATGATTCCTACTTGTTGCAGTGCTGAAGTCTGCAAGAAAAATTGCTGCTGTATTTAGTGGCATTATGCGTCATTCAGTTTTATTGGAGTAAGGGAAGCATTTAAAAGGTTTCTAACTTGGATCATACCATAAATCTGTTGCAAGAGAGTCAAGAGAATCGAGCAAAAGCAGTATGTGAAGACTTAGAAGAGGCCTCTCTGTGCAGCCAACATTACCTATGCTCTTTGTTTCCCAAACTGCTTTTTCTTCTTCTGCTGAGTCTTCCTCATCTTTCTCACTCAAGCCACAGGCTCCAAAGAAGCAGCTGAAATGGAAAACTAAGAAAATGAGGGAGAGAGAAGTACGTACAGAGCAAAGTTATCTGGGAAAAGAAGATGGATCACATCAGATAAGATGGGAAATATTAAACATACTACTGGTTTGGTGGCCTTCGTTTGTGTAATGAATATAATAATTAGATTGGGTTATTTTCACAAAGCAAATGTTTTGCCTTCCCATGCTGAGCTCTACCTTCAGCTTCTCTGAAAAGTGTTTCCACATAGAAAGTACCTGTCCCCACCATGCAGCCCTTCATCCAGGGGGGGTGTTATCTGAAAATTATTTAAAGAACAGCAGGCTTCAGCCCAGGATTTCAGTGCTGTTCATCAGCAAATTAACATCTGATCCAACCATGAATTCACTACTGGAGGTAGAGAAGTGAGGTTGTTTTCTTTCTTTATTTCCCTCAGCCTCAGGCAGCATGTTTAGGTTGTTCCTGCAGAGTTCGAGATGAATGAGTATGTGTGTATGTTATGCAAAGCTCACTGCAAACATCACTTATAGGCTGGACCTGCAGGCTCCTGTGCCAGTAGAAGTGGTGTCCCGCAGGGGTTAGTGCTGGGGCTGATACTCTTTAATATCTTCACCAATTACTTTGACATGCATACTCATCAAGATTGCAGATGACAAGCTGTGGGGTGCGGTTGACACACCAGAGGGATGAGATGCCATCCAGAGGGACCTAGACAGGCTTGAGCAGTGGGCCCAGGTGAACCTCATGAGGTTCAACAAATCCAAGTGCAAGGTCTTGCGACTGGGTCGAGGCAATCCTCACCACCAATACAAACTGGGGGATGAAAGGATTGAGAGCAGCCCTGCCAAAGACCTGTGGGAATAGGTGGATGGCAGGCTGGTCATGAGCCAGCAGTATGTCTTCACAGCCCAGAAAGCCAACCATACTGATGCTGCATATGTTCATAGATTAACCTGATATGCCAATGAGTTGTGTCAAGCAGGTGTTCCTTCACTGCAGTGCTGGGCACATAGGAAATAGCTTCCCCCAGTATGTGCACCTTGGCTCATGTGCAGATGACAACTCATACATACTCATGTTTTTCCCTGGAATTTCATGTATACGCTAAATATTTTAAATCATTATCATTTTCTTAGAACTGATTAACACAAGACCCTCCTCCTTAGAGCATGTGCAGTCACCCTTGGACGTCTTTTTAATGGTCATCTCAGGCTTGAGGGAGGAAAGCTGGTAGTCTTTGTTGCTCCTCAACTTTTGACCCCTGCTGTCGGGCATGCTCAGTTAGGTGTTTGCCTCCTCTGTAAATGTGTTTTCTTTGTTATGTTCTATTAGAGCCCCCCTGTCTTCCAATTGACTTTGTTTTCCTTCCTTACCTTGAAGATAATAAATGTGGTCCCTCCAGATACTGATTCTTGCGAGATTAGAGGTCCTCACTCTATCAGTATCCATCAAAAGCGTGGCCAGAACATCAAAGTGATCTGGCCACTTTACTTTGTGCTGATGAAGCTTCACCTGGAGTATTGTGTCCAGATATGGAGTCGTCAGTACAGGCGAGACATGGACCTGTTTGCGGCCCTCTTCTGGGCACTCTCTAAAATGATCCAAGAATGGAACACCTCTCCTATGAGAACAGGCTGAGAGAACAGAGGCTGTTCAGTGTGGAAAAGAGAAGGCTGTGGGAAGACCTGAGAGCAGCTCATCAGTATCTAAAGGGGGCTGTAAGAAAGAAGGGGACAGACTCTCTATCACAATCTGTTGTGACAGGACAAGGAGCAATGGAAGCAGGAGAGATCCAAGGTGCCCCTACTTTTCCTCAAAAGCCAAATATCCCCATACTGCCTAAAGAATGCTGTAAAAGTTTTGATTTTATTAAAGAGCTCTGTGTTCTACCAATGAAGAAGTATTATAGCATTGTGGCAGTCCCTGGGAAATGGGGTAGGCCTTCATTTGTGAGCGTGGCTCCTCAGGAATGGCAGATGCCTGGGGGTGACTTTGTGAATAGCCCCTGAAGAGTGTGGATCTGCTGTTTGCAGGGGGAAGCTGAGCTCAAGAGACAAATGCATTAGGTCACAGCTTTATTTTTAGGTTGAGAGTAAGAGTGTATTTCTGAGGGAGATACTGACCGTAGGGTAAGCTGGAATTAACATTTACTTTAGATAAGCTTTGATATTGACTAAAAATAGAAGTTGTTTTATGTATTGCTACAGACATCCTCCACCAGGATCTGGATGGTTTTCAGAAAGAGCCTTGTGGCTGCGGTAATGGCATCCTGTGGTTAGAGGAGCCAATCAATGCAGTGGGCAGAAGATAAAAATAACCTCATATCCTTTTGACAAGGTGACAAGTTCTCCTTACATCTCATGTCAGTGCTGCTGTCAATTAATTGGGAGCATAGTTTGGTTAATGTATTACACTGGGATGTTTGGACTGATTTACCAGAGAAGGCGATGTAATTAAACATCCCACCTGAACTCATGTGTATGGGGACCAAGACAGACAGGCTGGTCCCAGTTTTGTGAGGATGTTTCTGCAGATCTGTATGCAACACAAAGAGGGTAAGGAGGCATCTCCTACCCTCCATTTTTCTAAAGGTTCTGTGTTTCTCTGAAATCTGAGGATAGATGGAGCTTGAAGTATTTCTTTCCTATGGATGAGCCTGTAACAAAACCCTAAAATTGATAGTTGTACCTGGTCAGTCCTTCTTACCCAAGCAAAGGGGCTAGGATCATGTAGCTTTGCTTTAGTGGTGACACTACAAGCAACTCAACAGAAGACACAGAATCACAGATTGGCCTAGGTTGAAAATGGCCACAGTGGTCATCTGGTTTTAACCCTCCTGCTATGTGCAGGGTCACCAGTCACCAGACCAGGCTGCCCAGAGCCACATCCAGACTGGTCTTGAATGCCTGCAGGGATGGGGCATCCACAACCTCCTTGGGCAACCTGTTCCAGTGCATCACAACCCGCTGAGTGAAAAACTTCCTCTTACTATCTAACCTAAATCTCTCCTGTCTCAGTTTAAAACCATTCCCCTTTGTCCTATCACTATCCACCCTTGAAAACAGCTGTTCTCCCTCCTGTTAATATGCTTCCTTCAAGTAGTAGAAGGCTACAATGAGGTCTCCCTGGAGCCTTCTCCAAACTAAACAAGCCCAGTTCCCCCAACCTACAACATTGCCAAACCATGACAATAGGAAAGGTGCTCCAGCCTGCAAAAACATCAGCAGACAAACCAGAAAACTGTGATACTGACCTACAAATTTGTCTTATTTTCTTATGTTATGTTTCCTATGCTATTTGTCTTATTTTCTTATGTCTCTTATGTTATTTGTCTTATTTTCTTATGCTGCTGGTGGCAAAATTGTTACCACCAAACTGCTCTCAGAATCTCTCTTACAGCAGGACAGTTCACTGACATCTGGGAATAATGTAAACTGGAGAGTTTGCTGTGTAATCACATCTGCTGTGCCTCTCTCTTTCTGTTATTTGTAGTGAATATCACTGGAGGACTGCAAAGTTCTTACTTCAGTGCCACTGTTTTTAAATTGAATTATACCCGTAAAAGTTTCTTCTGGGATGGGAGGTTGGCAAAGAATGTTTTTATATGCATATATTCTTTAAAAAATCATTGGCATCAACACAGCAACAACTCTTGTTGTTATCCAGATGCTCCAATTAATGTTTTTCACATTACTAAGCTAGATAAGCAGGCCTCTTCTGGCATATCTCATGCTGATAACAAATCCTATGTAGTCCCACAGTTTACCTTTCTGAACTACTGTGTATGTACAGCACGCAGCAAATTAAGCCATAGCATAGCAGACCATTTAGGAATAACTGGGTCACAGAAGGGTCCTGCATGTCAGAAATTATTTAGTTAAGGGCTCAAACTTCAACTGCCCACGCACAAAACTGCAGAAGGTGTCATTTCTGGAGGGGCAGAATATATTTGGGTCTCTCAGAGATTATAAATAGGTTATTGTTCATCTGAACTTTTCACACAAGTATTGTATGATAGTTCACATGTGTAATAATAAACACGGAGTGGCCAGCTAATGAGAAGCAGATGTGCCAAGAATTTCAAGCAAAACGTTTGAAAGCTGTGATGTAAATTGGGCTTTTTGACAAGTGGTCCAAGCTCAAGTGACCACCAGGATTTCTGAGGAGTACATTTGCACGGAGAGGCTAAATAAGAAAGGCAGCACTTTGTTGTATAAATCTGTGTGGTTTAACATAGCACAGAAAAATGGTGGACCTCAGAACCCACTACTTGGCCGGTATGTCGTGACTTTGTAATACCTCGTACACTTTTCCTCTTTGTGTTTTTTGTTGTATCATAGTATCATAGTATCATAGTATCGTGCGAGTTGGAAGGGACCTTAGAGATCATCGAGTCCAACTCCCGGGTTTCGAGCCCTCTGTGTAGTGAAGCGGCACTTCTACCCCCTGCACCACAGGGGGGATTTGAACCCGGGCCCTTAGGTGCCGCAAGCAGCACTTTATACCACTGCGCCACCGGGGGCACACAACACATCGTTTGTTGTAGTAAATCGTTGTGTTGTAGTAAAATTCTTGCAGGTTTGTCCCATTGTCCTGGGGATCCTTTTGGAGATGGAGATGCTGTCACCTGGCGTGCACAGAAAAACAACAACTGGGGATACTGTTAAGTCATTTCAGAAAACTGTGTTAAGAATCAGTTGTGGCTCTGCCTCCAACTCCGTTTCTTGGATATGAGCATGAGATTGATGCAAAAGCTGCAAGTCTAATCTCCTTGTGATGCTGGGAAAAGAAGGGTAATCAGGAGGGAGACTTGATTTATTGTTTCTCTTTGTTGTATTTCTCCAGGTAGCCCAGCACTTTTCCCTGGAACCCCAGCGCTAGGAGGAAAGAGTGAGTCTTCTAGGGGTGGGGAAGAACTTCAGTGAAAAGTCACAATTTCACCATTCACCTCCTTTATTTATGATACCTGTGAGGTTATTAAGAAGATTATGGGGAATGAAGATAAAGGCTGGGGAATGCCTTTTGAAACCTATTGATGCTAACTGGTTTGGTACATCCAATATACTCACTAAGTCTGTATTGTAAATTCCGCAATGGGAGAGAGCTGGCTGAGTAGCCAACCATCATCACATCAGACAAGACTGGGACAATGCTGGCAAGCAAATTCAATTAAAAGCATATGCACAAAGGTATGTGTATCTGCTGCATTTTGGCAGCCAACATCAAATATATTGAGGCAATGCAATACATGACTATCGTGGAAAAATAAGTATTCAACTTAGCGGTTGTGTTTTAAAGTACCAGAGGTTCATATGCTTAGAAAGTGCTTTAGGATGAGTTGCATGATCAGCTAGTTGTTGTTTTTGTCTTCACAGGTCTTCCACAGAAGTTTTTTTGTAGAGTAGGAGTTAAATAAGGATTTAAACTTGTGCTAGACCTGTACAAAAGTCACTCTATTCCTTTAGTAAGGAGAAAGCAAGGTGAAAATAAATGCTAAAGTTGATCAAAGAGACAAGTCGTATGCAAAGTTTAAACAGCAGAACAAGTATTTCATAAACAGGTTTTATGAGATGAGCAGAAACACTTACTGAATTTAAAGATGCAGATAAGATGCATTATTGGTGCTCAGAATAGCAAGAACACTAAACAGAAAATGTTCATTGGGTGAGAAAATGAGGCAAGAAAAAGAAGATGCTTACACGAAGATGCTTACAAAACCTAGTACTTAAACTGTGGTGTCCTTCCTCACACCAAGTAACAGCTCTTCGTGTGAGTTGTTCTGCTGGTTTTTAAAGCTTTCACTCTATAATGAGGTGCTCAAATTGACCTAAAAATGGCAGTTAAGTACGTTTAGGAACTTATTTGCATTGTGTGTTGTCCTCCTTTTGTTCTAGTTTTGGGCGCATCTGTAATGTATACACAGGGTAGCTTCTGAGAATCACTTTTCTCATGGGTGAAATTCAGTAAAACAGAAAACTTTGAAAAAGGAGGATCTGAATCCAATAACAGCTGCACGCAACCCAAACATGACAGCTGAGAAATAGATTGGTTGATTTCTCTTCAGCTCTGTGGATGTTCCTCAGGTAATAATGACAAATAAAATTACGGTGAGGACAGGCTCTGGAAAAATCTACTCTGGATATCAAGACAATACATAATAATAATTCATCATGTAGGTAGAATCAGGTGCTGGGCCTACGTTTAAGCACTTTCAGACAAAACTGATCAGAGCAAATACACCATTGTTCCTTCTGATCTTTTGCGTGAAGTGATTCTTCTGCAAAAATCTGCCACGAGGAAGAGCTCACTGCTTTCTTCATATTTGGTGGATCACTCTTGATCAGTACAACTGGCAGATCAGCAGCTTAAATGTCTGCTGGCTGCTGATGTGGTTTGGAGACAGCTGAAAGCAGTTCTACTGAGCATGGTTATCTCGAGGTAGGTGCTGTCATAGCCCTTCCTGCTTCCCAGTGGCTCATAAGGAGGTGGACAGCTTCTACTTTACTTTAGCTCAGAGATTTCAGAAAGCAACCTGAATTCAAATAGCTTGATTGCTATCATTGTTGTTGCTGGTTTTTTCTTTCTCAGAAATGCTGTCTTCTCCTCCTGTAGACTAGTTTTCTTACATATATGGACCAAACTCAGGCTGGTTTCTAGCTGGAAAATTTCTTTTCAGAAAGGGGGGGTAGGCATTGGAACAGCTGCCTAGGGAGTCCAGTTGAGAGATCCAGCATCAAAGTTTTTTGAAATCTTGGTCACGAGATGGTTGGAAGTGTTGGTCATCAGATTCTGGAAGCAAATGGGCTTGTGATGAGGGAGGCAAATGAAAATTACAGTTTCCAGTATGCAATTGCCAACTGCCCAGTCAGAAAGCAGCTGCCAGTGTTTCTACAAGTACTTAGAACCAAACAAGCTGTATTTGGGGAATACCAAATGGGTATTCTAAGGGTGTTCCTCAGGTGGATGGAATTGTCTCATTTGTTGATGGTAGGCTTTCTATGAATTCTATCTTAGAAAACTGGAAGAATAAATATTGAGTTTTCCTCTTTGTTTAGGCTCTCTTTCCTCAGTGTTATATCTTGTTGATAAGAGATGTTAGACCAAAGAACTATTGAATGAATTTCCTCAATACAAAAAGATATGACTTCATACTGTAGATGTCTTTAAAGTTTTGCCTGTGAAAGACATTTCACACAGGCTTGTCAGTGTGTTTTCTGGTGCAAGAACAAAGTTGAAATCTTGATCGCTGTTCATTGCTCTGAGTGAGAGTCAACTATTTCTTCTAGTCATGCTAGAGCTCTGCAATGAGAAGCTGTGGAGAGCAGGGAAAAAAGGAGGGAATTTGTGGAAGGACATGCATGAGTCCTAAAACTGGTTGCATAGAAACTCTGCTATTGAATTTAGCTGGTTAAAAACACTGTACAGACAACAGTTTGGCATTACTTGGCTTTGGAGCTACTGTTGTTCTGAAATAGTTCCTCTGCTTTACACAGAGAAATTGTGAGGGGAGGAGTGAAAGTCAGTGTTTTGCCACAGAATTATCACTGATTGAATCAGAATCATTTGAGTTGGAAGAGACCTTTAAAGCTCATCCAGTCCAACTTCCCTGCAATGACCATGGGTACCTACAGCTAGATCAGGTTGCACGGAGTCCCATCATACCTGACCTTGAATGTCCCCATGGATGAGGTATCTACCACCTCTCTGGGCAATCTGTAGTAATGCTTCACTATTGCACTTTTCCTTATATCAAGATTGAATCTCCCCACTTTTAATTTGAAACAATTTCCCTTTTTCCTATCACAGAAGACCCTGCTGAAGGGTCTGTCCCTTTATTTCTTATAGCTCCCCTTTAGGTACTAAATGATCCCATGGAACGTGATCATCTTCATTGTATCCCTTACTGGTGAGGCCCTGAGTCATGTTGTATTTTCTTTTGGAATATATTGCTACATGGCTTTTTTCTGGATGTATGATTTATATACATGGGTCCTCCTGTAGATACTCTAAAATATGTATCAGAACAAAAAGAAGTAAACAGAAAGAGAATTTCACTACACTATACTGCAAAATAAAAGTGTCTCCTCTTACTATGGCGATAAAGGCTTTTGGTTCTGCTGATTCCCGGCTTGTGGTAATGAGGTTCAATCACCTGAATGACACAGTATCACTGGTGTCAGCATGAGATAAAAGCATGCAGTGACAATTCTGCCAATGCTGCTGAACAAAAAGCAATTCAAAATAAGCCTGTGTGTGGTTCTACAGCGTATGTGTGCACGTACACATATTTAAATACAAAGTATATGAATGAATACAACACCGCTGTAATTCTAACCATATGCACACAGATATGTGACAGCTGGAAAATGTGAGAGCTGAAAAACTTGACCACTACTTGTTAGCAGTGCATCCCTAAGTTAGCCTGAGTCCCAGTTCAACCCAAACACATGCTTAGTTTCAGCACTGCCATCCAGTTTCCCCTTAAGCCAATAAAGCACAAGCGCACATTTATGTTTAAGCAGCAACCTAAAGAAGCATGCAGCATTGCTAAATAGAGACTACTGAGTGGAGGTCTACTGTGTGAGAAAGAAAATGGAGAGAGCCACATGTATTGAGGAAAGGATCTCAACTGTATGAAAAATGTAACTGATGTAATTATTTTCTTGTACTTGGCTCTGACAAATTGATTCAGTTTCTGGGGTAAGGAATATGATGACTGTTTTAGAAATATGTTTTACATTACGTGATGCATTTTCATTTGGTCAAAAAGTTGACTATAAATCAAGTTGAAACATATCCCCAATACCGAAAGCCTGGGCAAGGGTTTACAACTGATGTTAATGCAGAGTCTTCAAGGGGATAGAAGGATGGTGAATCTGTATCATGAAATTAATGGGACTGCTGCTGCAATTGTACAGTTTCAGAAAAGAAAATCCTTAACTATTTGAAAGTGGAAAATTGATTTTTGTTTGCTTTTATTATTATTTTATTTATTTATTCATTTATTTTTGCATGTGAGACTGAAAATTCCAATGTATTCTTTTAGCTATTATTATGTGATAAGAATTTTTGATTAAATTCTAAGTTTCTATATCACCTAAGATTAGTACTAAACCTATCTCCAATCCAGATGAAGATTTCTGGATTCTAAATCTACTTGGAAAACTCTGGTAGAGCTCAACCAAAAAGGAAAGCTACAGTGGCTTGAGAGCAAACAGCAGCCAACATGTAAGAGAACCATTTTCTTTCTGTCCTGTTTACTCCAGCTGAAGAACTGGCTGCAGCCAAGCAGAAGAATGGAGCATTAGGTCTTTAGTGAGAATATGATCTGAAGTGATCACTGTCAGCACCTAAGTCAAACATACAGTGGAAACTTTACCTGATACATGCTACCTACCGAAAGGAATTCCTCTTGCATTCTGGTGTAAAAACTGAGGAAGACATCTCCAGTTAATGGAAGTAATGATTGTGTATATGGTTTTAATCATGATGATCACTGTGTAGACTTGCTGATAAATCTAGATGCTGAAAATGATTTAATACTCAACAGGCTGAAATGATATGAGTTTAAATATTGAATTCTCCTTTCAGCATGGCTGCTGTCTTTTTGAAAACACAGAGCTCTGTCCCTGTTGATCCAGGTCCATTCACTGGTAGGTAAGTGAATGTGCAGAATTCCCTCTTTATCAAATGTATTTGGTAGCTACCCATTGACACTCATCAACACTTGCTGAATGTTTATGGAGACCAAACAGTGGATGAGAGCACTGTGAGATGCTGGGTGGTGCATTTCAGCAGTGGGGCATCAGTGACAGTGGGTCACCTCCACTGGTACAGTTTTTTATGAGTGCAGTATGCAGGCTCTTGTTCATTGCTGGCAAAAATGCATAGCTACTGGTAGTGACAACGCTGAAAAATAGTACTTTGTAGCTGAGAATTTGCTCCATCAAATGGTGTTATTGTGCTTTTTGCATCTGCTGTGGTTTCCGTGGAAACAAATAGGAGGCATTACTGTCAGAGCAACCTATTTAAGTATCAACACCAAGCTCTTCTCCATGACAGCTTCAGCAGCAGTGAGGGCCTGGAAAGAGGAGACAGGAGTCTTTTTGCTTCTCTTTACAGTGTAATAAAGGTGACTGTGTCCTTCTGTCCAGTTCAACAGATAAGCAACCAGGATCAATCTTTTTAATGAATCCGCGATGAAGGAGAAATTGAATGCTCTCAACATGATTTGTGAGAAGAGCTACAAAACTGTCTGGAAAATTTCTCCTCCATAGAAGGACGGAAGAAGCTTGGTCTCCTTGGCTTATTACAGTGGAGTCTGAGCATGGATTAGATCACAGGGCTTTGTGGGAACAAGCTAAAAATAAATGACAGTATTATCATGAAGACTGATTTATAAATATTTACTGACCCGGCCAGTGAAATATGGAAAATGCCTGTGAAGAATCAGCAAGCTTCACTGCTGTGATGGGAAAGCTTTAGCATAAGTTTGCTTAAAGCCACCTCACTAAGCACAGAGTGACACAAATGTGTGGATCATGGCAAGGAGACACAGAAGCTGGTGTGTCAGTGAGCTCATGTGGTGCCCTCCCACGGCTGGAGCATCCCTAATGATGATGCTGGAGAAGGAGAAAGGGATGTAGCACAGGCAGACATGTCCTCCTTTTCTTTCTCCACAGGTGGGAGCACATCTGAGTTCACTGGGGACATGGAACAGCCTCAAATAGAGTGTAGATCCCGAACACAATAACACCACTGAGACACCACAGCACTACTTGTAAATGCAAGGAGAAACATATGATTAGCATAGCAAAAAGAGGTGTCCTAAAGCAAAGCAAGGTATTTGTCAAAATAGTGGAAATCATATTGAGTTTGATTTGTGCAGCACAGGAGCAAAGTGGCATATGTTTAAAAGAAATCATCATATGAGAATTTGCATTTTGGGAAGAGACCCCCAGGAGGGGAACTACCTGTTAATAGTGAGTCTGGATGAACCACATCTATATGCAAGTGATGCTGCAAAAAATTCAGACAGCAGGCATTTATTTTCTCTCTTTCCTCAGCCAGAACATCACTTTATTGTGGGTTTTTTTTTTTTTTTTTTTTTTTTTTGTTTTTTTTTTCCTTAGCTCTGCAATTCAAGTTATTAATTAACTAGTATTGCCAAGGGAGTTTTTGCTGCAGGTCGTCAATTTACAAATAACTTTTCTAATTTAAAACCTGATCTGGAGACCTATTGCTGCCAAAATACAGCACATTAAATTCCAGTTAAGTACTTAATTAATATAGATAAGTGTAAAATACAAATTGCCCTTACGATGCAGGTACAGAACCTCCCTAGACAATGCAAACATCAAGGTTCAAGCAGACGGAACAGGGATATAGGATTAACCACATCTGCATTTCTAGTTTGAATAGTTCATTAACAAAGGGATGGCATAATATTTACTGTTCCTCATTCTTGGTGCTTATTGCTAGCATCATATTCATTTAACAGTACACTATGATTACATTCATCTAACAGTACACTGTTATTACACTTGTAGTTGCAGTTGGATGCTTCCCATTGCTTTCATTTCTCCCACAGCACTCCAACATTTTAACAGCTTCAAGGTCTAACCATGCAGTTTCTGCCTGACAAAATTCCCATTGGATTAAATGTTGTAAGATTATTTCAGTATTTGGATGCACAGTAACAAATAAATAAATAAGGCGGGGATGGGGGAGGAGATGGGAGTATTCCTTGCCTTTCTCTGTATAATCCTCCTTGCCAGGAATGGAGAGCAAAAAATCTGTTATGGCCTGACACACTTCCATACTGTATCAATTCCAGGTGAAACAAGACCCCTCTCACCTGCAAGGTGAGAGAGATGTTGTGCTCACCTCATGCATCCACTTTGCTTCCCTTGTCTCTCTGGAGATGAATGAGCCCATCCTTCTCCCCAGACAGTGCCAGCTCATATTTCCTTTAACTTCACTGGAGAGCTGTCTAGCATCATTCAGTGCCTGGATAATTAACTGAAAAGCCCCATTGTTTCCTTGCTTCAAAGTGCAGGGAATTTGGCTTGGTAGTGCTAATGGGATTGCATGTCATTTGTGGAATTTGCTTAATCACTGCCTATTGACTTTCTGGCTAAATCAAATTATTTTAGCCATATTGATTGCACAGTAATAAAACTGCTGTGAAAACCTTCTCATTAAATGTTATAAGTATCCCCTCTAATTCAATGGAAATGCCCCGTTGTTTTCATCTGGTTCCCTAATGATTAAACCAGTTCTTTCAACTCGATTGTACAACAATGTCTGAAAGTACTGATAAGTGACCTTTCCATTTCTTTTGATATTGAGCACTGTGCCACTTGGTTTTAAAACTGGAGAACATTCACTGTCCATTTCTACACAGTCGCATTTGTGTGTAGGTGCCTACAGACAGAACTGGTGTGGTTTGTGGCAGGAGCACATCCCATTCACTAGTTCAACCTCTAAAGGTGATCTGTTGATATATCATCCTCATTTGGAGCTGTAACTCCCCAGGCCTGGAGAGTCAAAATGCCCCAATGTTTTCATGAGCCACTGTGAGGAAGAGTTTTAAAGAAATATTCTGCTAAGCCTCTTGTAGCACATGTCAACTGCACCGATGGCTACAAACCTCCCTTCCTCTGCTGATTTTTTCAGCATCCAATTCTGTTAATTATTGCTGTTCTATTAAACTTGTCCCTGGTATATTACTCTGCTGACCTCTACTTTCTAGCATCACGGTCAACATGAAGGACATCAGCTTCCAGGCGGTAACATCTGCACATACAAACAGCACCAGCATACTTGCTCTGTGGATGAGGACACTCAAGGTCAGTGCTTACAAACAATCCGGAGATGGCTTTTATCTGACGAGGATGCTTACCTACAGGAACAAGCTACCCTTTTGAAAAGAACTACATCAATAGCATGAAATAGCTTACCACAAAATTACCTCCTTGCTGAACATGCATTCTCAGCAGGAACACACAGTCAGCTCCATCCCACCTCAGGAAATGATTGAGAGCTTCCTGAGAACTTCCTGTGCTGAAAGACCATTCTATCTTCAATAAAGTTTTCCCACAGCAATTCTCAACTGGCCCCAGCATCCAGCACCCACCTTTGCATCTCGCTGTTGCTATGTGTAGCACATTCCCTGTAGACCACCAGGTGTCAAACACACTCAGGATGTGCCTACACCAGAAACTTGGCACTGTACCTGCAGCTCCTTGCCAGATGAAGCAATCCCCACCACATCAGAGCTCCTGGCCCCTCTCTTGTGTTCCCTGGGACCTGCTGCGCTTCTCCCACTGTAGCTGCTCACAGATGAGAAGAATACATGGACTTACATAGCTATAACGAGGGCAACAAGCAGAACTGCCAGTTATCTCTGAGGGAGCACTTCTCTCAGCTCCTGGGGCTGATCCTCTACTGGAATCCCCAGGGGAACCTGCAGCTTTTTGTTGAATAACATAAGTATGGGCTCTGCAAGGCCAGGAGCCATAGAACACCCTGCTCCCTCCCGCTGTAGGAACACATGGTGGTTGTTGTACCCCCTGGAGGTGATCATCTTGCCTTAGTGATCATCTGCTCACCATTTATTGAGAGTTCAATCATTTCCAGTCACAGATAGGCTGTTAAAATATTAGCACAATTACTTTCAACTTAGCCCGAACAGAGGTCTGGTCTTCCCTCTAAGTGTATGCTTATCTGTTGCTCCAGTGGAAGACCCCTCCTCTTCCCTTGACTTCTCTGTCTCCCTTTGGTGTGACATGAATCAGGCCCTCATTCACCTGCCCTGCACATGAAGCTCCTGTAAGACCACACCCAACTCGTGGTGCCTCAGCGATATGCAGCTCTGGTCCCCATCACCTCTCTGGGGCCTTGGGGGAGGAAGAGGGCTTGCTGTGAGACTGAACATCAGGAAAAGTTTCTCCCCAGGAAGAGTGGCGATACATCAGAGCAGACTGGTTCGAGGCGTGGGAGACACCGTCCTTGGAGGCATCCAAGAAACACGGAGCTATGACGCATCCCTGAGGAACATGGTTAGCGGGCAGCATTGGCGGTAGGTGGACGGCTGGACTAGATGATCTTAGAGGTCTTTTCCAACCTTCACGATTCTAAGATTCGGCGACAGGACATCGGACAGACGCAGCCCGAGGGGGGTGCGGCCCGCGGCCACCAGGGGGCGCGGCAGTGGCGGCGCGGAGGGGCGGAGCGGGGCGCGCAGTCCCCGCGGGTCGCGGCGCGGGGCGCAGCCGGACCGGGCGGGCAGCGCAGAGGCGCGGGGCGGGCACAAAAGCGAGGCGCTGAGCGGTGCCGTCGGGGAGTTGGTGCTGGAGTTGCCGTGAGGGGCTCGCAGGATGTCGGCGGGGTGGTGGAGTTGGACGCGGGTGCTGAGCGCGCTGCTGTGGGTGGCCCTGGTGCGCTGCTACAACGTGGACGTGGGACGTCCCGTGGTCTTCCAGGGCCCCAACGGGTCCTTCTTCGGGTACTCGGTGCTGCAGCACTACCACGACAGCACGCGGTGGTGAGTAGCGGGCGGGGGCCGGGGCAGCGGCGCTGGGGGAAACGGGACCGACTCGAGGAGCGGGAGCCGTTTGCCTCGCGGGCGGTGCCGGCCCGGCTGTGAGCAGAGGGTGCCTCCGGGGTACAGCGGGTGTTCGCTCCTGCCCCGGTCTGCCGCGAGGGGCTTCTCGTGCGAATGGGACTTGTTGTTTTAGGAGCGATCGAGGACGGAAAGTTTAGTTGCGTCCGAAAGAATCGTGCCGCTGGCGTGCTTCCTGCTTGTCTCGGTGGCTGGAAGGAGCCTCGGAGCGGGGTCTGCCTCTCCCTGTCCGGTGAGAGGCTCTTTGTTAGAATTAAAACTGCCTTCTCTTAATGGGACCTAGCTGGTGTCTGCCTTCCTTCTAATGTGCCGCTGCCAGTGAATGTCCACAGAGCTTCTCTTTATCTTCGGCGCTGACGGCTCAGCTGTGCTGGGGGAACTGAGGGGCACTGTGATAGACATAAGTGTATTCATGCCGCGTCCAGTTCTTTAAAAATGGACTTCTTTCAGCCCCCTCCTCCCCTTCGCTTAAGATGAGTTGTGCGCTCTGCCTTTTGCATAGCGGCTTTCACGGGGCGGTTGTGGCCGGGGGCTTCTCGGGCCGCTTCACAAAGGGAGAAGAGCCCCCGGAGAAGGAGAGCGCTCAGCTGGCAGCCGCTGCTCGGCTGGGACAGGAGCGCCGGGATGGGGATGCGGAAAGCGGCCTCTCGCGGGCGGCGGGGGCTCACGGCGGGTGGGCGAAGGCTGAGCGGGGCGATGCGGGGAGGTGGAAGGGGTGCGGTGCGTGTGCGTAACGGGCAACGTGAGCTATCCTCGGGTGGCACCTGCTGGTGTGACCCTTTGGGTTGGAGGCGGAGCGGTGCAGGTACCTGCGACATCCCTCTGGCCTGGGAATTGAGCGGGGCCGGCGGCACCGGGAGCCCTTTGAGGACACGCATCTGTGTGGGGTCCGATGCTCTCATTTTGCTCCCGGTTTCTGCTGGGGAGCTTATTTACGGAGAAGCACCCAGAAACAAAACACGTCTGAGATGGCCACGTCGCGTTAAACAGATAAATCGGGGCTTAGCCCTGACACCTGGGAGCTCGATGTGCTCAGAATTGGCACCGGGCTGTCAGAAACCACGAGGGTGGGGCTGTCAGTGCTGATGGGGAAAGCCCTTCTGTCAGTATGGAACAGGGGAGCTTGTTTTCATGGCTGCTTCAGGTTCCCGTGCCCAGCAGAGGTGATAACAGTTTGGGGAGATACAGTCAAAAATATTCTTATTTTTCACAAATACTGGTCTTAATACGTAGATGGAGTCTGAAGATGAAGGCCCAGCGCTGCGTTGCTTTGCTCTTGAAGGTATATGCAGCTGTCTTCCAGGTTTCTGAAGCTGTCATTCTGTGCTGGAGAGGCAGCATCAGTTTTAAATGGTTGATGTGTTTCTTCTGGAGAGCTTAAAAGATCTGGCCATTCTTTCTGGACATTTAGACCATTGAAGGGCTGAACCTTGGTCAGTGCCATTAGCTTTGTCTTTTTCATCTGAAAAGGGCATGAAGGCTTGCAGTGTTGTAAAGCAATATTTCAAAGCCATATTCATACTGGACAAAGCCTTACTACAGATGCCACTTCAGAGCATAAAAGCCTTTGATTTCCATTGTAAAGTGATTGCAAGTTGCATAAAATTCAAGTACAAGATACAATCTTAGTTTTATTGTATGAGTGCAGAGGGAAATGGTTAGCAGGATGGATGACAGTTTGTCAGGTTTTTTTGTGCACATAGCTTTTGTGTGCAAAGCTGTAGAGCTGTTTTCTTAGTTGGCTTGTAGGGTTAATGGGTGATGGTGATATGCTGGGGATAGCGTGAGGGCTGGTATACCAAATAAGTATAACAACGCTGTTTTTGAACACAGACTCCACCATGAGCAATGCAGTTGTGCCAGAGATGAACAAGAGCCATCATGCTGCATTCATAGAAATGTGCACCAGTGGAACTGACCCATTGGCACTGATGCCACTGCTGAAACACCACCCACCATCTCAGTGTGCTCACGTCCACTGTTTGGTCTCCATAAATGTCCAGCAGCTGTTGAGGAGTGCCATTTTTTCGGCATGGAGGAATTCAATGATGCACCTGTGCTTCAGATGCACTTCCATGTCAAACAGTGTTTGGTCAGACTTCTCCTCTGCTGCCATCTGTCGCATAGCAACAGTATGCAGTGGAATACTGGTGGTAGGGTTCAGCCCCTACTACCATACCACCACCATCTGCCTCCAATGTTGTGGGCCCTTGCAATAAAATAGGAGGCATTACTTTTGGAGCAGCCCTTGTATGTAGTAAAAAGGTTTGCTCTTCATCCCACTGTAACATGCAGCTGCTATTAATAGCCATAGTGTTATTTTGTGTGTGTGTGTATGCCAGTTTTATTCTTAGCTTTATAGCTTTTCTTTATGTGAAGAAGCTTTATGGTTTTAGTTTCTCATATTTTGTCGGCCTAACTGCTGCTATGGGAAGATAACCTAGGTTAACTTTGAGTTGTGATACTTTGGTCATACATGGCTTGCAGGGTCATCTATGCACTATGTAAGCCTGTAAAATGCGATCAATTATATCCAAAGCTATCTCTTGCCTATGTAAATTTATGTTAACATGCTCCAAAGCATTGGAGAATGTTATTGTGATAGCTTAGGGTTTCTTAATCTTCATTGCCCCAGGGCCCAGTGTTCCCCTAATGTACTTATGATTATCAGAGCATCTTAGTTGAAGCATCTTCTCAGCAGTCCGTTTCATATACGTAGAAAATCACTCTCATAATAAAATGATATCTGTAATCACCAGCTCTTCAACTTTAGTGTTTCAGCCACGCATTTTTCCACACCACAAAGGCACTTACCTGCGTTGTTTGCTGCAAGCCTGTAGATTTTAAGCAAATGAAGTCAGAGTTGGGTTATTTCTGATTTATATGGACCAAGTATTCTTGAATGAGGGATATTTCATTTGAGATGTTGTGTCAGATGCAGACACAGAAGTTGTCTTCATCCCCCATCCACAGAAGTATTCATCCTCCTCTACAACTGTGGTGTAGGTCTGTGCCTCTGACCTGTCTGAAATAGTTAATTCCAGAAATCCTTCCTTCTACGAGTTGTTTTTGCACAGTTTCTTTCTCAAGAGTAGCTTGTCATCACAGATGTGCTGAGGTTATTGTTTTTTCTGACAATGCCCCGTTTTCCTTCCTTACCCGGGTTTTGTGACTGTAAACCTTGAAAGATTTACCCAGCTCCCTATCGTTCTCATTTCCAGCAAAGCAAGGATCCAGGTGTTTGCTTGCATTTGGAGCACGGACAAGCTGAAGTGCTTCTGTTCTCTGGAAACAATTTTCGAGCTTGGACTAAAGACCCAGCATAGTGACCAAGAATGTGACTTTCTCTGCTTTTGTGAAGAGACGATGCAAGAACAAACAATGTCAATTTTGCACCAGTAAAAAAATGTCAGTGATGTGACATCTCTCATCGTTCTTTTATTAATATGGTGTTACTTTATCTCTCTCCTTTCCCCATCTTACCAGCACTCCCCCAAATCCCACAGCAAGTCCAGGTTAACAACTTCATCTTTTCTGGCAGCATGATCCGGCACTAAAAAGTAATGGAGTTGGTTTAGCTGCACGACATCCTGCTGTGAGAATTACAGCAAGGAATGAGCGTAGCTGTTGTGCTGCACCCTTTCAGCCCCGTGCTTCACTGGATTGTGCTGCTGCTGCTGAAACACGGGGCTGGTTTTGCACCTCAGGCTGGTGGTTGTGTGTTGTTGGGGTATGGTGAGTGCGTAGGTAACCCACAAAAGATGTGGTAACAGATCAACCTGTTGGAGGATGGATGCTGTGTTAATGTTGTTGTGTTGTATTTGTGATGCTGTAGATGGACTTGGGGTGTTTGGAGAAAGTGGAGAGTCTGGGCTTGCTGATGTTGCTTATAATCTGTCATCCAAATAATGTTCCTCACACTTCTAGTTCTGCACGTATTAGATGAACTGCTGTGAATTTTATTTTAAGGGCTTAACAAGTGGCAGAGACCCTTCTGATAGAGGAAAAAACTCAAGCGGGGTATGCTGGTGTATACTCTATCCTGGTGCTGCCTTTGAAATCTGCTGTGGTATGTGGGGATATTTAAAGACTTTTTTTTCCCCTGCCACTTAACATTGCAGTGAAGTGAGGTGCCCACACTCCACAGTCCTTGAGCTATGATTGCCTAATTGCTGTTGGCGTGCTGCGTGCTGATGCTTGGTGTGTTTGGCATCCTTCCACGCCATTGGGCAGCTCGACACTTCCCTTCGCTGCTCTTTCACTAAACGTGGCACTTAGCTTCCAAATCTCTGTGTCCTGAGGGTCAATCACCAGTAAAGTAACAGTTACTGTTCTGCAGAAAGTAATTTTAAGGATGTGTGGATTTCCCTGTGGCCAGAAATCTCCTCGTCATCCATTAATACTGGTTGATGCAGCACCTGCAATGTGATGATTTTGGCTGCACAATTGCAGAGTTATCTCCATACAGATGAGGATGTTTGTCCTTGAATATGTGAGCGTGGATTCAAGAAGAGAAAGTTTAATTGGCCTCTCTGCTTACTGCTTCTCATGTCGGCTTAGATCCCAGTACTTAGTTCACATGGCCAGTGAGATGTGGCCAACTCATGGAGATTTCTGTGTACATCAAGTAAAAGAGACCTTAAAATGGCCCCAAATCCCACTTTTACTGCCCTTGGTTGTCTTCAGGAGAAAGTGATTCCTTTCTCTTGGTTGGGTTTCCTGTTTAAGGTGTCTCCCTGCAGCTGCTCACAGATATCCTAGGTGGATTCCTGCGGAGTGTTATGGCCGTGGATAACCTCTGCAAAGAGTACCAACCTCATCATGAGCCTTTGCAAAAGGTTGCAAGACTCATGCTTATGTTCTGACAGGACTCTAGAGCAGCCCCAATGAGCTCTACTACAGCATTAGTAATTTTAACCTAGGGCTATGTTGGATGGTTGTCTGATAATAGCAAAAACCTCAGAGTAGTACTTCTGTGGGCTTTTTACATATCCTTGTATTTAGGCCAGGTGAGCATGCACAATGCTGAATCACAAGAGTATTTGAGGCTCTAGGGCATAATTTTAAAATGCATTTCTGTTTGTACATGGCAACAAAGAAAAACACCTTTTCTGTCTGCAATGCTGTTTCATAGAAATCTCAGTAGATTTCCAAGGTGTTTTAGTGCATAGGGAGAACACAAAACATACATTTGTTTTCGCTCAATGAGCTTCCAAATATTAGGATGCAAAAGAGTCTTATTCCTAGGTCTGCTGAGGAATCTTGTGACATTTAAATAGGTCACCTTCTTCCAACAGGTTAAACACTTGTGTACAGAAACTAATTAAAGATTTAAGGGAATCTTTTATTGGCAAGAGTAATACACTAATATTCCAGCCTCAATTCTTTGAATAAAACTGAAATGAGTGGTACATGGTGAATGCTGACCTGAGCAGGCCAAAAGTGCATGGCCCAGCAGCCATCGCCCCAAAGGTATCTTCCCAGGGTCTGGGCAAGCATGGCTCACATCAGCCAGAGCAGGAAATCTGCTGAGGCTTTATCCTCTGTGGAGGAAGTGCAAGAGTGAATGGATGAAACAAGATCCTGAGATTACATAGAGTGTGATGTAGGTAAGCTACCAATTTTGGGTGTCTGGTATTCAGGATAATCCAAAATAGATTTGCTTCTGGCACACGTTAGTGGCTGCTTCCTTGTGCTCAGTCCATGTGAAGAGATGGCAACAAACTGGTTTTTGAAAGGTGTGTTGTTCACTCAAGACAATTTGAGTAATGTAATCTGTGGCAGTAGCCTGCTCCAATCTGTAATTACAGGTTTTTTTTTCCATTTTAGCCTTTTTTCTTCTTTTTTTTTTTTTTTTTTAACAGAGCCAGTGAGTCTTTGTGATTTATTCTCCTTAAGCTCCATCCGGGGTTCTCCAACCCAAGGTCGCTTGCAGTAATTGCTGATTCAGATTTACTTGGAGTTTACTTAGAGTTAGAAGAAAGCTTTGTTTAAACTGGAGGTCAGCACAGCTTACCTTATCTTATTTTTGTTAACTGTTCATAGAAACAGTTTCTTGACATTTGCAATTTGAACCTGTAACTCTTTAAACTAGTAATATCCCCCCTTTATTTGCTTTTGTTAAACTTCATGATTGTCAGTAAGTGAATGACACATGTTCATTGCCTGTGTAAATGAAACTGACTGGCATTTGATTTTCTGCCTGCTGTTTGCATGGTGGGATTTCCATGTCAGACTGTTACTTCAGGATCTTTTGCTATAACTCCACAGTGTGCTCAGGCCTTCGTAGGCTTCAGCAACTTAAGCTTTTCAGCCGTTAATTCTTCTCACTTGTGAAAATAGAACCTGCGGTATTTAGGACAGACCCACTGAGCTTCTCTAAATAATACCACTTTGCTTGTGAGACTTGGAAGGAAACAGTTACTCAGTGTTGGGGTTGCTCTTCATTTTTTATTTCCATCTGTCATGGGATGGTTTTGTGATATCTGGAGAAGCGCGTTAGAGAAGAATCACCTAATGGCAGCTATATGACACATACATGCCCCAGGTCTCCCTGAGGTGATGATGGGTGGTGGTTGGCTTTGGAACTTCAAATAGGAGGCTACTGAGGAGGATAACAGAGAAGTCATTTAAAAGAAGGAAAGCTGCTCTTTTGGGACTGATACTGGGCTGCTTGTCTGTGCTGGGCTGTGCACAGATTGACTCTGCAGCAGTAATTCCCTTGGCTAAACCAAGACAGGTGCTTCCCTGCTCTGCTGCTTCCTACCAGGTTGTGTGTGCAGGCTGGGCCTACACACACAAGCACTGAGGTCTGACTTAACTGTAAGTAATAGCTGATGGCAGAGCAAGGTACTGTGGAAGAAATTTGGTCCTGTGTTGTTTTTCCTGTTTTTATTTTATTTTAATCTGTAATTACATAAAATCTTCTGCTAATAGAGTTGCCTCGACATTCTAAGCAATGATTAATCTTTAGCTGGCTGGAAGCATTCAGGTTCAGGTTTCTTCCTCTCAGGGCTGTGTGTTTTAGGTCTTGTTTGTTTGTTGTTGTTTTTTTTTTAATGCCCATAGAGATGTAGTTAAAGCCGAGGAAAAGTAGATGTGAGCTGAGGAAAAATAGATGCGCTGCTGTTGTCTGTCTTAATACTTTTCTGAATGCTATCTGGGGTGAGAAAAGGAATTGCTTTACAAGCGTTATACTCCTAATGGAAACTTAATTTATTAAAGAATTCATGGCTTTCGTGGTATCACTAATGGGAAAAAAATGCTTTTACTGTTGGTGTTGTTTTCAGTTTGTGAATCAATATTATCATTTTACAAAGTTTCTGGAAGGACTGCTGTAGCTGAGGAATCCCTGGCAATGGGAACCTTGATGTTGTTTGTTATTTTTTTGTTTTCTCATGCAGTTAAGAACTTGTTACTCTTTGTTTGGTTTCCAGGGTCTTGGTTGGAGCTCCCAAGGCTGACTCTAGATACAGCTCCTCTATTCAGTCCCCAGGAGCAGTATTTAAATGTCGAGTCCACACCAATCCTGACAGAAGATGCACGGAGCTGGATATGGGTCGAGGTGAGTAGCAGTGATACTTTGAGGGGAGGGGTCATAATACGCCCCATGTGGCTACCAGCCCTGCCAGTCTTGAGTCCCAGCTTTCTCTATGTGAGTCCTACTTGTATGCTTTTGTATGTAGTCAGGATTGACTCTTTTCTCAGACATACTGTCAAAATCAGCCTATTCCTTAAAACTCTGGTCTAAAACTTTCTGCTGGATGGAGAAACTGAAGTCATTAAGCATTTCAGTGTTCTTGGTCATGTGATTAGCATTACTGAATTCTCCATCTATAGCTAGAACTATGTTAGTATTGTTTTGTAAATCTTTTCATGTTTGAGTTAAACAGAATTTATTTTTATGAAGCTTTCATAGATTACAACAGTACTTTGGCTATGTTTCACTTGTCCATCTACCACAGTGTAAAGCATCTTTAATGGGTTCACAAATACTGCCTGTTGGGACTAAAAATGTAGCCCTCATTAAAATAATAATAATAATAGTAATAATAATGAATGCCCCAGATCTCACATTCCAGGATATTTTTGCTTTGATTGCATTCTGGAAGCAATTGCGGGTCTATTCCACTAACTTCACTTGGATGTCTTATTCAAATAAAGCTATGGGTGTACTGCAGTAGCTGCTGGCTGCTTGGAATTGATATCCTCTTCTATGGATGGTGCCTAGTGACGTTGGGAGCACCACCCTGAGTAGTGCTTACTAGAAATAGTAATTGGGATGAAGGGGACAGGAAAAGCACTGACAGGCAGGTGTTTGATGGCAATCACTTTTCTGAGAGATTACTTTCTAGATACTTGCATCTCCTTTCCTTGCTGCCATTCTTTTCCTCCTGCAGGCAATTCTCGGGGCGTGCTTTGTGGAAAGACGTGTAAAGAAGACAGAGACGATGAATGGATGGGTGTGAGCCTGGCTAGGCAGCCTAAGGCTGGTGGAAGTGTGCTGGTAGGTCCGCTTCTCTCTTTGATCTCATTAAAATCATTGCTGCTATCTGACTCTAATGCTAAATGCATCAAAATTAATGTGTTTGGTAGTGACTGATGGAGTCCAGCTTTATGGGCAGTGAATTCTGTAGTCCTTTCCTTCAAGCAGAAGGAAAGTGAGCTCCAGCCAGAAAGCTGTTTTTGTAGACAAATGACTTCAAAGCAATCACCTGACTCGTGTCACCTAAGGGCTTCCTTCCAAATCTGGAGGATTAAATCTTCAAACAGAATAAGTAGAACTTTGATGGTGAGGTATCTGCTGTTTTGCTCTTTTTGTAGGTTGTCTGTGTTTATGTGTGTATTCATTTTCCACAAGCATATACATTACATATCAGAACTCACCATGAAAAATGTAAGATGAGACTTTGGGGAAATATTTTGTCTTTATGTATATGTATTTTCCATTAATGAGGCGGAAGCATTGAAAGTGAAGATGAATTAGTTGTGTGTGGGTGGCCTCGCTGTCTTTGATATGGCTACCATGCAAATAGAAGAGGTCAAGGAGAGCAGATGTGGGTCTTTCGGATGTGGAATTTATTTCTGCAGAACATTTCCTGTACTGGGAAAAAATCTTAAGAACTGGACAAATACCTTTTTAAAATATATGGGTATATTATGGTCAACATTTTGCCTGTGTCTTGCATCTGCTGTTGAGTTCTGTCTACCCTGGGAGTTTGTGAAGGAATGCTAAATGAATAAGAAACATTTTTACAAAATAACTGTGTGAAATATGTGGCTGGTAAATTTCAAGCTCATGTCGCAGTACATGACCTACTTAGTCAAGTGAAGAAAGCTGCTTAATGTGAAGGCATTTTATTTAGCATGTATTTAGATGCTTTAGCACTACAAGTCCTTGCACACTGACCTCCCACGGGGTTATAGTGCAGTGTGATATTACAGTGGTATTTTGTCTTATTGTCTCTGCTGGTGCACAGCTTGCCAGTGTTTTAGAGGCTGGCTGGCCCATTACCTTAGTTGAATGTTTTAACTATGTTAGATTGTAGAAGAAGAGGGAAAAGCAGAATGGGAGAAATAAAATACATTATAAATGGGCAGCAGAGCACAAAATGAAAGCATTCCAACTAGAAGAGTAGGTAAGCAATGTATGTTTTCAAGGGATAACCCAGTATGTGTGCTTAGAAGAAGTCTGCTTGATGACTGGGGAGTAATGTGTTCTGATCCAGACAAACCAGCCTCATGCTATGATTCTGTGTTGGAAGTGTGCAAGGTCAGGCTGGATGTGGCTTTGAGCAACCTGATGGAAGGTGTCTCTACCCACAGCAGTGGGGTGTGGAGCTGGGTGATCTTTAAAGCACTTTTCCAACACAAACCATTGCATGTTCCAAGGCACATAATTCTCGTGATCTTATAGTCATTGGCCCAAGCTAGACTAATTCTTCTGTCATTTTCAGAAGCTAAGCAAAAGCTGCGGAGAGGGAAGTGTATGGAAAAAGCCAGGCAACTGCCAGAGCAAGGGCTGGCTGCTCACTCAAAACAGAACATTTTTAAAGTGAAAAGTTGAGGAACTATCAGGCTATTTAGGCCCAGTGTCTTCCCAGCAGTAGGAAAGCTGTGTTCTGAAAGGAGTCCTTGCAGCTGAAAGGAGGCTGTGGTGAACTGGGGGTTGGTCTCTTCTCCCTTATAACCAGCAATAGGGGTAAGGGAACAGCTTCAAGTTGTGCCGGGAGGGGTTTAAGTTGGACATTAGGAAAAATGTCGCCAAAAGAGAGTTCAGGTGCTGGAATTGTTTGCCCAGGGTGGTAGTTGAGAAAGTACTTTCCCAAAAGATCTTGCAAGTGCAATATTTTTGTGTTCAGTAGCCCTGGACTCTTTTATTAGTTTCATAAATATGAGCAGTCACTTTTTAAACCCACGTGAACTCTTTATGCTCTCGATGTCTTACGTTCGAGCATTTATTTCCACAGTGTAATTATGGATTGTAGTTGCTCCTTTTGCTTTGAAATTGCCTGATGGCTTAGATTTGTCTTATCAGTTTTCCCCCTAATCAGATTACCCTTCTTCGGCTGGAAACAGCAACTTCAGTGGAAAGAGGAAGGTTAGGCAGTGTTCACGAGGCTTGGCTAGTGTTAGGTAACATGGATTGTGTCTGAGCCCATTGTGTGCCAGGATATTACTGAAACAGTTTCAAACTGATAATGAAGACTTAAAAAAATGAACAACTAAGAGTATCTAAAAAAATAAACTTCAAGTTTGCAGTTTAGTGGCTTCCTGTCCTGGGCTATACTCAGTCAATATTTGTGTTAATCAAAGTGCTATAATAATACAGCTGAGATTGCTGGCTCTTCCCAAAGTGAAATGGCAAAATTCTTTCTTTTGCTTTTGTTGGGAGAGGAGCTGAGGACAGTGCATTATGATTTGGAGATAAGCCAACATGCTTTAATCTTGTTCTTTGGAAATACCTGCCACATCTGTTGTTACTCTGCTTTTTATCATGTGTTGCCATTTTTTACTTTAAGCAGCTGACTTACTGGCACATTTAGCGATAAGCTTGCAGCAGGAAGGGCTGAGGGAGGGGAGCCCATCACTGTGCCAAAGCCTTCATAGTGAAGAGCAAACTAGAAGTAGTCTGACAGTGGTACATTTAAAAAGTCCCTTGTCTGGGCTCTTAACTTTAGGATTCAGCCCCTGAAGTGACGTCTTGGTCTTTGTGTTCCTTTTTCTATGATGCAAAGCCTATGGCTGGCATTCAGTCCTCAAGGAAGCAAAAAATATTTGCTGTTATGATCTATCTGTTATATCACAGTGATGCTATGTCTGCTAACATTAGAGATGTTAGCATGCTTGGTCCAGGAAGATTTTATTTTGCCTCAGGTGTTTCCTTTCTCCTGTGTTCCACATCAAATTCGAGTGACTCATCTCTGTTCCCAAAACCTTTTCAGACAGGTACCACCAGAGGAAGGTTTTAGCTGCCTTTCATTGTGTATCAGCTTAACTCATCAAAGCTGAGAAGTGGAGGGATCATGCGTTGTAATCCAAGCAAATAATTTTGTAAAGTCAGGAGAACCAAAAGCAACTGCAGACAAGTTTTGCTATGGCAGGGAGACAAATGTGCTAGTTGCCTAACAGCAGAGAAGTGAATTATGGGGGTGAGAGGGAGAGGAGGTGCTGAACTCCATTCCATTGGGAAAATATCAAAGTCTGGGGGAGACTGGGGAGAGGCAACAGCAGAATCAGGTTTACCAGTGGTTAATTGCGTTATGCTTCAGTATGCACAGGACTGAGGGTACGGAGAAGTTTTCATTACTGAAAACAAAGACACAGAAAATATCTCGAAAGATAAAAATAAAAGCCCACAAACAAAAATTAGACAACCCCCCCCCCAAAACAAAACAAAACAAAACACATAACCAAACAAAAATATCCAAACACATTACTAAGACACATCCACAGTCTCACCTTGATTTTTGAGTCTACTTTTGATGTGGAGGCTCTTTTTCTGTATTTTTTTTTTTTTTTACTTATATTATTCTCTCTTTCTTGGCCTCTGCACTTTGCTCCTGCTTGCTCCTGAGCAAAACCTGCTGCTTGTGATGAAATGCTGCTGCTCACCCTGTCTCTTTGTCATTTGTGCTCCATTGGGAGAGATTAGTAGGTAAATTTATGCAAGCCTTTGACACTTCAAAAGATAAAATGTCAGGGGAATTTGCAATATCATCGTGCTATATTGATCTTTCCATAGTTCAAAAAATATATGTATTCTTTATCATTTTTCACTTGAGTTAGTATCCAGAGTTGAGGTTGACTTAACTCCAACTTTAATGGTATGTGTCTTTATGGTACTGTCTTCAGAAAGAACATGTCTGTACATATTTGTGCTCATGGTACTGATCAGTCATAAGAGAAACTATTTCCTTTTTACCCAGAAAATGAACATTACTTCTGGTGCTGCTGAATTTTGAATGAGTGGTGCACAGTGAATT
This sequence comes from Excalfactoria chinensis, assembly GCF_039878825.1. Classification (NCBI taxonomy): domain Eukaryota; kingdom Metazoa; phylum Chordata; class Aves; order Galliformes; family Phasianidae; genus Excalfactoria; species Excalfactoria chinensis. The sequence continues at coordinate 95,153,345 of NC_092826.1, forward strand.
AAAGTCATAAGCCAAGTCCCTGAAGCTGTTCTCTGCTGGGCTGCTGGCATGCATTTGCCTGTCAGGCCAAGTGCACTGTAAGCATCCTTTGCTTGATTGGTGGCAATCTATGAATTATTGTCTTTTTAATTTGTCATAGAATCAATAAAACCATTTTGGCTGAAAGAAACTCAAAGGTCTTATAGTTCAACTTTCCTGTAATGAAAAGGAACAACTAGACCAAACTAGACCAAAATGCTCAAAGCCCTGTCCAGCCTGACCTAGAATGGCTCCAAGGACAGGGCATCCCCCATGCCTGTGGGCAGTCTGTTCCAGTGCCTCACTGCTCTTATTGTAAAAAACTTTTTCATGATATCCAATCTAAATCTATCCTATTCTGTTTTGAAACCCATTTTCCTCTTGTCCTATCACAACAGACCCTGCTAAAGAGTCTGTCCCCTTGTATCCTGTAGCTCTGCTTTAGATATTGAAAGACTACTATCATATTTCCCTTGAGACTTTTCTTCACCAAGCTAAACAGCTCCAGCTTTCAGACTGTCCTTGTAGGGGAGATGTTAAATTATTATTGTGGCCCTAAGTTTTGCTAATATTGAGATGTTTCTATAGGCAACGTGAACAGCTCTGAGGTGTTGAGGCAGGAAGGTGGTACAGAATGAGAAGAAGAAGGAGTCCCATTTGGGGATGATAGGGTAAAACATAGGACTTGTGAAGGTGGCTGTTGCAGGCCTCTCTGAGATTGCAAGACTGGTGCAGTTTCCAGGAAAAGTTGAAAGCATGATAAAGAGGTGATATGTAGCAGAGAGCTTGCTTCTGTGCTCATGAGACCAAGCCTTAAGTGATACAAATCAATGCATCTACACTAATGCTCCTAGCTTAAACCAGCTGGGGATCTGGCTTACCATGTGCATAAGTTCAAAGCCCTTGCTATTTTACATCTCATTTCTTTTTATTCTGATTAATCCTTGTGCATAAGGCAACTTGTTGCTTGTCTGGCAGCAGTGCAGCATTATTTTTGGAGCAAGCTAGCTTCTGGGAAGGTGCAAACCAGTGTCTTGATGTGGCATTTATCCTGAGCACTGTGTCCTAGTGAGGCTGGTTTAACCTTTATTGATCTTACTCTGCATGCTCTACCTTACTTGGAGGGCTCTCCTGCAGCTCTTGGTCAGTAATACATGTGGTATGATCTGTTTAGGCCTGCGCGCACCGCTGGAAAAACATCTACTATGAGACAGAATACATTCTGCCCCATGGCTTCTGCAACATCATTCCCCCCAACCTTCAGCCCAGTGGGAGGAAGCTCCTGCCCTGCTATGAAGGTAAGAGTGGAGGGGTGGGAGCGGGGCATGCCTCTGTCTCTAGTCTCTTGTTTTGTTGCTTTTGTGTTTTCCCTTGGTTCATTTCAAGGAACTTCTGTGGCAGCTCATTATAACTGCTGTTCCACTTTAGGTTCTGTAAAGCATTTGGATGTTCCAAAGGTCTGGATTAGGGAAGCATAGCAAAAAAAAGGTTCCAAAACCCTGAACAATGGGCCTCTGTCCCTGTTATTTTCATTGTAAATCCTAAGTGTCAATATCATAATTTTCCAGTTTTCTGATACATTTGAAATTTTGGTATCATGTTTCCTTTCCTTAAGACTTCAGAAGACAGCATCACCACAGACAAAGGAAATTAACTAAACCAGAGGTGTAGGTATACTGTTAGGAAGAAGATAATTGATCTCATAAGGTTTCTCAGCCCCCAGAGAGGCAGCAGGGAAAACACTATCTTGGATTTCTCCTTCCTGTCCTGGGCATCATCCTTTAGAATGCCTCTAGGAGCCTGTAGAAGCACAGGATCTAGAGGCCAAGGTGCAGCATGGTCTGTTATGGGCAAAACCTCTGATTTTATTTATTTGTTTTCACTGCAAATCAATGAGATTTTTGTCTTGAATGTATATTTCTGCTTGGAAGCAGCACACAGCTGAATAATTTCAGGGCTGATAAACTTGTTGTATACATTGATAAACTTGTTACATACATTATTTGAAATGTGAGAGGTTTTGTGTCTCTTTAACTAGCCACTCCAGCTGGTCTGTGACAGAGTACAAGTGAACTGTGTAAACCTTCCTGTTGTGAGTGCTGTCCCGTTGTGTTTGTTCTTTTCATTTCATTCCCGTCAGCAAAACTGAACTTGTGCTTCACAGTGAGGTAATTCGGTTCAAATAGTCTGATACGAGCTGTGGTGATCAACACACATGCGTGGGGATGCTGCCAGGGCTTCCTCCAAGCCTTTGTCATCACTCTGATGCTTGCTTTAAAAACTGCTTGTCTGAAGCCATTGCAGGGAGGTGGTTTCTGGAGGAGACAAACTGCTGGTGTTTTTCTGTGCGTCATGTCTTGAGAGTAAAGCGGCTGCTAATCTGACAGGATATTTGCCAGGAATTGCTAGAGAATAGAAGTGTGTGGGCCTAGTGTATGCAAAGCAGCCAGTGGAAAATTGGCAGGGCTGGTGCAGTACAATGTTGGCTTAGCTTCAGTTCATGCTAGAATGAAAATTGGAGTTTTGGGACTGATTTATCCCTCTTCCCCCCATCTGCCATTGTCAGACGTGAAATTGCAAAGTGTTCCAAGGGATGGCTGCGCTTGTTTGCTCCTGGAACTTTTAGGTTTCAATGAAACAAGCCTGATCCCCAGTGTGCGTGATAGTCGTGTTACAGCACACAGATGGGTTCATTGTTTGAGATCAGCCGTGATCCACTCATCTTGTGGCAATCCTTAGCTTTCTGGAAGGAGAAAAAGCTCACCTCCTCTGACACTATGGATTAAGAGAAGCAGACTGAGGGGGAGATGCTGTGGATTTCATAGGAACAGTAAATGCAATGAGTAATGCTTCCAAAGGGCCTCTAAAGCTGAAGCCTTGTAATTGGTGCATCTAGGGTGATAAACCTAGTGAGAAGCTAACGTGGCTGTCTGATCCACAACTAGAACTGGCTCTTGCCAACTGGCAAAGTGTGCAGGCCAGCTGAGTGCACATCAGTTGCCATACATTTGTGTGTGCGCACCTCAAGAAGGATTATTAGCTTGTGTAACAGAAGTCTTGTGCCAGAAAGGGAGAGGAATCTGACCACTCGACAGGCATCCTTAATGCATGCAGTATGTTTTCCCTTCATATTAAACAGGCTGTGTAACTAAAGGCAAAGAGGAAATGGAAGTTTCCTGACTGGGTGGTAATGGTGCAACAATGAGATGGTCTCAGTTCATCCTATTCTTGTCCAGTTTACCTGAAATGGCTGACAGAATTCTGGAAGCTATTGATTGCTAATGAGAACAGCAGCAAGCCTCATAGTTAAATGCAGTCTGAGTAGGAGCTAATCTGGTTTATATGAACTGCATATCCTTTGAGGTATAGCAGGGGTGTGGAAACATGGTCTTCCAAGCAGGGCTTTTACTTGTTTACTTTTTTTCCTTAGCTGTGTCTTCATTGTTCTGATGCATTCAGTTTACAATGAAGAATGGTGGCTGCTTCCAGGGTGAGAAGCAGCCCAGCTGTATAGGGAGAGCTGGGATGGTTTCCTAGTCCTGTGGTAGGAGCTGGTGATGGAGGCAGAGAAAGCTGATGGGCCTTGTGGTTAGTAAATAAGGGGAACAGTGCATCCTTACATGCCTACCCTCCAAAGGGATGAGCAAGTTTGCCCACAGGGTCCAGACCACACTTGGTTTTCTGGGAGGCATCAAAATATGCTTGTGGTGTGGTACAAACCCAATACCACAATACTAGGTCAAAGAAAATTACTGCTTTTTCTTCCCAGTGTAGTGAAACTCAGAAAGGTGGGGAAAAAGATGCTCTCAGTGCAAATGACAGTGTACTTCAATTGTTCATTTTAATTCTATCTGTGAGGATGGTAGATGAAAGATTTTATGGCACAGAGAAGCTCATGAAGTTTCCTTCTAGACCTGGATTTGCTCAGAGATGAGGCATTTGTCTTCACAGTCATCACACATCACAGCTCATCCCTTTTGTGGATTATTTTGTCCAAATACTTAGTCAGCTTTACTGCTTTCGTAAACTAAAATCATCTTGGCTATGAAACACTACCCTCCCTTTTTTCTTTTTTTCTTTTTTCCCCTTTTTTAAGCAGTTACTCAAAATCACAGAGGCAACCACTTCACTCAGGCTCAGCCTCATCATACTGTTTTGTTATCAACCATTGCCACAGCAGTTAACGTAGTGGCTTGTGGTCTGCATAATCAAGGATGTACAGCGGTCTGTGAGCAGATGTGAGAACAATAAGTAGCATAAAAACAAAGGATTTGTTCATGGCAGCAGTTATTGCTTGCAGCTACATGGAAACTACCGAGCTCACTGCATTCAGTATTTAAGCCCCATGCAAATACTGCTATTCAGGTGTGCAGAAGCTGAGTGCTGATGCAGTATTTGCAGTTTCCTGCTGGCTGATGGCTTTAATGAATGAATGATGGTGTGAGTGACAAGTATCACAACTGTGATGCCACTGAGGTAAAGGGGAGGTAGAAGCATTTCTAGTTTTTTATGCTCTTTGGGCTGATCCACTGATTGGGAAGGGCAGGCTGGCTCTATGAGGGCTCTGAAGTCTGAGAGGCTGGAATATGACCATTCAGGACATGGGGAGCTGTTCTGGACTGTGACCCTGATTGCGTGAGTGAGAAGGAGACCTCCTTGTGGGGAAGAGTCACGTAGAGTTGACAGTGAGGTAGGATGAAAAGAGAAGTGGGTTTTCTGCTGGAAGGATTATGCCAGAGTCCAAGATGGTGTCCAACCAGACCGGGCTACTGTCTCCCTGGGAAGGACTGCCATTGTTGGCATCCTTTTGAAACGTGATTTTGGTGTCTGCTCTTTTTCAGTGGAATTTCAAATGCTCAAATAGCCTTAATATCTGATGTGTTTGGGGCCCTGTGCTTCAGATATCCCATGCGAACTGTCGTTAAGTTCTATAAGACCAGGTGCTGGGCTCTGCTCTTTGGCCGTGGTTATATCCAAATTCAGCATTTACTTGAAATGCTGCAGTCCCTGTCTGCTGTTTGCTATTACAGTCACAGTATAACTAGTTATTTAAGCGAAATCTATGGCCATTAGTTTGAGCAGATACTGGCACCATAAGTGACTTAAAAACAGAACACCACAGATAACCATGAAAACCATGAAGTAGAACATGCTATCTGTTAAATATGAGCTTCTGTGGACAACCATTTAAAGCATCAAACCTTTTCCATTCATTATGCATTATTGCAGCCAGTCACCATTCAGTTCATTTGAAAGCTAACTGTTTTTTTTGTTCCCTGACAATGAAAACAATAGCGTGTGTTTTTCTACACGTCATCTAATATGTATGTTGCTGATAAAAATCAACTGTGTTATGCTTTGTGATGTAGGGGTGTTCGTTTTCACATTATTTCTAGATCTGAATTTGGTTGCTTTTTTAAGGTAGGAAATAGTATACTATAATAAAACAATGCTAATGTGTTCAATAAACCTTTTGACATGATAGGAGTAGCAATTTAATTTTTGTTCGCTTGTTGTTTTATGAGAAGGAAAACTGTTTATCTCAAGAAATGAAGTAATCTCCCATGTTTGTTGCGCACAACTGGATAAAACTCTGGTCTCACCCACCAACCTTGAATAGCTGCATTGTTGTATGGTTGAATCTGTTGCCATTTCTTCTGTTGTCTTCCTGTAGTTTTGCATTCCCTTGGTTTGTATTTGCAGCTAAATTCAAGGGACAGATTGTGTGAGCCGGGACACTTACCACAAGTATTTGCAGAAAAAGCCTTTCTGTTGGCTTGAGTTACATGGGTCTATGGTTTGGAGGATGTTCAGGGCTTGTATATGACCAAATTCCAGTTTCTGAGGGAGTTACAGTGGTGTTTGAGGCTTTTGTTGTGCTGTGGAGCGTGTGATGTAAGGCACTACCTGGGCACTGTGTAATCAAAGCTTGATCAAATAGTTGAGGAAGGATGGACTGGGAAAAAGTGTTGCAAAGCCTGTTTGTAAAAGCAGGAGAAATATGAAAAAAATAAAATAAATAAATAAAAAATAAAAATCCCAAGAAGTTTTATTTCTTTCACCACTGTGTTGAGCCATTCCATGCAATTATTATTTGCTTGAGAGATACTATAGCAATTTCCCTCTTTTGTTTTAAAGCAAATTTTATTAATTCATTGATTGAAGGAGATGCATAGAGAACTTGTGAGCCAAGCCTGATACTGTTTTTGTAGGGAAATATATCAGTCAGTGGGGCTCAGCTGCAGTGGCTGGTTGCGGCCTAGAGCTCTGCACTTGGCAAAGGTGCATGCCCAGTTAGGGGGATGCATCCTGATTGCCAGGGCTAGGGGTGAGCTTGGGTCACCAGCAGCTGGGAGATACCACAGCTTCAATGTGAATTCAGGAAGTGACAGGATCTGTTTCATGCCTCAGCTTGTCAGGTAGAAGAAAAGTATCATGGTTGGAAGTGAGAGTGCCAGACTTGGGCAAATGCAGAGCTTTGCTTGTTGCAGTGCATCCCATGCAGGGCTGAAAACCTAGCCATAAGAAAAGCATAGTCTTTAGGATACTCAGGCAGTATTTCTTAGCAAATGCCAAAGGGGAGAAACCTCATAGTCTCATCAGTCTTAATTACAACCATTCATGTCTACAAACAAGTATTCTTTCCAGTTGGAGTGTGTCTGTCTTAGTAAGAAACTATGGGCAGCCAGCAGTCCCGAGCCTTTGGTGTTGTCTGAACAGCTGAGAGAAAGCACGGTGAACTCATTTATGGTGCTCTGTGGGCATGCTGCTGCACATTCCTGCTATGAAAGGTGTGTGTTTGGGGACATGGCTGCTCTGGCAGTCCCTGTATCCGCCTGGGGCAACTGTGCTGGGCCTTGGGGCCTGCCAGGGCGAACCCCTGCTCTGCATGCACTATCTAGGCTGCAGAGGGACTGCTTGTAGCCTGAATTACACTTTCTCCTGGAGCTTTCTTTTATCCTTTGGAACATACTGTAACATGCAGGAAGTGGCAATACACTGAAGTTGTGCACTCGTAATGGTAAATATTTGAATGCAGTGATCAGGGAAAAAAAAAACAACACCTGCCAGGTGGAACATGATTTCTTCCCCTCCAGGCCTTGAATGTAGTGTATTTTTTTAAAGAGACCTGTGGGCTTTTCTAGTTGTTTTTGTTGTTGTCTCCCTTACTCCAGTGTCCCAAAGCGTCCCTCCACCAGTGATAATTGTGGGGTACCCCTTCCCATCCTTAGCAGCCTCCAATGTGTATGTAGGGTGGTACAGAAACTCAGGTGGGACATGCCTGCTTTGCAGAGGTGGGGTAGCATCCTTGTTGCCAGCATGACCACAACTGACAATGGTTCTTTCCTTCTTTTGCCCAGAGTATAAGAAGAAGTACGGGGAGGAGCATGGCTCATGCCAGGCGGGGATCGCAGGCTTCTTCACTGAGGTGAGCAGAAGTACTGGGAATGGGGAATTAGGCTTGTGAGTGGACTCTCCTGACATGTGTGCCCAGGGAAGCAAGTCTTCAAATGCAGCCATCCTACAAACCTAATCACAGTAACACAGCAAACACTCTCTTGCCTCCATGCTGTCTGTCTGTCTGCCTATCCATCCAGTACTTCATAATGTAGCTGAATTCATCTTGACAGGTCTGGGAACAAGCATGAATAAATAAACTCTGAAAGTTAACCTCAGGGAATATTTTTGCTATGTCCATTTCAAAACCTACACCAAAATATTTCTGTGTCTAATCATAGAATCATAGAATCACCAAGGTTGGAAAAGAACTAAAAGATCATCCAGTCCAACCATTCACCTATTACTAATAGCTCCCACTAAGCCACTAAACCATGTCCCTCAACATGCTACCTATTTTCTTTCATTGGTAATCTAAAACAGTTTTCCCCAAAGGGGTTTGTTTGAATGTGTGTGCATGTGGCTGTGTGAGTCTAAAGGTAGCAGAACTCTGCAACAGGCTGCCTGCCCAGAGAGGTTGTGGGGTCTCTTCTCTGGAGACATTCAAAACCCGCCTGGACACATTCCTGTATGACCTAATCTTGGTGTTCCTACTCCAGCAGGGGGATTGGTCTAGATGATCTTTCAAGGTCCCTTCCAATCCCTGACATTCTGTGATCTGTATGTATATATAAGCATATGTACACACACACACACACATACATATAAGGTAGGAAACGTTTTTTTTTTTCCAGCTATGGTTCAGTTCTTCATTTCAAAAAGGTGGTTTAAAAAAAGAGTAAATAGCATCCAGAGCTGTTATAAATACTGGATTGTATTCTTTGCCAGACAGCGGGCTTATTGACCATATTTTAGTTAAGGCAAAGATGAATTTATTCCCTTATGTATGTGGAGAAGTTTTTGAAATGTTTCAGTGTTTAAAAAACATACAACTATTCTAGTGCATGTCAGGCTCCTTGTTGCTGTCGTGTTTAGTATACATTCACATCTAACTATACATGTGCTGGGCTGCAGAGGTTGTTATCCAAGCTGATACAGCCAAAGTAACAATGTCCTCACTGCTCTGGCAGGAGCTGATGACAAGTAAACCGGAACGGCAGGTGTTGGTGCTGCAGTGGCACTGCCTGATAACTTGATGCTCAACAGCAGCAGCTGTTTCCTGGCTTCTGTGTTCTCTGGCCTGCTGCTGTTCCCAAGCTTTAAACCCTTCCCTACTCCCCTAGTTCAAAAGATAGCTTTGAACTTTCATTGCCTGGGGCCTTGTGGTGGCTCCAGTGCTTCCAGACTGAGCAGGAAATGCAGATAAATTGCTTTTTGGGTCAAAGAAGCAAGCTGCTACCATATTTTCAGTGTTGCTGATGCTTGTTGTTCCTCATGGTCAGTGATCCCTTGACCTCTAGGACACGGCTGCTCCCAAGGAAAAAAGCTGTGGCTGAGCATATCTTGCACTTTGGCTCAGTGAGTATGTGGTCCTGTCCCTTAGGTTTCTTAGGAAGTTCTCTTATTAAACATCCCCGAAACAGTAGCCACTCAGTCCAGAATCTGGGGCATGGAATTGATTTGCCACAAGTCCACCTGTGGTTTGTGTTGAAGGGAACAGTCAAGCACAGCAGCTGCCTTCAGTCTTCTCTGAGGCTTTCTTAAGCTTAGTGTTCTTCAGGCTTTGCTAAATCCTTTGTTGTGGGTAATTAAAGCCACATCTGTTGCTCTCCAGGAGTGAAGATTTGCTGTGAGGTTGTTGGATGCTTTGGTACCAGAAGACACCCTACATCTTCATCTCCTCCCTTCGTTTTTTCTTTTGCTAAATAAAATTATTTGGTAGTCAATAATGTCTGTTTTTTTAGATGGAAGTTATAATTCACAAAACCAAAAATAGTTGTCCTGCCCCTTTAAACAATGAGATCCCCCTCTAACTATAGCATGGCAAATAAATGAATAAATTTCATGTCTTAATTTTGTCACACACTGGTGTTTCATGCTAATGCTTTGCCCTAGAAAAGAGGGGGAAAAAATAATCTACCATTTTGCCAGCAGCAAGTGAGATAGTGATCTTCTGTAACTAAAATCCAGTTTGTAAAAAAAAAAAGAAATATCCATCCAATTTTTGCTTTCAAATTGTTGTGACAAAAATAGCAAATAAATTCCTGGAGTGGATTTCATGTACCTATCTAGGTTTCCATGTGTGAAAAACAGAACAAGAAGATTTTCTCACCTGTTTGAAACTAGGAAAAGGCTTTTCCTTCTCTTCATTGACCTCTTCTAAATAACCAGAAAAATGTGGATGTTTTTACTTATAGCCTGAGCCTCAGCAAGGTGAATTTACGTTGTTTTCCAAGTGTTTGGGGAGAACCTTTTTTATATACTAATATATTAGTGTTGCACATACTCTCCTTCAGTGGGAAAGAGCTCTGAGGGTTGAATGTTCAGGAGCTGATAAAGTTCAGTTTGGATGAACTTGAACGGGAAGGCGTTGAACTGGAAACACTGTTTGCAACCAGTTAATTTCCTTTAGAGATGTCTCTTTCTCACAGTGGGCTGATTAAAAAGCCCTGCTCCTTCTCTTCCTGGACTAACACAGCCAAAATACCAAGTGTTGCTCTGTGTTTTTTCATCATTCCTTGTTGCTCAGCCAGCAATTTCACGGTGTAGGATTCAACTTGAAGCTCACCTTAATTTGCTTTCCTCACCTTCTCTTTGCAACTACTGTTTAGATATCTGCAGTGTCGCCATTGCACCTTCTCTAGTCTTGCTTAAGACTAGTCTTGAGTGCTTGAGTGGAGCTAGGAATGCCAGCAGATGGATAAGTGGTTTTGTGTTAGTAGGGGCAAGTTTGATGGTTAGTAATTGCCTTTTATTGATGTTGCAAAGCAACTGAGCAAAAGTAAGCTAAAGAAAAGGGAGTCTTAATGTCTCCAGAGCATGCGCAGTGGTCTCCATGTTTAAAAAGAAAGGTATTATACATGCTTGCAGAACGCAGGTTCTTATAGATATGCTTATAATCGGTGTTTTATGTTAATATCTTGTATGTACCCTTTTCCGTTACTGCATAAAGCAGAAATTCCAGTCTAGTTTCGATTATTGCTTATTTTTCCCCTTGTTTCTTTCCCATCCTGCTGTTTTTCCTGCTACAGGAGCTGGTCATCATGGGGGCGCCAGGATCTTATTACTGGACAGGAACAGTCAAAGTACTGAATCTCACTGACAACACATATTACAAGCTGAATGATGATGCTGTGATAGCCAGGCGTTACACATACCTTGGTAAGCAGCTCCCTGTACTTGCTGTGAGAGTGGATTAGCTGAGCAACACAGTTCAGAGCTTTGATGCTGTAAAGTGTGAAAGGAAAAATATTTGAGCTGAAGTGTTACCTGCCTAGAAGGAAACATATTCTAGGAAACAGCTGGGGTAGTCCCTTTTTGACAAACAAACAAATGAAAATGCTTAGAGCCTTTGCTGTAATTTTTTAATATAGAAAATGGACTGATAAGCATATTGAGTGTTAGTATGCCTCCTGCACTTGTCTTTTTGCCCCGTGATGGAAGAATTATGTCCTTGGTTAGGTTGTGTGTACGCTTACACTTACTTTAATGTGTCTGTAAAACACAGTTATGGAAGGTATGTTGCTGAGATAAATTTATTTGAACAAAAATGTTGCCATGCAAGTGACTCACTGGAGGAAGAATTGACTGTAGATTCGAGTACATCTTCAGTGTGAACTCAGTTGGTTTTACTTGCTCTAAAAAACAGCTGATGTCCCAAACATACTTAAATTAAGAGCTTCTACCATATCCCTAGCACTGTTGAGACTCAGGAGCCATTTCAGTCAATGGTTTGATGTTGTTTGCACTGACCTCTCTTTTTCCCCCTTAACCCTTTATAAAAAGTACCACTTAGAAAGTGCTGCTTGGAGATAACTAAATGAGGAGCATATGCTCACATTTAAGGACATGCATATGTTATGCCACTGGTAGACATGAATTATAATGTTTGCAATGCAGACAAGAGCCTCCTAATTTACAGTAGAAGATCAAGTCGAATGCAAGACAACCTTAGAAGGAACGTACTTCACTCTTCTTTGGCTATTATATATAATCTTAATGTAACGGATAAGATCAAATCTTTGTTCTCTGGTCAAATATGCTCTTTGATCTGTCCTCCCTTTTTTATTCTTACATAAACAGAAATCTTCTTAAGCCATTAACTTCTCTGACCTTTTTGTCTACTGTCCTTTGCTCTCCTCTCCACCAGAAAGGCGTGTATGTGATTTACCTGACTTTTTCTGGGCAGCCATTTTAAGTAAAGGCAGAGACTTCTGTCTGGCTGATGTGGACTGTCTCTCTCTGTGTGATGCTTCCCTACAGTGATGTGCTCCCCTTGTTCTGTTTCCTCTGTCTACATGCTCCTGTTTTACTGCCTTCCTTTTGAGACTCACAGTTTTCAAACTGTTCTCTGCAACTGTTTTGCATGCACTTCTGCAGGTTGTTTGCTGACTATACATACCTACATCTTTTTTGTTTCTGTTGACTTTTGTAAGAGTACCGGAGGCATGTACTGCTATTTCCTATTGCTTTGTGCTCTGGAACTGAATATTGGTGTATCCTAAACAAAATGTTTTTGTAATGCTTTGAGGATGTAGCAGTGAAACCTGATGAGGACGCTCCAGATGGCTCACCTGTTTTTCAGTCTTTTTCCTTTTGTGATTTTTCTTCTTCTTTTTCTTTTTCTTTTTCTTTTTCTTTTTCTTTTTCTTTTTCTTTTTCTTTTTCTTTTTCTTTTTCTTTTTCTTTTTCTTTTTCTTTTTCTTTTTCTTTTTCTTTTTCTTTTTCTTTTTCTTTTTCTTTTTCTTTTTCTTTTTCTTTTTCTTTTTCTTTTTCTTTTCTTTTTTTATTTTTCTTTAATGTATGTCTATCTTCTTCTCTCCCACTTAGGATATGCAGTGACAGCAGGCCATTTCTCTCAGCCAACTACCACGGATGTTGTGGGAGGAGCTCCCCAGGATGGAGGCATCGGAAAGGTGTGCCTTTTTGTCCCAACAATAATGTGGTCAGATTAAACTGGGCAAACAGGGTGGTATTGGCACAGTTCCCACGTGTCAGAGAAGCCAGGAGATTTTTGTCTGCAGAGTAGTTTTGGAACACTGTTCAAGGAGGAGGTGAGGCAGTTTGATGAAGTCAGCAAATTTTCTCTACCTGTCCCCTCTGATGCTTAACATCCCTCCTCCCTCCCTTTCTCTCCCAGTCAATCCTTCAAATAGTTATGTTAATGAGATGCTGGCACCATTTCTTTACACCACTTGTGTTTAGGATTTCTAATGCATAGCCATCACTTAAACCTTGCTCGGAAGTGAGAAAACTTGGAAGAGTCTTTGTCCTCTTCTTGCTTTCTTCATACATTTGACAGTGCTATGCATGCAAATTGGTTCCATATTTTCTTCAGGATAGCACCTATAATAGCATGAAATGCCATTTACTAGCCTTTTTGATGCCTCTTTAGTAGGCTAGCGTATTGGTTTCTGCCAGCTGTATTCAGAAATCTTGGAGACAGGCTCCTGAGAAACAAAAAATAAAAAGGTTTTCCAGTAGGTATACACATGTACAATCTCAGAGATGTAAGCATGTGAATGGTCAGGTGGCGCTCTGCCTTCAATTCCTGTACAGGACACCTGGCTGCTGTAGGGAGCAGGGTGAGGTTGTGCTGGGACCCCAGTAACACATCTGAACCAAAGGTGGAGGAGAAGGAGTAGGGAAAGGGAGGAAGGGATGCAAAGGATCTACTTTCCCCACTCTTTCTTTAAAGTCCCTTGGGAGCTTACCGCCACCATGTGTTTCAGCGGAGATGTCCCGTCTTTCCATCTTCTTTCCTCTTCTGTTCCATAGGGGCATCACCAGTAGCTGAGTTGTAACAGTAAGGAGTGGGAGGTGTTCATTTGCAGGAACACTGTGCATTGGCATAGACAGATTGTTTTTGGCAGTAACAGGGTCCTCAGAGTAGCAGAAAAAACGGGAAAAATAAAATAAAAGTAGAGGATGAACTTGGTACATACACCTTATCTGTTATGCCCAGGACATAGGGGATATAGTAGATGTTAGGTTACTATTGAGAAGACGTTCACAGGAAAGCCGTAGTTTCCTTATCCTGGGTGTTCTTTTGCAACAGCTCCAAAGCATTTTCCTTCCAGTTTCACTGGAAAAAAAGATTTAAGTTCTGTACAAGGAAGAAGATAAAAACCCAACTACTGACATGTGATCCATTAGGAAGCAGCTGGCTCTGTAGGTTAACAACTGTTGCTGTGGTTGCATGGGATATGGATAGCAGGAGCAAATGATGAGGGAGGCAGTATGAGATGTTAAATAAAGAACATTATACTGAGCAGTCCTGTTGTTCTTTCTCTTTAATGAGCTAATCCTTGCCGCTTTCCTGAGAGAAAGTGATTGCCATTGTCACACCCTTTCCATTGAGGAGGAAGCCAAGGCATTTACTGGGATGGAGTCATTTCCCAAATGGTATTGGGAGTGTCATTAGTAAAACTGGGCTTGGAGTTATGACACCTGGCACCATGTACTTGCTGCTAAACTTTCTGCTGCAAAAACTGGGGAGTCCTTTATATCCAGAGCAACAGTAAATGCATGCTGCGTTCTCAGTTGAGAATGGCTTTGAACTCTCCTGTCTCACCACCCATTAATAAATCACTACATATTCAAATATGTCAAGTGCTTGGCTCTGTTGCATGGCCTTGGAAGTAAGAAATCCTCTATCCCACAGACATTCTAAGGACCTGCTGGGAAACGGCCTATCCACTGCTGGAGGAGTCTCAAACACTAACTAAGACAGCCTTTCTGCTGAAGGGAATCCCTTCCTACAAGCCATGTACTCTAGGTCTTAAATTTTTTTGGTAGAAGATTTAAGATTGGACTTGTATTAATACACTTTTATCCCTAAAAGTTCCTGTTTAAGCAGTTTCTTCTATGGAAATGAGCAATAAGTGGAATGTGTTTGAGAAGCTTTGTGATTTACAGATCCTTTCAGGCAGAAGCAGTACAAATGCAGTGAGTGATTCTACTGGGATTTCTTCTGTTACACTGTGAAGATTGCAAGGATGTACATACAGGCACTTCTGCCAGGGAAGGGAAGGATGGGCACGGGTAGAGGAACAGCCTCATGCCTTCTCAACACTTTGTCCTGCTCGTTCCCTAGTAGTCTGCAAATGTATCTTGTTTGTGACATGGAGTGTTCCTCTGTGGGGTGCTTTTAAATACTCACGTGTGCACATAAACTGAGAAAGCATAAGTGGTGGGTACCATTATGTGCTTGTATTTTAGTGTTGGTTAACCTTTTTCTTTTTTCACTTTTCAGGTTTATATTTTCAGAACAGACAGACGATCAGGCTCTTTAGTAAAAATCTTTCAGGCTTCAGGCAAAAAGGTGAGCTTTTATACTAGTATGTTATTATGTGAGGGTGGAGGATGGGGAAATGATGGCAGGATCTTCTCAGAGCATCACTTTCTATTCACTGCTTCATGAGTTTTCAAGCAAATGCTGTTTCTCCTCATCCTTCCCACACATGTAAGTCTGTACTGCCCAAGTGTATTCTCTTTTTAGTGTAATGGTGGTGACTACAATGTCTGTTCAGTGACCACGGGACTGAAGTCGAGTGTCTTGCTGAAAACGTTACTTGTGGTTTTCTTTAGCCTCACACAAATATAGTGCAATGTAACACACAAATTCTGCTTTAGCTTTCTGAGGTGTGGCAGAGCCCATTGGGAGAGATTTCCTCACACAGGGTGTTACCAGTGGATTTGGGTAGCTTGGAACTTGGTTCATTGCACAAAGCCACACACTGGTCTTCTCTGCCCCAGTGAGACATGGCAGTGACATGAGAATTATGCTGTTTTGTGGAGGAGCAGTTTCATTGCTTCAGAGAGCCATTGATTTTTCTCCTATCTGCCATTAATCAGTCCAGAGTGTTTCTATTAGTATTAGTGTCTTAGAGCTGATCTCTGCTCTTCCTTAGAAATGTAATGAACGTTAATGAGATCCAGCTCCCCTGTGCAGTGCTGTGTTTGAGTAGGAAAGAGCCAGCACTCTTCCCTGGGGGTTTGTTGTAGATGTGTCACATGGAAAATGAAGCAGATAGTATGTCTAGCTATAGGTAAAAACAATAAGTTGGTTTATTTGGGAATAATATATTGAGGACAAGAAACACTTTACCTGGAGTTGTCCATATTCTCCTGGGATGAGAGGAAATACAGAAGAAAAAGGTTCAGAGAGGTTGAGATCCAGGAAGATCTCAAGCATTTGACTATATCAAGATGGAAGTATTAGCATGTTTGATTTTATTTTTTTTCCCCACTGAAACACTCCTGCAGTCTTCAAAAGCATGCCTGGAGTGGGTAAAATCTGCAAGGCTGTGTGGGTGGATGCTGAAACTTGCCTTGTAGATCTGGAGAAATTTGTCTTTCTCTACACTGTAGCAGAACTGCCAGCATCTTGAAAGGAAAAGCCCTCCCAGTTCATTGAGGGCATCTCCTGTGTTTGATTGCTTCCTGTTCATTTCTATCCCTGTTAACTTTTAAATGTCCCTAAGGATCTGCTCCTGGAGAACTATTCCTCAGCCAAACAAACAGAGCTATCAGGACATTTCTAGGTCTCAGCCAAAACTTTTCTTTTTGAGTTTAATGGTATTATCCTTAACTTATCAAGTATTTACATCCTTCAAGAACTTCTAGGCTGTCATCACCTTAATCCCCAGCAGTGTGTTTTCTACAAATTCTGTAAAATCAAAAGGAAAATTGTACTTAAGGGAAGCCCATCTTAAATCACCTTTCCTCTGTTTTGTGACTGAGATATAACCAGCCTAGCACTGAGCACTGAACAATGCTCTGCCCTTCCCAGTGGTGTGAAAGTTCATTGTTCTGGCATTCCTGTTGCACAGACTTTAACAGTGGGCAGTTTCTTCAGTTTCTTCTTTCCCTTTCCCTTTTTTTTTTTTGCCTTTTTCCTGTGGGAAGCTGATCAGGGAAATCAGATGCAGAGAGGAAGAAAGAAAAGGCGGTGTCTTGTTACAAGATGTTAAGTGTACAAACGTCAGGTTCTCACAGCACTGTGAACTCACCCACATTGCAGGCGTACCACATTTCAGTTAAGTAAATAATAGCCTTCCCCTGAAAACTGTCTAAATACGTAGTGAAATGCTTTTCATAAGTTTCACTCCTTACCCATGAGAAATTTGTTTAAAAACCTTAGTGGATTTTTAAAAAAATAAACAAATAAGAAATCCACGAGGGAGCTTAAACTACAAAATAACTGGAATCAAATTATGTTTGAGGTCTGACCTTAAACCCACACAAACACAGAAATCTGAGTTACAAACTGAAACTCTATCCTTAACTCACCCCCATTATAGATGTCTAGCAGCTTTTAAATCTTACAGACTCTAAGGAGTAGAGTTGCTTCTGCCCATCTCCTGTTGTGCCTGGTAGCTCTGGCTTATGCCTCAGAAGCTATCAGATGAGAAGGCTGTGGGGTTAGGGGTCTGCAGTCAGGAACACGAGAACATAAAAGAGCTGCATCCTTTTTAAGTAATTATTTTTGTAACCTCAATTTTCCCTGGTGTGTTAACAGCTCTCAAGTTAAAATATGAAGTAATATCTTTTAAATTTTCCATTAGAAGTTGCTTTTAATTTAGTGACTGTTATTTAGCTGATCTCAAAGGGTATGCCTTGTGGTACCTTAGAAGAAGAAGATGAAATAAGAACAGAATATCATTCCTGCTTTTGGTTTCCATTTTGTGTGCTTTTAAATTGACACTATTGGTGCTGGTTGGAAGACTGTTAGCATTTCGTATTCACTCGTATCCAAAATGATGTAATGAACTTAATGAATTTCTTAAACTTAAGCAAATTAGTTTTATCAAGCAAGAATAATCAGAGATGGAAAGTTACTTGTTTTCTCTGTATCAACTGAAAACTTTTTAATGACAGTTTATTGACCAGGCCAGTTCACCTGTCTGTGTGTGAGAGAAAAGGCTATAAGCAAAACCTACAGCCAGTACTGCTAACCGAAGGTGGCTGATTTAAGTAGGGTACGGGGAAATATTCCACGAATGAGTGGTAATATCAGATGCTTCTTTTAATTGGACCTTCCCCTCTTTTCTTTAGGCTACTGTCAGAAGATTTGTTGGGTAGGAAGTTCACCTCTTTATGAAGTCTAGTGCTAGGTGTGAGTGATTACTAGTAAGGTCTTTATTTAGGAAACTTATTTCACCCTATTGCTGGTTGTAAGCATTTGACCAGTGAAAGGTAGGCTGGGAAGGCCTAGCTGTCTCACTTAAACATGTGCCAGGGTAAAAAAAAACAAACAATGTGTATTTTTCTGATAGAGTGTGCAAGATGATGCACTCTTACAGTAAAGTGTTAAATTCTTGCCTGTTATTCCCTAAGTATCTCTTAGGCTTTCTCTGTAGGAGTATTTGTGAGTGATAAAGCAGCAGGTCATCATTTGAAATTGAAATTAAAAAAAGAAACAAAAAACACGCCTAAATGATTTCCTCCTGTGTGTGGGCAGATACTGAATGCTTTGTTGTGACTCGGCTTGGTTACAGATGGGCTCTTACTTTGGCTCCTCCTTATGTGCAGTTGATCTGAATTCTGATGGGTTGTCAGACCTGCTGGTCGGAGCACCTATGTTTTCTGAGATCAGAGATGAGGGTCAAGTCACAGTCTATATCAACAGAGGAAACGTGAGTATGCCTGGGAATTACTTGGTAAGGGATTTTATGGGTGTGTGTCTGGGCAGGGTAACATTAATGTCCCCTCCAGCTCTGCATGCTGAAACTCGATGTCTGTAACATGCAGTCATGGAAAACTCATCTGGTATCATGGTTTCCCAGAGACCAGCCCACATTCATCACAGAGTTGTGAATCTTTCAAGGAGGTCTGGAAGAGTTTCTGGTTTTATGTTGAAACTTCGTGGCACTTGTGGCTGTATGTTATTTCAGTGCCAAAACCAAGTAAGGTCAGCTGCTTTGACCGAGTTTTACTTTGTGTTTTGGGTGGTTGCTGGGACCTACAAATGGGAACAAAAACAGCTGGGATTTAGGATTCCTTGTGTGAGGAGAGCAGAGACTGAATTCATGTTATCTTCACACTGTGGCCTGTGGTGGGAAGGTCTTATCAGCTGATACTGTTGGATTTCTCGTGTGCCAACAGCAGTTTTGGAAATGTCTGAACTTTCTTCTGTCACCAAAGAAACATCACTATTATGTTCTATTTATAGGAAAATAATGAATGCTCACTTACTGAACAAGTAATAATCAAATCCAAAACATCTCAGAGGGGGAGTTGTTACATACTAAAACTAAACCGATTTGTGATTTGCTTCAACAGAACTTTAACAACTTTAGAGTTTGTCTGTGCGAGACACAGCAGTCACCACAAGTCTTATAGGAAGAACTGGAGAGACTTGACAGTTGTCTCTGATGTAATTTTGTTTTCTGCTAGTGCTTGTCCTTTTAAGTGGGCTTTACCTTTTCAGTTTGATCCCCAGATTGTCCATATTGCAGAATGGCTGTCAGATCATTCATCAGAATAAGCCCATAACGCTTAATACCTAATGTTTCTTGCTTACAGTGAGAGCAAACATGGATTCAGTTTATAAAAGATAAAAGTTAAATAATAAAACTCCTTCAGCAAGAACTACTTGAAGGAGTAGAGGCTTACAGAACTGTGGACTTTCTTTTGGGATGTGGTCATTAAAACTTGCAGTTTCATTCTGCAGGCACCAGTGGTTAAGAGGTCACTGAAGTGAATCAGAGAAAACTGCATTATAGAACAAGCATGCATAGTGATGCTAGGTATAGCATACTTAAATTTTTCCCTTACGAGGACTGCAGAAAAGTGAGTTGCACATATAGGCCTAAATGTCGCTTCTCTTGCGTTTCAATTTCATTATGTGGGATTTTCTTAAAGTCAGCAACTCCCTGCAGCCAAGAAAAAGATTTTATTACATGTTCCAGTGGGCAGTTTACCCTCATTCACAAAGGAAGCAAAAACAAAACAAAACAAAAACCAACAACCCTTGAGGTGGATACAGAGTTGGATTGTGTAACTAAATTTTGTTTTCTTGTGGAAATGTTCCTTTCCCCTTGAGGGAGGACTGTGAAAAAATGAGGCTTGTGTATGTGACCAGAAAATGGGTGGGCAAGAAATACCAGATCCATATAAGGCTTCTCATGGCATACGAGTACAAAGCTGATTTATTCTGATGTTTCCTCTGTCTCTTTATTTCATTAAAGCTTTTTTCCTTGTTCTTCATTTCAGAAAGCTTTTTGGGGTGTTTGTTTTAATCCTTCCATCCAGTACTTGAAAAATGTTCAAATCCATCTGCCCAAGTGTACTCTGCTTAAGGAAGAATTCTCTTTAATTCACTGAGGTTTAGCTGTGTAAACCTGGACTGATGTTTTTATTCCTCAGATGTAGTCTGCCAGTGGAGCAAAATCTCAGCCGTTATATTTTAGGCGTCTGAAATCTTCATGAGCTCAGAAGCCCCGTGACTGCATTTAGTCATAACATTTAGACTTATCATTTAGTTAATTTAGCATTTTGTCTTTATCTTATCATTTGTGTGCTCTCTTTTTTTGTTTGTTTGTTTGTTTTATTATTAATCCTTTCAATTTTTACTACCCAGCTGATCTACACTGAAAGGGGACACCTTGGCAATGACAGTGATAGCCATCCCAGAGCTTTGCCCTGTTTCTTCCTGTGGTGGCATTCCTCTGAACCTGCTTTATTTCCTGTTTGTTAGGGTGTGCTGGATGAGCAGCTTGTCCTGGATGGTGATGGGGCCTACAACGCACACTTCGGGGAGAGCATTGCCACCCTTGGTGATATCGATGATGATGGGTTCCCAGGTTGGTGCCTTTTCCTGAGGGATGCCAGTGGTCTCATGCTGAGGACAAGATGCTTGCGTAGGATTTGCCTGCTGAAGTCCTTGGCATCTGTTTATAATTGATAACAGTAGATGAGAGTGAAACGTTGGTGCTGGTGCCTTGCTTTTGGCAGCACATTTTAAGGGCTGAAGACTGACCTGCTCTCTGTACTCCTGAATTTATTTCTTCCAGGTTACTCAGGGCATGCTGTTCCATTAAGGCTAACCTTGTGCTGCTGCTGCAGGTTGTCATCGCAAGAGGTGGGGGTATTCTCCCTTTGCATGGAGATGGGATGCTTATCATCTGAACTGTTTTACAGATGTTGCCATTGGGGCACCTCAGGAGGATAACTACATAGGAGCAGTGTATATTTATCACGGGGATGCCAACGGGATTGTACCTCAGTACTCAATGGTACGTGACACCTGATGTCTTTCACAATATCTGTCTGAAACCTTTTTTCTGGGAAAATTAGCTGCCCTTGGGGGTCACTTTATAGGTAGCCTCATGCAATTCCAGCTCTGCATTCCTTTCTCAGTCCTAGTTTGAAGCTAGCTTCTCCCAAGATTTGTCTACTTTTATGCGGTAAGGTAAAATAATGTTAGTCAGGAGATATTTTTCACTGTAATTTGTTACAGTCTTCCTTCTGTTAGCTTTCTGCTTGAAGCAGATGAAGTCTTGGGATTTCAGTGTCAGTTTTTGGAAGTAGTGGTTCTGTTTAAAGCGCAAATTTTGCAAAGATCGAGCATATATGAATGATGGAGTGGTCAGTGAGAGTCAGGAGGTTGTGCTTTCTTCCCACAAAGACAGATTTTGCGAGAAGGAAGAGGACCTAAGTTTTCTTATGTTCTCCCCCAAATTGCCTTTACAGAGCTTGCTGACTTTCTGTTTTGGATATGAGAATATGTGACAGTGGTGGATTAAGGTTACCACCTTTCTGTCCACAATTAGGAAGTTAAAACTAGGCTGGGATATGCGGTAGTGTCTTTTGCAGAGGTGACACAGTACAATTCAGCTACTATAACCCGACAGCAGAGAAGACAAATTCTATGCTTACATTACCCAGTGTGTCCCTTTGTCTCTGTCTGGCATGTTTCTTTTTTTCCCAGAGCCTAAATCTTCCTTCCCTTTGTCCATGCGTTTGAAGTTCTGGCTGTTTTGTTTTCTTGCTGGGTGGGATCCTCCACCGTAAATCAGTTTAAGCAGAATTAAAAGAATTTAGTGGTTATGTTGGAGGCTTTTCTAACAGACCATCGAAGTGCAGTCCTTCTTCCTTTCAGCATGTGTATGTCAGGCATTGCTTTTTCAAAAAGGAAGTTGAATGCTTCTTTATGGATACTTATAAAATGCACTAATTTGTGCCATTTGGACGTCTCTGCCTGTTTTTTGCTGAGAGCTGCTGCTGGTGGGGTTCTTAGGCTGTTCAAAGGCTGGAGCATTTCAGCTCTTGCTGCAAAGGATTAGGGACTTGATATGGGTCTGGGTTTTTTTGGGGGGTCATTCACAAGAAAATGCAGCATTTCTGGGAGAGACCAGATCAGCAGGGTGATAAGGAAAACATCTTTCTTGCTGTCTTGCCCTCCTCATTTTAGCAGCAAAGGCAGCAGACACAGTCCATGCCTCTCCACTTGCCCTGGTGGGACAGAGCCCAGCTCCAGAGGGTGGCAGGTTGCCTTGGCACCGTTTCCCTGAGAGGGCACTATTTTTTGACCCATTTCCCAGGACCAGCACACCACTAATTTATTTCCTGCGTGCAACACCAAAAGCTTTGTAATATTTTCAGTTTTTTTACCTGTATGCCCTGGATTTGAACCTAAAGGAGAAAGGGTTTGTATCTTATTACAGTACCCCTGAGCCGTCTTAATATGCTGGATTTTCTTTATTAATTCAGCCAAGAGAGTTGTGTGATGGTGGCTGCAGGGTATGCTTCTACACTCATTTATTTTTGTTAGCTTTTCCCCCACCTTTGTTCATTCAGATGACTGATGATTGGTGCTTCCTTAGGTCACTGCAGCAGCTTGAGTGGTGGCTTTAAGCAGACGCAGCTCAATAGGCCTCATGGCCTGCTGTTTCAATTCATGGAACTAAATGGCAGAGCAGTATTATACTTCTGCTACTGTACCATAACAGCCTGAAGATGGCTGTTGGGATGTGCATAGGCGGGATTTACCACACCAGATAGGAACTCCTTCCCCAGAACATGATGTAGTGTGGGGAGGAGGTGCCCTCCAGTTGCCTTATCTACCCATGTGTGGCAGATGAGGGTGTTCTGTATGTGACAGAGCACTAAGATCCTTGCAGCTGGCTGTCAGGATGTGAATACCAGATTGCCTTTCTTCCTCTCAACTTGGCTTCCTTTTATCCACAAAGTTCCTGTCTGACCTTTTGTCAACTATCATGCACATTTGTGGGTGGGCCAGGAAAAGCCATCAGCCACATGTCCCAAGCTGTGAAGTACCACCAACAGCCTCACAACCACTTGGTGGGATGGGTTTCTGCAGTCTGCAGCTTCTGTAATCAGATGCTGGTTTGAGCTCAGGTCTTGTATTGGTGGCCCAGCATAATGAATAAGATCTCTGAGACATCAAATTGCAATAGAGAAAGAGATTTTGAGGTATTAATTTGCTTTAGACAAAGGCATTTACAATTTAAGCTGTTTAGAGAAAGTTTTTTTGTTAGTAATTAAAAGAAAGAAGTGATGTTAGAAGCTAATTAATCTCTGCATTGAGAAGGCAGAAATGAGATACAGCTTCCAAACTGACACAGAATACTGCATAATAGTTGATGAAAAATAGAATTTCCAAGTGGGGTGAAAATTAATCATTTTGACTTGGAGGTGTGTTAGCAAACTTTGTGAAAAGGAATGGTTGCACAGGATTTTCTGTTTCTCTTAATCATTAATTTTGCAAAGATGCTGCTTCAAACTTCTATTTACGTAAATGAAAGCAATGAGGAAAAAAAACAACAACAGAAAGGAAAATCTCTGGGCACAGTTAAATTTCCTCCCTTCCCCCCATGAAATGTGTTTGATGTGCTCTATATTTGTCTTGGGTCTGCATGAGGGTTGTGGTGCAGGTGTGTGTTCAGGTGTAAGCTATTGCTGGCCTCTCCTAGTCCTGAGCAGAAGGGCTTCCTGCAGATGTGTGGCACTCCCAGCCCATGAAAATCAGACTCCAAGCTTTTTCTTTTTATCAGTGGCATCTTTGCGTTACTGACTGTGGGTGATTTCATTTGGTGTGTTTTCCACTGCAGAAGCTGACTGGGCAGACAATAAACCCAATGCTGCGGATGTTTGGGCAGTCCATATCAGGGGGAGTTGATATGGATGGCAATGGTTATCCAGGTATGTGTGCTTCTCCACAGCAACAGGCTGGAGAACAGTAGAGCTGGTAGTTTTCAGGTTGCTGATTCCCACAGCTGTGGGAGGCCGTTGACCATGTATGTGCTCCTACATACTCTCTATGTTATCTCAAGCTCCTGATAAAAGTTCATTTGATTTCTAAATTCAGGTGTTTGGGCAGTCATGACAGTGAAATCAAGTATTAAAATAAGGAGTGCTTGGCATCCTGCCTAGGTTGTAAGTTGCTTGGAAGCTGCTCAGTCACGATGATAAACTTACAAAAATGTACTACTACTAACAATAAACAAATTCTGAAATAGAAATGAAGTATCACTGCAGACCTAATCCTGTAATTGTAATGCTTTGGACATAATAAGGGACAAATTGATTGATTTAAGCCAGGAAAGCAGTTTTCTTTTTTTTTATAATGCATGCTTTGTAATTTATCGACTGACTTACGAAAACTGAATTCTGTGTCTCTCCTGTAATTGTCTAAACATTACATACATTTCAGATGTGACTGTTGGAGCCTTCTTGTCAGACCACGTTGTACTGCTAAGGTGAGATCGATGTCTGTTTTTCTCCATTGCTGTTTTAATTTTGTTTTTGCTTTCTTTTGATATCTAATGTGGTCCTCCACCCCACAGATTTTCTTCTTAATTTATTGCAATCAGCAACAGCAAACTGGATTGATTTTCAAGCATAGTGTTACACCTGGCTAGTACTGAAGAACATGTATTTCGATTTAAGCAGAATTGTGAGGGATAACCATAGGCCTCTGAGGGCTATGGAGAAACCAATGGGTTAAGGAGATACATTGCATCATAGTGCCTCTTGGGAGGGGTCACTCCATGTTTGTGAGATGTTCTTTTTATTGTTCTTGTATGCACATAAAGTACATAAACTATGATTTAAGGGAACAGAGCATAGCGAAAAGCCAGCTGCATGTGATGCCAGAATTTAATTCTGCAAGTTACAGTAAGACACAGAATGAAGTAAGACGTTTCAAGGAACATAAGTATAGAGAAATACAGAGAAATATAGAGAAGTTAATACACATAGCATTTGGGCTACTGTTCAGATGAAGGCATTAAATGAAATTGCTTGTTTCATCAGGTGGGGAGAGACGTGACAACTTGTTTCAGCAAATTACTCAAGTGGAAACAGATTGTATGAGCAGGCTGGAGGCTCACAGAGCTAGGGAAAGGAATGGGAAGTTTTAATTTTACCAATGACTCCATTATTGCACTTGTAAATATTTAATAGAAAATTTCTGCCGATAACTAGGTGTCATTAGAAGTGGAAATACCTGCATCCTAATGGAAGATACAGGAGTGTGGTGAGGCTATCCAGACAAACCATGCCAGCCTACCTCCTGTTAAAAGCCAGGAAATCTTGGCTCTCTTTCCATTTGAGTCAGTTAAACAAGATAGAGAGACAGGGAGAAAGAAATTACAAGTGTAGCAAGTGGTCAAGTCTTTTGAAGGGCTTTCTGTGCCATCATCATGCAAACAGAGGCAGCCAGTTGCCCCTCTGTGAAATGCTGTGTGATGCCCTGAGACAGGATCTCACAGCCCTGCTTCTATGAAACTGCTTAAAGAACTGCTGTGCAAGGTTCTCCTACACTGTTGTTCCTTACAGAATGGAAAAAAGGCAATCACAAAGATAAAGCAACATGCGTTGCAGCAGTGTAGTGATCTCTATCGGGGTGTTCAGTTGCTGCCTACACGTTTCTGGGGAGATTCGAACATTACTGACTAACTATGTGGAGAGCTTGATTAATGGCCCCTGCTGCCAGTTCAGAGTGTGTCTCTTGTTTTGATTCAGATTAGGATAAAGAAATCAACCTTTTCTTTACAGTCTTTCAGAAGCCTTTGTAAAGTCTGTTGGCCAAAACCAACAAACGTTTTGCCAAGTGATATTAACAGCTTTTGTGGAAGGCTTGGGGATTGGGGAGACTCTAGTTACTGTGTTGCTTGGGTGTGCGTTTGGCCATTTAATGGATGAGTTGTGGTTTGTTTGGTGTTGTTGTTGTAGTTTTTTATTTATTTATTTATTTATTTCCAATGAATAACCAAGTGAGTTCACATTAAGGAAAAAATCAGAAAGTGCATCATGACTGGATAAATTTCTTCTTTCTGGAAGAAATATTTTAAGAGATCGATTACAACATTTACTTCTTTATTTCTCCACAAGCATTTAGAGAGTAATTTCCATAGTTTGACGTGCTTCTAGGAATCTCACTATTTTTTCCACCTGTTTTCTTCTCTTTCCTTCCCCGTCACCCTCCACTACTGTATATATTTCGAAGATTAGCATTTATCTCCATCTTCCATCTCAAAAGGCATACTTAGGCTTTTATTTCAGGCTGTGGTAAAGTAGTCTGAGCAGCTGTCTCAGAGGTTGCTGTGAAGCTTGCTCCAGCCGATATGAATTAGGTGTAACTACAATCCCTGCTCTCTTCTCCCCCCTCTCCCACACCCCCAAATGTGTCTTGTGGTGTGAGTGCCCTGAAGTGGTTTGCTCACGGCCTTGTGGACTGCAGGGACTGCACTAGAAGTGAATCTACTGCTTGCTGCTATTTCATTTATTTATTTATTTATTTTTAACTACTGGATTTGGTTTTGGAAAAGCATGTTCACAATGAACACATGAAGAACTGAAACCACAAGGAATAACACTCAGTTCATGGGATGAAGTCTTGCACGGGGAGCAGCTCTGTAGAACCTGAATTTCTGAGCTGCTTTTCCCAACCAAGCTAGCAGCATTTCTATGCCATGTGAGAGGGACCATCCTGTTACTACCCCCTGATAGCCCTCAGCTTGATCTGCACCTCTGGCTGAGCTCTTCAGCCAGGACTACCTGTAGCAGTAGCTTGGTGCAGAACTTACGAGGCTGGAAAGCTTTCATTCTCAATGCACCAGATGATTGACAAAATGGAATTCTGCAATGAAAAAAAGCATATGTGCCATCTGTAGCACCTGCTGGGTGAGAACTGCCCAAACGTTCCTTTATATAGAAAATGTCAGCGTGGTATCTGTTGACTTTCTTACACTGTAAGAAAGAAACGTACGTAGATCCAAATCCCACTTCATGCTCACACCTCAACTTCTGAGTCACAGATTTTACTGTAGATCATTATGTGGAAACCTAAGGCCTTTGCTTTTCCTGTACTGACTGTGTCAGCTCCTTAGATAGTAGTCTAGTTTGCATGGGCTTATGGTCCTTTGTTGCCGATTATGGTATTCTTCTTCCATCATCAATAAGACTTTATGCAACTTTTGATAGAGAAGACTGTTACAGTTTCCCCTCCTGCCTGTCTGGAGGGTCATGTGGAAACTGAACTTCAAGCTCATGCCTTGATTTTTTTCAGAATCTAGTTATTCTTGCCATCAACGTTAAGGGCTAATTCATTTTAGAGTTCAAATGCAACCTTCTGTTTTTCATGGTTACTTGAAATTGTGCATATTACCAAATGTACTTTATTTTCCTTTGACTGAGAAACTTCTCTCTGAATGATTCTTCAATTCAGCTTCTGTATTGATCTCCAGATCCAGACCTGTCATTACCATGGACATCTCCATTTTCCTGCCAGCGTCCATCAATATCACAGCTCCTCAGTGCCATGACAGCTTGCAGCCTGTGAACTGCCTCAATGTCACAGCATGCTTTCGTTTCAGTGGCAAGCATGTTCCTGGAGAAATAGGTAAGGTACCTGTCCCAGCCTACATAGTTAACTTTTCTTCAGAGTGTCTGGTATGATGCTACATCTTGGTTCTAGGAGAACAACAGTGTTGATAGGTGTCATGGTTTTGTGCTGTCAATATTCTACATCATGACATCATGTGCGGTATGAACTGTTTTGGTGGTATAAGAAAGTGTAACAGAGGGTATGTGGAAGTGTAACAGAGGGTATGTGGAAGTGTAACAGAGGGTATGTGGAAGTGTAACAGAGGGTATGTGGAAGTGTAACAAAGGGTATGTGGAAGTGTAACAGAGGGTATGTGGAAGTGTAATAGAGGGTATGTGGAAGTGTAACAGAGGGTATGTGGAAGTGTAACAGAGGGTATGCGGAAGTGTGGAAGGTTCATGCTCCAGATCTGTGGAATGGCAGCATCCCGAGTACTCAGCCCTTGAAGGAAACTACATATCCCAGGGGACAACGCGGCCAGAGATGAATCACCAGAGGAGGAGGACACACATATAATCTCGCTCCCAGGCTGGAACGTCCTTCTTTTCGCCCTGTCTTTCGCTTTGGAGCGCTCCATCCCTGCCATCTCGCTCTATCAGCAACGTTCCAGCCTGTCGCCTAGAGATTGCAGTAGGCCCCCGGTTCTCCGGGACTCTTTTTCTCTCTTTCTTTTTCTCTGCCTTGTTTGATATAGTAGTTGTAGTTATATTGTATCATATTGTGTCTCGTATTTAGTAAAATAATTTCTTTCCTTAGATTGCTGCCGTTGTTTTTGTTCATTTCTCCCCTTTTAGGGGCAGCAGCCTCTATCACGGATAAATCTAGATAACCCGATTACAATAGGACACTGTTCAGATGAAGGCATTAAATGAAATTGCTTGTTTCATCAGGTGGGGAGAGACTCGACAACTTGTTTCAGCAAATTACTCAAGTGGAAACAGATTGTATGAGCAGGCTTGAGGCTCACAGAGCTAGGGAAGAGAGCAGTTGCTGCTAAGTAGTGTTGTACAAAGCCAAGGCCTTTCTCAGTGAAGGGCCCAAGGAGTTGGTAGGGAACAGAATTAGGACAGCTGACTTAAACCGGGCAAAGGGATATCCCACACTGTATGCCATCATGCAGAAGGTGTTTTTAAGGGGGTGGGGGAGTTCATCTGCATCTTCTGCTGTTTGGGGAACTAGCTGGGCATCATTTGGGGGATGGTGAGCAATTGCTTGTGCATCCCAAGTTTTATATATATATATATATATATATATATATATATATATATACACATACACATACACACACACACACACACACACATTATATATATATATATATGTATGTATGTATGTAGTCATACATATGTATATATGTGTGAGTGTGTATATATATTAGTGAGCTGGGGGTCGGCCTCTTCTCTCATGTCATTATTGAGAGGACTAGAGGAAATGGTTTCAAGTTGTGGCAGGGGAGATTCAGGCTGGATATTAGGAAATACTACTTCTCAGAAAGTGTGGTCAGGCACTGGAATGGACTGCCCAGGGAGGTGGTGGAGTCACTGACCCTGGAGGTGTTCAAGGAATGATTGGATGTTGTGTTGAGGGACATGGTTTAGTGGGAGCTATTGGTAATAGGTGAACGGTTGGACTGGATGATCTTTTAGGTCTTTTCCAACCTTGGTGATTCTATGATTCTGTATGTAGTCATAAATATTCTCCTTTTCCTTTTCTCGATCTTAGTAAATACTTTTATCCCAGCCCACATGTTCTACTTAGTTTTTTTGTTTTTTTGTTTTTTAATTCTCTCCACCATCTCATTGGGAAGCAGGTGTGATGCTGAGCCACTTGCCAGGTTAAACTGTAGGTTTAACAGCATTCATTTACCCTGTGATGAAGATGAGGTAATACTGAGGTAGTTTTCACTGAAAGAAGAGGAAGGTATCTTCAGGCTTACTGCAAGAACAGACACCACAGAATCAACTGACGCTTTGAAAGTTTATGTTCCTTCTGCCTGTTGTTAATGCATTTTTGTGTACATATTCTCTATCGTTGTTATCAGAAAGCAACTGTGGTTTGCTCTAAATGAATAGTCTTTGAAAATCTACAAGGAGTTCTTTAAATGGAGCACTGGACTGCTGGGTGTTATTACTGCCAGACATGAACAAATCCTTTTCATGTATCAGTTTACCCATCTGTAAAATGATTATAAATATCCCAGGATTTTACTGATTACAAGAATATGTTCCAGGTTACTTAGTTACTGTAAACCACACAGCTTTTTTGGGTGAATTAAATTGTATAAGGTATGTAATTGTGCCAACCATTACATCTTGACTGCATTAAATTATTGCCTATGTCTTCTACATCACAATGTTTACAAGTCTTAGGTATTGTCTTAAGTTTTATAGAATAGATACAGTGTTTCTAAATACCATGAAGTCTGGATTTATTTAGCTTAGCCATGCTGTTTTAACTTTACCGTGCTTTAGGAATGATAGTGGTCTTGTTCTCCTACCATTCGCATAGAGGAAGAAATAGAAGCAGGTTGCTGGCATTGCTCTTTGCGTCTCGGCACTCCTGAGAGTCACCTCAAAGCTGAAAGCTCAAAAAACAGTTATTGAAGATGCCTCTGGTTTCAAACACACAAATACAACTGAAACAACATTTTCTGTTTTTGCACCTTTTCCCTGTAAATGATGGTGGACTCTTAGCAGACAAATGCTTCCTTAGATACAGTGGTATGTTTGTTTGTTTGTTTGTTTTTTAGATATTCTCATCTTCTGTCACTCAGAAACCACTTGTCCTTGGGTGCTCCAAGAGTATTTATTTGCCTCTCTAAATTCATGAGTAGAACTACTTAATATCTCTCTCTCTTTTTTTTTTTTTTTTTAACATTTCTAGGCTTTAATGCCTTGACCTGGCTAATAAATGGTCTGCCTTTGTCTCATTTTAAATATGTGTTCCCTTTTTCACAAAAGGGTTATCTTCTGCTTCACTGTGTTGTAAAAGCCGGTTGAATTCCTTTGCATGGTCATACAAACTGTCCTCTTGATTTTATTGTGGAGAAAGTACATGTGCATCTTCTTTGGTGGGTAACATCTTTCTCATTGCGAGGGATTTTTCTGCTATTAAGTAGATGATTATAATACTTCCAACCATTGTCTTTTTATACAATGCTTCTAGTAAAGTGAATAGTCTTGAAAACATTGCAGTCAGAACAATCTGAATGGATAAAAACCCTCAGGGATATGATTTGGATAGAGTATCTCAAACAAGCTTTCAGTTTGTAATCTAACAGGCCGTTTTAATTATGTTGTAGTTGAAGAGTATCAATTAACAAAGGGTGGAACAATTCATGGAAATATTACAACTGTTCATCTCCTGTGTGGCTAAATATGGGGAAAATTATTCCTCTAAGTACAGCACTATCCAGTTAGGACACCAAAAGGCATGCAGATGTGTTGAAATGCTATGGTTAAGTTGTGTGGCAGAGGCATCGGGATTCTCTCAGCTTCAGATGTCTGGGAGCTGTCTGATAAGTCAAGCAGTGAGAGTACAGCGCTCATTGAAAATGCTGCTCTGCTAAGGGAGCTCTCTGTCAGCGTGGACTCTCAAAACTGCAGGTTTCTATCTGGTCTTTTCTCTGACTTTTGGGTAGCTAACATTTGTTACCTACTACAGAATGTGTCTGTGCAGACATTCTTTGGTAAATGTTTGTCTGCAACACTTATGTGAGTTTGTGATTGTCTTATTAACTGTCCTGTGAAGAAATGCAATCTTCTCCTAGCCATGTCTCATGCTTGCATGTAAACCATTCTCACCCTTATTTTTCTCCCTCTGACAGCAATTGCAGTACTATTGGTCAGTGATAGCTATCCAAGAGTCAATGTTTACTAATATATCTCAATGTTGCCAATGACTTTATAGTTCCTATCCCTTTTGTGGATGCTGCTTGCAGACTCTGGTCTTCAGAAGTATGAATTTATAGTAGAAATGATTTTGCCTGAACTAACAGCCATGCCCATTTGAATCATGTTCTCTGCTGTAAATGCCAGGCATTGTCCATCCCTCACTCTCCCTCAGTGCTAGCTGGAGGGCTGAGCATCCGCCAACAAATACAGCCAGCCACTGGTATGTCTTGGATTTGTGAGAAATACAATGATTTGTTAGTCCCCCACAGACTTTCTGTATTTGTAGAATAATTCTCTCCTCCTGCGTCAGCTGCTCTCACAGGGTGAGGAAGAAAGGAAGTAGCTTTCCTGGATTAGGTAGATATATGTACTACACACAGTTTAATAAAAGAAAAGGAAGAAAAAAATTCCCAAAGCATTTTAAAGTGGCAGGAAATATTTTGTCCTCCTCTGTTAGCTTCTACACTAGGAAGTAGGTTGAATTTAATTCTGATATAACTATTGGCATGTAGCATGGCTGCATAGCAGGGTGGTTGTGGGGTTACAGGAGGCACAAACAGTACTAATGAAGACAAATGGGACTCTTGACATGTCCTGGAAATAACAGTCAAAGGTTCCTGGGGGGTTCTGCACTGCACAGTCACTGTTATTCATCTAATCTTTTATAGGCTATACTGAGGGTTTCTATGCTCAGAATTGCCATCTTTGTGTTGTTCAGTGATGTTTCATGCTTTTCCTGGCCACAGCTATATCTCATGAACATGAGCATCAAGCTGAACTGCAGCTCAGAAAAGGCAAGGATGAGAAATCTTTTTCTAGCCTGGATGAACAGGCTCCAGCAGCCTCTTCAGACCTCACAATTCTGAGTGACCAGAACAAGAAACAGAAGCTGCTGGTATCTCTATGCATCAGTTTCTTTTATTGCATTCCGTCCCCCTAGAGAATTGATTTTAACTTGTGGCGTGATCTGGATAATTTCCTGCACAAAATTAAACTCTAAAAAAATCCAGTACCGATGGATGGTGTAAATGAATTTTAATGGCTGAGAAAACAGAAGCTTTTGGGTATTTGGCTGCAGTTAAATACCTTAGGTAATTCTTCAATCTTTCTCCTTCACTCTTTGCTTCAGATGTGCATTGCTTGTGTGTTGATGCATTTCTGGGGCAGTCCTCATGCCCCAAATGTTGTTATCTGAGAGTCTAGATTGAAATTTAGTTTGGAATAATGGATTGTTTGATATTTTTGCTCTGCCGTGCCATATTTCTAGGACTAGAGAAATATGCATGATCCAAAAACTGACAAAAGTAGACACTTTTCTTATCTGTATCCTGTTGTAGTTTAGTGCAGAAGTATTTTTGTCACTTGCTTTTCCCATTGACTTGGATGTAGGCCTGAATCACTGCTACCCTCTACAACAGTGTTGCTGTGGGGATATGTTTTTCAGTGCATGCTCAGTGCAGCTTAGATAAGTCCCTACTTAGAAGCTAGGACTGACACTGAGAAAAAATTTGAAAGAGGAAAAGAAGGCTTTCTGGGAAAGAATAGAAGGGAATGTCCTGTGTTTGTTGTCATTTGCCAGAGCAAACTTTTTAAATAGCTGTTTTGTACTTAAGAGTTTTCTCTGTGAGCAAAGCTCTTGAATAAGTTTATTCTCACAAATATTCATATAGAAGATGAAGAAACACATTCCTCTTACAATTAATTTTCATTTTTGTTTAAGACGTTCTTTAATTTCCCCATGTGCTCTCCACCCCCAGGTCAGTGCCAGTCTGACAGGCCATTATGGATGTGCTTATTTCCTGCAGAGCATTTTGAAGCCTGCTTTTTATGCAACATGGTAATCCTCTGAGTGGGCCACGAAGGGTTTTGCCTAGTGGCTGGGTATTTACAGGCCCTGCATTTGCTCAGCCTGAAGAGGTTCTTGTTTCAGAATGTAGGTTGCTGCTGACGTGTTTTCCCCCTCTCCTCACTTCTGTCTTCTGTAGGGTTGCCTGCTTGCATGATGTACCACTATAGAAATGCAATTTACTCAGCAGGTATGTTGCTATAGTGGCCGGGCACCAGTTGGAGTAACTTGCTGTTGGCTGGTGTTTGTCTTGCAGATATGACCCACAGCTTCCCAGGAGGAGCTGTTATCGACACCTCTTAAGCGTATGGGAAAGGAACAGTCAGTCATTAGAAAAATGAGTCTGTTCATCTAAGCTCATCAAATCCATATTAGGGTTTTGCTTTAATTGCCTGGGGTGGACAGGCAAATCCCCAGAAACATTGTTAGCTATGCTTAAAGCTGCCAGAGGACTTGAGGCATTACCTCCAAGAGTTAAATCTGCTGCTGGAGTGAGAAGGGATAACTGCCAGTTTACACTTCCCCCCCCCCAGTGGCTTTTTGGAAGCAATGAGGATGGAGAAAGGGGTGAGGGGAAAAAAGCCTTACTCATGATAATTCAGTTTTTCCACTGATGTGTCATCATTGGATATAACATAGAAACAAGTTGTCAAAATAAAGGGGAGGTGGTGGCGGGCAGGAGGGGGATGGGAACGGCATGGTTTGATTGAAAACATCCACTGCTGCTGTGGTAGCTGGAAATGTTCTGCTTGAGGCCTGGTACGGGGCTCGTGGCGGGATGCTGGTGGCCTGATTTCTCAGGGCATCTTCAGGCAGCCTCTGTCTGTCTGGCTCCAGTTTTTCTCACTCTGGAGGGGTGTGTGGCCATGCAGACACAGGCTGGTCTGGGTCTGCTGGCAGAGTTCCTCTTCAGTGTCGCTGAGAGGATGGAGGCACAGTTTTCAGCCTGCATGTCTCAATGTGGGGTCTTGGAAGCTGAAAAGGGAAAATCAGGGATGGGTGTGGGATGTGAGCACTTCAAAGGGAAAAACTGGAGTCTGCTGGGATTTCAACCAGGCCAAACCCTGAGCTTCTGATCAGAAAGCATCATACAGCACGTTGAGGCTGGGAGGGTGTGACTTACAGAAATGACAGCTGCCCGCAGAGACTTTTGCACCATGTTTCATGCTATTGTTAAATGAATTCTTCAAAGTATCAAGGCTTTAGTGAATAAGTGATTAGTGGTAATTGCATTGACAGCAGCATTAATTTCAAGAAACCAGTTCTAAGGGATTAAAAAAAACCCCAAAAACAAAACAACACAAAACACACATCAAACAACAAAGAGCCTTTCCTGAAATTAGATATAGAAGACCTCACTGAGTCTAGCTATGTATTACATTCATGTGGTTTTTGTATAGAATTCTAGATTTAATAAGTTTATACATAAAAGGAGCACTGTAGTATTAATCACCAAGAATTTAAAACATGAATAAAAAACAAAGTAATAATATCACAAACACCCTACTTATGTAATTAATCAGCACCAAAGCTGTTGCTGGCTGTGGTATACAAAGATAATTAACTAATTAAGCTTAAAATTAAGTGAAAAAATCTAATAGTATTGCATTGATAATGCCTGAAATCAGTATGGACTGTGACCTGCCTTTCCTCTGTCTGCAGCCAGCAGCAGAGTAAGCTTTCATGCTTCTGTTGCAGTGTCCCTGCTTTTGTTGTTGACAGTAAAGGTACAGTCAGTTTGATGATATTTCATTGCTATATTACTCCTTGATATAGTAGGTTTACCTTTGAATACAGATACAACCAGCTGCAAATCCACCTGTTGTGTTAAGCTACCTGTGCTCTAGAGCAGCAGGAAACAGGATTTAGGGAGATACAGATGGTTAGTCTCTGAGGATGTCTTCTATAAGCTGCCAGGGATCTGTACTGTCTAAAATGGGGATACCAAGTACAAGGCAGCGATCTCTAGTTAAGGGCTAAATGCAAAGATGACTGCAAGTGAACAAAAGTAACCGTCAGGAAATGCTTCATCCTGACTGGCTTGTGTATAGTTTGTCCTTTTGCGTGAGGAAAGCAAAGCTTGAGGCTCTTGTTGTTGTTTGTATTGTGTTTTTGCTTTTTCTGTTAACAGCACAGTTAATGCTTTGTTTCTTTTTTTTAAGTATGCATGTCTAGGTATATTTTTACATGACTTCCTACTTCTGCTCAGCATCCTTCAGGAAGGGTTGGGAAACTAGTGGCACAAATCCTGGGAGTATGTCAGTAGTTAGATTTGGTTTTGTGCAGCCACAGGAAACTTTGTGATTGATTGAAGGCCTGCAAGGCTTGACCTTTATTTAAGTGTGCATGCCTCAGGGGCAACAGGATCCATTGATAGGTGGCTGAAATATAACTATTGTTCACTTACATCCTTTGTTTTCTTCTTTTTCTTTTTCGAAACAGGTTTGAATTATAACCTGACTGCTGATGTAGCAAAGAAGGAAAAGAGCCAGCAACCCAGAGTTTACTTTGTGACATCTGGAGAGACGGTGGGACAGATCACAGAGAAGTTAGAACTGTCGTACATGCAGGAAAAATGCAGGCATTTCCTAGCATATGTCAAGGTCAGTTCATTCCTATCTTTATCTACATTGACCTCACTGCATAGTTACACCTATTTTTATTTTTATTATCTTTTTTTTTTCCAAAATATTCAGCCAATTAAAGTGGTGCATCGTGGCTCCATACGCACTTTGTTTTTCTACCAAGTGGATGAAGTTTTTTGAGTGGGACATTTGAGCTTCTTGTTTGGCATGGCTTGTCAGCATGAGCATATACTGTTGGGCTTTTGAGACTTAGCGTGAGGAATATGTATTGGATTTACTTTTCATCGGTTGTGGGAGAGTTATTCTTTTGTCTTGCTTTGTTGTTACCATCACTTTACTCAAAATAAGGAGGCAAAGCTTATTTTGGCAGGAGCAACAAATTTGATGTATTAGTTTTGTAAGGTGTTTTCCTTTGGACACGGGGCTGATAATGGGATCTGTATGGGAATGACAGGATAATGTAGGATGTGTCCTGAAACTTTTGGATGCTCAGGTTTGAAAAGCATGCTGGTTCTCATTTGGGCTTAAAAATACCAGTGGGATAACCGAATTCCATCTATATCATGAACCTAGGAAATACAGGAAGCACATTCCAGAGGTGGTGGGACAGAGATGGTGTCTGTTCTTCATGTGACAAAACTCTTCTGGGCCTGCTAGGACTCATTATCTCTTTGCTCATAAGCTGCTGTTGAAGAAATGCTGTACAAATGCCATTTTGTTTCCAAAGTAAACAGAATAGTTCTTTTAGAGAACACACTCTCTCTCTACATATATGTATGTATATAAAATGGATTTGAAAATTATATAGAAAGGGGATTTACCTTTTAAACCACCTAAGTCTTGGGAGCACTCATCTGTACTACCACCCTAGAGAGCAGTATGAAGTAGTATGATTGTATGGGTGAGTTGCATATCCTCGTTGTTGAAGGACAGATTCCCATAGAAAAATATGACCTAACCTCAGAAGATGTCAGTTGGTACTGCCTTATTTTTGAGAAACCAGTGGGTCCAGACATCGCTAAGAGTACAAACTTTTCCAGGAAACTACTGTGTACCTAAAATATCATGAGAATGGGAGATAAGGTTCATCCTTTGACTTTATCAACATTTTATGCATGGTTGTTGAGAGCAAATAAAATAAATAAAGGGAACACCATGAAGGAAATGATGTCATCTTAAGTTTATGAATCTCTGAAAAGTGAATAGATATCTTCTGTAGGTTTTTTTTTTTTTTTTCTGTTTGCTTTTGGAGTGACCTTTGTTTTCTGCTGAGGAAAAGCTTGTGATGGAAAATGTAGACATAAAATTGCATTTTCTAAGTAACAGTAGCTGTGAATTTAATAATTCTCACCTTTCTCAAATAAGCACATCTGTTCAGGCTTCTGTGTATTGAGTTTAGGTGGAAAGGAGCATGTCCCTTTTTATCTTAACAGAATAATGATCTCTTTCACATTAGTCCTATTGAAGTTTTTGGCTACTATACAGAATATATTAAAAGGCAACCTATGCCCAAAAAACTGTTTCATTTATTGTAGCATTTGCAGTTGATCTTGGGATTGCAAAGTTAAGAACTATTTTTTTTTTCTTCTGGAAAGTTTCTGAAAAATTTGACCTTTATAGTCAAGAGAAACATTTAGAAATGTTTAGATATATTAACTTAAAACAGCTGGTTAAAAAACAAGGTTATTGGGTTTGTATTTTATATAAGTGGCTATTTTTCGCAGTTGGAAGAATTGCAGGAAGTGTCATTTTTGTGTATAAAGGAGAATGCAAATAGTGGAGAAAGACAATCCATATAATTTCATGGGAAAGGTGATATCCTGAGACTACATGACAGACTCTGGAGGAGTGAGAATAATGAGGTTGTGATCTTTCACTGATATCCTTAAGTAACAGCTAGTTTTAAAACAACAACAAAAGCAAGAAGAAAACCCCAAACTTGAAACATAAAGAAGCCTCCAAAACTCCAACAGAACTTTCCTTGATCACGGTTTTACAATGGAATGGATGATTAAAGGCCTGTGCTTAAAGTATTTTTTTAGTAAGTATTTTGCTTAAGCATTCCCCTGTCTTTTTGTTTCTGCTGCCTCCATGGCTAATGAAGTTGTTTGCAATTCCATCTTATTCTGTGTTTGAGTCCTTGGTGTTAAATAGACTTGTACATTAACAGGATGCTATCAGTTCTGTAATACCTGTGATGATGGATAGAGAACCTGACTGGACTTGTGCATGACCTCATGTGCCAGCTTGACAAACTATCCTAAGTAAGCAAGGCACCTAGTCTGATTGACATACAAAACAGATCCATACATTGCCTTAGTTAAATGAAAGCTTGTGCCGAACCCTGCTGGGTGGCACTGTCTTAGCAACAAGTAGTTGTTGCAGGCTGGTGACATAAAACTGAAGGACTGAAGAAACTCATGGAAGAACTAGGTTTATACAAGCTCACTATGATCTCTTTTGAGATCTAAGGAGACATCAGTGAAGCCAGGACTATAGAACTGAAGGCTGCAAATGAATTGGCAAGGATAATGGTTAAATCATTTTGAAGTTAACAATCCTTAGTGTTCTGATAGTGACTTGTTTTCTATTTATGGTCTCTCGGGATAGGAGCAGCTGTCCTTATTTGTGCTACTAAATTTGAGTGTTAATGTCTGTCTTTCCTTGTCACTGTGTGACTGATGTAAATGGTTATCAAAGCTTTTAGGTTATGTCTAGCTCAGAACTTGATCTTGTACAAGGCAGGCTACTGAATTACAGTTCAAATTGGTAAAACTGTGGTACATCCTGAGGTCAGAGAAGGAAATGGAAATTCTGTTTGAATTGAAAATGCTTTGAGTATGGTTCAGCAGTGGGTGTGGGGAAGGAGAGCCTCAGTTTCTTCCCCCCTCTCCCTGCTGTAAACGACATGTTGATTTCTAGTTTAAAAAAACACTGACTTTTTAGTATGGCAGTAATTTCTGATATTCAGAGTGTCTCAGGTGTTATCTGTAAAAGCTGCATTTAATTTAAACAACCTTTGGAGGTTTGACTGATAGTAGGAAATGAAGAGCTGGTGCAAGTGGCCATTAATTATGACCTTCAGAAATATTGCTGATTTTCTTGTAATGCTGTGTAGATGCTGCCTGTTCCCTCTCAGGAGATGCTTTGCTGCTGGGTGGTTACTCCTCTGACTGTGATGCTGATACAAACCTTCTACTTCAACAGTGGTAAAATCCAGTAACAGCTTTTATGGGCACCCTTAATATTAATGATAGATTTGTCTATGTAATGGGCAAAAGAACTTGATTCAGACAGCAGTGTAAGCTGTATGTTCAGGTTTATGTGCTGCCAAATATTGTTGTCCTCGGTTTATCACACAAATCATTATGAGGATGATGGTAAAAGCCCCATGTATGATTTCTACATGTATTAAGAAGCTCTTCCTGGTTTCCTAACTCACTGTGTGCCAGCCAACTAAGCTGTCTCTTGCTACCGCTCACTGTTGTCTGTGTGCTACATGAAGGTTCTAAGTGCTTTAAACCCCATGAGCGGTCCTGGCACAGGATTAAACCGGACATGGCATTTAGATTTTCCAGAGATCTTTATCTTCATTGACTGTCTGGTTGTTGCAAGCAGTCTCTTGTTGCTTGTCATATTAACTCTTATTGGATCCAGTCGTAGCTGGTAGGGATGATGGGGCTGAGAAGTGATGAGACTTTTCATAACAGCATGTAGGCGAGAAGCTGTTTGTACAGTTAGGGCTGGAATAAAATGTTACCATTTGAGCAAAAACTGTACAACTATGTGTTTTGTTTTCTGCTGGACTGTGCAGCCAAAGGTTTTCCTTTTTACATATCTCACCTCTGTCTGCTGACCTTATGTCAGGTCCCTGAAGATACTATGAGCTGCTGATCTCACACAACTTTGTCTGTAGTGCTCACGAAATACAGTCACTGTATGTGATTGTGGTTGTTTTTCCCTGTGTAGCTCTTCCAGTTATCTGAGAGGGATGTGCATGTTTTATTCTTTTATTCTTAATGTGCTCTTTACTAGAGTCTGGCTGGCAAGACGTTCTGCCCCACTGTCATGTGTAATGTTGAGATGACATCACTTTGATCATTTGCCAGACGTCTTCCTGAAAGCTGTCTGACAGTGAATTAACATCTCTGTGTTAAGGTTTGACAAGTCTTGTTACAGGATGGAGGGAAATGCCCTGAGACATTTAAACTTATTTTGAAGTATTTCTTTATTTATAATGGAGAAGCGCTCTCATTGGATTTGGTGGCTGCAGGCTGAGACTTGTTGCTCATAAGTGTTGAGGCCTTCACTGAGAATCTGGTGTTGTTAGAGATGATTGTATGTTAAGCATGGATGATAACCATGCTTTGCAGGGGAGGGGTGAAAACCAGTGCCTCATGAACTACAGCTCCCCTGGGTAGTGACCCAGCTGTCCTGCTTGCTTCTCTGTGGGAGAGGAGAGAAATTGGAGCAAGTCAGGGGATAATACTTGAGGCACAGACTCATTTCACAGCAGCAGCTATGAAAACTTCGTCATGATTATCTAGAATTTCTCAGGATTTGAATGACTGGGCAAACAAGGGGAGCAGTGACCTATTCCAGCCCTTAGCAGGAAGTTTACAGTCACTAAGAGAGACAAAAGCTGCTGTGTTGTATTGCCAAGAATGATGACTGCAGTGAGAGAGAGCACTAAGACCAATACCAGAGTTGATATCTTAGGACTTGTTTCTTTTTGTTTTATTTATATTTTTTCCCCTATTGCTGAGCCAGTGGGGAAAAACTGTCAGGCTGATCTGGATGTAGCCATAGCGTATGTTCAGTATTAAAGGCTGTGGGATAGGTAAGTTGATCATAAAATGCAGAGGCTTATTTACAGAAATGTCTTCTGGGGCAGTTCTGTTTTCCAACACTGTGCACAGTGTGCTTGTAATTTGTTAACACAGCCTGGCTTCCCTCTGGCAGAATGAAATACATACTGTCTTGGCAATGTGAATATGGTGTGTTTTGTCACCTTGCTCTGATGTAATCAAACTTCTTCTTTTGGGGACCAAGTAGAGGAGAAATTATGTTCTTGTTCTGAGAAACTCATGTGG
The DNA here is from genome assembly GCF_039878825.1 of Excalfactoria chinensis. Classification (NCBI taxonomy): domain Eukaryota; kingdom Metazoa; phylum Chordata; class Aves; order Galliformes; family Phasianidae; genus Excalfactoria; species Excalfactoria chinensis. The sequence goes on from NC_092826.1 coordinate 95,194,195, forward strand.
GTAAGGGAAGAGCAGTTAGCTGCATTACTCTGGTCTCCTTTTCATTGCATCTTAAATACAGGGATTTAGATGCACCAGAAAGAGTATTATGAGTTGGCAAGAAGGCTGACACCTTTAAGCATCAGCAATATCAAAATTTAAGTATTGTTAATTATCATGGGGTTGGCTTTTCCAGCAGCTTTTTTGCAGGGTTCATCAAAAGCAAGTCCGGATCAAATTAAAAACTGTTCCGTGCATTGTGGCCAAACTGAAGCAGCCAAATTTTCCTGGCACTAATGTCCTTTCAGAGGAAACCCATGCTGCTAGTGGTTAAGTGCTGCAATAACTGCTAGGGCCAGTAGTGCCCGTGTGTGGGAGAGCAAATCATGGCAGATACTGGACTATAAGCTGTTTTGGGACTTTCAGCTACCGGGCAGTGTAGCCAGTAAGACTGTTTGGTCTTACGTCCTGAGGCCAGTGGGGGGTGTTCAGCTTTGAGCTTGTTGGCAAGGGTTTTGTCCAGATGCACTTTTCTGTCCATTTCCCCAGATTTTAAAGAAATCACTTTGTTTTTTTTTTTTTTTTTCTTCATCACACTGATTAGTGATGTAATTGTATGGCAGATCACTTATGCCTGGAAGGAGAATATTTGTACAAGGCTTGTTGATTACAAAATCAATGAGCAAGCAAAAAAGAAATCCCATTCCTGTTCCAAATTTTAGCAAAGTAACTAATTCTACTTTAGTTCATGTCTGTGCTTCAACTTTAGTCAGCATTTGTGAAAAAAGGCCAAATGCTTCGTTTATGAACCAAGCAGAAATTTGTTGTCTGGTGTAGCTGCTGTCAAATAGATTACATACAATATGTTAATATTAAAACATTAATAAATCCAAATAGTAAGATGTTATGCTCCCAATATGAAGTAGGTATCATACTGAACCAGGCTCAGTCAGCAGACTTTAAGCGCAGCAGCTGTTGAAATTCTGCTTTGTTTTCCTTGTGTTTCTTTTTTACCCATCATAGTTCAGCTGCCGTGTGTTCCTTGCTAGTCCCTAATGGGATCCAAATCTTCAGACTTGAGCCCTTTGATATACTTGTCCCTTTGATATATTCTATAGTGGGAGATTTTTTTTTATTATTTTTATTGACTTAACCTGAAAAAAAATCACATTTCTTTAATTTTAATGGAGTTGATATTTATTTCTGAGGTGTATATGAATCACGGCACTTTGTTGTTGCCCTTAAACACTTAATTGCAGACTTATGCCTGGCTGTACTTTTTGCTCACTGATGCCTCTTTGTCATTGAGTGCCTCGAAAGAAATTTCATTTGCAGATTAAACTTTCTGGAGAACCAGGAGGGACAGATCTAGGCCTGGACTGAGGACAGCTCTTTTAGAGAGGAGAATACAAGAGATCATAATTTGGGAGAGGTCTTCCATGGAGCTCCTCTAAGAGGATTCTTTGTGTTTCCCAGTGACAGCACTTGTAGAAAGTGAGTAGCCAAACAGGTAAAAGAGGTGCTGCACTTTGTGTTTGCAAAAGTCATTCCAAAAGGCAGGTAGTGATGGAAAGGAATATTTTTTTTCTGCTTTTTCTGGCAGTCCTGGTTAACCAAACAGCTTGTTTTTGTAGGTGGGAGAAAGGAACAAAGGTGGCAATGCTACTGTTTTAGAAACATTCTAAGCTTGTTTTTCATTCAGAGTTACACAAACTAAACGCGTAATGGCTCATTGTGCTGTAAAAGTTTATTAGTACTTCTTTGGGACAAATTTACACTTCCGAGGTGGGGAAGGGGGGATATGCTTAATCCCAAATGTTAGACTCTAGCTACAGAAAATTACAATGGGGGGACAGCTTGTTTGTCTTAGTGGTTTTCCTGTTTATAACACATGGAGGAGTATCAGTCTGTGCCGTGATCTTGGACACACATATACACATCAGCTTATCCTGTCCAAACTGGGGGGTGCCTAAAATTACCATTTTGCTAGCTTTAGGAAGGAATGAGCAAGGCACTTCATCAGAAAACACTGAAGGCAGCTTCCAACAGAAAACTCCTCTAGGCTAGAAAGAAAACAAGCAGTTTTGATGGCTGTGGATTCTGAGTGTGTTCCAAAACTATAACCTGATAGTCAAAATAGATGGGGGTCTCCAGGGAGACTCAGAGAAACTAGGTTTGGTTAGGTTTTAATTGGCAACAAGTAATGCTAATCCAGTGCCTTAATCCTTATTGAAAGTACCTGATAATGTGTTTGAAGAAATGTGGGAGTAATGTGTTGCAGGCATAGACTTTTTTGGGAAGAAAATGCCCCCATCCTGTTTTCCCCCCAACCTGTACCTTTAGTTGTGGCACTGAATTCATCCAGAACTGAGGTTCAGAAGCAGCTGAGGAAAGGCCCATACTCTGTGCCACCAACCTCACTTCCATGCACCCATCTTCATTTCTGTATATAATGAGATAATTATAGCTGGTATGTCTGTGCTGGTGATAAAAAGTTGTATCCCTGGCCATACACTTCCAGTGTGTTGCAAAATTTTCATCACTGATTCCCTTTGTAGAACTCTGTGACATCTCCTGGAGTCTCAGTTGTCTGAGGGAATGTTTAGTATTCCATACCTGGAACCTACAAGTTGTCCTATTCTACTTCTGCTCCTCCAGATATTTGAAATTGGAAGCTTCCTGGGAGTTAGAACTATTTTCCAGTTGTCTACAATGTCTTTGACTTGATAGCATATGCTTCAGATTGTTCCCTGAGTTTATATTCAACATGTTCTTAAGAACTGGATGCATTAGACAGGCTTTTTGGTCTTCAATATGTGAACATACCTGATACTGTAAGGCTAAGACTGGATAATAGCCATACTGTAATATCAAATAAGAATGAAAAGGAGTAGAATCCTGCAATAGCTTACATTGCATTTATTTTGTCCTGGGAGAAGAACCAGGTCTGGTGCTAAATTCTAGGCTGAAATATAAACAGTTAACTCTAAATCTAAGGGAATCTAATGTGAGAGTAAATTTACTACTTCCTTCTTGGCACATACTCTGCATTGCTTAAAGACTTCCTTAGTTGAGAAAATAAATTAGAAATATAACTGATTAAACTTGTCATGACTTAGTAATTTTCATCATATTAGCAGTCATCTAGAGGCAGCTTCTCATTTGGCTGGAATGGATATAAAGGATCTGACATTAAAGTAATTTTGGTGAAATGAGCATAAAAATAGAAACAACTAACAAAAAAATGCATGTTAAAATAGAGTATGTTCGATGAATTTGTACATTCTTTCACACATTTTTGACCTGCTAGGATTTAGCAAACATGAAGTAAAACATACTTCTAGCCACGTAAAGGGGGCTTCAATGAATCTTGAATGTATATGGACAATCATTGAATGGAAGGGCTTTTAAAATCCATTCCAAGAGATGAAGCCCTGTCACTGGATACATTTGGTTAATGTACTTCTGCTCTCGAAGCTGGAAAGAATGGAAAAATTGAAAAGCCAGAAACTTCATTATACTACAGCAGGTAAAAGATAATGAAATACATGCAAGGTTTATACCCTCTTGCATCTTCCCCTCTCACCAAAAACAGGCAGTGGATCATAGATGTTTTAACAATGGAATAGATAGCTGAGGCTGTATCTGAGGTGTCCTGAGTGTTTTTAGATTTTCAGTCCTCAAATAGGAAATATAGAGACAAAAGTTCCTGCAAGTGCAGCGTTGAAGCAGCATAACCTGGAAACTTTGATTTTTGTTCTTAGGGTTGCATTCTGTCTTTCAGGTGCTAACTCTTTGAAACAAGAGTGAAAAACTGTATATGTATTATATTCTGATATCTATCTATCTATCTATCTATCTATCTATATGTTAATAGTTTTCTTAAATAAAGCTTTCTATATTCAGAGAAAACAGGTGGATTCATGCAATTGTAATAGCTACAAGCTACTCCTTTTAAATGATTGAGCAGATAATTGTTTATTATTGAAGGAAACTATTGCTTCTTTACCCAGGTCAAGTACAAAAGCCTGAAAATTCACAGGGTACAAATCCAATTTCATATGAGAAATGTTACCCCTGTGAAAGTGAATTTGGTTTCCATTTGTGCTAGGTGACACCCTAGCAGAGTCGAGGGAATGGGGCTATGAGCAACCTAATCTAGTTATAGATGTCCCTGTTCATTGCAGAGGAGCTAGTCTAGATAATCTTTAAAGGTCCTTTCCAACTTAAACCTTTCTATGATTCTAAGATGCCTGTTGCCCCAGAAGCAGCTTGTCTGGGAACTGCTCCTGTTTTGCCCCTGTTTTCCTGGGCGTCCTGGTGGACGACAGGTTGGCCATGAGCCAGCAGTGTGCCCTTGTAGCCAAAAAGGCCAATGGCATACTGGAGTGCATTAAAAAGAGCGTAGCCAGCAGGTCAAGGGAGGTGATCCTCTCCCTCTACTCTGCCCTGGTGAGGCCTCATCTGGAATACTGTGTCCAGTTCTGGGCTCCCCAGTACAAAAAAGACAGGGATCTCTTGGAAAGAGTCCAGCGGAGGGCCACAAAGATGGTGAAGGGCCTGGACCATCTCCCCTATGAGGAGAGACTTAGGGAACTGGGTCTGTTTAGCCTTGAGAAAAGAAGGCTGAGAGGGGACTTGATCCAGGTTTATAAATACCTGAGGTGTGGGAGCCATAGTGACGAGGCTGGTCTCTTTTCAGTAGTGCGTGGGGACAGGACTAGGGGCAATGGGCTGAAACTCCAGCATAGGAAGTTCCGCACGAATGTGCGCAAGAACTTCTTTATGGTGAGGGTGACGGAGCACTGGAACAGGCTGCCCAGGGAGGTGGTGGAGTCTCCTTCTCTGGAGATATTCAAGACCCGCCTGGACGCCTACCTGTGTGACATGGTGTAGGGAGCCTGCTTTGGCAGGGGGGTTGGACTCGATGATCTCTAGAGGTCCCTTCCAACCCCTATAATTCTGTGATTCTGTGATTCTGTTCAGCGAGCTGTGCTGCTCACAGTGAAGAGGAGACTTAAACTGTGCAGCTGTAACTGGCATCACATGAGCAATCCCCTGTGACTTGGAGATGTTGGTGGAGGCCCTGGCACATGCAGGCTTTCAACCAATCTACTGCTCAGCTGCAGGAAGGGAGCTGGAGAAGGAAGTTTCCATTTTCTTGTATTTCCCGCAGCATTGTTTCCATAAAAGCTGCCCTGGTTTGCTCTCGGATAGCAGCAGCAGAAACCATGAGCTTGCTTTGGAAAGCCAAGCTCTGGATCACAGTCAAGTTTGGAAGCTCCATCCACAGTCTGTGCCAAGATAGCACAAGCACTGCAACCCTGGCAATAGAAATCCATGGCAAAAACTGTCCCTTGTTTTAGCCAGGGGTGAGATTTTGCCTTTAAGACCAGAGGAGACCTTTCTCTCTGAAAAAAAGCATTACCAAAGCCTTCCTGAACATACTGAATATTTCTAGGATGGGGATATGGATCAGTGTTAAGTGGGTAGTAATTCCACATCTGGTATTTCTGTTCCTTCTACATGCACAGGAGGAGGCTGTGCTGTGCATCTCTGCTTAGCTGCTACATGATTACACAGCTGTGGCAAGTGTGTTCTTCACATGAAGTTACTGCATGATGCTCTGCTGTGATGCTGTAGCCATTGCAGGCAATAAATATTGTCTGGGGGGGCTCTTTCTTTCATTTGTCCCTTTCAAGAACTTGAACGAGTGCCAAAAGTTATTTTTAAACTTTATATAAGCAATTTAAATATTTGTGATGGCACGTTTTTCTTTCCTTACTCTTTTGGGAACAGACTTTATTTTGCTCTGCATTGTTTCTGATCACTTTTGACGTTGGTTTTACTTCTTCCCTTCTGTAAGAAAATGATCTGGTGTCCTGTGTTTACCAAAAGCTGATGGGTTCAACATGAGGATGCTTGCCCTGGGGAATGACCAGAATGTATTTGCAGAACTTCTGCTGTGCCTTTCTTCTGCCTCATGAGACAGCTACCTAGAAATGTAATGTTTCCGACTGTACATACCTTGTTAGTGGTGTTATCATTATCTGTTTTGGCCTGAAGTGAAAACTTCTGAGCATGGCTCAGGAGAGCTGAACAGTGAGCAGATAGTTTAACATGTACTTGCGTGCTATTGCTATTAGTCTCTAACTCTTGTAAATATTTACCTTGTATCTGTCCCCACTTCCTTAATGCACCAGTTCTATTGTCAGCCTTGAGAATGTGGTAAAGGCAAAAAGGACAAGATATTGCTCGATGGAGCTCTGTTGGTCTCTTGCAATTGTTTTTCTGACTGCTAGCCCTGTTTGCGAGCTGCTGCTCCCACCTGTGCCAGAGGCACAGAAGCTGTCACAATTCCTCATTCTCTTTGCACTACAAAGTCAGCGGTATTATTACAATACAGCAGGACATCTAACTTTAATGATTACATTGCCTAAGACCTGTTTGTCTCTTTTGTGACTGATTGCATTGTGTCAAGGTTTCTGATTGTGAGCTGTTGGGGTTTGCCTTTGGTACAAACTCCATGTGTAAACAAAAGCAGTGCTAGTGGTTAAAAACACTGGATGAGAGTCACCACGATCGAAGAGAAATGTGTAAGGATTGAATATTTGAGGGGTGACTTTCTTAAAGTAGACACCCCCAAAATAATCCAAAAGGGTATACAAATAATCTACTTCTTTTGGGAAAGCAAAGTTTAGGCTGGAAGTCCCACAAGAAGTGGTTTTCCTTTTTTATATTTTTCGTTCTGGATTGTCTGTGTTGCAGAGATAATTCTAGAGATGGACATGCTCTCATCCTTCCAGTTTCAGTCAGAACTAGAAATACAATAAAGGTCAGAACCAATTTATAGGTGTATTAAGGGAAAGAAAAAAAAAATCAAAAGCTTGTGAAGAGTCAGTCCTCAGCTCATGTAAAGCTTTGTGTATGTTGTTTGTTTGTCTTTCACTTAGCTGCAGTCTTTGCCATGTGAACAGTGCACTGTTCTGCTGGTGGCTGAGAAGCAGCAAAAGAAATTAAGTAGGTATAAAGAGAAAATAAGGAGTATCTGTGACAAATGTGTAGGTATATATATGTATATATTTCTCTATATGTTAGATCTAATTCTAATGTCAACACGTGAGAACTATTCAAATAGATACTTTTCTAATTGTCATATTCTTCCAGTATTCCTATACAGCCTTTATTTATTTATTTCTTTTCTTTCTTCTCAAATCCTGTGAGTTTGTAGGGTTGGAGAACTTCTTAGGAACCTATGTAAGGGCATGTAGTGACAGGATGAGGGAAAATGGCTTTAAACTGGAAGAGGGTAGATTTGGGCTAGATATTGGAAGTTCTTTTCTGTGAGAGTGGTGAGACACTGGGACAGGTTGCCCAGTGAGGTTGTGGATGCCCCCTCCATGGAAGCAATCAAGGCCAGGCTGCATGAGGCTATGAGCAACATGGTCTAGTGGGAGGTGTCCCTGTCTACAGCAAGGTGGTTGGAAATAGGTGATCTTAAAGGTCCCTTCCAATCTAAACCATTCTGTACTTCTGTGTTTCATGGGAGGTGAAAAGTAATCAAGTCAGCTGGATAAATGCTTATGCTTTGCCAGGTATTTTTCAAAGAGCTTGTTATAAAATAGGTTAGATCAGTATCTGGGAATCTTCTTCATAACAACGCTGACATTATTCCTAGAATGCTGCTTTTCTTTTTACTGCCTCTCATCACATTCTGCTAAATACATTCCTCCAGTGCCAGGATTGATGGTAGGTGCAGGCCAGGAGACAAAAACTGATGTGTAGCAGTTTACTCTTGCCAACAGCTCATTATTACCCCCCAAAAGCTTGATTTATGACCCCTGGAGAGCATGGTGTGTAGGTTGGCTTGAGTTAACAAGGAGAATTATGCCAAACTTACACTCCACCATGAGCTCACTGGTCCATTATGGACCCATGTCTGACTAGAGGCTTTGACAAAGGAATTTAGTGTACCACTGTTGCAAACTACTCCCTCCATTCATTTGCATACAAATTCTGAACAGATCAAATATTCATCTTTATTCTCACCATTTGGTCTGTGCTTCTTCCTCAAAAAAGATTATCATTCTGAGAAGTAGCAAGAAGTGATTTTGTTTTCTTGTTGATGCATATTACCATATCTGGGTATGAAAGGCAAGCCTGTATCAAGCTGTGGTCTGCAGATGATTATCTTATGTACATAGTAAACACAGATGATAGAAGTCTTGGCCCATGGGATTGCTTCACTAGACAGATGGATGGAAATAACTTAAAATATGCAAGTTTTTCATTCCCTTAGGAAAGGCCCTCAGGTCAGAAAGTGTCTATACAAACAAATCTTTATTATTAAATCTGTGTTATTACCACTAATTTACTAATATTTTGACTAATATTTACAACTTCTCAGTATACACTTTCGGTTTATCCTCTATTTTATACAAATCATACATTTCTGAGAAACAAGCTAGAATAAATTGTAGTCGTTTGTCTGACAAACCCTTATGCTGTTCCTGATATCTGTTGCTTTGGAGTTGGAATGATGTTGCTTTTTATGGTAATCATATTTACAAAGATTGTCCCTAAACAAAATTTGTTCGAAATGAAAACATATTCGGTAGTAAGCTTATGAGACATCTTCTTGAGGAAAAAGGAAAACACTTAAGGGTGTATTATATAAAATACATAAACTCCTAGTGTGACTTGAACTTGTACTGTGCTACAGCACGTGAACCAAGTCATAGAATTATCAAATCACAGAATGGCTTGGGTTGGAAGAGACCTTAAAGACCATCCAGTTCCAACTCCCCTGCCTTGGACAGGAACGTTTCTCTCTAGATCAGGTTGCTTGTGGGCCCTATCCAGCCTGGCCTTGAGCCAGGGATGGGGTATCCACAGCTTTTATGGTAAAAAAAAAACAACACAGGTTTAGGAGCAGTCCTTTGTCCTTCAGATCTATTTACCAGGACTACTCTTACACTCTTTATACTAGGATCTCCACTGGGTAATGCAAGAAGAGAGATCCCTGGTGGGAATGAGAGATGGCTGCAGCTCTTGCTGCAGTGTGTTTTATTCTATATAATAGATCCCTTTCCAGTCTGCATTTTATGGGTGCAATTACAAGGTATTCATAATAAACCATATGCAGCACATGCAAAAATGCTGCCTCCATAGGGCACGGCTAGGTACCCTGGTGGAGTGAGAAGGTGAGCGTGGCCTTTTGAGATGGCAGTTGTGGAGTGCACCGTGCAACCTGCTGTAAGTAGAATTCTGTTTGTTTGGTTAAATCTATACCTACAGCTCATCAAAACTTGCTTCTGCCAGTTTTTGTTTATTTGTAACTTTTAATGTATTGATATTTTAATGCAACATTTGATTTCTATCTTCTCAGCAGATACTCTTCAGGTTTGGTTGAAAGACTGAAAACAAGTGTAACTTTTGCTTTGGCATGAAGAAAGCATTTTTTTTCTTTCCCCCCTATACAGCCTCTCCTAAGTAATGCAAAGGGACTGAGCCATGATGCTGAGCTTATTTCATTCCAAGTGAACTATCAAAGTTTGTTCCCCCATAGTTCCCTAGGGAGAAACAAGTGATTGTGTTACAGGAGAAATAGCATGACTTAAGGTGTGGATTTCTTGGTTTGTTTTGTTTTCTCCTGGAACAAGATACCAACAGTAATCATTTAAGAGAAAAACTACTAGCAGTGCTGGCATAAATGATAGTTCCAAGCATGTCCAGGTGATGCTCTTTTCACCCCACTTTTCTGTCTGGAGCTATTCACTTTTGGTTGTCCATATGATTAATGGTAAGAAATATTTTTAAGGCATGAATCCTCTGGCTTGCTCCACATGCGTGTTATGGGAAGGACAGTTGTACTCATTGATTACATCTCCACTGGCTCACACATAAGCCAAGAGGGCTACTCATTGGAGGTAGGAATCTGGAACATACTTGCATGTGTTTAACTAAATGAATCCCACTTAGTCCAGTGTTGTCTGACATTGTTTGCAAGTTGAGAAGGAAAAATGATCAGCTGATAATTGATTTGTTTCCAGTATTCTATTTATTAAAGGAATTGAGTTGTTTTTAGTCAGAGAGCTGGAATAGAGAAGTGGCACAGTGAAAAACTTACTTTTTCCTCCCATTCTCTGCTGTTGTATAACAAGGCAAGCATTAGACTTTTTAGCTATAAATTTCAACTCAACGTGGGGCATAACAAATTCAAGCTGAATGAAAAGGAATGAAAACCAGCACAACACAGTTGCTGTCATGTGTTCTTCCTCTTGCTGTCTGCTGGCCGTGGTCTATGACGTTATAGGAGTCTTCTATGCAGGCAAATCCTGCTAATTTTCTTCATCTTCACTGAAATGTGGTGTGATGGCTATCCATAATTAGTGAATGTGTACTCCTGTATTATGTCTGATTATCCTACATGTATCCCTGCCTTGCTTTTAAAACAGCAACCAATGCCATGTGGGCGTTGGTCATAGCCTGTCTCTTGGTAGTTGTATTAATTGTTGGATTAAGACTCAGAGAACAACTCAACAGCTGTGAAAGATGTTAGCTAAATGGTCTTAAATAACTTATGTTACTCTCACTGGAGAGTTTAAAGTAGCATTATGGTTTACTTATTTTTTGTGTTTGTAATGACTGTAAAGCTACCTTGCTTTTGAAACTGTATTTTACACCTAATCTTTTGAAAACTAAGCTTGCGTAAGGATAGAACTTGCTTTGTTGGAAATGGAGTGCATGTGAATACAGTAGTACAACTCATTTACAATATTTACCATCATTTGTGAGTTTGGGAAACAGGCCTGTATGGGAGATCGGTAATCACAAATATACATGAGGTGTTTGAGATATTAATAACTGATACATGATTTGGCTATGAGAGCTTACAGATTTATTCCTGTGTCTTTGCTTGCTTTGTGATTAGCTGTATCTCCAGAAAGTTACACTGCATTTTCTTGGCCCCTCCCAGGTCCCTCAAGGAATAAGGTGTTGATGAAACATTTGTTCTCATGTTCCCATGTTGAACAGTGGAGCTGAGATTTCATCAAGGTTTTGCTGACTCATGTGCTTTATGAGAATTACCATGACATTCTTTTACATTTTTGCCTCTGGTAACAGAAAAGTAGGAAAGAGAAATAAAACATGTGGATGAGTATTATCAAGAAAAAGCATAAGAAAATTGTATTCTCCTCTCCACTTTGTTCTGCTATGTGTTGGTTTGTTTTGTGTTTCTTTTTTAATTCAAGTTCCAATTAGATCTTTTTTTCTTTTCTTTTTTTTTTTTTTTTTTTTTTTAATTGTCTTTACTGCCTGATAATTAACTTGATTCACTGCAAAGTAAGCAGTAAGACTCACTTAATCCATCTCCAAACAACTCACTATCTATTTTTAGGTCTGCTGTTAGACTGCTACATTTCATCAGCATCCGTCTGACAGGCTGAATTCCAGCTAGTTAGAGAGAGAGTGGTTAATGGAATGGAAGCAACAGTAATGTATCTTTCATGTAGTATGGTAGGAAATGGCTGAGCCATTGTTACCTCCTCTTCTTAGTTGAAGTAACTGTTGAAACCACACAGTGAGACCTAAGTAATATCAGTGATGCTGTGAAAGCAAGAGAATGCATAGGGCTTGTCTCCTTATGTGAATGAAGCTGCTACACTGAGTGTGGTCCAAAGTGCACCAAAATCAATGGAAGGTGTTGTGCTGATCCGAAAGGGCTTTCATGAAATACAGTGACAGTGGTGGCACTTGGCTGGGAAAAAGGGTTATGGAGAGTAATCAGATATCATTGTCTTTCTGTAGCAAACAGCGTTCTTGCTGAGACGTAGCCATGGATGTACTTCAGTCTCTGTTGAGTTTTGTATCCCCATAGATGAAGGGCGGGTTTTTTTGATACCATGGGAAGAGGAAAGAAGAGATCTGCAGAAAAGTAATTGTTCTTGCTGTCACTGGGTAAAAAGAAAGAAATAAAATATGTGTCACGGACTGCTGCTGTGGGCAAGCATGCCTCTACCATAGCAGTTATCATCTCATGCACCCTGGCCCAACATGCAGAGCAGCAGCAGCCTGGATTTCGGGTTCTCAGCAAAGTAAGGAGGGATTTGTTGCCTCAGTGGTTAGCGATCTGCTTGTGAGTACCATATACCCTCTGTTAGGGCATGCAGAGAGGAGCTGTGCATCTTCAGCCCTGCACTGCTCACATGCAGTTTTAAGTTCTTTCACCTTCTCAGGAGATGAGAGCATCCCCTCTCACCAGACCACTGGGACAAGTGGTCAGATCCAGAAGGGTCACACTGTCTCTGTGGGTCATGGACCTGGCATTTCCACTGATGGACAACAGGTGTGAAAACAGCATCTAAAAAGGTTTGCTCAACTTTGACTAACTTCAACGTGTCGCATTTTCTTAACTTCTTAAATGCATGGTAAGGAAGTAGTTAAAAGATGTTACATCTTTCCTTCCCAATCATGTTCATGTTAAAAATCTTTGGAAGAGATGAAGTTTCTCACCTCCTCTGCCACTCTCTCTGAAGCCTAGGCTTCTAGGACAAAACATGGTCTGTTTCTGCCAGTGGGGCACTTCTTTTGTGGAAGATGATGGTACTTTTGTTTTTTGTTTTTGTAACAGTTTGGTTTCTGTAATTGAACGTAAAACTTTCTTCATGTCTTTGGCATTTGCTGAATTTAGTGCATTTCCTGCCTTAAAAGAACAATGAGGAAAACTTCAAAGGAAGCAACTGGACAGGCATGCATGGGCAGTCAAAAGAAGTTTGTTAGTGAAAGGGCAGTTTAATCAGCAGGGCCTTTGCTGCAGGGGTGGGATAATGGTGACAAGCAGAGCTTTGTGCCAATTCCTTCCTGTAGCAGCAAAGCATGCTCTGTATTTCTATGGTCACCACTGCATGCTTGACAGACATAATTTGCTGTTGCATGAATGGAAAAGTTAATCTCAGTAAGGTGGCTTTTTTTAGTTAACCGATGAGAAATTAAAATGAAAGAGAGGCAGAACTGGCCTCATGATATACTGGATTAAAAAGTCTAAATCAATATTCAACACAGAAACTTTATTTTCTGTAGTATACCATAGTTAATGTAAGAGCAATTCCTTTCTTAGGACTGAAAATAAGAAAGGGAAAATAACTAATCTTTTGGGATTTCTCAAGACTTATATTTGTTTCATTTTAACATGTACTTTGCAACACAGGGACTTCTTTCCTTTTGAACTCACTTGATCATCTCAGAGTAAGAAAACATCACAAAAACTGTGGGCTGTAGCATGTTGCCAAGTGAACGAACAGTGAGTTTTAACATTGTCCTAGGGGAATATAAAGAAGCTAGTGGTAACTTTACTTTATATTGTAAGCAAGTGACTGGTGTTTTCTTTTTGGAAGATTTTATGCCCTCATCTTGTCTGTAAACTGGGTACAGTACGTAATCCTCTTGTACACAGCTGCCTTGGGTAGCAGCTTTTGCTGCTCTTTTTAGCAAGCTTTCCTCTTCTCTAACTCTCATGCCCACTTGCGATCATTTTCTGTTACATGGACTTCATCCAGCTACGTGCAGGGACAGTGCTGTAGATGCCGTTCATGTCTGTGTTTCTCTGATCTGTTCCAGAGATACCACTTTTTCCCCATGCTAGCTGTCACAGTCGCTGACTTCTAGGCCAGGATCCACAAGAGTGGAAGCTCAGGCAGTAGTGTGCAAGTGGTGTTTAAAAATTCAAAATGTAAACATGTAAAATAATCTAAGCACTCTAGCTCAAGCTGAAATTGTGACAGGGAGTTTGTTAATTTAAACAAATTACTTTTGGGCATAGGAGTGCTGTTGCTACAAATGTGGTTGACTAAAATGATGTGCACCCCGCTCTTTACTACTTTTGCACGTAACCTTTTGGCGGCTAATGGAGCTGTCTGTATCAGCAAGCCCTGTCTCATGGCTTCTACCCAGGAAGTTCACAATTTTTTTTCTGAGAAGATTTATGGCTGTGTAATAAACATTTTCCCAGATTAGCACAATGATATTTTAGGTATCAGGGTTTAATCAATCAGTATATGAAAGAAACCTTGGCAGGGCAGGAAGCTAACAAAACCATAGTGCTTGGAGTCTCCTGGCTTTGTTTTTCAGCTGCACACATGGCAGGAGGCAATTTTTAAAAGGCAGAAGTGTCCCAGAAGGTTTCTGATGGCTGAACTGCCATTGCCCTGTACCCAGAGGGGAAGAAAACATACTGCTTTTGTATTTGTTCATAAAGCAACATTGTGGGTTGCACTGCTTGAACCCAGCTAAATCTACCTACCAGTATCAACCGGAGTATGAAAACAATGTTGTATGGAATCTGGTCTCTCTAAGATGCCTGAATATAATGTATTTTTGCTGTATTTTTATTCCTTTGTATTAGGAGAGAAGCTCTCAGTCTGGGCTCTATACATGCAATAGATGCTCTCTCAGCTCTAGGCTTATCTTCCTTTGCTTTCTGTTGCCTGGTCTGTCTCTGTAGCTTTCTCCCAGTCCTTCTTTTTGTTGCACTTTTTCTTCACGAGAGACAGATTGAATCTGTTTTTTTTATGCTTTTATGGCCCTACTGCTTTCCAACTGCGTGTGGCTGCCATGCCTGTCTCTGTCTTCCTAGAGAGTAACTTAAAAAATGCCTTTTTTAATGAACAACCTCACATCATACTATCGTTTCCTGACATTCATTAACTGTTTTATGCTCCCCGGTTAATACTGCAGAACAATAGGGCTTTTTTGCCTTGTTACCCGGGAGTACAGGTGTGGATATATCAAATGATAAGGACATCTGAGTCAGAATCGCTGTTCCTTATAAAGCTACGTTACTTGTGCTGCAATAGATTTAGCTAGCTGGTCAACTCAGGAGATTCTAAATTCAGTATCATTCACAAAGACATATGCACAATGCTTCTGTTCTTTTTTTACATGTATGCCTTCATCTATGTATGTGTTATCTTCAGTTAAACTTTATACTTTCGGCACTAGCATTTGTTTGGACAGCATCCTGATAATTTATTATAAGCCACTATTTTGTCCTGTGGTGATGGCTAGTTTTTGTGCTGCCAAAAATTGAGAGTTTTTTTGTTGTTGTTGTTGACATATACGGAAACAGTGATTTTTTTTTTATTTATTTTTTCTTTTTCCTTCTCAGTTTTCTAGGAGAGTTCCCAAGAGCTTACAGTAGTGAATTCCAAAGCTATGGTTAGAAATATGAGAAAGTAGATCAGTTTCAGTGGTTGGTTTCAGTGTGTTGGTTTCTGTGTGACCAGGTCAAACTGAAGTGAGTCCATCTACATTGCGCTATAATTTTTGTTTGTGTTACTCATACTGTACTGAATGCTATCAGTATTTTCACATCAATAACTCAGTGGCATAGAAATGTAGCAGTGGCGTTTGTCTTAGTGTATCTTTGATCAGAAACAGCATAAGCAACATGTCTGTAAACACCGTTGAAAATTGTGCTGCATTATTAGCTTAGAATGCCTTTTCATCAAGGAAACACATTTTGTCCATTCAAGCAATTAAAGTTTTAGGACATGTGGAACTTTAAAGATCCCGTGGTGGTGGTTTTGTTGGCTTCCTTGTCCCTTTCCTTTATTTTTTTTTTTTCTTTTCTTTCTTTGTTTTTTTTGGGGGGGGGGGTTTATATGGAAGGTCAGGAATACTCTCATACAGGAAGACTTTACCAAATGGTGCAGGAAACCTTGCAAGAACTCTGAGATTATGTCTGAATCAAAACTTCCCCTAGCATGAACATCTGAGGCAGGACTACTCCTGCTCTGCTTCAGAGGCAGATTTGTAATGTGCTATCCACTGATTAAGTCTCAGCCAGCTCTTCAGCTGGAAGGCCATATTTTACTCAGTTTTTGGACTCAGTGAGAGAATCATTACAGTTAGCAGAGCAAACTGGTTTATGTTAGATAAAAGCATCTGTGCTCTTCATTTCTAGCAGAAGTTCCACATGCTTTTCAAATGTGCTTTTTTCAGGCTACTGTCATACAGGAAGCAGGAGGTGGTTCTTCCTGATCTGTTCGTATCACTACTCACTTTTTTCTTGTGAGTGGTACCCAGTAGTATAAACTAAATTATTTCTCTAAAGTGCTTATTACATTAGCTTTATCAAAATTAGATTTTGTTTGCCATGGCTTATCTTTTCAATTTTCTATATGCTTCTGAATTTCATCATAGTCCTTTCTAGTTTTGGTTAAACTTAATTTGGCATCACTTGCCGCTTCAGTGCTTGTCTGTTTTTTCCAGTCACTTAAAATTACATTAGACAGTGGTCTTTGCTTTTTAAATGTCAGATTGCCCTCTTAACCTCTAGCCATGTCTCTTCTATTAATGGTTTAACGTGCTGAAAATTCTGAATGAATCATTTGGAGAAGGAAAAACGGTTCATGTGAAAAAGTGCCTGAAGCTTGGACCTGAGCACCTTAGAAATAAAAGCTTTTAGAGACAACACCACATCAGTAGAAAAATAGTCTCACGCATGCCTCACACATGCACGTATACACTGTTGACAGTTTAACACGATAAAAATTCTGGCATGAATCTCCCAGAGAAGGAAGAATGTTCATGTGAAAAGATTGCCTGGATTTGGGGATCTTAGAAATAAAAGCTTTTAGAAACAATGCCACATTACCAGTATTACCTGTTAGAAAAATCGAATGAACACACAGAGGAAAAGGTGAAATAATTGCTTTTCTCCTCTCAAGCATGCTCTGTATTTTGTAAATTACTTTTGAAGCTGTGAAGTACCATCACTGAACATCTAAAGATAGGAAGTGTCTGCTCATTTAAATGCTTTGGGTGATTTCAGGTCTGGACTGGTTTGGTCTCTTCTGGTTCTGTGTTCGGTCTTTCTCAGAATACAAATGGATCCCAGAGTATTACTGGTCCCTCTTTGGTTCACTGTGAGACATCCAGTAACTTTTCAAGTGTCCGTAGTTTGACAAATGTGATACAAAACATACTTGGAGTTAACAACTCCGGCAAAGAAGAAATCCCAACATTTCATCTTCAAGGCACAAATCCCTACTGTTTGAACTTGAAGGAATGAAGGAATCACTTTATTAGCTGCTACCATGAGCTGTCACCATCTACTTTGTGAACCAGCCAGTATTTAACAAGCACTTCTGACCACCCAGTCTTCTGTTTAAATCATCCAGAGTTTAAAAAAAAAGAAAAAAAGCAATAGCAGAAAACACACAAACCCTTCCACCACCATCACCAAACTTGGCATGTCCTGGAGAGCTTTGTTTGGAGCTGTCATTTCTCTGAGAGGAAGTCTTGTATATTTGAAGTCCAGATCTAGGAGTTCAGAAGTCTGAGTTCAATTCTCAGCTGTAAAGCAGGAATCTGGTGTGAAGCTGGGGAAGTATTTATGATTTTTCTTTTGGTTTCTGCCCTATGCCTTTGCCTGGTCTCTTCCCCTTTGGTCTCATGCCTGTTTTCCTCCCAGGCTTTTTGAACTTTTGAGTGTAGTCTCTAACTTGCTTGCAGTTCCTATGGTGATCACTTGCTTTATGTACTTGAATATTAGAGGAATGCTGTTTCTCTGAATCCAGCTTGGAATTCAGTGTAGTTCTGCCAAACAAATTAATTTGCGTCTTTTTTTTTCTTCCTTACACTCCATTTTTTCCCCTGACTTTGGATGTTTTGGCAAATACAGACATTACCAAATCTCAGTGCCATATCTTGTGTGAAACTGTGCAGATTGTTTACACTCTGCTGCCAATGGTGTTGTAAGAGACTGAGCACTCCAGGGTCAAGGGCCAAGGTGATAGATCACAGAGATGCTTTTATGTTGGAGGCATTGATTGTTTGCTTTAAAATTCTTCTCATCTTCCACACGCTTTGTGTGCACACAGATCTGCCAGCTGGGCTACATCAGCCTCATTCTGTAAATATATTTTTAACTGTGCTTTCAATCATGTTCTCTTTTTGAGACCTTCTGTTGGATTGTTCCACCCAAGTCTATTTTAGTACGTTGTCCAGCTAATGGCTTAAACTATGTATGCTCTGTTAAAAATATCTGTTGATACTTTTCAACAAAAGCAAAGCAAGCTTTTCTTTGGCTAGTTGATAGCAATGAAGTGCACTGAATGCCTTAAGCTGTAACACCTTGAGCTGTGACCTTGCTAGATTTCTTAATAAAAATAAGACCTATCTAGCTGGGAAACTTTGTGGGAATACTTGAAATGAAGACCAAAAAGCTGTAACAAAGCTGATGTGGGGCTTTGTGTTTTGGCATTCCTTCCTCTGATTTAGCAATGAGCTGGTTTCCCAGCATGATAGCACTCTGCTGTGGTAAGTGCTTTTATTTCAAGTGGACCAAAAGACTTAAGGCTTAGATTATGTCTTCTGACTTCAGGCACTTCACTTTGGCAAAGCGAGAGCTTTACTGCCATGGTCTATCTTGGCTGCTGAATGAAGGAGGCAGGTATCTCCAGAGGAGAAAGCTGACTCTGGAACTAGAAAGTGAGTGAAAGAAAAACACCTAAGCATTTGCTCATGAGTTTCAGTTTAGATGCTGGCTGCAAGTTACCTCGAGCTTAGTTTTCAGGAAGTATCAGTATTACAGATGATACAGGTGAGTTGAAGCCAAAATTTCACCCTTCCTCGCCTCCAGGAGCTTCAGCTTATCTCCAGAGAACAACCAAGTGAGGCAGAGATGAGAATTTGGTTAAAAGAGAAACCTGGGAGGCTATGTACTGCACAGATCTTTATCTGAGTAACTATCAGGAAGCTGAGATATGTGCTTGTGGAAGATCAGCTCTCCTAGTACTTTGTGATAGAAGTCAACTGGTTGGAACTGAGTTCCTTATAGAAGCTAAAAATTTACTTTGATTGGAAAAGCGGCTGCATGTCATGAGACTCAAAAGATAAACACAAAGATACGGCTCTGGGTGCCTTTACAGTTTAATGGATGCTGGGACAGCACATCAGGGATAAATAAGTATTGCTGTGTTTGATCTTTGCTTGTGCTCTGAAGGGATTTGCTATTTGTCATGGTTGAGAATGGGCACAGATTGAGATCATGCCCTGGTGTTATCTAGCGCTCTCACTCCCTCTTGAATACTGAGGAATGAATAATAAGTTATTTATAGTTGAAACACCAAGCTTATTGGAAATAATCAAACAGGACTTAATGAAGGCCTGCTCATGCTTTGGTTGGAATCAAGCTGACTGAGCAGCCATCCTTCAGCAACTGGATGTACAAACAATGTCTTTCATCCACAGCTGCACCCATAGCATTTTACAGATACAGACACCTGCAGGCATGTTACTGATAGAATAGTCCCTCACAAGATGGGATGTGACATCACAAAGGGTGAGAGGGTGGGCTGGGAGGAGGGATGGAGACTGAAACTATACTGAGAAAGGAACACAAGAGAATTAAAAAGAGTATTTCCTCTTACAGTAGTTGTTCCTCCCAGTTTTCTATGAATGTTTCAGTTAATGGAAAGAGGATTGCAGCAAAATTCCTTCTTCACTGTTCTTTTAGCAGGTGTGTACTTGTTTCCAGATAATGAAAAGGAGGAAGGAAGGGTTCTGGAGTGACCATATTGCTATTAAACAATCCTAATTTTTATCGATATGTGCTTTTAAGAAATCAACTTTTTGCACTGGTTCCTGTTTCTACATACAGCTGTCAGTGCTCCCATTTACTGAATAGGAAACAAGTATTTTGCTATATTGCGAGTGACATGAAAGCGAATCTGGTTTTAAAACCTCTTTCTGCCACCTCTTGTTTAACATCTACTTTCTTCTCCAAGTTACTGTTGCAGAGACCCAGGATGAATACCTTGGCAGTTGGCACAAGAATGCAAAAATACCCAAGCAGTTCTCTGATTTTATTCTTAGTTGTACAAATAGAGGCCTGTCTGGTCAACAGGCTGCATGACAACCCAAACAGGTTCTTTTGCTGGTTCTAAAAGCACTTGGATTTAATAAAAGGGAAAAATGTCTTTCAAAGAGAAGTTGAACCAGCTTTGGAAACCTTGTGTGTTTTAACATTTTAAAAAGAAGGGAAAAACCTGAACTCTGGGGTGATTACTGGACTTAAGAAAGATAGCATGATTTCAGACAATATTGTTAAGCCCTGGCAGGTATGTTGTATGTTAGGCAGCTGAGAAGTGCTCCAAAAAATGCAATTTTTTTTACACGAGATAACATAGAGCATCTACAGCTAATGGCCCTGTTCATCTAATTCTTGAGAGGGAGGAAACAGTGACAGTTGGCAGTGCTCAGATGTCTTGGAGTGTTTGGCCTCCTCTTCAAGTATGCTAAAATTATTAATGTTCCTTTTTCCTCATGTGCACAGAAACACTGACGACAGTGTCTCAGGGATTCGGGCTGTTTTGATTGTTATTATCTGTGGAGCCCTGAGAGGTTCTGTGGAGGATTTTTTGCACATATAACATGCAAGCCATTCACTTACCATTTTGTAGAGCTAACTCAATCTAATACAAGGAACTTGTATTAGTTGAGCACTATCTTGATTCTACATGGTTACTTTGAAGAGGAGAGTCATGAATGAACAAAGAGGTGTGGTTAATCTTCTAGAGATTGTTTTGGAAAATGCAGGAGAGAAAGATAAGTTGTTTTTATACACTGGAGTAATCTGTGTTATATTCTTTTATGTTTCAGAAATTGTGCTTTCAAAAATAAAATGGTGTCCTATGGAATGATGGTATCTACCATATGTATTCCCTTTGATTTGAGTCCAAAGGACTGCAGACTTATTTTTGCAGCTATATATGAAGCGTAGAAGCTGAAAGAGGAATATTTCTGCTCTGAAAAGAGCCAGCTAACACTTAGTAAGCTTGAAGATCTGTGACTGAGAGCAGAAAGGATGCCAGATCAATGCAAAAAGGCAGAGATGGAGCCTAGTTGGAATTTGGAGAGCCCATTAGGACTGATTGAGGAGCAGAGGAAACACTCTATAGTTTTAATTAAGACTTGGGTTTTCTGATTTGCTTACAAAAGATTATGTATTTGATTTTCTTAACTCTTAAGCATCAGTCATTTGGAGACTACATGAAGTTTTGTCACGAGCCTGAAGTGGAGAAGTGTGAGGAAAAGGAGAAAGAGAGCTGAAGGGGAAGACAAAAGTTGGATTGAACAAAAGTGTTTTTTTCATATTTTTAAACAAAACTATCTATAGGGGAAGGAAAAAACTGAAACCTTGAATATTTTCAAATTAAATATTTCCTTCTGTTGAAAACAAATTGTGTCCAGCTGAGTAGCAGTGAAAGAGGCTATATGGCAAATTGATGGAATGAATAATTCCTACTTCCTGTTCTCAAGCAGATCAGTGCTCCCACTCAACTCAGTGTCATCTCCTGTGTTGCCTATCCTGGTCCTGGCTGAATGTACCGAGCAACTTTTGTTCATTTCTGATCTTAAAAAGAAAAGTGGGTGGCAGGAAAACCAACTGGTAATGTGTCCTTAAAGTTCTTAGAGTTCCAAAATGAAACTAGTGAGCAAAGTAGTAGAAAGCCACATTTTGTTTACTAAAACAATCAAAATGTGCATATTCAATGGAATAGCGAATGTATGAGTGAAGACTCATGCCTTATTTCAGCTTTCTGTTGACACTTTAGGAATGAAGTACAGTTGTTTATAGTATTTGACAGGGGATTTCAGAGTAGATTCTTTGCTTTTATATACCAGGGTAGGAGGTGCTCAGGTCATCATTTGATGCTGTTATAAATATTAACTTTATAAAACCAGTGTTGAAACTCTGTGGAAACCTTTAGAGCCACACAGGAGTACTCATTCATGCAGACATATTGAGAACTAGTGGAGCTGTCTAGAGACGAAAGGTAAAAGAAGGATCTTGAGGGCTTCATTCATTGCTTGTCTGTGGTGAAGCAAATCAGCCTTCCTGGGGTGGGCACTGTTGTGGCCTCATGCTTTGACTCCAGCTTGTCTTCTAGGTTGCACTCATATCTGATCATGGCACTGAATTAAACTCTCATACATGCAGATGTGGATATCAAAATAGGTGCTTTCACATTTGCTAACTTCTAGAGGTATTAAATTCCGGAAAATACTTAGAGAGGGAGGGAATGCACCCAGCTGCTTGCAGATACTTTGTGCTTTTTGTTTCTGTACCAGGATGATCTGCAGAATGTAGCGTTGTGTTAAAGCTAGCTTACTAGCTATTTGCATCATTATGAGATAACGTAATGACTAAGTTTTACTGAAAGGAACGAAGTTTTAGTGGCTGAACAAATCCTCTGGCAACAGTGAGTTTTTCCATTCCAAACACTTTTCCCACTCAGACTGTGAGGAAACCTTGTGATGCTGCTTGTAAAAAGTAACGCTGGTGGGTTGACATTATTTGTAGGACAGGAGGTCACACCAGTTTCTCTTCAGAATGCACCAGATGTTCCTTCCTAAAAAGGACATGCTGTACTCTTTCCCCGGTGTTCTGGAGTCTCCAAAATTCTGTATATCAAGGGCTGCAGCTTTTGTGCAGAAGTCTTGGCATTAGATATTTATAGTTACTCCTACACAGAATGACTCAGCCTCTCTTTTACGTGAAAGAACACGACTGGTTAAAGTGTTCCAAAAATTGTCAAGTGGGGAAACTTCATGACTGAAATGGATTGTGCCCTATGGGTTTCACTGCTGTGTATATCTTGATTCGCAAACGGAGTCCTTTCTGTCCTTTCTGTTTTCTATTCTACTTTCTATTCTTTCCTCTCCTTCCTTTTATTTTTATTCTAAACAATACTGCAGAGAATATGCAGTCCTGTTGCACCATTTAGTCACTGATCTTACATGCTTCTACCCTTCTTGAGACTAAGAGCAGGTGCCAGCTCTGCAGGATGTGGATGCAACATGTAGCCCCTTTCTCACCCAAGGTTCACTTCAAGCGCGGGTTTTATAGTTCACAAAATGCTGTAAATAAGTCAATTAAAGCAACATAGCAAAATTCAGATGTTGCAAAACTGAACAGTCCACAGCACTCTGTAGCACCCAGTTATGTCAACCCAAGTTCACTATACACAGTTGTATCTGTGTTTAACTGTATAAGTTCATGGAGGATGTTAGAGATGATTTTCATGTTCCTTCTGGGGGCACTGGGACAAGCCTAACTAGTAGCCAGTGAAAACTGGCTTCTAGAATGGAAAATATTTAAAACATTATTTTTTTTGTTTTATAAAAATGCTATTTTGGTAGCTAGTCAAATCATATTTCTTAAGCCTTGCTGTTGACGCTTCGTGTGTGTGTGTATATATATTTATGTATGTTTATATATAAGTAAGTTGTTCTGAAAGTAACGCCTCCTTTTCATTTTCACGGAAACTACAACTGTTACAAATACCACAATAATGCTATTTGATAAAGCAAATTCTCAGCTACAAAGCACTCTTTTTCAACATTAGCTATGCATTTTCATCAGCGATGAACAAGAGCCTGCATGTCATGGTCATAAAAATCTGCATGGCCATCCAGAATGTGGCTTGTCTTTCATGCTGCTGTCACCACTGCTGAAATACACCACCCACCTCATGTTGTAATTCAGTGACACACATTTGCTTCATCTGCCTTCCATGTCAGATACCCTTCTCTCAGACTGCCACTCTGCTGCTATCTGTCATAGCAACACAATGGAATGGAATATTGGTGGGAAGGTTCAGCCTCTACTGCTGTTCCACCAACTTCCGCCTTTGATGTTGTGGGCCACCATATTAAAATAGGAGGCATTACTTTCGGAGTAGCCCTCATATGTATGTACATATTTACATAATTATGTATGTGTATATATACATGCATACACATATAGATATGTATGTAATTTTAAAAGGAATGCAGATACACTGTTTCTACTCATGACTCATGTAACAGTATTGAGCATCTGGTAAAGAACCATGTATTTATTTCTGATCTAATGTCCCTTTGAAGTTCTAATTCTGAATTGGTTTGCCTTATTTAGTAACCATTCTAGTTTTCTTGCTTCTTTTTATCTCATTGATTATTCTGCACTCCGTAGCAGCACTCAAAACTCATGCCAGCATTGCATCATCTATTATGCAGCTGAATCTGAAAGCAGTATTGGACTTTTCCTCTTTCTTGTTTCTTTTCAATAGTAACTACAATGGTTCTGGAAATTCTTGATCTGGGAAATTCTTCAAGGTGAATCTTTCAGCACAAGCTCTGGAAGCACAATATCTATTCCTGTGCCTGGTTACTGTCTCATCATTGACCACCCTGCTGGCAAACATTGGCATAGATGGATTTCAAATTCGTACTATGAACTCAAGTGGTTGCAAATTAGCAGCAAGCCCTAATTAACTTTCTCCCCACTTCCCCAGGTTTGCTGTGAAATGACAGCACTTTTCACAGGGGAAAAAAAAGCCAAACACCAAACCCTATGCCCCATATCCTATTCTCTACCTCCTTAAAAAGCCTGCAGCTGGGTTTTAGTGCTTCAGCTGTGCTAGTTGTCATGTCATTGGTGTGCAGGCGCTTGGCTTTAGCTCAAGTGCAGAACATTTTTCTCCTGGTCAGATGTTGCCCCTGAACCACGTGGCACTGAATGCACAGTGGGTTGTGTTGTTTGTCTGATTGCTTTGTTTGTATTAGGATGGTTTAATCTGAACTTGGTTTTCTTTTATGATATTAATTAAATGGTGTGCAATTACCCTGCAGGTAATTTACTTCTGTGAGCCTCATGGGGAAACTATAGCCCGATGCCTTGTTTTATCTTAAATGCTCTCCCCTTGTTGATAAACAGGATGACAACAGGAATTTAGGTTGACAGATATTTTGCTTAGCACTTCTACAGTGTACTGAGTGTTTTGCAGAAATTAAGTAATAGTAATAAATCCCAACAAAGTTCCTTCAATATAAATAAACAGTATTATTTTTATTTCACAAATGGGAAAGTAAGACAAAGTGTGCTCGAAACCACATAGGAAGTAACTGACAAAATGTGAGGATTAAAACTCTCTGGCTTTGGCTCTGTTTCAGTTAAGGTCCAACAGAAGTTGGCCATGTTGTGCCTTATGCAAGCTGTATCCAGCCTCAGAGGTCCTCCTACCCCTCCCCACACTGCAGTGGGGTCATTGGGGGTAATTTGTATGGAAGTCATTTTCATTTATTTGCTTAAACTGTTTGTTGGTTGAGTGTAGTGGAAATTCTTTGTTGCAGGAGTCTTCTGTTTAGCATCCATCTTAGCTGTTAGATGTGGCTAAGAGGCTTCGTAACCTCCAATGCTGTGCAGATCTCTTTAGGGAAGTCATTTTTTATAACAAGCTGCAGTGGGAAATGACCTTTCTTCTTAGTAGTCTTCTTTTAAAGTATGCTGAAGAAATCCCAGTCTAGGTTTGAAAGCAAAACCAGACCAGCAGAGAATGCAATGAAATACCTCACACTGGCTTGAGAGCTTCCTGTGACTGCATTTCTCCTTGGTGTAGGTTGTCTCCAGCCTATAGGTTTTAGTGGGTTTCGGTAGAGAAATGTAACCCTGTGTCAAACACGATAGCTTTGGTGTTTAAAAACTTGGGTGTTTTTGTCAGTTTGGCAGTTCTAGGGGAAGGGCCCACATTTACGTAAAAAAATGGGCTTTGCTTTTTTGCTAAGTAAAACATTGCTGTGGAGCACTGCTAACCTCTGTGATTTAATCACCTGTGGCACTGTGTTGTGCATCACGCTTTGGGTGGGTTTGGTCCAAAACATCTATCTTGAATGATTCCTGGGCAGGCTTTAGGAGCTGCTGTGGGCTGTGCATGGCTCTGCATGGGGAAGAGTTGAGAAGTGCCTCTGCTTGTGATCTTATCTAATTGCTACTGGGGATTCTCAGCCTATTAAGGATTTTTAAAGGGACTAAAAGCTCTTCTTCTGTTACTGATTTTTCTTAAAAATATCTCTTTCAGAGATTAAGGCTCATTTTGAAACCTTCTTATTGCACATCAAGTTAAAACCATGTCATTGTAATATCTCTGCTGGTGACAGCCCTGGTAGAGCAGCTGTGTCTCCCTGTGAGACATGTCACACATAGAGCAGCATAAGCAGGCATGTTGCCATCTGCTTTTCATTGCAAAACTCCCCCTAGACCCTACATGGCCCTGACAGTTACTCGGGAGGCTTTGAGAGTCCCCTTCATTCACATGCCTTTGCAGTTAAAAAAGAGGGTAAAAGCAGGAACAGCCGATACTTTCCGCAGCCAAAGCATGTCCATGTGCTAATGTTGTAGCTTGTGCAGGACTTGCCATGATGTTGGGGTGAATTGAGTTGTTTGCCACACAGGTTTGGCATGCATGCTGTGGCAGGTGCTGCATCTGGAATGGTCTGTGAAGGATGTACATGGGAAGCAGGGGAGCCTGTGGTGTTCTGACTTTCCCTCCATCCCTTCTTCTGTTTCCAGCACGGGAAAACCTCTGCTCCTTTTGGGGAAGCAGAATTTCCACCTCCATCAGTGTTTGGGTTGGTTTATTTATAACACAGTAGGTGAGGCCCATCATTAAAGCAGCACCAGTTTACCAAGGTGCTGTGTTTCCATGCGGGGGAAGGCTCTCTGGAGCAGCTCCAGTTCACAAATGAAAGCATTTTTTCCATTTTTGCTCCCCCCCTTTCTCCACAGGCAGCTCCATCCAGCCTGTGTCCATCCTACATTAGCCATCACAGTGAGGGGTAAGGAGCAAGGACCCCTCTGAGGGCTGGCACATCATTCCAGGCCTTACTTCCCTCTGCTGCAAGGCCTTCTGCAACTTACGCCATCAATAGAGCTGCACCTGGGATCATAGAACCTCCAGCTGCAGCAGTAGCCCTTATGGACCCTTAGGTGATGGCCAGGCCGTAGAGATTTGAGGGTTTGGGACTGAAGGACAGATACCATCATTCATACGTGGGTAGGAAGTGAGTCCTTGGGAAGCTCTGGGTCTGTACATTTCTAAATGTTCATGTTTTTGTGAGGCTTTCCTGGTGCAAGAGTACAATGTTTTTAGATAAGAATGGGAGTAGCAGAGAGTATAATGATACAAGCATGTCTGTGCAGCATAGTGCATTGCTTAGTGGGAGCATATACGATTCTTCTGATTATTAATCAAGGTTTCTTCATCCCCTCTGAAATCAGTCTTGACTACTGCTAATTTCTAGGAATGTTTTCAGAGAATTAGAAATAAAAATAGAGCAGATAAAGAAGTATCAGTACCACAGCAAACTTCACTGACTGTTTTTTCCATTCCCAAACATCCAGGAGTCCCTGAAAAACAAAACTGCAGTTACGTAGTTCTCAGTAATTCAGTATAAGGGTAGTTTGGATATCACTACATATTTACAATCTCAGATATGACACAGATAGTTAGGTTGTCTCTTCCAACTTCTACTGACTATTCCCTTTTCTTTTTTGTTCTGAATGTTATTTGCTTTATTGGCCCATTTAAGGAAGTCCACTTTCCAAAATAATAATAAAGGAAGTTTAAGAATAAATTAAACATGAATAAGCACTTTCTTTTTTTTCTGAAGTTGTCTTTACCATGGATTGGCAAATAAACTTCCTTTATTGAGGCAGTTTATTTACATCTTTTATATTATTTCTCTTTCCTGTGTTTTTTGATATGAAATGCAATGATTCTGAAGTCTGTTACTTGGAATAGTTTGAAAGCCTGTGTAGTCTTTATACTCTGAAGAAGCTTCCATTTGTTAAAATCATGCCAAGGAGGGAAATGTTTCTTTGTTACTATATTGTTCTCAAGGGTTTTGTACTATCAAGTTGATGAGAACTTGACAGCTTGCAGTTTGTACCTGGTCGCAGGGTATTTTCCATAGCACTAACAGTGAGATACAAGAGCAAGAAATGACTGCCTAACTCCGAACCTAAATTTGAAACAGTCTTTCTGTGCATACCCTAGGGAAATCAAGGATTTATGTTAAATCTTTTTGTGCATCCATCTGACTTTGGGAGCGGTGTTTGTCAGCTGAATCAATCTACGCTGGATATTTGAATTGCTTTTGTTGGGACAACGCTGTGTTTCAAACACAAAAGCACTGTTGGCCAACATACAGGCTTTCAGAGTATGACACTGGTGTCTCATCGTGGTCAGCTTGGCACAAAGAAAGAGGAAAATACTTTTTTCCCATTGTGCTGTGCAAGATGCATTGTGTGGCAACTCTCTCTTTTTGAGGTGAGAACAGTCAAATGTGTGGGGCAGACATTCATATGGCATAAAATAAGCAGTTTCTCATCAGACTGGAATAATGTGTAAATGGATGTTCATGAGAAAGAGATGTAAAGAAACTAATCTGATTTTCTAAAGAGAGCTCGTTCTACTGAGATTTTGTTTGGGTAAAAATGAGCTTCACTTGATATGAGAATAAGTCACTGTAATTAAAATATATGTTTTTTTCCATCTTTCAAACCCCTGGAAGGCAGAATTTCACAGCCTAGTAAAACTACATAAGCTTTACCCAACTGCTCATAAGCAGTCAGTTGGTGTGTTATTAAGCAGTACTGCTTTTCCTTATTAAATTATGCTTTGAATTTCAACAATTCCTGAAACATACCTCAAAAATATTTATCAATTGTGACTTTTATTTTTGGATTTCAGTTTTTTTCTGTGTTTTTCAGAAGTTGAAGCTGAGTCAAATGGTAGTCTCTGTGATGAATGATGGTTGCAAGTGAAAGAAAAGTTGTAATGCAGGAAAATAAATAGATATAGTGACTAAAAAATAGAGATCACGTGGAGTGCACAGGGTTTCCAGGAAAGAACAAATCACATGTAGGTTTTCAATCAGCCTTGAGAAAAGAAACTATGTGGAAATGAAAAAAGAAAAAGACTTCTAGAAATTTACATAAATACTCAAAGTTTTTCTTGAAGATCAGAAAAGCTGATATTTGGATATTTCTTGGTACAGTATTAGAAATCATATAGATATTATATATTGTACTAAAAGTCATTATTTCGGTCAGACATCTATGTGGGAGGGACAGTCTGGAGCAAAAGAGTCACCTTTTTTGATTTTATGTTTTTTTTCTGGCACATATCTCCTTAGTTAAGGGCAATGAAAATCATCATCATCTCTATAAACCAACACAAGCATTGTCTAAGTATAGATTTCAAAGCAAAATACAGGTACCTAGAGAAAGTATAACACCTATATAAACACAACTGTGTATGTTCTCATGTATGCATTTCTCCTTTATGAGGAGAATATAGATACCTAAACTTAAAGTTTTATGTTGTCAAGGCATGTTGCTGCATTGGATGCTACAGGAGTGAGAAGTAGCCTGGGTTAGTACCATACTGGTTAGGAGAGTTTGATTAATAGATTAATGTGGCTTTCTCCTCCATTTGTGGTTGGTTTGGTTTTCTACATCAGCTTTATACTCAAAGCTTTTGTGATCTGGCACAGTAATTTTCTTGATAATTGGATGTAAATTTTCCTCTCATTTTTATTTCCACTCCCCCCCACCACCACCAAATTCAAAATCAATTATTCCTGAATAGAGTTCGTTTTAAAATGTTCAAGTTCTTTCAAATTTCTCCTTATAGAGTTAGAAGTTTTAGGATGTATATATATATACACACACACATATATATATATAATGTATATATTTGTCACCAGAACAACTCACAGGTTTTCTCTTAGAAGGCTTTCTGAACCTTGAATACTTGAATATAATTACTTTAATCCTTCTATCAGAAGAGAAGGAATAGCAGGCTCTGGAGTCTTCCTTATCTTTAATTACAACTGTAGTATGCAGTAAGCTTTTATCTCAAAGAAAAATTGGTTTAAGAAGAAAAATGAGAAGCTGTGTAGATGCTGGGAATATATATTTTGTATTAAAGTAGCTGACTGATAATTAAATGGCTTGGAAGAGCTCAACTAGTTCTCTGCAGTAATATTTTAAAGCTCAAGTGACTAGAAATAGTACTGTGTATTCTCTTCTAAACATGGTCAAAATGCTAATTTGTACTTAGCTGCTTTTTCAAAATGGATGCTTAGCCATGCTGCAAAGAGATGGATGAGTGTTTTTCCTTGGCTATAAAAGCAATTCATCTCAAATATAGGAAAAATAAAATGCATTCTCTTTTATTTGGAGGGTTTTTGTAGATCAGGAAAAAAAAGCAGCCTGATGTTGCAGCAGTGCTGAACTCTGTTGAAACAGTTGATCCTAATCGCACTGCAAACAGCAACATGGGACCAAGTCAGCCCCTGAATGTTCTGCTGCTCCTTGGGCAGAGCATACTCTTTGATGTGTTTCAACAGGTAGTACAAGGGCTGAAATATATTCTTAAGAGAACCAGGAAGTAAAGACCTGGATAAAACGTTCAATCCAAAAATTCTTAGATTGTTAGTGAGCCCTCACCCTAAAGAAGACTGGAACAATATCAGGTTATTCTCAGGAATTTTCTTTGGTCTCTATTGTTCTGAAAAGCAACAAAGTCTGAGGGGAAAGAGAGCAGGTCAGTTTAAATTAAAAAATAAAATAAAGCTAATGCTGTTTTTTGTTTCCAAAGATCTGTTTTTTAGATGGGTAATTGGGTTTTTAGGCTGTGGTGGAAGTCTGGGAAATGAGGGTGGGTGGTTACTTCATTCAGGCATCATTTTTCAGTGAGGATGTTCCCTTGCAACTGTGGTGAGCCTGATTGTCTTGGATGGAATTCATGCATCTGCCTCTTATCTTTTTGATTAGCTTGCTAGACTGCCTTGATATACTCTATGCAAATTAATAGCTTCTCTGGAGTGATAAGAATATAAGCCATTATGGGGCCTATAATAGGATTTGGGACTTTAAAAAACAAGAAAAAAAAAGAACCTAACAAAATAACAACATAAAAAAAACAAACAAGAAACAACCCTCATTGATTACTTAAATAGAAAGAAGGAGGATTCAATTTGGGTAATGTTGCAGATAATTTTTGAATATCCTGTATGCTCTGGTTTGCAATATAATCCAAAGTACTGAGGAGCTTGGATCTCAGCAGAGAATATTAATACCACTTTTATGTGTCTTCACAGCCCCACCCTTTGCTACTTTGATTGAACAGCAGGGGAGGAAAGAGCCTCCCTCGTAGCTTTCCAAAACAATTACAATACTTTTGTTCCTTTTGCTTTAGTTTGGCTTGCAAAAATTACAGCCTTAGCTTCATAGCAACTGCTGTAATTACAGCTGTGAGTGAATTTCAGCTATAGCACCCTTTTTTCACACTAACATACCTCTTCAGCAGATTGTTTTTTTGGGGAATGAAATGTTCCGTGCGGTGTGGCTGTGGGAGGAAATGGGACTTTCTCCACTTGTCCTTAGGTTTGGGCAAAGTTGGAAAAATATACACTTGAGCCTTTATTTTTTTCCTCCTTCTTTTAACATCTACGCAGCTTGCATTTGACATGATGTGTAGATGTAATTTGTGAAGATGAAATGGTCATCCTTGAGGAATATATTTTAAAAGTTGGAAAATTGAAGTACTTCCTGGTAAGCTCATGATAACAAAATTAATGTCTAAAAGCTCATTGAGTGCTTTCGAAGTAAGTGCTTTTAGAGAGCCTAAAAAATGCGCTTTTTGTGGCAAGCATCAGATAATGCAGACTCCCCATGGACAATCGTGGGAAGATATGACATACATCTTCCTCTAAAAGTGGCGGAGAACAGCCATCCTTTTGGGATTCGGAGAGTATCCATGAAAGAGATGAATATGCTGCAGTAGAGTAAAATCCTTTGGTGTTTAAACAGCGGCTGCACTAAAAGCCCATTCTTGCTGTGGAGTTGGGCAACACTGCAGATGACTAAGTAATATTTTGAAAGGAAAAATATTGGAGAAAAAAGAGAGGGTTGAGGTAATTCATCCTTCTATCCTGACTGCAGATTATTGTAGAATAAAGATTTGTCTCTGGCAATAGAGTTTCCATATTGTTGGGGATTTATTGCATGCCAGTGGGGCAGGGTCAGGCACCTGGGGAAACCTCTCCTTGGAAATCCTACACCTGTGTCAGAAGGAGTCCCAAAACCAAGCCCACCATCCTAGTGTGCTTGGAGCTTAAACTGAGAACCGAGTACTCAGTGCTTCTTCAGTGTGTTTGATGGGGAAGTAGAGATGGTGGCGTGTATGAGCTTTTATTGACCTACAGTGCATTTGTATGAGATCAGTGTTGGATTTTATTTTATTTTTTTCTTAAATTAAAATTCTCATTGCCCAGCTAAGATGGCAAAATACTGGTAGAGTTGTGTTCTGGAAAACTGATGTTTTAGAACTTGCTCTTAGGAAGATAGGAAATCCACTTTGAGATTAATGAAAAAAAAATAGACATCCAATGTGGACTATTTGGAAATGCAAGCCTGGCCTTCAAAGTGGCTTAATAACATTATGGCTCCCATTATGCATGCTTAATTGCTCAACTGAGGATTGAATGAGAAGATACCGGGTTCTTACAAGCGCTGTCTGGTTGATATACGCTTTCAGGATGTTTACAACTTGGAAAGCCTACCAAAATTTTAATCTGCATTTAATGCCTTGGTTGGAATCCTCAGGTGCTAATAGGAAAAAATGGTGAAGCATATGTACTTTGTGACTACAAAAGCAGAACAAGGCAGTTATCAAGAATGCTGTTTCTGGAAACAGCATGCCATTTATGTATTTGTTTTTTCCTCACATGCACTTAGGTAGGAGATAGAGGTAAGGTGAAAGATTCATGAAACCTCTTGCTAAGCAGGAAGTGGTTTGATTCATGATTCAGATTGCTGGGATTAGACGGCATAATCTGCCGCTCAACTCACATGGGTTTTCCACATGTTTTTTTCCAGAAACATTGCTTCCTCCATTGCACAGTTGTATTTATTTGCTATCTGGATATCCAGATACTTCTATTGCATTATTAGAAAGAAGTGTTTTTAAGAAAGCAAAGATATGATTTATGCATACTTCAATGAAGAGACCAGTGATCTGAGGAGTTTTTAGAGGAATTTTTAACACTGGCTTCAGAAATTAGAGTGCACGATATCACCTTCTTTTGGTTTAAAAGATACATAGTGTATGACTCAGTATATACACGACTCCTGACAGCTGTTTTAATTGGCTGCAGATGTGTTCTTTAGGCTGACCAAAGGCTGAGTGCTTCCATTAAGAAAGAGATGCCACAGAAATTTTACAAGGCAGAAATATCATTTGCTTTTCCCTTACCTGCCTCTGTGCTGCTTTCCCTCCCATGGCACACCTCCTCCAGGTCTTCCAGCATTTCTTAGTATCTTTTTGCCTTGTTAAAATCAGTGGTTTTGTGTCAGTGCAGAGTGTAAAGAAGAGCCTCTCTTACAGGCCCAGCTTGTAACAAATCTGAGCAGACCCAAGGGGGTGGCAGTGGTCTTGCACCAGGGAAACACCCCAGAGATGGCTGGAAGATCAGAAGGTGATTGTTAAGAGACACTGGCAGAGCTTGTTGGTGTTGTGAAGAGTAGCTGAAAATGGTTTCTTGTATTATGTTACTGCTGAGTTCACAGAAATGGGACTTTGCCTGTGCTCCTCCTGAATAAGCAGAAGATATTGACAGCATCTAACCTCATCTTCAGTCTTAGCTCCTAACAGATGTGCAACAGGAGTTTATTTTCAGGAGTATATAATTTGGAAAGCACGTCCAGTCTTCAGGATCACTGACTAAGGCATTCTCCTTTCTAATCCCATCCTATTCAGGTGCTTCGTATTTTTAGATTGTCATATATTTGGGAATTTGTTTGTTAACGTGCTGTTTAGTCTCTGTGGGAATTGCCCAAAGCAGTTCCTAAGTAGTAATTTATATTCAAGCTATACTTTGTCTTGATAGACAGCCAACATTTAATTGTAGGTAGGATTTTTGTATGTCTAAGAAGCAGTCTTAAAGCGACCCTAATGGTGCTGAACTTGAAGTCTGAATATGACTGATCATCAAGTAGAGGTCTTCCAGAATCCTTCAGCTGTCGTATTTTATAATGTCTGTAATGTTAAAGTACAAGTAAAAGCACGGTGAAGAGAGAGAGAATATATTAAAGTTTTACTAAACGGAAAGAAAACCAGGAGCCTCTGTTGATCTGATACACTGTGTGTAGTTCTTGCTGTTAGCTGAAAGCTGTCTGACAGCTCATGATACTACCCAGAGTTTTTCAGTGCAGGGAAATGATCACACCAAGGGCTTATTTTCAGAAATAAGCACTCGAACTGCATCTGTGTTAATGTTAGAACAAAGTAACAATACACGTGGTCAGTTGAAAAGATAGTCAATTGATTTACATGTAAAGCAGCAGTACTAGAGAGAATGGAAGCATGCATGATGCAGTTAGATGGGATTTTCAGAAAGCTCATTTTGGCTAGTGGTTGGGCTTGATGCTTGAGTGTGGCAGTTTTCCTTTGGAAGATGTAGCCTGATACATCAGGTTACAAATTCTTGGTCACACAGGAGTCATTATTTGATGAGTTCATTAAGTTTCTACCCATTGGGTTGTATAGTATAAGAAGGCTTCCTTTGAGCCAGTGCTTTAAAGTTAGATATAAGGTGAATGGGAACGAGGGATGTTTCATATACCACTTCCAAAGTGGTTTTGGCACATCAGAGGTATGTTTCAGGGCTGCACAACTGCAGTGGGACTTTGTATTCCCTTGCACTTTGCTGCTGAGGCAGAGGTTTCCATTGGTTCGGTGCCCAGTTCTGTATTTCTTCCTTAGCATTTTCTTCAATATACACTTGCAATGTGGAGTTACCGAAATTCTTTTAAAGGGACTGCTTTTCCTTCTTTGTGTTTCCAAGGAAGGAGATGAGCAAGTTTTCAGAACTATTATTGTGAATCCTAGGGCTAGCACCTCCTAGTAACATTAGTAAAATGTTTCATCTCTCTACACTAAGCTGGGAAATTGCTGGCAGAGGACATTTGTTAACGTTAGGATCCTAGAGAAGATCTGTAATGTTTTCTTTCTGTTTTGTTAGTTTATTTTAAATGCCCTTTCCAAAGAAAAGATGCGGTTGTTAATTTAGTCATCTCTAAAGGTAGATCTGGAGATTATATGTGCTGCACACTGGCAGTTAAAGGAGTGGAAAAGTCAATTGAGGCTATTTCTACACAACGGAAAGGGTTTTCCTCTCAGAGGCCTTGGAAAATCTTGCTGGAGGTGGATACCTACTACCGTAACATAATCTGTATTTTTCCCTTTTTGTTTCCTTTTTAAATGTCATATGCTGAGAGTAGTCTCCTCTTTACTGATGAGCAGATGTAAAAACAGGGTTTTTTTTGTGTGTGTGCGTGTGGAAAGAGAATTCCATCCACTTAAAAACTGAAAGAAAACCTAAAAATTATTTTGTATTTTTAACAGAATGGATAGTGCTAAGTAAACCTTTCTGTCCCATCACTTACGATGTCTGAGTTTATTCCTCACGGCTTGGCTGAGATC
The DNA here is from genome assembly GCF_039878825.1 of Excalfactoria chinensis. Classification (NCBI taxonomy): domain Eukaryota; kingdom Metazoa; phylum Chordata; class Aves; order Galliformes; family Phasianidae; genus Excalfactoria; species Excalfactoria chinensis. The sequence continues at coordinate 95,229,558 of NC_092826.1, forward strand.
TTTTATGAAGAAATCAGATCACCTGTGGGTGGTTCTAAGTCAATTGTCATCTAGATTTAAACACCTGCTGTGCTGCATGGCAGCTTTTTAAAAGACTTTTTTTTTTTTTCCATTCTTAGTTAACAAACAAGGATAAAATAGAAATACGGTTCTATGATAAAAATCTTTGTTTCTATTGAGATGCACAATAGCAGTAAGACTAGGATCTAAATTTGCCTTCAAGCTCTTGTTATTATTTTCACAATTTTGGATTATGGAGACTTCAGGCTGTTAATCTGGATAGTGAGAAAACAGAGCAGTTGTTCAGTTACTTTCATTTATCTTTATGGAGCAAAGGAAAAGGGTCAGTGCATTTTTAGAGGTTTTTCAACTCACATCAGTTCTTATGCTGTTCTCAAAGATGTTAAAGCATTTCAGAAATATTGCCCAGCTATTCCATAGGATCCATAATGGGATCATCAGTACTTGTGGGACAGCAGCTGCACTGCTCACCCTCAGGGTTTGTGGACTACTTTTCCTTTATGATTATAGCCTCCAGAATAAAGTTGATGAATTAATGATATAAATCCGAGCAATAATATTGCCACATCATTTGATGATGATTATAAAACTGTTCATACACAGAAAGCAGAAGTGTTTTCATGAAATACTTAGGCTTCTAAAAGGAGCAGAAAAATGCACTCCTTTCATTAAGATTATTTTGTTTCTTTAATGCATTTGTAAATATGGAAAAAGTCAAATAATGTTTACCAGAAGTCATCACATTAAAATGGTCTGAAGAGTTAAGAATCCCAAGGACTGGCTGAAGAGCTCTCTGGCTCCATTTTGTTAACTTTTCCTAGTACTTGACATGCAAGGGAAATTCCAGTAAGCATTATGGGTTCTGAAGCATCAATATACCAAATAAGGGTAGGAAAGCAGATCTGAAGGGCTGCAGTTTGACATCACTGCGCAAACAATATAATGGAAGTGCCCATGTGCTATGCGATTGTTCAAGAATTTTACAGGAAGAAAAATGCCATAATAAACAAATAAGTAAAAATAAAGAGATTGTTCAATGGAAGTAACAGTGAAAGAATGGTAGGGGTTCTGGAGCTTGCATCTGCTCTTAACATTTTAGCCACCATTATTTAGAATGAAAAAAAAACAACAAAAAAACAGTACGAAATCTGACAATATGGTTGGACAGCATACTGATGTAAAAGGAGATGTCACCATAGGGGTTAGGTTGTTACTTCTGACGTTTTTCAGGGGAAGTTTAGCGTTTTTAATATAGTAATTAAGTGTCTGGAAATAAATACAAGATGACTTCTACACCTTGCTTATTAAAAACAAAACAACAACAACAAAACCAAACAGCAGTTGTTTAAAAGGGACAATAGGGAATATTTTTGTGAAGTACTTCAGATGAGGTATTAAGTTGAGCGACTTCAAGGCCAGGCTGGATGTGGCTCTGGGCAGCCTGGTCTAATGGTTGGCAACCCTGCACATAGCAGGGGGGCTCAAACTAGATAATCATTGCGGTCCTTTTCAACCCAGGCCATTCTATCATTCTATGACTTGATCCAAACATTCTTCAGTGAAGTGAAATGGGAGGTCATTTATCCATATATCCACCTATGGAGGTGGAAGAGGCTTGTTATCTGGAAAGCGTGGTCTCTATAAATGATTTCGGGGGAACAGCAGACCAATAATTAACATGGATTTTCAGTGTAATGATTAGCAAAAAGGAATAATGAGTTATTTGGGCAAGCATAGGGAATAGTAACTTGAGGTCATTCTTATTACGTAAAGAACATTGCTTAGGCCAGTGTGTTCACTGATAAGCCGTTTTCCATCTATAGGTGGTTGTAAGGAACTATAAAATGGCATTCAGGCATCAAAGGGAAGCTTCACTTAGAAAGGGAAGGCTTCACTTAGAAATATGAGTTGGTCACAGAATTTATTTTAATGAAGGTCAAGAGACACTTAAGAAGTTATTTGTGCACAGTAAAGAGGTCTTTAATCTAGGAGGGAGAATTGTGACAAAAATCTGTGACTGAAAGGTGATGTCACAAACTCATATAGAAGGCAGACCATGGACTTAAGTTCAATAGGGTTTGCTGCAAGACTAAACTATATGCATTTCTTGGAAATATGGGGGAACTGAACAAATGGTTTAATGTAATGGAGGCCTAACAAATTACATGTAATATCTGGAATATACAAACAGGCAGACTAAATAATGCAGTCTATTACTACCTCTTGGGTTGATTTATTTTTATGAAAAGGAGAATTTCAAGGAGCATCATTAGTATCCCAGTGTTTGTTTTTAAGGATTTCCTGTTGATAAAGTATGAACAAATCTGAACAGAACAGTATCAGTTTCTGTGCACTGGATTTTTGAAGCTGTACCAAAGGAGATAAATGGACAAAATCCCATAGCCAGTAAGACTGGAGGAAAAAAAAAAGAAAGGAAAAAAAGAGCCAGATATAGTTTGCATCTGGGACTGAAGATACAATTTCTTAATGAGTAATGTAAAAATTTAGGTGAAAACATTACAACTTGCCAGTACTAGTACGATTCATCACATTCATAACATAGGTCTTTGAATATATAACATGGTGCTGGCAAACACGTAGGCCTAGGCAAAGCTATGGAAAGTGAGCTGCTGCTTGAGCGGGTTGTTCTTGAGAGTCTGATGCGTACTTGTGACTATGCCATGAAAGACTGTCTCGTATTAGAACACTGAAGCTTCCTACACAGATATTTCCTTGTTTTTTTCTTCAGCTATTAAAAAACACATGCAGGTTGCTGTTCATTAATTTCAGGATTTGTTACAAGCAGCTTGTTGGATCAGAAAGTGTTGACATCTTATTCATTGGATTTGTTTTCCTTCTTCTCCTATCCCTTTCCCTTTGTTCTTTCCCAAGCTCTATGTCACAGTTATGATGCGCTTGCAGCTCCCTCCAAGTGCTCCCTGACCTCCATAGCTGCTCTGGGTGCTGTCTGAAGTTTTTTCCTCTGACACGTTTGCTGGTGTTCAGTCTGCTCTTCAGCCACGTGGCTAAGTAAGCTAATTTGGAAATGAGAAAACCTTGGAAAAATACGTTCCAAAAGATCATACAGTAAGAAGATTAGATTAAAAGAAGGCTTCACCCCTTAAAATGCAACAGCCTGTTTTAACCTAATTTCACAGCTATGGCAAGTTATTTCTTGCTGTTGGTGCTTTAAAGTCCAGTGCTGCTGAGCGTGCAGCTTTCAAAAGTAGCTTTGCTGCCCTTGGATTCATGTTTTTGGTTGGCTGATAAAGGCAACATTTCAGCCTATCCCCATTCTGCCATTTGTGTGTGGTCTTGCAACTCAGCCTAACAGACTGAACACAAAAAAAATCAGCTCTTGAGGTGAGCTGGATTGGCTTTGCATCCATTAGGTAAGAGGAAGCTGTTTCACAGGAGAATAAAATGGACAGATCAAGCTTATTTTAAAGGTCTACAACACAAGATAATATCTAGTGCAGATAAACTTGCTTATTTGTGGATATTTGGTTGTTGTTTTTTACTTCCTGAAAACTAGAAAAAGCCAATCTACAACCTGCCAACCCCCTCTACCTCCAGTACTGTCTTTCTTATTTATCTCACTGCTTCAGACCTTTTCCCATGGATACGTGTGTATCAGCTGGCATCATCTGCATTTGGGTCAGGGCTAACTCTGGTCTTTCCCAACTCCTCTGGCATCTATTCCATTCCTCTGCACCACACCACAGCATATTCCAGTTATGATGGGAGTGCTGCTGTTAGGATGAGAACTGTATAAAATAACCAAAAGTAGGCAAATGTCAGCTAAATGTGTAAAGTGGCAATACATGAACTTCATCATCTCTGGTTAAAATCTTTTTACAGTACGCATAGTATCACAGTTCTGAAGGACTGTCTTTTCTATTCTCTATGAATATGCTTCCAGCTTCAGAGCAGAGCTCTCATCTTTTATCTGGAGAAGTGTATGATTAGCTCTTATTTGTGGAAATATTGACCTTGTTTATTTTTAAAGCCTGTGGAATTCAAATGGAAAGTTATGTTTTTCCTTGGTTCCCCTGAGAAACATTCATTCATCCCGCACTCATCCCAATTAACAATCACCCTTTGTCACCATACAACATCCTTGGACCATCTCCCAGCCCCAGGCAACCATATCCTCTTGAGTGGGGCAGAATGCAAGGCTGCTGGTCCTGCAAAACAAGGGGAAGAGCCTCGCTCGTGCTGCAGCAAAAGGCAGGTTTTCCATTCAATCACCATTTCGGTTTCAGTGTGCTAAAATGCCACTGAGATTCCTTGTACATGTATTTCTTCTAGTTTTGAGCGCAGCCTGGAAAACTGTGGAGAGGGGGGTGTTAGCAGAACCGTGTCTGAATGATCAGTGGGGAAGTGTACAGGAAGAAAGTGATGGGGGAGGAGGCAACACAGGCAGAGTGTTTCTGAGGTGGTTGTCAGTAAGCTGAGATTTAGGAATGTGCAGAATGGGAGAGTTGGAAGCTAATGAAATACCCTTGGAGTGATCCATAACGCCTGTGCTGCATAATGGATAAGTTTCCTCCAATTCATCAGTATTACTTGATTAATAATGGTACTTCCTAGTAATTAATAATAGGGATAATTATGTTACTTATGAATGATGAATGGGAATTTGTCATCCTTAGAGGATTCACAGTTTCCAGTACAAAACAATCTCCTCACCCTCTTTAAGAAATTGCTGCTCTCGTGTATAAGGAAGCTGTAGCATAGCTTTGGGTTCTGTTTGAGCCTGTAAGGAGCTTTGTATGTCTTTTGCAATATTTCTGTTGTGTGCTCTTGTCTAGTTGGAACAGTGCATTTAAATTGGATGATTAGTTTTCTTATTCAATTCTATTCTATGCTTAAATGTTTGCATCTGTAAAAATCCCATTGAAATAATGAAATTAAGTTTATTTAAAAGCAGTAATTTATTAGTGCTGTCAGGATACACTGAGAAACTGAATACTTTCTTTCTCATTCCCATTTATGCATGCACAAATGCCTTAATAATAACTGAACAAGTACTTATCCATACTTACCTAATTGGCCTGAACTGTTCCAATCATCAGTTTCCTTAATTTTTTTTTTTTTTTTTCAATTTTACTTTCTTAAATTTTCTGATTTTTTTTTCAGAATGAAAGTACTGAGATAAATGTACAGATTTCCTTGACAATTTTTAGGAAAAAGATATTCCCAGATTAAAATCACACACACACACACAGACACACACACACACAGAATCACACAGAATGACCCAGGTTGGAAGGGACCTCAAGAAGTAACATTGCTGGTTTTTGGTTTGGAACAACTAAAGAATGTCAGTTGATAATTGCAAGCTCATTATATTAAAAGCAGAAATGGCAGTACTACATAAAACAATCTTTTGCTGTAATGCACTTAAGATTCAGGTTCGAAATATGATCTGAAACATTTTAAAATGGTTAGGAGGAAATTCTGCTTTGTGTTTGTGGTGTGGGTCTTTGTTTTTTTTGTTTCTTTAGTTTTGTTTGTCTGTTTTGTTTTGTTTTAATTTCAGAGCTTGTTTTAATGCATAGTAAAGTCCATGTGGATGGCAGCATTAAGAGACTTCTAATCACAAAGACGTTAAGTCTTCTCTAGCTGATTTCATACTTCTTTGTGAAAACTGAGGCCAGAAATTGTACATGGTCATAGGATCATATCACAGAATCATAGTAAGGCTTGGACTGGAAGGGACTTTAAAGCCCATCCAGTTCCTACCCGCTTGCCATGGGCAGGGACATTTCTCACTGGGATCAGGCTGTCTACGACTGCATCCAACCTGGACTTGAACACCTCCAGGGATGGAGCATGCACACCTTCTCTGGGCAGCCTGAGCCTGTGCCTCACCTCCCTTGAAGTGAATTTCTTCCTTATATTTAATCTAAATCTCCCCTCTTTTAATTTAAAGCCTTTGACCTTTGCCCTAACACTACACTGATAGTAAGCCCCTCTCCGGTCTTTTTTGTAGTCACTTTTAGGTACTGATAATCTGCAGTGAGGTATCTTAGAAGCTTCTCCAAGCTAAACAAGCCCAGCTCTTTTCTTTTTTAGACAGGAGAGGTACTCCAGCCTTCTGATCATCTTTGTGGCTCTGATCATATCAAAAAAGTTAATCAGTTACAAATATTTATATACAGTGTATGAAGGCTGCTCCCCAAAATAATGCCTCCTATTTTATTATGTTGGCCCACCTCATCAGAGGCAGATTCTGGTGGTATGGCAGTAGGGGTTGAACCTTCCCACCAATATTCCATTACATTTTGTTGCTGTATGACAGATGGCAGCAGAGGAGCTGTCTGACAAAATGGCAGTGCATCTCAATGGAAGTGTATCTGAAGCAAAGGTGTGGAATTGCATTCCTCTACTAGGAAAGAATGTCACCCATTTACACTTGCTGAATATTTATGGAGACCAAACAGAGGGTGGATAGTGAGGCAAAGGGTGGTGCACAAAAAAGCATAGCTGACAGTGGTGACTGTGCTAAAAAACAGTGTTTTGTAGCTAAGAATTTGCTCTATCAGGTAGTGTTACTGTGCTGTTTGTTGTAGTTTCTGTGGAGCTAAGTCGGAGGTGTTACTTTCAGAGTGACCAGATATGTATATATCTGTATATGTAAAAGCAACTGTATGTATATATGCATATGTGTATTTGTAAAAGCACCTGTGTGTGTGTATGTATACATGAACACTGTGTGAGTGCACAGAAGTACATAGTACACACTTGTGCTATTAGCAGCAGTACAGTTCCTCAGGGTTTTCAAAGCATGATTATGCTCCTGGAGATCTCCCGCCCTAGACTTCAGTTGTTTACATTTTTAATTTCATGTGGCAAAGTATCAACCACAGCACTTTTTTCTTTTACTGGGATTGATTTTAAATCCTGCTTTCAAGAGATCTGCACTGATACCTCTTCCATTTAATAGCATAAGAATAGATTAGATCATGTTTCCTTTCAGGCCTCTGGTGTGGAGCTATCTGTTCTCCTGAGATTGAAAGAAGGATTCATACTTGTATGTAAATGTCTCTAGATTTTTTAAAGAAAATTAGTTTCCTCTCAATAGTATGTCTTCTTATACATTCAGCCTCCCTCTTTGATTCAGGCAGGTTGAGAACTGTATTGCTTTTACTGCAAGACTTCCAAGGACCTTTTCTATCAGATCTTCTAAACTCAATTAAAATACAGTCAACAAAATGTTGATGATAACCTTCTTTCATCTCTGTCTGTTGCAGAAGATTATTCTGCTTCCTTCCAATCCTGACAGAGCACTACTAATTTGTTCCTTTTGCTGTTTTCTGTAGAGTACTGAGCTTATGTAGAACATTTCTTTGTCTCATACATGTGTTTCTTATAAAGCCCTCTTGATGAAATGCTTTTTGACACAGCAGCGTTGAAAGGATCATAGCAACACTGTGGCAGGCCTTCAAATCTAGTCAACTTTAAATGAAGTATTCATTAAAACATTTGTTCCACTGCTATTGTGATCTTTGATAGACAAATTTTCTGTCACTTCTAGCAGATATTCAGCCACTCAGAGCATTTGAGATACAAGTTGAGCCCAAAGATGTTTGACCTGTTCATACTAAGATACTTCCTAGTGTCTTGCTAGATATTAGGGACATACTGTATGTGAATGTGAGACAAAATGTGAGACCCACATCCAAGAACGTGCTTGGAGCCTCAGTCTGTTTGCACAAACCTCTTAGATCATTTATCCCATGGAGAAGGTGTAGGTATCTACACACAGGAACAGGCATTTAGGGTCAGGCTCTTAGTGGGGTGGTCATTTGGAAAAGTGGGTCTTGTATCCTAGTCCTTCCTACAGCTCCAGAGTCTTTTACAGAGCTTTGGGAGGAGCCTTTTGATGATCCCTAAGAAGCAATGATCCAGTAGAGGTGCTTCTTCCTTTTCTTTAAAAAATCAAGGAAAAAAAAAAAATCCATCTGGAGGGTGAGGTAACAAGGGAGCTTCATATAGAGACCTCCATGCTTAGTTTGTACATCCATCAATGTTGGAGGGATATCTTGCATAAAGAGAAACAGGTAGATGGATTAACTCAAACTGTGGAATTGATGTATTTTAAGATAGTGTTAAAGGAAATCTCTAAAGCTTGGTTTAGATAAAATGTCGTATCAGCAGAATATGAAATGTGGTAAATCCAGTGGAAAAGACAAGTGTATGGTAGGGTTACATATGTGCAAGAGGAGTCTGGGTTTAATTATTGTCTCAATTCAGTGTGTAATTCCCTACTGAAATATGAGTGGGTAACAATATTTTCGGAAAGAGTAAAATATATGCTTTAATTGTTACTCCTATTATTCTTTCTTGTATTCTTTCTGTGAAATGAATACCTCAACTCAGGTGAGCACTGACCTCATCATTTCTCAGATGTTTTTCCCAATTATTTGTATGGCAGATAGCCAGGCATATGTTATAGAGATGGCTGTACCAGACAAAAAGCTAGCTATGTTTTCTAGTTTACTCTGTTTCAATCTTCAATCAATCAATTAATCAAGAAATAAGAAAATGATCCTTAGAGATAGAAATGAGTGATTTAAATAAACAAACATACAAACAGAAACCTATCCTGGAAGTGTTAGATCCAATAATAGAAGCAACATTCAACTTTATAAATAAGATATGAGAAAACAAAGCTATTTGAAACCGTATGGTCATAATGCATTTTAGTATTGAGCTGGAAAATCAAAACCTGGGCTCGGTAATGCATTATATTGTATTCAGGTCACATATGATTACTCTTCCTACTGATTACCATGAAAGGATTATCAGCAATATATTATTGTTAAGTCTCTGTAACCTTTGACATGGAATGTTTACAGCACAGATCTCGGTCTCTCTCATGCCGACATTAGTAATACCTTTATCATTTGTGGCTGATAGCAGGAAGCCAGATGTGCAGAGACACTGTAACACGGAGAGAGCCTGTAACCAGCTGGATTTTGGACTTGCAGCTCAGCCCATCATCTCAAGGTGTCCTTTCCACGCATGCAGGCTGCTTGACGCCTGGTGTTTATCACCAAATCCCTTCAGGATCTGCTATTTGCTCCTTTACATTTTTCCTATTATCAGGGTTTGAGAAGAAGGGTTGTTGGCCTGATTGAAACAATTGTGTGCTAGACTAACAGAGCTGGGAAAAAGACAAAGGGAGCATTCCCATTCTTTCCAGCAGTAAACAATGCTCAAGTGTATGACGCCCTGCAAGTCCTTTGCTCCTTTTTGCTGCTCTAAATGTTGGGATTCTTCAGAAGCCTTGTAATGTTTGAAGTTTAGCAACTTTTTTGAGTTATAGCCGTCACAAGATCTTAAAAAAAGACAGAAGCATGAATTATTGAAGCATTAGGCCTCTGATTGCCTTCATATGCTATTAATTTCACAAAATTTCACCAGTGATGTTGTAAATGAGTTTTTACAAACCAAGTAATCTTCTAGTTCTGACTTGTCTCTGAAACAGACTTGGCAGTTGCCATCTTCCTCCTTTAACTACAGTAATGTCTAAAATATAGTGTGTGTGTGTATGTTGTGTACGGAATGGAAACTAAATCTCTTCAAGATTAGTTTCAGATGACCATGTTTTGTCTGCCTTTGCAGTGGGGAGATACAAATGCTAAAATTACACCAATCTGAAACAAATTATTTCAAGTCCTAGAATGTCTTTATCAAAGTAAGTGCAGAAGGCTCTCCTGAGAACAGAGGTGGCTTTTGTATTGCACAGGATTAGTAGCAGGTTGAGAGCAGGAACTTGCCTCATGCACTAGAAATTGGTAACCTGAGGGGTCTAACCTTGGCCATAGTTTAGATTTGTTTTAAGTATCATAAAGAATGGGACAAGCAAGTTACTCCTCATTCATTTTCAGGTACAAGAATGAGACCTGTGCATTCATTTGTCTGGAATGAATGGAAGCCCGTCTTCCAGATTAAAGCCAATTTGTCTACTATTTTTATTGTATTGCATAGTTCCAAAGTCTTGTCTCCTATATGACTCACAACTTAGAGAGGGAGGCTGAGATAATAGGAGAAAGTAATTCATTTTGAAGTCATGCACTATAATCTTATTGATTCATGACCCACCGTGTATGGTTATTAAGATCTACAGCTGATATTTCATATGATAAATTGTGGAAGTACTGGCCTTTATTTCCAAAGACTGGTGGAGGTCTGAGTCATTTTTAAAATCACCGAGCACTGAACTATTTATTCCTTGGCATTGAGTTGAGGACATATGTGTAAGTGACCTGTGACTTGATTGAAGCGTTATAAGCCATAATACTAATGCTTTGCATTAGCATGATGGCTTTATATATTTTATTAATTAATATGTTATCTACTAAATTAGGTTTTTCAAGTTTATTTTGTGTGTTTTAAGCCTTTAAAAATGCTTAGAGTTTATTATTAGTGCTTGTTTAAAACTTGAAATAAATATGTTTAGACTATAACGTTCAAGTTGAGTATTTTAAAAGCCACGTTCTCAAATTTGTTCTTAGTCACCAAACTAAACAAAGCTTAATTCTAAGAATACTTAAAAGCTGTACTGATTTAACTGAAAGCTCTGAAATTTTACATGGGTTGATGTCCTCAAGATCATGTCAGAGTAGAAAAAAGGCCTGATAGAACATAACTTTCCCAAGAAGAATAAGAAGTCCTCAAAAAGTGAAAACCAGGATACGTCAGGGGCAACAATAGAAATGATCCTATTGACTACATGTATTTTCTCATTCAGTGCTGTTGAAAATGACTTCATTCTCACTTAACGTTTTGCTGCTATAAAAGGGCCACATTTCAACCTTCAGTCCTGCAGAACTCTTGCTGTAGATTGTAAAGATTATTTACATCTCAATTTGTTTTTCAGCCCATTGGCCATAATTAAAAATGGATTTTGGCACTCTCCAGGGCCCCTGCTGGAGACTTTCACCTTGTAGGAGAAAAGGGGATTAGATGCGATGATTTACTGGGCTCGTGTGAAGTCCCCTGACTGTACTGTGGCATTGAGCCTAAAAGCTGAAACGGTATCCAGTCTTCTCTGGCAGCTGCTCACACCATGAGCAGAGCAAATCCTATCCCCCATAATAAAGCTTTGTCCTGTTCCATTCAAATTTTCCTAACTTTCTGATGTGTGTGGGCTCTCGGTAGCATGAAGTTAAGGTTGGAGAAGACAGCCTTTAGGAGGCTGGAATCTGTGCCTGTGTTTGTGTTGTCACTATATGCCTTATTCCGTGCCCACAAATAGTGCAGAAAGTAATTTCCTACAGTCATCATGCTCTTCTGTAGAGAGGGAATCAGAAATGCTGTTCAGAATCAAAGCTATGACATTTGATAGTTGCACTGTGATTCTTTTTCAGATTTTTCAGACTTGTTACTAAAGCCAGACAGAAGTGCAGTCAGAAATCTGGCAGCGGCTGGTTTGCTTGGTTGCTTTTTTCTCCCCTGCTAAGCCAGAAAAGAAAATGAAGAAGCTGTGCCCAGCTTCTACCACAGCATTTTAAGAAAATGTGTATTTGTCTGGGGTGGTTGTTCTGCAAGATGGCAAGCCTGCTCTTTGTAGGGTGAGTGCTCAGGACCACGGTGTCTTTTGGAGTATCTGTAAGCAAATTACTGCTTTTATAGATGCTCTTGGGTGTTCATTCCTTGAGCTCAGAGTTATGTCCTCACTTGGTAATAGTGAGGAAGCACCCTGATAAAACAAAACAGAACAGTTCATATCTAAACACCTTTTTTCATCACCTCAGGGTGATGTCATGCAACCTGCCTCAAAGGGAAAAGTAGAAGATCCAGAGGAAGGAATACAGTCTTCCAGAGGAAGGCTGGCTAGGGCCATTTGCACTGGAGGAAGTTACACTGGAGAGGACAATTTGCTGAGAGAGGAAAATAATAACACCCTAGAGAAATGGCTTTGTGAGAACAGGAAAGCTAGATGGCACAGCTGATGGTTTGCGGAAAAACCCACCTTCAGGCCCCTGATCTAATTCAAGCACTGTGAAAACTTCCAGCAGTTCAGTAACATCTAATCTGCACATGTGTTATGTGTTACTGTTAGTCACTGAACACTTGTTACATGGCTGCTTCTGTTGATAATATGAACTCCTTGAGTAGTACGCTAGTTTTGATATGCTCCAGGTGTCTTTTCTGCTAAAAAAGCTATGCTGTCCATGTGCTCTGACTTGCCAGGGATACTTTTTCATGATGCAGAAGTGTCATTACTCTGAGAGTAGTGAAAAACGTTATGTATATGTAAAAGCTGCTTGTAGAAATTATGCAGCTTGGCAAATCCACTCAAATAGGGCTTTTTCAATAGAAAAAGCACCTAATACTTTCCTTGATTTGAAGAATTTTTCAGTTTATCTCAAAACTGTTTGTCCTTTCACATTTAGGTATCAGAAATACTTCTAGGTGATACATGGGCCGCACCACCAGTACCTGATTTGACCGCTGGAAGTAGTACATTTGGGTAGGCTGTATGAGAAAGAAACAGAGTATATTTCCAGCTTAAAATAATGCTTCTCCAGATTGTATTTGGGCAAATATTCAGTGTTCTCGTTTTGTACTTGCTTCCCAGACAGTCTGTGGTGTACCTGCGAGACAGAACTGTCTGCGTCTGTCTTACTAAGGAAAAATCCCACATAATGTTGTTTTCATATTTTAAGATTGTGAGCAAAAGAAATTGAACATGTGGTGAAATTAGTAACTGGGTAACATTCATACTTTCATCTTTAATTAAAGACAAGTGTGGTGAAGGAATATCCACACATGTAATTAATCTAGCTGCTGGAAGTCACAATTTCAGCACTGAAATGAAAAGGAAAGAGACACCAACGAACAATATGGGCACGCTCCTACATTCATTGAAGTCAATGGGAAACTTGTCTTTTGACTTCAAAGGGGATTGGACTGAGCCTTCCAAGGTCATATTAAAACACTTAGGAGTCATAAGCACTTACTGTTGCCATACTGCAGTACCAGAGCTAGAAAAAAAAACTATAGGTGGATTTTAATTTCACCCACTGCATACACTTTTAGTTGTTCTTCGCTGACACAGTTGTCTGCATAGGGTTGGATTAGGTAGTGATTTGCCTGATGATTTGTTGTTTCACTGCTGCCTCACTGTATGGTTTTAATGGTCTTGTTTTTGAGTATTTATAATCTCCTTGTATGCTGAGTAACTTCTCACTGAAGTTATTGCACATGATTTTCTATGCGAATGAAACTAGTAGCTTATGTGAGTTTTAGCATTGCTATCTCTGTGTTGCAACTCCTGCCCCAGTGTGGGACCATGCATGGGGCTGAAAAAGTGAATGTCCCATCCCCTGGTGCAATACAATGTCTAGTTGAGTGTTGGTCCATTTGAAGATCTGTTTGCTTATGGTATTTATCTTCTCAATTTAATCTGCATTGAATTCACACACATTTTTTTTAAGTAGATAATGTGTGAAGTAGATAGATGTGTGCCCCCGGTGGCGCACGGTGTTAGAACCGCCGCTTGCAACACCAGAGGGCCCGGGTTCGAATCCCCCTTGTGGCGCAAGGGGTAAAACTGCCGCTCTGCTACACTAGAGGGCTCGAATCCCGGGAGTTGGACTCGATGATCTCTAAGGTCCCTTCCAACATGCACGATACTATGATACTATGATAAAATTCAAGAGGAATATTTGCTTGTGGAAAAGTAGGATGTCTGCCACTTCTGTTTTCTGGTAAATTGGATTTTGGAAGTTATGACTAAAAAAAACACAATGAGCATTTTATCCTTTCACAGAAGATGGGCCTCAGGCTTCACTTGTGTTAATAAGTGGTATGAGTCTTATGGCTTGAGCTCAAGCAATAAGAGAAGGCAATTAATAATAAGGATTCATCCTGTCAAACAAATAATGAGGCACTATTTAGTATACCTGTTGTTAAGCTTACAATATAGTGATTAAAAAAGTAGAAAAACTTTATTTTAGGCAGCTGTTACTGCTCTTAGGTTGGAGGCTGCTATGAGTTCTACTTTCAGAACATTGCTGGAGGATGGCTTTTCTCACCCCTGCATGTCTGTAACCTTATTTTTATAGCCACATTGGTAACTTTACCCATTCATCCATTTAATTGTTAATAATAATTTGAAAAAAAACGCAGCACTCAAGATGGAATTTATACTTTTTTTAAGTGGGTGGAATACACTGGAAGTGACCTGAATCAAAGCCTAGAATTTAGAAACCCCAGAGAAAATACGCTCTTTGCTTCAGATTTTGCAGTACTAATAGAAAATATTTGGGTCTTAATTTGAAAGATGTGGTTTACAGGTGTGGAAAACGTGCCAAAGATTTCAGTGAAACTGAGAGTGCTGAAAGAATAACTCACTTTGTCACAACTGTTTTTTGATCTGATTTATTTTGATTTGATGTGCTTTATCCTGTTCAGCATTAAGAAGACCAAAGGGAATATAGAGGCCTGCTTCACGTCTGCAGTGTTGAAAATAAATTGTGCTTTAATTGTGCTTATAACTGTTGTGTATAAATATCTGCCTATCTGTATGTAATGGTAGTATCACTGTTTGTTTCCTTTTACAGAGAAGAGTCAAAGATGTCATATCTCCAATTGTATTTGAAGCTTCATACAGTCTCGGGGAACATGTAATAGAAAGAGGAAAAGAGGACAAGGAACTACCTCCTCTGAAGCCCGTTCTCCGCTGGAAGAAAGGGCAGAAGATTGCACAAAGGAATCAGGTCAGGTTTGGATTATTTTATTTCCCTAGACTTGTGGCTCTCTGATCTTGAACTGGCAACAGAAGTGGATGTAAAAAGTGATTGCAAAGTTTAGAGTTATTTGTGCACACCATTATCTTTACTGTCATCCATAGTAGTGCTTCTCTGGGAGTCAGTAAAAAATTGTGCTGGCAGGGTTGGGCAGCAAAAGAGAAAGTCACTTGCTTGTTTCAAAGTATTTCTGCTGGGCAGAAAAAGATTGAATGAGGGAAAGAAGGAAAAGTCCTGCTCCTTCTAGCTCTTCCCTTTCTAAAGGAGGTTCTCACAGAAGACTTGATACAGCTTTTCTTTCAGGTTAAAGTTTAGTCTTGGAGGGACAGAACTGAGTTCAGGAGGGGGTATGGGAACTTGTACCTCTGCTGGAGGGAAGAGTGGTGTCATGGTTTTGCAATGTTGTAATTTTGCTATCAGTATTCCACATCATAACATCATGTTAAGCATAGATAATTTGGACGAATCTGCTGCTCACAGAAAGAAGACTACATGTCCCAGGGAGCACCACGGTCAGTCATTTGACCAGGACTATATAATCTCACTTCAGTGCTGGACTCGTGCTCTTGGATCCTGCCAGCCAGGGGGAGAGACGTGTGGGAGCGTTTTGCCGTTTCGCCTAGAGTTACAGTAGGCCTCTCGGTTTCGGGACTCACTCTCTCTTATTTTACTTGATTTGTTAGCCTTAATTCCAATTATATTGCATTATATTGTGTTATTCTGTATTCCGATATAGTATTTAGTAAAATAGTGTGCCTCTTTAGATCTCTGCCGCTGTATTTATTTTCCTTTTCCCTGTTTTTCTTTTCCTTCTGGGCCAGCGGCCTGCGGGCCGACTGCCCCCCTGTCATGGGTGCCGGTAGATTTTAGGGTAACCTTTGACATAATCAAACCTTTGACATAATCAAAGGTTACCCTAAAATCTACCGGCACCCATGACAGGGGGGCAGTCGGCCCGCAGGCCGCTGGCCCAGAAGGAAAAGAAAAACAGGGAAAAGGAAAATAAATACAGCGGCAGAGATCTAAAGAGGCACACTATTTTACTAAATACTATATCGGAATACAGAATAACACAATATAATGCAATATAATTGGAATTAAGGCTAACAAATCAAGTAAAATAAGAGAGAGTGAGTCCCGAAACCGAGAGGCCTACTGTAACTCTAGGCGAAACGGCGAAACGCTCCCACACGTCTCTCCCCCTGGCTGGCAGGATCCAAGAGCACGAGTCCAGCACTGAAGTGAGATTATATAGTCCTGGTCAAATGACTGACCGTGGTGCTCCCTGGGACATGTAGTCTTCTTTCTGTGAGCAGCAGATTCGTCCAAATTATCTATGCTTAACATGATGTTATGATGTGGAATACTGATAGCAAAATTACAACATTGCAAAACCATGACATTCCACCCCTTATTCTACATCATTACATTATGCTTATTACACACACACACACACATATATAGTTGTGAGTAATCAGCAACCTTATTTTCTTAACAACTTATATCTATTTCATGCAAATCTTTAGGCTGAAAATAAAACTCCGTAACTTAACACACTATTATTTGCTAAGTCGAGGAAATGGCAAAACTGCCAGAAAGAGGAACATGATAACGGTGGAGGGAGAAAAAGGGGAAAGGCAGCACTAGTGGGGCCTCCCCCACGTCAAGGTGCACTCATCCTTTCCCTAAGCTACAGGGCCACTGCACGGAGGACTTCTTGGGACTGTCCTCCTCGGTCTCCATCAATCTGGATATCAGGTCAGGAGCCCAAAGCATAAGCAGAGGGGAGAAGCAGACCAGCATCACTGCTGGTGGTATGGCCATCCTCCAAGTCATCCATTCCCTTCAGTGGAACAGAAGCATCAAGGAGAGGCTCAGCAAGAAACTCCCCAGCAGGTGATCACAGTATCACAGTATTGTGCGAGTTGGAAGGGACCTTAGAGGTCATCGAGTCCAACTCCCGGGATTCGAGCCCTCTGTGTAGCAGAGCGGCACTTCTACCACTTGTGCCACAGCGGGGATTCGAACCCAGGCCTCCGGTGTTGCAAGCGGCACTTCTATCACCGCGCCACCGGGGCACACGATTGTGCCAGCAGCTTCACATCCTGGCCTGGAGAGTTCAGCTCCAAACCCTCATAGGGGAACAGTGAACCCAGGCCTCGTGGCTGCGGGATGACCCCCCTCACTGCGGGGTGGCTCACTTGGCACATCCACACCATCCTCACCATGAGCTCCTGCTTCTTGCCCAGGTGACAGGGATAGGAGTGGAACTGCTGGGGCAGTGTCTGGAGTACCATGCCTCCATAGAACTTGCTTCTCCAGCCCTAATATGGTATTTCGGGCGATAGCATGGGGTACTGGTACTGCGTATGTTTCAAGCCACCCAGTGGTTGCCTCCACCATGGTGAGCACATAACGCTTACCATTGCGAGACCATGGCAAGGTGATATAATCAATCTACCATGCCTCCCCATATTTATATTTTTGCCATCGCCCTTCCCCCCAAAAAGTTTTCATCCTCTTGGCTTGTTTAATTATGGCGCATATTTCACAGTCATGAATGACCTGAGCAATAGCATGCATAATTAAGTCCACCCCTCGGTCTCTGGACCACTTGTATGTTGCATCTGTTGCTTGATGGCCTGAGGTCTCATGGGCCCATCAAGCTAGGAATAATTCAGTCTTGTTCTGCCAGTCCAAGTCTATTTGAGCCACCTCAGTTTTGGCAGCTCGATCAACCTGATGGTTATTTTGATGTTCTTCAGTAGCCTTACTTTTAGGCACGTGAGCATCTACATGGCGCACCTTTACAACAATGTTTCTTATTTGGGCAGCAATGTCTTTCCACAGTTCAGCAGCCCAAATAGGTTTACCTCTTCGTCGTTGCCAGTTGTCTTGTTCCCACTGCTGCAACCACCCCCATAAGGCATTTTCCACCATCCATGAGTCAGTATAAAGATGAAGCATTGGCCACCTCTCCCGTTCAGCCACATCTAAGGCCACCCCTCATGCCGGACAGCCGGGCCTCCAGTGGGCTGGATGGGGGCAGTGCAGTTCTCCTGCCCCATGGCCATAGCGGTGGGCGCCTGCTCAGCCTGGAAGCGCACCAACCCCTTCCAGATATGGAACAGACCCACCGGGAGAGCTGAGACCGGTGACGTCCGCTTGGGGTTGCGCTGCTCCGCTACAGGCTGCCTCGCCTGGGCTCGGGAAGGAGCCTTGCTCTGACCGGAGGTTGTTACACTCAGACTGGAGGGCGTCGTGCTCAGACTGGAGGGCGTTGCGCTTGGACTGGAGAGTGTCACGCTCGGACTGGAGAGTGTCACGCTCGGACCGAAGGGCGTCTCGCTCAGACTGGGGTGTGTCTTGCCTGGACCAGAGGGCATCAAGTTCGGACCGGAGGGTGTCACGCTGATATAGGAGGTCATTTCTCTCAGCTCTGAGACTCTCCATCTCAGTTCTGAGACTCTCTATCTCAGCTTCAGAAACTTTTTCCCTCTCTGCCTTTTCAGCTCTGAGACTCTCTCTCTCAGCTTCAAAATTGAATAAGGCCCAATAGGCATTAGCCAGGCCCCAAATCATTTGTGCCTCCTGAGATCTGCCTGTGCCGCAACATTCCTGCCTCAAATATGCGATCAAGCTCTCAGGATTCTTCAAGTGTTCAGGAGTAAAGCTCCATGACGCTGAAGATGTCTGCCTTTTTAAAGTCTCCTCAAAGCCTCTCCACACTCCCTGCCACTCAGTATTCTCTGGTTCTGGGGAAGACTTCCTCAGAATGTTATAAATCCAGATACTGAGTGAGATTAATAAAATAACCAACAGTATGTTCAGGGAAATTAACAGTGTGGTCAAATGGGCATTCAAAAACTGCATAAAGGATTCAGGGAAGGGACGAGGAGCATGCAGTCCCCTGAAAAGCAGTTTTACAAGCAGTTTTAACAGAGCACACATTTTTTTTTTCTCTCTTCAATAACGAGATAGCAGAGCTAAAAGTTTACAAAATATTCTGGGGTATTGGCCGTCCGCCTGGACTTTCAAGGTCAAACTCCCAGGTGCAGAAACGTAAACTTTAGATAGCTCCTTAACGAAAAAAAAACTCGTAGCTCTGTAAAAGCTAAAGGAACAGCAGGGAAAACAGCAGCTTTTGCAGTTCTTCCCCACTTTTGCCCCTTTTTGCCCAAATTTCTTGGCAATCTGCCCGCATTCTCCACCAATTATGTCACAGGTTACCCTAAAATCTACCGGCACCCATGACAGGGGGGCAGTCGGCCCGCAGGCCGCTGGCCCAGAAGGAAAAGAAAAACAGGGAAAAGGAAAATAAATACAGCGGCAGAGATCTAAAGAGGCACACTATTTTACTAAATACTATATCGGAATACAGAATAACACAATATAATGCAATATAATTGGAATTAAGGCTAACAAATCAAGTAAAATAAGAGAGAGTGAGTCCCGAAACCGAGAGGCCTACTGTAACTCTAGGCGAAACGGCGAAACGCTCCCACACGTCTCTCCCCCTGGCTGGCAGGATCCAAGAGCACGAGTCCAGCACTGAAGTGAGATTATATAGTCCTGGTCAAATGACTGACCGTGGTGCTCCCTGGGACATGTAGTCTTCTTTCTGTGAGCAGCAGATTCGTCCAAATTATCTATGCTTAACATGATGTTATGATGTGGAATACTGATAGCAAAATTACAACATTGCAAAACCATGACAAGTGGTGAGTGAAATGATGATATGGCCTCAGTAGTATCTTTGGAAAATACTGACCAATTTTGAGAGGTTTTTTACAAGGGTCATCAAGACAGTTCTTGTGAAGGTACTAAACATGCTCACGGTTAAGAAAAGCAGGAAGTTACATTAAGAAAAGAGGCTGCAGGTGATCTTTTGAAAAACTCCAGTTTGAGTGTGGTCATCGTAGGTGCAGGACAGAACGCAAAGGAAGGAACCTGCAGGACAATGCCAATTCCTTCTGCACTGACACTGGAGCATCCAGCCCTGAGGCTACAGACTCTGAATGGAAGTCTGACTTCCATGTCTTACAACACTGATTTGAAGAATCACTTCAGGCTGGAAAGGACTCTTGGAGGTTCAGTCCCTTGATCAAAGCAGATCCAACTTTAAAGTTAGATCACGTGTCTTGAAGTTGCATTCAGTCAAGTTTGATTTCCAGAGCATGCTTACAGAGCTACAAGCTGGCATTGCTTGTGAAACGGAAACCATTTCTTCTTTAAACACTGAAAAGCCTGTCTGGAGTTTAGGGCTTTTAACAATGGATTGTTAGATCTGGTTTTTAACCAGATAAGTGATGCTTGCATCATTATCTATAGCACTGCTTTTGGTGCAGCTTGTAAGTGTATTTTGTTTTACCAAAATCTGCAGATCCCTGGATATTACTCAAAGAGACTACAGCTAAAATTCTTGCAGAGGTTTGATTTGCCACATACCCAGGTGTTTGGAATTGCTTTTTGCTATAACCCTTGTACTTAGAGTATTTAAGAATGTTTTATAAGTGAATGAGCAAAGAAGTATAATAATTCCTTATTTTTTATGAAGAAGGATGGTGTGGCTCTTAAATATCTAGATGTTGCATTGTTGCAAATATACAATTGGAATTTTTAAAGATCTTTGGAATCAGAACAGTGCAATTAAAACCTGGATGTTACATAAACTAAACTGCTTGGATGCTTTACTACAAGGTTTAAAGTCCAAAGACCACATCTTACCCTGCAGGCATACTCTCTGATCAGTATTAAAATACCTAAATGCTGAGATTATGCAGCAGAAATAAAATATGTTGGGAATTTCCCTGGCTTGTTTTCTTGTATAATTTGGGTGAGAGAGAGCCAGTTTAACAATGCTTTTTCATTTGCTTTCCAGATGTTGTTCACTGAGGTTAGTAAGAAAAGGATTTTGACATGGGGTGTGCCTTTGAGTGCACTTTCAGCTAAGGAAGTGGGCAGAACTTCAGATTCATTGTGGCAGTCATGGTGAGAAAACCTTGACTGAGTAGCCTCGAGGCACTGACAGGCTCCTCAAAGACCAATTTCATAGAAAAACCAAGACTTAGTGTTCTCTTTTAGAACTTTTTTTCATCTTGCAAGTAGAAATTGTTTTTCAAGGGGAAGAGGAATAGTAAGAATGAAAATTTACGTAACAAAGGATTTACATTGTCAAAGAATACCGGGGTTTTGGAAAGACCTTACAGTTTGGAAATCCAACTCAAAAGATCTAGTGGGTACTGTTTGCAGAAGTTTCAATGTCCTCTAAGTACTGAGTCTGGTTGGCATTAAGATGAGTAATCGGCAAGAGAAGCGGAGGTACTGCTTTTTTCATCAGCAAACAGCAACATTTCAGAAGGGTGGAGAGAGAGATGGATAAGTTCAGTTTTACTTCTAGTACTGAAGTCTCTCTATGTAGCTTGAGGAGTGTGATTTTTTTGGAGGTTCTAGACCCTGTATATCCTGTATATCCAGTAATTAGTGGTGTTTTGAAATCTGAAATGCTGCATCTATTGCTTCAAGTTACCAAACGTACTGTTTGAGGTTGATATTTTGCTGATAAGCTCGGGTGGCTAATTTTGGTTGAATGTAACTAGTGCACGGATGATGAAATGAAAGGGAGCTGTGGAGAGAGGGTGAGCCTTCCATTTGTCAAGATCCTACTTCAGGTCTGTCTGACGTATTTGAAAAGCCAGTCATGCAAATGGTCACCTAGATATGATCTAAAGTGATGTTATTGTTAAAATGATCACTTTCACTGAAATCTCAGTTTGTTTTTCATGACCCAGATGTTCCCTGCGTATGTGCATGGCATCCTGCAAGGAGAGAACAGCTTTGTGGCTCACAAACAAGGAGGCAGGAAAGCTATCAAGTGGCCTCTTAATGTGAGAGTTAAAGATTATATTGAACATACGAAGTTTTTTTGTGGCACTTTGCATTAAGTAGTCAGCCTAGAAACGGAGTTCATGGATACCCACCAGAGGGATGGTGTATCCTTCCCTGATGACAATCATTAAAGAGGATTATGCTGGGTATTTGTTCTTTAAATCAGCATGACTTCGTATGTGAGAAAAAAGTTTTGTCTTGGACAAAAGAACAAAACAGAGTTAAGTACTTGCAGTAAATGAGTGCATTGATGTGAAGTTTTCATTCAAAATACATTTACTTATTGACCACATTTATTTTAAGTGTGCAACTTTAACTGTAAGACAGTGCAAAATAAACAACAAAAAAAAAAGCTTGTATGTAAAAATGAGCATATTATTAACTGATCGTTGAAGGGTGTTTCCTTCTGTTCCTAAAACTACTGGCCTTGAAGCAATCAAAATATGATTAACAATTTGAACTTCTGGTTGGTGAGAGGAATAGGATCTTCATGGAAATTTCCTAATAAACATTATGCGGTTGTGGGGCGTTATTCATTGGCCATTTTTGTAAGCAAAGAGGCTCTAACACTTCAAAATGAAATAATAATGCAGTTAAACTGGCCTGAGGCACTCTGTGGCCTGGGATACAGCAGCAACTGTTTCCTCACTAACTTATTTTTTTGGTTCTTGTATATGCTTACCAGAAACTGTGGTTGCTATAGCTTGGTGTAATAGTCTGCAGTAGCAAAAGCAAATATGTGGGGGTTATGTGTACATGTCTATTGATAGGTGTCTCAGCAACTTTTGTATGATTGTTAGGTGGAGACTAATTATGTAAGGAGGATGACAGCTTTCCAAGTTGTAAGAGGCTAGGAGGCTTTTGTTTGAACTGAAGATCTCTGATGGGTCAAGAATGGGTGGGGAAACGAAGATTTTACTTTGAGTGCGTATTATGAACTTCAATAAAACATCCTGCCCCAAGGATGACTTTCCATTAGCTTTCTCACTGCTTCCCAAATCCAGTTGCTACCTCTATCCACTGGAAAAAAATAATAAATCTTCCTACTTCAGGGAAATTAATATGTATTTAGAACTTGGTTTGGCTTAGTTCATTGTAAGTGGTTTGTACTATAGCATTTATTTTTGTATACCCACTGTATAAATACATGTCAACCAGGAAAGAGGGAGCTCTCCTGCCAAATACAGCAGGGATTTATTCTCTAGTATCCAGTAATGTATCTTAGAGTTTAAAATGTGGTATGCTAGAACTCTGTTTTGAATACTGTAATAAAATCACCTGCTGTTATGTGGATGGAGACACCATTTTGTTATAGGAAAATATTCTCAGTAGGTTTAATTGCGTCAGCGTCTTCAGGATTTCGGGAATGGTCTGTCATAAAACTGCTTATAAGTTACAAGAGAAAATGTTTAGGACATTCTGTTCCCAGCTATGTCACACTTGCAGTGAGAGTCTGGGTATAGTGCAGTATCTCTGGGTGTCTGTGAGGCTACTCGACTCTGAGATAAACTTCACCTTTTTTAAAGCAAAGTGCTATTTTTGGAAATATTTGTCTTTGAGCAGCTAGCTTAAAGCTAAGTATTTACACATAAATTAGCTTACTTGACAGATATGAGAAAATATAGAGGGATTTTGGTGAAGCTGAATTATGAACACCTTCAGTAATTTTGACTTGCTGCATAAATATTGGCTTTTTCTTATTTTTAAGACATCACCCCACTCCCAGCATCTCACACTGAGCACAAAGCAATGATGGATCTGCACAGACTGAAATGTGGTGTGGTCCAGGCTTGTCAGTGGTACCTCCTCCAAAGCAGAGATGCCCGTGTGCTTGGAACAGGTTTCATCTCTGCCAGCAAACTGAGTTGTTTCTGGTGTGTTTCTCAGTTCAAGAATGACATCTCAGTCCTGGCTGACTGCTGGAATGGCTTGTGTGTCAACTACCACAACCCATTCCCAGGCATATTTCAGGAGCTTGGGTGCCTCAAGGGCATTTTCCTGTCTTGGAGGCCACAGCAGTCTAATTTACTGGTACACTGAAGCCTCAGTGGCTTAGCATATCTGTCAGGGTGAATGGAAATAGTGGAAATTGTTTTATACCTGTGCATACAGGAGGTCTTTGGGAGACTGTGGAGTCAGCCAAATTGCTGTGCTCCAGATGAAACTTCTTGGCACTAAACTCCCTTTCCACCTTGGGCTTCCAAATTCTCTTTTGCCTGTATTCTTGCACTCTGTGCCACCATTACTGCTTAATCACCATTGTTCTTCCACCAACTGAGGTGGTTTTGCTGAAAATGCTGATTCCCACTCCTCCCTATGCCCTCCCTTTATTAGTGTCTGTCTTTTGCTCTGACCAAATTAGTCTCAAGTCGGTTCTGAACTGGCAAGGATTGGGTGCTGTACGTGCCAGGACATCTGGGAAGGACCCACCCTGAGCATGTACTGGATTAAGCTGAGTATTGCATTTGCCTTCTCTCTTTTGTTGAATGGCAATAATGAGGAAAGATTTACGAGTCTGGAAGAGATTCAATACTGAGTGAGAACAGCAGGTGTCCAGATGTATTACTGTACCTCTGAGATGTTTGTAATTAGCAAACTTGCTGAAGTAAGAATTAGTGGAAATTGACATCTCTGATGGTATGCATGTTTCTATAAGTTTGTTCTTGAGCAATGACAGGCTTGGCCAGTAATTGTCCAACTTATTTATGCTGTTGTTTAAAAGTACAGGGAAAATGGCATAATGCATGAGATGTGGCCTAGATGAGGTATGGGGCTTCCTACAGAACAGGCAATATCACTTGCATGCATGTGTGCTGTGTGCTTGTGCATATATACACACAGATGTACACACCTTCATGTGTAAGCTGGCTGTATGTGCCAGGGGGGAGTCACACTATAAGGTGATCTTGCCTGAGGACAAGAATTATCTGATTTAGCTTATAGATTCTTCACATGCATAGGTAAGGAAGTGAGAGATGATCACATGAGCTGAAATTCCTATGGCGTAATTTCTGCAGTTCCCTAGAACAGCGTGCATTTCATTTCCATGCTGCTCTGTTGATGGAGAATTGTAAGTGGAAGAAATGGAGATCTTCTACTTCTGTGTGAAACTGTTAAAAAAAAAAGGCAATATACTTGAAAAGCCACGCAAACAGGTGACAACCTTCAGGAAGCTACGTTTCATTAGCTCTCTTCATATTTTTTTCAGGAGTTAGATGAAAGATCAGTAGAACTTGGAATACCTAAGATCTGGAGAACAGCTAATATGATAGCATTAATTCTTTCAGTTTGGAATACCTCAGTGCCACAGAATCGTTGGCAGTTTTCATTTCAACTATTGCATCATCAGCTGTACTTTTAACTCATATGTTAAAATCTTAAGGGTATAGCAACATGCTTGGCAGTGGAAACAAAGAGGCTTGAAAATAGAAAATGTTCTCAAATATCATCAAAAACCCCCCTGAGATGATATAATTGAATTATTCTGTAGTCATTAAAAATAAATGGAAGATCATTTAAGATGAGTCAGGAAATATATTGAGAAATGTGCTACAGAAGTGCATCCTATAATGGTATTGGGAGATGGAACAATTAACCCAATAAGTCTTTCTCATCTATTGTTCTGTGGATTTATAAGGTCTGAAATCCTGTGAAATGAGAACACTTTTTGGATGATTTGAACTGTTAATAATCTCAAAAAGAAAAAAATTGCCTCAGCCTGAAAAATGGATGAGTCAGACTAGAAACCTAAGAAAGCTCCAAAAGGCTGGGAGTGTAGTTCTATTGCCACCAGTTCTAATTCTTCACCCCAGGAGACTATGAGGACAAAAAATTGCTTTATTAAATTCAGTCACTGCAGTGAGGAATAACTAATACATATGTTCATTAATACATGCTTGTGTTTGATAGCTAACAGGTTTCATGCCTGATCTTTTCTAAACAGCTGATTCAATTTGGGAGTACTTGCAAGTGATAACACTTATTACACTTGAGTGTTCTCTCTCCTTTTTATCTTAGTGCTCCAGCTCAGTTTTCAGCACTTAGTGAAAGGTGTAAATAGCAGGATACCACTGGAACAGGGTAATTTGGCCTTAGATCACTTTACAAACATCAGTCACAAGTTGTGAGCCTTAGGCCTGGAGTCCTCTGCTCTGTAGAGTGGATGAATTTCCCTGTCACCTTGCAGAAGTTCCACTTGTGTCGTGCTTCCTTGTTAGTATAATAAAATGGTTATTACCAGTCATTTTCTGCTTTCTTATACTAATGAATTAGAAACTCCCCCAGCTCCGTATTCACTTCATTAGAGCACACACACTTTCCCACTAAGAAAATAGATGCACACCTCCATCCACTGCACCACTCCATACCAACATGACTCTGGTTTTGCGGTAGTATCCTTCTGTATGCTTACAACGCCCCTGATACTCCCACCTTTATCCTGTGATTCTCTGCTACTTATTACAGGGACTGTGCATATCGTGTATTCTTTTTTTAGCCTGCACTTCTGATGAAATCCTAGAGAGCTTTCCAGAGTATTAATCCCTTTTTCACTGAGAATTTATATCAGCTTGTGTGCACTTGGCTTAGCAGGATATTTGAGTGGATCATTTCCATGAGTAGTATAGAAAAGCATAAGGTGTCTGAGAAGACCCAGTAGCTTTTTTTGTTTTTAATATGAGGTCAGTAGAAATGTAGGTAATAGCTCTATTTTTCAGGCAGCTGGAAAATGGTAAAGCTCTGAAGTCAGGCTCCTGTATCTGCGTAAGCACATTAATATCCCAAGTCATAGATTTAACATAACATAGGAAGTAGTTCCTGGAGAAAGCAGCAAGATCTGCTTACTGGTAGGTACTTTTGAAAATCAAATCACACTTCCTGCTCCTTAAGTAAGTAGCCAGGAACCCAGCTTCATCACATTACATGGTAATAGCCATTGCATTAGGATCTAAAATGTAAAAAATTATTAGCCTAACAAGCCTTCTCATTCTGCATCCCTTAAGTAGCAGGGCTTCTGTGTTACTAGTGTGATTTAGTTGAGTCATCCCTACAAATAACCTGAGCTTACCTAAAGTATGTGGCACAGGTCATGGAGTTAAAGGGATTGATCCTCAAGTTACTGAAGGCCAATTCTGCCACGTTTGTAAGGGGTGCACTACAAACTTTTTGTGGACTGATTTGTGATGAAGTAGTTAAAGACCTGTAACAGAGTGAATTCTGTTATCTAAACTGTAAATCATCATGCTTTCAAGAGTTTTCTTTTGAAAATCTAATTTCTCCCCCTTCTCATCTAGTGTTGTCCTTCACCTGTCACTTTCCCTCATCTCTGAAGGGATGGGCACAACTCCTACAGAATACAACACTGGCAGCCTCCCAGAGTATGATTGCATGTTTTGGATGAGACTTGAAATTTCCATGTGCTTCCCTAAATTTTGGGGGGTTGAGTGTCTTGAAAAACTTTTTTCTCTGTTTATCGGATAATTTCCAGTATTTTCTGTGGGCCGGAGCACCATAAGCACAGGGTTTTCTTTCACTTTTCTGTTTCCTGTTCTTTTCCCTGTTCCCCAAACCTTAAGTTTAGACAGCCATTTAAAGAACCCAAAGGAATTTAGCAAGTCAGGTTTGAAACCCTGCGTCATGTTCCTCTGACCAGAGCTCTCACCACTGGGCTGAATTTGTGCTCCTTTTCATTTGTTTTCTTCCCATTGTCATTCCTCAGCAGTCCAGCGTCAGCCATAAGGAGGATAAATTCCTATCAGCTTTGTGCTTAAGGATATTTAGTATGTAGGACTATAGATTTTGCCTGTCCCCTGGTGGCATTTAATGCACCACCTCTCTTCAAGGGGCAGAGTGGACATGAAGATACTTGTTCCAAGTCTCTGAATGCCTGTCTCGGCACGTCTTCCCTGTCAGTTTGCTCTAGGTCTCCCCTTAACTGTATATTGTGTATATATGTCTGTATTCACACTTAATAAAAAGTACGTCTATGGAAGACTTGGGCAACATCTGTCTCTGCTAATCTTTCAAGATATATCTGTCACATTCCTTGATGATGAACGGTCATCTTTTCTACCCAGAAAAGCATCCAGGCAGAATATCAGAACACCATGTTTGTTGGGGATGTTTGATGACCTGCTGATACCTCTATGGAGCAGTTCCCTGTTGGGTTCTCTGCAGCAGGGAAGAATACAGGGAAGAATCAGTGAATCTGCTCTGTGCTGTGCTGTGATTGCAGGAAGGATGTCAGACTTGCTGTGCACACAAATAGCTTTAGCTTTATGTTTTCCAGTACAGTCATATCCTAGAAGCATTGATATTATTCAGCTCATGCTGCTGAGCACACACACACCTTTTTGGCTCTTGGAAATGGCAGACAGAAGTTTGATGACATCCAGATAAGAGATACAGCTGTGTTTCTCATTCAAGACAGTATGTGTGAGCTTTTCACAACCTTCCCACCAAACATAAAGATCTTGAACATGAATCTTATATAAAGAATCTTCCTGACTATCTCTGATGATCTGTGGGGCACTTGGTATAATTAAGATGGAATCTGGTAAGAATCATTCGCGTTTGAACTTCTGTAAAATCACTGCTCCTCTTCACCTTGGATAACAGCAACTACAGAAATTATGAAGTGTTTCTATTGCAAAATGCATTTCCATCTACTTCCCTCCTGCCAGTTCTGAATAATATGTATAAAAGTTGTTTATCTTGTTCAGCATTTTCAATATGCGAAGGCTGCAGTAAATCCCTAAAACTGTTAATTTAAAGCAACTTTTAAAATTATTTCGAGCTAAAAATATTGACTGTATTGTAGTAGTGTTTATGCATATCCAGATTCCTGCTCTAACAGTGTGCAGTGTTGAGTTAGGTATTGCCTCTGATCCAAAGAGATCACAGCACAAATGGACCAAGTAAAAGTACAATTACAGAATATATAAGAATAGTTTGCAAACATTGTGATAACTTAATGTGTTTACCCCTTAATTCTTTAGGAAGTATTTAAGCAGGCAGGAATTGGTCGCCTGGAATGGCAGAAGAAACAACAGACTGTGGAAGGAAGGGCTTAAGTTAGCAGAGAAAGAAAGTGGAGGAAATGGGACTGAAGAGCTACTGGGCTGAGGCTCTGGCAAGCACACAAAAACAAGAGGTGGAATAGAGGCATGACAAAATGTGTTCAAACCAGGGAAACACTGCAGAATGGCAATATAATCCAGAGATACCATTAGCTTCTGATGGAGGCTGAACAAACAATAGCTTCCTGACTTGGTCCTAGCAGCTGAATGGACTGTAGATATTTTATCCCTACCTCCCCAAACCAGAATGAGTTCAAGATTTTCTGTAGAAGCAGATAATTCACTGCCACACATTTACAAAACTGGACACTCATCCTTATTTCTTTCTATGATCACAGTGCTACATAGAAACTTGAGTTTTATGACATAAGATATGCCTGACTTTTTACAGAGTAGCTTGCTGTCCAGTGCATGGTGTGTTGGAAGAGACGCATGCTCGGTGGTTTTAGAAAAATGAGATATTTCTCATTGTTTCTGAAAAAGCACAACTATAGATTTAGTAATAAAATTCCAAGATTATTAGGTAGTTACTTAGATATTTACAGTACTTGGTTCTTTTAAAAGTGCAGATCGTATCTCTGATCAGTCTGTTCTGTTTACCAAGATTTCTGCAGTGCAAATAGGGAAACTGTCAGTTTACAGTTTATTTTTCTATGTCCTTTAAAGGTCAAAAAGTGTTTCCTATATATAGGTACTACAATTGTTGAGGATTAGTTCTGAGGTCTTTTGAAAGTATACCTCTGAAAAGTGCCATGTTTTGAGATGGATACTTTGAGCCACTTCCTGACCCAGTCCAATTGGGATTCTTGTTCTCTGACACCAAATAAAGTCTTTATTAAGGAGGAAGAATAAGTTCAGCCCTGGTGTTTAAATGATCACTAATTTCCATATCTGAGGTTTTGAGAAAATGAGAGAGAGGAAAGTAAAATGAAAGGACAGAGTAAACCACTCCAAAAAAACTGGCCCCTCCCAACTTTCTTTGTTCTGTTTGCAATTTAGTATAACCTACAGAGTAGTTAGATATCTTCCCATCCAATACTAACTGCCTTCATAAAGGTTCACACCTATTTGGAGTCTTCTAACCACGCAGAAAAAGGAGAGCAAGCTGCATCCTTAGACAAGAGTATTCCTGGGAGAACGAGGACTGAATAATCTTTATGCTGCCCAGCCTTAAGATTCAGAGTCTTTCTCCAGTGCAGATCTAGTTGGGCAGAGATTGTCAAGCATGTATTACCTCCATCTTCTTTTCCATGACTCTGACCCTTGTCTTTGTCATGCATAAATTTGCTGTCTCTTTGCATTTATGTCTGAAATGTATTTACTTTGGTGATAAGCCAAAGCCTGTAGACAGGAATATTCATATTAAAGGAACAAACTGATTGAGTCTCAGGTTTCCTAGCTGAACAGTATTGGCAATGCTCAGTTAAGGTATCTGTCCCTTAAATACTTGCTAAACTTAAGAGCATTACATATCGGACAGAATGAATCCACCAGCAAAAAGATCTGCTTAACTGCTCAGAAAGATCTCACTCTCTGTTCCTAGAAGCACGGGAAAATAGCTGTGATCTTGACATCATCTGGGCTTATTGGATGCTAGGAGCATGTTCCCATTCTTTAATTTCATTGTCTAGTGGCTGCCTTACTTAACCATGACAGACTGCCATAGATTGATCCTAGGGTATTGCTGGAATGTTACTGACTGTATTTCTTTGTTGCTTGCAGCATAGCAGAAAAAACTGCAACAGACCACATGATCTTAACACATATAAATTCTTATCTGGGAAATGTATACCAGTGAATGTTTGAATTCCTTCCTTTCTTCCTATCTGGGACCAAAAATAGTTTCATCAATAGTTTTATGTGTACTCTTTCATTTTCATGCATATGTTTTGGAAAGAGAAATCAGGGTGCCGGAAATACTGTTTGAGAAATAATCCTTATCAGATGGGAGGCAGAAATGAATTGATGGAAATCTCTGAAAGAGACTGGTCTTTTTGGACCTTCTTTTTCAACTAGAAGAGAAGGGAGGCAGTTCTGATAAAGATGAGATTTGTCTTCTCCTTGAGTTTCCTTGGCACTCACAATGTATGTTTCTGTATCACAGATTTTGGTGAGTTTTGAGTTCATCCAATCATGTTGCTTCTTGGTGGGTATTTCAGTCTTATTCTTTTCAAGCTGTAACAGTTCTTCTCTGTTTTCCACAGACTGTTTTTGAGAGGAATTGTCAATCTGATGACTGTGCTGCTGATTTGAAACTTCAGGGCAAATTACTGCTATCTAGGTGAGTAGGTGAACTTTTTTTCTTTGTTCTTTCTTACATGCTGGTAAACCATTTGTTTTATATAAAATATATTCAGAAATCAAAGTACAAATGCAGACATCGTATTCCAGACTAGGATGTTGATGATGATATCATGTCTAGTGCAGTAAGTGTACACAGAATCAGAACTGTGGTATTGGGCTGGGTGTATGCACAGGGCAAGACCTGTTCTAAAAGAGTTTGCAGTTGTAATAGACAAGAGCTGTGATAGAATAGTGGAGAGGGACAGGGAAGGTTGATTCTGCCCAAATAAAATACCAACATGGACCATGTCATTTTGAAAAGGTGATAAAATACTGTTTGTGACATGGACATGGTACAAATAATCTGCATGCAAAAAAGCAATTTTGTTTAGAAAGAGTATCATAGAATGTTTAAAAAAATATCTTTTGGGATGTGACTTTTTTCCCCCTGTAATTTCTGAGTTTGAGCTTCTATCTTTCCTAACTCTTTAAATTCTGCTCCTGCCTGTCTTTCTGTTAGTAACTTCGAGGTGTGTGATTTCACTTTCTTCTGGGATAATAAACCTTGTCAAATAGACCAGAGGTAAAATTTATGTTCTGTCCCTTGAGACTGGTGATCCTAGGAAAACGCCTATTGTTTTGCCAGGACACAGTTATTCAATTTCTGAATAAATCGGGCTAAAGGTGAACTGCATGTACCATTTCTGTTTCCTTTTTTCCCCCAGCTTTTTTAGCACATTTTTAGAAAGGGGAAATGCTGATGTAAGTTATTTAATTGTGTACCAGAGGTTTTACTGTTTGCAGATGCTTGCTTTGCTTCAAGTCAGGAAAGAGAGGGGAAGAAACTCTGGTTGCTCAAAAAAAAAAATAAAAAAAAAAAAAAAATAGGAGATGTGCACACTTTATGAATGTGTACAGCATACTGTAGTTGGAGAAGAAACTGAACCAAAGTCAAATCCATGAAGTTATTGACTTAGCCAGACACGACTGAAGTCCACAGGAATGTTTTGGAGGATTGGCTGGGATCAAGGTTAGGTCTCAGGTTGCAGAGTATAAGCTTTGTCTGTGGTTAGTCTGGGTTTTTGACCTTTCATTAGGTCTCAGTGGTGAGAAAAATGTGTTTAGAGTACAGTTGGAAATCTGTCTCTGTGTACTGGGGAAGCAAGTGAGGGGGTTTGTCCTGCAATTGATGAATAATCAATAAAAAACACATTATAAAAACTTGTCAGCCACTGTGTGGTAATCACTGCAGTAAGAGCTGTACTTGTGACTGGAGTATCAGACTGTTTACTTTTATGGCTGTTATTTATGTTATCCTGACAATACAAAAGCCACAACTGTCAAAAAAGCTGAGGATATTCAAATGCAGCTTCTATGATCGTATAGCAAAATGTTAAACAAGCACTCTCAAGCTGACTTTGTTCAGTGATGTTCTGAAGTTCTGTTTGAAGTAAACAGGATGTCATAAAATCTATTACGTCCACACAGAATGGGTTTTCTTTAGGTAAAGAGCTGTATAAACTCCAGCTGTTCAGAATCATAACACAGTGAGTATGTCTGAAGAAAACAGATTGTCTTTAATTGTCTGTAAAAATTCAGAAGCATGCATAGATTCTGATTTTAGAGGACCGGTCCTCTTGAAGAACATGCTCATCTTCTCAGCTCCATATATCTCATGCTAAAGACCCTCTCTCAGTTTTTTTTCAGGTATTTTGTGTTTATATTAATTCTATGTAAAAAAGTTAGTTAGTTTGTTTTCATAAAATCATAAAAAGTGAGTCATACTATTTGCAGCTGGGAATTAAATGAGTGACTTAAGTACTAGCAAAGTTTTCATGGCGCCTTTGTCTACGCAGTTGTGTCTGATGGAAATTGGTAGGCTTTGGTAATAAAAAGGCACACATAATCCAGTAGATTGAGATTAACAGAATGTTTATGGGAAGACAGTATGTGTGATACGTCAGGTATACAGCAGCTCTTTGAAGGTGTTGCTGGACACATGGATAGGGTGATCCAGTTGAGATCACCTACCTGAGCTTCAAAAAACTTTCATTAGGATTTATTGCCAAAGGTTCATGAAGAAGGTAAGTTCCCCAAGCCAAAGAGGAGTGGTGGCTAAGTGTTATGACCTAATTAAAAAGCAGTCAGCAAAGGAAAAGCATAAACAGACTGTTTTTCTGGTGGGGAATCTTCCACAAGTGCTTGAGTTGTGGCCAGTGGTATTCGTGCTACTCATCAGTGATTGTGGAGTAGCAAGGTGATAAAGTTTGCTAACCATACTGAGCACTTCAGGGTAATGAAAGAATGAGTAAATGAGGAATGCTTTTTAGCAACCTGTGGTTAATCTGTGGAGTTTGCTGTTGAGGATGTTGTAAAAGATGAGAATTTAAATGGTAGAGAAATGTCTAATTTGAATGCTGGAAGCTGCAGAAATATATAAGGAGAATGGCATGCTGTCCTCGTTATTCTGTAGGCCTCTGCTTTAGACATGGTTGGATATAGGGTTCTCTGCTGGATGGACTGACTTATTTTGGCTGCTCTCACAATTTTTTTTTCATTAATTTGTAACATGTTTGAGCCAATAGCTGTACAGAATGCTATATACTGCAAGGCATAGTTTTGTTCATCCCTGTAGTTTACAAGCTTTCAAATGTGTGCTGTTTAAAGCACTTGAGCTCATATTACATTATCGTCAAGAGAACCGCTTGCTGAGGTCACGCTCAGGAATTCAGGAACCACACAAGCTCTGCCGATTTCCAGTTCACCTGGGAAATATTTGAATCACTAGACTCACCCAATTGATTAGGATTGCACGTGGCTTTGAAGATACTGAGCCAGCACACTGAATGACTAATGCTGATCTAATGTGGCATTCCTTGGGATACTCCTTCTCTCTCTAAAACTTAACCAGCCACCTCAATTGGGAGCCACTGTACTTTGGGAAACAACAAGTAATATGACCAGGTAACAACCTAATACATGCCTCTTATCCAAAGTAGTCAAACCAAGCAGATTACGTGCGTAAGTTGGAAAGTGCTGTTCTAACCAGATATAGCTGGGTTTGCCTTGTTATTTCCTGTTGTTTCTTGTTGGAGCTGCTGCAAGTGGAAACCGTGCTGCTGGGTGAGCTGAAATCCTTCCCTGTGCTGCTGGTGGTAGGGAGGAGAGAAGCAAAGGGCATCAAAGTGGAAAATAATGAAAACCTTATATTTATAACCCTATCTAAAAGCTTTGGTGATTATTTGGGTGGGTGATAATGATTCCAGTGTCTTGTGTTTCTTGAAAGACTTTTGTTGCAGTGAAAATTGTCTTTGTGAACTGAAGACTGAGGTTCCATGCTGCACTGGAATAAAGATGAGCTCATAGAATGTATTTATTTTTAGTAGAAAAGGGCATGTTTTCAGTTATCGAAGGAATCTTATTAAGGCTTGATTTTAGATTACAGATGGATCTGTTTAGGGCTTGTCCTCTTTCATTAGCATATGTTTGTATGTAAACCCACCACAACTCATAGTAAGTATTGTGGGATGATGTAACGAGACTCTTCTTGCTCGTGGCAGATGACGTGAAGGGCAGGTCATACAGTGAGGTTTGGACAGGCTCAGACTGAAGAATGCGATAAACTTCCTTGCATGGGTGGTTCATGTTGTACTGGGTAGAGGTGTGCAGAGATAGCAGATTCTGGCATTCTTGATTCCAGGACTTGGAAAGTCCCGGCTGGCAATAGTCCTATGTCAAAGAGCAGGATGGCTGCTATAGCCCTGAGATCAGTTCCAACTGAGTGTTCTATGGCGTTCTGACTCTCATCAAGGTAAATCTCTGTAACCTGATCAATACTGCCTCAACAAAGAACATCCCCTTACCAACATGGATACAGCTGCCTAGGATGGTTCCTCAGCTCTCATTGATGCCACCTCTGCCAGCAGGAACGTAGATCATGAGCAGATACTAATAGTGAAGGCTATACCTGACAAAACAAACTGTTGGTATTTCTAAGGCTGACACAGTGAGGAGGCCGATGGAACTGCCATGACCATGTTTCTTAGTGCAACCACAAATGCTCTTTTAGTGGTTGACCTGAATTGTGAGTATTGTTAACTTAAAACTACAGATGACAGCATAAGAGTAGAGACAAAAGAGCCACAGGTTGTGCTGGTGTCTTGGTGAAGGTGGTGTTGGGAGAAACTGAAGGAGCAGAAGACAGGCATTTCATCTTTGCAATCATGACTGTTTTTAAATACATTCTTTTTGAAGAATAAACCTGAAATTTTGCAACATAGAGCAGAAAGGCTACCTTACTGCCTCCCCTTCAAAGAACCTCCAGTATTAAATCTTGTAACTGTCAAAGGAGATGGCAAAATCTGGCCCTATCTGTGCTGTAATGCCCCACTGAGGAGAGAGGGTTTAAAAAGGAAGAGACTTAAAAGTATCTTAACGTAAAAAAGGTATTATATATAGCATAACAATACCATCTGAAACAATAAAACATAGGAGAAATAGGAATAGAATATTTTGCAACAAGTTATGTTTTTGTGGCAACAGCCATTTGGGACAACAGGATATTAGATCTTCTTGCTAGTAATTCACTATTCAAACACAAAATGCAATCAAAGAGTGTTTTGTTGGCTATTATTTTCAAATATATTGTTTGATATCATGAATATATTTATTACATATCATACTTGACTTGAGTGCCTCGGTCTTTTTTCTCAGCACAGCAGATGTATTCTCCATCAGGCTTCTGTATCAAATACTATGTTTTTATTGAGACTGTCCATAGCTACTTGTTAAGAAGCTGAACTGCACCTGTTTCCTCAAAATGTGTTGGGGAAAACTATGAAAAGTGTGTTTTGTGAAGGATTAGGCTTCCCCAGCCTTTAAAATCTGCTAATCCATTCCTCTGGTTCCTCACATGAGAGGCAAGCATTCTGGTCTTTTAACATGTAAGAACCTAAAAGGGCTGGGAGAATAGAGTTCATGTGGACATAAATCTGGTTTTCCTCCAGTGCCTCATTTGTACACAGATAACTATCTACAGAATTAATAGCAGTTTTCAAGACCTGTTTTTACCTCTGTGGGAACCAAGTAAAAATCATGGAGAAGACATCCAAGTGACAGTA
The DNA here is from genome assembly GCF_039878825.1 of Excalfactoria chinensis. Taxonomy (NCBI): domain Eukaryota; kingdom Metazoa; phylum Chordata; class Aves; order Galliformes; family Phasianidae; genus Excalfactoria; species Excalfactoria chinensis. The sequence goes on from NC_092826.1 coordinate 95,265,717, forward strand.
AGGCTGTTTAGAAAAACAGACTTTCTTCCAGCTGTAATAAACAGAGCAGAATGGGTGGTGGCTTCCCTTCTAAATGCAACTAGGGAGGAAATCCTGTTTTAATGTGTAAATGAACTGGCAGCTCATGTGCTGCAGTGAACAGAGTAGCTTTACCAAAAACAAACAGCAGCAGAAGAAAGATGTTGCAGCATGTTAGGTAGCTGCTGCCTTTCAGCCTGAGCTGTGTGCGTGGTATGTAAATTAAGGTTGTAAGGGATGGGTCAGTAAGCCTCCTTGGATGGAAAAAAGATGTAATAAATAATGCTGTTTCTGAGCAGGCTCCAGGAGAAAGTCTGTCTTTGGTATATTTATGTGATGTGAGGTTGTCCTCATCTGTCATTAGCAACAGCTTTACTCACCCATTGGAACACTTATTCATATGTTTGGAACGTGCAGCTTTTTTTACACATTGGCTTTAGAACTTCTTTAGATATTCTAGATCACTTATTACATTCAGATTTACCTTATTTCCCTACAGACTGGTTGAGATTCATATCTGTACTTCTGCAAACTGTTTATATTGGAAAAGTCAAATTTGAAGTAAAAGCTGTTGAAAGCCAGAGACAACAGGTGCATCTGCAGGGAGTTTCAAGGTTTTGCAAATTGATTTTATTTTGCATTGGAGTGAAAGCTTTTTCGTGTGCAGCGGAATTTTGGGGAAGTGCCCTTTTCCAATTGAAAGGTCAGGCTTTTGATTTGGGCCACCGCTGCTTCTGCCAGTCCCTCTGGAATTAACCAGAGGAGAGACAAAAACTCAAATCTGTCAAAATTTTCATCTAGCTTGAATTGTTTCCATTTTAATAAAATAATGATTTATGAAGAAAAGATATTTTCCAGATATCTTCTGGTTAGCTCCATAGAAGCGTATTTTTTTCCCTTTCAAGTAAATTCCTTCTGTGACTTAATAAAATGTTAACATGTTTTCTGCCAGTACTCCTTTTGTTTATGTGATATGCTTTATCTATCTTGTGTATGTCTCTGCTTGAGTGACCTTCTGAGATGTAACCTCAAAGTGTACCTAACCCAGATCTCACTGAAGACACCTGCATCACTGTTTAAGGAATTGTTGGATGAGATCTCATGGGAAGCTGTCCTTAGAGACAAAGGAGTGGAAGAAAGATGGCTGCTCTTCAAGGATGCCTTTCTGGGAGCGCAAGAGCTCTCTGTTCCTAAGAATAAGAAAGTGGGCAGGGGAGGCAGGAAACCAGCATGACTTGGCAAGGATCTGCTGGTCAGACTGAGGGGAAAGGAAGAGATTGTACCATCTGTGGAATCACAGAATCACAGAGGGATTGGAAGGGACCTTGAAAGATCATCTACTTCAATCCCACTACTACAGCAGGAGCACCAAGATTTGTCACACAGGAATGCATCCAGGCAGGTTTTGAATGTCTCTGGAGTAGGAGACCCCACAGCATCTCTGGGCAGCCTGTTCCAGTGTTCTTTTACTCTCACTGTGAAGAAGATTTTCTAGTGTTTATGTGGAATGTCCTATGTTCCAGCTTGTACCTCGTTGCACCTTGTCCTGTCATTAGATGTCACTGTCCCTGTCAGGAAACAAGGGTGTGTCACCTGGGGAGAATATAGGATGCTGTCTGGACTTGCAGAGAGGGGATTAGGAAAGCCAAGGTGCAGAAGGAACTGAATTTGGTGAGGTATGTTAAAAAAAACAAGAAGGGATTCCATAGTTACATTGTCCAGAAGAGGCAGGCCAAAGAGAGCGTACCGCCTTTGGTAAAGGAGAAACGAGAACTGACTATGACAGTTACGGAGAAGGTTGGGGTAATAAATGAGTTTTTTGCCTCTGTATTCACTGGCAGCCAGGATTCATATATTTTTCATGTCTCTGAAGCTTGTATCCCTGTGCCTCTGGGTAGGAACTGGGGGAGTACATCCCCCCCACTGTAAGGGCAATTCAAGTCTGAGACTACTTCATGAGGCTGAATGTATACACATTTGCAGAGCTGGATGACATGCATCCCAGGGTCCTAAAGGAGCTGGCTGAGGTGGCTGCTGAGCCGCTCTCCATCATACTTGAAAAGTCGTGGCTCTCAGACAAAGTCCCCAGGGACTGGAAAGAAGGAAACATCACTTGCATTTACAAGAAAGGTAGGAAGGAGGACCTGGGGAACTATAGGCAAGTGACCCTCACCCCTGTGCCTGGGAAGATCATGGAACAGATCCTCCTAGAAGACATGTTAAGGCACATGAGGGATGAGCTGGTGATCCAAGACAGCCAGCATGGCTTCACCAAGGGAAGGTCATGCCTAACCAGTCTGGTGGCCTTCAATGATGGGGTGATGGGGCTGGTGGACAAAAGGAAGGTGACCAATGTCATCTACCTGGACTTGGGCAAGGCCTTTGTTGTGTTCCCCCATCACATCCTTATGTCTAAATTGGAGAGATACGGATTTGAGGAGTGGACTATTCAGTGGATAAGGAATTTGTTGGCGCCGTAGACAGAGGGTTGTGTTGAATGGCTCTACATCCAGGTGGAGGCTGGTGATGAGAGGTGTCTGTCAGGGGTCTGTGTTGAGACCAGTGCTCTGCAACATCTTCATCAGTGACACTGGTGACAAGCCTAAGTACACCCTCAGCAAGTTTGCTGATTATGCCAGTCTGAGTGGTGTGGTTGACATGTTAGTAGGAAGGAATGCTGCCCAGGGGGATCTCAGCAAACTCAAAAGGTGAGCCTGTTGAACCTAATGTGGTTCAACATAGCAAATTCCAAGGTTTTGCACTTGGTTTGGAGTAATCCCAGATACGTATACAGACTGGGAGGAGAACTCCTGGAGGGTAGCCCTATAGAGAAGGACCTAAGGGTCCTAACAAATGAAAAACTGCATATGAGCCAGCAGTATGCTCTTGCAGCTTGGAAGGCTGGTGGTATCCTTGGCTTCATCAGAAGAGGGATGGCCAACAGGAACAGGGAGGTGATTGTCCCTCTCTCCTCTGCCCTTGTGTGGCCCCATCTGGAGTACTACCTCCAGGTCTGAGGCCCCCAGTATAGGAAAGATGTGGAGCGGTTGGAAATGGTTCAGAGGAGTGCCATGTGGATGATCAGAGGGTTGGAGCACCTCTTCTATGAAGGCAGACTGAGGGAGCTGGGCTTCTTCAGCCTGGAGAAAAGAAGGCTGAGAGAAGACATCATTGAAGCCTTCCAGTATCTGAAAGTATTATGAAAATGAGGGGAGTCAACTTTTTATTCAGGTAAATAGTGATAGAACAAGGGGGAATGATTTTAAATTCAAGGAGCGAAAGTTTAGATTGGATGTCGGGGAAGTTCTTCACAGAGTGAGTGGTGAGAGTGGCCCTGGGCAGCCTGGTCTAGTACCAGATCTGGAGGTTGGTGGCCCTGACTGTGGCAGGGGGGTTAAAACTTGATGATCCTTGGGGTCTCTTACTCCCCAAACCATTCTGTGGTTCTGTGATCACTACCATGTCAGCTTACTGAGCTTTGGAACAACTCCAAAGTTTATAAGCATAAGCATGATTTGTATTAGTGAATATAGAATAATTTCATATAAGTAACTAGATATGCAACTGACACAGGCATATGGTTGTTTTGTAAATACTATGTGTGGACACAATAACAGATATTTTCGTGAACCTATTAAAATCAGAGGTCCTCCATATGGTTCACTAGACTCATGATCAGACTCTAAGCACCTAGATTTAAAGAATGAATCTCAGCAATTTCATATTGATTTGTCAGATTATTGCAGATCCTGAACTGAAGGAATCTTGTGAAAGGCATATGTTATGACAGCTTTATCCAATTTGCTTTTCTCCAGCACAAGATGTAACAGCATAGACCGTAGCTGAGTGCAGTAACAATGCAGATAGTCTGCCTTCTGAGGGAAGGAGCAGCAACATCAAATTCTGATCAGAAAGATTAAAGCTGCTCAAGTGTATCTTGTGAATATAGTAGGGTTTCAAAGATCTTTTTATTTTCCTTAGAGGTTTTCACAGGTCATAGGCTTTGTAAAGCCATGGAGAAAAGCTGCAAGCCTGTGATTTAATGTGGGAAGCAAAGTTGTTTCATAAATTTGACCAGACTCATGCCTCAGCACTTATCTTCCTTTGATCACACACTGGGATTTGTTTCCAGAGATGCATCACATTTCATGGCCTGCCCCTTGTGGTTTTGTGCCTCTGAAGTGCATCTTAACAAAACAGTTGTGATGAGGAAAAACAATATCCTTGCATTTGGAGCTTAATTACACATTCTGATAATATCTGTTTTTCCCTTCCTCTTCATTCATAGCAGATTAATTTGTTTTCACTTATTTTTCATTGGACAAACACTTTCAATAATATTTTTGACAATCTATTTACCCTAGACAAGCTACTCTAAATAGTAGAGCTAGTCAGATGGAGTTAATTCTCTGCCTTATGAAGAACAACAAAAGGAAAATGAGCAAATTTAGCATACCTTGTGCTGGGAAAAGTGCTCATGAGCATTCAGTCCAGGCCACGTGTGCATAAGGCTGTGTACTAGCATGGATATTCCCAACTTCTGGGATGCAGATACTGAGCTTTAACCAATCTCACTGCAGTCACGTGCTACCCACAGGTTACTCGGTCTTGCCTGATTACTGACCCAACTCCAGATATTTTAAAGTGCCGAAACAGGGAGAAGGAATGGAAAAACATTGGAAGAGTGGTTGTGAATAGGTTGCTTTCTGTTTTCTCAAAAAATCATGTTTCACTCTTCGATTTTAAGTGATTTCATATAGTGTAATTAGTACTATCTCAGAGTAATTTGGTGCACTGTAAAGGATGCTATGAAAATGCTTATATCATTATATTAAAAGGTAGATACAGGCGCCAAAACATCTACCTGTGTGACCTGATGTAGGGTACCTGCTTTAGCAGGGGGAATGGACTCAATAATCTCTTGAGATCTCTTCCAACCCCTGAAATTCTGTGCTTCCATGAAAACAACATCATCATGACACACTGTGCTTCACCCACCACAGTGCCACCAGGGTGTGAAAATTCGGATGCAACATTTCATGGGTGCTTAATGATATTTTATTCTGTGGCCCATTGAGAATGAAGGAAGCTTCAGATATTCTCCCTCAGCTGTGATGCTCAATCCCATTGCCCAGCATTCAGGAGACTTTTCACTAGGAATCACCTAGTAAACCACAGGGGCCACTGTGAGCAAATGCCAGGGCTGAGTCTAGGGAGATTCAAGTTGGATATCAGAAAAAATTTCTTCTCAGAAAAAATGGTGAAGTATTGGTGGAGACTGCCCAGGGATATGGTTCAGTTGCTCTCCCTGGTGGTTTTCAAGAAGTGTGTAGATGTAGCATGAGGGTCATGGTTAGTGGGCACGGTGGTGTTGGGTTGATGGTTGTACCAGATGATTCTAGTGGTCTTTTCCAATCTTAATTATTTTGTGATTCTAGGATTGGCATGTTAGTGTAAATTAGTATGTTTGTAATTCCAGTTGAAAACAAGTCTATTTGATGAATCCAGGAAAAAGAGGTCTAGATTCTAATTTACTTCAACTTTTATCATTTAACAACAGACAGTTGCTATGAACTGAATGCTGCATTTGCAAGACACATGGAAAACTTTGTTGTAGCAAGCACTTCCAGCATCTGATTTGCAGTTTCCTGAAAGGGAACCTAGAAGAGCCTGCAATTAATCAGGATGTAGTACAAGTTGTATAGGGAGCACCATTTCAGGAACAAGTGAATGTTTCCCTGTTGAGGATGAAAGGGGATGAAGGAATGGATTTTTGGTTTCCGTTTAGCTGGTTACATGCAGAGCTTCATAAATCTCTCCCAGAATTAATAAATAAGGCCAGTTTGAAAGCTCTGGGCAGTCCCTTTCTGAACCTATGTGATTGGTAATAGAGCCATTAAATGATGAGTGGTAATGAACTGGAGTAGTTCACAGCTAATACAGATCCCTAATTTTTTTTTTTTTTAGTAGCAAGATACTGATTGCCAGTCAGGGATACCATACAAACCAGTCATATAGCTCCTTAAATGCTGCTGTGTGTTGTTTTTTGTTTGCTTGTTAAGAATCACTTGAGTTCTAAGATGGTTCAGATTGTATTTTTTTCTTGCTCCAACAACCGGAGTATAAAGCTAACAAAACAAAAACTTAACATCTAGCAATTCTATCTTATATGAGCTACCTCCAGAGGGGGATGGCCGTGATATGCTATAGACCACAATGAAAGCAGATGCATTGTTGTTTTGGATTTACAGAATATTTCTTGACCAATAGTTACCTGCATTCATGCACACACATTTATTGGAAAGCTACCAATGTTAACTTTTCACAGAATCACAGAATTGTAGGGGTTGGAAGGGACCTCTAGAGATCATCGAGTCCAACCCCCCTGCCAAAGCAGGCTCCCTACACCACGTCGCACAGGTAGGCGTCCAGGCGGGTCTTGAATATCTCCAGAGAAGGAGACTCTACCACCTCCCTGGGCAGCCTGTTCCAGTGCTCCGTCACCCTCACCGTAAAGAAGTTCTTGCGCACATTCGTGCGGAACTTCCTATGCTGGAGTTTCAGCCCATTGCCCCTAGTCCTGTCCCCACGCACTACTGAAAAGAGACCAGCCTCGCCACTATGGCTCCCACACTTCAGGTATTTATAAACCTGGATCAAGTCCCCTCTCAGCCTTGTTTTCTCAAGGCTAAACAGACCCAGTTCCCTAAGTCTCTCCTCATAGGGGAGATGCTCCAGGCCCTGTAGCATTTTTCTGTAGCATATCCTGCAACTACAAAATCTGTTAAAGCTGAATTTTGTTCCAGATCATCAGGTGAATCCTCTTGCTGGTTCTGCTTGAGCTGTTGGCTTAAAAATAAAAGAAGTGTGATGGTGTGGATTCATGCTGGTTATCATGTATGAGGATGAGATGTAACTTACTCTTGACATATAACACCTGCTGCTGCAACACAAATTTCCTAAAATAACAAACCTGTGCTGCTTCTGAATTTCCATCTCTAATTAGCTGCCTTTCATCGACCTCTGAAGGTAACTGATGGAAGGGGCACTGGTCTTTTTCTCCCTTGTCAATGCTCAGCTGACCATGCTTTTAAAATTGCATATTGAAGCCCAGCATTCCAGGAATGAGGCAAGTAATCAAAACTGTCTCATCAGATCTTAATAAGTCAGTTTTTGAAGGCACGAGTTCTGGGATGAAAATGTGGTTTGTGTGATGACTTTAATTTTGTAATTCCTAGAAACAGCATTTTGCAAAGTGCTGCTTAAGTCGTTCTCAAATTTCACTTCCTTTCTATGGCTTCTGAATATCAATCTTCTATTTCTATTAATACTTCTGTTCTGGAATAGGCTGCCCAGAGAGGCTGTGGGGTCTACTTCCTTGGAGGCATTCAAAACCTGCCTGGATGCATTCCTGTGTGACCTAATCTTTGGTGTTCCTTCTCCAGCAGCAGGGTTGGACAAGATGATCTTTCAGGGTCCCTTCCAATCCCAGACATCCTGTGATTCAACATTGCTCTTCAATTACTTTAACAAACAGGAAAAATAGATAAAGTTTGGGTTTGTTGATTTTTTGGGTTTTTTTGTTGCTTTTTTTTTTCCACATCAGGCTAATGTGTGTAACTTCTAACTACGTGCCTTGTACCATTTATCTTCTATGTTTGTTTCTGTCACTAATCACTAGCTTTTGTTTGAGTTCCCACCTTAGGACACGTATGCTCACACATACAGGGACAGCTGTCTCAGGAGCATAGTGTCACTGGTTTCCCAGACACAGCTTGTTGTTACAAAAGATGTTGGTGTGTATGCATTTCTTCAAGGGTGAAAGATTAGATTAGAAGTTCTGGAGATGTTGTGCCTGATGTTGCTTTCATGTGACAGTTTCATAAACCAGGGTAGCTTCACTCAAACTGAAAGCTACTTGCTAGCGTAAACACTGAGAAAACTGAGTTGGCTCCTTCCCCATTGTCTCTTAAGTTCTGTTTATAATGGGTTTTGAACATCTGGGTACAATTGAAATTACTGATAATGAAAAAGAGAGGCAACGGATTTCTGCAGAGTGATAAGGAGTGTTTTTATGTGGATGTTGTGCCCTGCTATGTACTTTCTACTTAAATTTGAAGACAGTGGTGGCTGGTAGTTGTATCTGTTGTGTACTTAGTGGGGGATTCATGTGGATGAATTACATTTGAGGAACAGAATTTCCAAAGAAGCCTTCAAAATATGATAACTAGTTGTAACTGTAAGGCACTATGTTTCAATTCTGTAATGAGAAAAAAATGCCTCCCTAGGGTTTTTGTTTTTTTTTTACTGTTGTTTACTGCTTAAATTTATCTGTTTATTTATTTATTTACATTAAGGTGTAGAAAAGGTGGAAAAGATAACATTCTTTGTCATATCCTTGAATTGCAATATGTATGAGACCTAGGAGCTGGAGGGAGGAGCAGTATCCCGCAGAGGTATCAGTGCAAACAGTTCCTCCTCCTCAGTTCTGGACTTGCTGCAGTAAGTGCCTTGTGTTTGATACTTTCCTATGGGGAAACATGGACCTGTATTATTTCCTCTTCCCCAAGAGCAGTATTGGTGCTGTTTTAGTACCAAGCCATGCTCCGCCAATGCAAACCCTGTGTGGGTGGACCTCTCTTCAACTCCTCTATTAGGTTTTTCCCATTATCTTGGACTATCTGCACTGGAAAACAGAATTTTCAACTCTTGAAGCAGAAATGGTCATTAATGAAACAGTCTGCTGGGCCCAGAACTACCTTACCGTAGCTGACTCCATGCATCTCATCTAGACTGCAGGAATCAGCTATGTGAGGTCTCCTGCAGCATGTGGTAGCTGAGGCTTCTTTGCAAGAGCGGGAAGGCAATAGTTCATATAACACCAAATAAACCACAGCATACAGAGCGTGTATCTGACTTCTTGCCTAGATTGGTTTGAGCTTTGCAGAAAATTGAATGCACAGGTGATAGTGAGACAGTGTAAACAGGTAGTGTAAAATCCAACAGCACTTCCTCCCTGTGGGATTGTTTTACGTGGTTTGGCCCTGCTTTGTGGGGTTGTTAGATGAGCTGAAGGTTTGAGCTTTTCATTGGCTTTTGGGGTTGAAGTGTTTGCAAAGCTCAATGTTCAACTGGTCCTTGGGGCTGTGACAAAACTCCCAAAGGAGAAAGGTTTTCAGGTTTTCAGGATTGAGACACATATATTGAAAAAATAGTTGCCAGGGAGACAAAATATATACTCATTGTCATAGTGAATGCAAAAAACAGCTGTGATGCTGATTGGTGACACTAAATATTTGGACCTGTCTTGAACCAGTGTTGTTCTCTCACATCTATTATTGATCGAAAAGAAAGATGAGACTTCTGTTTCTTCATCAGTTTAACTTCCTCTGTTGGAGATAGGGGGGGTGACATATTAGCCTTTGGTCACTTCAAGCCCTTTAACTTCATGCAGTCTGCCCCCATCTGTGGCTTCCACTGGCCATTGGGCAATAGCAGTGATTCATCTGTGCAGATGCAGATTTGCTGTAAGAATTAAAAAGCTCATAATATTACAGGGAAAGTCAGTGGCCCAGACCAACAGGGTAAGTGTAACCCCACCACATTCCTTAACCTATGAATGAGCTGCTCAGGCTAAGGGGAAGTGCTAAATGCTTTTCTAAATTCTTTAAAAGAATTTTCTCAAGTACAGGAAATAGAGAAATATGTCCCTGCATACCTTTTGGAATGCAGATTATGTCTCCCTTGACCCATGTTAATAAAAACACTAGCATCTTGCAGGGTGGGGAAATGAAAACTGCACATCTTTTCTGTTTGTCTTTCCCAGCTGGTCTTACTTCCCTCACTGGCCGTAGCACAGGGCCTTGGGCTGAGCACTGACAAAGAATGTTAAAGTGAGTTTAAAAAGAAATTGTTTTATCCTGGATCTTGAAAATTGAATGTTTTTTGTTTGTTTGTTTCGTATTTTGTTTTTCCCACTAAAAAGGGGGATATTAAAGGGGGAGTTGTCCTTGAGAGCAGCTCGGCAGAGAAAGACCTAGGGGTCCTAATAGATGAGAAACTTAACATGAGCCAGCAGTGCGCTCTGGCAGCCCGGAAGGCAAATGGGATCCTGGGCTCCATCAGGAGAGGGGTGGTCAGCAGGGATAGGGAGGTGATTGTCCCTCTCTACTCTGCTCTTGTGAGGCCCCATCTGGAGTACTGTGTCCAGGTGTGAAGCCCTCAGTACAAAAAAGATATGGAGATTTTGGAAAGGGTCCAGAGAAGGGCCACGAAGATGATCAGGGGGCTGGAGCACCTCCCCTATGAGGACAGGCTGAGGGAGTTGGGTTTGTTCAGCCTGGAGAAGAGAAGGTTGCGGGGTGACCTCATTGCAGCCTTTCAATACCTGAAGGGAACCTACTCCCAGGAGGGGAGCAAACTCTTCGAAAGGGCTGATAATAGCAGGACTAGGGGAAATGGTTTTAAGTTAAAAGAGGGAAGATTTAGGTTGGATGTTAGGGGGAAGTTCTTTACTAGGAGAGTGGTTAGGTCCTGGAACAGGCTGCCCAGGGAGGTTGTGGATGCCCCGTCCTTGGAGGTGTTCAAGACCAGGTTGGACGGGGCTCTGGGCAACCTGATCTAGTAAAGACGTATGTTTGGTGGCCCTGCTAGGCAGGGGGGTTGGAACTACATGATCCTTGAGGTCCCTTCCAACCCGGGTCATTCTGTGATTCTGTGATTCTGTGATTAAAGATTTTTGTTCACGTTTGATGTGGTAGTAGCACAGTCAGTAGATTTAAAACCATGGTAGAATCTGTCATCTGTGTAGCATAAAGTTGGATCCTGATTTTCAGATTTTTTTTATTACCTGCAAGTCTCACTCGTGTAAAAGCTGCACGTATGTTGTACTTCTGAATGTCAGATTTATTTCCCTTTCCACGCTAATAATGGGTAGCATGATATTTTGTGTGCATCAGTGTCCATGTATGCAAACAGGGTTGCCTGTATTTAATCTGCAGGTTAACCAGAACACCCATGAATTTCATGATTAACGAATGTTACCTGGCACCAAGCTGGCAGCAGAGCTGCTCCCACGCTGCAATAGGCTGTGCTATGAGCAGCGAATGGGGCCTGGGAGCTCCCCTGTGAGCAGGGAGATTCTAATCCTTTCCTGACAGCAAGTGAGCATGATTTGTTCCAGATGTATGTGGATTTAGTTACTTGTAAGTCTACCCTTGAAATGTGACTTACCGCACAGGGAATCACTAGTGTGGCCTCAGAAAGTGGGTTTTCTGTTTTTACTTAGGAAAATGTTGTTATAAACATCATCATTTAGTTATGATGCACTTTTAAAGGATGATTTATAGCTTTAGCAAGGAGTATCACAACATAATGGTGCTTAAAATTATTTCTATGTGTTTACTTTTAAGCAAGATTTCATTCTCAACATTTTTTTTTCTTATTCAATAGGTAGGACGGGACATATGCGTCCCTTCCAACTTGGGATATTCTGTGATGGTGTCTAAGTTAAATCTCAAATTTCTGCTGCCACCAGTTCACAGTGGATTCTTTCCTCCTTTGCATATAATTCTCTTAAATATGAAGTTACTTCAGAAGGGAAAGAAGTAGCGGCAAATGTTAAAAATTGTAATTATTGGACACTAATATATAGAGTGCAGAGCACTTAGTAATAAGTGCATAAGACAAGTATCATGTAACTTTCCTCTGCTTAATGAAGTGATGTTTCCAGATCTTGCTAACAGGTTTGGTAGATGTTGATTTAGTTTTTGAAGGGACTACCAGAAGTGAGATTATAAAGTTCATGGCAAATAATTCACAGTTATAAGTGGTTGCTTTTATCTATCGGCTTCCAAATATGTGCTCTTGATTATTAATCCCAGCTGATCGTTTTGCATATCTTCATAATTTGCATGCTTTTCAACACTAAACGCTGGCATAGGGGCCAAAAAGGTTAAATGCTTCCAAGTACTCTCATTTAGTTGTCGCTTTCATTTGGTGTATAATAAGTAATGATTCCAAGTACTTTGATCTCTCACAAGAGTTTTTCAGTGGATCTTGTGAAGTGTACACTTCTGCAAATGTTTACTTGCACTGATAGCTGATTGCAAGAATATACCAAAATGTTTAGAAAGCAAAGTGTCCAATTATAGGTAGGATTGATTGGTGTCTGCAGTCTAGTGAAAGCAGGAGAAAGCAGGCATGTTTCCTGGAGATTTATATTTGCTTCTTAAGAACCTCTGATTGAACTGCAAGCTATAGTTTTGGGCTATAATAAATGAAGATCATTATAAAGAAGTGCAGGAAACCAATGCTATAAATATTGTCTGCATTATGTGGAAAAGCTGCACTCAAAATCCACAAGCATCAGCTTCAAAGCCTGAGTCTGCACCATCATCTTGCTCTAGACTTACTGCACACCAGAGCCTTGGTTACTTCATTCTATCCCTTTGGAAACCAAGGTCTGGAAACTTATTGCAAATGCAGAGAGACAGCTCAGTTTGCTCTGCTGTTGGAGTTTTGGTGGGGCTGCAGCTGGCGAAGGGTTTATAAGTGCCATATCTTGGAAACACCATATTGATGTGGATGCTGCAGTTGCAACCCCATGAGTACAGCTGGAAGCTGCCTTAAACATGTTCACATCCAGCACCTCTGCCACTTCCACACAATCTCTGATATACCAAGGTGTGGTGTGTGCCAGTGTTACCATCCTTGGTCAATCCAGGGATCGATCTTTAGTGAGAACTGTTGGTGACAGGTGGATGGTTGGACTGGGTGATATTGTGGGTCTTTTCCAACCCTGGTGATTCTGTGATTCTATGATCCTTCAAGGGAGATGTGTGAATGCAGGCTGCGTGGCCACTTCTGGTTGCTGCCTGCTACAGCATGCCTGGCTGTTGTGCAACAGCATCTGCTAGGGTAGTTGTGTGTGCTGCCTGCAGGGCTCTGCCCTTTTCTGACCAGCTACTTGATGGTTTCCCTGTGATGCTGCCTCAATTTCTCCAGTGTATATTAATGATTTTACATTCCAGTTATGATCACTGTAGTCAGTTTGAGATATATATATATATATTTGCTCATTTTTGAATGTATAACTGGTATATTTAATAAAAACCTTTAGTATATTTTTAATTCTTAGACCTACAAGCCTGTGCGTTGATCCTGAATTTTCCTGTGATTTATCTTCAGCCTGTGTTCTTTCTTGTTAGTTCATCTTTTGGGGAGACTAGCACAGTTAAGTGTATAACAAATAAAGCGTGCGTATTTGTGATCTGTGATGCCTTACTACAGTACTGTACTGATTCAGGATGTATGACTGTTACCTTAATTCAACCATTCTCTTGATTTTCCATTTGTAGAACATGTCTCCATCATGTTAAGTCCAGCATTAACATCCAAGGAAAGATTGGTCGCATTCAATAGATGGTTGCTGTAACTTTCATACGTTTTTCCATTCACACTAATTTCAGGATTTTATTTAACCCTCTTTTCCTTGGTTTTCCCTGTCCATACCATAATTCTAAGATATTCAGAAAGTTATTAGAATGTTTCAGTAAGAGTAAGCTATTGAAAGACAAAAGGAACAACAATTTGTGTTTGAATGGGAGCGTAATGTTTTGTACTTGTTGCTTTCCACCCATCCAATGACTTTACGGTCTTCAGCTGTTTTATTCCTAGTAAAACCATATTAACAATGTCACGTGAAATGGTTTTACATGACAATCATGGGATTTTCTTTAACTCAGAAGGCGGTGTAAGAACTGTCATTCATGAGCTGCTCATTTTCCATATATCTGCCCGTACCACACACAGGCTGTACAGCATGTTGCCGAATTACTGAACACAGTAGTATTGAGACCCTTCTGTAGGAGGAAGTAAGGACAAGATTGTGCAAGCTGCCGAGATTTACACTGATGTAATTTGTTTTTGCCTGCAGTGTTGATGACAGGACAGCCTACCTGGCTCTGGGAGCAGTGAGGAACATCTCTCTTAACATTTCCATCTCTAACATTGGAGATGACGCCTACGACACCAATGTTTTCTTCAACTTTTCTAGGGAGCTCTTCTTCATCAAAATGTGGCAGAAGGTAAGAAAGGCCATTGTTGCTGTGAGCAAGTCTGCTAACATTGAACCAGCTTACTTGAAAATGTTGGAACAGGGGTGGCCTTGTCCCCAGCGCTGAGGCATTTGAAAGTTGTTTCTGATTATGCTGGGCTTGAATTTCTTCCAGACTCTTAACAGAGGTTTTCTCTTTTGTGGGTTTGAGCTGTGTAAATGATACCCTTTGTATTTCTACAGAAAAAAAAAAAAAAAAAAAAAGCACTGTTATTTGGGGCAAGTTAATGAAATAGAAAGGTTGTTTGCTTGAAGTATTAAGGTATTAAGAGGCAGAAGGAGAATTATTTGTAAACCTGTAGGATACCAGAGGTAACTGATCTGCAAAGGCCACAGTGCATTTGGCCATCTTGGTCACCTCCTGACCTGGATTCCTTGGTTTTCTCCTTGCAGAAACCAAAATGCAAGGCTGTGCTTTGCTCATGTTTCAGTGTAAGTTTGGTTTATGGCCAGGGCACATCATTAGTTACAAGTGCTCAAAAATACTTATTTCACCTGCTGTGGGCTCACATGTTTAGTCTCTTCACATTTAGATTAAAATGCTCAAGTGTTTTCATTAGTTTGGGTTTATTTAGGGTTGATATATAAACGCTGATTTGAGCTTTTTACAAACTGGCTATGATAGCTGCCTTGTTGAGTTGAGGCTTGAAATTATAGCTGATATGATATATGATAGCTGCCTTGTTGAGGCTTGAAATTATAAAAATAATTGTGCAAAACAATACATTTACAATAACAACATTTTGTTCCTGGTTTTTTGTAGTGATTTGTGTCTCTCTTAGAAGCTTTTCTATGCTTTGTAAGCCATAAAAGCAATATTAAAAACAGAAGCACAACCATCACAAAGTATGGGGTTAACATGACAATGTTAACATGGATTGGCCTCTTCTCTTGTGTCATTAGTGATAGGACTAGAGGGAATGGTTTCAAGCTGCAGCAGGGAAGATTCAGCCTGGGCATTAGGAAGCATTACTTCTCAGAAAGGGTGGTCAGGCACTGGAATGGTGGTGGAGTCACCGGCCCTGGGGGTGTTCAAGGAACGACTGGATGTTGTGTTGAGGGACATGGTTTAGTGGGAGCTATTGGTAATAGGTGAACGGTTGGACTGGATGATCTTTTAGGTCTTTTCCAACCTTGGTGATTCTATGATTCTATGACCCTCTGAAACAATATTTTGCCATCATTCATCAAATTTTATAGACGAAGACTGATAGATTTCAGCTACTATACACCTCTTAAGTTGCCAAATTACATAATAAAGTGTGATAAATTCTGACATAAGTTAATTCTGTTGGTTTTCAGATAAGGCTATGGCACTGCACACAGTTACAGACCTCA
Source organism: Excalfactoria chinensis (assembly GCF_039878825.1). Classification (NCBI taxonomy): domain Eukaryota; kingdom Metazoa; phylum Chordata; class Aves; order Galliformes; family Phasianidae; genus Excalfactoria; species Excalfactoria chinensis. The sequence goes on from NC_092826.1 coordinate 95,281,189, forward strand.
TAAAATTCTCTTTGTATAATAAGCTTCCTTTACGGATAGTATGTGTTGCAAGTAAGCAGTTTATCAGGAGAAAAAAAAAACAACAGCACAAGAAATAAACCAGAAATGCCTTACTCCAGTATGCAGCTTCTCCTTAATGGATGTTTACATGAAGACATTCAAGGTGTGGCCCACTCCTGTTGAAGTCGGTGGCAGGGCTTCCATTGCTCTACACCGAAGAAGAAACCATTTGATGTATGTGTTTGTTTTTGTTTTGTAATATAGTTGTTTCTTAATTCTGCGCTTACATGTTAAATATTTTACATGCAAATTAACTGCAACACTAGTTGCCTTTGTTATCCTTCTTGGCCAATGCAGTCAGGGAACAAGCTGAAGGTGATGTGCTGTTCCCCTCAGTGTTTTACCTTGAGCTGAGTTCTAAAGCAGGCTTGAAACAGCTGTGCTGAAAACTGCCTAGAAAGAGTAGTTTTTGGAAGCAGATGACATTGTTGTAGGGTTATCTCACCACTCAGTGTCTTCTGCTAATAGAAGCCAGCATTTCTTTAAAAAATACAGAATAATAAAATACAACATGTATCAAAGAAATATATAGGCTTCCTTCTTCCTCAGGTCTTACAAGCAGTAGCAAGACATGCAAGGCATCTTATTCCTATCATTTCACTGTTTGTGTGATTGATTTGATAGGAATTTGTTGTTGTTTTGCTTTTTGTGGTTTTGTTTGTTTGTTTGTTTGTTGTTGTTTTTTGACAGCTTAGTAATGATTTTGAAACACTGAGTAAGAGGGTTGTGTTGGGCAACTTTACTTCCTCTCAATGAGCTTTTGCTTCAAGACAAGCATTGTCTTCAAGACAAGGATTGTTGGCCTCATCACGCATCCAGATGGGAAACTGGATTACAACTCATAGCTTCAATTAGTGTTAGATTTTCTGTAAGCTCCCTGAACAATGGTTTTTAAAATAAAATATAATGGATTCTGTTTTTCATAATCTACTCCTGTCCCTTGGTATTTATGCATAATATGTACTGTGCAAGTACCTTGAATAGATTCTGTTTCTTGTTGAACGCTGCCCAGGCAAAAATCCAGAATATAAAGTTGGATTATAAAGAGTAAAGACAATGACTCATAAGATTTCCCTTATAAAAATCTGCATCAGCAGAGTGATTTCGGAATCAAAATTGCTGTTTGATGTTGGAAGCTTCTTGCTGCAGTGCTTTCTAACAAGTAACACTGGAGTGGAAGAGAAGGGTATCTTGACACTTTTACTGCAAAGGAACCCCAGAACACTGCATGATGAGCTTTTTAACCAATCTGTAGCCCTTTGGAGAGGAAGTCAGTCTCCTGTTTAGTTTACTTGTGTCTGCAGTGGAGATTCTGGTGGATTCAGTCTGGCTATTTCTTGCTATAGATTAGTTATGTTGAGAACTGTCAGTGCAAATGCTAATGCTGTTTTCCCAATGGAATTATGGCAATGAAATGCCACAACTCATGTTTGATAAGAAAAGGATGAACAAGCCCACTACTGGTTATGGTACATTTCCTGAAGTGTGTTAGCAGGGATATCTCTTTGCTTTGTGTAGGCTGAGTTCATGAGCTGTGATGGGCAGAGCATCTGGCAGGGCTTTGCTGCTTCTCTACAAGGTGAAAACATTTTTGCTGACTGACATTGAAAGGGCTCAATTTATTCCACTGTCTGATTTTCCTGCTGTGCCAGTGCTCTCTGCTCCATCCACGGATGGAGCCCAGTGTTTTCTTTCCATAACGTTTGACAGGCAGCCCTCCTCCTGTTGTGCAGTATGTGGTGTGGGCTCCAGAGGACAGCTTCCCATCCCTGCCCACCCTGTGGTGGATTCACCTCTGTTGTCACTGCTGCCCTTCTAAGGGGCTGTGGTCACAGGAGTGTCACCATCCTGCACTCGAGGCATCCATCACCCTTTCTGATTACAGGAAGAGACTGTTCTGAGGAAGTGAACACATAACTACAAAACAGCAAAGTGGTGAAATTCCTGAATTCTTAATGTACAGTGTGGGCTTAATCTCCAGTAGCTTAATGTGCAAATTATTTTTCGTTCATTATGGAATTGCAATGTAGTAAATTTCAGGTGTCCACTAAACCCAGTTAACAGGGGTGTTATTGCCACTTTCATATGGAAGTACACGGAATGCTGTTTGTGTGCTAAGGAGTCTGGAAAAAGAATAACAAGCTTCTGATTTTGACATCATTTTGCATCTGTTGGAATTGCCATATGCCTGGTGAAGTTTTGCTGAAAATGCTTCTCAGAAATAAGCACATAACTAACAAGTTATTAGCTGCTGCTCAGAACAGAAGGGTATTTTTAGTACAGTTACAGGAAAAACACTGTAAGCTTTCTGGCCGTGGAAGGTGGCACTTGTCAAAGATATCCCAATTAGGCTGGTACAATAGCCACCACTGAAAGGCAAAATTCCATTCTTCTTCTCCACCTGGCCTGATGATGCAGACTTTATCCCTCCTTTTTTGGGAGTGGACATTCTGCAGGTTTAATGTGATGAATGGGATTCCCAAGGGTCAGGTGAGTGCCAGGTATTTGCAGGGAGAGTGATTGAAGCACAGGAGCTGAGATTTGGGTTTGGAGGTAAGCAGGGCCTTATCTTTATGAAATCAGTTCAGGAGGTTGTATCCATTGGGATACATATCTATTGGGTTACATTTTATACCACTAGGTATGAAAATAACATGTAACATAATAATACTATAACCATCAACAATAACCCAGCACCTATAGCATTAATCTCTGGCTGCTCCTGAAGTGCTCTGCGAGAGCCAGAGAGAACATCTCAGGGTTAAGGAGAGAGGAGGTCAGGAAGGCCTGCTGCTGACTGTCATTCCCAACTGTGGTTTATTTCTGTGTTTCAGGCAGGCTCCCAGCATCCAGAGCCAGCTATGTGTAGCACTCCTGCTTTCACAGCAGCTTTCACCAGCAACAGCTGGATGAAGTTTGTGGGGCTGGGCCAGGGCAGAGAGAGCAGCAATGTTATGGTTTCCTAGAACGTATTAATTTCTTGTAATTCTTCTGTGTGCATCTGAAACCTTGGTGCTCATTATGAATACAGCAATAACCTGTGTCACACTGCTCACACCAGGCTCTGTGATCCATCTTCTGACACGTAGTGTGTTGCCTTGTCTGGGTTAGCAAGCAGGTCAGGTATGAACCTAATCTGGCTCTCTGAGTGCTTGCTTCCATCTTCTGACAAAGATTGCCCAGAAAAGCTGTGCGTGCAGGAAGAATTTAATTTTTTCCAATTTGGAAATTGTCTTACACTGGTTTCCCATGCTGCTCATACTTTCTAAGAGTCTTAAGGCTGTCAGAGTAGGATTCTGATAGAGTACAACAACCTACGACACATGACCTCTTTTGGATTTGCTTGTGCCAGTGGAAGATGCTATAGGTCCTGGGTATTTATAACATCTCTTTTCCAGTGGTAATTGTTCCTTTAGATCCACTGGCAGAGAAGTTAGCTAGTTATCAGTAACCTTTTAAATTAGCAGTTTGAGTTAAACTAGCTGATGTTGTATGGAGTGAGCAGCAGTTGCTCCTGTCATCCCCCTCTGCTGGGGTGTCAGGACAGCAATCCCAAGTGGTGTGGAAACTGTAAGCCTTGCACTGACACAAGCATGCCTGTAAGGCTGCCCAAGCAATACATCACGTATGTGAAGAGATGGTAACCGTTTGGCCAGGAGAGCTCTTATTGCCAGAATTCAGAAGTATGAGCAGAGTAGCAGTTATCTCCACACAGTGCTTCCATGCTTCTGTGAATCTAATGCATAACTGTTGCTCTGGGGTGCACCAAAGTGTTTCACATCCCTAGAGTTTAGTTGTCTAATTTCTTGATTGAAAAGAAAAAATACTTGCAGTTCAAGCTGTCTGACTTCATTGCTTATTTTACATAGGTTGCTTTGAAAATAATACTTCCTATATCACCCCTCACTATGAGAAAGTCACCAAGGCCCTGGAGCATGTCCAGAGGGAGGCAATGAAGCTGGTGAGGGGTCTGGAGCACAGATCTAATGAGGAGCAGCTGAGGGAACTGTGATTGTTTACTCTGGAGAAGACTCAGGGGTGACCTTATAGCTCTCTACAACTACCTGAAAGGAGATTTTGGTATGGTGGGGGTCAGCCTCTTCTCCCAGGTAACAATGATAGGACTAGAGGGAATTAAGAGAAATTTCTTCTCTGAAAGAGTGGCCAGGCGCTGGAACTGGCTGCCCAGGGAGGTGGTTGAGTCACTGTTTCTGGAGGCGTTCAAGAAATATTTAGATGTTGTACCAAGGGACATGGTTTAGTGGGAAAACATTGAGAAGTGGATGGTTGGACTAGATGATCTTGGAGACCTTTTCCAACCTTGGTGATTCTGTGATGCTATGATTCTGTGATTTATTTGCATTGAAACTGTAGCAGATACAACGATCACAATAGCAACATTTGATAGAGCCAGTTCTCAGCTCTGTTTTTCAATGCTGTTACCACCTTTAGCTACGCCTATTTTTCCAGTGATGAGCAAAACCCCACACAGAACATGAACGTGGTGCTGGAGAAGGTTGTCTAAAAATGCCCCATCCCTGGGGGCATTCAAGGCCAGGTTGGTTGGGGCCCTGGGCAACCTGATCTAGTAGTTGGCACCCCTGTCCACATTGCAGGAGTTGGAAATAGATGACTTTTAAGGTCCCTTTCTGCCCAAGCCATTCTATGAATTTAAGATTCTGTGCTGTGCTTATAAAAATCTGCATCAGTGGAGGTCATCTACTGTTTCACAGCTGCTGTGATGATGCTGTTGCTAGGAAAATGTTGCCCATACAGTCCTATCTTTCATCACTCCAACCAGATGGAAATCAAAATGTGCCAAGTCCAGGCTATACGGTGGGTGTGGTAGGACAGTCCAGCCAAGACTGGCAATGTGCTCCACAGTCTTTAGGATGATATGGGGCTTGGTATTATCACGTTGGAAAAAAATAAAAGGTGGTGGCTTCCTGGGATCTGACTGGAAATTTGAGCCTTCAGTTTAGTCATTGTCACAATGTAGCTCTTAATTTGGTGGTGTGACAGCTGTGTGGTTGTCTGGAGTGTGACTGGTCTTTTATATCATTGTCTCCACTGCTGAAATGAACCATCTACCACCTCACTGTGCTGACAGCCACTGTTTGGTCCCCATAAATGTTCATCAAGCATCATTGAATAACAGTGTGGAGGAAATAATCAGTTCTATACCTTTGCTTCATACACAGTTCCGTGTTAGACACCATTTTGTCAAACTGCCCCTCTGTTGCTATCCGTCACACAACAACAGAATGTAAAGGAATGTTGGTGGGAACGGTTCAGCCTTTACTGCCATACTACCAACATCCTCCTCTGATGTCTTGCACCAACATAATGAAACAAGAGACATTACTTTGGGAACAACCCTTGTAAATATATATATATATATATATTTTTTTTTTTCTTTCATGTGAATATTTATTGAAAACCTTAGAATCATAGAATGGCTCTGAATGATCATCTAGTTCGAACCCCTCTGTTGTATGTAGGGTTGCCAACCACTAGATCAAGTTACCCAGGGCCCAACCCAACCTGGCTGAATGCCTACAGGGATGGGGCACACACAGCTTCTCTGGGCAGCCTGTTCTAGCACCTCACCACGCTCTCAGTGAAAAATTTCCCCCTTGACAGCTAATGTAAAACCTTAACTTGTATGCTTCCATAAGGCTAAGTAAGCAGTGACAGTTTTTTCAGGGCAGAGATTATTAGATGCATTTGCTATCCCCTAGTCTTAGCAGGTAAGAACTGAGGCCTAAACTTCTGATCCAGACTTTCCTCTTGACTCGCACAGTGAGGGAATGGCAGACATTTGCTACACTGGATTTAGTTGTGCACTTAGTACTGCTAGAAGTTCTCTAAATTTTCTTCTTACTGTGTATATCTGAAATAAATCTCTGTTATTTTTTCCCAACAAATTAGCTCAATGAATAGAATACAAAATCCAGTCTGCTGGCACAGTCCCTATTGGAATGATTCAGAAGGCGTGATTTTGCAGGAATTTAGATCTTGTTCTGCTTAGAGCTGGGAGAGCCAGTGTGTTTGACTGTTAAATCCTATTTTCAGGAGCAGCTTAACACTTACAAATCAGATTGAAGGTTAATAGCATGCACATTTCCCAAATCCTAAATAACTCAGGCCTTGCAAAACTGCATGCAGCTAACTCCAGCTGGCTTTAAAGATCTGAGTTTTTGCAATCTTCAGCTATTTGTCATTAAAAAATTACTTGATGTGGAGAAGCATCAAATACATATCCGCAGGAAGCAGCAGAAATTCCACATTCAAGGAGACAATACTTTAGATGATGTGCATGTTTCTTTTGGGTGAGGTTTGAGTGAAAAATTGTTTTGCAACATAAAAAGGTGCTGTTAATTGTTGTGAGGATAGGGGTGTTTATTTGTTTTAAAATTGTGATTAGAAGGCTGTTATCAGACATTTGTGTCTAAAGACTCAGTGGTGCTGCAGTAACATGCCAGATGCATTGAGAAATTTCCTGCTGATCAGATTGGGCTGTGCTCTGGGTTTTGTGATGAGGAAAGTGATTACCCTGGAAGTAGCTCATCATCACTCTTAACTTGACTGTTTACATTTATGCTTGGAGGTAAGAATAGTGGCTTGGGGGAATAGCCTGGGATGATCTGTGTGGTTCCAATTAAGGGAGGTTTTGTTTGACTGCCTAGCCCTGTTCTTCCCAGGAACCTACAAGGAGAATGGTTTTCTGAAGGAAGAACAGCAATGTGATTGAATACACTTATGTGAATAGCACTTTTTTAGAGGCTGGAAGGCAGCCTGTGCTGTAGCAGAGCCCATTGATGATAAATAAGGACCCACAAGCTGGAGTACCACCAGCAAAAGTAAGGGAGGATTTCCACAGCTTTTAGTGGCTGTGATTGCAGCGAGGTCTTTGAGTATGGGAGTTGTTTTTGTTGTAACTTGAAGTTTCAATCTATTGACTTTCTGGTATGAGAGGTCAGTTCTGTTCCTGTAGGAGTTTCCTTTCATCACTTCTGAGACAGGCGGATCAAGATGGTGCCAGAAGATAACTGATACCCTGAGCAGAAAATCCCATAGAATTGTGTAAATATATACATTTGAGTTGCCAAGTTCTGTGGAAGGAAGTGGTGGTAATTGCTCTCTTTAATCTAGTTGTTCAGATTTCTCCTGTGATGCTAACAGGATCTATAGAAAAAACTCTATTTAACTGTTCTTATTAAGCATAAGGCATGATTCTGCAGTCAATCATTCTTTGGACATGGGCTCTGTGAAGTCCACAGCTGTCTTGTCTTTAGAAAGACTTAAAGAAAAAAAACTAAAGAACAAACAAAAAACAAACAAACAAAAAAACAACAAAACACCCATCCAACAACAACAAAAGAACCCCAAAACTACCAACAACCTGCCAAACAAACAAAAACCAACTGTATTTTACTTGCAGTCAAAAAGATTAGCAAGGTGTAAAGACTTCTAAGCTGAAAATCCAAGGAGGAGCTAGTGTTTGCACAGATATGGTAAGGAGATTTTATTTGGTGGCAGTGCTACATTTTTCTGACTCTCCTATGAACTGATGGAATCTACTGATTGATTCCAGTGTAAAAGGCAAGCCCCAGCTATTTTTTCTTTTACATTATTTCCTCTGCCTCTTTCTTGCTCATTCTTTCTTCTTCCTTCAAACACACACAGAAGAGCATGGTTTCTTTTAAAGAATGAGGCAAGGTTGGCTCCCTCCTCTCAGCATGTCCCTCCCTGAGCAGCATTGGCCCAGTTTCGGGTTCAGTTGAGATCAGTCTAATTTCCTATTATCAGGTACAGGCATGTTCACCTCTCTGGAGGAGGACCCTGAATCTATGTGGTTGTTTTTGTTTTACTTCCCCCCCCATCCCAGAGATGGTGCTTCCCATGTTGTTTCATCAATTTATTGATGAAAATAAATTGAATTTATTGAGCAGGGTGGAAGGGCAAGAAGGCTGAGGAGGGTACTCTGCTCTCATGATTACCCCAGCAGAACCCCAACCAGGTAGGCTGCAGAGAATGCAGAGCCAGGTGTTTTTGCAGCCTGCTTTTGGGAGGAGGCCAGAAAACTTGCACTTGATTGGTCTGTAACCATCTGCAAGGAGAGAAGAGTAGAGATTTCCATTCAGCAAGGGGAGAAGGAGAGCACTAATAACTAATACAGTGAGGCAGTGTCTCTTAAAGTAAAGCCTTACTACTAAGCTTTTGTTTTTTTTTAAAACAAACAAACAACAGCAAACACACACACACACACACACACACACAAAAAAACAAAAAAAAAACAAACAAACAAACAAAAAAACCCACAATTTTCCAACTTTTCAGTGTCCCTGTGCAGAAGGTAGTGATTTAGATCTTTGCATTTTATCAGCGTCATTAGATAATATAGTATATACATATTTATATAGTATTTATCATGTCATCAGTTTCTTCTGTGGAAGAATCATAGAATCACCAAGGTTGGAAATGACCTAAAAGATCATCCAGTCCAACCGTTCATCTATCATGGATAGTTCCCACTAAACCATGTCCCTCGACACAACATCCAATTGTTCTTTGAAGTCCTGATGTGCCTTGCATTTGGGTTTCTGTGTGACCAAAATCCTGTGTGTGTTTTCAAAAGGCATTTGGTTTGGCTTTCGATTTTGATGACTGTATGCTGAGGTAAGGTTTATTAATTCCAGTAAAATACCCAATGCCAAACTTATTATTACTGTTATTACCTTAATTGCATATTTTTTGCACTGGAGAATTACCATCAGAGAAGAAAGGGAAAAAAGCTTTCTTTTATCACAGTTTGTTTTTTATTTTTTATTTTATTTTTTTTTTAGTAGTAAGCTTTTCCACTTGCTTTCTCGTTGAACTGTGTTTAGTTGATGACATTTGAATTTATTTTCTGACCTTGTTCTGAATTTAAGCTTTTCATTATAACACCAAGAGGGAATAGCTGTACTACAGTTGAATACACTAATATTCAGTATAATTGATGGCTTACACACAGGAGATTCCTTATGTGGGCATATACAAGCTGTGCTTTCAAAAATACCACTAGGAAATGAGTGTTGATTCTTTGGTTTCTGCCACCTTGTGTTTTTTTTTCTGCTTTTAATGTTGAGAAGCATGTTTTTAAAGATTTGTTTTTGTTACTGAAAATTAATAATGTTTTAACCCAGGAGTTGTCTGTAATATTGGAAAAACAACTCTCCTGTTGATGTTGCCATGCAACTGTGATTCCATAGTGTGAGATACATGTGTGCATGCATGTACATACATCTAGATGTGTAGTTAGGATGAAGGAAAGCTTACTTCAGAGCTCTTTCTCTTCCTGATGACTTTCCTGTCCCTGTGTTTTGCTTGGGCTATTGAAGAGCATGCACTCATGTACTTGAGAACGTGTTACTGATATGAAGCTTATTTTGGTGTTACTATGCACAGGTCACAAGGGAATAATCTAGCCCACAAAAACACAGGTTTTCATCTGCAGTTATTTAAAATAAATGTGTAATCAAATGAAGTGCACTGCTGGCTGATTAAAATGCGTATGTAAGTTGGTTATACGTGTAATGATATGAACAATATAGAAATGTGCCAGTGTGTAATTCTGGACATGCCTTCTTTTGGACTCTCAGGAGAACTTTATTTGCTAGATAATTGCCTTGTGTCTAGATATTTAATCCTACAATTTTTCTGTAGTTCTTCTCTCTAAATTGGTTTTAAATATGGATTTGAAGGATGGACTGTTTGGTGAATTAAGAACTGGTTGGCTGGTTGCAGCCAAAGGATTGTGGTTATGGGTTCTATGTCAAGGTGGATGCTGGTCACAAGCACTGTCCATCAGGGGTCAGTCTTGTGGCCAGTGTTCTTCAACATCTTCATCAGTGACATAGATGATGGCATTGAGTGCACCCTCAGCAATTTTGCAGATGTTACCAAGCCAAGCAGTGCACTGGAGGAAGGGAAAACATCCAGAGGGACCTGGACAGGCTGGAGACGTGGGCCCATCAGAACCTAATGAGGTTCAACAAGGCCAAGTGCAAGGTGCTGTACTTGGGTCAGGGCAATCCCAAGTATTTATACAGACTAGGGGAAGGACCCCTTGAGAGCAGCCCTGGGGGAGAAGACTCAAGGGTCCTGGTGGATGAGGAGCTGGACATGAGCCAGCAGCATGCACTTGCAGCCCAGAAGGCCAGCTGTGTTCTGGGCTGCATTAAAAAAGGGGTGGTCAGCAGGGAGAGGGAGGTGATTGTCCCGTCCCCCTCTACTCAGCTCTTGTGAGGCCCCATCTGCAGTACTGCGTCTAGGCATGGGGCCCTCAGAACAAGAAAGACGCAGAGCTCTTGGAATGGTCCACAGGAGGACCACTAAGATGATCAGAGGGCTGGAACACCTCTCCTTGAAGAAAGGTTGAGGGTTCGGGGCTTGGAGAAGAGAAGGCTCTGGGGAGACCTCATTGTGGCCTTTCAATAATTGAAAGGAGCATATAAACAGGAGGGGGAACAGCTGTTTACAAGAGTGGATAGTGATAGGACAAGGGGGAATGGTTTAAAACTAAGACAGGGGAGGCTCAGGTGGAAATTTTTAACTCACAGGGTGGTGGTGCACTGGAACAGGTTGCCCAAGGAGGTTGTGGATGCCCCATCCCTGGAGGCATTCAAGGCCAGACTGCATGTGGCAGTCTGATTTGGTGGTTGGCAACCCTGCCCATGGCAGGGGGGTTGAAACTCAATGATCATTATGGTCCTTTTCAACCCAGGCCATTCTATGATTCTATGATTGTATGATATGAAAGCTTTCCTGGGAATAATAGAGTCTATATTGTTGCTGAATTTAAGTGAATTTATTGTATTATTTTTCGTGCAATGGTGGTTTCTTTTCAGATGTATCAGTATGGAGTGAGGAAACTTGATCCTCCTTTACTCTTTTTCTCAGGGTTTTACCATGCTTTTGTATGTGGTACTTAAAAGACATGGCAAGTTTGTGGAAGTTACTCTGGGCTTAGTATTATATTAGAGCATGTAGTAGCTAATGTAATTTTTTTTCAAAAGTTGCATCTTCACATTTTTATAAGCAAAGGTTTTATGTTGGTTTGCAAACTGGTTTTGAAATAAGCACTGTTTTGTAACAATTCAGTGCACAAAGATTTAGTATTTTGGGGATCGGGGAATTTTTCTGGCATTTAAGTCTCCGTTTTTTGTGAGTTTCCTGGCATCTAAGTCTCATTTTCATAGTATCATAGAATGTTTTGTGTTGGAAAGGACCTTAAAGATCGTCCAGTTCCAACATCCCTGCTATGGGCAGGGATTAGACCAGGTTGCCTGAAGCCCCATTCAACCTGGCCTTGAACACTTCCTTGAATAGGGCGTCCACAGCTAGTCTGGGAATCTGTTTCAATGCTTCACCAGCCTTACAGTGAAGGATTTCTTCTGAGTCTAAACTTATCCCTTAAAAGAGAATTAAAACAAACAAAGAAAACAACCAGCCATTATCCTTCGTCCTATCACTGCACTCCCTGATAAAGGGTTATCATGGTTTTATGATTTTTGCTATCGGTATTCCACATCTTATCATCATGTAAAGCTTGGGGAATTAAAGAGTTCATACTCCAGTTCTGTGGACTAACATTTTTTTGGATACCTGGTTCTCAGAAGACGAACTGCATACCTCAGGGACTTAGGCCTACAAATCATGGGACTCTCTCTTCCTGGCAGTGTGTGGGTGTGCTACCCGCTATTTTGCCTTCAGTTCAGAGTAAGGCATTTGGGTTTGGACACTCTCTCATTTATTTATTAGCCTCAATTCCAATTATATTGTATTATATTGTGCTATCTTGCATTCTGATATCATGGCTGGTAAATTAACTTTCCTCCTCAGATTGTTGTTGCTGTTCTGTTTTTGGGCCCAACTCCCATTTCCGTCCCCTTCCCCTTTCCCTTTTTGTGCTGGTGGGCCTGTCAGCATGCTGTTCCCATCACTGATGCATATTGATTAGATAACTCCATGACAGGGATCCATCTCCAGCTTTCTTATGAGCCCCATTTAAGTACTGGAAGGTCATTAGAAGATCTCTCCAGAACCTTCTCTTCTCCAGGTGGACCAGCCCCAGCTGTCAGCCTATCTTCACAAGAGAAGTGCTCCAGCCCACTGATAGTCTTCATGACCCTCCTCTATACCTGCTCCAACATGTTCATGTCCTTGTGCCCTAGGTCTGGACATGGTAGTTTAGGTGGCACCTGGTGTGGGCAGAGTAAAGGGGGACAGTCACCTTCCTCACCCTGCTGGCCACCCCTCTTTTGATACAGGCCAGGATATGACTGGCTTTCTCAGCTGCAGGTGTGTATTACCAACTACTAACTTTTCATCAGCCAGCACTGTATAGAGTTCTTCTCAAGTCTGCTTTCAATTTATTCTCTGCACAGCCTGCACTGGAATTGCCCCAGTCCAGATGCAGGGCTTTGTACTTGATCTTGATGAACTTCATTATGTTCTCATGGACCCACTTCTCAAGCCTGTCCAGGACTCTTTTGATGGCATCTCTTCAGCATGTTGACTGCACCATGCAGCTTGGTATTGTCTGCAGATTTGCTGAGGGTACACCGTCCATGTCACCACAGAGCTGTTAAATGATATCAGTCCCAATACTGGCAGCTGAGGAATAACGCTCATCACTGGTCTCCACCTGAACATCAGATCCACATCTTTCCAGTTTAGGGATGTCAGCAGAACATGTCAAGCGTTGAATGCTTTTCACAAGTCCAGATAGATGACATCACTTGCTCTGTTGCTGTTTTTTATTTTCCTGAAATCTTTAGTCTAACTTGAAAAAATGATTCTTAACACTGGCAGTAGTTCACTAGATTGCCTTTTGCAAATTTCTTTTTTAAGATGAGAGGAAGCAAATGTGTCCTGAATCCATCCTTTTAAAATGTTTATCTTGCAAGTAGTAGTATACACTGAAGTTCCAGTCACAGTTGGCTTACAATTTAGAGTTGTCTCCATGTCAGCCTCTGGTTGCTTCAGAGAATTGTTGAACCAGATGTGTAGAGGTACCAATTATAAAATAAAGCACAAGTACCTGAAGGAAATGGAGCTGGGATTAGGCTTAGGCTGTTTCCAGCTTTGCGTTTGTCTGTATTGATATCTCAAGGACTGTTCTTGATACTGGAGTGCCTGTAGCCTGCACTGGTATCTTGCTTGAGAGCAGCACCCAAAGCCGTGATCCAAATGGAGAGGAGGTTGCTCAGCCCATTTTCCATTCGCCTTGCATGTGGTGGAGGTTCAGCTGGCCTCCTGCTATTTTGTTCCTAATTTTTTGATGTCCTGTTGTTGGATACAGAAGGCTGGTTGCTTGCATCATGGCAGTCTGTGACACTAGGTGCTTTCAAAAGAGACAACTCTGATTCTCTTGGAATAAAAGAAAAACATTATTTTAAGAGAAGGCAACAAAAGATTTGTCTACCAAGGTAGCTATGTTAGACAGCAGTTAGTGAATCAAGCCCTAGTTAAACTGGCTCTAGCTTTATCTGCTCCCATATTTGCTCTCCTGTTGCTACTCTTAGACATCCATTTGCAGTGCTGCTCCCTTTGTCGTTCTCCTTTTCTGTGATGGCTCTATAGCAGAGATGGGCCTGGTCACTGGTTTCTGTCAGTAAATCAGGTGCACTGGGAAAGGAGCAGTTGCCCCTTGGGCTGCAGCTAAGCTAAACTGGCTGTGTAGCCCATGACCCTGACCCTGAAAAATAAGAATATTAAATGATCTATGTGATCCAAATTCACATTAGAAGTGATGTTTGCCAGCATTTCCATTACCAAGCTGGAAAGCTCATGCAAAAATAAATGGTGTGTATTGCAGTCTACTGAAAGACCCTTGCAAATGTACACATTGTATGTACATGTTTGGCCCCTCAATGATAATATCTATTGTTGGTAATAAAGTGGGGGTACAAAATACCTGTGGTGAAGTGTCTGGGTCTGGGTTATTTGTGGTTTGTGTCTATTATTGGCTTTGGCTGTAGGAAATAGTTTCTTCTGCTTGGCTGCAAGTACACAATGTTTTATTTCACCTTGTGCCTTCCTAATGAATGGAGCAATGTATTTGTGCATGCATGTGTGTGTATGGAAAACTGAAGTTGAATTTGTTATTGAATTTTGTTGAAAATGGTAATATATGAACAAGTAGATAGTATAAATATTGTAGCAACACTTGATCAAGTCTGGAATCCTGCATGTCCCTATAATCTTTCTCCAGATAGGGCAGAGTAGTTTAGCAGGTCTTACCTAATGATAACAGTTTCCCCTTTAAATCACTGTCCCCTTATCTTTTTGGGTGCATTCACTGTTTGCGTTCTCAGACTTTCAGGTTTATGGGGGATGTTTTTGCGGGGAACAGCTTAAAGTTTTTGTTTTGTTTATTTTTGTTTGATAGAAAATGAATGAACTGCCACCAGGACTGGTATTGACATTATTCTAATGCATCCCATCCTTACATCCCAAAGGCACCCCTCGAACTGAGCATTAAAAGCACGGAGGAGCTTTTGCATGAAGTAGCTAGGTGAAGCTCTCAAAACTGCTTGGTCTTATAGATCAGCAAAGTGCCTGGGAAATGGCATAGTGGGAGGCTTCCTTGTGGCAGTTCCAGTACCTCCAGTCTGGTAACTGCTGGCCACTACACATCTGTCTCCCCTGAACCTTTTCAGCTCCAGTGGTTCCTTTCCCAGCAGAAAAGTACTTGAGCCACATGGAGATGGGGAGGAAAGGCAGTTCTTACTTTCTGGCCCTGGGAAAACATTTGTTTTGGGTCATGTTCAGGAGTTAAGAGAGGCTTTCAGGAGCCTGAGATTATCCTGACTAGACCAGCAGACCCTGAGCTGAGAAATTCAATGAGAATGCCAAGTGTGAGGTAAATTATGGTCCCTGAGGCATGGATATGGCTGCAGGGGCCAGCGCTCCAGCACAAGTTCCTGAACTGATGATGTCAGCAATGATGTAACTTTTGAGATGTTAATTGCTGCTGGGGAGAGGAGAAATGCAATCTTGTCATTAACATCCAAATTCCAACAACGACTTATTTGCTGTGTTGAGAACTATTTTCTGCTACTGCTCCTTTTTTACCACTGTCTGTGAAAGGCTATAAAGGCAGAATTAGGTTCTCATCTCTGTCCTAAAACATAGTAAAGGGATTCCAGGGAAAGTGTGGTGTTTCCAGTCTTTACTCATCTGGGCAATTCCACAGTGGGCACTGTGGGCAATGCACTTGCTGTAAAAACAGGCTACCATGGTTTATAGTTTTTAGCTTGTTCTAAATAACAGTCTCTGTAATCCCTTAGTCTTTTGGCCTATTGTGCCCAAATTTAACTAGCATTCTTTATATTGCTAATATCCACTGGCATGAGCTGGGTATCGCTTGATGGGATGAAAGTTGCTGTGAGGGCAGGTGGAAGCCTGACTTTTAAACTGCTCCTAGTTACTTCCTGAGTAAGCATAGCTAGACATCAACACATAGGGAAAAGGGAAAGGAGCAGCTTGTCTGAAATATAGTCAACCTCATAATGGATGCATGACAACTGACCTAAAAGTTGTAGGGGACAATAGGTCTTGGCAATGTTTCTTATTATTTTCCCCTCTGTAGAAATGAAGATCAGCAGTTCTCATCAGTTATGGGGAAGAGAATGGTACAGCTTGTGTAGTGGAAGCTGATGCAAGTCCAGTTTGAAGACTGAAAATGGAAGTCAGTGTGAAAGTAGAGGAGATGAAACTTCTCAGGGTGGCACTAAATCCCCCTTTCTCCTTACAGCTTCATCAACTGCCCTGCAGGTCCTATAAAGAGAGAAGCTGCAAAACCACAACTAGTTTTATTGCCTTGTTCAAAAACCTCTGAGATGGTGTGCTTTAAAAATCTGCCATAGTATCTGTTCTCTGGTTAATATGAATGCTGTGAGAGAGAAGGAGGGAGAATGAGAATGCTGGGAATATCCAGCAAATAGAAAAGCTTTTGTTTTTCTCTCCCTTTTTCCTCAAAGATTTTCTGTGATGGTTAGGATTGGTGATCTCATGGTCTATAAATAGGTTCCATCCAGGGAGGGGAGGGAAGAGGAGGGAGGCTCTAATTAATTACATAGAAATAGTTGTTTTTGCAAAATAAGCAGCAAATCCAAGATGTTTCAAGCCAGGCTTTCTGTGCTTGGGGGTGGGGTGTGCCTGCATCATTCACTAATGAGATCATGGAATAGGGCAGGAAATCTCTCTCTGAAGCCAAAGAAAACTTTTTTTCCCCCTCCTTCTTCTTTTTTTTCTGAAACAACTGAAGAGGTTCCTCCATCACCTTTCAAACTTGTTTTCTGTTAATGAATCCAAGAATTGATTCATTGTTGGAATTAGAGGTCTAGACACCCTGGTCTTCCAGATTTTTGTGTGTGTGTTTGGTTGTATGTGTGTCAGCGTAGTTGGGGTAGTGTGATTTTGCTTGCTCATGCAAGCACAAGCATGACGAGGGTCTTTGCCAATGAAACAGCAGTTTGTACAGCTGCAGAATCCTGTACATCACACTTGCTGACTTAATTTATTGGGGGAATATCTGTGTGTTGGAAATATCTGTGTGAAGGAAAACTTGGAGTCCCCGTGGTGCCTTTAAGGCAGATCCTTGCAACACAAAAAAATCTTTTTATTCTATCGTGTAATTAGATCGCCTATCCAATGTTCTTCAGTCATTATAGTCAGGGGAGTAAATAGATGTCAGTTTCATGACACCGTGTAGCTGATTGTCTGTTTAATCTGTATTTTTTTCCCTATAATGTTTCTCCTATCATGCACTGATTAACAATAACTTACATATGATAGCTGCCTCTGGTTTATTGGTGAATTGTCCTTCATATTATTCACATTGTTGCTTGCATTCCACCAATATTTGGAAATCATTTAAAACAGAAGAATCTAATAAAAGCTCAGGCAACAGGGCTGTTATGTTGAAGGATTAAAACCCCTCTTAAAAACAAAATTAATGGTAGAAATTAATCTTATTTCTGTGGCTTCTTGTTGCATATTTTGTTTTGGTAAGTGAAGAAGTGCGCTTAGGAGAGTTTCTGAACACAAGGCTCAGGAGTTGCTTGAAGCTGTTGAATAACCCATGTGAAAAAAATGGAATAAAACTCAAGAGGCTTTTGCTCTGAGAGCAAAACTCACAGAAGTGCATGTGAGAAATGTACTTTTGATGGCTTTTAAAGCAATGACCACCTGTACTGGACCACTGCCAACCATCTTGAAAGCTGCTGCCAGTAATAGGGTCTTTTTCCCAGGCCAAATCACACGCTTGGAGCTCATGAGAAGCCTCATGGTCTGCCCATGGGAACAGGGACTCAAACTCCAAAACTTCTGGCCTCAGTCTGCGAGGTACTGTGACTTTTAAATGTGAGTTACTGATGCATACGCTAGGAGCTGAATGAGCTGGGGGAGGCTGGTACATGGCAGAGTTAGGCCTGGGAATCATAAATGAAATATTAGTTTTAAATTCAGAAAGATATGGCTTAGAGGTGAAAGCAGGCACTAGCTGCTAGTTGTACAAATGACACAGAGACATGAAGAGCATTTAGGAACAGTAATGAGTAACTTCTAACAGGGATTTGCTGTAAATCAGACCCATCATTGCAGTCAAGGCAGGTATCTTCTGCTTGAATTATGATGCAGTGCCAGGAAGAGTTAGCTATAAACAATACCAGTAAACCATCTTGTGTTCCTGCAGTTTTAAAATCATAGAATCATAGATTGGCCTAGGTTGAAAAGGATCATAATGATGATGAGTTTCAACACCCCTGCTGTGGGCAGGGTTGCTAGCCACCAGACCAGACTGCCCAGAGCCACATCCAGCCTGGCCTTGAATGCCTCCAGAGATGGGGCATCCACAACCTCCTTGGGCAGCCTGTTCCAGTGTGTCGCCACCCTCTGGGTGAAAAACTTCCCCCTAATATCTTACCTAAATCTCCCCCATCTTAGCTTTAAACCATTCCCCTTGTCCTGTCACTATACATCCTTGTAAGCAGCTGTTCCCCCTCCTGTTTATATACTCCTTTCAACTATTGGAAGGCCACAATGAGGTCTCCCTGGAGCCTTCTCTTCTCCAAGCTAAACAAGCTAAACCTCAACCTTTCTTCATAGGAGAGGTGCTCCAGCCCTCTGATCATCTTAGTGGCCTTCCTCTGGACCTTTTCCAAGAGCTCCACATCCTTCCTGTACTGGGGGCCCTGCAGATGGAGCCTCAGAAGAGCTGAGTAGAGGGGGACGGGACAATCACCTTCCTCTCCCTGTTGGCCACCCCTTTTTTAATGCAGCCCAGAACACAGTTGGCCTTACAGGCTGGAAGTGCACACTGCTGTCTCAAGTCCAGCTTCTTGTCTACCAGGATCCCCAGATCTTTTCTGCAGGGCTGCTCTCAAGGGGTTGTTCTCCCAGTTTTTATAAATACCTGGGATTGCCCCGGCCCAACTGCAGCAAAAATACCCAGCAAAAGCTCTGTTTAGGAGGAAAGCATTTTGTCTGGGTACTTGTGTTAGAAAATCCATGCTGTTACATACAGGAGAAAGGACCACCAAGATTACCAAAATTATTCACAGTCACAGGGAGACTCAGCCTGGGACAGTCTTTTTATTGACAAAATTCCCAAGGTTTCAGGAATAGAGACTTTCCTAATTGCTCTGTACTTGTGGGTACCTGTGACCCACTTTATTTGGTGACCTCTGTTGCTGTGGAAAGAAATGCATCAGTATCCTCAGGTGGCTCTTAAATGAATTTACAAATATTTATATCCTTGAAGTTGCAGTGAAGACATTAAGAGGATTGGGAGGCAGGGAGAGCTAAGGGCAGGATCAAAATAAAAATTATGCTCTCAAGACCTTTGGGAAACACACAGTGGGGGAGGTTACTAAAGGACTTACACCAAGGTTAGGAAGGGTAAGTTGAAATTATTGAGATACAAGTATCTACTTCAAGACAGACAAGACAGAGTCCGTGTTGATTATATATATATATATATATGAGTGCAGAGCTGGCACTCATTAAAGGAGTGTTAGGAAACTGAGTTCACACTTGCTCTGTGAGATCACTGTAAGTGCAAAATGCAACACAAGTGGCCTGTACTTTTACATTTGTTTGCCTTTGCTGATAATCATAATTTGGTAAAAGAACTGTCAAATAGATTAAGTTTTGGGTGCTGAAGGGAAGTAAACAGGCTGGGGGAGATTACATGAGGAGTTGTTTGAGGTGTCGGTATTGCAGCTAATCTTGGATGGGGGTGGGGACAGGTTGGAGAGTGTGTGATTGATTCTGGGCTGGGGGTGACATGAAGTCAGAGGAAAGTTGCTTTTTCACCGAGGAGAAATGAATAACCTTAAGGATAGGAAAAATGAAAACAGATGGTGGTAGAGGAACTGCTCGGTCAGAAAGGCAGAAATATTTTTCCTTTAAGTCTGGAGATTTTTGTTTGGACATGAATGAGGTGGAAGAGGGCTGTATCAGCTGATGAATAAGTTATCATTGCCAGCTATGTGAGATTCTTAAGGGAAAATGCATGTGCATTCTGGTATGAAAACTGCTTATCGAGATGAAACTGAGGATATCTCAGCACCCTTCTTTTGCCATTTAACATATGCTGTCTGCATCTGGTCATCCATGCTCAGGAAGGAGAGCATAACAAGGAGCAGTGTACTATGTTGGTGTGTCACTGTGGAAACTTCCCAGAGGCAGTCTTTATCTTTTTTTCCACTGGCATTTCTTTCTTTCTTTTTTTTTCATAGGACATTCCCTTAGATTTGGCGGTTAACCAAGTTGGAAATTGCCCTTCAAAGTAAACAATCTATAAGAAATCTTGTTTAAAAAATAAATAATAATAATAGTCTGTTTCTAGAAGAGGGGTCACAAATGGCAATTGTCTTTGAGCAGGGTTTGGTTGTAATAAATGATCTTCTCCACAATCATCCCTAAAATATTTGAGTCTTGTGCTCAAGCTGGCACTGGTCCTACCTTTGTACCAGGAGAATGTTAGGCCCATCAAATACTAAGGAAAAACAATCTTTCTAATTGCCAGAATGCATGCAATCAAAGACTTGCTTAGTACAATCTGTTCTGGTACTGACAGGCTATTTCTTCAGTGACAGCCTAACTTTTGTGTCCTGAAAAGCAAGCAGATATCAGGCAGTCCAGTGATATTTCTGATTGGGAAAGAGCAAAATCTGGAGCTGTTCTGTGTGTTAAATGATGAGCAAGGTGCAGTCAGCAAAAGGATAGTGTCCAGCATCCCATCTGTGTGGTCAAAATGCTTTACTCGTGTTGAAATGCTTTCTGAAAGCTAAATGCATTGTTCACCTATCTTAAGCAAATTAATCTATGAGATTTCTTCTGGTTAGGTATCTGAGTTGTTTGAGGCAATAAGGACTACAATGTAGTTTTAAGGGCAAGCATGTAAGGAGAGATTGCTCCAAAGCATCTCCTGTGTTGTCAGACAATAGTCAGATATACTCTGAACTCCCTTGTTCAGTACCCGCTTCTACCAAAACATGTACTGTCAAAGATGCCAATGGAGAAAATAACCATGTGTCCCTTGGTGCAGGCACTGTGGTGTACCAAATTAGTATCTGAAACAGCCAAGAGGTGGATCTGAGGCAGGAATAATACAAGAATTGCAGAAGTTCTTTCATTTTCAAGTTATAAATTTAACAAATAGCAACATTTCTGGGTTGCTATTTTTACCATACTATATTAATATGATCATTATCAGCTTCTTGCACTACTCAGTCAGTTGAAACCACACAGGATACTTACACTTCAAAACAAGAACTTCCAGAAATAAAGCCATTTACATTTCTGATCACCCTCTGATTAAATGCCCCAGCACATGACAGCATTATGCTACAGACTTTCCATTGGGTTGTTCTTTCCTCATGTACCCCTTTCAATAGAGTTTGAAACAGTTGAGTTCTTTGTTCTTATTATAATTACCAAGAACTTTTCTTTCTGTTTGAAGAAACAGACTGTTAGTCATCCTAAGCTGTGTGTTTCTCACACCCCAGTCTTCATTTGTTATGCAGCACTACAGCTATTTGGCTAATTAGCTCACTGTTTATCTCACTGACTCTCCAAAAATATGAAATGCTGTGAAGTGTTTCAGAAGAAAGACAAAGTTTTCTGGATAAAACTTCGTATTCTGTAACCAGAAGAGAGGCTTCCATCCCCTTTGGCTGCATTTTCTAAGCAAATTAGAAACTCTGCTTGGTAGTATAGAAATGTTTAGAATACCGAACCAGTGGTTCAGCAAACTTATTCATGTTATTTCCTGGCTCTGAGCAGTTTGACTTTGCAGCATGCGTAATGTTTTATTAATCATTAAACTGGATGGTATGCTAATGAAGCCAGAAGGTCCTTCGAGTCAATGTCAGTACATCTATTAAGCTGTTGCAAGTAGTGACAATAGAAGTGGTCAATGCAGTTTTATCTGTCGTTTCCTTAACAGACTGTTATAAACAACTGGCATCTGCTTGCCTGTTGTCAGGGCTGCAGAGGCAGGCAGCCCCCAATTTGCAAAATGAAGAAAAACTGCACTTCTTCCATTATCAAGATGATCGTTCTTCTGTTATCATGTTTTTTGACATCTCTGAAGTGATACAGACTTGAGGAAAGGAGGCAGCCTCTTGGGTCTGTCTGGTCACTGTCACCACCAGACAGCTATGTAAATAGAAATCTCTCTTGACTGAGCAGAGACAGGGAGATGATGAAAGAGAGTTCATAGGTTGCTACAGCTAGACAGCAAGAGATGTTGGAACAACACAGAACTAAGAATGTTCCCAGAGGAAACAACTGTGAAATTTTTCATTTGGTTGCGCAGCTGCTCAGAGTGTGTATACACTGGATCATCCACATAAAACTAGAAAAGTTCCCAGATTGCTGAGCAGAAAAGGCAAGTGAAGGAAATGCTTCACTCGTAAGGCACTTTCTCTGTTCCTTTGTGTTAAATGGAGGAGAAAATCTGACCTAGAATAGGAAGATGACAGCTTCGTACAGCTGAATCTAGATAGCTGACTCGCTGGGCAGTGCCATTTTTTATAATGTTGGAAATAGAATTACACAGAAGACTGCAAGGAAATAAATCCATAGAAAAAATGAACATGGAGGCCACTGCTCTGGCGGTGATCACTACTGAAGTTGTTTCTTGCAATCTCAAAGTATGCATGGATTTTCTCTGTAGATTATTTTCTTTACATGTGAAACTAGTCAAATACTAAATTAGAGGAGAAAAATTACATTAGGGGTATAATTGTCTATCAGCATGCTCTGCGAATTGAACCATGGTTTTGGAGATCTTCAGAAAACAGTTGAAAGATCAAAACTCTGGATGCAGTCAGACTTGTGGCTATGGTAATGTCTGTAGAGCACTAAAGCTGTTCTCAGATCAAAACATGAAACCAAGAGAGACATTTCCTGGAGATGCTTATAGCCTGAGTCCATGTTTCAGGAAACCACTTCAACATGTGCTTGTTCCATTCAAGAATGGTACTCATGCAAATGCTTACACTGAAGTACACATTTGAAGCAGAACTCATGAGTGATTTGAGAAATGTGCCTTTGTAATCAGTGAATATACTGATGTTATACTTAGAAAATATACAGAAAAGTTAGGCTAAACAGGTTGTTATGTTAGAGAAGAATGTATGGAGCTTACCCTTATCCTTGGCTCATTGAAAGCCTCCACAACGAGCAGTCTCCAAAAGATATCCTTCCCCAGTGGTAGTCTTCTCTTAAATGGGTCTAGGAGATGTGGGCATGCCTCAGCTGCCTGTACCACACCTTCTGGCCAGATGTCTGCAGCTGCATAGCTATATCAGGCACCACAGAGGGTGCCCAGATCTGCAACAGGGACATGATGGGGGTCCCTTTAGCAATGAAGATTGGAGTGTTGACTACAACAACAGTAGGCCATGTATCTATTACTGGAGGGACTACTGAGCCTCCCACCTCCAGTAATCTCCCCCAAGGCACAAGTAGGCCACATCACTTAGACCCTGCCTGCACCTTCCAAGGCCATTTTATTCTATGGGTACCTTCTTAGGTGCAGGAAGCAGAGGATAATTTTTGTTGCCAGTCTGGGGTCTTACCCAAGTATCTGTGCTCATAATTTGGATGCTAAGTGGGGAGGCTCTTTCTGTTTGTAACATTGTCAGGGCACTGGGTCTGTTGTCTTGGGGTCTTTCATTCAGGTGCAAGGTTTCATGGAAGTCTTTTCATCCACCCCTGCAGGGGCTGGGAATCTGTCTTCAGGGCAGCCTTAAGAATACCATTATAACATCCAAGGAGGCCTGCCCCCATTAGATTATATGGCAGGTGGACTCGCCATTTGATGTTATTTTCTTCTGCCCAGCATTATCTCGTTGCACCAGTAAAATGAGTCCCTTGGTCTTTCTCAATGACCTGAGTTGTCCCATAGGCAGATAAAAGTTTAGTAAGTGCCTTGATGGTATATGCTTGGTTTGCTTTCGGTACTGGATAGGCCTGCAGTAGCCCACTTGCAGTGTCTATGCAGGTCAGGGCATATCTCACCCCCTCAGACTGAGGAGGGGGCCCAGTGTAATCAACTTGCCATCACTGGAGATGATCTAGCAAGATGGGCTGTATCACGGGGTTACCCTTAAATGTAAGTCCATGACAAGGGGGCACAGGCCTTGGGAAAAGAAAAAAGGAGAGACAAAGGACAAAGGAACAAAGGAAAAAAAAAAAGGGGGGGGGGGGTTGCCATAACCTGGCCAGCGTCAGCCACACTATCTGGGAGAGAGGGCAAAGGAAAGGCAGAGAGTGAGCAGTTAGCTTTAACAAAGAGAAAGCACAATGACAACAATCTGAGGAGGAACAGGATTTCCTAAATTTAACCAAATCAAACAAAACAAGAGAGGGAAGAATACCCAAAGTAGGAGTCAAACCACAACAGTGTGAGGGACGCATGTGCTTTTCTCCATGCCAAGCTGAGATGACCAGAGGCAGAGCGGCTGGGGTCCAGTCCAGAGTCCCACACCGCTTCCTCGTTGTGCCAAGTCCTCAGGGGATGCTGCCCCTCCCCTCTGGGAACCCAAAATGGCGGTAATACAGAACCAGGACATAAACTCTTTAACTGTCACTGTTCTGCATGATGATCTGATGTGGTATGCCAACAAGAGAAATCACAAAACCACAACACGCCATTCTTTCAGGCAATGATCTTGGTCTCGTCTTAGAGCAAGCACTGCAATCTTGGCATGCCTGGGTGATGTCAGGTAGCTGTATGGGCAGCCCCCATGCTTTAAGCAGCTGCCCACATTGTCTTTTGTCCATCATGCTTTAGCTTCTGATATAACAAACAGGCAATGTTCTCAGATAGTGAATTCTCAGTCCATTGAACTCTTTCAGTCCTGTGTTTGACTGTATTCCGTTTGTCTGACCGCATGTCTTTGCTCAACATTGGTCAACTGTGCAATCCAAAGAGTGAGCCCTGGTGCATAGCCCAACTATTTGTGCAGATGTTTAGGATGCCATCACCATGTTCCTTGGTTATAACAATCCACACGGCTCGCAGTTCTGCCTATTGGCTACTCTGACCATCCCCCTCATCGAACCAGATTGTCTCAGTGGAGAGGTGGTATGCTATTGCTCTCCGCGTGCTTGGGTTGCCCTTGCTGGACCTGTCCGTGTACCAGGCATCTTCAGAGATAGGATATCTTCCCTCCTGAACAGAACGTTTTCCTGGTGGAGTGACCAATGTTTCTTTTGGTGCATCACTGTGATATATCACTGGGCCTAGGATCTTCTGAAGTTCTTCTTTTAATGGTGATGAAGACAGACTACTCAGAGATGAGAACATGCTAACTGGGAGCCAGACTCCTGTTTTATGGAGCAATGGAACACTTTCTATTCAGTAGATTCATTTCTGTTGTTTTAATGGATTGGCTTTTATGTTAGTGCTCTAAACTTTTCAATTTGTGTTACTGACAATGCTCATATTCCATTATTGTTTAGCATGAGGAGAGGATCATCCCCTAATTTACTCAACACCACCGCTGTGTCATTAAAGAAGGGTTGGTGCCCATATCATTTTAGTTCATCCTGTGAGACAAAGGTCAAGACACTGAGTAACACCAGGGTGAGATGAAGTTTTCTCCAGTGTCTGAGCATGACCTAATTTAGTCAGTGTTGCCCAATACAATTCTCTCTTTGTGATATCTCTACTTGAAAAATAGTGCTGTGGGAAACGTATTCTGGAACATTTGAAGGCTGCCTTTTAAAAAGTGAAGGGAACAGCTGATGGTCTGAGTCACCCAAGAACTGCTGGTGGCTCCAGTGTGTTTGGGTATGCAGTATTTCCCTGTGACCCGTCTCTCAGAGCATGTTCAGGTGGTTGACCACATCTCAGCACTGAAGCAGACTGAAGAAGTGCAACACCACACTTTGCGTATTCTAGGAAAAGCATTTTGGGTGATAACAGCATTATGGTGGGAAACGTTTTATTTTCTAATATATTTTACCTCAGTGACATTTCTTAGTAGTCTTTCTCGATCATTTTGTGGTCTTTTTATTTTCTTACAGGAGGAGCAGGGAATTTCCTGTGAGTTGCTGGAGTCAGACTTTCTCAAGTGCAGCGTGGAATTTCCTTTCATGAGATCAAAATCTAGGGTAATGTTATGATATTTTCATTTGTAGAGTGATGGTTTGTTCCCCCCTTTTTCTTCAAGGAGTGTCAGGAGGGATAACTGCTCTGTTAAATGCCTGTGACTGATTCTTTGTGTAGCTTCCTAACACAGATATCCAGGCCCTTCATGGTTGTGGGAGGGCAAAATGTATTCACCAGATACAGGCAAAAGCAATAACTTGTGCACTGCAATTAAATAGTCTTAAAAAAAATGTTGCAAGAGTTGTAGCAACCAAAACCTTAGTGGAATATTGGGTAGTAGCAGATGAGCTCTCTCGTTATATGTAAAAATCCAACCCCGTCCTTTCCAGAACTATACAGTGACCAACCCAGGAAGTTGAGAAGAGGCATAATTTCAGGATGATCTTGAAATTAGCATGAATTTGGAAACTGTTTCACTTGGGCTTTCCAGTTAAATAGAAATGTTACTGTGTGGAATATTTAATGTCACTAATGTAGTGACATTAATATTCCACATATTACAATGATCAACCCTGTAGATCCTCAATTCAAGATTAACACCTGATTGCATTCAGCTTTGTTAGTGGCCTGGATGGTGCTTTAGCTAGTGCTGGTTGTTCCCAATGTCTGTGTGTGCCTGTGCATGAAAGATTCATTCAGAGATTTCTTGGGCAGTGATGAGTGTGTGCAGTGGTGCTGAGGTAATTTCAGTAATGATCTTATGCTAGAAAGCTCTTCCACTGGCAGATACTTAGCTTCCAAAATATCTTTTAATAGCAGTTCTAATAAAGGCCTTCTCTCAATGAAGAATCAGATTCTGTACTATTTGAATTGACTAGCAATTGCAAAGTTAAACCTTTGCTACTTTGCAGTAGAGGGGGCTCTTTTAAGTATATCAAAATATGCTACTTGTTTTTAGCTAGACCAGTAAAATATAGGTGAAGCTTCAGATTAAGCATGTTTTGAAGCAGTGTCACTAAATGCCATTCTTTCTTTGAGCAGTATGAGTTCAGTGTAATCTTTGACACAAGCCACTTGTCTGGACAAGAGGAAACACTTACCTTCCTTGTCACTGCCCAAAGGTAAGAGAACCTCTACACGTGTTGATGACTTGTATCTTCTTCGTTGCATGATGTGCGCACTGTATATGCTTAGCAATTGTGTGGTAGCAGTCCTCAGAACATGCATCTATAGTTAATGAGGTTGAATGACTGAAGCTAAATGCTTGTTCTTTGATAACATGTAACTTACCTTCCTGAAAAGTGAGGTGGAATTATGTGTAGGCTCTGTTTGCCAGGCAGTTGTGATTCTGAAGGAGCATTTTGTGTTCTTTCATTTGGAAGGCCCATGTTTTTCTCTGCTCATCGCTTTGGGCTGTGTATCAAGCTCAGCTCAGCTGTGCTTGATGATCAGCACCAGACAGACCCATTTGTTCCAGCATTTGAATAAGTATGCTTGGATGCAAACCAGAAAAGAAAAATGCTTTCATCAGATGCTCGGAGATCTTACTGACAGTTTCCAAAGTTACATGTCTATTTTTTCCCCACTCTGGATCTCCAGCAAGGTTTGACAGATGCATGGAGCAGTTGAATGTGGCACTGTCCCAAGGGTATTTACATCAGGCACTGCAGTAGGATGGTGCCAAATACTAGCCAGCAACCTTATAATGTAAGCATAATCACTTTATCTTGAGTGAGATAAAAAGTGTAGCACCTAGGATAATGTGCTACAAAGAAGCAGTCTCCATGAGTGTTTAAGGCAAAGCAGTATCTGGGTGTTTATTTGGAGATTGTAGCACAACTTCATTAACCTGGACCATAAATTGCTGCTCTGGCATGCTGAGCAGGGGACTGGTTGCCACTTCCACAGGCCATCTTCATACCTTACTACATCAAAAATGGCATTTCCAAGCAGCTTGCCTCCCCAGTCTGGTGCCTTGCAGGCTTACTGGGAATGAGAGACAAGATCTTGCAGTTGCTGAGTGACTGCTCCTACAACAGCTGTAGGTGGGGAACAAGATACTGCAGCACGTGGGACTGCTATGAAATGTTGACAGCAAGACCTCACATGAAGTGGGCAAGGCCATGGCTTGTACATTATGCAAGTTTTACACTCTGTGAAAAGTAGCTGATCGTGTGTTTAGATGACCCCATAATATTTCTAGGTCAGGGAGATGTATCAGGATCTGCTGGGTGAGTGCCAGCCATTGCAAAGATAGGTCTTGGCTGCTTTAAATTTGCCCAGCCAGCATTTTCCAGCTTGTACCTCTCATTGGCATGCCTTGGATAGCACAGGGCTCTCCTCAGTCACCTCGCTCCTTGAGATTACTGTACTTCACCAGTGATGAGGATTGGCTGGTGCTTTTAGATGGGGTGAAGTTATAGATAGCAGCTTGTGCACATAGTGCAAATGCTCTGAGAGCTTAAGAGAATGTCTCTCATTTCAGAAGGGTGGACTGGAGGACAGTTGTTTTGTGAAAGATTCAGCTGAACCTCCAAAGACAACAGTGCACTTCCCAGTGCAGAATTACCCTTGTTTCCTCTGTTTCTTTGGGAAAATTGCTCAGTTCCCTCACTGTTGAATAATAGTCACATTTTCTACCACAAGAGTTGCTGGTCTGCAATGGGAGCCATTGGGTGAAGTCAGTGGTAAGAAAATGGAGAGGAAAGTGTATGTGCTGTGGTTAGATAACAGTGAGCAGAGACTTTATTCCCACACAAAACTGGAGCAAGTTCTCCAGAATTGTCTGGGGATAGAGAAGTTGTTAGCTGTACTATGCTGCCATGGAAATATAAGTATTGCCCTTCAGGCAGCTGCTTAACCTGTCCCTTGCAGCTGCAAATTCCATATATGCACGTATAGCAAGAGAGACTGGTTCAGTAGTGAGACAGCAAAGGAAAAACTAAACACCAACAAAACTCTTCCATTGCTTCCTGGAGCAAACTACTTTGCTAGTATTGGATTCAATGATTGATGTTCTCCTTTTCTACAGGAACTTTGAAATGTATTAACTGCATACATTTGAAATCTATGTGGAATTCTTTATGCTTGTTCTACTTGCCACCATAGTACCTCAATATCTGAGGTGAAAAATGCATCCATTTCAGACTCCTACTGAGCCCATACAGCTTTTGTTAAATCTTTTTTCCTGGGAATAGAAAGTTCATAACTAAATTAAGCAACTCATCATATACATGGTATCATTTGGGATGTTACAGCTTGCTTCTTTTCTCTCAGTGATATTGTCCTAAAGTAAATAGGAGCATATCTTTTCCCAGTTTGATTTGTGAGTAAATTCAGTGAATAGCAAGGCAGAAAGCAATCATTCACTGCTAAAGAGACTGGAAATGTATGTAACATATCTTCTGAGCTGTTACCCACCAAGCAGGCTCAGCTCCAAAATTAGAATATTTACAAGTTTACATGTTGTGCTTGCATTTCAGGAGCCTTTCCTGGATTTAATATATTAATGTTCACACTGAAATAAAATGACTTAAGTAGGAAACGATTGCTTACTTTTCTTCCCTTCTGCTTTTGACCAGTGATGGCAGCTGACTTTGAAGATAGAAAGTAGTACTTTCATTTTGACAACTGTTTACATGCAAAGGGTGTAGAACAGTGAAGCGTTTATGGCCAGTTCAGTATGAAGATCTAGCCTGCAAAGCTGCTCAGAGCAGTATCAAATCAATGCTATGAAAATATGCAAAGGGAAGTTTAATTTACTGAGTCCAGAACCCTGTGTGATCCTCCCAAACTGACATGCAGTCAGGCTGTGAAAAAGTGAATCCTTGCATTTATGCCTAAATGTCCTTGTGTGTCTCCACTGTGAAGGACGGCTGCACTTCCCTTTGTATTGACTGCTTTTCTCAAATATGTTTTTTCAGCTTGTAGTTGTTCATGTTCCATCCACAGAGGGATAACCACAAAGTATATACTGTGCACTCGTGCCCCCTCCAAAGTGGGGTGAAGAAATGCAACTCTTACCATCTGAGAGGCTTCCTAAGGAGAGGCGACATCACTCAACAAGAGAAGCTCAGAGAACAAAACATAGGGATAGTAGCTGTGTAACTGTGTGATATTATAAAGACTCGGGATTTACAGTATGTTTATGTTTTCTTTCTGGCACAGTGGAAACGTGGAGCGCATGGAGTCTCTGCATGATAATACTCTGACCCTATCAGTGCCCCTGATGCATGAAGTGGACTCATCTATCAATGGGTAAGAACCAGTCATCAGATGAAAACAAAAAAAAAATGCTACTAATCCTAACAATAACATTTAAGCCTCTTGAAGTGAAAAACTGAATTTTTCTCTTTGTTTACAAGTAGTGAGAATGTTGATTTTCTTTCTTGTTTCCCAGACTCTGGAAATAAGGACAACCTCATTCCCTATCTGGGATTTTTATTTGTCATTCTTTTCATTCCAGCACTGTACCTCTTTCTCACTCCTTTCTAACAATACTAATTCATTATAATCAAATTTATTGTAGATATTTTAGTGATCATATTTGAATTCATGTGATTCTGTGGATACAACAGAACTTTAATTAAAATCAAAATAAAAAGAGTAAATCGTATCTAGTTCTGTAGGGCATGCCTTTAAAAATGATTGAGAATCATGAGGCCAAAGGTTAGGGTCAAATGTTATGGGATTTTAAGGATCTAGTTGTTTGGCTTTCTGTTTAATTTCCCAATCAGAATTTGCTTCTGCTTCTGTATCCTTTCCCACTCCCTCTGCTTCTGAGTCTGCAGAGCATCCAAATACTAACTGTGGAACACCACTCACCCTCTGACTGATATACTTGTATAATATGTAGCCATTGTCCTCTCCCTGGGACTGGACATATGCAAGTTCCTAACTTTGTCCTCAGTGGTCTTCTCTTCCTTTTAAAATTACAATTTTACTTCTTGAGTGAATGATTTGGGATTAGTCCAAATAAACTGACCCCTAACGTAGACAGTGTTCAAGTTGGAGTTGAGTGACCTGATCACTGGGGGTGAAGTAGCATCAGTGTGGGCTGCGGAAGTTGACATTCATTTCTAAACTTGGGAAGTAAAAACTCATCAGTATTGTCCCCAAGAGACAAAGGTCTGTTTAGCCACCATGAGTACTGTCAGACCTCACAAGATGGCTAACAAGGACAAAGTTCTTGACAACACTGAGAGGACAGCCTCAGCAGTGTATTCTGGAAGTTTTTTGAGCGTTTTCAGAGTTGCAGAGTGTGTATAAATGTATCCCTTAGTTGGAAATGCTTTTACACAGATTTTGTACAGCTTTACAGATACAAAAGAAATAATGTGTCTTTAGATCTCTGTTCACCGCCTACAGAATACTACAAACCAAAACCCTGGGACAAATTAGGCTTCTTTCTCTTCAGAATATGGTTTTCAGCCCTACCTGACTATTTGGATGATTCCTCCCACACAGACAAAGCTTAGTTGACTCAAGCTCACAGAAATGTCCAACTGCCAGGGAGAAGTTTGATATATTGGCAGGTGCACCATTCCCAAGCAATACTAAATAATGTTAGGAATACTCTCCTTCAGACAGTATGTTTTTAAAACTTAATTTTATTAGTTATCCTTGTGTGGGTCTGTGAGAGCAAATTCCTGGTGATAAATATCCCAAAGGGCTTGGAACATGCTTTGGAGGAGCTTTCTGGCACAGCACTGTGAATGGGAGGAGTTAAGTTTGTCTCCTGCTGTTTGCCCTAGTGATCCCTGCCATAGGAGGCAGGTCAAGAGACCAGAAAAAAAGGAAGTGTACCTAAACAGGCTTAAAATCCTGCCTCGGAAAACTCTGATGAAAAAAACAGTGTGGGAAGAAAATAGAGTTTTAGACAGATTCTTACTACAGTCTATACTTTTGTATAGAAATATACCAGGACTATTTCCAGCCAGTGGAGCAGTCTGACAATAGGAAGCACAAAGTATGCTTAAAGCACTCCTAGTTCTCCCGTATAGGATTTCCAGGTACTATCGTGCTTCAGAGTCTTTTCTGATATAACTTTATTGCATTTTACCTTGTAATAAGATGCTAAGAATAGCTGAGGGAACTTAGCCTCTGTGACTGTAGCTCAAAGCAAGTCATATCCCCCTCTTTTTTTTTTTTTTTTCCCTTTAACCATCTGCAAATCACAAACCTAGTGATAACTAATGAGGTAGATCAAATAGAAGTGTTATTTTAGTAAGTAACTGAAAATAATCCTGTTAGTACTTCAGATGAACTCAGTAGTGTGGTGATTTCAAGTGTTGCGCATGCTAAAGAACTTCCACAGGTCATCCATGGGAAGGAGAGACCAGGAGAAGGTGTTTTGTGATAGGAAAGGAGAAGAAGTAATCAAAGTAGGTCTGCTTCCATCTATGTTAGGATGTTCAACCAGCTCACTTCAGATGCCTGTTGTGTAACCTGGTGTTGTCAAGAGGAAATCAAATAAAAAATACTGCAGTAGTGTAAAATGGTTCTATAGAACATCCCGTGGCCAGAAAGCAAGAAGTGAGATTTAGCATACCACAAATATATTTAATTTTAATATTCAAATTACTGTATCTGTGTCTTGATGTTTTAGGGAAGTCTTCCCTACATCCTTTTTCTATGGTGATTCTGTGGAAGCATCCAATTTCGTTCAGTTGGAAAGCCATGAATGCCGTTTCCAGTCACTTAACTTCACACTGCAGGTAAAATTGAAATTCCTACTTGATAATATATTCTAGCTTTGTATCTCTTTTATTCTCAGTGTGCCAAGGGCTTTGGTGCTTGCTTCCATAACACAGTATGCTATGCAATGCATTCTTGATTGGATGTCATATTTACAGGGATTCATGTGTACAGGGGTGGTATATTTCCTTGTCTCGATATACTATTACAATAATCACAATCAGGGCATCTCACTTTCAAAGTTTCATACTGCTACTGTTTGTTTCTGTTTTACTTTTCATTGCATGCCAAGTACAGAGTCACTCAAGTGCCACATCCTGAATGCAGTCTCAGGATCAAATGGGAGAAGTTACTCTTTTTAGTGTCATGATCATTGAGCAGAGGTGTGGGCAGTTCTCATCCATGAGAATGAGCACATACCTATGCAATGGATTCTGAGTAGACCAAATACCTCTAGTGTAAAAATGTTTATAATGTTACTAATGTACAGTACAGGAAAGAGAGTGTAGAAAAACATGGTGTGACAAGGTTTCATTAAATGTCTCATAGCGTATCAGTGTTATTCAGGTGTTATCTGTAGATTAAAAATCGCATGTCAGTTGGGAACCTGATCTTGTAAAGTATATGGAACAGTCATTACAACAAGCTCTTGTGATGGGACCAAAATAAACTTGTCTCACTGCCATGACTGTCTCTATTACAAGCACTTCAAATCATTTTTGACCGCTAGATGGAACTAGGGAATGATAAATCTGGCAGAGTTGAGTGAATCATTGATTGTGAAAAATAGTCTTTCTCCTTTTTTTCCCCTTTCTGTTCTCCTAGGCATGAATGCCACTCAGCTCATAATGAATAACACATGTCAGCCTCTGTGGACAGACTGTGGGCCAGAGCAATTAAACCCCCACTGTCATGCAGTGCCCTTAGCTATTTACTTGAAAAGGAGTGAAAGCAGAATTTCAGGACATTAAAGCTTTTGTGAACTAGGCTATTAATTCTTGTGATACTGATTCCATTCTTGATGTTTTATAGCTCTTCACTTCTCCCCAGACATATACTGGTTAGAAACAGATAAAGAACAGATGTACCGATGCTTTAACTAGATGATTATTTTCAATGAAATGAAATGATTGTAGGCAGTGAAGTGAGAGTCTATATATTGGCAGAGTCACCATTTGTCCTCTCCTACCATATTGCCTTTTATACACTCACTTGTAAGTTGCACTATTAATAAGGTTGCTACCCGTATGGGAGTGGAGGATCACACTGTAACAAGTCACAGATCTGCTCTTCAGTAACATGGTAAACCTCATAACTGCGTGTCAGAGAGAAAGAGTTTCATAATGGGCAAAGCATGGTTTGTATCACTGTTTGCTTGTTTTTAATGATTTGCCTGCCATTTGCCTGCCATATTAATCTTCTCCAGATGGAGAAAAGTAGTAGTTTCTTAACCAAAAGAAGAGATGACTTACAAAATTACAGAGTTTTACAGAGTTCTTTTTATATATGGATACCTATATCATGTAGAATATTTAATAAAGAAAGAGATCTGTGCATCAATTTTGTTTGGTTAACGGGATGTGCAATTAAAACGTCTTTTCTGCATTAACTCTTATATCTGATCTCAGTGATGTAACCAACATTTTTCTAAAAATGTCTTACATGAAACATTATCTTTGTATTTCATGCTGTTGTTACCATGCTCCGTTGTAGTGGGATTTTTACCCCCTGCTTGGAGCCTCAGGGTTTTTGTGAGGATTTGACATTGTGAACTGATTCTCTTTATCAGTCAGGCATTTCTTCAAACATAAACAGTGTTTGAATAATGAATATCTGTTGTTTTTAATATTGGTACTTTACACAGTTAAAAGACTGATTACTTTATCTTTTCACAGTACTGTCTCAGTGCAGATAAATATTCTATTAGTTTAATGTTTTCACTGTTTGCATTTATACATCTGTTGCTAGAAACAACCAGGAGATGTTTTCCCTGAAATAAAAAAAAATAAAAATATAGGTAGTCATGAAAACTTACTTTAATATACATTTGTCCATGGATTTTTTTTTTCCTCAGCAAAAAGCCACAAATTTAGTAATGGATACATTTCAGTGGTGTGCTGAAAATTCTTTGAGTTTTTGCTGAGAACTTGTGGGGGATTTGATAGAAAGCCAGTGTTTCTCCACTTTTTCTTTTCATTGGAAATCCTGGATCTTGGTTGGAAGTTGTTCACATGCATTTCTTGGCAACTCAGTTCATCATGCCTACAGTTCAGTAGTCACAATCATCATTACTCTTCCCTGTAAGAAAAACACACGCAGAATATACTGCAGTGGTTACCTGATGGAAATTAGAATGTTGATAGAAATAGTGATATTTTTTACAGCCTTCTGGATGGTGTTACCAAAATACTTCACGGTACTAGCAGTGTCTCTGTGTATGAGATAGAGGTATCTAAGATAGAAGTCATATGCTATTTGTATTGATGACTGGTCCAATTTTCCTCCAAATCTGCATCTCACTTCTGTGGGCTATAATTAAGGACTTTTAGACCAAGTAAACCTTTGACTTCATCCTGATACTGAGAGGAGAAGGTGTTATCTGCAAAGATTACAAAACTAGCGCAGTATGAGATTTTTTTCCAATTGTACCTACGCTCCCAGCTCTGGTTATACAAACATTTCCTACTTATGAGCAGTTATATTTGTTTAGGACTTTTTAATGCATCTACTGTTTTTCTTTCAGGTTTATAATGCTGGACCAAGCACTCTTCCTGGCGCTTTTCTTGACATTTCATTTCCAAACCGCCTCTCTGCTACTGGAGCTGAAATATTTCACGTTCAGCAGATGATGGTGAGTACATTACTCTGCACTCAACAGTTAAGAGAAGTGGTGAAATGTCTGCAGATTTTGCTGAACACAACATGCAGGTTTTTTTTCTCCGCTGGTGAATTTGCAGACATAATGGTGGTAGTAGAGTTGAAAAGTGGTGTTTTATAGCTGAGAATCTTCTCTATCAAATAATTTTCTTGTGCTCTTTGTTGCAGTTTTCATGGAAATAAATAGGAGACATTACTTTTGGAGTGACTAGCTTATATTTTTCTGTATTCCATGCTATAACTTATCCTTTCTGACTGTTCTTTTAAGAAATATAAATATCAGTGAAATTTATTCTTTCAATGTAAAATTTTTCAAAGGATGGTTTTGTGTGAGCTACAAAGAAAACCAAAGTAATTTGTGGTAAACAAGACACATTCTTAGGTTTCATCTTTAATATATTTTTACTATTTTCAAAGCTTTTGTTAAACCACTGAAATACCATCATTTATACTGTGGTAGCCAATAGTGGGAAGCCTTACTACTGAGGTAAATTTATTACTGAAATTCAGAGCCGTCTGTTTTTATGAGAAAAAAACATCTCATTCCATCAACTCATGGTTTTCTTGAATAGAATATTCTACTTTCTTTGTGGTTAGGTTCTTTTCTAGCCCTTTGGCTGAAAAGTATTACCATCCCTCATACACAGGCAACTGTGTCACTGAATCATTGTCAGTGAGGATACAATAAGACATTTCTCAGCAGGTTTCCAAGATTTGTGCCATTGAAAGGTATGAGATGTATATATCCACAAGGTGTGTGTGGTAATGCACCGGAACAGGTTGCCCAAGGAGGTTGCGGATGCCCCATCCCTGGAGGCATTCAAGGCCAGGCTGGATGTGGCTCTGGACAGCCTGGTTTGGTGGTTGGCAACCCTGCACATAGCAGGGGGATTGAAACTCAGTGATCATTGTGGTCCTTTTCAACCCAGGCCATGATTCTGTGTTTCAGTTTATGGATCACAGATTTGTGCAAAAGATAGAATCACATGGAAATGGATTGGGGCTAGTATACAAGGCACTAGTATTGTACAGACTGAGCCAGTTCTCCAACTAGACTGCAATAATTCCCCACCTTGCTTTCCATCACATCACATTTTTATGTTTTGTGTAGTCATTTCTATATGTAGATAACCACTTTCTCTTGGATGCATTGCTGGACAGAGGATCCTGACCCGTGTCCTTGACTGGTCCTATCTCTCCATGCTGTGTGAATATGTGTTCACATCCCCATTAGAAATGTAGGAGTCATCCTAACAGATCTTCTCTGCTGGTGTCTTCTCTGAAGTGGCACTGCTTGTTTCTTGATGCTGACTCTTCCAGAAATCTGCGCAAATTGTCTTAGACAAGACACCTGTTTTGCATACTTAAATTAGCTGGGGTGCATGTCACCTACATGGTGTATAAGGGCAAATTTCCAGGCATAATTTGTCATCGTTTCTACTTAAAATTCTTAAGTTGCACTGACAAGGTCATGTGGTCTGTATGGTTTTGAATAGCTGTTAAAAAAAAAAAAAAAAGAAAGAAAAAGAAAAAAGAAAAAATCTTGCACTACACTTGTAAAAGGGTTTTATGTTTCTTGCTGCTGTTTTTACATTAGATGGATTACTTAGAGGAGGCCAATGTGGCACTAGGTACTTACATCCTTTTTTCCCCAACAACTGGTTGCATTCTTACCAGCATTATTTGACATGTATTTTGTAACTTGTTTCTGTAGAAATTTCAAACTGCTGTTGTGAGACTTATTTGTATTGCAGGCTGAAGTGCTGTAGTAGACAAGTGTGACTCTATGTTTCCTCATGATATGCTGGTACACCCTGCATTAGTTCAGCCATTGCTTTGGAGTATATCATAGAACTGTCATAGAATAGTTTAGGTTGGAAGGGACCTTTGAGATCATCTAATTCCAACTCCCTGCTAGCCCCATCCAGCCTGGCCTTGAATGTTTCCAGGGAGAGGGCCCCTCTCCCCAGCATTCTTGTGGGCCCCCTTCAGGTACTGGAAGGCTACTCCTCAGAGTCTTCTCCAGGCTGAAAAGCCTGAACTCTCCTAGCCTGTCCTCATAAAGGAGGTGCTCCAGCTCTCTGGTCATCTTGTGCTGGGGGCTCCAGAACTGAACGTAGTACTCCAGGTGAGATCTCATGAGAGCAGAGTAGAGGGGCAGAATAACTTCCCTCAACCTGCTGGTTGTGTTTCTCTTGATGCAACCCAGCATACAGTTGACATGATTTCTTGAGCACCTCTAATAAGTATTATCCAAGCAAACTATGTCTGGGATAGTGGTTATCCCTGCTTTGCGGGTAAATAATTGAAACACTGAATGTTTTGCTGTAGGTTACACAGGAAATTTGTGGAATTTGTCCTATTTCTGATAGGCCCTTAACCCATGTCTCCCAAGCTGTAGTATGATAACAGAAAAAACATTTTACTCTCTTTCCTCATACTTCTCACACACTGAAAAGGGAGCTACAATCAAGGAGTTTTTCATCTTTTCCCAGACCAAATATACTTAAACAAGCTAGGAACCTAAAAGCTGCAGGTTGGAATGATCTATGAAAAATGGGCAAGAAAAGATAACACTCAGAAGTGTTTGTGTAAGTATATCAATTAAAGATTTCAAGCATTTTCTTGTTTTCAACTTCGTAGGAAGTCAAGTGTAGTAGAGGTGACTGTGTTCTTTCTGTAATTACACTTTTTTCCAGTTGTCCTAGGTGTCAGTGTTGCTGGACCTTTCAGAGTAGCTGGTAATGGAGAGGATCAGGAATTGCTGTTTATTTATAACTGGAACTGTTTTCCTTCTTTGAAAGCTCATAGTGTTTTTGCCACTTCCCTGGTGTACAGTACAGCAGGGAAATTTATGGGTGAAAAAGCATAGTAAGAACACTGGAGTTTGTGTTTCACATCTACACAAACTAAGCAAAACAGTGCCAAGAGCTAAGTCCTTCATAGTGTGTTGACTGACCTAGAATTTCATTCAGTCACAAAAATAATTAAAGGAAGAGAATCACATATGGCCCGCTGGAATGGTCTGCATTTCTGGGAGGTGTTAATAGGAGTTATTACTTCGCTGCTCCTAGAGGAAATGACAGCCCTCATGCTTCCTCTGTTCCTGTTGCTCTAAGCTTTTTGGCTTTATTGCAGAAACTGTTTTGAGGTTTTCTTCCAGAGAAATTCGGGTCACAAAGATGTTTTGACATACAGAGTTCTGCTCTGGAGATATTCACATTCTTTTAGAAGGGTCTTAGGAGTGTATGCAACACAAAACCGCAATAATGTCAACAGTAAAAGCCAGACATAAAAGAGAATGGATAATTGAAAGAAAATTACAGAATAAGCAAGTGAACATCCTCCCTATCAGAAAGTTTTAACAGAAATACTAGAAATTTTACAATTTTAATTCTAAAAGTGATTTTAATTAGGGAATTTCATCGCTGACATTGATTTGACGCAGTGGATATTTAAAGCTTACATTGGCAAAGGATGTTTTGGAAGCAAATAAAAAAAACCATTTCCTTCTATATATTTTTCTATTTGCTTTCTTGCAGAGGTTTTAAGGCAGGTTAAAAGAGCGGTCCCTCAGCTAGTTGGTGAGGTTGTCATTCTCCAGGTGATGGCAAAGAAAGCTTCACCCAGAATTAAGGAGGGTTAGCGTTAACATAAATGTAGATTCTCCACTATTCAAGCCATTGGTTATCTGTTCGTTCACAGAGGAAAATAGGACTCATTATACTTTTATGTGTTCTGGTTTTGAACTAAAAGATTAGTAATTTCCTTTGGGTATCCAGCTAATTTGGAGGGCAAAGGAATCACTTCTTTACTTGCCAGCCTAGAAGCTGCTTTCCAGGGCATCCAAAAAGATTTTCACGGTGGGAGTTTCTGCCAAATTAGCGAGGGTATTTCCTGCAGCTGACAGTAAATTAGCAAGGAGTCCGGGATTACACCAGTGTTGGCTTCACAGAACTGGATCAGATTGTTGCCTTCCTGTTTATTTAATTTCCAGCTAAGGTAAGTGCCATTATGAGGAGCGAGGGAGTAACAGCTGGAAACCACATTATTCTTTTTGCACCTGGAGCCAGCTGCAGTGTACATGGATTATTCTTACTCCTCATCTGGAGGAAACAAGCAATACAGGGCTGCTGGTTGATCAATTAGTTGTCACCAGAATTAAACAATTGCATGGTACTAACCAGGGCAAGTGCCCTGTTCACTTGTGGGTTTTTGTAATGAGCTAGCTAGTCTTGCAAGCATTCCTTCACAGTATTTATCATTGGTGCAGCCTCATCCTGAATACTGTCTGCAGTTCTGGCCTCTGCTATATAAAAAGGATATTAAGGTGCCTGAAAGGGTCCAGAGGACAGCAACACAGAGCTGGTGATGGAGCTGGTAGGCATGTCATGTGAGGAGAGGCTGAGACACTTGGGCTGCCCAGCCTGGAGAAGAGGAGGCTAGAGGTGACCTGACTGCTCTCTGCAGCTCCTGCAGGAGATGCTGGGCTCTGCTCCTGGGCACCAGTGGCAGGGCAGGAATAGCACAAAGCTGTACTAGAGGATGGTAGGACTGGGCATTGGGAAATATTTTTGTGCCAGAAGGGTAGTCAGACATTGAAACAGGCTTCTTAGAGAGTTTGTTGGTGCCCTATACCACTCAGTGTTCAAGGGGCATTTGGAAAATGTCCTCAGTAATGTGTTTTAGCTATTGGTTAGCCCTAAAGAAGGAAGGTAGTTGGACTTCATGTCTGAAGTACACTTGCAACTGAATTATTCTGTGTTCTAAGCATCATGCAGGTGAGCAAGCACTGATTTTTAAGATCCTGCTTAGGCAAATCAACACCGTGGGCATGGAAAACAGTGTTGTTGTCATTACTGAGATAAGAATCTTGCTAAAAGTGAGGTGCACGCGTTGAAGGCCATTCTCTTCAAAGAAGTGAAATAGAAGGAAATTCTGAGCAAGAAGGAAGAAGGCAAGAAATATTGTCCTCATTTTCTGATGAGAAAGGCAGCCCCAGCATGTAATTTTTGATATCTAAGTATGGTAATTACTGTTGTAGTAATTGCTAATAATAGTGTTTTTTTAATTACAATGTTCTATTGCTCTTGTAATTCCTGGAGAGAGATAGGCAGAGGAGCAGCTTTATAGAAGCATCTACTTGTCTCCACTGGCGATATAAAATCTATCTATTCTTCTTGAATTTCCAAAAGACTTTGCTAATTATCTCCAGAGAAAGAAACATGTTAAACCTTTGTTTTGTGAGTCCTGCTTCTGTTCACATTGAGAGTTCCAGTTATCTCAAATCCCTTGTCCCCAGTTCAGTGTTCCCATCACTCTTTAGAAAGTGAAGGAAGGAATCTTTTTCTGCTAGAAAGACAAACAAGTGTAATCTAGTTGTCCTAATGTGCTTTATTTATTCATTTCACACTTCTCCATTCCTTCTTTCTCATCAGGTGAGACCTGCATTGTGCCCTTTTAAAAATTGGGTATTAGTAAAATTTGAAAGATAAAGAAAAGCTAAATGAATAAAACTCAGTTGGAAAAGATTCATTTTCCA
Organism: Excalfactoria chinensis; assembly: GCF_039878825.1. Lineage (NCBI taxonomy): Eukaryota > Metazoa > Chordata > Aves > Galliformes > Phasianidae > Excalfactoria > Excalfactoria chinensis. The sequence continues at coordinate 95,321,991 of NC_092826.1, forward strand.
AGTTATCTTTGAAGTTAATGGTTGCCTGAGCATGGGATTACTGCACAGACTGTTGTGTTCAATAAGGATAACAGTTGAAATAAATGTTTTCTTCATGAGAATGTTGAAAGAAAGAGTAAAATCGAATCAGTTTCAGAATCACAAGTCTTTCTGCGCGATGACAGGTTACATTTTTAAGGCTGGTTTTGTGTAGCTCTCATGTCATTTTTCTTCCTGGCACTCGCACAGTAATATCTGTAAGGAGCAGGAAGATGTGAAAAAGAAGAGTTGGTACTTGTTGTCTTGTTCCATGAAAATTCCCAGGCTGCTTGTTGTTTTGCTTTGGTTGTAGCTTTAGATCTTTGTGATTTTAAAACTTTAAATATATCTTCTGCTTATTATCTGTATGTTGCTATTCTCCAGGATAAGATGCTTTCACAACTGCACTGCTGATGTTTAAAACCATTTGCAGAGGGAGACTATCAGAACTCTCTGAAGTGTTAACAGTGTGTGAGTGCCCTTTGAAGTATCTGGTGGGATTGTCAAGCTCACCACTGCATGCTCCGCCTAACAAGACAAACTTTTTTATCATTAAGTAGAAAACCCCCCTTTTTTTTGGCAGCCAGTTTAAAGTTGCTTAGTTTCTGTCTTTTGAAGTTTCAGGCTCTGAAAACATCTATAGGCAGTCCCAGCATGCAAGGACATAAATATTTGCTGATAGTATTCTATGTAGCAAAGTGATGTTTTTGCAGTTATGCTTCTGGTGGTTGCTGCCACTGATGCTAGATATGCATAGGAAGGTTTCAGACTTACAGCAAAAATTATTTTATCCCTTTCTGTTAGTCATCCTCCCCTGTGGACACTCTCATGCACATATTTTGGCACCATATTTAAAAAGCATAACTAGATTGTCGCAGGAAGTTATTCATTTCAGAGAGAGTATTGTACAAAACATGATGACCTTCTTACCTCTTCACTTTAATAACTTCTTTAAATGACTGTTCCAAAACATTTTGTGTAGGTAGCTGAAGGTTTTTTTTCCCTGCCATGTAGAGCATCTCTGTAAATAGCAATTGAATCAGGCTTTGCCGTGGGAGCCCTGTCACTCGCAGGAGAAACTGGGACCGACGTGGCTGCAAGGAAAGGCAAGAGTGTATGCTGCAGTCTAACATGGCACAGTCACCTGCGGGCATGACAAATAAGACCCCAGAGAAGATTGGAAAGAGCTCTCATAAGCACCTTCCTACAGTCGGCATGATAAACTGAAGCTCCTTAAGTAAAGAGGAACTTAGCTCTTATATAAGCTATCACTGTTATACAGGAGAAGGTGCCTAGCCATAAAATTATTTCCTCAGCTAGGACCTTAAAGTAAGTACAGTGTGGAAAAAAAGTCATGATGGTTTGCTTTTCTGGAACCATCTGACTGCTGTACAAAATCTATGCTTTGGTTAGAGTTCATTGCATTTGCAGTGTTTGAAAGCAATCTTTTCATGCCTTGCTGAATATTGCCTTCTGGATATTGCCTTCCAGATGTTGTAAAACAGTGTAGCAGGAAAAGTATCCCATGACTGACTTCCTAGTTTGGATTTTAGATAAACCAGATATGAACAAATTTTATGACAATTTCTATTCATTTTGTCAAAATCTCCTAGCAATGATAGTACTGCAGTATTTACATAAACAGCGAATTTTGCAGGTGTTAGTTAAAAAGAACATTCACAGAAACTACAATTTGAATCTAAAAATACAAATCTGTAACGAATTTGAATTTATATCTTTTCTATTTATCTTTATCCATTTAATCTATAAATAAATTTGAATTTAAAAAGAGAAGTCTGTCTCTCAAGAAAATTACTATAAAGATCGGGGCCATCCAAACTAGGGACAAGAATGCAGTACGATCCATGTATTAGATCAGACCATGGTAACAACTGTCAACAGCAACTTTCTTATGCCTTTCTTATTATTACTTTCTTAAGCCAAATAAGTGGAATTTATCAAATTACCTAGTTGTTGAAATTTTGCAACACAGTCCTCACCCCAAACTCATTATCTGTCAGTGTAATGTGGGAGTCTGGTATTTTGAGTCAATTTAAAGAGTTGCTAGCTTGTGAAGTGCCAATAGTTCCTGTTTTCATGACTGAATATACGTTAAAAAGAGGAGTGATTTGCCTTTTCATACAACTGAGTTTAAGGTAAAGAATTTGCCTTTTGGAATAATGAGTTAAATATGCTAGCTTTTAAGAGATTGATAAAGGAAGCAGGAGGTTTGGTAGATACCACAGTAATCAGGAGTTTTGCTGAGGTATGGAAAAAAAAATACAATAAGTTTTTTTATGCTTCTCAGCCAGAGAATTCCCTTGTGAAGGAACCACTGAGTGAGAAGGAATGAGTCAGCACAATCTTCGTTTCATTTTATTTTTGAAGGAATATGAATCTTGCATCCTTCCACAATTTCCCAGTGGTAAAGATGTTCCTGCCAAATGACAGAGAAGGAGGAATTTCAGGAAAGAGCTGATTAATTCTTTTAACATACATGTCTTTCTTAAATGCTGAATCATAAACTAGCCTTTTAATTTTATAAATAACATACCAGATTTTTGGTTTAAATGGTGATTCTGGAAACTTAAGATTTGAAAATAATGTTGTTCGTGTGTATAAGATCTCATAACTGAGAAAGATAAAAGAAGGGTTTACTGTACTGCTGATGTATCTTAGTGGAAGTAAGCCTTGCACGGTGCTTCTCTCCTGGCTAGATGTGTTAGTCCAGTCTTGTGCAAGGTACTGGATAACTATCAGTAAACCCTTCTTTAAGGGAAGGAGAACTCTGAGGAAATAAAGGACATCTGCGTAACTTAAAATACTTAATCTTTAATCTTCAAGGGTCTGCTACAGATCTGTTCTCTGAAGTTTCTACCTTCTCTCCACTGTTTCTAAAGAGACTCTCTGTATCTTTCCAATTCATTCAAACATCTGCTGATGTGGAATGTCCATACAAATTCTTCAGGCTCTGCAGGGAATGGATTTATCTGCTCGTTCTTCAGAGATTTTTGTCCTAAGCTTAGCACAGCCATTGAGGAAAGTCCAACAAGTAGGTAAAGAAAAAACATGCATTTGATGATGTTTTATGCATTGCAAGAAAGTCTGCAGAAGGAAATTTAGCTAAAACCTTGCTAAAAGCAGTGAACTCCAAGTGATCTCAGTCTTTTTGAAAAAAGAGATGTACCTTGGGATTTATTTGATGCCTCATGTGCTGATTAAGTAGTTCACAATTCACAACAGGGAGAGCAATTGTACATGTCAGTGGATTCTGAAATTGAAGATGCTGAAGACATATATCCTAAGGACTTCATGAACATTAGAGGTAAACTGTCCCTTTAGTTTCCATTTAAGGTGGTACTCATTCTTATGCCTGAACCTTCTGTATGGAAAGTGCAGATAAATCACGAGTGCACAGTCTTCCAGCTGTGTTCATCTGGTGGCAATCTCTGTCCATGGAAGAAGCCACTGTCTTGCAAGTTAGGTACTTTAAATCAGAAAAATTTTGCTCTTATTACTAAACCCTGTAAATAGTACTAGGTCTTGAGAATAGCACTTTCGTGCATTGCTGCTAAGTATGTGCTAAGTGGTTACAAGGCCGGTGCCTATCTGGTGATGGCAAATGTTGTGATGTTATGCTGATTTAAATCATTTACTTAATTAAAGTGCACAGTTGAGTGTGTCTAAAGAACATCTGCAGGTATTGCAGACAGGTTACTGCAGGTTTAGGCCAAACATGCATCTGGTGTTCTTTCTGTTGAAGAAGCAGGAACCAGAGTTGCACTGTAATACTCCTCTGTCATTATTTAATGCTTTAGCATCCCCACTTTGCTGTTTAAATCTTGTAACTCCTCACGGCCATGTGGTTTTACACTTTGGGTTATCTGTGTAGTACTCTTTTTCCTTACCAGCATTGCCATTTTCAGTCAGAATCTTTTTAGGTGCTGTATAAAATGGGTTAATTAAAATAAATAAATAAATAAATAAATAAATAAAATCCTTCCTGTTGTTTCAGTGCCTCTTAAATTTATTTCCAGAATCAACAAAACTGTTCTGAATCAAACATGTTTCATTATCTGTGAATATTAAACATTTTTGGCATATGGAACAAGTGCTCAGATAACATATTTACATAACTTATTTGTCTGCTGCTGAAAGTCTGACCTTGTCTGGAATTTCTTGTCAGAGCCCTTATTTTTCCTCAGTATGTGTGACACGTGATATTATCATGCCTATGAATTCATCTCCATTGCATTTGCCTGCTATGGAGTGAATCAGTGCCTTTGAAACAAGACACACATATACAGTTCCTCCCTAATGTTAGAGTGAATATGCTACAGTTATCAACTAAGTAAACAAAAAAGGGTCTGTTATTTATGGTCCAGTTTGCAAATGTGAACGACTGATTAAGCATGTGTGCATAAATAAAACCATAAAAAAACAAACAAACAAAAACTGACAAGAAATATGTAAAAACTCTGACAGCGATCTTAGGAAGACTGCAGCCAAACCATCCCTTGGAACCCACATACCCCAAGGCTGATGTGAAAATCATCCATTTCAGGGAGGAACAATGCTAACAGCTTTGTGAAACATCTGACCTCTGTTCGGACTTTGATTGTGTTTCTTGCAGCTAAAATTATTGTTCCAAGTATCCTGTGTCTCACAGTGTCTTCTGCGAGCTTGCCCCCAATGTTTTTTCCATGTTCAAAGGTGGGTTTCTTTAAACTTGTTGCATGCCCTCCTGGCTAGATTCAACCTTCTCATTTGTTTTGTGACAACTTAGTTCTCTTGGCTATTACTAATAAGTGATGATGATTGATAAATCATCAGGAGGGGAGTCAGGCTTATTGGAAAAGCCTGCAAATTTTAAGACTTAATACCACAGTAAATTCCTTTGCATTAGTGCAAATCTAATACTGTCTGTGAGGAATGGGCTGAAGACATCTTCTTGCCTGTTTATTTTGTAAAATGCTAAACATTAATTATGAGATTAGTTCTCATCTTCTTACATGCAGCAACACAGCAGGGAGATTGCACTTAATGCATCATTGGAAGTGACAGCCATTTTCCTCTCATTTTTCAGTCTCATTCCTCCAAATGACTCCTTTCGTATGAACATACTTAACCCCATGCTGTCTGCCAATTTCCACTTTCCTGTGCTCGGTCCTCATCTGACCTTTCCAGTTCCCTGTTCCGAAACTGTATTTCATTTCCCTCTCCTGGATTGCCAAGTTGTGCATGTTATGAGGCTCTGGAAAAAAAAAAATAAAATAAATTAAAAAAAAATATTTGATGCATATCAAACAGGTAGTTCAGATCAAGTCTAGAAAGGTTCACTGGCTTTCAGTCCAGCAGTGAAATTTATTGTTGACAAGTATGTTCTGAAATCTTAAAATGTGTGGTAAAATAGTCAAACATCTTCATTAACACCCCAAAGACCCCAAAGAATCATAGAATCGTAGAATGTCTTTGGTTGGAAAGGACCTCAAATATCATGTAGTTCCAACCCCTTTGCCATGAGAAGGGTGGCCAACAACTAAATCAGGCCCTAGACCAGATTGCCCTGGGCCCCTTCCTAGACTTGCTAAGGTGCTGAGTGTAGCTACACATTAGCAAAAAGGGTATTGTGTGTTCCCTGAAGGTGAAGTACTCAGGCTGTGGATGTATTATTTCTGACAGAAACCCCAAACCCACTAATCCCACATCTGATGTGGTTCAGAAATGCAGATGGTGTTGCAATGATTTTGGGTTATCCTCTGTGTTCCTTGGGGACAGTATGGTGATTGGCCTCCTTGTGCTGGTGCCATCTTGCTGGACTGCCAAGCCCAGACCAGCCATATACAGAAAGTCAGAAAGGAGGGTAACTGTGGTTCATAACAAATTCAACATGTTATTCCCATCCAGCTCTATCCTATGCTAAATATGTTTTGCATACAATTTTACCTCTGAAATAGCCTCCCACCTCTTTCTTTTAAGGGCAATGTAAGCTGATATAGTTAAAAATCATTATTAAGTTATGAGTTTTCTTCTGCTCTGCAAGACCCCTTAAATATGCAGAAGTCCTATGGGAATTTCTTCCTTTTTACAGATACAGCATTCCTAAAACATGAAGTATTGCAGATGCTTTCTCAGTGGTTACATCTTGTCTCCGAGAAGAAAAAAGTCTGCAGAGTAAGCCGTAGTGTAGGCTGTAATATTTAAATGTTGTCTCTCAATCATGTTAATGAGCCTTTTAATAGGACAACAACTTTCAGTAAATTAATAAAGTTGGAGTGTGACTCGTCTCTGAATGTGTGGCCATTGATGTGTAGGGAAGTTGGCATAAGGGATGGTTTGCTTTTCTGTGTGATTATGGATTAGGAATAATGCTAGCCACTGCAGACATATGGTGAATTTTGGAGACCTGATATGCATTTATAGAGTTCAGGCTTTTGTCTCCTTGTGTTTATGCATGTTACATTGAATAGAACAGTGGAATATATATATATATGTATGTTTATCAGCAGATAGTCATTTTCAGTTCCTTAGATTTTTGATATATAGATAAAACTCTTCTTTAACGTCACCACTGCTGAAATTGGATCTGATTAGGTGTTGAAAGGTGTTGAAAGACTCAGAATCACCTCTCTCTCTTGAAAATTACAGATGGGTTTCTGGCATCCACAGCCGTTCAGGAATGCAAGTGAGATCTGAATGAAGTCTGTGCATTTTGTCACTCTGCAGTTCTGTCAGGCTTCCTTTTACCTTGGAGCTGTGCAGTTTAACAAAAGTGCCTTTGGGCTTGAAATAAAACTAGAAAAAAGTAATACATGAGATGCACTGATTAAGAATGAGAATAAGAATGGCCTTACATAAGAAAAACCTGATTAAAAAACAAAAAACTGTCAGAAAAATCTTGTAGGGGAAAATGTTACTTTTGTTCTTGATGCTGGAGATGTGACTGTTCTGACAGTATACCAAGCTACAAATGGTTTTATAGAGGATTTGAAACAGATGAATGCTTTCTGGAAAACAGAATATAACAGCCTCCAGCAAAGACTGTTCTGACCCAGCTCCTTAGAAGTCCCTCCTTGGAAAGCAGCAGGGGATTCCTGCTGGGTACCCCACTCAGGGCAAGGGTTTTATTTCTCAAGCAGCCATCTCAGTGTGGTATTTAGGACAGTCTCCATTCTGTCCCTGTTTATTGCTGTTTGTTTGTATTAGGAGTTGAATGTTGATTTTTTTCTCTGTGACTACTGTATAGTCCTTGCACTGAGTGCAGATAGAACATGCATCTCTTTGCACAACCCCTGCTCTGCTTCAGCTCCTTCCTTACTCCCACTTCTGCTGTTTCTGTGAAATATTATAACCCAGGGAAGATCATTTTGCTGGTAATCCTCTTCTGCTTTTAGACTGTCAGGACAACATGAGATTTTCCAAAAAGCCCTAGTACGTCACGTACTTAGTAACTCCAAGACTTTGTCAGGGGCTGGGTATGTACTCTAAGACCTGCGCAGTTCTTGCTTCTGTAAATGATAAGCATTTGCTCATGCAAAGCTGTTAAAAGAAAAATTCTGTTTTTTTGTTTTTTTTTTTACATGTATATTTATATATATATTAGATTATGAAACTGGTCACAAGAATTAAAACAGGTGTCTAGAGTAGTATCTTGTTTTGACAAGAAGCTTAAACATGGGCATTCCTATTTGTATTTTAGAATTCAGTCTCAGCATAACGGGAGCAGGAGCTTTGCCCAAAGCTTCTCTAATAACCTGTTTTTTTGGAGCTGAATCTTACACTGGTGACAGAGTTTAATGAAAAGTTACGATGCTTACCTTTGTCCGACTGCTTGACTGAACCTTCCCTTTATTCAAATAAAAACTGAGGAAATAAGAGCTGATGTGAAATGTGACTGACAGCCATCCTGAGCAAAACAATCAAACAAATGTAGCTTGTCCTTTGAGAAGGCTAGATTTCACCCTAACTTGCATGATCCACTCATTTCAAAGAATTTTGTTACTTTTTTCTTTATTCAGTGGCTCTGGTATTTCTAAGAATACTTAGAGAAACAGAGAACTTCTCAGCTGCGTTGCATCATTTCATTTTCACTGGCCGTAATATATGCTGATAGATTGCACATCAGTGAGGCCTATCTTTGGCTACGAAAACAGGCTTTTAGTGAGCCACTGCTCTGTTCCAGAGCATCACAGGTGACAGGAGATGTCACAGGTGATGTTTGGCCCTGCATGTGTCTCTCCCAGCATGGTCCGACATGCTGAATTTAATAGTTGCCTTGTGCAGGATTACTGCAGAGTTGGCAGAGAGGATAGGATGCTTCCATTTTCAGATTTAGTCCTCTGGAGGAGGCTTCCTCTGTGTCAACTAAAGTGTTTTAAAAAGATTGAGGTTGTCCAAGCTTCAGTTTTACAAAATATAGTCATTTACAAAAGGAGGGACCAGATTTATGTTGCTTCATGCCAGATCATGCCTTTCTGTCTTCGGAGATATTTCTGCTTTAGTTTATTCTTACATTTTGTTTATACAGGATGTAAAGCAGGACTATTTAAAGACTGGGATAGTGTAGAAGCTCATACTGTTCTCTCTGTATCTCTTATGTGAATCTGTCCAAATCTCTGGTAATTCCAGCTTTCAAGAAAAAGTAGCAGGTACTGAGTAGATCTGGACTCTTTGCTGTTCTTGATTTAACATAAACTTTCTGGTTGATCTGAATCCAATTCCCATGTGAAAGTTCAAAGAAAATAGAAGTCAGCGTGCCTTGTGCATCTCTTATGTACAATAAATAAAGAAATATTATTCTAAATGACTTGGATAAGTGGAGAACATTTTAGTCTTAATTTTCAGTTGATCCCAAGAAACTATAAACACTGGATAGTTCTTTGTGTATGTATCTAATGGGAATGTAAGAACAGATTATCTAAAGACAGGTTGTGAGTACATAGTTCAAAGAACAGATTTTGAAGTGTTTGTGGGCCAGAGGAGCAGGAAAGCTGTATCCCACCAAGGGACTTGGCCATCGCATGTCTGGTAGACAGTGTTTAAAATGTAGATAAGGTTTTCTTTATCTTTTGGCGACACTTTGGCTAACTTGGCTAAAAAATGGCTCTGCAGAATGTGACTCAGAGCATGCAGCAACTTAATATCTGTAAAAAAAATGTTATTTTTTTTCTTTCTAACACATTTATGATTTAAGTAAGATAAAAGTTTTTATGCTCAGAGTGGAGCATGTGGGGAAGTCAGCAACAGGATATGCAGGAATATCACTTGGTGTCTTTTAGAAAAATCTCACACAGCTTTTAAAGATGGAGGCAGGGGAATTTGCTGACATTTTATTTTCATGGTATTAAATTCCAATGGATTTTCTCCAGTGAATATTCATAACTAGCAGAAAGTAAGAATGTTTTTCTCATGCAAGGTTATCTTGATTGGAGATCATTTGTATCAAACATTATTGTACTGCACTTGCTTCATTTCTTTTTCTGGATAAGTGGGGAAGTTAAAAATGCAATATATGAATATATTTTCATTATCTTTGTACTACTTATGCTGAAGATAGGGGAGCAGATTTGGTGGCCAGGATTATGCAGTTACACAAGTATTTCCATTAGCTCATTTGTTCAGATAAAAACTGAAACAGTCACGGTGGCCAAGGCACAAAGTAATACAAGAAATGTAATACACAGAGTAACACAATTGACTTAAAATTGTATGTGGGTTATTCCTCTCTTTTGCCTCTTAATAAGCATCCAGACATCCAGCTCGGATGGAGGTACCTTCTTTGGACGGGTTAATTCCACCTTCTTGTGACATTTATTTCAATTCAGAATAATAACTGAGTACATTTGTGCTTGCAGGTTGGTCAGGACAAAGGCAGCTGCTCTTTTCACCGGAATCGCAACCCGTGTGTTGTTCCCCAAGAGAATGAAAATATTTTCCACACTATATTTGCTTTTTTCACGAAGTCTGGCAGAAAAGTATTGGTAAGAAAGTCCATCTAAAATAAATAGACCTGTGGTGTATCTTACTGAAAGTTTTGCATGGATCAGCCCGAGGAACTCAAGCAGAGAGCTGACCATCAAGCAGCTTTTTGATGTATGTAGATTAATATTGATACGGGGATACCTATTAAACCTGTGGAGATACCTAGTGATTTCAGTTTTCTGATTTTTAAATGGCTAGAATTAAGGGAGCTACCTGAAATGACAGCATGCATGTGAGAGTCCTTGCTCATGTGAGTGGAACAGGAGGGCCTTGGGCAAACAGAGCCTGAATTTTGGACCCTGAATTTCATTTTCTTGCATTAATGCAGGATTTACTACCTTGTTGTATTCAGATCTTGAAAACTGCTGCTATTTTGGCATAGGAAAACTGGCTTTTAGCAACTTACTGTGCCTCTTAGTCAGCTGGAGTGTTTACAGTTACGCAGTTTTCAGTGAATTATCTACTCCCTTGCCTAACAGCTTTTCCCATATTTTCTGTAGGACTGTGAAAGACCAGGCAGGTCCTGCTTAATTATACGCTGCAACTTGAGTTCACTAGCAAAAGCAGAGTCCAGTGAAATAAGTATTTACACACTGCTGAACACTGAGATACTGAAGAAGGTAGGAGCCGCATTTGTCATCTGTCTTAAATACCATTTGAAGCATGGTTATATGCATTAATAGACACAAAACTTGCATTATTCCCTCTGTTTACTAGTGTGTTACAAAAAAAGAAATCACGGTGTCAAAGAAAGCAGATCTATTTATCAACAGCGTGCCTGGAGGTGTTAATCCTAGTTCTTACCCATTACCCATTAAGACAGAAATAAATGAAGTTTAGAAATTTATACATTGAGAAACAACAAATGAAGCCCCCTAATTGTATGCATGGTGGTAAGAGACTTCTGAAAGTGGAATTGATTTCTGAAAGTTCTCATTCTGAAAACTGAGAAATAGACTAAGTGCATGTAAACTGTGACAAACTATCATTCCTTCCATGTAAACAGAGATGTGGCAGTTTTTTGTAATTTTTTACTTCAAATGATTATTATTCAAAGAAGATGCATTGCAACCGTGTTAATGCTGAGCCTGACATTTGTGACAAGAAACAAATGGTTGCAAGCTGACTCTTGTCTTCTCTGAAGTCACTAAATGAAATAGCAAATACATTAATTTTCTAAATTCTTCCTAGTTTCCTATACTTAAAAAAAAAAAAAAAAAAAAAAAAAAAAAAGATGACTTTGTAGATATGACAAGATGCTGTAAAGTTGCAAGTATGCAGGATAATCAGAAGAGAAAATTGATAACATGATCCTACTAAAATAAACCTGCATTTGAGAAGTGCTTGATTAAAAATATTGAAGAGAGCCCTTATTAGAGATCAGTTCCTAAAGTAACAGTAGCTCTGAGCCTTTCTAGCTAAAATCATTTGTATCTGCTAATGTATGTCCATGTTTGAAAACAGAAGTTATAAGAAAGGCCAGAAGTTTCAGGTTACTTGAATATAGAAAAGCTAAAATATGTTAGCATGTAACTGAGTACCTTAAAATGTCCTTCTGGGGAATTCTATCCAGGCAATAGCCAGGATTCATCCTGCCTCTGTAAGACAAGACATTCAGAGCTTACACAAGTCTTTGGGTCAGTATCACTAATACTTGCCATTTGCTACCTTTCACCTAGCTTCCCCAGCACAAATGGCATAAGAATGACTAAGATATGAATTAGAATTGCTTATTAGATGCAAGTAGTAAAATATAGGAGAAATAATATGCTAGTAAGGGAAGATGTACAATGAACATTAAAGATATTTGAAGTGCACAGATTCAATTAATTGTGCAGTCTTCTTTGTGGCTTATACTTGAGTCTGACCCAGCTTTCATGTGTGTGTTTTTTCTGTTCATTTGAAAAATAAAAAGGTTTCTTCCTTAATGGTTAATATTGAGATTGTCTACAGTGATTGGTTAGGTTCTATGTCTTCTGCTTTTGTGGTAAATGTGGTAAACAAAAACAAACAAAAAACACAAACAGCTAAATACAGTTTGTATTTAAAGTTCAAATATAAGTGAACGCTGTGTTTGAGGTCCAACATACTTGATTTTATTTTAATGTGAGGGAATGTGCTTGCTTTTATCTATCTACGTTATGAGTGTAAAGTGTATTTTTTTCAACAGACTTTCAAACAGGATAGTACTTTGCTTGCAACCTCACCTACACTATGCATTATCAAGCTGTATTTATCACACTGCCAAATGTTTCAAATGTTTGATGTTTTGCTTTTGAGGTCTTTTGGTGTTTTGTTTATTTTCCCAACCACAAATCCAGTTCTTTATGTTTTCACTTTTCAGGACATTTCATCGGTTATCCAGTTTGTCACAAGGGCGAGGGTGCAGGTGGACCCTGACCTCCGGGTTGTGGAAGTGCCCAATGGGAGTCCAGAAGAAAAGACAGTAAGTAAATGAACATGAAGAGAAATGCTTCCTGTTCATGGTAGGTTTGTTACGAGAGCAATGCAAACTGAAATATGTGGCTGGACTAGCTTGGCTAGCTGGTGAGAGTTCCCAGGCTGTTTAGCTAGACTAGCAGGGCAGTTAAACCTTGCTTCTGTGGTTTTGCTCACTGTGATAACCATGTTGTTGTAAATGGTCTTCTGTGGTGCAGGAGAATCTGTGTTGTATTAGCTTAAGTCATGATAGGTTTTGAAGAATTCATGCCAAAATTAGGTTTAGCTTCCTACTCCGAGGTTGATATCTGTTCTCATTTATTTCCCTTGAAAAGCTAAGAGTCCTGTAACTCCAGCAAGGTCTTTTCAGATGTGCCTATACGAAATATTTAGATGTGTTAGTGATATTTTTGGTAGTTAAAATGGGTAAGCTTACACAGACTGATTTAACTGTTTGTTTACACTGAGCTGGGGGAATTCATGTCCAACCTGAAACCTCATTTTCTGTTTATCTTCATGAAGCTGGATGGAAAATTGAAGGGGAAATATTAGTTCATGGTGAATTCACAATTATAGATTTGGCTGTAGGTCAAGTTCTGTAGGACTGAAACTATAGAACCAAAACTAGGTCCGTGTTTACTGTTGCTGAAAAAGGAAGGTGCTGTGTTTGGCTTCCAGCTACCAAGTTGTCTAATGCAAGAAGATTAGACAGGATGCCATACTCAAATTCAGCTTTCTCTTTGCCTAGTGAAATTTTGTTGTGTCATTTCCTATTTCTATCTCACATGAGGATCAATCTCTATTTCTCCTCTTGCTGTGTATTCTTGGAACATGATCTAGATCCTTTTTCTCAGTTATCCTCTTACTCTTAGTGACCACAATACCATCAATCCATGCAACCATTCTCTTACTGGCTTCATTTCAGTGAGTGCTGTTGTGGTTTTAGTATAGGAATATTGAGTTCAAAGCACTTTTGGAAGAGACAGACATCACACATTAAGGTACTCTTCTAGGAGATACTGGATTTGAAACCCCAGAGGCAAAGAAACACTTGAACCTACATCTACTACCTTCAGACAGAGAGCAGAGATCTTCTACAGGGTCCACTTTCTCTATCATCATTTAATTTTATTAGAATTGTCAAGAAAAAAAAAGGTCATTTACATCACAGGACTCATTTTCTGTTTTATTTTCTGTGTCACTTTTCTGGAACATCCTAAAGAACATTAGAAAAAATAGACTTGGCAGCTGAACTGAAAAATATAGCCTGTCTTCCCTGGGAACGTTCCTTACAAATGACCTGCAGCCCTGACTGTTAATACATTGCTAGATATCTCTAATTCTGCAGCTAGCACAGAGTTTATCTTGAAACTTTATGTCAAGAAATCATTGGTAACTGAAGTACCACCTGACTGTGATACTCATGCCCCAGCTGAAATGGGAGAAGCCAGGATCTCTCTGCCAGGTATTTTAACCCGTAAATGACTTCAGAATGTCAAAATGATAGGCACAATATATAGGATTACTATTTAACATTCAAAATTAGGAAACGCTTATATCAAGGAATGCAAGCTCCACTGTACTTCGCTGTTATATAATGATTAAAGGAAAAAACAAACAACAACAAACCCCAACAACACTACGACACAATGCTGTCCTTTTCTTGTTCCTGGAAAACCTTTCATCAAGCCTTGAATTGCAGTGATTGTGAAGTATAGTGTGTGTGCTGGGAAGCTACCTTAATCTTCAAACAGGAGTTGGCTCTTAGTTCCTGGGAAGCCCAAGCTGCAAAGGAGCATGAATTGCATGTTGTAGCCATGTAACATCAGTTTATAATTTCAAGTCTTTTCTATTGTGAGTTCTATTTGCTTTCTCCTTTACGCTTTTTCCATATGTCTGTTGGCTTGTCTGTTGCTGTATGTTTTGCATAAGGTCACATTAAGGGAAAAAAATTAGACATGTGGTTTGGCTCAAGGTATTCATTTTTTCCCTGCTCTCTTTTCTTGTGGAATGCAGAAGGGAACAACAGTTGTTACAAGCCACAACTATTGTGCTGGAAGTGGAGACAGAAGAGATAAAATATATTTGTTCATACTCCTCCCTTCCGTTTTAAAATCCCAATATATTTTCTTTTCACTGACCACAGACCGCTGTACCATATCCGTTTGCGAAGTAGCTCCTGAATGGCTGGGCATGGACTACCTTTGAGTCTATTTATTGAAGTGTTCACTAACAGCGAAACATATTTTCTTAGGCATTTTATTGTGGTAAATCTGAAAAGGTCTTTGCAATCTACAAATAAATACAGACAGTACTTGCAGAGTGACCTACATTTCTGTAAGACCAAGCAGTCTTTGAAATTTAATTTTCAGAAATTATTTCTGTTGACTTGGATACATTTTGATGTGACTGGGTATGATAGGTTTTCTTTCTCTAGTTACAATGTGATAGGGAGACAATTACATCTGGTTCTGGGCCTCATGATATAGGTGCATAAAATTAATTTAGTCTGGATAAACAAAGAGAAATACATTACTAATTTCTAACCAAATACTTCTGAGCTATATTTCTTGCCATTCTGAGTCCCAGTGCATCAGGATGTCCCTGCACTTCTAAGAACTTAAGCACTGTATGAGGTTGAGATATTTGTGGCATTCCTGCTCAATTGTTTTTAAGTTTGTGCCTGCATACTTTATGGAAATAGGGCACCACAAGGAAAAAAAGAAAAAAAAAATTAATTTGTTCATTAAGACCAGAATATAACAACTCAGAATACAACAAGTGGTTAACACAGATAGAACTTGCCCTTGTCCATTCTCATCCAGTGTTTCAGATACAGTAGGCCAATTACATTCCATAAAACATGTTTGACAATTGAGCTACTTCCAGCTGCATGGCAAACTAAGCTACCTCCCAGGCTTCCCATAACTACAGCATGAAGTGCAAAAGATAAATATGAAACTAAAGCTCCTCATACATTGTCAAGTCAGCTGTGTTTTTCATGGCCTTTTCCTGGCAACTGGTCAGTCTGAAAACAAGTCTATATTACTCTCCGTGTTTTATGACCATTGCACATGTTTTCCTCAGACTAGACGTCTGCTGCCCCAGTCACGCTCTCAGCTGCTGCCAGGCCTATTAATCTAGGTTTTAGAACCGTTGCTTCTGCTTCTTTTTGAGGGACAAAATGCAGATTCAGTATGTGATTTCACCACTGAATACATAAATAAAAGAATGACTAAAAGGACGTGATAAGTAAAAAGGTTTATTATTAAAATGTTTTATTTCCAGAATCATTAAATAAATCATTAAATAAATAAAGACATAACAAGACAAATAAATAAAAGGACATGAGAATGGAGAACGTTTATCACTCTAAAACCTTTCCAGAGCTGTCTGTCTATGAGCTCTCAATTTATCAGCCTGTAACTGGCGCTGCAGTCCATGCTGTCCACAGTGGGTCTTAAATTAGGGGGCTGGCCCACCCCCTGCCTGTACCCTTCGAGAGCTATAGGTGCAGTTGGGGCAGGATGGGGCTGCCCGTGTGGTAGCATTAGCATGGCTGCTGTTAGCAGGGCCATGGGAAGAGGTAAGGAGAGCCCAAGGAGCCTACTGCTCTGGTACCTGTGAGTGCTGGGGAAGCTCCCGCTGTGGTGGGCCAGTTGTAAACCTGGGTCCCATGTGAGGTGGAGAAGCAGAAGTGGCAGACAGGATCTGGCTGCTGCTCAGTGGCAGCAGGGAGTGGGCTAGAGCCTGGCACATTTCCCTCTGTGCTGCTGCAGCAGGGTCTGGCAGGGCTGGAGCAGCACTGGTTTGGGTGGTGGCTTTCTTAAGGTGATTGAATGGCAGGGGCCCCATGGGTGCTACTGTCTCTGTGACATCATCTTTGGAACTGCCAGCAGGGCTGGGCACCTGGTCTGCTTCTCAGGTGGCTATCATTCAGGGAGCTGCATGGCAGGGGCAGCCACCTCATGTCTCCTCAGGGTAACTCTTCACTGGCAGTGTTCAAGCAGTTGTGGATCATCTCTGGAAGCATGGGTGAGAGTAGAAAAGTAAGTGAAAAACTCATAGGAGAAGAATTAGTTGCTATCTATTTGGAGTGAAAGACAAGATACACAAAGACTTAACTGCTGTAGATGAGCATGGGTATTTAAAAGGTCATTCAGTCAATTTAATACTATAGCTTAGGCTGACTAAAACAAGATATGTTGCAAATATATTGAAATAAATATCATCATATCCTGATGTATTTATCTTTTCATGCCATGGATTTAGACTTAGATATGACCCAGACAATTTTATCCATATTTCTGCAATGCTACCTCTGACATATCCAGAAACAAACACAGAAAGAAATGAAGATCAGAACATTTACTGTCATCTTCATCTCCTCTGTTACCAAGGCATATTTTCTTGGAACTTCCATTCCTCCCACCAGAATACTGTAAGGGTTGGTTTCTGTGTGGAGCAAATTATGTACCTTCCCATAAGCAGCAAAATTTCATCTGCCAGAAATTCAGGAGAACTTTTGCAGTCACACTGTACTTTGCTGAATTCATACAGATTAAGTTGATGAATGAAGCGCTTCCTATTTTCAGTCTGAAAAGCTCTTGAAGGTTCTTTTCCTTTCCAGTACTTCAAACTTAAACTTTTCTTCATTGATGACAATGCATTTTTCACCACGACCCCACCATATCATCTTAAATTCATCACTTTCAACCACAGAGTTTCTGTGGAAAGATAAGTTCTGAGGAGATGCTGGCCTTGCTCTCCTCAGAAGGAGTGTGAGGTGAGGTAACTGTTTTATTTCCTCTTCATCAGAAAAAGTTAGTGAATCCTTTTCTTCTTTTATCCGTGCTGCAGCAGCATCCCAAGCTGTTCCTTAATGCTAACCTAGAGGATCAGGAGAATGGGAGCATGAGGACTCAGCCAGCTTCTCTGGCTCAGAAACAGAAGATATTTCTGATTCAGGTGGCTCAATTTTAATTTTTCTTATCTCAGTTTGACAGAAGTTCTCACACAGAGGCATTTCTGCAATGAGCCATTTTTTTGCCCTGCCAGCTGGCAAGCGAAATCCAGCAGTACTGTCTGAGGGTTCCATTGAGAGATGCTCAAATGTCACCATGACACCCATGTGTCATCACAGTGACATCTCTGTGTGGCTCCCAAGGCCTGGCAGGCTGGAGCAGCCAGAGCAGGTGTTAGTGATCAGCACTTGTTGCTGGTCCTGCACAGAGCCGTGAGTGTTTGCACTTGAGTCAAGAAGCAAATAAAACTGTTTTTAATGGGGATCAGTCCTCACGTAAACCCTGATTTCTCTTCCCTGTGTGGTCCACTTCTGGTTTCCCGAAGCAATGTTAACAAAAGAAAATAGCAATCACTCCCCACTTTGTCATCATTTTTTGCAAATGCTCTGCGATTTCGATAGCAAGGCTTCTGCAAGGCAGTAGCTGTGTAACCAGGTGGTGCTCTGCAATGTCAGCGGTCTCCCAGAAGTTGCTCTGGAGGTCCAACTAGAAAAAACTACTAAGTATATTTTGCTGATGGCATAAACAGGAGATGTGCAAATCCTCTTTTTTTCCTATGCTTTTACTGGGTATTTAGAAATACAGAAAGCAAGCTAAGAAAATCAGTGATGTTCTTTAAGCCTTTTAAGCCACAACCCTCTCTACAGAATCAAGTGCTTAATCTGTCAAGGGAAGGCTTGGTCTGGAGATGGTGTCTGGATGCAGGACACGAGTGTATGTCAAGTCTGAGGACGACACTAAGCTGGAGAAGCTGTTAACTCTCTCAAGGGCAGAGAGGCCTTGCAGAGATCTTGACAAATGTGAGGGCTGGGCAGCCACTAAGTGCATGAAGGTGTACAAGAACAAGTGCCAAATTCTGCACATGGGGTGGTGCAACCCAGGCCATGTGTACAGATTTTGGGGACAAGAGGCAGGAGAGCCACCCCATTGAAAGGGATCTGGGAGTCCTGCTTGGCATCAAGTTGAACCTGAGCCAGCAGCATGCCCTGGCAGCCCAAAGGGCCAACCATACCCAGGGGTGGTGCATCAGGCCCACACTGCCAGCCCAGCCAGGGAAGGGCTTGTCCTTCATTGCTTTGTGCTGTGCAGCCTCACCTCCAGCACTGGGTGCACTTTGGGTGCCACACTATAAGAAGAACATAAAAATGTGAGAGAGCATCTAAGGGAGGGCTAAAACTCATGTCTGTGTCTGCATGTTAATGCAAGCGGCTTTTGAAGGCCTGAGTTGGATTAGGAAATAACATATGCAACATCCCTGCTCTTTTCCAAACCACAAAGCTGTGAACAGAGTATTTTTTCTATGCTTGCCAATTGGTTCCAGACTAATAGAAGAAATTAAACTGATAAGAAGTTGTTGTTTCTCTATGCTGTCTTAGTTACGATTGCTTGAGCTGTGACTGTGAACTGTGATTACAGCCAAGCTATTCTACCTTCAAACTGCAGGGATGATGTATGATTTGACCTCTGCAGCTATTCCTTACTCTGTGTTTTGGCAGCATGAAGTACAGTTCTGTTGTGCTGAAGATTGTTTTAAATTAATATTTAATCTCCAAGTAGTGAAGAGAAGGCACCACCCCATCATGCATCCAGTGACTGCTTAAAGGTCTCCTTTCATGAAAGATGGCAATACCTAGTATGTTAAGAGGTTTTTATCTTCCTTTTAGTATCCTAAAGAAAATAACATCAGTGCTTTATCATCTAAAAACTAGTCATCTGAGTTGTCTCTGAAAGATGGATGCTACCCATAGCTTCAATGAGAAATGGTTTGCCACTGCAGATCATCTTTCCAAGCTGGCTCAGAAATCCGAGGAAGGCACAAGATTCGTCTTTGATCTCTCTGTCTGGTATTTCCCTTGTATGAGTCTTGGCTCTGAGGGAAACTCTGCTTCCCAGGAAACTTTCTGAGATATCTTGAAAGGCCTGACAAAGGCTTTGTGCTGATGTATGAAGTGCTGAGCTGATTCTTTTTCTCAGAGAGCTAGTCCATGTTTGAGAGCTATTTTGAGCTGTTTTCATACTAGTTATGGGAACATGCTTGGAAAATGGTGTCTGTATATTATCATTCCTGACTATTTGTTATGTTTTCATGTCTTGTTGTCACAAAATAACTGATAGTATCTCATTGATACAAAAAACTATTGAATGTGAATCATCTGTATTCAAATTCTACCTCCAGAAATGCTGTGGTATTAATCAACATCAGTCTGTGAAACTGAGATGAAGGAGGATTTAGGTATTTATTGGAGCACCATGACAAAATATAGACCTATCCACTTGTGGTTTTCTATCATCTGTGCCTTCAGTTTTTGTGGATGTTCACTGAGGCTGGCTATCCTTATGAAAACAGAGAAATGTCCATTAGAAGGATCTCCAAGAGGTCATCCTGTCACACATCTTTCTCAAATCAGGACTGTTTTTCCACACCAGCTCAAGACTTCCTTGGTTTTGCCTGAGCCTTGGAAACCTTCAAGGATGGAGAACTCAGGGCTGTGCTGCAGCATTTTTGTAATGCCTTGGTGGAGCATGCATATGGCTTGCATATTCTCTTTGCTGTCTCATATGCAGTGCTGTTTGAACGGTGAGGGGTTGCATTTTGTGGGTCTTTCGTGGCTCTTTTATGATGAGTTATCTGGGGTTGCATAAGCATATCTATCTCTAATTTCTTGATTTCACACATTTTTAACTATAGGCTCTTTAGTTTCTTTGTTTGATGGATTATCAGTTTTTAACTATGAAAGGCTGATTTAACAATTACTATCTGTGAAAGGGTTTGGCATTATTAAGCAAAGATGATGAAAGTGGTTTGTGAAGGAGGAAGGAAAATTCACCTATTTAATTTCCAAACCAAACCAAGATAGGCAAAGCCAGATTAGGCAAACATGCTACCTTTAAAAAAGGCTACTTCTCCATTTTTGCTTGATATTAAGTTGCAAAATTTAAATAAGATGTGAGCCACTACTTGAGAGAACTGCTTTTGAGTTTTCCACTGAGAAACCGGTTTTGATTGAAACAAGAGACTGGAAATTCCCATTGTGATTACATTTGATGTAATTCATTCCCATTTTCTTCTTAAAGCAGGCAGCTAAGGAAAGCACTTTATGGGATCTATTTTTCTCTTCCATATATGCTATACAAAAGGAGAGAACAGCAGGTGTTCCCAGAAGAGACTATGATCGCACACTCCCTTCTTTCATTCCCATAGTGTGTCTTGTGAAGCACAGCAGAAACTGTCCGTATTCAGTGGGAATATATGCGAGTAGTCCCATTCTTTTTCGTGGAAAAAAGGTTCGCAGGCTCAGCATTTCACTGAAGTATTGCAGTGTCTTGTGGAGCTGGGAACATGGTAAGACAAGCTGTGCAGGATGGCAACCCAATCTCTACCACTTCAAGACCTGCTGGTTTTCTTGCAAAGCTTTGTGCACCTATGGTGGCTTAGCACTAGAAGAAGCTCACTGTCAGGAGCAGGATGGAGAAGCAGGCAAATTAAGGGTTTTTTTTGAGTGGAAGTGGATATACTCTATCCTTAGTGGGAGCTGATGTCACGTGACTACTCAGATTCCATTTGAAGCTTTCAGTCTCTTGTGGGGGGCTAAAATAAATAAATAAATCAATAAAAGGAAAGCATGAAATTAAGAGCACATTCCATATTTGTTTGATGGATGAAATATGATCAGTCAGGCCACCATGAAGTGTATTTCATAAGATGAGTACAAGAGAAAGCAATACAGCTTCCAATCATAAAAAGATCTTTTTCTAATTGCTTTGTAGGTGGTCTTTGAAGCTTTACACAATCTGGAGCCTCGTGGGTATGTTGTTGGATGGATCATTGCCATCAGTTTGCTGGTGGGAATTCTCATCTTCCTGTTGCTGGCTGTGCTCTTATGGAAGGTAAGGTAACAGATGCAATATAAACATTGAGGATGGTCCCAGGAAAAAAGCTTTAATTTTTCTGTGCATTTAATGTTTGTTTGCTCAAAGAATTAAATAATTGTCCACTCCATTACAGAAGCTGTTCAGCCAACAAGAATATTTAATGTCCAGGTTTTTATGAGGGACAGTCTAAGACTCCTGATGTAGAGAAGTGGAAAAATGGATTCTCTGGGCTTGGATATTGAAAAATAAAACCTTCACTACTTTTTCAGGAGGATCCCTCATGAAACCTGCTTTCTCACACTTAGATAATTGGCACATTTTTCTGATGCCCAAGACTTGCTGATTTCATAAAGGATTCTTCAGGTCAATCTTTCTGAACCAGCTAAAAGATTGGGTGCATGCATAACACAAAACACTTGGTAGCTACTGCTTTCAAGAAGTAAAGGCCTGGGAAAGAACAAAAACTGTAGGTCTCTTGGAATTCCAGGTGGGTAAAATGCATTGCTTGAACAAAAGGCACCAGGACCTGTTAAAAGCCAACCTTCACACCATCTTTGATAAGATAAAATTCTTGTACCCAGACACAGTTATGTAGTAACACTGGGCTGCTGCTGACAGTCAGCAGCAGCCATCTGGTGTTGGTAAGTAAGTAGGGTTAGGAACTTCAAGTGTTTTCATTCCTCTGTTCCCTTTTACCAATCCATAAATTTCAGAGGCCATGGTCAAGGTCAGGGACAGTCTTTGAGAGAAGTAAATCTTGAATGCACACATGGGAACTAGTCCAACCTGAGTTTGCTTTCCATGGCGAAGGGCCAGCAGCCTGCCTCACACTGCTGAGCAGCACATGTACTGCAAGCTCTGCTCAGTGGCTGTGTGGGGACTGGAGGCCGTAGCTATACTGGGCTGTACAAGGACGTGTCTCTTGTGCATGGCCGTAAAAGGGATTTACAGACCTGGGCCAAAAACAGGCAGTGAGATTCTGGCAGTAGATTATACAAGTGTTTGTGTAGCTATGTTTTAGATTGTGCATCTGCTTTGTAGCATTATGTAGATTTTATGTGGACTATAGATTTTAAGCATTTTTATGTTCAGCTTTGAAGATTTTTACACTGATACCGGCCAGGTCAAAATAGAAAGTGCTTTTCATTTGGAAAACAGTGTTTGACCATATTGTTGAATACCTTAAAACTTCTGTTTTTCTGACATTTGGGAAATGCTTTTGCTTTCTGTGGCAAAAAGATCATAAAAAATTTAGTTAAGATGTCAGAATGAGAACAGGAAAATGTGGAATTGGATGAGGTTCAGGGTTTGCATCCTGGTGACATTTTTGAAGAAGGTCTTACTGCTGATGATACCTCTATGACTCATTTTGTTTTGCTGGTTTCCTGAAGATAGAAATGTACTTAGCAAGCTGTTAGAAAATGGGCAAGGTGAAAGGAGATGCAGCTCACACCTTGAGGCTTTACAAGAATCTGATGCAAGTTCTCTTGTTGGTCGATACTAGGATGTATACACTGCTTTGTTTTCTGGCATAATCTTGAAACTCAAGCCTTCTTGCATGTTACTGGAATCAGTTAAGAATACATGAAGAAATTGCCATTTTGCTATATGAAAGCTTTGAGGGAAATACTGAATAGCAGCCACAAATAATTAGAATTAATTACAGGCTTAAATACAGCCCTTTCTTTATGCAGGAAGCAATGGTGGAGCAAAGTAAGGTGAGATGGTACCAACAGTCCTATAGCAGAGATGACAGTAATAGCAAGGCTTCATCAACTGCACACCAGTGTTTCATCCACTGAATTTTATGATTGCTTAAGGAACAAATAACTTACTGTTTTGTTTTAATGAAAAGTGATTGAAAGTTTGGAGTTTCTGGTACCAGCCAGACCATTTAAATCTTAGTTTGGATCTTTGGATCCTAAAATATATGTAAGTAATACTTTACACTCACTGATTTCTATGTTTATTAAAGTTACTGACAGTTTTAAAGTTGTCTGAGATAAAAACTGACATGGGAAAGTTGTCATCCTAAGAGGAATCTTAATTAACTGTAAATATTTGATAAGCAAAATGGGCCAAGTGTATTCTAGAGTCATGCCTAAATTTTGCATGTGAAAAAGTCCATGATTATATGTATGTGTGTGTATGTGCGTGGGTGTGTGTGGGTGTGTGTGGGTGTGCCTAAAATATATTAGAACTGAAGTTTTGGGGGTTTGTTGTTCGTTTTTTTTTTAACTGTGGAGTGAAAAAATAGCTGTGAATTAGTTGGAGATTTGGACATTGCAGAATTGCTAGCAATAGCTAGAAATGACACAAGTTTTTAGGACTAGAGCATAAATTAAATTTTATTTTTATTAAGAAAATAGCTAGTTAAGCTGTGGTCCTGAAACGTGACTTTTCACACCAAACAGAGCCAGAGAACCGCATTATCAGGGAGCTGTGTTCTGGTAGCAGTGCCTGTGTCATGGCCTGGTAGGGAAGGGACGTTCTTGTTGTGTGTTTGGTTGGACCTCAGGTGTCATAACACAACAGGCAAGTTCTTGAACACAACAACATTTTGCAGACAGACTTCACTGAAAGCTTATTTATCCATATGCATAGCATGAGCTTGATTGGTGTTTGACTGGTATTACTTCTCTACTTGTTTATTTTAGTACTTGGTGTAGACACCACATTTCTTCTGGTTTAAGTGTGTACAGATTCAGATGGACTGAGCAGCTTCCTCTGTCTTCCAGGAGATGCCATGCATAATGCAGACTGGCAAGAATTACCTCATTTTTGCACATTTTGTTGGATAGCCCCATTTTAATCCCAACTCTTTTGGCTATTTATTCCTGCTCAACTGATCTGGATGCTTCTGTACAGGCATCCATGGGAATGAGTCCTTGCTCCTTCTGCTTTGTCCTCAGTGCATCTCATGCTCCCTGCTCATGTCTTGCCCTTGGTCTCCCAAACATGAGAGGAGCTGGAGGGGTTCTTACGCTGATACCAACAATAATACGTTTTGTTTTTTACCCACGGAGGTTGGCTTGAGCCTCTTTGGTGGCTTCTGGATGCTTCTGGAGAGTAGAGCATAGGAGGAGGCTGCTTTGCTTCAGGACAACTACCCATGTGCTGAGTGAACCCAGGGTTTCATAAGCACTGGCAGCTTCAGAAGAGAAAAAAAGGCGGCTAGATTATTTTGGGGACTGCTGTTTCACACACTGCTCCCTCAATAGTTAGGGCTGCAGCCATACATGAGAACAAGAACCTGGTGGATTTATGCACCTGTAAATCAGAGGAGAATTGGCAAATGAAAAACCAAAGTGTAATATATTATGACACAGTAAATGTTATACTATAACACAAAAATACAAAAATAGTAGTGCTTGAAATGGCTTGAAAATGGAGTGAGTCATTCAATCCATATTGCTTAGACAAAGTTCACAACAAGGAAAGAAGTGATCTGTGCTCAGAGGATGTCATGAGGGTAAAGTGTTAACAAGTACCAGGATGGATGTCTGGGCAGCAGTCATATTGTGGAGCCAGTGGTGGAGGTGAGTTGCAAAACAGAGATTTTGTATTAAAAAGCAGTAGTAACACTATCTATTTTTCTCTGTGACATGTTTAATACAGGAGCTGGACTTCTATCTAAACTGATCTATATGGAAATCAAGTTTATTTCTGAATCGAGCCTGTACCTGTTGTATACAGTGTCTGATTTGTAGAAGTTCTAGAATTGTTCTATAGCTTTGGGGCTCTTGGGGTAGAGAACTAATATTCTAGCTGTCCCTTACATTGTAAGATATTCTTCTCTCTAACCCTTGGATTTTCAGCAGGATTGCAAACAGAAGAAAGACAAGCAAATGCTGTTTTTTGATTATCAAAGGGATTACTGCTCTTCAGGATGTCTACCTTATGTGCTAGTTGCTCTTTTCCTTTAAGTCAGAGTTTGAAGACTTTCTGTACGTTGTAAGAGAAATACTGTGAAGACAGTTTTTCATTGAGCGTGCTTACACTTTGTCCAGGCTTCTAACAAGCTTGTTCCTGATCTATACTGATCTTAAGAAATCCTCACTTAAGCAGAGGCTGTATGTGTGGATGTCACTGTCTCTTGGTGCAGTTTTAAGGGGAGAAGCTTTGAAATGCAAAGGTGGTTGTTTTCAGTTTTGTTTGTAATTAACTGTGAAGTTCCTTTGTTTTTTGTTTTTGTTTTTAAGAAAAAAAGGCCAGACAAACCTAGGAAGTTTTTGCTAAAGGTGCATTTGAGTTTACTGCTTTCATAACCTATTTTGATATTTTTTTCTGTGACTGCGCAAGTGTCTTTGAAGGAACCCTTGCATTCTGGTGCAAGCAGTGTTTGTCATTACCTCACATATTGTTTGAGCATTTAGGAAATACCTGAAGTTATCCGAGGCTAACTTGAAATTCGCCTGTTGTGATAGAAACTGTTCTTTTCCCCGTTTGAAAGGAGACACTTTCCCTTTCTTAGGGCCTCAAACATTTTGTCTTTATACAGTGGGCCAAAATATACAGTTTGTTGTTTTCCAGCAGAGGGGAAAAAAGAAAGCCTAAACCTGCTTTCATTCTTTGCCTTTCTATGTATCTTGTATTACAAGCCTGAAGATCTTTGCTTTCCCTTTCATCTACAGCTCAGGTGGCAGAGGCTAATTGCTGTTTCCGATCCTGTCCTTGTGCCATCCCCTATCCTGGTTCCTGGAGATCAGGTTTTAGAATTGTGGCTTTTTTTTTTTTTTTTTTTCTTCAGACCATAGACGTGTGCCATTATGGCACAAAACCTTCTTGGATTTTAGTATAGGGGAGAAGTCTAGCTTTCTGTGAGGGGAAATACACATGTCTATAAATGTATATAAATATGTCCTTCACGTAATCTTTCCAGGATGAACCCTTTTCATTAAAAAAAAGAAGCCTTCTGTCTGGGTGGTGTAACCCGACTGTTATCATGTCTGTCTAGCATCAAATGTAGAATGTGGAGTTGGGGACAGGAGAAGCCTGTTGAAACTTAGTGGCGTTCTGTATCTTTGGTGCAAGTTGCTTCTATTTGTAACTTGCATTCCTCTTCCTGTCTGCACTTGGAATTCCAAGAATAAACCAGTATGTACTGGGGTGATACTTTGAGTCATAATAATTCAGATAAACAATGCAGTTGGCTCAGATTGCTATTGCATTTAACAGGGTCTGGTTATGGGGAGGGTGCATTTCAAAATCACAGAACCATAGAATCATAGAATGGCCCGGGTTGAAAAGGACCATAATGATCATGTAGTTTCAACCCTCCCGCCATACGCAGGGCTGCCAACCACTAGACCAGTCTGCCCAGAGCCACATCCAGCCTGGCCAGAAGTTGTTCCTGTCAAGATGTAGATCTCTGTATGAGCTGCCTAAGAACTTGTTAAAGAAGAGATGTCTGTGTTTCTCTTTTCTGTTTCTCTTTCTCATGTTTCTTCTGTGTTTCAGTACAGTTTCTATCTCATTGTTCACATCATCTCATTGAATCCTACCTGCAGGAGCTACATACCATAAACAAAACTCAACTGTCAGTTGAAAATGAAAGTATTTAATTCGTGTTCTCTGATGTCTGTTTTTCTGTACTTCTCAAATTGCTGCATTCTGTGGAGTTTTTGTGGTAAACTGTGAATTTGGTTGTTGTGCTCCACAGCTTATCCGTTTACATGTTTGCTTCATGTAAACTGTTCCCTGATACATAATAAGTAATCTTCTCAAGGGTACTACATGTGTTTTTTCATACATATTGCTAGCACAGTCTATCTAGAATTTGCCTTTTTTTTTTTTTTTTTTTTTTTTTTTTTTTTGTATTATCCTGTTACTGCCACTACTAATTCAATCACATGATGATTAGCTTCTGTCATTGAAAACGAAACCCATGTTACATCCCAAACATGGATGAATCTTCAGTGTTTTTAACAACTTGGAAACCTTGAGGTAACTGGGCAGTGGCAATGTTTGGTTATCTCTACAAATAACATTTTCCCAGGCAGATGTTCTTAAAAAACAGACAAAGCTGTGTTTTATATAGTTTCTATTTTGAGACCAAAGTGAGTATTATTAAATATTTGTAGACCCCCAAGAGCGAAACAGGTTCTATTTTGGTAACAGTGACTCAAATGCTTCTTTTGTTTTTGAAGTAGGTTATTTGGATGATTGCTTTTTGATATTTGACTAAATATGACAGCATGATTGGATATAGACATCTTTGCATTTTACATATTCTTAGCCAAGTAAATGGTTAATGCTACTAATGTAGCTAAAACACTGCCTTCCTTGGTGGATTTGCTGTCTACCATGTAGTATTTGTTCACCTCCCACAAGAGTAGGGCTGGCAACATTTCAGTGGTAGTGCGTTCAGTACTTGTGAAATGCCTTTGTTATCTTTCTGGATAAAATGAGCTATGTAAATGTACAACAGTAATAATACCATGGCTGAGCATTCCCTCTGGTCTCAGTGTCCTCCAAATGGGAGCTCTGCTTGCCAGGTCACTGTGAGAACATCCCAGCCATTGCAGCTAAGTAGCTGTCACCACAAGAATAAATTGAACTCACAAGCAAGAGAGAGGTTGGGTTGTGGTTTGAATTGTCTTTCCAAAAAGAAGAAATACGGCCATCATTTTCAGGAGCCCAGATCAGTAAGAGTATGTGTGTAGACTGAAAAGTTGCAAATAAGTACCTAAAGTTCCAAGGTTCCCTGCTGCTGGAATACAACATGTGTGTTTATTGGAAGCCATTAGCATCCCTCAGATCCAAACACCCAGAGCAGAGAAAATGTGACCTGCATAGTCTGAATTCTCTCTTCAAGCTCAGTGTCAGAGAGTGGGAAATGCTATGTTATGACTTACACCAGCCATAGCCATTTCCTCCTGGTTCAGCTAAACCTATGGAAATAATTTATTCAGATAATTATGGACATCGTACAGCTTTAATTCATATACATTTGGCAAATCAAGTCTATCAAAATAGGATTGTAAATCTACATTTTATTGATTCCAGAAGTAGTCTTTAACATTTAGTCCTTGAATATCAAAGAAAGCCAGAAGTATTTCAGTAGTTTTTCTTTTTTTTTTCTTTGGAGAATAAATGGAAAATATGGATTGATGGATATCTTATATTAATTGCACTTTAAGGAATGATATGTTTAATTGCTGTCCTGTTCCCTGCTGAGATAAAAGAAATCAGTATATAATAACTTGTCCAGACATATCTGCAGCAAACATTGTATTCTTTCCAGTTCTTGAGACTGATAATCACAGATGAACTTTGGATGATGGCTGGGTTCATTCTGTGACTTTTTTAAAAATAAACTACTCAGTAAAATTTTGCAATGGGGAAAAAAATATCTTTAAACCATGTGGAAGTGTTTATGGATTTTAATGTTGGTTAGTTTGCTTTTTGATTAAACTTACAAGTGTGCTTGCAACATCTGTCATGCAAGTTACTATACACAGTTGCAATCCTGCAAGAAGTTCATGCTCTCATTCTCCGTGCTGAAGGATCTTTCAAAGCCCAGTCACAGGAATTCTCTTTGTTTCCACAGAACAGAGCTTCCTGAGAAAAATATGTAAGTCTCTCTGAAAGTAATGCCTTCTATTTATTTCCATGGAAACTAAAACAGATACAAAGAGCACAAGAATACTGTCTGATGAAGCAAATTCTCAGCTACAAAACACCCTTTTTCAACACAGCCACCACCATTAGCTATGCATTTTTGCCAGCAGTGAAAAAGAGCCTGCATGTTACACCTGTAAAAGTCTGCACCCATGAAGGTGACCCACTGTCACCACTGCTGGAGCATTTCACCACCTCACTGGGCTCACATCCACTATTTGGCCTCCATAGACGTTCAGAAAGCATCAGTGAATGACAATGGATGCCATTTTTTCTGCATGGAGGAGTTCAGTGACACACATTTGCTTCAGATGGTCTTTATTGCAAAACATTTTGTAGGACTGCCGTTCTGCTGCCATCCATCACACAGCTACAAAATGTAACAGAATATTGATGGAGAGGTTCAGTCTCTACTGCCATACTCCCAGCATCTGTCTCTGACATCATGGGTCAATGTAGTGAAATAGGAGGCATTACTTTCAGAGCAGCCCTTGAATATGCATAAATGAATTGAATGCTAGCAGTGTGTTTGAGGCAAACTAGATCTTACCTGCATGGTAAAGGTATGCCAGGGGTGGAAACCACAACTGCCAGCTTTATTCTTCACCTCCTTAGCAAGCAGGTCCATAAAAATAATGAACAGCTCCTGGGAGAAAAGTTGCATGAGTGGTGGTTAGAGGAACACATCATTGATAGCTGGACATTGTGTTTAGAGTGGGGCAAGCACTGCAGTGTGGGTTTGCTACACAGTTCTAGATATGACTTGTCACATGGTGAATTCCATGTCATATGCATGAGTGACAACAGCAAGACACTCTATATTGAAAAAATACTGAAATACTGTGTCAGACTGACTGTACTGATATCTGTCTCTAAGCAGTTATCACTCAAATGGGTCTCTTTCATGTATATGGCTCTTCTGAATTTGCATTATCTGATCAGAGTACTAAGCCTTACTTATATTTTTTGAAAACTTGGCTTTGGAGACAGACATAAAGCATTTGGTTACGTTAGTAGTTTATTTAATGATTGCATGAGCTAAGTTTAGCAAAAAAGAGCACGTTATTTTTTCATTGTTATTTCAGCCTCGCAAAGTTACTGTCTGAGAAAAAATGTGTTTAAAAACTGTGCTTGTTTTACTACTAAGTCATGGAAAATAGATTTCCTTTTAAGATTTATGGAGTATTACAGATCTTCACTCCAGGCACCAACACTCATATCTTGACTCAGTTTGCCAGTCCGCACGAACTTAGAAGTTAGGAGATATGTTGCACCTTTTTGTTCATTTTTCTGCATAGCAACACATATAGCAATAAATTGGGATTAGATACAGCTGCTAGATGTCAGATTCTTCCTTGGTAGCTAAATAGAGTTTTTGTAGAGGAGGGCTTACTGTTAAGCAAACTGCCCAGCTTTTCGTTACCTTGTTTTCCTATGTGTATTTATCATTTTTTATTTACACGCTCACCCGCCAACTACTTTTGAAATGGTGATGTTTGAAGCATATGTATTTATCTTCTTGCATGTTTAATTGAGCAAATGAGGACCCACATTATCGCACGATACTATGATACTATGATACTATGATACTATGATTACTGAAAAGCTAAGAGGTTTGCCTCCCAGAAAGTCAGTGGAAGACTGAATAATCAAGCCAGACCGCTGGAGTCCTCATGTTACCTTAACCACAATACCATCCTTCCTCCCAAATGTATAGTTTCTCCTTAAACTCCAGCCAGTACTTATGGCTACTTTCCAAAAAGGCCTTTTCCTCTCAGGGAGGCCCAGGCATTGGCAGTTTGCCAGTCCCCAGTGGAAAAGTTGATCCACAATATCTGTTCATGACCCCTCTGTACTGTGGCAGGGGTACTTTAATTGGGAGGAAGGAAATAGTGCATCCTCTTGGAGATGGCTATGTACCAGAATAATCTAGGGCCACGTGAACCCAAGTGCAAAGTGTTGTTTTTTCCCCTTCCTTCTTAACAGTAGTAAAATGAGATTCACATAATAAGCAGCAGTTGATCTCTGCAAAGGGAAACGCTCGGTGCTTCCAGTCCCAGCAGCACCAATCTGCTGTGCAGGGATTCGGGGTGCTGCTGCCCTGCCAGCTGGTGGTACCTTGCTGGGGATGAAGCTTTTGGCCTCCCTTTAGGTGTGATTAGCTGTACATTTTTTGAACTGTTCAGTTCTTTCTGAAGGGCCACAAAGTAAATGGCTCGGGGCCTATGCCTAGGCTAAAGAGATGGGGCAGTAAAAGATTCCTGATGTAAATCCAGACTGTAGCTGTTCAGATATGACTGCATTGTGCTTACTGTAGTGAAGTAACTATATAATAAAGATGGATTGTGAATAAGGCACTGAACCCAAAAAATCCAGGTGTTGTTCAGTGGGAGATTCCTTCAGTGGCTCTTAAATTTTATTTTATTTCTGAGCTACAAGCACATCAGTACTTACTTCACTCTCTTTTTTTTTCTTCTTGGTTTACACTGTCATCAATATAATCTGTTAGAAGACCTTTGTCAGAAGCTGCGTGCTGATAAAAGTCAGTACTTCTTTGTGTGCAGCTTAGTATATCAGGATATGGTAGGAATGTAGTTAAAAATGTATACTTTGCTGATCAACATTAGTGGCAAAGGTCTCTGATAATATTATAGATTCTGTCTGAACATTGTTCACAGACCTGTATTCCTTCTTCAGTCTGCAAACACTAGTGTACTAAAGTCAGGTTATAGTATTATTTTACAGGAGGATCTAGCTGCTCTTATCTTGTTTCTTAATGCATGATGATAATGAGAAAATGACTAGTTTAAAGAAATACATAATCTAACCATTCTTCTATAGCCCACATTTAAATTTATTTCACTCTTTATTAGTTTGGGGCTGAGGCTGAGACTGGCCTGTGGAGGTGCAGGTGGGAGGGCAGAAAATAGCAGCAGAAAAAAAGACAGTAATTTGTTATGATTTTAACACTTCAGAATTATTATGGCTGGGATGTTCAGTTTGTGTGAGTGCTTGGAGAATTTAGATTTAGAACTGACATGGCAGCAGAAGGGAGTTGTGAATGCTAGTGAAAGAGACTTTGAATACTCAAGATTTGAATACTCAAGACTTGACAGTGCTGTCGCGTGACAAGATATAACTTCACACTAACAGGTGTAATTCCCCAGACTACAAGAAACACAGATTTTCTGTTGCTTTGTTATTCTGTTTTGCCAGAAAGATGCTTTCTGCTCAGAATATACTGTAGATGGCAGTAAGGTTTTGCTAGAAAAAAGGTGTAAAGGCTGGAATAACTCACTTAAGAATAAGTGTAAGCTCCTTATTTTCAGCAGCTCTAATACTTATTTGCAGACAGTTCTGTCCATCTCTCTTTTCCTGGTGTAAGGCATCTATCCACTGGGAGTGACAATAATAGCCCCAGGATTTTGGGACTGTCCCTATATTTCAGAAGACTTCAGTTTCCCTCCTTGTCCTCTCTTATCTCCACGCAGAGAAGATGTGCTGGGACTTGGTGCCCCAGCATAGCTGTTACCCTCTGGTGAGTTCTGTCAGGGTTAAGAATGAAGGATGAGGCAAACTGAGTAGTGCCCCACTGTAGATAACTTTTTTTCAGTCACACTGACCCAAAAAAAAAGGCCCAAAACTAAGGGCCTCTTCAGTCTTCTCAGATCATTTTCACCCATCTCTGGCTAGGGTTTGCTTTTTTCCTTTCCTGCATTGCCTTTGGTAGCTGACTCCTTCCATTATATCCCTTTATCTTCCTATGGTACTCTCGCCTTGCCTCCTGTAATAAGGTTCTATTGCTCTTCATCTAATGAGTGCCTTCCCTAGGCACAAGTTTGTTGATCAGAGTATTGCCACCAGTCCTTTCCTTGCCTGCAGTGGTGTGCACTTGCACATTGTGTGGTGGGGTCACAGACCTGGGCTTCATATTCATCCATGCATATGTACACACATGCATGTGTCTGTCTTTATGGAAAGCAAAAAGTGGGAGAATTGATCAATATGAGAGGATCATGGACCATGAATCAGGCTGGAGGCCTCTGCACTGGTCCGTTGAAAATGCCACTTCTACAAATGCCATTACAGCAGTCCTCCTGCTATAGCTGGTGATCTCTCCTCTTCACCCTGTTTGAAATCTGGGACTGAGTCCCAGTTATCCTCACTGGGATTTCTGAGTTCTCTTAAGGGCCTTAACATTAGTACAAAAAATGCCTGAGGCAATAGGTCTCTGATGTCACTCCTGCCCCAGCATATCCTATACAGTATATCCTCTGTATCCATGTTGCACCGTTTCTCTTGCTTTTATCTATGTGTCATCCTCCTCATTGCCCCTTCTCCAGCACGTTAAACTCACTTGTTCTTTCCAGCTTGTCACAGGCACTTGTCTGCCATTGCCATATGGGTTAATATTGCTGTCATTCTTATTGAAATCTGTTTGTTGTAAGGAGATGGATATGTGCACTGTGTGGTCTCTTATGAAGACATGGTAATGTTGTGATTACTTTGCAGCCATCACAAAAAAGAAAAAAAAAAAAAATCTTTCTGATGATCAGAAGGATTCTGTCTCATTAAGTGGAAACATGCTATGTTGACCCTAAGAAACAGTATCCCATAACAAAGCATACCTTTGCCTTTTAGGGATGGCAAATTTAACCGATCCTGAACACTACTTTAAAAATGTCCAATAAAAAATCCTTGTGGTCCAGTTTCTCATTTCTGCTGCATATAAATTAAGCTCTCTACTTAATTTTGAATCATCCACAACACTTACAGCCAGTGAATGTACACAGCTTCACAGTGGAATCACCTGTAGATGCAGGATTTCATGCTTCATTAATTTTCATTCGGGTACTGAGCTCACTTTTTTTTGCCCCAATGAAAAGCTATACAAAAGCATTATGTATCCAGTAATGAAATAGTAAAATACCAAAACTGTCGTAACCAACTTTTAAAGATAATTCCTGAAGCAGATGTTCACAAACAGACAATTTTTATTAAAATAACAGTGGGAGTTTGCTTTTGTTTGTTTGGCCCTAGAGGAAATTAAAAAGCCTTTCTATAATTTTGATTATAACTTCAAGTGAGGATTTTATTGAACCAAGGATGTTGTAGCATGAAGGATGGAAACCTTAGGGGTTTAAAACCTGTTTTTAAAAGCTACAAATTGAACTTCTCTTGTTAATCTTAGGAAACCGAGTCCCCTGGCAGTTTTATTTTCAGTGTGCAGAACTTGTAGGTCTGTTACAAAACCTGATAATACAAAAATGGCACCCACTTCTTTAACACATCTGCTCCCTGGCCATATGTAAGGTGTATTTGCAGATTCCCAAGACTAAAGTAAGTACCTACAATGAATCCCACTGGTAGAAGCATGGCGACAGCAGAGGAGGAAGGAGGTTCTAACTTATTAATTTTCTACCAATAAAATAATTCACTGAAGTCTCCATATTGGAGCGTGAAAATCTAAGGAGAAACTCTGCAATTAGCTTTAATTCTCTGTTGATCCAAAGTATGCTGGCATCAGTAGGATTCTACTAAGATTTTATGATCAGAGAATCAAAGAACTGTTTAGGTTTGAGGAGGCCTTGAAGATCATTTAGTTCCAGCCTTCCTGTAATGTGTAGGATTCTCAGTGGTGACAGAGCAATAGGAAATGGCCTGAAATTGTGCCAGGGTAGGTTTAGGTTGGATGTCAGGAAAAACTTCTTTACAGAAAGGGTTGTTAAGCACTGGAATGTGCTCCCCAGGGAGGTGGTTGAGTCGCCATCCCTGCATGTATTTAAAAACCATTTGGACGTGGTTTAGCAGAGGGTTTTAGAGTTAGGGTGGTATCGTTAGGTTGATGATCTTTAAGGTCTTTTCTAGCCTGAGCGATTCCATGAATCTATGATCAGGCTGCCCAAGGTCTTATCCAACCCAGCCTTGAATGTCTCTGGGTCAGCATGTTCCAGTATATCACCACCCTCTGAGGAAAGAATTTATTCATAACATTTAACTCCCCTCTTTTAATTTAAAGACATCCATCCCCTCCATGTCCTATCAAGATGTTGCCATCTTGAGGTCTTATTCTCAGAATACATCCTTTGCACTTATATACCTGTAGTGAAAGTAAAGTGTAAAGTGTAGTGAAAGTGAAGATGTAGTGAAAAAAAATAGTAGTAATGGTGTTTTTTTGCTACAGGAGATGGAAGTTTATTTATTTATTTATTTATTTGGGTGGGGGCAGGGGGGGTCAGGGAGCAAGTTTGAAGAATAGAAAACTAGTTAAACTCTTAAATTGCTTTTTCTGTGTTCCTGATAACACTATTCTTAAAGATACTGAGAGGTGAGGAAGTCATGGCTCTTCACAATTTGACAGTATCCTCCTTGTGAGAACATGAAACAGAAAGACCATTATCAGTGTGTTTTCATGTACTGTAGCAGATAAAGCTTTACTTGTTATGGATGAGCGAGAGGCTGTGTTCATAGTTTGTGTGCAGGACTGAATAAACCACTTTTCAGGTCTGACTTCAGTATGTGTCATGGCCTCTGTAAGGTCATGGGACCAATCTCTATAAAATTGGGATCACAGATATCCATGTCTTGTGCACAGAAGCTGAATACTGGAGGTAAGGGGTGCTGTGAAGTTGATGTGTGCCTGCTGTCATGTTGCTATGAATTATACAGGCAGCTGGGGCTTACTTGTCAGGTCCTGAGGTTGGATGTCAGAGTGAAGATCTTTACCAAGAGATTGGTGAGGTGCTGGAACAGGCTGCCCAGAGAGGCAGGATGCCTCGTCTCTGGAGGTGTTCAAGGCCAGGTTGGATGGGGCCCTGGGCTGCCTGGTCTAGTATTAGATATGGAGGTTGGTGGCTTTGCATGCAGCGGTGGGGTTGAAGCTTGATGATCTTTGAGGTCCTTTCCAACCCAAGGTATTCTGTGATTCTACGATTTGCAAAGCTGTGCTGGATGAGCACACTCATCATTTTAAACAAGCTGTCTTCCAGAACCTCATGGGTTAAAATATACTTTCAGAAAATTTAAAGTTGCTAAAGAACTGAAACTAGAAAGTTCAACTTAACAGAAACTTAGCAGTGACATAACAGCACAAAATATTCCTGTTTATTTGGGAATAAGGGATGGCAATAACTGACTGATAGAAGACGACTAAAGCATTGTGTTTTACTCAGTAGGAGTTAAGAAAACAGGTTTGGAGTGGTAGGAGTTATATAAATGTTTAACTATGATGAACAAAATATTGATTCAGTTGTCTCCATGGTGCACTGCTAAGTTTGAGGAGTTATTTTTGAATACTTCCAAAGTCTATTAAAATAATTGTGTTAATCTGAAAGGAAAAAATCACCAAAATAACAGAAATATAAGAGTTTATATACAAACTGAAGTGAAAACTGCTTGCTTTTTTTTTTTTTTTCCCCAATAATCACAAGGGTCTAGGGAATAAGAATAGGCCTTACAGCAGTTTGAACACTTGGGAAGATGTTACTGTTGCTCCTCTGCATTTTTTAGGATCAGACTTCTGGTTTGCCTTCTGACCTCATGCAGCTGTTAAGAAAAAGACAAGGGAAATCATCTAGCAAAAAGGAGAATCTGAAGCTACCTGTTTGTTCCAAAGCATCTGAACACAGATTATCATTAAGTAGAAAATTTGAGATCTAAATTTAGATTACTGGTATGAAGAGAGGAATACCTATAGTTATTTCCATGGCTGATACTTCTGGAAATATGGAATCACAGAATCACAGAATTGTAGGGGTTGGAAGGGACCTCTAGAGATCATCGAGTCCAACCCCCCCTGGCAAAGCAGGCTCCCTACACCACGTTGCATAGGAAGGCGTTCAGGCGGGTCTTGAATATCTCCGCTAAAGTAACATCTTCAGAACCATGATGAAGTACCAGCGATAGAATGCGTTGGCTTTTCCTTAAGAGTTTTTAAAAAGGCAGATAGATAGTTTTACTGAATTTCTCTGATCAATTTTCTTCCATGCATTTGTGGACACTGAGCACAGTTCATAAAACTCCAGCATCTTTGACCTGGAACCCAAGAGCTAGCTTGTACTTTAGGGTTAGATCCAAACTTTACATTATTTTTTATTTGATACCAATAAATCTGTATTTGCCTTTTCTGATCTATGTTTATTAGAAATATCTGGAGTTTTCTTTTGTAGTTTTCGTTCATGTAAGAGGACTTAGAGTAGTTGAACTATAGGGAGCAGAGGACTTGCAAAGATTTGGGACACAGTTTGATCTCATATTAGTGTAAACAAGGAGCTATGATTCCAGGCTTAGAAATTAGACATTCACATTGGTGCTGTTTTCTTTCTTTTTCACAACATTTTCTGACAAGGTAAGTTTCAATTTAATGATACTGTTACTTACCACCATAATCTCTTTTTCATTTGCAGATGGGTTTCTTCCGCCGGAGGTACAAAGAAATTATTGAGGCTGAAAAGAACAGAAAGGAGACTGAAGATAGTT
The DNA here is from genome assembly GCF_039878825.1 of Excalfactoria chinensis. Classification (NCBI taxonomy): domain Eukaryota; kingdom Metazoa; phylum Chordata; class Aves; order Galliformes; family Phasianidae; genus Excalfactoria; species Excalfactoria chinensis. The sequence goes on from NC_092826.1 coordinate 95,359,427, forward strand.
GGGACTGGGTCCAGAAAAATCAGTGAACTGCCCTTGAGAAGGGAAAGCCCAGTCGTGACATGTGCTTGCTTGCCCATTGGTCCTGCTCTCGTATCTTCCATATGTGGAAGAAGGAATCTTCTCCAGATTTTTCGGAGGCCCTGTTGATGCTGTGTCTTTATCACTCTAACAAGCTAGGAAACATATCCTGAGGCAACCACTGTGGCCATGTCAGGTGACTGGAGCTATTTACACTTCATTTTAGAGCTGAACTTTGAACTTCGGTAACCAAGCTGCAGTGCAGAGCAATATTTATGAATCCAACTATGTGGTATACCCTCAGGGGAAGACTGTTACCTAAAAATATTTTTTATAAATATAAGCTTTTTATATTGATCATGTCTTTATATTTGTATCGATGTTTTATAGTTTCTATTGAATAGCTATATAGTTCACTCAAGCACTGATATCTGGCTAAATCATTGGGAATACATACATGTGTATATAAATCTTATTGTACTTTTAAACTTCAATGCAAGAGAGAAGATTTGCGGTTCAAAATAGCTGAAAACCTCATATGCTTAGTTCACAATGCTTGGTAATATTGTAGATAGACCATTTAATGGCAATAAGCCAAAATCTTTTCGTTGTCTCTTTTTTTTTTTTTTTTTTGAGTTGGATTTGGTGTTTGATTTATAAACTGAAGAATCTGAAGTGTTATACATATGTGACGTTTTGTATACGAGTCTATCCTTCACTGACCTGAATGGGAAGGGATGAAAATGCATCCTCAGTAACATGTAGCAAGACTTGTAGCTCACCTGTATTGCTGAAGAAAGCATAACATGTTATCATTTGGGATTTTTTCTCTTGCATTCTCTAGTATTTTAATAACAGTCTAGGACTGGACAATTGAGATACCAAAAGGGTATAATTTGGCCAACTACCATGGCATTAACAAATTCTTTGAAATTTATTTATTTATTTTTTTAATGGAGCCATATTTAATGTTAAAAAGGATGGTTTCTAAGCTGCTAACAGTCATGAGCTGTTGCTGTCAAAGCAAGTGATCAGTTGATGCAAGCTGTAACAATCATATCTGTCTTGTGAGTTTTCTACATGAATCATGGTGTTTATGTAATAATTTTAGGAGAGATAAGTAGATGGAAGCATTAAAATGTTATTTGGATCTTGAGATTGCCTATTTGGGTGTTCCTAGAATGGAATGTACAAGGGATTTAAATTGAAAGAGGGGAGATTTAGGTTAGATTTTAGAAGAAAATTCTTTAGTCGGTGTGTGGTGAATCAATGGAACGTGCTGTCCAGAGAAGCTGTAGATGCCCCATCCTTGGAGGTGTTCAAGATCAGGTTGAATGAAGCCCTGGGCAGTCTAATGTAGTAGTTGGAAACCATGCACATTGAAGGGGAACTCACTGATGTTTAAGGTCCCTTCCAACCTAAGCCATTTTATGACTCTGATTCTATGAATGTCATTCTTCATTAAGCATTAGGAAGTTTAGTCAAGGTGCAGATGTTACTGAATCTCAGATTGCCACTTTATTCATTAATAATTCCTTAGAAAATCAATTGTTGAATTGGAAAACATGGAATAGTAATTAATTCAGCCATGTATCTTCAAAAAACTCCCGGGTTTCTGAATAGAAACAGTGAGTCTCTATGGGGCTTGTACTTTGCACCTTGTGTAAATAAGAATTGTTGTGTTGGTATAAAATTAATATAAGGGAAAGGATGATGAAGCTCTATAGTAGTAGATGAGAGAATACCAGGAATGAATAGTGGCAGGATAGGTCTTGCATTAGAGTAATGCATAAGAACTGCTGGACATTTGGAAATCTGAATGTAGAACACATGCAAGGAGAACATGCCTTATCCTTGCTCTTCCATGTAAATTCATTATGGCTCCATACTTTAAAAAATTAACCTGTTTCCTGTTTGTTCCTCCTACTCTCCCAGTGGCATTAAGTGCCTGCTATTACTACAATATTGATCAATGTTTGTTAATTAAACTATCTGCACCCATTAGGCAGGAAATGGTTTTTAAGTGAACGAAGAGTATCGATTCAATGGTTAAAATATATACATACATATATATATATATATATATATACACTTATATATTTCATATATGTATGTTTTAAAAGCCCCTCTTAGTCTATTTGATTATCTTCCTTAAAAATAATTGCTGCTTTGAAAGATTTGGTCTTGCAAGTGAAAAATTCTGGAAATAATACATAAGTTCTTATTATCACTCCCAGTAGTTCTGTTGACACAGTTGCTTTTGTTTTTGTATGTGTAATTTTCATAATTATTCTTTTTTTTTTTTTTTTAATTCAAATTCCAGCATAGCTCTTTGCATAGCTCCAGTTAAGACAGTGAGATTTGACAATGAACCATATCAATGCTAATATTAATATCCTGTAGATGAACCTTTCCACTCCAAAAAGAAACAGAGGAAAACTCGATCAAACCAAAGAACTCACTAATAGTTGGCTGCAATTCCAGAAATCTCATGAGAATGTAGCAAAACTCAGGAATGTATAGAAAACTGTTGTGCTGTGGTTTGGCTGTGGGTTTTTGTTATTGTTGTTTTTTAAATTATTTAAAAAAAAAAATCAAAACACAAACTAACTAAATCAATGTAATTGTATCAAAATGTAGAGACCTGGTTACTTTGGAAATCACTTCTAGGGCTCTGGAAGTTGCCATGAGTCAGCCACTGGTTTAGTCCCTTTGCGCTGTGATGTTCGCCTAGCAGAGCTGGTGGAATTCACTGTTTAGGTTCTCTCCAGTTAATCCAGTTCGGGACTAAGTCATCATTTGTCTTGGACAACTTCATTTAAAGGTTTGCTGAATAGTCATTGGTTTTGGTTTTGTTCTCTTCCTACTAAGAGTTCACTTTGTGCTGGCTCTAAGCTGTGCAGTGCTGGCTCTAAGGTGGAAGCTTGGAAGTGGGGCAGTATCATTTTCAAACATGTAATCTAGCACCTGAGAGATCTTTTGTTTAAGCTCTAAAGCCATGTGTAGGATGTTGTCTTACCAAGAGTACTCTTGAAGTTGCTTCTAGGGTAGGAAGAAAGCAATCTCAGAAAAAACATGATCTGAAATAAAAGAAAAAAAAAATGTAAAGGGGGAATTCACTTAACACAAAGCTGCTGCAAGTCCATCTTCAAGATGGAATTCAAGAAAGAAATTACAATTCTTGCAGAGTCTGGGTCATCCACAGCGCCAGGATGAGCTTTATTTCCCAATAGCTAAGTGTTTACCACTTTCTACAGCATGCTTTGTGAGCATTTCATTTGGAAACTGAGGGTCTGCGCCTACTTTTGGAGGTGAATCCCTGTCAGTTCCTCCCAAGCAACAAAACGGCTCATGTATTCTGAGGCAGTCATTGATATGCCATGGTACTTGGTCATTATTGTTAATAAAAGCAGTAGGTATGTTTTTCTGAACAAGCCTTGGTTTTAATTTACTCAAATGCAATTAGGAAATCACTTGCATTATCTGAGAGAGAAATTGGGACTGTTGTGAACCAAATGCCCATTACCCAATCCTTTCAGAGTGGGAAAACTTTTTTGTAAGGCCTAAAATACCAGATAAGGACAACCCTTTCTAACTTGTTGCATGAACAGGGAGGATCCTCCCATCAGGTCAGTGAAGCGCAAGTAATTTAGCTTGCTGAAAGCAACAGTTGCACGAAGATTGTGTTTGGCAATATTTAGTACTGACTTTCTTGAATGTCTTTTCTTTATAGGCACATTTTGGAGTCTTGCACAAGTTTCAAGCATAATATCCATGTGATGTGGGAATGTATAACCTTGCTTTCTCTAAAGGATTAACAGTGTCGTAGAACTGATTTCTATGCGTGTCCAATTCTGTGCAGATGCTACAGTTTCTTGAATATAGATAAAAGCGGGGTTTGGTTCAATTGCTGTACATTGATTAAACTGGGGTGAAGACTGTAATGACTTTTGGAGTGTGGACTGGATACGCAGTAGGGTACCCATATCATTGTCACTCCTTTTTCTTAGAATGTCACTCCTTATGTATTGTAAAATTCTATGGTTTTTTTTTGTTTTGTTTTGTTTTGTTTTGTTTTTTGTGAACTTGTGGTTGGAAGAATGTGTTCACTCTTATTGATGTCACCTGTATTTAGAAGCTCGTGATCACCTGTATTCTAATTCACTTGCACTGTTTTGGAAATGTCAGGTTTACAAAAATACAACTTTTTGGAATAAAAAGTGGCTGCAAAATTACCCTGATAATCCCGTTTTGTCACTCATTGTCCTTGTTCAGCTCAAGTCTATTCTCTATGAAGAGGGTGAGACACTTTGACATGTATGTTTGAATGAAATGGTATGCACACTTGTTCATCTTCTTGTGGTTAATGGATATCTTCTGTAATCCAAAAACTTGCATCAAAGCAAGGCATTGGGAAACTAAGAATATAACTAGTTTGACTGCCCTATGCTAAGGCTGTCCATCTGTGTGACTTTGAATTCTGTTTCTGTCTGTAGGAATTAGGATAAACATGAAGTTACTTCTTTAGACATGTTTCTTTCTGCAAGGATTTGTGTTTTGCAAGCAACTAAGTCATACATCTGAAAGATTTTCTTCCACTCCATTGCCATACTTACCCTGTCGAAGGGATGAGAAGCTGGTGAGAAGCTATACAAACAAGCTGACTCATTTCTCTACGGCTGTAATGTCTTTCTGACAATAGGTATTTCTAATATCTGTTAAGAGGTTCTGCCAGTGTTTTCTCATCATTCTGAAGATGTGTGTAACCTCACTGATAACATATGAACTGACCTGAAAATGCATACAAAACTGAAAATTGCATGTGAAGTATCAGTATTCTGCTCTGTTCTCTGTTTGGGGTTTTAGTTTGTTTTGTTTTGTTCTGGTTTTTTTTGTGGAGTCTCTCTACATAAGTTCTTAGATTTTCTCCAGCCATAGAGAAATCACTTGTTTCCTCAGCGTTATGCTGACAGCTAAGTAACCAAGAACAGACAGAGCAAGGTTGGGCCTTAACCTGTAGTTCAGCATCTGTGTACTTTTGGAAGCCCGTGGCGCTATGATTGCCCCAAGCAGGTGTGGCTCCTGGCATGGAGGGGGCACCTCAGTAGTAAAAACAAATGTTCTCAATCAGGAAAGCTTCCTTCAGCTGAGAGAAAACAACACTGGGTGAATGGAGCTGCCTCAGGAGGATGCTGCCTCAGACAGGAACATTCAAGGTGTAAGTGTCTCATTACCAGACCTTTTTAAACTCCATCTGACCAGAGAGAAATACCCCTCCATTCAAAGTCATGCTTTATTCTTGTCATCACTTTTTGGCAGTATGTACTTTTGTGAACAACTATTGTCAAGGATGAAGAACAGAAAGAATAGTATTCCATCAAAAATCTCTGATGAACACCTTGAGAGAGCTCACTGGGAATGGCAGCCACTAACATGGAGCCACTAACATAGCAAGGAGATGCGCTAGTTTGCCAAAAACAGGGTCAAACATCCCATTAGTTCCATGTTCTTTTTTGCTCTTTATTTTTTATGCTTTAGTAAAAAAATGCATACAAAATAAGTCATGTTTTAGTGGCACTAATGTGTTGTGGAAGCGATAGCTTCCTCGCCTGAGGAAAGAGCATTGCAGAGCTGATGCTGCCCTCTGTGGGGTTCCGTCACTTTTTTGCTTCGCAGTGAGCAGAGAAGGCTGGTCTGGTGCATTGAGTGATTCTGTGTGCTGCCTTGGATCCGAGTGGCTTTCAAGAACCTCTTAGGACTTCCATGGTGTAGTGGCTTTGCTTTAGAAAATGGTGAAGTTTCAAAACGAAAAGCTCTTACTGATTTATTTCTGCAAGTTTTGCCAAGGAGGAAAAGAAAAATAGACCAAAACTAGATCAAGAAAGGGAGAATGTTCTTTTGGCATGGAAAAAAAGCTCATTTGGTACGTGCTGCTCAGCCAGGGGCCTGGAGCTGGAGGAATGTTTTATTGCCTGCAGTGCTGGCCATTGGCCTGCCCTAGGACTGGGGTAACGGGTTCCTCTAAAAGAGCTTCTCCATTTACTATATACATCCAATGTGAAAGGAACATGTGTCACTTCCCCACAGCTTTTTTGTCTGTTGGGATGGATAGTTGCTTAGGTAATGTGCTTTGCTTTTGACTAAAATATTTAGTGCCAGAATGATTGAGGAAAATATTGAGGGGATCATTAAATACGCAAACTAGACCTTACGCTCCACTCACCCTGCTTGATTTGCTACCGGAATTACAATACTAAGACAAAGGCATCTATTTTGTGAAGACTGAGCTGCACAAATGGATTTAAAGTTATATGGCTGCCCATTCCTGTACATACCAAAAGAAAACACATCTGAGGTTCAGTTTAAATAGCTGCAAGTGGAGATATTTCTTTCTAATTCTTTTTGACAGAAGAGAGGTGAAATAGTAGGGAAAAAATGAATCATCTTAACAAAACAGTGATGGAAATTAGTTTTTCATTGCCATGCTATAATTTCCTGTGACTACCTAAGAAGATCTATTTATGAATTTCCAGCACATTTCTTCTTTGTTTTTTATGTAGTTATTGCCGTTTTAATGTTCGATCTTGTAGATGTGCAATGCTTTCATAAGTTAACCAGCAGCTCAGCTGCTGTGAAGAATCAGAAATTAATGACGTAGAAACCCTGAGCACAGAGTTCCCTGCTGCAGACGTATATTCAGATACTGTGTACTGACTTTCATGGAATTATTCTAGATTTATACTAACATAAGTGAGAAGGGACTCAAACAGCCTCCCTTGAAGCTGAAGGACACACATCATGAGACAAGCTTTGCACTAATATGCTTAAGTGGTAATGTACAGTAATTTCTGTCATTTAAATGCTATTCCTCTGGGTCTGATGTCTGAGAGCTGTGTAATTCAATCCTAATGATGCTACTCTGTGCTGTATTCAGGAAGAGAAAAAGAACAGTAAAAAAAATAGTCATCACTTCATCCAGCAGAGAGAGCACTTCATGGAGAGGATGTGGTCTGTCTGATACCAGTAACTGAGAACTGGATGATTTGCCTCCTTACCTTTATTGAAGTTGAGAACTCAGGCTGATGACTGGAATTCCTACTATATATTTAGACAGATTTTACTTTTAGGAGCATGATACCTGCTCAGTGTTATGTTCAGGAAGCTGATGTACGGTCTTTGTTGGAAGATGACAGAAGTGGGGGGGTAAAATTATTTCCTATTCTATTTTCTGAATGGGAGGTGTGAATCATAGGACCACAGAACACAGTTTTTATCTCAACCCACTGCTGCTGGGTTAAACCACAATGGCTTCATAAGTGTTAATTATCCTTTTCTCTCATTCCATCTGCATAGGAAAGCTACCTTAAATTTAATTTATTTTTTCCAATTAGTTTGAAATGTGTCTTTTTTTTTTTCAGACCTGGAGAAAGGTTTGTCCTTCTGAAAACACAGCAGTTTCTCCAATTGTATACAATGTTTTAAGGACTACAGAAGGTTGTATTGGGCACGGTGGTACTTTACTCAGTTCCCTTTTTGTCCAGCTCAACCAGCAGTTGAAATGCACCCTATGAAATCACTAATAAATGTGAAATCTGAAGATACATAGATACAAACATATGCATATGACTGAGGCTTTTTCTTTTTTGGAAGCAGACAGATCATACAAAAAGTCAAAGACTGCCAAAGCCTCAACCCTTCAGAATAATGTAAACATTTTGTTTGGAAATTCTGAAATGTAATCAGGAGCATGGGATTGGAAGGACCTCAAGTCCAGTCTCCTATTTTCATTGGCGACTATTCCATATATTTCTTTTCATAAACTAACTGAACCGGATCCAGTCAAACCACTTACATTTCTTTCCCTTGTTATTCTTGCTAAAGGACTCTTCTAGCACCTCATTTTGATGCTGCTGTTAATAGTCATTTTCATCCCAGTTTGTTCTCATGCCAACAGTCTTTTTAACTTAAATTGTTCTCTTCCCTCCTTTCTCTTCTGAGTTGATCTTTCTTGGACATGGGTGATCATCAGATGATAGGTAGGATGTTCTAGGTAGAATATTAGATGCCTTGTCCACTGCTTGGCTTGGGAATGGCAGCTTTCCTTGAGGTGTCTTGATCAACAAGGGAAAACTCCAGCACAAGAGATCTTTCTCAAGAGATTTGTTCTGAAGAGTCTGGAAATCAAACATATTGATTTAAATGAGTATTTTCATCAGAGGATTCCCACATAGCTCTGGCCACTTGCAAGGTGACTAAAGCATTCATTGCTCTCACTTCTTATGCTTGCAATTTTTCTGAAGCTGTGCTCTAAATGCATTAATAATTATTGATTAGTTACTTAAACAATGCAGTATAGATTGCAAAAAAATGCTCTGAGATGGTGTAGTCAATTACATCTGACAATTAAGGGACCAGGTATGTGTTCAAATGTTGAGTGTCTTTTAAGTTCATACCCACACACCTATATAATCACACAGGAGGTACACATTTAAGATCTGCTTTTGTGTAATAAGTTTGACACGAGCACACCACCTGTACAACTGGTTTCTCTTTCTCTCTCTGAGAAGGCCAATTTGCCTTCAGTATGAACTGCAAGTGTTATTTCAGATTATTTATTTGTTGTGTTGGTTTTTTTTCTTTACTAGAATAGCTGTCACGTACTTCTGAGTGCTGACATACCATACAGATAACATAGTCTTGCAAGAGGATAACAAAATCTTAGTGGTGTTTTTAAAAATAATGACTTATTTTGATTACAGGTAGCAACAGCTGACATACATTATGAAAGGGACGGTGTTATTTATCAAATGTTTCTGTCTGGAAGAATCCTTCTTCAACAAAGTGAAAAGTAAAGAGGCCAAAGTGCAAGGATCTTAAAACTCACATATTTTCTGAGGCAAAAATGATGCAGGCTAAGTGCCATGTAAGAATCTGGCATTATTTTTCTCTGCCTTAACTTCATAAATGAGTTAATTCTTGGTGTTGTTATTCCTTGGCAGACTAGCACTGGGCTTGGGCTAAAACTCTTGGAAATGGATCGCTGACTAACTTGGTTCAGTGAAGTTTCAATTAAGATGTATATGACTGATAAAAATTCAGCTTTACATTTTTATATGAGGGCTGCTCCAAAGGCAATGCATCCTATTTTATTATGCTGGCCCACGATGAGCAGATGTTGGTGGTACGGCAGTAGGGGTTGAGCCTTCCTGTCAATATTCTATTACATTTTTATACTGAGCAGCAGATGGCAGCAGAGGGGCAGTCTGACAGAATGGCATCTGACATGGAAGTCTATATGAAGCTAAGATTCCTCCATACAGAAAAAAATGGCATTCATTGACATTTATTGACACTTGCTGAATGTTTATGGTGACCAAGCAGTGGATGCTGGCACAGTGAGGTGGTGGGTGGTGTGTTTCAGCAGTGGTGATAGCAACAGTAGGTGATCTCCACTTGTGCAGATTTTCTTAAGTGCAGCATGCAGGCTCTTGCTCATCACTGATGAAAATGCATAGCTAACAGTGATGACTACATTGAAAAACAGTTATGTAGCTGAGAATTTGCTCTATCAAATAGTGTTATTTTGCTCTTAGTATCTGTCGTAGTTTCCATGCAAATAAATAGCAGGCACTACTTTCAGAGCTACCTATGTATTTATTCTGATTATAGCTGCAAAATTTTGGAGAAATTGCTGTAAAGCCTGGCATAGGGAATCCTAGATGGGTGAAGGTTCTTTATCTAATGACACGGCATCCTACCTATCTCATGGAAAAACAATGAATACACCTTTATTTTGGCTGTGTATATTCATGTATGTATATGACTATGTATATTCATAAATTGGGACAATTTTAGGGTGTTGCTGATACACAGAAAAATACCCAAACTTCACCTCACTGATTTTTCTTTCAATGGCACATGAACTTCCACAGAGAAGAAAAACTCCCAAATGATTACTGAAAGAAAATATAGAAAACTTATCACATCTCAATCAGGATCTCACAGTGACTTACAAACTGGAGGCAGGACCAGTGTTCTGGGGAAATTCCACTCCCCACACCGCCTAATCTTTTTCCTTAGTGTCTGCTCCCAGAGAGTGTTGAAGACAGGATGCTGTGTGAAATGGGTCCTTGGCCTGATGCAGGGCAGGCACTTGTATATCCTCATGGCTTTCAAGGAATCTCCATCAGCAAAGCGGGCACAGGAAGTTCTCCAGCTGAGCTATGGCACCAAAGAACTGCTTTGGCTTCCTGAAGGAGTTCTTGCTGTTGCTATTTCAATGGTTGAACGAAACAAAAATAAGCAAGTAAGTAAACAAACAAACAAACAAATAAATCTACACTTTCTTGTAAGTGGAAAAGAAATCCCCACAAATTTCAAATGTCATTTGAGGCAGAACAATAGGATGAGAGCAATATATTAATAGGAAGAAGGAATACCGAGAAGACCAGTTTTATATGTGTTTGTGTTTTAATTTTGACCTTTGTGTCTTACCTTTTGCAGCTGAAGAGTGAATTATTCTAATAGTTCTTCCACCTTCCCCCAAAATACTTACAAAGAAAATGTCTATTTCATACTAAAGATCTGAAAGCCTCCAAAAATCTACTATCTCAGGTATTCCGTATAAATACTGCCAATATCCAACTTCTCAGTATCATCTCAAAGCTCTCGCAGATGATGCCTAAACATTCTGTTTCCATCATTTAAAGGTTTTGCTCCTTCTGGCATAGATCCGTGTAATTTGTTTTACTGTCTAACATTCTCCCATCATATAGCAGAAAGAAAATACCTCCTGCCTGCCGCCCCTACCATATGTTACTGCTACAAAACATTTCAGGTTGTTCCCAGAGGAAAACTGTCCTTCAGATGCCAATCAACAACTTTAATAACCACAACACAACAAATTCTACTTTGCTTAGCTCATCCTAAAAGCTAAAAAGGCTAGTTGGGAATGTGACTGTGTGTGCGCCTAAAGAACACCAAAGAACTGTAATTCAAAACTGTAATTTGAATCTCAAAACAGCAGGTGACGGCTGCTTCCTCCATATCTTGCACCAACCACAGAATGTGAAGTGCAAATAAATGTTTGCACTTTGTTTTCCTGTTTGATTGTTTTTTTTTCCCAGTGAAGGTGCATTGCTTCGGGAGGTGCTGGAATGAGAACTCTGAAGGACTAAGACCTCTCACCCAGGAGCAGGTAAACTGTAAAAGCACTACTAGACTACTAGTCTTTGGTTGGGTGTTGCCATAGCAAGCATTTGAACACTGAAATAATGAGAGATGCTGTGGGAATGTGAGGTAGAGTGATGGAATACTAGGCAGTTGCCTAGCTTTTCCAAGATCTAGACCCTATTATGTGAAATAAAATACATGCTACAAAGCTTCTATAGAATTAGAAGATCCTGTAAGATTTTACTCCTTATCCTACCGACTGATCTCAATGATGTAAAATTTTGCCAGTCTTTGAGTGCGAAAGTAGAATGAAGCATCAATTTTTGGCCTTGGAAAGGTGTCATTTCTCCTGCAATTTAAAAGCAGATTATTTCAGTATGATAGAGTATTCTCATTGTCATCCACTTCTGAACACACCTGGAATGATAGCTGCACTTTTAAAGTAGCATAAAGTTTGACATCACACATGTTTTCATTGTAACTCAAATCTATGAGACTGACCTAAATTGCTCAGTAATCAACCACCTAACATTGCCAAACAGTGAGCCTATGCCCCGTTCAGGCAGTGATGTGCTGTAATAGTCTTAAAATTATAAGCTGGTTTAATAAAATTTGGGTCGTATCTACTAATGTAACGTTCTCCTCATTTGTACTGAATTTGAATCACTACGAGTATTCAAAGCTACCTTGGATAATTAGGATAATCTCCTTAAATTACTCGTCTCCCATTACACCTATACTAATACCACAGAAGCATATTGCTGTATCACTTAGTGCCATGCCCCTGTCTTACTGATTCATTTTCTTCTGTTTTCATGTATCTGTTTGCTTTATTAACCCGGTGCCTGGGACTACAGAAATCACAGAATCTTTGGGGCAGGGATTCTTTTTTGGCTATTTCGGCCCAACATCAGGTCAGTCTGTGACTTCACACTCTGAATTATGGCCCCAGCAAACCTCATGCTACCTGGAATCTGGATAGACCTTGAATCCTAGGCACAAGAAAAAATAAAATACAATAAAAAACCTAAAATCAACCCCCAAGATAGCCAATAAACCAACACCTTGTTCAGTGTAGGTGCTTTCATTCCTTTAGGATGGGCACTTCCAGCACAGTCACAATGGAGGTTATTGGAGCAGACAATTGATTGCAGCTCTGAGCAGGATTAAGCCTGCTACCTATAAAGCTCACGTAGCTATCAAGCAATCAAGTCTTGATCAGTTAATCATCATTACTAGCAGTCTGCTGGCTACTGAGGGCAAGAGGACTAAAATTTTAGATCAGACCAAGACTAATGTTCACTAACGCACACAAACCATTAGCCTTGCAGCTTCAGCCAACTGTGCTGAAAGAGACCCTGGTGACATTTTTGGATAAAGTACATTAGGGGCCAAAGATTTTCTTTTGATTTAATGTATTGATTTATTATTATTTTTAATTGGGAGCTAAAGTAACTGAGGAAAGAAAGAATTTGGAAAGGATACTGGCAGTGGAAAGGAATGGAGATTGCCCTCGGACTCGTCTCAAATATTCCTTTCCTAGCTTTTTGCAATGTTCAGCAGCGGAATCTCTGAGTGAACATTTTCTCCCCACAAAACTTTATTTGTCTACTTCACAGTCCAGCACTAATGCTGTCAGGCACTACATGCCAAATGAAACACTGGAGGTAAATCCAACACCATATGAACTCCAAAAAAGCCAAGTTTATCTGTACAGACAGCTACACGGTGCTGGTGAGCAGAATAAGTAGGAAGCAAAACAAAACATTTTTTCTTGCTTTGACTATTTTGTTGTTAAAAAGTGTGATAGCAGCTTAACAGGGAAAAAAAAATTGCAATGTTGTCTAGCTGAATTTGAGGTGACTTGAAAGATACCTGGATGTGCAAAGCAGTGGCTCAGTTTCACTATCAGATTTAGCCTCACATCACAGCAGTTACTCCTTTGATTAATTCTTTCTCCTGGAAGTGACCCTGGTACAAAAACCTACTACAGCTTCATTATTTAGCTATGTTGCAATCATTATTCTGAGTAAATGCCTTCTGTGCTACTGGCTGCCTACAGCTAACCTCAGGATTAGTTCTGCCCTTTTTAGTGCTTTTAAACACCACTTTATCATGTTGACTTGCAACGAGCTCCATTATATAAACCAACTTGGCTGTAGCACTGAAAGTTACATGCAGAAGCCTGGAAAGAACTTCTTCACTGGCAGCCAATGTGATTTTGGACATTTCAAGCATTTATTGTCCTTGTGTAGACTTCAAAAAGTGCATTAAGAGAAACCCAATGACCTTGAAAAGCTGTCTGCTCACTGAATTTTCTGAAGTCTTTAAACAGAAATTGCTTTTATTTGTGTCAGACTTCTGTGTCATTATATACTGCCACTGAACGTTTTGCGTCTTCCTTGTGGCATTTTGGTGAAAGTACTCTGTGCATCCAGAGGGGACACGCTGCTCTGCTTTCCATAGTTTGCCCAAGGATGACTATGGCAGTTCTCCACCTTTGTAGTCCAATGAGCAGTGGCTGTGCTCACATGTGCAAAGTTCAGGGTTGTGGGGTGAAATGTGAATCAGCCTCACTGCCTTTGCAAAGATCTGCTTTGAAAACAAGCTCAGAGATTCTGAGATAGAAGACACAGGCAGAGAGCTGGAAGATGCTGCTTCTCAAAAAGTATGAGCCTTTAGGAGGGCTGCGTGAGCTCGCTGGGGGAGCTGAATGCAACAGAGACATATGAAGGGGGGGATTTAACAACAACATTCTGAATACAGTAATGGAAAACGGAGAAAATTAAAGGAATGCTTGAGAAATTTCCGTGAGAAATTTTGCCAGAAGTCATGAATGATTCTCAGAATGGATGTGAGATTGAATCTGGCCAGATCTTATCTCTACTGTACTCTGCATAGCTTCATGAGCTATCGCTATCAATGGATACTCCTTACTTTAGGGGAAAAGGGGAAAAAGCCAATCCTGTGTTTGCATAGCCAAAAGCAGAAAATGCTTGCATTGAAAAGCAGCCAAAAGCTGGGGAAAAATTAGTGAGAGGACAGTGCACTATCTGTACAAGGCTGCATGAATGAAAGCTCAGTACCGCACCCAGGACTCGAACTTAAACAATTCCCCCACGGTCCCTTAGACGACCTATGTACTCCCAGGGCTGCTCTTGCAGGCAGGTGTGTGTTTCAGGGTGAGCTCCTATTCTCCTGAGATCAGAGTTTCTTTGTTGTTGACTTTGGCAGGAGCAGGGACTTAACCTAAATATTTTATGGTACCATCACATACTATAACATCTTACAATTCTTGAGGGAAAAATAAGATATTCATTTGTGATGCCATGTGGCAAAAGGATATGTCCATATGGCCGTGTTCACAGCAATCAAACAGATAATGCCACTGAATTCAGCAGGCACCATCGCGGCACAGCCCTGCGGAGGCTGCAAGAAAAAAAGAAATCGTTGATTCAAATGAGGCCAAGATTTCACCTCATGTTTTTAGTGTTGCAAATGTTACTGCAAGCCCACACAGAGCCAGCGTGAAGTGCAAATTACCACAGGAATTTGTCATATTCATTACCAACCTAGCATCATTAGTTTATATGAGTGCAGACAATTAGAAGAGAGGTTTGGGTTTCTTCCTTTGAAAATGTGAATTTTATTAACAAAACGACGAGCTTTCTTTCAATGAAAGAGAGTTGTATGCAGCAGGAAGAGTCATCAATTTTGGGAAAGAGCCGAGTGCCAGTGCTGAATAGCAGCACAGCTCCATAGACCAGACAGCAGCAACCCGATTGCCCATATACTTGGGAATCTAGTAACATAAACATAAACATAAACATGGCTACAGAGGTTTTGTCTGCAAAGATGGATTTAAAGTTACTGAAGACAGTATGAAGACACTTAAGGGCCATCAGTGGCCCTTGTCGACCATAGATTTAGTTATTTTCATAGAATCATATCATAGAATCAGAGAATGACCTGGCTTGAAATGGACCACAATGATCATCCAGTTTCAACCCCCCTATTTTGTGCAGGGTCACCAACCACCAGACCAGGCTGCTCAGAGCCACATCCAGCCTGGCCTTGAATGCCTTCAGGGATGGGGAATCCACAACCTCCTTGGGCAGCCTGTTCCAGTGCGTCACCACCCTCTGGGTGAAAAACTTCCTCCTAAAATGTAACCCAAACCTCCCATCTCAGTTTAAAACCATTCCCTTTGTCCTATCACTATCCCCCATTGTAAACAGCCATTCCCCTTCCTGTTTATACACTCCCTTCAAGTATTGGAAGTCCACAATGAGGTCTCCCCTTCCACTGATTCCTGAGCCTTCCGTTGATTGCTTTTCATTTTTTTGGTTACACAGTCACCTCCACATTTGACAGCTGCTCTGACTGAAGAGAAGCTGCACTGCTTACAGCAAGCAGTAGTATTTCTCGCAGCACATGGGAATAGCTTCTGGAGATGCCTCCCTTCCCTTCCTTCACAGGATTCATTTCCACTCTGGCATCATGCTATTATCTCGAGTTTGTGTCTGATTTTTCTGAGTATCAGTGGGAGAAGAGAAATGGTGCAAGCAGTTTTGCACATGGATATGCAAGTACCGTGTGAATTTGGCAAAACGACACAGAAACTAAACAGCCCAATAAGAACATAACATTTGGCTGGCCTCCTGCTATCCCACCCTTGCACCGTTGTGTCTCCTCGGGTTTTGGCAAAGCACAGGTTAGCAAGAGCTGTCAGTGCGGGTAATCCTATTCTAGAGCGACCTCTCGTGTTATTTTGGCTAACTTCTGTTCATTTTGTTTGTCACCCAGTATCCAACAAGACTAAAGAAACTGCACGAACTTGTTCTGGATGCTGGTTTTGCTCAGTGCAGCTGGCTCAGGCACAGTCCCTCCTATTTGCTTCTTGCTCACTCAATGTGCTGCAGTGTACCGACTCCCTTTCTTCCTGAAATCATCCCAACAGCACTAGCGAGAGGATTTCCCCCCTCTTTTAAATTAATTTTCATGTATATTCACTTCTGTTCAGAGTCTTCACCTTTCAGTGAAATGACCAGATGTCTCAGAAAGCCTGGAGCGATGCTGGCATCAGGAGACTTCGCCCCCATCCTGAGTGACTGCCGACTGAGTTGCCAATATGTTCTGGTTTGTAATGGATGATTGATTTGCAAGGCTGTTTTGCTCTGATTCTCCCTTGCTTAAAGAAGCATTGGGCCATGCTTTTTATACCAAGCAGTATTTCCCGTCTGCAACCCTGAGTCCAATAAATCCAATAATTTCCTTCTTCTAACTGCTTTTTTGTTTATGAGTTGTTGTTGTTTGTTTTTTGTTTGTTTGTTTGTTTGTTTGTTTCCTCCTAGAGGGCTTTGACTAATATGAAGCTTTAATAGCAGTAAAATTACACAAGGGATATATCATCAGTCACCTCAATATCACTGAAAGTAGAAGGACTGCTCATGTTGGAGGAGGTGAATATGGACAGGGCACCACAGTTTGTACACTGTGCCAACCGTTCTCCTCTCTTCCCACACTTTGTATCCAGGCATCTGACACCCAAATCTCATGAGGCTCTCCTGACTTCAGGCATGCACTGTGGGCAATGCAGTGCATGAGATGCCTCAGAGCTGGTCCTGCTGGGGTTTAAATGTGGGCAGCCACACTCCATGTGTGCTCAAGTATCCACTGCCACATCCAGAAAATTGTTTCCCTGTGTATAACGCCTTACCCTGAGAATGTTCCCTGCTGAAATATCAGCACACGCCTGATCACCTTGGGGAGAAGCTTTCAGGTAACCGGAAAGCCAGACCTTGGGCCTTAATGATGGCTGCAGTAAGACTGTATGTGAGACTTAGAAGCTTCAACTTTCCATTCTCAGTCCCTTGTCCTTTCACTGAGGATTGAAGTGTAGCTTGGTTGAACAATAGGAAAATCAGTAATTTAATCCTTTTCAGTTCCCAGGAGTTTTTTTAATGCCTGCTACAAATTAATTATGCAACTTTTACAAATATCAGGGACCGAGCTGTTAATATCTCATGAAGAGGAGATGATTGTGCAAAAACATAACCCACCAGCACACATAGTACACAACCTTAAAGACTAACATGCTGCTCTAGTGTGAAAAGGGACTCTGAGGGCAAAAAGGCATCAGATTCTCAGTAT
This sequence comes from Excalfactoria chinensis, assembly GCF_039878825.1. Taxonomy (NCBI): domain Eukaryota; kingdom Metazoa; phylum Chordata; class Aves; order Galliformes; family Phasianidae; genus Excalfactoria; species Excalfactoria chinensis. Next base: position 95,376,770 of record NC_092826.1, read on the forward strand.
TTTAGACAGAAAACAGGCTCTTGCTTTAACAACATTCATGAGCAATGGGCTTTTAGGTGCCAAGGCTATGAATGTTGGAATGCTATTTTGTTTTTCTTAAAGGACTGCGGAAGGACTTCCTTTGGGAGGCAATAGAATGTAGCGACCTACTTTGTCCCTCACACACTAAGGTGAGTTTGAGTTTTACCACTGCTTTCAAGGCCAATAGGGTCTGACTTCATATCTTTCTTTTCTTTTTTCTTCACTCCGAGATCATCTTCTCACTCAGCTTATTGAGGAACAACCCTTTTGTGTCAGGTTCATATTTGGAAAGATATATCCAATTTCAAGTATCTGGATGCACAGGAGAGCTCCTCAAAAAGGATTTTCAGATGGATCCTCAATAAAATCCTCCACGAGACTCCTATTTTTTAATTATTATTATTATTTATTTTTTATTTTTATTTATTTATTTTAGAAGAAGAAATTACGTTTTTCATCCAGAACGAGAGAATCCTGCAGATGAACAGCTTACCCCTAGAGGTCACTGCGATCCAGGGATTTTAGTGAGTATCCGCGGCACGGAGCGGAGTTTGGGGATGGTGCAGAAGGAGCCTGTGTCTGCCCGCCGGCTTGGGTACTTGGGAAGTCTGCCGACGTTTCATGGCCCTCATGAACAGATTTTCCCTCCTCTCTTTTTCCTCTTTCCAATGCTCTCTCTTGCTCCGATCCTTGCTCTCTCTTCCTTTCTGGCTCCCCCACCCAATTATTATTATTATTATTATCATTATTACCAGGACTGTTTCCTTTTCACTTGGAAAAAAAAAAAGCCTAATCTTTTACAATTATTTTAAATTCAGGACAGAATTCACCTTCAGAAATCAAAGAAGACAACTTACAGGTTTCTTCAGTGCAGATTCTTCATAGGAGTCTTACGAGGAGCAGCTGAGGGAGCTGGGATTGTTTAGCCTGGAGAAGAGGAGGCTCAGGGGAGACCTCATTGCACTCTACAACTTCCTGAAGGGAGGTTGTGATGAGGAGGGCCTTGACCTCTTCTCCCAGTCAACAAACAGAACCTGAAGAAATGGCCGCAAGTTGTACCAGAAAAGGTTTAGATTAGACATAAGGAAAAACTTTTTCTCTCCGAGAGTGGTCAGGCACTGGAATGGCTGCCCAGGGAGGTGGTGGAGTTGCTCCCCCTGGCAGTGTTCAAGAGGCATCTGAATGAGGAGCTGAGATATGGTTTAGTGGCTTGTGGCAGCAATAGCAATAAGAGAATGGTTGGACTAGATGATTTTGTAGGTCCTTTCCAACCTTGTGATTCTGTGATTCTATGATTTATCTCTCTGTCATGATTTATTGCTATCTCTGTATTTTTCAGCATATGATTTGAGAATTTTTTAAGTTAATTCTTCCATTTCAGAGCAGATCTCTGATAGCTGTCAGTGGTAGGTATATGTTGGAAACAAGCTGGTTCAGAAGCATTGTGGGGCTTGATGAACTACTGTCTAGCATTTTGATTTTGAAGGAGAGTAGAGTGGGTGGGTATCAAAATGTCCCAATTGCAGAAAGTCTTTTTCAGGGTTTTCCAAGTCTGCTATAAATTTTGAAACACCTGTGAAATGTGATCTTTGTCTCAAACTTAGGAAAACAAATATATTTCAAAACAGGGAAAAAAAAAACCAACAAAAAACTTTTCCAACTCCCACTTTTCACAATATTTTGATTGTATTCTGCCCGCTGCCCACTGAATTTTCTCTAAGCAAGTTCTACTGCAACACAAGTGCATGTAGTCAAAGTGAAAGAACAGTTGGATGAAACTTTCTCCATAAAAATACCTTAAAACTTGGAAAAAGATCCATGGCTAGAAATAAGCGGAGCTGGATAGTCCACGGTCCCTTCTGTATGACATCCACCATAACTGAATAGTGCAGAATTCCACCTTTGCATCATATGGCAAAATATGCAAATTTCTATGAATAATGGATTTAATCCTATTAGAAAAGAGATTAAAAGTAGTTAAACATGTCAACCTTGATTCTGTTCTATGACTTGTTAGCAGAGACAGAAGTGTATGCTTATCCAGTTGATGAACTGTTGTGGCATCAGCAGCCACGGCCCTCCCTTGGGAAACTGCCATATTCACAAAACCTGGCTGTTATGTTTTTTCTTATCGCAAATGACTTTCAATATCACATCGGCTATCTAATGCTATATACACAGTCACATGTTTTGGACTTGCCTAGAACTAGGGGGAGAAAACATAAGTACAGTAAGGATGTGGTGTGCTTTTTGTGCATTGCTTTGCAACTGCTTCTTGGGAAGTCCTTTAGCAAGATACAAGCTCTCTCAATTTCCTAATTGCACAAGATTCATAATAGCTGTGCCCGTAAGCACTGTATATATCGTGTGAGAATGACCAATTATTAACAAAAGTTTAAAGATCCTGTTAGGACAGTGTAAAAATGATCAAAATTGCAGGCATTGAATTCCCAAAATATCTACTATCTGGAATAGGAGATATTACAGTGGTGTGAAATACGGCGTACTGTGAAGCACTGTACAGTTGTATGAAAAAACAGAAGAAATTCCACTGCCATAGTTCACTAAATAAAGATGCAAATACAAAAATGAACCATTTATAGGTTCCAAAAATGAGCTGTATTTGTTAGTGGAGGGTAGGATACATGCATAACACTTAATGGAGTGTGAGGACTTCACTGAGGGATAAAGAGAGATGGTAATATACAGCTGTGATCACCTTCTGTTTCTTGCAAGGAAAGGAATAGGGAAAAATATTATTCTTCAGGTGAAGAGAGGCAAAACGAATGTAGGGCCTCCTCGGAAGAAGGATTTGCAGGCAGCTCTAGCACAGAGAATGTGAGGTGCTCAGGTGGCTACAGTGAAAGTACTCACTGTGAGAAGGCTGCAGCTGCTCTGACATCCTTCTGAACTGCCCTCTTGAGTTCCCTTCTGCCACATGAGGTGATGTCAGCACTTGGGCAGGGGGAAAAAATTAAAGTATTGGCACATCGTATGTGTGAACCTACACAAGTAGTTTGATAATGCATGAATTTATCCCCACAATCAAATATCTAACTATGTAAACATTATTTAATCCTTTTTCTTTCCTTTTTTTTTTTTTTCTTTAAATAAAAAATAGACATGTATCTTTAGTTCAGCTGCTTAAATTGTTGGCATTCATGGCCCTCCAAAAGATCACAGTTATCCTGCAGAAATATGTAATTACTAGAAAGCTACTGAAAGACCTCAGCTCTTCCTACCTCCTTCTTTTGATCTTCCCTTCAGCGTGGAATGCTTCACTTTTTGGGAGCTGGGTTTTCTCTGCATGACAGACATGCTCTTTCCACAGTGTGGATTTATCAGTTGTCTTTGCTGCTTTGCAACCGGTTTTGCTCACAGCTCTCAAAGGAGGTGAGGACCATAACCATTTTTAAAGATGCCATGGCACAGGTCCTCCTGCAGCCCACCTTGCCTCTGGCTAAGAGGTGTATAACTCAGGAGAATGCCGTGTCCTACTTCCTGGATTTTTCCACTGATATTTAGTGAGAGAACAGTGTGTTTTATCATTTAGCCATAACATATGATGAGGCGAGGAGATCCAGAGAGATTTCTCAGGGCTGCCAAATTTTATGCAGTTCTGAGAAGGATATTTCTTACCAGTGAGAAGCCCTCCCATTTCTTGCTCCCTTCTCATCACCAAAAATGTATCTGTTCTTCTCTCTATGTCGGCCTACTTCCTGGCGGAGTCACCAAGCTCCAGAAGAAGAAGGATGTTAAAGGGGAGAAAAACCACCAAACAGGACAATTTCATCAGTCCTCAGTGAGCTCCACACCAGAAAGGCCAGCAGCACTGGCTTCTCTGCTGTTTTGCCCCAAGCTGTGCTCCCTGATGTCTTCTTTAGGACTGTGGGTTCCCACTGCAAGAAAGACACAACTTATACTACATTACACTGCCATCAGCCCAAGAGCCTGTTTAAAAGGGGTTTTTCCTAATGTGGGGCAGGGAGGAGGAGGAAGAATCCTCATTGAGGACAGAGAGCTGTACATAAATAACAACAGGTTGGAGCTTCAGTAGTCATCTGCTGCTGCAGGGAACGGGGTCCACTGGGTGCCAGGCCAGGCTCCCTAAATTGTCTGCTCTTGATGTTGTATCTCCTCTTACCACTAGGCAGGAGGGCACAAAATTTCTGAGTGAAAATGCCTGTGTTTCATGCTGGAGGTATAATCCAGGCAAGAATTGTTTTCTTCCCCATACGTCTGCCATGCAAGACTTAAATTCACCTTGTCAAAGAGCAAGCACCTGCCACTTCTTGAGAAAACGTCATCTCTCTGACGGTCCCTGGGGACCAGTGGAAACAAACAGTGTGGCAGCTTGCTGGGGCACTTGCTGTTAGCAGGATAAAAATGCAGCAAAGGAGGCCCATTGAAGTCCCACAACAATAGAAGCCAACTGCTGCAGTGAGAAAGCAGCCATTTGCTGTGCCAGCTGCAGCTAGGGACAGCAGAGGGAAGGGACAAGGGAGCAAGTGTGGATGAAGGTGAGTGGCCTTCATCTGTGCTACCTCCTAATGCAATTAGCCTTTTTGCCATATTTTGATAGCAAAAGACAGGGGAAAAGGCAGGGAAAGGTAAAGAAATGAATGTTAGCTTTATTTTGTGTGAACTTCTTGAAATCCATACTGATGTCACTTATGCTTCCTCAAGATTTGAAACGTCCTAGGGAAGAGCTCAGAGACTGATGCCAAATGCCTACTGTCCTGTATGTTCATTTTGTTTTTGTGTGCTATCACACTGTGCGCCTTTTCTTTCTCTTCTTGGGCATAGATTTTATTTTCCTGCTACTGATAAACTCAGATGTGGCCCCTCCCATTTCACTTATGGGGGAAAACCTGGCCCTAAAACAGCATTTGCCGAGGAACACACCAGCTGAGTCATGAGCTCTTATTTTCTAAGTGTTCTGCGCAATCAAAGAGAGAGGCCTTATTTTGCCTCTAAATTTTACTGTGGTGGACTTCTCGTTCTTCAAGGGAATCTTTCAGCTTCTTAGACCAAGGGTGACATTTTTTAGGTCATAGCTTGGACTGGATAATAGATTGGCTTCTATCCCAAAAAGTCCTTGCTTCTGCTTTTGTGTATGAAGCTGAATATTCATTCTGTTTCTCTAAATAGAATTTTCAGACTAACCAAAAAAATCCCATTAATTTCATTTCAGTACTTTAGTACTTCACAGGTTGTGCAGGATGTAACTGTTGGACAGTGACATCAAGTCCAAGGATCACGTACCACTGAGTGCACTTTTTTCCCAGGTCTTGCCAATCTGCTGTGCAAATTCTGCTTTAGTGACTTAACAGTGAAATCTCCGTGCTCAGGCTTTTCCTCAGAGCTTTACCTCTTTAGTCTTCAAAGCCCAATCAAGATTTGCTAACTAGATTTATGCCTAAAGTGGAATGGTGACAGGAACATAGGACTGCCACTCATGAGCTGGTCAGATTATATGAGGGATGGATCACTGATGGGGAGCTTCATGTATCTTCAGATAACACAAAATCCTCTTGAGATACAATGAAAAGCTTAGAGTAGTAGATATCTAACAGTCATGAGAATAACATATCCTTGAAAGGGAAAATGAAAGATCTGGGGTGTTGGTCCTTACAGTGGGTAAGGTAGGTAAGGTTCTCAGAGGACTATAAAAAGTTGATTGTGGTCCACTTTGTTCATAACTGGCCTGTCACCATTACTTCAATGGGAGAAGGTAAAAAAATAAAAATAGTTCTGGAAATTATGCTAGATGTCAGAAAACTTGGATGGGAACAATTGAGAAAACTGCATTTCTTCTGGTCTGCTTAGGTGACCATCAAAAGCTCTGACATATGCAGATAATAAAACTACTGCAGATCACTGATGGGTGAAGGTCTTGTTCCAAATACTATGGAGAAATTATCATGTCAAGGATCTAGGGATTTAGATTGAAAGCTCTATTATCTGTTACACCTTCCATAAATCCATGGGGCAAACTAAATGAGAGAGTAGAAATACAGGAGAGGAGATGGCTTGTATAAGACATAGCTAGAGAAAAATAAAATAAAAACTTTCAGACACATGGGGAGAAATTCTGATGTCTTCTCCTCTGCTGTGATGGACAGTGCATATAGCTGGAAAAACAAAACTAAACAAAGCAAAACCAAAACAAAACAAATACATGCCATAATCCAAGCCCTTACATTAGACATTCTGTAAGGATCAGTGCTAGATAACAGAATCAAGATTGTGAAGCCCAGTGGTTCACTCTTCAGAAACATAAGATGGGCTGTAGAACTCCATGAGGGCATTGTATCAAACATTATCCACTTAGCTTGGAGATAGCAGCCAGAAAATCAAGCGTTATAGCTGATAGGCTAAACCTGTTCCTTTGTTGCGCTGTATATAGTGTTGTAGGGAAAAGTAAGTAAACATCAAAATGATCTTATTGGTTATTTACTTATTCATACATAGATTTCATATATGAGTTTCTTTTCAAGTATATTTATAGGAAAAGCAAATTTGAAATGAATGTTAAGAGGAAAAATAAATCTTAACAATGCAATTATGTATAAGCATCCTTATTGTGAGAGTCACTGTGGTCTGGCTAAGGAGACATTAAACAAATAACTTGTGTTTCAGTGACAATGAGTGGAACCTGCTCAAAAAGTGACATATCAGATGGCTGTTCAAAATTGCTTACATAGCCTGGTGGGAATAAAGTGGTAGCCAAATTCCTTCAGTATTTGCACATTTTAAAAGATGTGGTATTGTCCGAAAAGATGGGAAAAGCTGTACGGCTTTGTTTCCTAACTCTTTGAAAAGAATAACAACAACAGCAGCAAAATTGTTGCTTAGGGACAAGCTACAGACAGAAGACATCAATAAATTAGGAACCACGACTTGCTCAGCTTTATTCATCAGTACTCTACTGCATAAGAAAACAGCAGGAGAATATACTTGATTCTTCCATCAGTTTACTTCTTCAACAGATTCATCTTCATAGTGAAACCTTTCTTCTGCTAGAAACGGAAAGGGGAATCTCTTGTTGATACATCAGGTTTTCCAACTGATTTGTTCCCAGTACATGGGAAAAACATAGCAGATTGCATGTTATGTTTAATAGAGAACACACACATGCATTTAAATCACTTACAGCTTCCTTTTTTATGATGCAATTGTGAATTATGTTCCTCTTGCATTTGTAATTAGAGGGCAGAACAGATGCGAAAGCTTAGTTTAAAGTGATGTGTCCGTTAAAATAACCAAGACTGCTGAGTAATTGTTCACTGTAACGGGAGAATGTGCCCATTGTTTTTATTCCAGTGAAATGTAAGGAAAGGACACAAGCCTTCAGCAAATGTTGCTCAGTTCGTGGAAGTTCCTGAACCCAGGGTTGTACCAGAGCAGTTTTTTGTTTGTTTTGGAGGAAAAGAAGTGATGCAGGCACCACCATATCTTATCCCAGTATAAAGCATCAGACCGACAATTTAGATTTGTAATGAGTTCAACGCCGTTTCCACAAGAAAGGTTTTATTTTCCCAAGCAGGACTTCTACTGGCTACGGCACTTAGGCTACAAAATATTGTAAATTATTAACTATTAGGCTTTTCGTTTTGAACTGAGACTAAACAAGGAGTGGGATTTTGATCAAAGACAGCTGCCCTGTAATCTGTAGTTATGCTTGATCGAGATAGGCTCTGACAGACAACATAACAATAGACAGACCATTCTTTAACATATTAACCCTTGTGACCTAATTAGCCATCCAAAAATGCAAATAAGATCCTCGGCAACCCTTTTTAACCATTCGCTTTTCAATGACATTTGATTTTCCTTTTGCAGTGCCAGTGCGCTTGTGTTAAAATTTTAAAGATGTTTAGTCTTTCTGCAGAACAGATGCGCACATTAAGCACTTGCTCGGCTCTAATTGAAAACCTCTGTCTTTAGCCACCAGTGCTCACAGCAGCATTTGCAAGCTCAAGGTTGAAGATCTTGTCTAAACAGAATGTTAACCATCCCGACTACATCGTTTACACATTTGCTGATGATCACTAAATACAGCTGAAATTGTAAACAGGGAATAAGGGGTGTGGGTGAGGGAGCAGAGGAGGAGAGGAAAGGCTGAAATCACGGTGCCCTGTTTACTGTCGCCAGGAACTCTGTCTTTCTCTGAGTCATTCCAAAAAAAAAAAAAAAAAAAAAAAAAAAAAAAAAAAAAAAGAAGCTTAAAAGGGATAATTCACATAATGCAATAGTAAATGCAATAATGAGAATAAATCCCTACCAGCACGTTGTTGGTTTTAACTGGAGGTAGGTTATTTGTGCATGCTGGTGGTACTACTATAGCCTCAGCATGCCTCTTTTTCATTTTTCCCCTCTGAAAGTGAAGTTGAAACACCCACTAAAAGTAAACCCTGGGGTTCCAGTCGAGGAAGTTCAGATCAATGTCTGTACTGGAAAGTATGAATTCAGTTTGCAATAAGTTGCAGTGTTTGTGTTGTTAATTTTTGTCCCTAATTGTTTCTGGTATTGTGCTTATATGCAAAGGCTTTAACAGTCCTTCCATTTCTGTTACATTGTGATCTACCAAATGAAAACTGGTGCCTGTCTCCCTGTGGAGATCCTTTTTCCTTCTTATCAGTCCCCATGTAGTGCCTCCCACTGACACTTCTGCTCTACACTTCTGCACTGACACCCCGTTCTGCCACAAGATGAACAGAAAGCCTTCTGCCCCAGCGTGTCTGCTATTTCTTCATCTCATAAGCTCAGATACCTCATGTCCCCATTTCTCTGACCTTTGTAATGGAGTCATACCACAGTGAGGAGTTGTGGGATAAGAGCCTGATGTTCACTCAGCATGCGTTGGTGTAAAATGCTCTGTCACCGAAGTAAACATAAAAAACTCCGCAGTCTAAATTGTTGATGTGTCTGTTTTCAGAGTCACAGAGGCATGCATTTCTTCAGATTTCTTATGTATGGAAAAGCATACATATTGCAAGCACAGAGCATGACAATGCTTCACTGGTGTTTGCTGTAGACACCAGCAGAGGAAGTAGTGTAAGAAGTACAAAACAAATGGAAGCATGACCAGCAGCACCTCATGTGTCCAGCCCTCACATGTATCTCCAGAGATGCTTGTCTTTTGTTTCTTTTGCCTTTTGAGAAAGACGGCATTCACCTTTGTATGTTTTTTTCAAGAAGGGAGGTCTTGCTTGGTGTTTTTTCCTGGCTAAAGATTTATTTTTCCTTTCCTTTTTATGAACCAGAGGCTGAAAACACTGATAAAAAAGCATGATTTGAAAGGACTGCAAGATCTCATCTCTGGCAAGAAAATCACCAGAGTTTCTTCAGCTGAAGACATCTGTGATTTCTACCACGAGGTTCCTGACACCCGTGTGTACCCATCGGGCAGTCGCTGCTGCCATCGCAGTGCCTGGGCTGCTTTCTCCTGCTTTCCGGGAGCAGTGGCAGCAGGGAGCTCAGCGGGAGCTCATCTGCCTGTCTGCGGGATGGCTCTGCCTCCGCGCTGCTGCTGGTTTAAAACCGGCTTGGGCTGTGGGCAGAACTCGCAGTCTTTGTTGTGACTGCAGCACAGACACATATTGTGTTTCTTTGCCTAAAAGAACAGAAGACAAATGGGGGGTTTGCTGCAATCTGCATTAAGAGGTTTATTCACTGTAAGTGTTAATGATAACTGGAGAAAAATAACATGCCAGAGTGTGGTTGCAGCTTACGCTGTCAGAGAACACATCTCATCGCACCTCTGACCAACACAGCTGTGCTGTCAGAACAGGATCGAGTTGGCCTTCGTATGGAGATGAATGAAAAAAAGAGGTAGCAACCATTGGCAAACACAGGCAGCAGTGCTGAGTTCCTTCCTGATCATGGCTGTGGCATCGGGAGCTGATGTCCCACTAACAAAGTTCTGCTCCTGTCATGAGAGCATTTCACCTGCTCAGTTACTTGGGCATTTCAGACTGCAATCCCACAGAGTGCTTGTACCACCTGTGTGCTCCTTTGCTTGTGCAGTTTTAAGTTTAGTACAGTATTTCCCACAGAAGGAAGATAACAGTGTGCTCATTCTATGCTATAGTGCACAGAAAGAGAATGGACTGCAATATTAATTTTTAGACTGCAACAGCATTAGGTATAGCTCTGTAGCTCTGCCAGCTTTAGAAGAGCCAAAATCTTCCAAGACAGTCACTGTTGCCATTTCATTTCCCCCTTTCATTTTTTATAGGCTGAGTTGGAAGAAAAATGAAAATGAATTGCTGCAATAGTATGCTGAGTCAACTGTCCTTACAAGTTTCTTTTGTAATTGAAGGCTCAAACTTAGCAACATGTTCCTTCTTAAGATTTCTTTGTTACTGTTGCTACTTCCATGTCACAGCCACAATTAACGGTAGAGACAGCAACAGAAAAGGCAGCAGAGGAGGCAAGAGCACAAGGGCTGTGTGCATCTCTGGGGGGAAACACCCTGAGGAAAACAGCAGTAGTAAGTGGAAGAGGGCCACCATCTATTTAAAGATACTGTTGGAGGTCAATAGCACTTTCACTTGGGACCCTCAGTTCATAATTTTTGATTGTTCAAGAAACAAATGGAAATGTCAGTGCTCAACATCAGCCCCATCACATATTCAGTCTACTTTTGCTGACCCTGCCTAGGAAAACAGACCTCACTCAGGAGTTAGTCCAGAACCCAAAGAGCTGCTGCAGCCCTGCCACACAGTGTGGGTCAGTCCTTACACACCTGACAAGGTGCTTGCAGTTGAAAGAAGGTTGCTGACTGTCCCCTTGCAATGAGTTTGTGGGCCCTAATTGCCCATGTATGGGGGCTGCTGCTGCTGCTATCAGAAGGGGAAACCAAAGTTTGTGGTAAGCTGGTTTCCACATTGGGAAGAGAAACAGCACTGGAGCTGCTCCTTGCAACAGATGGGGAGAGGCCTTCTTGCCTCTCCTCGCCTTTGGAGAAGGCAAGCTGTCCTGTTCCCCTTGCCTATGGGGGCTGACTGGCAGCTGAGCCTTGGGGCCACCAGACAGCAGGGAGGCTGCCAGTGCAGAGCAGCCTATGACCCCTCTGCAGAAGATGACAGATTGACTGCCTAGCACTGAGCATTAGGCATCTTGTTGGCCTCTAATTCCACTGGCAATGCCTGTGGGGAGATGCAAGTTGAGGCTTTCTGTACTGCATGCTTGTGCAGGGAAATTTAGTCATTATGGAGTAGTGCTCTGCTATAATAATGTTGAATATTTATCTTTAGTTATTTTCTTTTTGTTCCTGGATTTTCTAATCACTATTTTATCTCCACAAGAGTTTTATCTTGTTTTTAGTTGCTCTTGGATTACCTAGCAATGTCTGTATGGCAAAACCTCAGTTCTCTTACAGTGTCTTAGTCTTAAAATGCAAAGAGCACAGAGACAACTAATTCCAAAATGGTGAGGTCCAGTGTAGAAAAACTATGAAACAAGAGCACAGGAACCTTTCCAGACGTAGGCTCTCAACCATCACACAGTGGTGCTTTCTTACAGCACTATATTCATGGCTCATCGAAATCTTCTCATTTAATACAAACATACATATATTTCCCAAAAGAGTATACTCAAACTACAGATGCTCAAGGAGTTTAGTGGTGTTTTTCCATATTATTATCCATGGTGTGACAGCTTTAAACTTCATGTGTAATGGAGCCAGTAGTCAAAGATTCAGCAATATTGAGAACTAGCTCAGCCCACCCTTTATCAGTGGCTTGTGAGCTGGGAGGAAAGGTGTATGTTCCTGACACACCTACAGTGACAATTGCCAGCTGTCTCAAGGATATTCAGATGCCATTTTTAGGCTGTGGAAAGGAAAGCAATCTGGTTGCCTGCATAATACAGAACAAGTGTCAAACAACTTTGTAATCCCAGGAGAAGATGATGTTCTTCATCTTTACAGCTGCTTCTGATATGATTTAGGTTTTGGATGGGGAAAAGTTTCTCATTTCTTTCTCCTTTCTATTTCTTTTCTTTTTCCCTTCCCTTCCCTTCCCTTCCCTTCCCTTCCCTTCCCTTCCCTTCCCTTCCCTTCCCTTCCCTTCCCTTCCCTTCCCTTCCCTTCCCTTCCCTTCCCTTCCCTTCCCTTCCCTTCCCTTCCCTTCCCTTCCCTTCCCTCCTCTTCTATTCCTGTTTTTTTTGTTTGTTTGTTTTTGTTTGTTTGTTTTGTTGTTTTGTTGTTTTTTTTTTTTAAGCCTTGAAGTACTGCACTGTAGATGGCTACAGAACCAAAATCTGCAACAAGTGGTAAGCATCTGATTTTATTAGTAAGATCTTTCCTGACACTTACAGTGAAAGGACACTGCCCTCTCATGCACGTATTTTAAAAGTCCTCTTGGTTTTTGAATACTGCTGTATAACTGTTGCTTCTCCCTTAATTTTTCTGTTTCATCATCTCTGGTTGACAATTCTTGTTTTGTTATTTTCATTGACTTGACATTTCTCACAACAGCTAGAACAAAAGTGATTTGCTTAAACTGTAGGAGGTACCACGAATTAATAGCTAACTTTTCTTATTGTGTTCCTGTGGGAAGACAAGCAATCTTTTTTTTCTGGGTAACCGTTCTACCTTGGAATATTTCAGAGACCTATCAGAGTGAGCAAGGACAGCCCTGGACACCTACAGCGTCTCAATCAGAGGGTGACAGACATTGCAATAGCATACATCCCGTCTTCAGTATGCTGCTGTCAGTCACTGGTGACTGAAGCTATTTGTGGTCCATAATAATGCACAGCTGCTCTGCAGGAGAAATATCAAAGCTAAACAAACACTGTGCAGCACTAATCATTTAATTTGGTTTTGGCATTCTTAAAGTTCTGATAAATTCATTTTAAATATGAGAGATTGTTTTTCTTTTCAGTATATTGAAGTGATTTCATAGGTTGTGTAACCTTCCAAGCAAATGATACTTTTTGTGTACTTCTTCTAGACTGTTTTCTGAGACTTTCCTTGTTATGGTGTTTATTGTTAACCATTTGGAAGCACAATAGAAAATGATGGGGGGTTATTTTTCACTATGAAGTACACCGTAAATTTGAAAAAATAAAATAAAACTGAAAACAGGGAACAGCAAAGTGAGAATCATTATTTTTTTCTATAACGTTCACTAATTTCCTGGCAAAGTTTAGGTATAGTACAACTGGGGGGCAATTCCTTCAGCAGAGCTTCTGGATTAAAAAAAAAAAAAAAAGGCTATTATTGTTGGCCGGTCTTGCTCTTGACTACCTTAGAATGAGGAATGTGGTAGAGTCCTCCAACTCTATGTATTGCAAATGAGGACTTGGTCAGAGTTCCTGGTAAGGAGTTAGCATTTACTTTCAGAAGAAGCATGACTGGCTGTAGGTAATGAGGAAAGCAGCTATCTCTCTGCTAGGAAAACAGCTTAGGGAAAAAGACTGTTTTCTTTTGGGCTGAAATTGTGCCCTTTTGGAGTCCAAGTTACAGTCTTCAGTAAAATTAGGATTTCACCACTAATACTGCTTAACTCTTCTTTCATTAAACAAAACAAAACAAAAAACAAACAAAAAGAAAAGGAAAAAGAAAAGGAAAAAGAAAAGGAAAAAGAAAAAGAAAAGGAAAAAGAAAAGGAAAAAGAAAAAGAAAAAGAAAAAGAAAAAGAAAAAGAAAAAGAAAAAGAAAAAGAAAAAGAAAAAGAAAAAGAAAAAGAAAAAGAAAAAGAAAAAGAAAAAGAAAAAGAAAAAGAAAAAGAAAAAGAAAAAGAAAAAGAAAAAGAAAAAGAAAAGGAGAAAGAAAAAGAAAAAGAAAAAGAAAAAGAAAAGGAGAAAGAAAAAGAAAAAGAAAAGGAAAAAGAAAAAGAAAAGGAGAAAGAAAAAGAAAAAGAAAAGGAAAAAGAAAAAGAAAAGGAAAAGGAAAAGGAAAAAGAAAAAGAAAAAGAAAAGGAAAAAGAAAAAGAAAAAGTAAAGGAAAAAGAAAAAGGAAAAGAAAAGGAAAAAGAAAAAGAAAAAGAAAAGGAAAAAGAAGAAGAAGAAGAAAAGGAAAAAGAAAAAGAAAAAGAAAAAGAAAAAGAAAAGGAAAAAGAAAAAGAAAAGAAAAAGAAAAAGAAAAGGAAAAAGAAAAAGAAAAAGAAAAAGAAAAAGAAAAAGAAAAAGAAAAAGAAAAAGAAAAAGAAAAAGAAAAAGAAAAAGAAAAAGAAAAAGAAAAAGAAAAAGAAAAAGAAAAAGAAAAAGAAAAAGAAAAAGAAAAAGAAAAAGAAAAAGAAAAAGGAAAAGAAAGGGAAAAAGAAAAAAAAAAGAAAAAGCCTTCCTCTCCCCTCTTCCATATACTCATGCAATATGCCCACTTGCACATCAAGTGTTTTCAGTAACTCTTATTTCTTGCCTTTGGGCTTGATTTCAAAATATTCAAATATATTTGGCTTTTGTAACTTTCACTAATTAAACCATCTAAAGCAGATGGAATTACAGAAATTACAGGGTTTAAAATATCATCCTAATTGGTTTACGATCTATGTGACACTACAGTGCCATTCAGACTGTGTAATGTATAAGGACTGCACAAAGGAGAAATCTTGCCAATTAATTTTCTTAAACTCCATTATCTGATGTTTTTCCTTCCTCATAATCCCTTTTCTACTAAGCTTTCCCTGGTATTTTTCTAGCTGTGGGAAAGCATCCCATAAACAAACTGGGAGTTCTTTTATTTGCTGGGGAAAATACATATGTATATATATTTCATGTCCAACAGAATAGAATAAATGGGTAAAAGAAAAAGTGAATGGAATGAGTGAACTTCAGAGGAACCAACAGCTAGATGATGCACAGATTTAGAAAAAGCAGAGCATACATCATAAATGTAGAACCATCATCATGCACTCTGACACACTTTCAGATGATGGGGATTAAAGAATGGAGAGGAGAGTTCTGTTTTCCAAATGTGCGATCATGCGAAGTTATAACAATGCTGTGCTTTTCTTCCACAGGAAAAAAAGAAATAAAATAAAAAAATCAAAAAATTCCTTCTGTTTCTTTAAAGTATCTCATTTTGCTATTTAGATATGATTTTTAAACTCACTATTCCCTTTTGTTGCCATGGTAACAGTTTTTTGGCCCTCACGGTGACAGAAAAGTATCTCAGTTCTTGTTCCTCTTCGAATGCATATGTTTCTGTGTATAGCAGTGCAGGCAGAGGGAAGGGAGGTGTGAGGAGATCACACCTTCCAGAGCAAGGTAACTGCTCGTGCCAAGAGCGGCTGCAGCTGAAGACAGCAGGGACGGCTTTCTCTCCTTCAGCCCCATGCAGATTCATTCAGACTCCAGTTTCGGTGCTTCCAGATAGATTTGCTCCCCTCTCCGCTCCCCCGGTGCTCCCCTGCTCCTAGGTGACATTTCAGGGACTTTTTTATGTAGGAAGGAAGTGTCTGAACAAGATCTGTTTTAGGGGATTCCTATGGAGCTGGCTGTTAGCATCTTCCAGCATTGCAGGGGTCAATTAAGAGAACCAATCATCTGGTTTTAAAGCTTTAATAATAAAAAACAAACAAACAAACAACTGAATTGAATAGCAAGAAGGAAGGAAGGAAAAAAGAAAAAGTGGACAAAAAGTAATGTTAAATAGCATGGAGCATGACTAATGGCACAAGCATGTTAAAATCATTGGGAAAATGTCCTTGGAAGACAAATGAATTTTCAGCAGAATAATTAACTTAATTAACAAATTTGCATGCATATTCATCAGGCTATTGAAGTCTTTCCAGCACAGCTTGATGAGCATTGGTGTAATAATTGTCTCATTTACATTCTGCAATCTACTACAATTTGGGGCATGCAAAAAAAGCCGACCTCTTTCCTTTGACTTTCTTTAGGACCCTGACCCTCTTAATAAACACATGCAAACAACATGTAGTGTCCACTGCATAGCCGTGCCTTCCACCCCTTATAATAAACCAGCTCCCACTCTGCCGCGTTTTCCTTCCTTTCACTCCCCTCTTCCTTTGCTTTATTTTTTTTTTTTCCTTTGGCCCAGGTTCTCTGTTTTGCCTCTGCTTGCTCTCCTGGGTAAATCTTGGCACCAGTTCTGACTTCAAATCTCCTGGGCCGCCAGACTGCATCATGTAAAAATTGCCATTTTCCTCTATCTCTGCAGGGCAATCTTTAAAGGCAGTAAGGTGTGACGCTCCAGACTGGCAGCTTGGCAAGAAAGAGCCCATGGATACCAGCACACAGGAATCTGGAGGGTTCACTCTGACAGGCAGTCAGTACTGGGAACAAAAGGAATTTAAAAAAAAAAAAAAGAGAGAGTAGCAAATATATTTTTACATATTGCAGGCATATGGCCACAAGACCAGCAGAAATATATTTAATTACTGATCTTGTGCGTTAAGCAGAAATAATGTACTAACAGCAGTAATCTCCTTATTTTTTCCCCTTAGATTACACAAAGGTAAATGAACGGAGTCCTCTAGAACACAGTTTGATCATTGTGTTACATTTCAGCTCCATTTACACTTTTTACCCCAGTTTTGCAACCCGTTTGGAAATAGAATCTAGTTACTTGATATTAGACTGTCATGATTATTTTATCATTATTTTATTTTTGGGCACAGATGGACATTTTAAAATGAATTTCTGTCATCTTCCAACCTTTCTGTTGTTCCTGCAAGGCTTACAGCTAATATGAGATGCAAAAGCAAGCTATGTTGTAAATGAATTGATCTGTAAGTGATTCTGTCTGAATGTTATGTACCAAGTTACGGTTTAAGTCTCACTGTGGTATGAGTGTTTCAGGCTGCGAAACAATACTGTACCAGCTATTTTCCTCAGAACCTACAATCACATTAAAAATATTTTCTTTGACTGCTGGCTAAAAGGTCCACTGGTGAAAAAAGGGATGCTTAAAACAGGGTTGTTATGGAAGGTAAACTTGGAAGCACAGTGTTACAAAGAAAAATTCCTAATCCTGTTAGTTTTTCTATGCCATCATTTCTGAGGTGCTCCCACTTGGCCCAGAAGTGCACCTGCATCCTGCCCCATGCTCTGAGCACATCAATTTCAATTTCTAGATGATTTAAACATGAGGATCCAGGTACCACCACTTTCCACTCTTTCAGTCTCTTCAGTGGCTTCAACCAGAAGTTATGTAATGAATGTGTCTCATGAATGCTATCAGGACTGGGACTTTCAGGAAATGCTGCTGTGGCTATTGCCTCCTAAAATAATGCTGTTGAGTTTTTTTTATTCAGCATGAGTCCTCAACCTGTGGCAACCAAGTACAATTCTCTTCTCAGTATGATGAGATTCAAACCCATCATTAACCAAGCAGCTGCTCTAGCCAACAGATTATGATGTTCTTCACCCCTCCTGTTGAAGTCATGCTGTCATCTCTAGGCACTACACACATAGAAATGGTATATACATACAAAAGCAGTGAGGTTATTTCAAGAACATAAACAGAACTGACTCAGTTGCTGTGGATGAATTCCACCATCAAAGTATGACAAGAGCCAATTAGAAAACATTTTCTTCTTCTGTAAGATGTGTTCAATTGCATTGCCTTTACTTCTTAATGTTGATGTTGTTTGCTTCCTACAAAGCCTCTTGCATGAACGCTGGTAGATTAGTTCCTCAAAGATGTCGTAATTTGTTAGGATATTTATGGATGATTCAAGTTCATAAAATACTGCTAGCACTTAACAGAGGGAAGACATCAGCCAAGAGTTACGGTGTTGTCTTGTTTAGCTCATAGAGTTTCAAGTCTTTGTTTCCTCTGCACAATGTAGCATTTTCTTATCAAATTTTGCATCCTTCCTTCACAAGTATTAAAGAATTTCCAAAAATTTTCATATAAAGCCATTAATTAGCTTTCCAGTTAAAATTTGTTAAAAACTGAGTCATTTACACAATTTAGCCTCCGTGTCAGTCTTTTCTTTGTCCCTCATGGTCTTAGCAATACAGTAAAAGTCATTTTAAACTTTTCAGACAAAGCTAATTCAAATCTCATGCTTAGGTTGTGTTTGAAGAAATTAGGCTGTAATTAAGCTATTAACACTTACTGTTTCTACTATATAGACAGGCCTTGGATAACAGTTTTTATAACTCTATTATTATAACACTATTTTATAACTCTATAAGTTGAGTCTTTATATTATGACTAATTCTATAGGTAAATCTATCTCCACTGATGTTAATTCGCTCCCACCAGTCCTTCTGATTTTGGTGGCTTCAAGGAAAATGCATGCCAAGAGAGGATTGTTAGGTCCATTTGTCACCAACCTTTAATATTACATTGCCACACAAAGATCAATGGTTTGAAGACTCGTACAGTGCTGCTGCTTTGCATTCTTGCAAATTGAGACAGTGACACTAGTGAGAACTGAGGTGGAACCAGAGTGAGAAACCCTGAAGGACAGAGGTATCGAAATATATGTACTACTCTGCATGATTAAGTCACTGAAACAACCCTAATTCAGTCCTGCGGTCGTGAAAAGAAAAACCTTCATCCTTTTTACTTTGAAAAGATAATCCATTGAATCTAATTGCAGTTGCATACAACAAGAAGATAATGAAAAATGCCATTTTGGGGCAAGGTGTTTTTTTTTCAGTACCCTAACTGGAATTCTTATTTTGATACATTAATCTTTTTTATAATGTATATATGGCATATATTCCAAAGACAAGTGGAACCCTTTCTAGTTTTTACTTATTAAAAGTTTTATCTTCTTTGAACTCTCAAAGACTAGACAGAAATATAAACATTGGCCAAACGTTTATTTTTGATGCAGAAATAACAATTGTTATTTTGGGATGCTGTAACATTTCTCAAAGCATTAAAAATGTGTCATGTTACTTCGAAATTAAAATCTCAGTTAATAGAAAAATCAGAACATTACATACTGAAATTTTGAAGAATGCCTTTCAACTTCTCAGGACAAAAAAAAAAAAAAAACACTTTTTTCAGCTAAGACTGTTTGCTGGCTTCAACAAGACAGTGAAATGGGTTCTGTGTCTTTTTATGGTTTCCAAGCTACAGACTTAATGCATTTTCTATTCAGAGAATCCAGCTAAGACTGTCAGGCCTGCCCAACACAAAATTGGAAGCAAGCTGGGGACAGGGCTGGAGATCAGTATTTCTCTACTTTGTCCCCACTGCACTTTGCAAATCCATGGGTCTAGCTTTCTTTCTTTCTCACTTGCTCAGAGAAAAAGAAAACAATAATCTGCTCATTTTATGTACCATGAAGTAAACCTCACCAATTTCTGCCAGGGTTGAAGATACTGTTGGTGATGGGACTGAGTTAGGCAGCATTGCTTCCCTCCTCTTAAGCAAGAAAGGTGTAATAGAGATCTAAATAAGAAAAGAAAGTTCAAAAGAAAGTGTTGCCAAGAAGAGCAGAGTCCTTGTATATCTCTAATACTCTACTGTCTCCAAGCACTGATATCAACAGGTATTTGGGGCAACAAGTGGGAAAATAGTGGAGTACAGGCACCTGCTTGCATCTGAAAGAAGAGTTTTGTCCATGATCCCTTTCAATGTTAATTCACTAGTGGCTCTTTGTCAACAATGGGATTTTTCTTTAACTTTGTCTAATTAAAAATTTTACTTCATCACTGTTAATGACTTGATCTTCTTATTCAATTAATAAAGGTAACTTTTAAAGAATTTCATTTTCATCATGTTTGGTAGAATAAGGTTTGGGTTTTCTTAAGGTGTGTAGCAGACAATTACTGGGAAGGAGGTCTTGAGTAGAGAGAGCACATACTAATTTCATGGGAAGGAGAAAAAGAGATAACTTTACATCCTTTAAATGGTGTCAGTTGAGGCATTATTGTATTACCTGAATTTACCTTTCAACTAGATGAGTTTCTTAACAAGTCATGTGTAGTTTATAATAGTATGGAAATCTGAGCACTCTAAATGTGTGTCTGGACATTTGGATTTAGTGAAAGCTGCTGTCAAATGGAGGACATTATTCTGTTTTCATAACTGCATCAGTAGTTACATTGATCACATCTGTATCATTTCTTTTTTATATTCACAATTACAACTGCTTTTTAGTATTGTCTGTTTTATGATGAGGGCATGGATATGAAGCTGCCAGGCTGCATTGTTATTTATCTGACTTTTACTAAATAATCCTGCCAACAACTCCTCTAGTTTGCATTTGCAAATGCTTTGTGCCATGAACTGTGAAACTTCTGAACTGCTGGAGTACACTGCTTACCATTAGTGATTCCTTAACTGTTTACTGTTTAAGTTGTTTCTTTTTGCATTGTCTTTCATTGTTTTTATCTGGATGTACTCTGTCTACCTTCTACCTGGTGGCACAGTGAAAAGTATTTCCATAGCTGAAAGAAGCATTTTATTCTTTTTACCTCTACTTGAGACTGAATTTGGGTATTCAGTAGTAAAATCACTCACTTTATATGGAATAGCAACAAAACATTCCTGTCCTTGCCTAAATAACTTTTCCAATGCCCTTCATATCCATAATCACATTTTTCTTAGCACATACAAAGAGCCACTTATACACCATTAGAAAGCAATTTTTAAATGTGATCACTCCAGTCTCCCTCCAGGTTCTGCAGCTCAGGGCTCATTTCCCAATTGCTGTAAATAGTATTTACCCAGGATTTGGCTGGGAAATGTGAGTGTGAGGTGGCACCATCCTGTCTTCTGGCCTGTTTCTTGCTGCTGCTTCTTATAGCAGGTGCCTTGTTACTGCCATCAAACCATTAGTGGCAGAACTAGCTCACCTAGCAGGAACACTTCACGGACAGCTTGAAGAGCGTGGTTTTTTGCTACAGGAAGGAGCAAGGAGATTTGGAATAGGGGTTGGAGAAGGGTAGGACCTTCAGAAGAGGAGACAACCATAGCGATTATTGGAGTCTCTCATATGGTGAATAGCCCTGGATTTCTTTAAAGTAGTGTCTGGATTGTTTGCATTCATGCTGCCTTCACATACTAACCAAGAGGGGTGGAGCCTCATTGTCTGCTGACTTTGATTAAGATTGCAGATCAAATGCCACAAGTATTTTCAAATTGGCTATGTCTATAGTAATGAACTAAACATGCCTAGGACTACATGCCTATACCCCCATTATTAATTAACTTGAACCATGCAGAGGAATTTCTTGGGGGGTGCTTGTTGCTCTGGATCAAAAGTGGGCTGAGAATTCCACATTTGGCTTCCAGTGGCTGGGAATTTTCCTCTGCACTATTTAATCTAGTATTATAGATATATAATACCTTAACTGTTTAATCCCCTTAACAATGAAAATTGCAGTGCTAGTCAGTGAGTGAACAGTAGAGGAAGAGCTTTAACGATACTCACAGGCAGCCAAAACCAGGACTCCTGTACCTATTAGGAAACCACAGGAGTTTGATAGAACAGATATCCTATGCTCTTCACCAGGGTAAATCAATTGAAGATTTAACCTCAGCCTTTTGTCAGCAAGAAACTGGAATACCAAGCCCTTTCCAGAGCCTTGTGTTTCTAGTAAGTGCAAAAATAAAAGCCACTTGAGATGGTAGAGAGAAACTTCAAGAAAATGGATACTTCAGAAGATGCCTGTCTTACTCAAGAGCAAATAGAGCATTGGGCAGCTTCTCAAAGTTCTTGGTAGAATTTTTTTTTTTTTTTTTTTTTGACACCATACTTTGTTCATTCTTGTCATGCATTGCCAATGTGCCATATGCTTATAACACATGGTAAAAGCATGGGTAAGAAAATGTGATTGTGACATGTAAAGAGAACTCTGGATCCATAATACGTTTGAGCTAAAATACATTTGTGCATTTGTTATATGAGTCTAGGAGATTTTTCATCAAGGACTTTGGATACATATAATGGGAAAGGACAGAGCAACTCCAGCCTAGCAGACTCCATACAAAGAGAGCAAGAGCTGTACTTAATGGATAGCAGTTGAAATTTCAAGATCATAGTCCATTTCAAGGTCATAGTCCATTGATTCTTAGGAATAAAGGCTAGTCTTTTGAATAATTTGTGTTATTCAACTCCTTAAAAGCAGATTTCATTGATTGTAGAACGTTTTGAAATTACATACTTATAAGAAAGAACTGAAATGCTGTATTCTTGATTTAATTGTGTGGCAGCCAGATATTTCTCCTGGTTCTCTGCATAGAAAGAGTGGCGGCCCCTATCTATAGGGGCTTATAGCATGAAGAGATAGAATAGAAAATGAATAAGAGATAAAAGGAGCTAATGAGAGGTAAGAAAGATTTTCCTTAAGTCACAAAAAACTCAGTGACAGATTTGGAATTAAATCCAGGCTTCTTGTATTCCCATCCACTTTCAGACTCAGTAGACCTTCAGCATTCTTCAGGTATCAATGTTACTTGACTCCCCAGAGAACCAGGGAGCCTAGCAGCTGTCCTCAGGTGCTGGCATATGGGACCTGTTCCTCTTCAGAAGTTGTTGCAGGAATTTTTCCTTCCAAACACGTCATTGGTTAACTCAGCAACATTCAAGTGTGTGATAAAAGAAAAATAATAAGAAATTACCTTTAGGGGCATTAACTTACCAACAAAGTTAGGAAGATGGTCTAGGATTTCCCAGAGAGAGAGGCTCTTTCATATACGTACTTAATGAAAGAACATAACTAAGGTGTCTGAGTCAGACTAGTCATGTATTTATACCTAGTTATAAGTGTGGACACTGAGGCTTGGAAATTATTGATACAGTTGGTTGAAGTGTATTATATTACTTGAATTATATTACTTGATTATTGAATTGTATTATTGTATTATAATAATATTGAATTATATTACTTGATGAAAGACATCAGTAACAATACGCAGACTTCTCAGAGATATAGCCTATGACATAGCTTTTATCAGACACACAGGCAGAAGACACTGCAAACCCAGTTCATTCCTTGTTTCTCTCCTTGCCTCTCTTCTCTCTGCAGGCCACTGAGCTCATCATAAACTCAGGGAAGAGGGGAAGGAAGGCTACACTTCATTTATCATCCCTTCAAACTTTAAAACCCAAGTGGTCCCTCAGATCAGACACGTTTGATTTAATTCATTCATCTAACAATGGAAAGCAGAGCCAAGGCTAACATACATTTTTGTTCATTTGCTGTGTCCCCAAAGGTTTCATAATGGAGTTTACTGATACCTTGTTGGCAATGATGGTGAAATACTCCAGACTTATACCTCTAGAGATTTCAGCATTCATGATGACAGAAGTGTAGATAGAAAAATTCACTGAGCTGATGTCTTCACTTTCCAGTTTGCATTCCTGGGGCTTAATATATTTTCTTGCATGCAGTTTCAAGGCTTGCCTAAAGAAAATTTACTGAAAATAGGAAATATAAGTCTGCTTCTCACTAGCTGATGAAAAAGAATGTTGTGAGCAACTGGTGCTACTCATGGCCAAAGAAAGCAATGCCTTTTTCAGGAGAGAGGGCTTTTTGTCCTGCTCTGACACACAGAATAAGGCAACCCATGCTAAAGAAAGTAATTTTGGATATATTAGTCCCAAATATAGGTTACTTCCAAGAGCAGTGAAGGATGCTCACTTTCCTCACCTTTGTCCCATGTGGATGCATTCTCTCCCTGCAGTGTCTCCATATGTAGGTATGAGCAGAATATAAGTGAAATAAACACAACAATCAGCCATAAGCAAGCAACAGGTAAAGCCCTCAATTGTCTCTTCCTACATTTGACCTTGTAATTTCTTCTCACTGTGACTCACAGCTTTAGAGTAATATTGGTTGAAGGGATATTTTAAAAACTTAGGAATATTTGTGGATTTTTCTTAAAAAGTTTCACATATTTTGCATACTGCCTTTTACTCTTTTCTGCTTTGTATTTATACGATTGAATTACTGACATATTTAAAGAGCAAAAGTTGGGAGGAGAGTTGGTATGAGGCTGGTAGAAAGGTGACAAGACCCTAGGACCCACCCTCTTGTGGTGTTGTTTAGTGACCAGAGCCTTGGCTCCTAGGGGATGCCCATCCCCATAGGCAAAAGGATCGCATCTCCAAGCACCTGGCCTTGCAGTACAGGGGGCATTTGATAAAATTTTTCAGCAGAGTGAGTCTCGGAAGAGTCATTTTGTATGGAAGACTTAAAACAAGGTAAAGCCCTTTTTTGTCGTTACTATCATTATTATTGCTTGTTTGCTTTATACGTATCTGTAAACAGACTATTATGATACTAGATAAAGGGCAAATTTAACTAAATTCGGCTATTTGGAACATTATAATTTTAGAATAAAGTGGACAGATTGCTGCTAGTTCAGTTAAAAGTGGTCTTACACTGAATTTGAGATCTCAGCAAAGAAATGTAAAGACTGTTTAGACTGCTAATGGAAAAGGAAAAAATCGAATTCTAGACTAATCACTGGTGTTGTGACCTCCATACACAAGATTTCTCCCAGTGATCCTCCTGGTCCTGAGCTGCAGGAGCAGGGTGCCACAGAAACAAATCCCTGTAGGTGATGGTGAAACTCAGGAGGGAAGTGGCAAGCTGCTACCCAGCTGCAGTGCATCATTCCAGGATTAAACACTCAGATCGCCATGGAAGTGCTCATAATGAGAGTTTTGCTCTTTTCATTTGGCTGTCAAATTCAAATCTGGATCCCTCCTGCTGTCAAGGTTTTCGAACCTTGAATTTTAATTTTGATGGATTTATCACCAGCCACCCTTTGCACACGGTTGTTTCCATCTATTTCTGGCCATACTGGCTGTGCTGGGATAGCAAACAGTAGGGGAAGGTATTAACTTAAATGAGCTACATGAAACAGATTTCTGTCCGTGTCCCCTCGGCATTTCTTGATAACAACACTGTCAACAGATCTAAACATTGCCAAGAAGTGTGAAATGAAGCTAAGTTTATGTCTGTGACTGGAACTTTTCAGAGAATGGTCTTCAAAAACTTTTCATGCTTTAATATATTTATTTATTTTATTTTTTTTCTAACAAGCAGGCAGAATTTCCTTAGAAAGTAGATACTTTCTGTGGGGAATTAGCTTTAGTCAGAATGCCACATTTCTGTTGAAAGAGTTTTTCTGGGAAAATGTTAACAAGTTCTTGGTGACTAAGTATTTCCAACATTGCAGACATAAGAATTTATGTAATGAAAAATGAAAAGATTTCAGCTCAGACTTTGCTAGTAGACAGTTCTAAGCATGCTTTTATTGAGTCCTCCATCTTTTCTATCATGCTGATCACTCAGCCCTCATCAGGTGTTCTGTTCAGCGGGGCAGTCAACAAGAGAGAACAGCTTTGCTTATAAGGCCAAAATGTGTTTTTGTACACAGGACAAAGTTAGTATCTGCATGGGTTTGTAATGGTTTTGCACAGATGAAGTACCATTACAGTTTGTGTGTGCAAGTATGTGTTTGTGTATGCTTGCATCATAAAAAGAAAAAGACTCCACTGCACACAATTGCTCCCCAAGGAAGAGGAGGCAAGAACAAACATGTGGTGGAAGTTAGTAATGCTACTTACTGCCCTACCGGATGGTGTTCTGATACAACAACGATGGACACTATGAAAGAGACAGACTAGAAGTACTTTTTGCTAAATTGTCAAATTATTACAGTTCTTTTTCTGGGATCATGTGAAAATGTGACACATGTATCCCCACATATATTTCTCAAAGAAAAAACTTTATATGACTGAACAAAAGAAGACAAGGTGTAAGTGCATTCCGCTGAAGTTCTTAGATTGCTGTTGTAAGTGAAGTATTTCAAATGGCAGGCTTGATATAATATTTAATTAACTAATGTCAAGCTTCTCAGGGACAAGTGCTTTCTTTCCACACCATTCCTTTCACATGTAGAAATTTCCCTTCCTCTAAGTTAACTGGGGCTTTTATGGTTGCACTTCTGTTCTGGTGTCCTAGCTTCTCAATTGCTTCTGAGCAGCACTGGCAATGATATGGGAAAAGAGGAATTTCTTTTAGCTAGAAGAGAAAGAAAGGAAGTTAAAGTCTTCCCTTACCTTGCAGTTAGTATTACCTAATTCATAGGAATAGGTCAAATAACAGATAGCAGAGTGCTTAACTTTGCTGTGCTAAATATAGATGACAGACTTAAGCAGAACTCCAAACACAAGCTGGCCGAACAGGTCATAATAGATGCATATGTATGTGACGATGACTGTATTTTGTTCGTAAGGCCAGAGATAGTTCCTTGACACTTCTCCATCAAAGGTCTCAATAGTTTGCTTTTCAGAGATAGGGTGAATTTGAGGTCCATTAAACAGAGTGACATTTCCTAATTTATCACAACTATAAAAATACCTGTGATAGGCGGAGTAAGTTTTCTGATGAGTCACCGGATTAGCCTATTTAAGTCAGTGTATTTATGTTCATTTATAAATTGTTTTAACAAATATGCAGCATCCCAAATTGCAATTTACTTTATTTAGATAATTCGATAATTGCAGAATTCCTTACTGTATTTATATGAGAGGATTGTTAATTCATAAATGTTAAATTATACTAGACCTGCCTACTTGCCAATTGCATAAAATTACTGAACTAAATTTTGCAGCATTAAGAGTAACATGAGTTCTGAAATGCAGCTATCCTGTGTATTTGCAGTTCAAAATAAACTGATGTCACATACTGTCAGTGCTGAGAAGAAATGCTACCTGTTATTTGGAAGCTGATAGAGCCATGTCATGGCTGCAGTGGACCAGGGTAATTTGCTTTGCTCCACAGGGTTGTTAAAGACTTTCAAACAAAATTTTTCCAGATGGGTTCATATTCTCAGGAAAAAAACTGACTTTTGTTCCTGCTGTTTTTGGAGCACTACCTTATCTCAGTTGTTTTATAAAATATGCTTCTCTTCTTAATTATTCCCTGTGACTGTCTTTTTATTTTTATTTAAACATAATTTGTTTAATTATTCAGGCTGGGTTCAAAATATCTGCTGATTTGTCTTGAATGTTTAATGAGTGAATACATAAGGAAAACCCAGAATTGCACTTTGTAGTAATACAAACTTAAAGGCCTTTTCCTTTTCCTTTTCCTTTTCCTTTTCCTTCCCCTTTCCCTTTTCCTCTTCCTTCCTTCCTTCCTTCCTTCCTTCCTTCCTTCCTTCCTTCCTTCCTTCCTTCCTTCCTTCCTTCCTTCCTTCCTTCCTTCCTTCCTTCCTTCCTTCCTTCCTTCCTTCCTTCCTTCCTTCCTTCCTTCCTTCCTTCCTTCCTTCCTTCCTTCCTTCCTTCCTTCCTTCCTTCCTTCCTTCCTTCCTTCCTTCCTTCCTTCCTTCCTTCCTTCCTTCTTTCTTTCTTTCCTTCTTTCTTTCTTTCCTTCTTTCTTTCTTTCCTTCTTTCTTTCCTTCTTTCTTTCTTTCTTTCCTTCTTTCTTTCTTTCTTTCCTTCTTTCTTTCTTTCTTTCTTTCTTTCTTTCTTTCTTTCTTTCTTTCTTTCTTTCTTTCTTTCTTTCTTTCTTTCTTTCTTTCTTTCTTTCTTTCTTTCTTTCTTTCTTTCTTTCTTTCTTTCTTTCTTTCTTTCTTTCTTTCTTTCTTTCTTTCACACAGGAACAGTGAAAATGTATATTTATAATACCAATCAAAATGATCAAAGATATAAATGGTTTTTGGTATTCTCTAACAGCTCACATAATTTATTGATGTATACTTTTGAGTAAAGTCATCCTCTCTATACTTCAAGAAAGAAGGGAAGGGAAGGGAAGGGAAGGGAAGGGAAGGGAAGGGAAGGGAAGGGAAGGGAAGGGAAGGGAAGGGAAGGGAAGGGAAGGGAAGGGAAGGGAAGGGAAGGGAAGGGAAGGGAAGGGAAGGGAAGGGAAGGGAAGGGAAGGGAAGGGAAGGGAAGGGAAGGGAAGGGAAGGGAAGGGAAGGGAAGAGAAGAAAAGAGAAGAAAAGAGAAGAAAAGAGAAGAAAAGAGAAGAAAAGAGAAGAAAAGAGAAGAAAAGAGAAGAAAAGAGAAGAAAAGAGAAGAAAAGAAAAGAAAAGAAAAGAAAAGAAAAGAAAAGAAAAGAAAAGAAAAGAAAAGAAAAGAAAAGAAAAGAAAAGAAAAGAAAAGAAAAGAAAAGAAAAGAAAAGAAAAGAAAAGAAAAGAAAAGAAAAGAAAAGAAAAGAAAAGAAAAGAAAAGAAAAGAAAAGAAAAGAAAAGAAAAGAAAAGAAAAGAAAAAAGAGAAGATACATGTTGTATCTCTCTGGAATCCCAACTATACCCTTCCTCCCCTGAAAAACATAAGCGATGTTGCTCTGCCTCAGTTATTCCTTTCAAAAAATTTTGCTTATGGCTCTTTCAAAGCTGTAGAATCTCTGAGCTCCCTTGATGACAGAAAGGGACAGAATTGGATTTTTCTTTTTCAACTTGGCTTTTTTTCTCACTCAAATGTGGTGTCCAGAAATGCCAGAGACTAGCAGCGCAGTCTGGGCTTAGGCGAGAGAGGCAGAATGTCAGCATATGGATTCCTCAAGCAGCAATCTGGAGCTCAACTTGGTTATTAATCCAGAGAACAGGATAGGGCACTTGACCCATTGATGTTTGCACAGAGGTTGCTCCCTGGAACTGATGCTCGTCACAGTTTCAAGTTTCCTGTAGTGGTTAAATACTGAGCTGGCAAGTTGCAAAAGTAGATTTTTACCATCATATCCCAGTTAAATTCTTGGCACAGGGAGATATTTGAAGGCCCTGTATTTGTGCCTTGTTTTATTCAGTATGGTTTTCCTTTTGAATAACTTACTGAATACGAGCATACAGTTAAATTCTCAGGCAGGAGTTATTAGCATTTTGCCTTTGTAGCCATTTTCTAATCATTGTGCAGATGAAATGTTTCAGGATAAGAAACTTACTGTAGTTTTTTAGCAAGTACCTCAGGCAATTTGCTGACATATATCAGTGCACTTGTCAAATGCTTTGACACAGATGTCTAGTTTTGGCAACCACAGAATTTGAATATCCTACCCTAGTACATATCTATTCATAGAGTCAATTCAGATCCGGTGTAGGTGGGTGCAACTTCATTGACTTCAACTGTGAGGCAGCCGCCTGCACTTGAGCTGAATTTAGGCTCAGAGAAGCATTGCCGAGAACAGCCTCAGGAGTACTTAAAATGGTCCTGCAGTACCTGTTGATACCTTCACCTGTGTGTCACAGGCCTCTTGGGGCCCACAGGACTAGTTGTACCAGTGAGGGATTGGCCTTACCCTACTAGAAAAGTAACCCTTCTTAAGTGGCAGGGTGGTCTTGCCATTGTGATTCAATGCCCATCCTCACCATCTGACTGTCACTTCACCAGTTGACCCAAGAGCAAAGGTGTAACTTGGGACTTTTTTTCCCATTGTGGAGGGGTTTTTGGCTACTCTAAATATCCCAAACATCAAATAGATTTTTCATTCTCCGGCCAGCTATTCTAACTTCTTGCAGCAACAAATCCCCCAGGTTATTAATCATTACTATTATTCACTTAACTGAGCTTCTCTCTGGTTTCCCAGTTGGCATTGAGAGGGAGAATTTCTTTTCCCTCTTGGTGGTGCAGTCACCCCAAATGTCAAAGAAATGTAGGCCCAGGCTAGTGGCATTATGTTACCTCAAGTGATCACAGCCATTTTGTGCTCCCGCCAGAACACATGGCCTCCCCTGCACTGCCCCAAAACCCTTTCAGAGAGAGCTTCACATTGCAGAGAGGACAGCCAGGAAACACATGCCGACAGGATCAGCCCTAATGTTAATATCCCGTGGGCCTGTGGTGGCTGGCACTGCCTCTGCAGCTGTCGCTTCCCTGTTCAGTGATCTTCCACACTGTGCAATAAATTTGTGCTGATGGAGGGGAGAGAAAGAGAACTTGCCCCTTGTGCAACTGGTAATCTCTTATGCTCCATCCAAATCCAGAACCAAATGCATGTCCCTTCCCGTGCACTGGGTCAGTGGGGCCCAGCGAACACATTTTAATCTGGAGCAAAACTCCGAATACTGGATTGTGTTAATATTCCCAGGCACTATGGGATTTATTAAAGGTGTTGAGATCTGCCAAATTTGGCTTGTTTTAACAGCACTGTGAGACAAAAATGAAAAACATTGTTATAGATGTTTGTTCATCTGTAGATATCAACACAATTGTCTTGGTATATTTGGATATGTCACTGCATATCATGTCCAGGTTTGATTTTTCTCAGGATGGTTGTGAAGGAAAACTCAGTGGATCGACACAATGCCTTAGCTTGCAAATCATTGCATAGAGCTGCCCTGCTGCTACTGGAAATAAACACAAAATACAGTACTACATGACACACATCATACTTTGATTTGAAGAACACAGTGTTAATTTTATGCTCTCCTTTCACATAAACACCCTCACTTGCACCTTAACAAGCCCCCAAACATTGGTTACCAAACGACCATATTATATCACCCCCCCCCCCCCTTTTTTTTGTTCACTCGCTATAAAATTGAACAACTGGGACTGAGAGAATTTGGCCTCTGTCCAACACATGGCTAGATGCATCTGCATTTGGCTGTGTGCCCAAAGATATAATATTCAAATGTGAGTTGTCCTTAATTTTTGTTTAAATCATCCTTTTTACTACTTTTTTTTTTCTTTTTTTTTTTTTCCTGTGGAGGGTGCAGGGCTGGCAAGATGTTTTCTCCTCTCGTCAGATTATTTCATTTATTTATTTATTTTTAATATTATGATTGCAGTTTCTCTCCTCTTTCCCCGTGGAATTCAGAAGAGATGAAACCCGGTGGGACTGTTTAGAAATTAAATTCCCCCCCACCCCCAATTACTCCTTTAGAATCATTTAATAAAGAATGTTACTGTTTCTGTAGTTTCTTTTAAACCTTCTACAAAGCATAGTGGGGAACTTTATCTCTCTGATTACAACAGTATCGACTATGGAATTTAAGGAGCTTATTTACTCAAAAATATTTAGCTACTGCTGCTGCAAGTTAATAATTATAAATGTGCTGTGGACAATAAGGGCCTGATACAGATTGCTGGGGTGGACCTTTCCTGACTGCAATGGGTTTGAGGTCAAACCTGAGTAGATTTTTGCCCGTAATTGAGTTGCATGAAAAACCTTTGTGTGTGAAGCTACCCATGATTGAAACAGAAGACTTGGAAAAGACTTGGTACAAAATCAGTGACAAATTTAGCTTATTTATGTATTTCTTTGTTCATAAATTCCATTACATAAGGAGGAAATAGGTCAACAGAAGATGTGACCTTCAGCAGAGGAAATATTTGCTGTATTTTCCATGCTTTAGTGTCTGTTATTAATACTAATAATGCTTAGCAACAGTACAAATTAGATTGGTGTAAATAGACATTATAATGTGGTTAGGGATAACACAATTGACAATACGTGTATTTAGTAAACAAGACTGTCACTATGTGTAAAACAACAGCAACATGTGAAAGCTTGGTATTTCATAAGACAGCAGAGCATGGGGATTGCTTTGAGACAGCAAGCTGAAAAAACATTTCATTTATAAATGAAACATGTTTTAGTGTTATAAACCCCAGCAGGCATTTCACTCATTGGGGCTAATCATTCAAAATCTGCTCTTCTTTGGTAACAAATCTGAGAGAGAGGCAGAACAGCATTTCCAGACACTGGGGGCTTTCTTATTCCACAGGAACAAGTTTGCTTTAGCAATAGGTTGTTTTGTTTTATTTTGTTTTGTTTTTTATTTGCTTGTTTATTTTTTTGTTTTTTAATTTAAAAAATGCTATCTTATGTATCTGGAGAGTAGTCCTAAAATGGTAAATTTATTAATATTTTCCAGACTTGAACTGTTAAGTAAAATATGACAAATATTAAGACTTAGAATACCCACCAAATGTGATGGAGGATCTGTCTTCCTTGGCTGCCTGATCCAGCAACCTTGAATAATGTATTTAAAACCAGGTATGGTACAAAATTATGAATCAAGTGCTTGAGTCACAGAAGCAGTGAACAAAAGTTTACTCTTACTGTCAAAGTATTTCAGAAATTAAACCACTTGCTGTCAGTTCTAGAGCTATTGTTACTGCTCTCTTACAGTGCTGTTATCTAACCTGGGGATGTGTAGCTTGACCTTGGGTCTGGAAAGATGGATTACCAGCATGTTTAACCAGAGGAGGAGGTTTAGGTCCTTGTAAGTAAAAACTTGAATGCTTGTTGGGAATTGCTGATCCCCAGAGGTAACAAGGTACAAAAAAATCCATCTCATCATTAATGAGGAATCTGTATTTACTGAGATTGACTCCAAAAAATCACTCTTTTCTGGCTTGATATTTTTTCTCCTCTTTTTCTTTGTCTCCTTCTCTCATTACAAGACCCTCTTTTTTTCCCCCAGCTATAATTGTATGTATGCTACAAACCTGGGAGACAAAGTGTCTGCAAACTTGCCATATTCAACATTCAAAAAGAATGCGAAGAAGCAGAGTCCCAAGAAACACTGTTTAAACATTCTTTTGTAAAACTCTGGTCTTGGTTGCTACAATTGCCAGTGCTGAGAGCAGACCCAGGAAAACAAGTAGCACTGTTGAAACATAGAGGGCATACCAGCATGTTCCCTGCTCCTCATACTAGCTTCAAAGACGTCTTATTACAAGATGCAGTTTGGCTTGAATGAACTCGTATTTTTTAACTGATATAAAGAAGGTCACTCAGAAATTGAAAAAGAAGTGACAAACTAGAGTTCCTTTGTTCTGAGATCCCAAAAAATGAGTGCTTAGAGTTGCTGATGAGGCCAGAAGTTTAGCCTGATTTAAGAAGTGCTGAGCTTAGTGATGGGAAAAAAATTAGCAAAGTTGATGTACATCTTCATGGAACAAAGTAGTTGCATACATATGTAAATTAAGAGGGGAAAATTAAATATTTCTCCTACTCTGTGTTCTCTCTCATTTCTTGAAATGTTCATACTAGAAGATACTATAGCTTAATATTTGTTAATATGGATTCTATTCCTTATACATTTTGTGTCTTGTATGTTATCTTCCACAACAGAATTATCCCAAGTTTGTGCAGTTCCTTCATTTCAAGCACAGATTTCAAACAGTATCTTCTATTCTCCCCTACCACTTTCAAAGAGGGTGCTGGAAAACAGCAACAAAATAACATCAACTTTCTCAATAAAATAAGAATAAATTTAATATATATATATGTATATATGGAGACAGGCCTAATTTGTATATACTGCTGTTAAATTATAGTGCAGCATCAATGAAGCATGAGTTGGCACCTGCTGACATTTTGTTCTGATGACTGCAGAGCACAATGTCTGCATGGTTAGATGCTGGTGTCAGACTCGATGGAGAAGAGGAGACACAGAAAGAATAAAGAATAAACACCAGGAAAAAAAAACCAAAAACAAAACAACCAAAGAAGCACAGGAATGGGATTTGACCACCTGGGTATTTTGCCAAGGAGCAGGGCACATCTACACCAGGATGCTCTAGCTGCAGATTATGGAGTACAAGGTAACTCCTCAGCTGCATGAAGCTTCCCCTCCCACTCGCTTTAGGGCTCCTGTGGAAAAACACGTGTCAGCCCTGCAAAAATAAAAAAAGAAAGAAAGAAAGAAAAAACAGAGCAGTGTGGGCACTGCATACGTTATTTCTGTCAAGGTGTCCTCAGCCTACATTGGAGCAAGGATGTTGAAGCTGAGAGATTTAAGCCTTAGGACAGGGAGATGCTCAGAGCACTTCTTGCTGCTGCCTCCCAGAAGTCATGCTGCTGTCACATCATAGATTCTATGTGGAGGTCTGTGTGCCACTGCAGTTGAACATTTGTGCTCATGAACATTTCCGGTTGTTTGTTGTGTCTGTTTGATTAATCAGTTTTATTTTAAAGTTTGTCAAGTATGAGGAACTGCCCCTTGTGAGATTCTGCTGTAGGAGCTGCACCCAGTGGCTGTGTTGCACGCAGGCTCACATTTTCCCATGCTGACCAGCTGCAACTCAGGTGCAGTCTGCAATGAGCTGCTTGGCTTTGAGTCATTTCTGAACAACTCAAGCCATATGCAACTTCCCCACGTTCACTATCAACAAGTGCAGAGGCTGAAATGGTTTACGTTGTGCTTCAGTGCAGATGCTTTTCTTCTGCTTATGCTCATTGTGCTTTTCTTGCCTAGCTGCTGTCTGAATCTTCATAAGAAGATGAATAATTCCTCTGAATCCCAACTCTCATGCAGTTCCCTGTTGTAATATCTATGTGAGCTCTCCTTTCAGATGCCTTCTCTGAAACAGTCCAGTTCCCGTGAAAGCAGCATAAAATTATTCCATCAGATATCTGAGTGACTGCTTTATGGACATCACAGATCACACATGCACGTCACATCGCTGGATCGTGCTGTCTACTGCTAATTTTAGGTTACAGATTTTTCTCAGGAACAGATGAGTTTGTGCAGCTCTAGCTTCACCTTTGGTGCCATGTGGTTACTGTGAGGAGTACACAATCTTCTCAGATGGCTACTTTGCCAATTTTTTTTTTTATTTTTTTAAAATTATTATTATTATTTTTAATTTTTGTAAATGGTTTGGGTCTTGTACGTGAGAATCCTTGTCATTCATTTTCTCAAATAGCATCTTTGTCTTTTATTTTTTCCTAAAAACTTCTCGCATCATGTCTGGGTAGAGGCTTTTTTTTTTTTTTTTTTTTTCTTCATGGGAAGAAATAACTCCTTTTACTGTTAAACTCTCCTTTCTTTTGTGATTTGCTTTCCCCTAATGCCATGGCAGCCATTGCTTTCTCACCTTGCCCAGAGAAAAGCAGAGAGGCTCCGTGGGCTGCAGTGAATGCTGCTTTCTGTCTGAAATATTTCAGCAATTTAAGGCAGCTGTCACTCCTTTTTGCCATAGCAGAAGAGGTGATGGTTGATCCCTGGAAGATAGCAGCTCAACACTGAATTCCTGCTCCCATATTCCATTTAAAGACAGGCGTGGAAAGTTCATTATCTAACATTTGTCACTTAACAATCAAAAAATTTGGTTAATTTAGCAGAAATTATGTGCTGAGTAAAGAAAATCTAAAACAAGAAACCACTTCCTTCTGTGTAACATTTTTACAAAGTAAAAATTTTAAATTCTTCTTAAGTTTCTATCAATATATATTTCTTTTTCCTAAAAGTGATAACACCCATGATATCTGTTTTAGGACATCCCAAGTGCCTGTCATAAAGAATCCATCTGTAGCAGACAATAAAGCTGTGCAGCCTTTGGTCTCACAGTGTGCATCCTTTGCTTTGTGTCTGTTGCTCTCTCAGCTCAGGGACAAATGCCTTTGGTATTGTCTGAAGTTCACTGTCAGCCAAGGACTCACCCAACAAGCTTGGAAGCAAGGTTCTTTGTATGGTTCCTTTTTGCATTCTGTTCCTACCTCAAAAGTCAAACACCTCTCGCCTTCCCCTCATGAGAAGATAAAGGAGCAATAGGATGGCAGTACTTCAGTGCAAGTGCCAGGCCTGTAGGCCTGATGAGAGTCAAGGTAAAGAAGTGATGATTTAGTGCTTTTTTCTCATCTCACTGATGCTTTGTCATCGCTGTAGAGAGCACACTAGAGAAGTGGTGCAAAATTACTCATCCTTGCAACTGCTGCATGGTGTAAATGCAAGTTACTCGTTGGTTTCTTACTGGAATAGGGATGCATCTGACTCTCAGTGCAAACCCTCACTTTAACCCCAGAGAGCTTTTAGCTCTTCTAAAATAGCTCAAGGAAAAGGGCAATGTGATTACTTCATAAAGCAAGCAAAGATTCTTTTGATATTTTGGATTCCTCATATAGGGGAAATTAAAGATATCTGCTGCTATATTTCTTTTGAATTTTCTGCTTTCCCACCTCCGCACCAAGTAAGGTTTTTGATGCATAAGCAACTATCACAGCATTTCTCTGTTTCCTAATTGGTAGCAGGAATACTGAGGAGAAACAAAAATGCAGTAAGAATGTTTCTTTCTCCTCCACCATAACTTTCCTCGGATATTAGTTTTCCACCACCAGCAATTCCAGAGGAGATCATAGAATCTTGGGATGGTCTGGGTTAAAAAAGACCATAATGATCTCCTAGTTTCAGTCCCCTTCATATGTACAGGGTTGTCAACCACCAGACCAGGCTGTCCAGAGCCACATCCAGCCCAGATGTTTCTGCTGCTCTTCAAAAGACATCCCTATACACCCTACAGTGGAACAGATAGGAGTTACCTACGTAGATTCTATCTTAATTTAGTCTTGCTTTATGGAATGTTTCTCTTTCCTTCCCCAGGACAGTGAAGGTGAATGTATTAATCAATAGTTTTTCTATGGTGCAAGAATATTGTTGAGATATTTTGCTGTAGTTATTAAAATACATAAAATCAGTGATTGAGGTCTCCTGCAGTATGTTGTTTGCAACTCTTGGTCAAAATGACTCTCATAGATGGTGGGGTAGTGGAAGGAGCTAAAATAAACAACTTCTTGTTCTTATTTCCTGCTATGCAAGTAATCCCTCACAAATGTCAGTGAAAGCTAAGGTGCTAGAGCAGAAACATAAACATAGAATGATTAGAGTTGAGTGTGTGGCCTCCTAAATGGAGCTTTTCAAGTTTAGATTTAACACAGTTTAGAGGTAGCACGCTGCCATGTGTTTTGTAACTACTTATCATTGTTGCTTTCCAAAAACAAATAACCAAATTCATTTTTTGCTGCTTTGTCTCTGCTGGGCAGGTGAGCAGGAATGTTAGCAGCAGCAAGGATTTTATACTTAATAAGATACAGTTTAAAGGCAAAGATAAAATATTTTCTATTGTATTTCTTTTTTCGCAGTGAGAATTAATCTGTTTTATTCCATGTACTCATGGTATTGAAGGATTTATGCCTACTTTCTTAAACAACATGAAGGTTCTCTATTTTGCCTTCCCCAAAATAAGTAATATCAACACATACTTTCTTTTGTGAAATACTTATTTTTCCCATAGGAAAAATAAGAAAATTCCCTGATAACTTTGTTATATTGTTTGCAGGTGTCAGTCACAAGTATAGATGTAAATAAACCAAAATAATGGTTATATGATATTAGAGAATCATAAAGCAGAAATACTGCATTAATAAATTGAAACATCAAGTTGTCTTGAATGCAGTTGCAGTCTTTTGTTGCATATGGCAATCTCTGGACTTCACACTTATTTCCCCTCTTCTAATGATATGGCAACATAACATAATTTCATTTTAATAGCAAGTAGACATAGTTTGTGTGGAAAAAAATTACACTGACCCAAACAGTGTTCTTGATGTATTTCAAAAGGTATTTAATAATGTGTTTTGTCATCTAGCTTAGAGAATATTTTTTATTCCCCTAAATAAATTGAAATAAACTTTTGCTAGCTTTTGTGTATATCTGTACTCTCACCACAGAACCTTGCTAGAATTCTTGAAATATGGCATCTATCACAGCATGGCTTATTGTGTACCATATTTATTTTCTTCTTGGTTCTGCTGCAATGGCTTTCTTAACAGTAAAGGAAAGCCTTGCTTTTCCATAAAGGAATGCAGTTTTATGGGTTATTTTCTTCAACTTCAGGCAGAGTACTGCTTTTCACATTCAGAGTTCCAAGAAAGAATATTTAAAATGCAGAAGTAACACGTCTCAATGAACATAGGGAGCCATTGCATACTTTAAGAAAATCACCAACTATTTTGCCCAGACTTCCAAATCTGTGGACAGTTGTGTGTGTGTACAACAAGGCATCTACCACAAAATTTTTTTAGCACTTGGACGAATATTATCATGTAGCAAAGTTCTCCATAAGCACAGCATGTGAGCTGCACTGACCCATGCTCAAGCTTGAGGCCAGCAGAGGATACAAGCAGCTGATACTGTGGCCCTGAAACTACTCTAGTCTTAGGGTGAATGAAGCCTGCTGCCTGGTAGTTTAAGAGTTGAGGAGAGGTTCTGCCTCTCTAGAAAAATTAGGGGCAGAGAGAGTCTCCTAACAATGCTTCACACAGTATACTTCCATGAAAGAAGCATGGCTTTGTTTTAGATTCTAAGAGAGTACTTCATGGACAGTGTTTTTTAACTACCCCATCAGCATCCCATCCTTATCTTGGAAACTGCTCTGCTAAGAGGTTGGCTCCTGATACGATGTCTGCAGTCCTTGAGTGATTATTTTTGCTCAGTTTTTTGGCTTGGAGCAGGGACAGCTTTCTGTAAAGTAAGTGCTGGCTCAAGCATTCTCTGCTTTTTCCCTCTGTGTGTTTGCACGTGTGTGTGCAATGTATGTGGATATGTAATGGTGTGATATCTCTGCATCGAGAGCCGAACCTGGCTATTTTCTCTTGCAGCCTATGTCAAATCTTCAGACTTGGCTGTGTCGTGTCATGAGATAAAACTACCACAAAACCAGTATACTGGTCATGATCTGATCCAGGCTCCACATCCATCTGCTATAGTGGCAAGTTGACTTTTCCTTCTGAGATGAACCCATGACCTGTGATTTTAGGGACTGAGCCCATATTGTGGTTTCACCTTCAGCATGCTGGTTTGTTCATGGGGCTGGGGGAAGGCTTTATGCTGGGGGTAACAAGTGCTATTCCTTCATGGCAGGGACTCCTCTGTAGTGGCACAGCCACTTTGCAAGCATGGCTGGTTCCCTGGGTGTGGCTTTGTTTGAATGCCTGGCTTTTGTTTGTGACAGTATGCAAATACGAGTGTCCTGAACCTCCAGGTAATGACAAGTAGAGGAGTTAATTTTTAAGGAGAAGCTGCATAAGCATGCCACAGTTAAAGTTCTTGATGTAAAGAAAGTCACCAATTCACAAAGGAATTTGATTACCTCTATCCATTATACACACACAGTGAGTGATCGTGCTACTAACCATCTGTCATCTATTTCATTTGCATCATCAACACCTGCCCTGTTTATCTGCTACATTCTTTTCTTCGCTGAATTCTTACCCTGCTTTAATAAAATACAGAAATGTTATTGTTAAAAACCAATTAATTTACAATCCTCCATAGAGATAGTATTACTTATAATTCAATTTAG
The DNA here is from genome assembly GCF_039878825.1 of Excalfactoria chinensis. Taxonomy (NCBI): domain Eukaryota; kingdom Metazoa; phylum Chordata; class Aves; order Galliformes; family Phasianidae; genus Excalfactoria; species Excalfactoria chinensis. The sequence goes on from NC_092826.1 coordinate 95,415,738, forward strand.
CTTCTAATGACCTGCTTTCTTGCAAAATGACTTAATTCTAGTGTCAAAGATTAGTTATTAGACATTACCCTGCTGCACCAGTCATGTACTGCTGAGACAGGGAAAGGAGCTCTAGGTGTCCCTGGTCATTAATCAGAACTTGAAGACATTTTCCCTTTGACTCATTGCAGAGCCTGACTTCATCTGTCGCCTTAACTCTTTGCTTTTACAAAGTGTTTTGAGTCTACCTTCCCTCCTGTTTTCCTAACTTGGACCTTCAGAAGGGAGAACAGAGATGGAAGTCTGGGGGCTTCAGGTGCCTTCAGCTGACCCTTCACCTTGGACTTAATTCTCTCTCAACCAACCCGTGAATGGGGCATGAAAAGCAGTGCTTTTCTCAGCATCATTTTCAAGGAAATTAACATTTGGTTTTTCCACAAAACTATAGCAAGGATTGTACATTCCTTTTTATTACAAGGATGGGTATCAAAAGCATACACCCCAGAAGCAAACCTGCTCCTAGATGAGGGGTTTGATGAGGCAGTTATCTCCAGCCACCTCATTTTGAGCCTCACCAGAGGGTTAAGGAAGCACAATGCTGAGCCCAGACAATTCTCACAGCATCAGCTTTGGCACCCAGAAGAATGTCTAATTTTGTAGTTTATGTTAGCTGTTTAATATAAAAATATTATGTGTGATTTAGGGCTGGGACAAATTCCTCTTTCTACATCCCAGGCAAGGATTGGCTTTTCTTACTCATGCTAGCACATGGCTTCTTCCTCTTTCTCAAGTGATACAACACTTTGCTGAAAATAACAGTATTTGAGAGACATTTGCAGACTCTGATAGGATAGTAAGTATGTATTTGGTCTTTGGAAAACAGGTTGAAGTCCTATTCCTTGCCTTTTGGCTTCTTTGATACACAGGGTAAGTACTATCCATTAAATCCAGCCCCAAACCTTTAGAATATTTAGGGAACAAAGAGCGTAAAAAATTCATATATATATCTGTTGATTGATTTTATATAGATACTGAGTCTTTTAAGTAGTTTATGACAACCTTCTGAATAATTATATACAAAATGTTTTATAATGCATAACTAAGTTGAAACTTGATACTCAAGACCATTCATGAGGATGGCATAACTGATAGGACTTAATACATGAAACGTTATTTCTTCCATTCTCAGTTAAGTCTATATACTGTAGGACTACCTGCAGTGTAATGGTTATAGTACATTTAGATGGTGCAGCTTAGACTGGGTGAAAATTTATATTTTCCCAAACTACAATCACTTATGCCTTTTGAAAACCAATAAGCTACCTGGTGATATAAATGGCAAACATTCTCTTATCTGACTTCTTGACAACTGCATGCCACGCTGGAAGAATAAGAGATGCTCATTATTTTCCTAAAACACAGGAATTGGCTGCATAGTGCCGGCTGACGAAATTTCAACAGCTGTCTTCTAAGACACAGGTTGTTTTTTTTTTCACAATAGGGTACCAAGGGACATGTGAATAGTACACCAGACTAACTCTTAAACAACAGGCATTCTTACAAACGACCAAACTCAGCTATGAGTGCCTAAGAATAACCTCCTCTGGATGGCAGAGATAGAATGTTGTTTTTCAGGTACTGCAAGTACTAAAGCCATGAATAAGATGTTTTGCTGGGTGAATGTTCTGTTTATATAGCTTATAAGTTCACAGATGAAAACCACCTGAAACACTGATGTCTTAAATACCACGAAGATCAGCCCTTTGGACAATTTGGTAAATCTCTTTGTATGAGAATCCTTAACAGCACTGTTTATTAAACAATGTAGACATATTGCTTCAATCATACAAATAAATAATTCATGTTTCTAAATGGTTTTTACGCAGGGTGATGGAGCATTGTGGTAGGGTAACAAACATCCAACTAGAGCCCAAAATGTCTTCAGACATAATCCTAAAATAATCCTGTTTTCAAATTGTAAAAGTTCGTGCCTCCTGCTCAGGCAGCACATCATCAACATCCAGATCAGGAGTTATGCCAAACTAGCTGTAATCTAATATGGAAATGAGATGTTGGCCTTGATATTGTGTCATTCTTCTGAATGGGATCACCTGCACCCATATCTCCTAGGAGGAAATTTCAAACAGAGTTAGCTCCTTAAACCTTCTAATTAAAATGAGAAATCCCCAGGCTTCCATGACTCAGCCTCGGAAAAAGATTATTAGGAATTTAATAGGGAAAATATCGTATCTCAGACCATCTGTGACCCAGTGCTCTGTGAGAATTTAAAGAAAACTGGAGGGAGGAGGTGCACGCTCCAAAGCACACTCTAGGAGTACTTTGTTGGAGCTGCAATAAATCAACATAGTTAGAGTACAGCCTTTTTCAGATTTAATTACTGTTACATAATTATTAGCAAAGCAGTCTCCTCTGAAACTGTAAAACTCATTACATCAAAAATCCCCAAGCTCCTGATGGAATTTATGAACTAGTTACTTTCTTCCTGGCTCTGGGAAAATGCAATAGGATGCATTCTGTTTTGTCTCCAGCAGTTTTTTAGTGTTCTGAGCTATTCTGATCTTCTTCCTTCTGGGGAGTTTTCCCTGTTTGCTTCTCTTTTTTATTATTAAAAATGCATTCTACATAATTTGCTTTCTTTTCTGCTCCTGGCATGGAATCTAGATGTGAGCATGCAGGGACAGATACCCTTTCCCCCTCACTGAAAAGGATTCATATCACATTTCCATCATCACTGTAGTGATGCCAAAGATTGAGCTGAAGTATGGGTTCCCTTCTCTAGGTGGAAAAAAACAAAATTGTCATTGATTTTTCCCCGAGGTTTTGCTGTGAATAGCCAGCTTTAAAACATTCCACTGGTCTGGATGAATTACCACCAGGGAAGGCCTGTATCAAGTAAGCCTGAGGCCAGCCCTTCCCTGAACATCGTTGCCCAGTTTTAAACCTTTGGCGGCATGCTCCTGAATCTTGTGTAGGATAATGGAGAGATTACATGATGTTCTCCAGAACAGATTGACCATTAAATCCATAACACTATCTTATGAATAGGCAGAATGAGACATCTCACAGAGCTGAAAGAACAGGTGAGGAATGACAATGGCTACTTCAAAATCCTGTTGCAGTGTTGGGCTGAATGGACATCAAGATCTCAATCTAACCAGGTGATAACAACTTGAGCAATCCTCACTTTCCTACTTCTTCCATCAGCCAGGAAACTGCATTTCACTGGCACAGCATCAACACTGAGAGATACTCCTAGAGCTAAGCCTGACTTTGCTTGCTAACTGAGAAGTCACAGCTCTGGAGAAAGCATCAATGTATTTTTCAGAGGTAGCACAGCAGTAATCAATGCTTTTACACTACATCACGAAGTTATGAAATCATATTTACCTGTTGAAATTACTATGATAATTGACAGAATAGTGAACTTTGTTCTGTTTCTTGAGCTGCTCTGATAAAACTGTGGCCTCATAATGTAGCTGCCTTTCCTATGTTTACTCTTCCAAAATATTACTTTGAGGCTATTTAATAAATTGAAATTTTTTTTGTGGGTGTAAAACTGCAAATCTTATAAAGAGGACTTCATAGAAGCCCCAGTTTTCTTGGTTCAGTCTCATTTTATTTATCTATAGATGTAACAGTGTGATAAGGGCTGTCCCTAGGCTTAAGGAGGGGCTAAGCTTGAGGCTGGTGACTTAGAAAACTTGAGATACTAAGCTACTCTGGATGAGGAATATCAGGATATTTTGTTTTGTTCTGTTTTCAGTATAGTTTAATTATCTTTATAGGCATTTCTCCTGGTAGATATTACAGGTTGCAAAATGGCAAGAAATCCATGCAAGAGAAAAAATGTAACCTAATTTTGCAGAGAATTTTAATGTGATCTGAATCCCCAAACTCTTAATACAGTTAAATCACATTTATAACACTCCAAAAGAATGATTAAGGAAGAAAGCAGGAGCCCCCTTTCCAAAAAGGCACAGGATGAGTACCTTCATCCCAGCTGAAGTTTCCCATATTACATTTCTGGTAGACAATAGATGAAGAGATGCTTAAGAGGAGACGAGAGAAAGATGGAGACATTTGGAACTGAAGGACATGGAGATAGTCCTAGTATCAACCATTAAATACATTTGAATTTGCAGTGAGCTCTGTCCAGCTCTAGGTCAGGGAGAGAAGGAATGAACTGTTGAGGGCTATGTTCTTCACTGCACATATCTTCCTCTAAAGCATCTCACTGGAAAACTGCACTGAGCTTTTTCTTGAGCACATTCTTACTTGTGAAAGATGGATTCAGGATGTTTATTGGCATGAAGGCAGAGAGCATGATTTGGACAGATATCTGGGCCACTGGGTAAGGCATCAGATTGAGGTCTCAGACACTTGAGCAAGTTACCATAGCTTAATGAGTTTCTGTGCAGCAGCTGAGCTAATGCAAATATAGGCTAGCACGCACTAATTTAAACTATTTTTGCCGAGGCTCAGCTGATGTATGGCAGCCACTAAGCCAAGGTAACTCAGTCATATGTCTGAAATGTGATTTGAAGAATCTGGGTTCAGCTCAGTTCAGGAGATAGGTCATCAAGCTTCTGCTCACTTCATGACTTCTTTGGGCATTTCCTTCATCTTGGATTTCTCATATACATAGCAGCAATAACACTGCCAACTCACAACTATGAAATGCTTTGGAGTAGAAGAGAGAGAAAATATGTGAGGAAAAAAAAAAAAAAGAAAAAAAAAGAAAGAAAGAAGGAAAGAAAGAAAGTAAGAAAAAAAGTAAGAAAAAAAGGAAGAAAAATAAAGGAATGCTTTAGGAGCTGGATGTAGTTTCACTGCTGGGTGAAAGAGTGGAGTATATTGAACTTTGCCTGAAATCAATGTGAAATTTCCTCCTTGTCCTCATTAGTACCTGCGCAAATCCAATGTGATTTAAGGTTTTTTGTTGGTATAACGGAGGGCAGAATTTTGCCATAGGGACTTACCCTTCTGTTGGAGATGAGATATAAGCTCAGCTGAGATTTATCAGAATTCCTAATAAATGCTAAGGGAAGAGATGAAGAATCAGGAAAAGTGCTTGCTTTCTTTTCATTTTCAGTTTATCAATTATTCATTTCTGGAGTGTTTTTAAAAGTATAATGTACTCCTGTCTTCCCAGGAAAAGTCTACTGTTACCACCTAATGCTCCCTCTTTTTGTTTATATATTTCTTTTATTTTTATTTTTATTTTTAATAATTCACTGTTGAGAGGTAAACCTCTCCCTTGTTTGAAATGAAGATGTTCCCCTGTGGAAGGAATTTTATTTTATCTTTGTGTGGTGATCATAACATGTGGCACTCCAGACAGCAATTCTGCTCAGAGCTGAAAAACACCAAGCATTTCCTTTAATACTGCTAATAAACATTAGTGTTATTATTATTATTATTATTTCCCATAAAGTGGTACTTTTAACATTGTGCCAGTTCTCCAAATGACAGATTCTCTTAGAGGCAAAAGGAAAGTATCAGTATTTACTGGTTACCATAAGTATTTCCAAACAATTTAAGAAGCACAGAATCCTAAAATATTTATGTATGCATATCAGTTACAGTTATCTGCTACCATTTATTGGGCAGAACGACAAAATACATGCATCAGAGTTACGATTGCTGTGATAATTACTTGAGGGAATCACACTGTAATGAAAATTAAAAATAAAACTATGGTCTCATGTACAGTGATTAAATATTTGTGGAATGATTTATGCTAGTGTCATGAAGGTGGCTCATGTTTCAAAATATTTGACCCGGAAAATGGATCTCTTGCTGCAAAAGTGCCCATCTTTATATTTTTTGCAGTAAGATCATCAAGAGTTACAAAGGGTAGTGGCTCTTGTGTACTTGTAATCAATTTCTCGTCTTTCTCTTGTTGTTACAAAAGGACTTTCAGACAAAAAACTTGCAAATCATTGCAAAAATCATCTGTTACTGCTCCTGTGTGCATATACAGAATCTGATAATGGGGAACAACAGAGCAACAGTCAAAGATTGCGGCTTGAGGGTCCTGCCTTATAAGCAGAGGCAGCTTCTGCCTAGTTATTCATCAGACTAAAGATTTCAGCAGAGCTGTGCTAACCCCCTCAGCTACTGCTTCTGGGCTGGCAGTAGCAGCTGTCTCTTACCATTATGCCCCGAGGAAGCAATGGCATTTGCCAGCAACTCCCTTTGTGTCTAACTCATTTCCTATATTCTCTTCTTTCATTTGCATAGTCAACTGGTCCTTATGCCTCAAGAAAATCTTGAGAGCATCTGAGGAATAAGTTGTTAGAAATGAAGTTTTTAAACATCACACCAGGAGGTGCATGCACAGACCTCATTATATTCCCAACAGGTCTGCCAACTCACGAGAACATAACACACCAGAGAGACTCTGTGCTAACAGTTGACAGGACTAAAATAAAGAGGGCAGCTCCCTCCCCAAATCTCAGAAAATCACTGTGTAAACTTGGTAAAGTATTTCTGTTAGTTCGCTTTCCATCATGATGCCCTTCTCACGGACAGACCTTTGTTGATGTCAGAAGTGCTAAAAAGAGTAAGACTTAAGTTATAACAGGCTGCCTGCTTCCATTGTTCTTTCCTCCATCTGTCTCCTTTCTTTCACAGTAATTTAGCCTGAGGTTGTCCCAAAAGCATCAATTAGAAATTAGTAAAAAAAAACCTGAGGTTAGATCACAGACTTGTTTCACTGAGCCTCTTCAGAATCAGGGCTTCAGCATCGGTAGTGCTTTGATCGCTGATGTTTTTCCCATCTGTGGTTAGCTGGGCTGTGGTGATGTGCTGATGCTTTTGCCACCCGGGAGAGATCTGGCTAAGGTGTTTTCCAGGTGAGGGGCTGTGTTTACATCAACCACTCTGAAGAACTATGAACCAATGCTAAATGATGCCTCAGTGGTCTTTCTGATAAATAAGAGTTGTTAAACTTCCCTTTATAATTCTTTTGGATCCACTGTATATTTGATTAAGTTGACCTCCTAGAAATGGATGGTGTTTATATTTTTGTTAGGTGCTTTTGGTAGCTGAAGTCTGTTACTTGATACGTAGAGGGCTCATGATGCAAAAGGCTCATTTTCAGACCAGCTTTGTGCCCTCTTGTTCTGAGCACGGATATTAGTCGGGTTGTGCTTGGTGTGATTCCCAGCTATATACAGGACCCAGGAACAGACGATCAGTGCTGTACCAAGCCAGCTGCTGACTTATCAAACAAGTGGCAAGGGTTCAGTCACAAGCACTGTTAAGGAAAAACAGATATAATTTTGTGCCTGTGATTTTGGCTTTAATCACTTGTGACCCAATGCTGACCGCCATACCACAGCAAATGCCAATAGTCTGTTTGAAGCAACAGGGAAAAGACATTGGGAATCTCCAATAACATTATTAGCAAAACTGTTCTGAATACTGACAACAAAGCAATAGTGTGTTGACATATCTTGCTTTGGTTATGAAGAAGACTTCATCAGATCAAGTTTTTTAGAGAGGAGGGAAGAACAGAATGAGTATTGCTGTGAACTGAGCAGGGTTGCAGACTAGTGGCTAGAGCTGTGGCATGGGATCCTGATATTTGCAGTCTTGATGTTATTTGAAAAGAGCACAGTTTACTACTGCTCTCAGTGAGGAAATAGAGCAATTAGACTTGAATGTGAACTCATGTATCTGCTGTAATCACTCTTCAGCAGACTTTGTTAGGCAATGAAGAATAAGGTGCCACTAGAGTTTGGTGTGATCTTGCTGATTGAGGAAGGTAAGAAAGACATGCCAAGGTTCCTTCAGACTTGATGAGGATCTCCAACAAGGAAACTCAAGATGCAGTGTATGTGCACCATACTGCATTCCTCTAGTTTGCCTTCAAACTAATCACAGTGTACACACAACTCTGTATGTTATATAAAAACTCAGCAAGACATCACTAACAATCAAGATGTGATTATCAGAATTTAGGCTGTAATGCTGTTTTTAGTCTTTGTGGTCAATGCTGATATTTTGTCATCCAGTTGCAATGATTTCGTGCAAACAAGGTTTTTGAACCTCTTTTGAAAGATGGTCAATGATTTTTAAAACTCTGTATTTGTGGTCAGGAGGCTGAACTGGTAAAAGCAGACTGAATTTGGATGCCACTTTTTCAAACACTGATTATATCCATGTATGTGTGTACACGTTTCTCTGTCATAGGTAGGATATGGGAGTGTCAGACCTTTCCAGTGGTTTTGGACCTGGGTGGTTTTGAAACCATGTAGAACAGCCTTTTTTTCATCAATAAACACTAGCTGACTTCAGATGCCCACAGACCATTCTGCAAATGAGTCTCTGTAGTGACCAGGGATCCTAAAATTAAAGCCATATGGAAACTTACTGTGCATATTAAATTGCATGCAGCAGTGTTAACAGCATTTTGATTTGTTGCTGCAAGTAATAAATGAATTATATTAATTCTGTAGCTGAAAGCTAATTTCTCCAGAATTACTTTTTAATAACCAGCATCATGTTCACTAGTAAGATTTAAATACATTTAGGAGTAAATTTGAGGTCTTTTTTTTATTATTATTTGTAAAAATATTAATGCTAGATTATCATCTGAAGACCGAGTTTATTTAATAATTCTCTAGGCGCTTCAAGGTAAAATACTACATGGCAATTGATCAATCTAATGACAGGATTACCTATATATAATGTTGGTACTGGTTAAATCACAGGAAAAATGGGTGAACTAAGAAAATGATGTGTGATGTACTCCATGTTGTATATCATCACTTTCACATGTATTGGACTATAGAAGAGAAGGGAAAAGTATAAAATGGATATCAGATTAATTCCCCTTGTGTACATTCTTTGCTTGCCAGTATCTGGTTCTTTTTAGAGAAGCAACTGATTCCTGGGCATCTCAGAGGTGCTTGTAAGAATTTAAAGGATGGTGTGTGTATGCTTGACATCCAGGATTGCCAGAAATATCTGTGGTCCTGTACGAGATATCTTATCTTATGCTTGGCCCACTAATAACATCCTGAATATACTAATTACGATGTGGCTAGAGACATTTTTATTTTTTTGCCCAGAACAGTGCTGAATTTGAAGGGAGAACAAATCCTGTTACAGTGATAGGAAAGAGAATATAGGGAGTATGACCGCATTATAAGTAAGGTGCTGTGCTCAGGCAACTCGTATTGTCCGTCTGTCATAGAGGCCACTAGGCACAGCCTAATTGAACTACTGAAGAGCTTTTCCATAAGGCTGTGCCTGTGGTAGAAGCCATTACTCATGGTGGAGTCACCATCTTACAGAATGTGCTGACATCTGCATGGGTACCTGAGGGTATGGGGAACCCGTGATTGAGTAAGATGTGGATGTATTGTGCAGCGACACATCTCCTCTAGGGCATCTTTTGCAGGCTCAGCTGTTGCAAAGTGCCTGTTAATCCAGCATGAAGGCTAAAGAAACTGTTGTAGGGTAGATGACCTGCTGTGTAAAGCAACTACATAGTTCAAAATAGAGATAGAAAGGGCTGTAACTGGGACACACTTGCCATCCAGGCAGAGCACACAGGCATCATAGCTCATATTCAGCATACCTGTCCCTGAGAAAGTAGTTCTGAGAATTTGCTGTGACCACAAAGTTGCTTTCCTGTCTTCTGGGAAGCCAAGTACCTACACTTCCAGTCAGGTGCAGTGGTGTGTCCTGCCTTAAATTACTCTGTTAGCTGAGAAATATCTAGGCATACTTCTGATGGCATTTATTTGCGTTCTTTGTCACCTGTTATGCTGGGGCTGTGCTACTGTGTCTGCAATATTTATCATTCTTATTTCTGGATTTGGTTGTTTTAAGCCTCTCAAAAAGAAAACGTGAAATGAGATATGGGGACAGGGTTATTATTTTAGTGAGTCTGAGCATGTTTGAGCAACTTAGTGTCTAGAAAGAGGAAGGATATATGAAATTTAAGAGTTGGGGGAATATGAAGATTGTACAGTTTGGAGACTGGATCTATGGACTGGAAGTCTGTGTAGATGAATACTTGGGGAGTGGTGGCTAGGCATATATTCACTTTCATGCTCCTAATTTCATGCTCTTTTGGCACCCAAATTAGTCCAGTTACATGCATTCAGTTAAGTGCTTTCTTCACTTTCTGATGAGACTGATGAAACTGTGGGTACAGGTATGTCTCTGTGTGCACTGATAGCTGTGAACCGATCTAAAATGCCTACTCTATCTACTGTGGGGAGCACATTTACTTTTTTTGAAGTGATGTTCATTATCAAGATAAAGATACTAAGCACAAGGATAGCCTTCTTTCTTAATCCAGAGAATAAGTGCTTTGCTTTGTGACTGGCATGGGCTATCCCTCAGAATTTAGGGACAGAATGTCAACTAAATAATAAAATCAGCAAGAGTCCCTCAGAATTTAGGGACAGAATGTCAACTAAATAATAAAATCAGCAAGAGTCTCACTCCTGCTGCCCTCAGAGTCCAAACAATGGTTTTTATGTTTGTTTGTTTGTTTCCTAAATGAACTACTAGTATGGGGCAAATAGGCACTTGCATTCATACAGTCTTCCCCCTGGATTCTGAAGAAGATTCTGCCACAGCTTCTTTGTCTGCAAGCTGTCTGCCCAACAGAAATGTCATTTCAGTTGCATCTAAGTGCTATGCAGCTGCTTTTGTGGCTGTAAATAAATAACACAGTGGATAAAGAAACATTTATCTTCCCATTTAATTTGGAGTCCAGTTTGGTATCTGCTGAGCTCCTTTGGAACAAGAGCAGACTGAACACTCTTGTTCCTTCTTTCGGGAATATGGAATTCATACTAAAATCTCTGATTTAGCCTTGATCTCCTATCTGTGTGAGGGCCTCCAATTCAGTTGATGGTGAGCACTTTTGTTTTGCAAACAGAATGTCCAAGAATCCCAGAATTTATAACATTTTATGTGCAGGTATTCATTTAGACCAAGAAATTTCACCAGTTTGAAAAATCTCACTTCAGATATTAATCAACTCCAATCCAGAAAAAAATAAAATAGCCTGAGTACTAATGTCCTGCAGAAAAGAGGAAAAAGACACAGAATATCAGAACTAGGAAAGGACAATGTTCACTAGTGGAGGTGGGAGGACCACACTGAACATCCTGGAAAAACAGATAGACCATAAAGACTGCTTTTCTGCTCTCAATATACAGATATATATTAATATCCTTCTTGACTAGTTCAATATTTCAGCTAAAGCTAGAATATGCCTTGTTTCCATATGGTGCATGCATACGTGGTGTCCTAGAATTAAATAGTGCAAATAGCGCAGCTACAGAGATAAATGTGAAATCCTGAGGAGCCAGTGACAAAGGAAAGCAGCCAAGGGAAAACAACATTTTGGGGAGAAGGGGGAGAAAGCCTCTTTCCAACTCAGAATCTTAGGAACTGATGCCAATGCAAAGCAAGTTGCAGGTCATTTTTTAATCCACCTCGCATGCATTATATATATATATATATATATATATATATATATATATATATATATATAATTATAATCCATATCTCTTCTCTCTGTGAATCTGGCTTTCATTCCCCTTTCGCTCGCTCATTCTTGCACATCCTCTGGGGCAAGAGGGAAGGCTCTGCAGGAAAATAGGCCATCCTCTTGGCATAGAGTGAAAGAATTGAGTGGGACAGCTTGCTCAGGTCACATGGTGAGGGGGAGAGGGCTTGGGAGCACGATTCTGCGTGGCAGCCCCGCGTATGGCGGTTAGATTTGTATCAGCGAGGCACGACAGGTCTGCCCTTGAGATTCTGTTGTGGCGCAGTGCCAGCTGTTCGCCACACTGATCTGTTTCTCTCCAGAGCAAAATCACAACCTGCTGCCACGGTTCAGCTCTGGGTCAGACCCACAGCCAGGTTATAGGCAATTTTTTATTGTTTCTTTGTTGGTTTGGTGGGTTTTATTGTGTGTGTGTGTGTGTTTGTTTGTTTAAGTTTGAAATTTTATAAGGAGAATTGCCTTCTGGACAATTCAGACCAAATCATTACCATCGCTGCTACATGTACCTCAAAAGCTGTGGGATTTTGGTATCTTGAATAAACCTGCTTGACCTTGACTATGGATCAGAAAGTATAACTATAGGCTTCAGTTAGACTAGATTCACAATCTGAGAAACAAAACCACACAGCTCCTCTTAATTTAGGCAAGTGTTATTTGCTTCTGCAAGGAAAGATTCTGCCATGTGTTTCACCGGGATTTCATTCATCTTTATTGATGGCATTTCACTTAATTTGCTGCCATTTGAGAGCCCTACAGGCAAAGGGGAGAATAGAAGAGGGAAGTAGGGTTAAAAAATAGGGAAGGGAATTGCTAGAAAAACCTGCCACCACTTTTGTGTCTGTGCATTTTAAAAATCTCTGTGCAAATAGCTATAAAGTGAAAGAACACGGGTGATCCCAAAGGGAGCAAAGCCAGGATGTGTCCTAAAATGTGTGTGTTCCTTCTGTAAGGCAGAAGAGATTTAAAGGTCTGGCAAAATGATATTGTCCTTTCCCCTCTTCTTGGCACTGTGCTGGGGCTTGTAGGGATGCAAAGCTGGAGCCGCTGGTTAAATTTAACTCCTATAATATTTGAAGAATTAGTCCAGAGGTGCAGCCTGGCATTACCCTAGCCTGGGACTGCTGATTAGCCTGGTGCTGCAGAGGAAGGGATGCAGACCCTGAGGTATGCTGCTGTGCCTCCCATCCCAAGGGCAATTCAGGCACATCCCTGTCTTTGACAAAGATGATTGCTAAAGTCCTGAAGCAGTATTTTGTCTAGTGTTTTTATTAGTGAAAGAAGTATATATATATACATATATGTTCTCACTGTGCTCAGACTTAGGATATTTGTTTTTTTCTTTTATGGTTGTTTAATCTGAAACAGTACAACCATTAGTAAATAATTAATATATTTCTGCTATCATAATAACATGTAATGCTTTTTAAAAACCTAAGTCAAATGTCACACTGGGAAAAATTATATGGCAAAGAGCTCCATTGTGTAACAAAACCACTTTTTCTGTCAGATTTGGGCTTCGCACCTTAACATTTGTCAGAAGATTTCATTACGCTTGCACTAAAGGACAAGGATGAATAGAAACTTCTCACCACATTTTTTGGGAGCAGTCACTGTTTTACATATCCATATTCTCAAAGAGGTGAAGGTAGTTAAGAGGAGAAAAAAGCAGGCAGAAATGAACAGCTTTGTTTTGCTATATGAATGGGCCTGGGAGGAGGCAAACCCTATAATGCACAGACGGAGTAAAAAACCCACTGGCTTTTATTCCTGTGGGTTTAAAGCACTCTGGTATTCTCCATGCTTGGATTTGGTCTCTAAAATAAGGCAACTTCAAAGGCTTTTATCAGTTGCTTCAGAGTCTTTATATTCTGTGATGGGCCAGCTAAGGCACACTTAAATGTCTGTCGTATTTGTGACAGGGAAGGTATGTGAGAGAACCTGTCTTCCAGGGAATTCCCTATCTCAGTATCGCTAAATAATCCATATCCTCCCAAACAAGAACGTCTTTTTTTTTTTTTTTTTTTTTCTTTTTAATTCAAACTCAATATTTTTCTATGACTTGCTCCATTATTTATTCTGGACTGGCTTTTCAATTTGCAATGCCCTGAGCAAGTGTGGTGCCTGCCTTGAGCTACCAGAGGGGGAATCTGGCTGTGAATTGCCTCCCCATCTGTCACGAACTGAGCGAGAAAGATCCAGGCTGGCAGGGAGGGGTATTTTTCCTCCCCCTTCTGCTGCCAGCAGGGAAAACTGGAAGTGGCCCATGAGTTATGAAGTTAATATAGGGCCATGGAGCTGGAGACCCCCAGATTGCAGAGCTCAAAGTCCTTGCACCCTCCTTGGTTGCCTGCTAAATGTATCCTGACAGTCATCTCCTTCCTTCAGTGCAGAACTTTACAGCTGCCTCCCACCTTGCCTTCTGTTCATGTGAATGCACCCTGCTCCAGCTCAGCACCACAGCCCTGAGGTGCCAAAGTTATGGTCTTCTGAAGTAGGGTTCGAGATGTGGCCTGCTGTTTGTTAGGACATCTCCTCCTCCTCCCCCATATTTTACCCTACTCTCTTTTCCCAACCCTCTCTTCTATTTGGTGCAAAGAGCCCAGGAATGTTTTTGACTCAACACTCATTACCCATCAAGTAAATAACTGCTGCTTACTTCTTGCCCAAACCTGACACTGCTGAATGGTGGGATAAGCCTGAGCCAACCTCATGAACCATGGCTCAAAACTTCGCTTTTGGAAGTTCTGTTTGGGGCTTGATATTCATGTCTAGAGAAGACGCTCACTGAGCAAAACCACATTTCCACTGCTTCTCCTACATGGCAACATTTAGACCATGATTCAAGTGTTGAAACTTTGGGTCTGGTCTTTTGAGAAGAGTTAGACTCCAGATGGCTGTTGTCCTGAAGGAGAAGCAATGTGTGATAAGACACGTGCAATCAGACAAGTTATAATGTCTCCTCTTTGTCAAGCTGTCACTCAAAGGAGAGTATGAGTCTCATGTGATGCTAACATGTTGAGGCCCAGGCTGTCATGCAGTTCAGGGTCTCTGACTTGAAAGTAGAAGCTACACTTTTCAACTATCTTTAAAGAGGGATTCCCTACTCTGTCACAGTGTAGTGTTTTGGTACTTTGGGTGAATGCCTGTCAAGTAGCTGCTTGGTACCTCTCAAAACGAAGATGTCTTGCCTGTTCACAGACGAAGAGGCTGATTTTTGATCTGAATAATAGCTCATCAGAAAACAGCTCCGAGTAACCACGGAGCAGCCAAGGTGCAGTAGGGCTTCACCTGTCAAGGTGCCAGTGACACACGGGCTTTATGAGCAGCTCTGCAAGTGGGCTGCAGGTACCTTGATAGCTCAGCTGTGCTTTTTATTAGCAAGGGCCAAGTTTGACTGTGTTCAGGGCAGCCTGTGACCTGCATGTGCACTCAGAGCATATATGAAATCTAGAATCTGTGTTTCATTGAGCTGTAAAGTTACCTTCTTCCTTTAATCTGTGTTTCATTTAACACACAGCATACAGCTGTGCTATTTTGGGTCTGGTTTGCTGTGTTGCTGATGTAGAGTAGAGCAAAGTTTGCCTTGATAAATCATGATTTCCATCTCCAGGATCAAGCAGTACGGGGAGCACGGCAAAAAGCTGTGTAGGCAAGACCAAAGGCAATTGTATACTGTGAAATAATAAGTATCAGGCAAAATACAGCATCACAGCTAATAGATGTATTTTAAAAGTGGAAACATCTATGTTTAATTGCATTTAAAATACGTAGTGAGAAACCACAGTTATACATTGTTATAACAAACCTTTACATCTGAAGTCAGAATAATACAAAAAAGTGCTGATTATATATGGTCAAAATAACTGAGGCAAAATTTCAACAACATCTCCTAAAATATTAGCATGTGGCCCCTGCCAGCAACACTCTAAAGGCCAGGTTGAATAATTTCAGTGACAGTCACTGCTTTTTTGTTAGCTTACCCAAAAACAACAACCAGAAAATCTGTTCTGTGTTTGTTTTTTTTTTTTCGTTTTTTTTTTTTTTTCTGTTTTTTTTTTTGCATAGCTTTCAATATTGCTGCTCTCTCACCTCTGCATATTGCAAGCCCATCTCAGTTCCGAGATAATTTCCTTAAAGTTCTGAATATTTTTAAACCCAGTTCTCCTTCAAATACATAATATATAATTTCTACCAATTATAAATACATCATTTTTATTCATCTGATTTCAATAACATGCATTTGTATAATTACTGTACAATCAAAATAGACATTGACTTTACACAGTGTGTATGCTTTTATTTCGGTGGTGCTGTTCAGACACACTGCTCAACAAATCAAGCAAATAGGGAAATAAGAAAAAAAGGAGAGGGGAAATAACCTCTGGGAGGAAACATAATTTCACAGTGCTTACAGACAAAAAAAAAACACAAACCCAAACCAAATCAAAACAACAGCAAAGAAAAACAACGAAAAAATAAAATTAAGAAAAAAAAAAAAAAAAGAAAAAAGAAAAATGCTTATCAGAAAAGGGATTTATTAATACATAGAAAATCCCCACAATAGTTGAAACACACTTTAGAAACTAGTAAACACGTTAAATAGAGTTGCGCCAATTACGCAGTGCCCAAGCATCTGCTCGCTCTTAATTAGATGGGGAGGTGAATGACCACTGTTTATTTTCATTTTCCTCATTAATTATGAAAAACTGCATTTAATTCATCTGGCATGGTGAGAGACTGGCTGCGCAGATGTAAGTCGTAAGGGAAGTGGCTCTCTGTAGGCAACCTGAACATCGAGCTCTGCCCAAGGGGACCCCTGGGTGGCACTGCACAGTAATGCATGCCGTAATTGTAATTTTTGCCATAGTCCAAGCTTTCTTCTTGCTTCAGGGAAAATATCCCATTATAGTTAATTGGGGGAGGACTTAAGGGACCTTCAAACTGTGGGCTGGCACACTCAGGGGAAGTACTCTCGTAGAAGGATTCATACGCACTGCAGTAGTTGTAAGGTTTCATGGACTTGGAGTTGTCGAGAGTCCCATGCCCCGGGGGGGTGCCAAGCTCAGGGCTGTGGTAGGGGGGGTAGAAGGTAGAATAAGGCGAGCGGGCATGATGGGCACCTTCGCCTGCCTGGCCCATCAGGAAGCTTCGGGCATTCAGCTGCAGGCATCCCGCCACCAAGTTTGTCGTTGGCTGGGACAGACCCTTGCACAAGTTCTGGACAAAGGTGAGCAGGTCAGGTCTCTTGCCAATTCGCAGAATTTCGGAAAGAGCCCAAATGTAGTTCTTGGCTAGTCTCAACGTTTCGATTTTAGACAGTTTTTGTGTTTTAGAGTAGCAAGGGACCACTTTCCTTAAATTGTCCAGAGCATCATTAAGGCCGTGCATCCGGTTCCTCTCACGCGCGTTGGCTTCTTGTCGCCTGAATTTGATCCTTTCCATCCTGATCTTGCTCGTCTTTTTTTTCCGAAGGCCTCTTCTCCTGGGCAAGCCGTTCTCATCCTCCTCCTCCCTCTCCTCCTCTTCCTCCTCTTTCTCTGTATCTTCTCCAGGAGACCTTTTAATATTCTTCCCTCTGAGTATGATCTGCTTCGAAAAGCTTTCCGGGTTCTTTATTTGCTTTTGGTCATCGCTTTCTCTGGAAAACTTTCTGCACATCTGGGACTCTGGCATTACAACAGACTCATCAAACGGTAGTGTTAGCATGGTTCTATAATCTTAAGTTACCTGAAAGAGGGCCAGCACAATATTTAAATATTTCCATTTGCAAAGTTTGCTGACTTACACACCCATTCTCATGCACCTTGCATTTGTCTGTGAGCGCTCTGTACGTACAGGAGTGCGTGTGTATAAATGCACGATCTCTCTCTATATTTTTTTCTCATAAAATATCAATTGCAAATGCTTGCTTATTAAAAATCAAGTGCTGTCCAGAATTTTAAAATCACTTGAAATGCTCAGGATCTCACAACTGAAAAGCCACATCTCCTACAGATAAGTACAGAGTAAATCAATATTTCAAACGTATGATTAGCTCCCTGCTCATTTATCTCATTTTTAAACAAGCCCTTTGAACCCTCACCACCATGGAACCCAAAGAAATGCAAAACATGATAAAGCAATACATAAATTTCATTAATACAAATTCCCATGGGTGAAAAAAAAAAAAATGAGAAGAGCGAGTGCAGTCCTAAAACTGAGAAGTACAATGTCTCTATTAAACTAAATGTTTTTAAATCACTTTTTGACTTAAATTTCCGAGCTTTTCTCTCTCCACATTTTTCTCTTTCTGAATCAAGATATTAAACTCTCACAAGTTAGACTGGGTGAAAAAAAATACTAATGGAACATTCCCTCAAAATTTCTCAGCTGGTAACATTAAATAAATTAAATATTTTCTATTTCTAACAATTTCTATGGTAATCACCCATTACATATTGCACATCAAGACAAAAATTAGGAAGGATCAAACCCTAAATGTTAGAGCTAGGAAATAAATTCTCCCTACCTTTTTATTTTTCTTTTTCCAGCAAAAATTCTAAATCTTATTTTGCATTTACCTAGATTGAACTTATCTGCTTATTTGCTTTTCTTTTTTTTTTTTTTTTAATTTAATCTTCTCTTTTATTTTCTTTTTTTTTTTTTTTTCTTTCTTTCTTTCTCTTTTTTCCCTCTGCCCCACCAATTAGAGGGGGAAATATTTCCCTGCACGCTGTAGCAGTGTTTATGTTCAGTGAGGCTCAGGCGTCTCCCCTGCCCCTGGCTGACAGCAGCGGGCTCTGGGCTCTAGCTGCAGTCGTGCACGTGTGCTCGCAACCCAAGCTGAAACAGGGAAATAATTCCCCCCTTCCGACTATTTCTGCTTTTGTTTTCAGTTTGGGAGCCGCAAATGCTTGGACCCACTGTCCTCCAAGAGACAAACAAAACGAATACACAGACTTTTAAATAGAATAAAACTAAACAAAAACCCCAGTAAAAGATTAAGTCCAGCAGTATTGTCTACACACTTTGCAACATTACATAACACCAACAAAAGTAAGCAATTGCATCAGAAGAATAAAATGTTAGCAGGACTTATCAGACAGTTAATAGCATACATAAAATACAAGACAATGACACTGTATCTTTAAACACTTGCATGCACACCCAGCACCAACTGAAATATATCTTTATTTGCATTACCTTAGCTTTTTATTTCATTCAACAATCAGTTTTCATTTTTTGCCTTCCAAATCTTTTCAGTCTGAGTGTCGCATCGTCTCCTGGAGCCTAGATCTGTGTATATCTGCACTATCTCATTGATCTCTAAAAAGTGACATTGATGCCAACTGCCAGAGCTGGTACCCATGCCATCTGCTAGTGACGTCACGGGGCAGAGAAAACCACGTGAGCCTTTCTCCTGGGACCTTCATTCTGCACTGATCATCTGGCATCCCTCTAAGTGGGTACCAGCATTCATGTATCAACACAGAAGGTTAGACTGATAGAAAAAAAAAATCTGCACCAGCGTTGCACATACAGTAGGTGCTTTTCCACTGGAGCTGCTTCTTTCTAGCAGTCTAGCTGCATGGATAGACGTGCCAACATTTGGTGCTATCCCTGCCTACAGGTACGGCTGCCCTGTAGTTGTTAATGTGGCATTGTTTATACAAAAAGTGCTGTCTAGTACTGATCGGATCCCTCTGGTGCACCTGGTACCCAGGCAAAAAAAAAAAAAGGGGGGGGGGGGGAAGGGAAGGGAGGAAGGAATCAGGATGTAATACTGGTGCTATGGCAGGGTCACAAAAAAGTGATGCTATTTCAAGCGAATTTGGGGCATGAGTTTTTTGTTGTTTTTTTATTTGTTTGTTTTGTTATTTTAATGTCTGCTCTCTCCTTCTCTCCTTCTTTCTCTCTCTTTCTTTCCTTCTTTCTCTCTCACTTACTTTCTTTCCTTCTTTCTTTCTTTCTTTCTTTCTTTCTTTCTTTCTTTCTTTCTTTCTTTCTTTCTTTCTTTCTTTCTTTCTTTCTTTCTTTCTTTCTTTCTTTCTTTCTTTCTTTCTCTCTTGCTTTCTCTCTTTCTCTCTTTCTCTCTTGCTTTCCTTCTTTCTTTCTTTCTTTCTTTCTTTCTTTCTTTCTTTCTTTCTTTCTTTCTTTCTTTCTTTCTTTCTTTCTTTCTTTCTTTCTTTCTTTCTCTCTTTCTCTCTTTCTCTCTTTCTCTCTTTCTCTCTTTCTCTCTTTCTCTCTTTCTCTCTTTCTTTCTTTCTTTCTTTCTTTCTTTCTTTCTTTCTTTCTTTCTTTCTTTCTTTCTTTCTTTCTTTCTTTCTTTCTTTCTTTCTTTCTTTCTTTCTTTCTTTCTTTCTTTCTTTCTTTCTTTCTTTCTTTCTTTCTTTCTTTCTTTCTTTCTTTCTTTCTTTCTTTCTTTCTTTCTTTCTTTCTTTCTTTCTTTCTTTCTTTCTTTCTTTTTCTTTCTTTCTCTCTCTCTTCCTTCCTTCCTTCCTTCCTTCCTTCCTTCCTTCCTTCCTTCCTTCCTTCCTTCCTTCCTTCCTTCCTTCCTTCCTTCCTTCCTTCCTTCCTTCCTTCCTTCCTTCCTTCCTTCCTTCCTTCCTTCCTTCCCTCCTTCCTTCCTTCCTTCCTTCTGTATAATTATTTATTCATCTTTATTCATTTTTATCATTGAAGTACAGTGTGTTGACCCAGAATATAGGCTAACAGCAGCAAATCCCCCGCTGCCGCTAAGTAATCATGACCTTCATCATTGTTTGACCTTCCCCCCCCAAAAAAGAAAGAAGCAACAGAGGGGTACTGAACACATGACGCCAAGGTTTCAGATGTGTTGCTTTTTCTAGTGACATGTGATTGCCTGCAACTGCAGCATTTCATTGCACACACCCCTTCCCACCCTGGTGTGGATGAGGATTCAGGATGCTTGCAGTGTTCCCCTGAGCACTTCCCTGTGATCTTAAGCTCAAGGTCTGATCTTTGGGAGTATCCTGCCTCCTGATCATTGCTTCCATGTGACCCTTTGAGGCTCTGTCCTCGTGCCCTTTTCTCTCTCTGCCGCCTCTTTGCCTCCCGCTTCGGCTCCCTTAACTCTTTTCTCTCTTCCCTCGGACAAGAAGCTGTTAACCGGAGCTGACAGAGCTACTCAGCCCGGCCATGCAGCTGATAGCAAACTCCACCTTGGTTTGGGTTTTGTTGTTGCATTTTATTTCCTTAGGGGTGGTGTGTTGCACAGAGGCAGTGTCAAGTGAGTTGTAGGGGAGATAGCATGTCATCTTGGGAATGTTTTCTGAAAGTTTGCTTTTATTATCAAATATTGCTGCTTTTTAGTGACTAAGTAATCTCTGTTTTAAAAAGTGAGAGCCTGAGTATGCTTTTAGTATTAAAATAATCCCTGGCAGAGCTGCTATTGTTATGGGTCTGTGTCAGCGTTTCTGTTATAAATCCTGTTTTTGAAGGGTTTATAACTCATCTGCTTTAATTCACGTTGGGCCCAAGCTTGGTGTTAATGTTCTCAGTCCTGATCCAATTATTTTGTTTTCACAAAATTTCATTTAAATCTGGACTATTTTTTTTTTTGCTTTTTTTTTTTTTTTTTAATACAGAGGGAAAAAAGAAAAAAAAGAAAAAAAAAACGAAAAAAAAGGTTTAAAAAAAAAAGAAAAAAAAAAAGAAGCAGCAGCAGAATAAGGTGTGCTGTGTACATCCATGTATATGCGCTCAATAATTGTAGGGACCTGCACTAGAAAAAAATCCCTCCTCCAAACTTTGGGTTTATGTGCACATATCTACTTATTCATATCTACTTATTTTTAACAGGAGCTGGGAGTATCAGATCATTCACTTTCTACAAAGCTCAGACCTCTTTTTAAAGATTATTCTTATTTTTTGATGCATTTTTAATTTTAAAATGTATTTAAAGCAATAAAGATTCTAAAACTTCAGTGGCACCTGTTTGAAAGGAGCAAGAGTGGTAGTACTCACAACATCCATTTCATTTTATCTTAAATATGTGTTACAGAGTGGGTAGGATCCTGTTATTCTCAATAGGAATTTATGTATTAAGATTTACATTGTGCAAGGTCCTAAGGGTTGTCAACCTTTTCAAGGATTTTGCATATTCAGAGTATTATACAATGCACGGTAATCTAAATATGCAAAGTCCTGAGGATCTGAACCTTGTTTCAATGCATACTAAAAATATTAGAACAAACTGAGGGAAAGGTTGACATTGTAGTGCCTCTGTGAAGAGCTATAAAGATTTACAGCAACCTCCAAAAAATACTTTCATAAAAAAATATATCTTTTCAAACATTTTTTAACCACTCAAATTCTATTCTAAAATCCATATTTAATTATTTTTTGAATGGTTGATACTGCTACTAAAAAAAGAAAAGAAAAAAGAAAGAATTAGCTTCTGTTGGAGGATTCCCTCTGTAGTAGTAACATTACATTTTTGCAGATTCCTAATCCATCATTTGACCTTTTTAATATTTTCAAATAAATAGTGGAGAAACAAAATAACGGAGATATCAAGGTTTAAAAAGCTTTTACTGTGCATGCATAATAACTTTTCATAAGGATTTTACTACGCATTTTGTATTATGGATCCATGATATGCAAATGTGTACTGCTGTTAATATGCATTCATAGCAGACCCCATAACTGCTGCTTTGCTGTCTAGTGTGAATGCATGTTAAGAATAATACACACAACACAGTTAAATGCACTCTGTAGAATGACTGCACAGCACCAAATATGTTGCTGAACACATACCACAATATTTTTCCTGTGCCCAAGCTGTATGGTTTTGAATTCAAATGCAATGCCACTTCAATACACAAGACACAGCATTAACAGAACCGCTGAAATAAGATTAAATTCAAAGGGCTGCAGAACCTCCACAGCGCATCAGAGGGACTGGCCCAACTGCACTGCTAAGGTGTTATCACCTTAACACCAGGGAATGTCTCTATTTTTTCCCATCCCTTCAGACCTCCCATTCACACTGTAGCAGGACTGCATCTGGATTGTGGAATTCTAATGGTGTTTGCTCAGGACCAGTTTCTGATAGCTTTGCTTCTAGGGTTTGGTGTGATTGTAGCCCATGTCATTCACTGATAGCTATGAGACCTCATGGTCAGTGGGAGACTGTCCAGGAGCAGGACAATTGACCAAATCTTCTTCTTTCCTTTCTCTCTTCTTCTTCCCAATGAAAGCAGCAAGAGTGACAACAACCCTGCACTCCAGGTATGTAAAGTCCCAGTGACAGTCCTGCAGTGAAAAGCTTTCTCTTCCTCACTCTCAGCCTGGCATCCCTTCCAGCACATCCCAGACATCTGGAGAGGACCAAAAATATCCCTGAGGTGATATGCATCCTTCTCCCAGGAGAGATTAATGAAGACACTAATAATGATCCTGGATTCAGAGAACTACAGAGCTTTATAGGACTGGAGTGATGTGCATCACAATCCAGGGGTGACCCAACTCCACATCCCCACTACAGCACTGTAGGCTATGGTTGGCTTTCTGTAGGGAACCTGCTGTTTCCATCAATTCAGCTAAGCCCTCACCCACCACCACTAAGATGATGTGCAGGGATATACATACTTCTCGAAGGAGAGATTAAAGAAGACACTAATCAGGACCCCGGATTCAGTGAACTAACCTACATTTGTCCAAGAGGATTCAGTTCAGTATGAAAATGTGATTTTAACCCATCAGCTAATTCTGCAGAATGTTATTCTTGTTCTTTGCACTCTCTAAGACCTCCATAATGAGGATGTATTTCTTGTTCTGATCAGACATCCTTAGTTTTAGATTTTGAGATGTTAGAGATAAGTATGAAAGAATTGTGGATGGGGTTAGTTACTCTATTTTAATAGGAGCTACTTGAATTTAGAATCTGAACACTGAGTCTCATACTAACTGCTTATGGTTAACCAAAGCTGTGTTTGTGACCAGAAATTGTTCCAAGATTTCTGAAAGACATGAATAGAATGGATCTGATTTAGATATGACATACATTTAGCATAATCCTATTAACTTTGATCTACTCCTGGCTTACACTGTTATAAACAAGCAGAGAGAGAATTGAGCCAGATAATTTTATGATGGAAAATGCAAATTATAAAAATTGAGACAAATGTGGTTAACTTTACTTCATTCCATGTAGCAAAGCAATGGCAGTGTACAGCCTGAAAGCTTAATGACCAGATTAAGAGGTGTTGTGCACCTTGCAGCAGTATGGGATATAAGGTAACTCTCTCCTTGCCTACCTGTCACTTTTTGAAACTGCAGGGGGTTAAGGTCAGTCCTATTGCTTTGTGGTGTGAGGCAGCCCAGGGGTAACTCTGAGAAACAGATTGTTTTTTGTTTGTTTGTTTTTCATTCGTGCTTGGTGGCTGAGGTTTCTGCTGCTCTACCTTGCGGATGCTGTGAGCTCAGTAAATACGACAGCCTTTTAAGGGTACAGCAAGGACATTTGGCTGTGGTAAGCAGCCTGATGCTGCTGATCAGTGCCGACTCTTTAGAGGCAATCTCTGTCAAACAGCTAGTTAGCAGTGCTGCTTTTTTCCTCCCTTTCTGCTGCTGGTGCCTGCAGTGACTCACTCTCAAGCTTCCTCTGTGTTTCCATTTTGAGGATGTCTTTGTCCCAGTAAGGCTCGATTTTCAAGACATACCTTGCAGCCAGAACCTCCCAGAAGAGGTGGTGTGGGTATGCACAACCCCAGAAGAGACACCCCGAAGAAATACTTGACTGGAAACTACACTCTGTGCTGGTACTGATGCAAAGCCCATCTTGAAGGTAGTAATCCAACAAGAAGAGGAAAAAGGGCCTTATGGAAAGCACACACTGAGTAGTTTAATTAAAACCACACAGCCTGCTTTAAATGAAATGCAAGATTGTAAGAAATAGAGAAGTTTAATGAACACTGACTTGAGGGAAGCAAAAACCAAAACATTAGAATAATGTGAACTTTCAGTGGATAGTTTGCTCCCAGGAAACGATAGGATATTTTGTGAAAGATTCTTGCAGAGTCCTGAGAAACTCTGACATTTGCATTATTTGGAGCAGACCTTTAAAACTCAAGCTGGGAGAAAGCCTTTAAACCCATTTTGAAAGTGTATTAGTCAAGTTGACAAGTTGAGTAGTGTAGAGTAGCAAATGCCGTATCTACCTACAAAGCTTCAATTCTCTCTAAGCGTACAAATAAACAGGTAGTTTCTTAACAGCAAAGCTCACTTGAGGTGCTTGTTTCTACAAAATATTTTAAGAAGAGGGAAGGATGACTCAGACTCACTGTAATGGAAATATCCTTTTGGTTTTCCTTCTGAATTCACAACCTTTGCTGGACAGGACTCATTCTGAGATAATTAAATTTTTCATTCAAAAAACAGAAGGGTGGGATCAAGCATTTGAAGCTGTCCTAGAACCATGACCTTACATTTCCTAGATCCATATTACGCTTTTGACTTCTCACATTTTACAACCAGCAAATACAGTGTGACAATGCAAGGATTCGAGGATCTTACTGGAGACCTTTCCTTATCAATAAGAAAAGTAGTTTGATGTTAAAAAATATAAAATCTAAGCCACTGTCAGAATTAAATGTTTGCCATGATAACACTCCTTTGAAGCTAGGAAATGCTACTATCCAGAAGTAACAGGGAGGTCTGTTAAGACACAGATCTTGAACTTGTTCTAGTTATTTTTCTAAGGAAATGCAAAGAGTATTCAAGAATGTAGTGTCTGTATTATAAATACTTTAGAACTTACTTTTCAAGAGCAGTTAGATGAAGTGTAGCATCACCAGACACTCTAATTTTGCTGCCTTCTTCTGTTGCAGAAAACTGAAAATATCTTCATTGACTTGAAGACACTGGAAAATGGAAAGCAATATACTTTGGAGGATCATAACCTGAAACATAAAGCAATTAATTCACAGCAGAATGTAAGCTGGATCGTTCAAGCCATTTTCCCCTGAGAGCACTGGAGACTTGGTGTCAGGATTTGACTACAAGCAGAAAAGTTGTTGTTATTTTCATATGTATAAAATTGTTTTCTGGATTCATTTCCCAAGCTTCTGAGAAAGTGAGAGGCACAGCCAAATTCAGCCCAACTGTAAAACAATGTTGAATTCAGATTACGCTGCAATGATTATATCCTGAAAACAGTTGCCCATTTGAGGTTTTAAATACAATTTTTTTCCCCAATGAATGAGTACTCCTATTACTTCTAGCTGAGAACTATCTCTAAGTTATTCATGTTTCTTATTTTTATAAAAACGCATTTTAATGTTTTATTTCTCTCAACAAATTTCTGCTATTCTACTGGTGCAGATGTTTTTTATAAGATCTATGGACATCTTCCAGGAAGTGGCATTGCCTAACAATCACATAATCATAGAATGGTTTGGGTTGGAAAGTACATTTAAGATCACCTAGTTCCAACATCCCTGCTATAGGCAGGGACATCTCCCTCTAGATCAGGTTGCTCGAAGCCCCATCCAGCCTAGCCTTGAGTGCTTCCGGGAGGGGGGGATATCCAAAGCCTCACTAGGCAACCTGTTCCAGTGTTTCACCACCTACACTGTGACAGTGAAGAATTCCTTCCTGATATCTAGTCTAAATCTACCATTTCATTTTAAAACCATTTCCCCTCATCCTGTCATTATAAAAACTCCCCCCCCCAAGCCAAAATCAATGTAAAGGTATGCTTTTGCCATAAAATGAAGTGGCATTATCACAGATGTAAGTAGAAGATGAAGTAAACTGTAGTTTCAGTAATTTCCATCTCTTTGCATCTCTTCTGTCTCTCTGAGGAGTTGTGTAAGCCTTATGGTTTGCCAGCTTCCTCAGCCACCAGGCATCATCTAAATCAGTGCTTCATGCAATAGCCTTGAGCACATGGTGTTGTTTTTGGAGGTAACTACTCTCCAAAGCCATCTCACCTTACATGGCATTCAAAGGAAATCAAGCTGTATCTTTTGGCAGCCCTGAGCTTTCGTTTCTGTCCTTGGGCTGGCTGAGAACTGGTTTGAATCCCTGAATACTTTAAAGCATCCATGGCCAGAAGGCACCTGAAAGGCTGGCAAAAAGACCCTCTTTCTGGCCAGGTTCCCCTCTCAAAAAATGGACTGTGTCCTGCTGAGCCCAATTCTTCTTTCATTTTCCCTCTGCTGTTCTAGTAGCCATATAAGCTGACTTTCTACCCGGCTTTTGTGGCCTTACTGTAACTCTTTACACTATTAAGTGCTAGGAAAAGGTCATACTGGATATAGACTACTTGCAAAATGCTAGAACAGCTATCAGCAGAAACAGTACTGAATATGCAAATATTTTTGCAAATTAGGAATCTTCCTATCCCCTTCCTTCCTTCATTTTTCCTCAGTGGCATGGCTTGGAAAATCAGCTAGTATGTACCTGGCCTTATTTCATTTTCTTTGTGATCATCTTCAATTAAGCTGCTGTCTCTTCAGTTCAATTCTATGTTACTGCAATGTAAATGGGAGAGGAAAATATGAATTTTACAAAGTATTCAGAGATGTACATTCTGAATAATGAATTATAACAAGTGCAGGGGCTTATTCTTGTGTTCAAAAGTTTTATGTGTGGCTTGGGTTGAAATCTGAAGTGTCCAGTGAGCCATGCTTGCTTTTGTGTTCTGTCTTTGGGCCTGTAAAGCATCTCAGTAGATAAAGGTACATAAAGTCATCAAGGTAAAATTCATCTCAAAAGGGTACATTGCTATGAATTTTGAAGATAGCCATGTAGAGAACATTTTCTGTCTCCGGCAGATGGTGACTGGAATCTCTCCCTGTATCTCTAAGCCCCTGAACAGTGCAAATATCACCACTGTGACACAGAATTGGTAAAATGGTCAAGGAAATATACTTGGTATCACAGCCTGGTCTTTGGAGTACTTTGGACCAGATCATGGGAGATGTTCAAATGTTGCCTGGATGTGGTCTTGGGCTCTGCATGGTCCTGACTGAACACTTGGATAGAATCAGGATGATCTTCAGACCTTCTAGCCTCCAGAGGTCCCTTCCAACTTAAGCATAATGTGATTCAGAGATCCAAGAGGCCTTCAAGTAAGGGTGCAAAGAAGAGTACAGTCTGTGAGGTTCAGAATTCTGAGGTGAGGGTTGGAGCAAATACTTTAGCAGTGCTACACTTTGATTTCAATTTTATGTGTTATTCATTCTCTTTGTGGGGCACAAGTGAGCATCAGTGAGCTTTTTGCAAAGGCTCTGCAAATGCTCCAGATCTTGTGGAAACTGAAATCTGGATTATGAAAAAGATATATACAGTTTAATCTTGAAACACGAATTGGCAAAACATGGAAGTTGTTTTCTTTTGGGAAATTGCATATTGTTTTCAGCACAAAACTTCGTGTATAAGTGTCCTCTAATGAAATTTAATTTTGAGACTAGGACAGAGAATGAACTTAATTGATTTTCAAGGAATCAAGAAGGATAGTAGTTTTCAAGATCACATACAATATATTGTTTGTGCATTGCATGTGCATTTTTATTTTTATTTTTTCTCAAAATGAGATATTTCAATTGATGTGGAACAAATATTTACTAAAAAAGGAAAGTATGAATTTCAGGGCACTGTGCTGAAATCCTTACTGCACTCAGGATAAACCAGAGTTTGAAAAAGCAAATCTTTTTTGGATATATATTTAGGCATATATTCTGGATTTGAAGTTTTCACTATATGAATGCATTTCTCTATCATTCACTTACTGTATCATATAACTAAGATACCCTATTCTTGTTATTGAACTGCCACCAATATATGTTTCTTCATCATCCCCAAATCTGTCTTTTCTTTTTCTTCAATAGTCAACAATTCTCTAAAGTAGCAGTTCTGACTCCCCTATACCCTCAATTCCATTTTGCCAAATGCAACACAAAAAGATAGCCTTTGTTAAAAAGTTTAATGTTCTTAATTAGTAGAATTGTCGGACTAATTAGAATACCAATTAGAATTGGCAGGGCTATCGTTAATTTAGAAATGCTGTGGTCTAGTGTTAATCACTATTAAACCTTATAGTTTGTGAAAGAGAGGGAGCAAGGAGATGAATGCACACACATGCAACCTCCCTCCCCTCCCATTTTAAATGTTAAGGGTCCATAATCATAATGATCTGTGCTGTCAATGTGTACTTAGGGACTGTTGAATCCATGGAGACGTTGATGCAAAGTTAACAACTGTTTACGCACAATAATAGCATTTCCGAATAAGAACTGAACTTTTAGATGTGTACTGCTACTGAAATGGCAAAATCCCAACAGTGGCTAGAAAAGATACTTGGGTACTCAGGACTCTTTATCGGAAACATGCAAGAGAAATCCATTTACTTTCGGTACTGTTAAAATTGCTTGGAATATCGTACAGCACATGGCAAATAAAGATCTTTCAGCACTGTACAAAGTGAAATAAGGCTTTGGCGCCTACTGGTTCAGTAAGCTCACAGCAGCATTTCATAGCCAGAGCTATCACTCAAGTTCCCACAGTCAGTCAGACGTACAATGGGAAATACTCTGAGAGCTCACCAACTTTCATTCTCCAGATCATATCCACATGCACATCTACCCTCCCCATCGACCTAATTCCAACTTTTAAGAAAAAAGAAGAGCAGAACAATTTTATTCTTCAATCTCAAATGAAAATAAGGATACTTCTATTCAAACTGCATACTTACAACATCTGTTCCTGGCTGAAACCACATGAGACATGTTCCCGAAGGTGAATACTGCAAATATTTCTGTGAAGTCCATGAGCACCACTATCCTCACACAGAATCTAATTTATATCCTCAAATACTCAGAAAAAAAAGAGTGTTAAGATGTCTAGAGTAGCACACAATAGTCTGATGTGAGCAAGTCCCAAGCACAAAAATTACTTTCCACTTTGGTTTTTTTTTTTTTTTCTGGTTATGAACTGCCTCCTAAAATCACTTACAGGTCGCTGAGGCAAAAGTGATGGCACTGATTACTATTTACCTGGGGCACTGGCAGCAAGAGCTAGTAGAGGAAGGACAGAGAGCATGGTAGAAAAAAGCGAGGTCAGTGAAACTGCTCTCTATGGAGCACGTGGATATCCTGTTGGTAATGCCACACAGCATTAAACATTTTTTCTGTTCTGCTCTAGCCTGATTTAGCTTAAATATTTCTCTGTTTACAGCACAGCTTGTCCACAGTTTGATCAAACACATCCAGACTCACTCATGCTGCCTTTTGTATTGCAGACAAACTCAGTTTCAGAGAACTCAGATGTTTAAATTGCAACTTGTTTATGGTCAAGAAACTGTTGCCTTGTTCCAGTAGTATCATCTTGCACACTAAGGCTTTATTTAACCTCTGTTTATGTAAAGCTACAGTAGAATATGACAAGTAAGTGTGTCTTTGCTCTTGCAAAAATAAATGTGAATCTGTTTTCTATTAAAAAAAAAGAGAGATTTAAGAACCAGATGCAAAATTATCCTATATAGTTCCTATCTTGTTACTTCACAAAACTAAATGTTGTTCCTGGATCAGTAAAATTATAAAAAAATAAAAAAATAAAATAAAATAAAAAAATAAAAGGAAAAATGAAATTATGGTATAGTAAACAAAACAATGAAAAAAAGATGACTTAACTAGAAGTCAGCATTTTAATTCAGTATTCTTCCCTAAGTACACTGAGTAGTGATTATTAAAGGACTGTACACAGTACTTTTCCTCTTTGCTCTTTACATTGCAAGCTAATTTACATGAGAAATTTAAAGAGGAACTAAATATAGGTAAATGACTTGCAAGAAAAAGTGTTTTTTTTTCTTCCAAAACAAAGTGTTTTGAACATGTAACAACTCTCTTCAGACTGTAGTTGTCATTTTTAAGGGATTTTTATTGATTTTGAGTCTTTTTCTTTAAGTACTACTACACTCATCTCAAGCCTGTGGTTTGAATCTTGAAACACTATGAACAGGCCAACTTTAGACCCTATACATTTAAAATACTGCCAGAAGTTTGCTCCAAATTCACCAGCTCCCACTTTCAGCAAGACTTTTTAGAATTAGTGAAAGAAAAATGATTTCTGTCATCTTCAGCTGCTACAACCTACATTCTCAGCATCATATTTTATGCCATATTTTCAGGACTTTGGCACTTAGTCATACAGAGCCCCAGATATTATTATTTTTGTTTTGTCTTGGCAGACTCATGCATACACGGTGATGCTAAGAATGATAGTAGGGGCTTTTCACTGAGCTCAGCTCCAGGTGGGATTTGCTCACACCATGTTAGACGGATGATGAATAATAACCCCGCATTACACATGAAGTTGTGCAAGGACTCTTGCACCCTCAGCTTCCTCTTCAGCAGCTGTCTAAGTGAAAGCCACAGGTCTAAGCTCATTTTTAGAGAACAGAAAGAGTACTTCTGGCTATCCACCCTAAGTACAATGCGGTATCTTCCATTAACTTTGTGCATGTCAGGTAACCTGCTTGGGATGGTCAATTTTCTTTTAATGTCTAACGCTAGATGAAAATAATTCCTTGGTAAGTCTTTGTAGGCTCAGGACCAGAGTTGGTTGGAAATCTTTTGCCAGATTCACATAAGTCAGATGTTTCTTGGGCACACATCAGTGTTTGTGAAACTTGATGATTTTCTGCTCAGAAAGCCAAAAACACTCCTTCTTGAGGTTAGGAAGTCTCAACAGGAGTGATCTTTTTGCTGGACATTCCCAAAATGTACATCCCTCTAGTCATTTGAATGATTATGTGTCCTGGCTTTTGGTAGTGGTGTGAGCCCGTTCTTTATGAATTTTGTTCTATGGCCATAATTTGTTTTCCAAATTGTAGGTGCACTGTAATCTTGGCTCTGAATGACCACTCCTTGGTAACAAGATAAGCAGCCAAGGCAGAGATCCTGGTTTGCAGGGGAGATCATGCTCCTGAGGAAAACTCCCACAATGTGAACTGTTTTCAGAGAAACAGGCATTTTTCTGTTTTAAGTGTCTGGCAATGAGCTGTTGTTTCCCACTTTGTATGTCAAAGCTGAAAAGGTTCAGTTTCTGAAACTTAAATGTATTTTTTTGTTGCTGTTGAAAATACAGTAGGGGGTATATAAAACAAATGTTGCAACACTTCATCCTGGCTGGGATTGAACACAAACACTGAAATTTTGGGATAACTCACTACGAGAATGCTCTGGCTTTGGTTTAGCTTTAACTAGCTCAAGGTGCTTTGCAATCACAACTTCTTTTTAACCTCTCACTCAGGAACTCTGCCTAGTGAAGTATGCCCAAATGAAGGTGATCTTCAAAGTGAAATCAGAGGGAGAAAAGCTGACTTTTTGCCTAAGGTGGGGATATGCTGGATGAGTTTCACCTTTGTGACCTGCACTGGTGGAAGCCCCTGTCCCTGATGCACTGATCTGCTTCACACCTTGGTAGGCTCCTGTGATTCTGGGACAGCACAAAAATTTCCCTTTGCAGCCTCAGTGTGTTTCCCCATGCAATTGCCCTCTCTGAGTTACAGCAGTGATGTGGGATCGGAGAGGGAGGAATCACTCCGCTCTTTTAGAGAAGATGAGCAGCAATCTCGACTTACTTCTCTGGGTAACATACCACTTGGGTATGAAGGAATCCTTGTGCTCAGAGTGCCTGGAGGCAAAGAGCTGTGGTTGTGGATCTCTGGTATAGACAAATGATTTTTTCATTTTACTGCTATTTCCCCAATCATTATTTTTATTTTTTGCTTAGGTGGTTTGCAGTTACCATGCTTATTCATTCTATTGTTTGCCTTTAGGGCTTCTCTGTGCCTTTCTCCACCATTAGACCATTCATTTTTTTTTCCCCCAGTGATTTTATATGTAATCTTAATTTTAATCTAGACAGTTAGCTGTCCTCTTGTCCATTGTAGATGCAATTGTTTCTAAAGAGATTAACAATATTAATTAATTCCAGTTCAGCACAAAAGACCTTGTATATTTTGCCACCACTTTTACACAAGTGATCGAGTTTTCCTTATCTTTTGTATTTCCTTCCCTCTTTATTCTAGCCATATGAAAATTTTGGAAAGAGATTAAATTCACTGGCAAAAGTCATCCATACCCAGGAGAGGGAAGATTACAAAGGGGTACAGTCCATTACAGGGGGGACAGGAGTTTTTCTATCTGTTTAGACCTCATATTTTTTTTCTGGCAATAGGCTTTGCCAAAGAGAGACCCCTAAAATGTGTACATGAAGGTTAAAAAGAGATTACCCTTGTGAAGTCTCAGCCTGTTCTCTAACAGTTGCTGAATTCTGTGAGCCCTGAAGCATGACCCAAAAACGTTATTGTAATTAATTATGGTAACTCTGATATGCATATCAATTCCTTTTGCAAATATACATTTCTGAATGCCTCTTCTTGTGACAAGGAGCTCTCCAGACTAAGTACATGCAAAATACAGTCCATCAAGGGTGCTTTGTTTTGTTTTATTTTTCCTTCTGAAATTTCTTGCTGTGTGTGAGCAAATCAGTCACATTTCAGATCTAGTGAAACAGCAAGGTTTCAGCTGTCCTGTTGCCTTCTCTTCAAGCACGGAGCATTTTTTCCCCCTCAATTTAAGGTGAACCCTGCTCCAAATCCATCACAATCCCTGATGAATTTCTGGCAATGGTTCCTACACTACCATGAGGTTTCCCACTTTGGTGCTCTTTTGCCAGACATCACTGAGTCAGTGTGCAACTGAAGGTAGGGGTACAAATTAGCTCAGTGCAGTAGGTGTTCTGCTGCACTGGGTCCACCAGTCCCTCCCTCAGGAAGAAATGGGGGTTCTTTCACACTTAAGAACAAAATACAAAACAATTTTTTTTAAAAATCATGCTGAAAAGTGTTGCCCTGGTGCTGTGCATTTGGAAAGCATTCACTTGGAGGCAGCAGAATGACTCTAGGCAGTGCCATCCTCTTCCAAAACAGAGCAAAGGAAAGGGCTGCGGCTGCGGTACACGTTCCTTCCTCACTCTCATTCAATTCATTTTAAATATGGCACTAATAAATAGTGAATAATATATAGCAAAATGCTAACAGAAGTCAATAGCGAGTACACTGGTTTACTTGCCAACAAAAAAACAAAAGTGAAAATGTTAACATGTGAATGCTGCTCCCTGTATGAAGAAGTGCCATGTTCCAAGCATAAGTGCAAACTAAAACCCCGTTTGTGTGAATGCCTAATTATAAGGGTGAAAACACTGTCAATCTTAACACTCATCTGGGTTTCATCTTGGTTGCCAAATGGGTCTTGCTGTCCTATATGTTAAGAAAAGTCTTAATTTCACAACCCTGACAAGAGAATAAATATCAGCCAGAAGTGGAAAGGAATAAACACAGACTATCATGATGGAATTTTTATTAGCGCTGCTTTTTTTTTTTTCTGGCTATCTGTAAGTCTTCTGAATCGAGACAATATTCTACAGCAGTAAGTATTGACAAAAAATTCTTAGCAATTTTATGAGCACGATCAAAAAACTAAAAGATAATTCTGTTCACAGTGCCTGGAGTGAGGAAGCCTAATGCAATTTGCAAAAGACGCATGTGCTGTTAAAGCTTTCTAATTGAAGCCAGCCCATCAAAGGATCCAGAGACTTTGTCAAATGTCACAAGTTATATCTTATGTTCCAATGCAATTATGATTTAAATGTAATTATTTAAAGAACACTACAGACAGTAAGAACAAAGTCCTTCTTACCTTCTAATATCTATTTATTATTAAAGAGTTACCTGCAGAGTTTGGTCAAAATCTTCACATATTATTCTCTGAAAGTTTTGTAGGGTTGTGGGGAGAAAAAAAGAATAAAAAGGTAACAACAAAATCTGTTTTTTTTAATGCCAGGCAAAACTCACAGCAGGTGGTGAGGAGCTGTAATGTGTAACAAACAGTTTGGATCTCAGGTGAATCCACGATCCCTTAAACTTAGAAAAAACACAAAGGCAGTTGCCTTTTAAATAAATATTTCAATTTGCATTATGTTAAAAGGGAAAATCATTAGTTCACTTGAGTATTTGAACCAAAGGTGGAAACTTTTTGTACGCAAATTTTCTTTTCTGTTCCAAAAATTGCCTGGTCAATGTAAGTTGTTTTAGTGGGATTTTTTAAATTTCCTCCGATTCCCAGTCACTGGGCTCAGATTAGCAGTTCAACAGCAATTTATTCCTGTGTTTGGATAAGGAAGGTAAATAACTAAGAAGGAAGTAATCCTTCTTTCCTAAACTATAAGAAGAAAAACAGACAACTCAAGTTTTGGTTAAACGTGTCATGATAAAGACCTCTGGAATTTAATTACCTGCCAGGCATTTATTGTTTCAGTTTAAACACAACAGTTTAAAGCATAAAGCAAAACCTTTGCTAATGCTTTTTTTCCCCTCTATTATTTCAGAAGAAATTTTGCATGTCAGATGCCTGAATCTCATAAATACATAGAAGAACAGCACTGTCGACTTTTGTAACATCTTTATCTGGCTTTTAGCCTGTCTGTATAAGATTATCGCACTTGATCACATTTAAACTCTTAAGAAAACACACTGTAAAAATAGAAACAATTGTTTGTAGCAGTAAAAAATAAGAAAGTGGAGGATGAGAAAATCTTCTGAGAGCTGTGGTAGATACCGCGTTTCTGCTTAGCCTTAGTTTGTGTGAGATGAGATGATGTACCTTTCTTAATGCCTTTCCAAACCTCTTAGGAAAGAATTTGGCTCTTGGGATGCTTGGGATGAACTGTGCACTATAGCTTTGCTGTGGATTAGTGTAACTTCACGTGAATTACTCCAACAGCAGGAGGGCAATGCTGTGAGTATCCCTTTGCCCAGGCTGTGCTGGGGAACGAGGGAGCAGCAGCACTGGCAGGAGACACCAAACTCCCCTTTTGAAGGGGATCATAGCCAAAGTACAGTTCAAGGCTATGGAAAGGCTCTGCAAGAGTCCCTTCTTAGGTCACTTTTCCTTTTTCTTGGCAACCCATTCAAATTTGAGCTAGTGAGATTGAAGGAATAAAGCATATGTACTCAGGAGGGCTTTAGCAGATCTGACTTTCTGGGATTTGTAAGCAAGTTCCAGTAGCTCATTCAGGTAGAGCAAACCAAGCTCTTTTCTCCAGATTATCTTTCATGTATGTATAAACAGCATTTGCTGCAAAATGTGTGAACTACAGAGCTCAGAGTCACAGCCTGCAGCACAGCAAACTGGCTTTTCCTGGAGCTCATAATGTGATAATTAAATTGCTAACAGGCACCTTAGTGATGGCATTTGCTGAAGATGTGAAAGCCTTTCTACAATCATACCTTTCTGTAGGGAACTCATCAGTAGAAGCAGAGCTATCAGAATACATTTTTTTTTAATATATTTTCTTCAATGAGTACATTAAATTTTTATGTGGAGTGAAATGGGACAGGACGTGTTTCCCTTCCACTGCACAATGATTTATTACCCCAAAAAGACCGCAGAACTAATTAGCAGAGTAATTAATTAATATAAATTTGCATATTTGCATTTGCAATTAGTGCAGCCGACTGATTAGTCTGAAAATGGGAAGTTTGACTCATTAGATGTTAGTGTCTGCTGGACCGGAAAGAGGCTGCCAGATGAGGCGAAAAAGCATAGAATAAGCATGAGTGTATGCGCGTGCGCAAGCTCATCGTGTCTTTTGTTGGAAGAATGGAGAGCAAATATGTGGACCAAGATACTAAGACTGCTAATTTTTATTTTTATTTTTTAAATAGCTTAATCTTTTTTATTTTTTTAAATATTTTTTCCACCAGTTTCCTTCCACTGCAACCATGAAACCCAGCAATGCTTTTAACAGTGAAGTCTTAAATGGAAAGGAGCTGCAGATCTCCTGATTTAGGTGTGGAAGGGGAGCTGTAAGGAGTCTCCTTGCTATGTGATGAATGGGACAGGGATGTTTCTCCTCATCCTACTGACTAACCAATTGCTAATGCTGGAAAGTCAAATTCAGCTGAGCCCATAAAAACCCAGGGTAACAGATTAGCTTTCCAGCTTGTGCTGTCCTGTTGTATTTTCCTCCTTGGACACCCTTGTAAGTGTATCTCGTATATATCTGAACAGTCCTGCTCTGTCTTCCTGGATTGCGTGTAGTGCACATACAAGGGGAGTAATTGCCCCAAGTTTTTGTGACATTTGGGAAAACACTGAAGAGAGGTATGTCCATCTGTGGGGTCATAGATCCAAATGCCATAATGTCTGTAGGATGCCTACTAATGCTCCTCACAAAGTAGCAGAGCAGAATAGTGACAATTTTCATGTGGAGTCTGCACTGCTCTCTCTGCTGCAGTTGGGGGAATGCTCCCGTACTCCTCTTCAAGACTAGAGTGAATGGGGATAGGATATTATGAGGTGCCATCCCCCAGACAGCTCTCATACAGCCCATTGGGTCTTTGTCCAAAAGCTTTGAATAAATTTCAGCAGCTGGTGAAATTTTGACACTTGTTTGGTTGTTGCAGAAGGTTCCATCACTGGTTTGGTGTATTTACATCATGGTGGAGTTCAAGCAGCTTTCCCTAGTTCTCATGCTGTATCATAGCATTGACATGGACAAGTCACTTTGGTCCCCCTTTCAATTATTTATTTATTTATTTTGTACTAAGCTCAGAAGTTTAGCTACAGCAGTTAAAGCCGTAGCATAAGTTATATTTGCAATGAAGTGTATTTAGAGTCTGTTCAAGGAAGGAGCTTAAGCTAACACATACTTTGTAGGTATAAGCTCTATTTCTTATGGGATTCTGCTGGTATACCTTCATTAGACTGTAAAATCTAAGTGTAAACTAGGCCTAAGTCAAAAGGAATATCTTATAAACTTGGATCCATTCATTTCTGTGAGATTCACAGGTGTTGATTAGCTATCAAGATGCCCTTGACATACTAAATAAACACATGATAACTCAAAATGTAATCATCCATGTGAAATGCGGAAATCCCTGTATT
The DNA here is from genome assembly GCF_039878825.1 of Excalfactoria chinensis. Lineage (NCBI taxonomy): Eukaryota > Metazoa > Chordata > Aves > Galliformes > Phasianidae > Excalfactoria > Excalfactoria chinensis. Next base: position 95,453,244 of record NC_092826.1, read on the forward strand.
TCCTTTATATATCTACAGCCAGGTGCAATAATTTGTTATTATAAGCAATGTGTGGGGATTACAGGAAAAAAAAACTTTTTAAAAGAATATATAAATCAGTACATTTTAGTTCTACATTTAACTCAAAAATAAATTACATCGCTATTTGAAAATAAGTGCAATATGAACAAATATGATTTTCTAGTAATATTATAACTATTAGGTCTATGTTAGTAAGAAATAGTTTGTGAATAAGCATCTGTCATGAGAACCAATGTGGGTAAATGATGTTAGTTAAAATACTTTTTTAATTACTACAGGAAAATATATAGATTTTACAGTTATTTTTCTGATAAGAATATTTTTCACATACTTAGTCACAGCCAACTGCATTGGGAGAATATATTTTAAAATAAAATATCTCCTTCATGAATATCATCCTCAGGCAAAAATTGAACAGTAATCTGTAGGACCATGTAACCAAAGCAGCTTGACCAAAGTCGTGCTTGATATGCAACCAAATATCCAAACACTCTTTGGACTTGAAGAGGTAAATTTGTTCCTACTACTGTTTTCAGCATCACGCTCCCACTGAACACTCCATCTGCATCATTAAGGTCCTGAACTCCAAAAACCCTGCCTCGTAGGCAGTTGACTGTCATTCTGGAGATGGATGAACACACCTCTATGAGGTGGCTGTGACCTGGAAGCCATGGCACCATGTTATTTAGGTGTTGGTCCTGACATAAGACACGCTGCCTGTGAGCAACGCCTGTGTCTGATTCTCTGCGGACCATGCATGCAGCCATCCTCCTCACAGATTAGTATCACTTGGTATTCACGAGCCAAAAGTGCGGGCAGATGCATAGCTCTACGTGTCTGTAAGCTCCCAAGTCACCAAGCTGTTCTTTTAATTTACAGACAGCTGTGAATTTGCTTTTGGATCTAGATGGAAATATCATCTTCCCATATTTATAGCTCTTTGTTCTGACATTGTCTCCAATTCTGGCCACTGAAACTGTGTTAGAAGAAACCAATACTGTGCCCATTTAGAGCTATATTTTCCCCATTAAAATTCTCAGACTCTACAACTGAGAAGCTTGTCACCTTTTTCTTAAACTTCCCCATTCAAAACAGCAAAACAGTCTGTTTTCACGAGGTCCAAATGCTTCATTTCAGCTTTACTGAATAATTGCATTTGGATAAGGCTTTTTGATTCCAGCCACAAAGTAAACTATTTTGCAAAAGCATGACGCACAAGCAAACAGAAAAGTACAGGGTGTACGGTGCCTGCAGTTGGAGAGCACCCCCAAAGAGAATAGAGCAGCAGCAGTGACACAGCACTCTTCTTGGCTACCGTACAGCACAAAGGATCACAATGCAGCTAGCTTCCTAGGTCTAATTAGCTGCATGGGGCCAAAGAAAAAACCTGTGACATTCAAAATTGATATGGGAAAAAAAAGTAATCTGTATTTGTGAGACAGAAGATGGGCAAAAGCCAGCTTCCATTTGGACTCTGATATTGCCTGTATCAGTAAGACAAGCAAAATATGGAGGTCTTCCTCCTGAAGAACTGGAGAAATACAGATTGAATATAGGTGCAAGGTCCAACCTGAAAATTCTGTGATTCTGTGATTCTGTGAAGGGGAATGATCGGAAGCTCTGTTTCTATGTGTTTGACATGCTAGCAAATCAGTCCTGACAAGGAAAACGATTTCATATGATTGAAAAAGAAAAAGAAAAAGAAAAAGAAAAAGAAAAAGAAAAAGAAAAAGAAAAAGAAAAAGAAAAAGAAAAAGAAAAAGAAAAAGAGAAAAAGAAAAAGAAAAAGAAAAAGAAAGAGAAAAAGAAAAAGAAAAAGAAAAGGAAAAAGAAAAAGAAAAAGAAAAAGAAAAAGAAAAAGAAAAAGAAAAAGAAAAAGAAAAAGAAAAAACAAACACAAAAACACAACACCTTGATATCAGTGTAGTCCATTTCACAACAGTGAAAGTAAAATGGGATTTTTCTAATAGCTAAGACTTTTTTGCCTGCAGGTATGGGCCTTACTCTGGGAACAGCCAAAATAAGTAACTTCTCAAGGCTGTTGTATCAACATTTCAGGTATTTCAGCAGCTGCTTCTACAAGTGAGGCATAAAGAGGCAAAGGAATTTCAGTGTCTGAAACAAGAGCATGATTTAAAGGTGTCCGAATCTCTAAAATGGGTACAATGGGAAAGAAAATGACAGTCTGTGCTTTCCTGTGCTATAGGATATTATTTCTCAGGACTCTGCAAGATACTCTGAATATGATCTGTCTGTTCTGGGAAAGGCAGGTGAGGCTGGAAGAGGAGATGAGCAGCCACAACATTTGGTAGGAAACACCTGCTAGCCTGTTATTGGCACATGAAATTTCCTGGGAAAAGGGTGCGTGAAACATGAATGTTGACAGGAGGTGAAAACATATATGACAACTTAGAGGTATGTGACTGAGTCAAGAGGGAATACCGCCACTCAAACGAAAATTCAGGAAGCATAAGCTAATCCTAGATCACAACAGAATGTAAATGACTGCATAGCAAATGAAGGACTTCAGTCAAGAGGCATCATGAATGAAAAGAATGCTGTAAAACAACCTCCTCTAATAAACTGGAAGTGGTGTGTTGGGTGACTACTTACCTGTTTGTTTATGTTGGGTACCAAAGACAGCAGAATTCACAGGGCATCCATAACAGTGAGGAAGGGGCAGCAATCTGGAACTTGATGGATGCTGTTGCCTTAGGAAAGAAATAAAATACTTCATGAAAACAAGGGAAATCTCACCATAAGGAAGTGCTTTGCAAGCAGCAGTTGGAACAGCGCTACTGCAAGAATCTCTACAATGCAAGCAGTGAGAGCACAGATGTCAAACAGCAAAATGATGTTCAGATGGAAAAATTGGTCTGTTGCTGTTGTCCCTGGATATCAGGAGCTTAATCAGCACATAGCTGTCCTCTTACACTGAAACAGATCACAGGCTCCCAGAGGACATTCTTGATAAATCTCCAACATTTGCATGGCCAAGATCTCAGTGCAGCATTTTAGGTTTCAAAGATACACCTTGGAAACACAATGAAAGCCCAGAAGAAAAAAATCCTTTATGAGTATTTTCTTGACTGCAGTTGTGTTGAACAGCACGTTGCAAGAGTAGGAAGAAGTAAAGGAGCAGATGCGCGGCAGCAGTACTTAACAAGAGAGAAACAGAAAGTGATGAGATAATCTTTTGAAAGAAGGGATCATGTAAAGAGGGTCTGTACATGAATTACTTCTTGCTCTAGATAGAAAATGCAGTGAATTATAGTGAGTCCAAAGGTGTAGCCAGAGCCAGAAAAACGTTCCCCATACAGACCTTCATGTGGCACTATCCAAAACATGGTTTGGAAGTAGAAACATACTCTCCCATTTCAGCATTAATGCACTGATCATGCCATGCTAAAGAAGAAAATATGGAGGTTGCTCCGTGTTGCAGGGCTATTGCTGTACATGCTGGACCTAGAAAAGCGAGGCAATACCTGATCTCATCTGACAGAGGAAAAAACTCTGTGGTGGCAGGTGAAGGAAACAGACTCTTTTAAAGGTCATTTAATTAAAAGCAGGACAGGTAGATACGGTATTACTACCAAAGTAATTGCTGAAAGTGGAGAAGAAATTCTATGGAAGGAATTTTAAAGATCGAAGGCTGGGTGTCTGATGCACAAATAGGTAATGGTTAACATGCTGTGCTCTACCAGGGACAGTTAACCCTAAGGAGGAACCAGACCAACCTCAGACTGTTACTGACTGACTTCAACATACCAGATGAGGGTTTCCCCTAAAGGATAACTGTAAGCAAGACCCTGGCTGTGAAGATGTTGCCCATCTCATCTCACAGTACAGCTTTCTGACTGGAGGAATGAAGAGGAAATCCTTCTATGACTAAATACCATAAGGTGGAAGAAAATCTCCATTGTAACAGAGGAAACCCTTACTGGGCAGTACCGGGCTGATACAGCAGTCACCCAGATGAAATGCAAAACATTCAGCTAGAAAACTGAGGTAAAGCTTCAGGCTTCAGGGAATTACTAATACTAGTGCAATTGCTTCAATCATGAAGATGCTATGAAGAAACTGTGAATAAGATTGCTAGCAGCAATCACAGAAGCCTACTCTGAAGAGGAAAGAGAGAACACAATGATAACCCCCAGAAGCACAACCAGCATGTAATCAGTCACCCAGCTTTCTGTAACTGCAAAACAGTAACTTTGTCTTCCAAGTTATAATCTATGCCTATGAGAAGAGACAGGTCACACCCGAGTCTCTAAATTAGAGGCCTAGATTTGTCTTTCTCTAGAGGTTGCTGTTTCATTTTGCTAACTAACTGTGGAGGAAAGACCAAGGAATGCAGCTCTGTGGTGGGTGCTCAGTAGGAAGCTGCCACATGATTGGCGTTCCAATAAATCTTTTTATCATGACTTTGCATTCATAAAGCAATACTTGCACTAGACGCTGAAGGAGTTTCCTGCTAACAGTGAAGTAACGATCTTGTCAAGCTTCACTGGTTTCTTGGTGGGGAATGCCTTATTTCTATGCTGCCTTACGTTTATGCAGTGACAGCTGATGTCACTTCAGTGGGGACAAGGTCTTCTTGCATATGGGTTCTTAGTTGCAGTGAGCAGAGGTCTTGTGAAAAGCATTATCAAATCAGACATTCTTGTTTTCTTCCATCATGTGTAAAATCTTCATGACTGGAAACATCACGAACCCAGCCCATGTCAGGGAGACTAAAGGGAAAAAGCTTAAGTTACCTTAAATGGTGGCCACTCTGCAGAAAACCACATTATCTTGAAGATAAAACAGAGCACTCTACAGGTCCTGGCAGCTTACCCAGCCCAAGCACTTATAAATAGATTCATCAAAATATCTTACTTACGCAAGCAGGTGTCTTCCTCACCCCAGGGAAAAGCATTCCAGTGGCCAGCCTTGCAGAGGGGTCATGGGAAATTTAATTAAAGGCTGAGACTACAGTGTTCAGAGGCAAGGCTGAAATGAGTTCCCCAGCAACAACAGCTTTAAGCAGGGGACTTCCAGCAAAGGGGAAACCCCAAGAAATTTCCTTTTAACCACATCAGCAAACACCACAGTGCTTCATGAGAGAAGGAAAGCATCTGAATAAAGACATGCTCAGGGAGAAGCGTGTATATGGTGCAACTTACGCATCATGTTCTCTCACAATTAGGTCTTGTTCTCATGCATATGCAGTAGAGTATTGTGGTTTCCCTCTTGAACTGTCCTCTGCCAATTTGACACGCCCAGTTGTTGAAAGAGAGATCACATTAAAATAGGGGTACATGGGTGTCACTTCAAGAAGGGCTGTCTGGAAGGATGCTTCCTATCGGGATTGCTCCAGCAAATGTCTTTGTGGGCCTGCTGAGTTTGAGCAGGCCAGAGCTGCACCCCCCATTCCTGGGTGGCATGTGCAGGGGATTAAAACTGTGATTGTTCAGAGATATTGGCAATGTGCTAAAGAGGCTTCCTAACACAAAGTTTCCTACTTCATCCAAATCGTAACTTGAGATTGGCAAAAAAAAAAAAAAAAGGGGGGGGGGGAGGGGGGAGAGGGGGAGAAGGGGGTGCTTAAGGAACATAGTGGTGGTAGCTTAGCTCTTGACTTGAAGCCTCCATAGCCTGATTTATGATCTTTCTCATCAGAGCCAGCAGATTTGAGATCAAGTATGGATGAATGAGTATTTTCTTTCTGCTCGGTATATCTGGTTGCCTATATTACATGAGTGAAGCAGCAGATCTAGAGAGGACAGTATTACATGTAGGTCTTCACACAAATAACTCATATAATTAATCAAAAAAGTGAGAGTTTGGAAGATGTACAGTACATTTTTTTCCTCATACCTCTTTCTTCTAAGAGAAAAGACCAAAGGAGTTGAGGAACCATTATATTCCACCAGTAAAATAAATTAACAAGACTTCCATTACTCTGCCTCCTATGTGTACCACTGTAGTGACTGCAGATATTCACAGTAAACAATTGTTGTGCTATGAAAGAAAATAACTTGCTTTACTTTAAAACAGCACAATTTAGAACACAGTGCAGCTACCCTACCTGAATATTGTGTTTGAAGGATGAACTGAGTTTCACAGACACTACATACCATCCACATCATGGGAGTGGTGCCTGCAGTTGTGCTGCTAAAGTTTGTTTTTCAGATCATAATCTCTACAGTCAAAAATGTGGAGCTGTTTTGCAAACAACCTACAACTTGACAAACCAAGTCTCAGTATGACTGCAACAGCTAGCTGCGGTAAAGACGTATTTATAAAGACAGTGAGATATGTCAGTAACAGCAGCATTTGATTATCTCCCATTCTCCAGTGCTGGGATGTTGTGGTGATATGGGATACTGAGTATGGAAGAAGGAAAAGGAAAAAAATGAAAAGAAGGAAGAGGAGAGTAGGAATAAAATCTGGTCTTGAGTATAACTAACTACACATGAAGATCTGTAATCTTTGATAAAGTAGGAATGGGAGATTCTTGAGAAGGAGACTATTTTTGGGAGCCGTATTTGATAAAGCTGGATTAATAGCATAGACTTGCACTTTCTAAATCCCAAATCCTGCTTTCAAGACTTATAGGAATATAAGAATTGTAAGAGACTGCGGCCCACTGACTCTCAATTAGGCAGAATGGTTTTATATTTTTTGTGGTGGGTTTTTTAATTTGTTTGCTTTTTTAATTTTGTTTTTCATTAAAGACAAATTTGAGAGTGCCTTCTGGGGACAAGGTTTGAGTGGCTTTTGGTTTTATTTTTTATTATTTAGGAAAAAAAAAATAATCCCTTTGTCTATGTAGGAAATAGTTTAAGAAAAACCTGACATTAGATTTCCAAATATGTCGGAAGGCTGATTTAAAGTGAATTGCTATGGCTTAAGTCCTAGAAAGAAGCAGTCAGGGCACTTGCAGTTTACAGTTGCAAGATCTGAGTTCTGTTTACAGTCAGTGCAGAACAGACGTGACTAAGCAGGTTACCTGGAGAAGGTGATCAGAAGATGATCCTCTGCAATTAGATGTGTTTGAAAGCAGTAAAATAAATAAAATAAAATAAAATTTATATGTCTGTATTTACATATGCACAACATTCTCATTGCATGAGAAAAGACACAGTGAGGAAGCACTGGCATTCCTATGGATTTGAAGTATTTATTTGAACATGCTCAGAGACTGTGGGCCTTTGAATTTATGAATAAAAGCTCCAGAATCTGAATCTCAGCATTTGGTTGATTTAGAAGAAGAAATATGCAAATTTTTCAGAAAAATTATTATTGTTCTGGATGGTATAAGAGTCTTCACTGTATCAGATTTGAGTCACAGCCACTGTGAAAATAGCTGTTTCCCTTCACACATTCAGCCAAGTCACATATATGTTTTGATGCAAGTTCTGTTCCTATATATGTGATTATTAAACCTGTCTGAACAGGGTCTAGAAGATCCTTTTTTTTAAACTACAGGGCTCTGACCTTAAATGGATTCTGACCTTATCCATACCTTCACAAAGCAGCGTAGCCAGAGTAAACCTACTGTATAGACAGTGTAGAAAATCCAGTCTTGCTCACCAATCAAGCTGTGGTACCTCTATAAATTGGACTCATTCCTTAACACATTGCCATTGGAGAGAGACTTTCTGCTAGAGTGTATGGACAGCTTACACACCTTATTGTGCCTGAGAACAAGGTCAGTTGTGCAGGAACTACACAAGGCTTCGTTATGTACTACATAAGACATGAAAAGAACAGAGGAGTCTGGGGTTAAAGTTGTCAAGTGTTCTCACTGTGAAATTGGCTTTAAAATTTATTTACAAATCTAGTCCATTTTATTCATGATCTTGCTTCTGAGTCTAATATAATCATTTATTTTATGAAACTAAGCTTTCAGAGACAAATATCAAATATTGTGAAACTTGCTGACGCCATGATCTCTGGCAATGCCACTTTTAAACTGACACTGCAGTTTAATGATCATACAAGTGATGTTTTTATACATCATTATCTAGAAAACCTACCATCAAAAAGGCATAGATTGATATTTTCTATGTTATTTTATGTATGAATTTTGAAATAATATTATGTAATAAAGTCCATAGTTTAAAATCCTGGCTCGTACTGAAGTACATCTTTTTCCATCAGCTGTTCCAGAAAAGTCAGACATTAGGTGGTAAAAGCCACTAAAATTGGTGTGAGGGAATGAGGATTAATTGTCTACCAGGTTAAAAGGTGCTTCAGAACTTGAAGACCAGCTTATGTTGCCAAAGCTGAATGGTTTAATTTTTCAATATTTTGGCAGAGCTTTGGTTATTTCGCACATGCCCAAGGCATGATTTTTAAGTCTAAAGGATTTGAGTAAATGATCCAATAGCATTAATGTCAATGATGCATGAGAGGATCTTAAATTGGTAAGGAAATAAAGGCTGCTTGTACAGGCTTTCTCCAATGATAAGTTCTGTGATTCTGGGATAATTTTATTCAAATACTGCAGCATGAGAAAAAAATTCTGCCCTGGTAATTGAAACTTTACATCAGGCAGTTTTTCATTTCAACATGTCAAATGTACACATTACAAGAAACTCTTGAAAAACCCAGACTGGAAAACCCCAGGCCAAACCATATACTTCTAGATTGAAACCGATTTAAATTCCAAGAATAAGAAGCTGACAAAGATAATTTTCATAGATTAACATTTTTCACCTGGGTTTTATATATCTGGAAGAAATATATACTGCATTGGTTATGCATTGATCAAACTTTTATTGTGCCAGCTGTACTTCATAGACCTGAAAAAGTGATTCAAGCAAAACAAAAGAGAACATAAAAGCACAACTATAATGGTTTTAAATCCCAAAGAGGCAATTACAAGTTTGATTCCAGTGATGCAGCTGGACTACATTGGAAAACTAAACACTTTACACATATTAAGTAGATATGAAGGCTAGGACTAGGACTGTAAATAATAAATCTATCCTACAGTTTTATTTGTAAAGTACAGCCTTTTTAATAAATTAGGAAAATACAGTAATAAAATTTACACTAATTCACTTGTAAAAGATAGCTTAACAGAACTGAGATATGTCAAAACAGATTTTTCTTTCTGAAAAAACTAAGTTGCATGTAACTAGTCGTTTAAATAATACAACTGGGATGTGGACTAAAATAATATTGCCACAAGAATGAATTCTTTAGCGTCTGTGCTGGGTTATAATACAGTGTTTTATATTCTGAATATTTCTTGGTCTTTTTTTATAAAGAGAAGCATAGTAATCGTAGTACATAATATTCACCTTTGCTCTGCGGGCCAAGGAGAAAAGTGAAGGACAAGATAGCACAGCACCTAATGAGACACCTAAACAATGATACAAAGATGTCCTGAACTTTAACAGCATCATACTAAAGATAGCAACTGACTGGCAAGATGAGAGCGCTTAGGAGACAAGCACACATCATATATTTTATCCTCCTGTATCAGCAATACTGTCACAGCCTAACAAGTGATTGAGTGAGAAGGCAGGGATAACCCATGGGAGCTCAGGTATGTGCAATGTACCTGAGTGACCAGAAGGGGTGGAGCCAGGATTTACCTCTTCCCAGACCTCATTTAAGGGTTGGCAGTGGAGGTAAGAGCATCTGTCTGTAGAGATCATGTCTACCTGAGTCCTTCTAAAGGTAAGCAGTTTTTTTTTAATTTAATTTTTTTTTTTTTTTTTTTTTTCTTTCCATAAAGTTGGTTTTTTTCTGTAGTTTCTGTATAGTTGTATCTTTGGCACAAATGGCAGTCAGTAATGCACTGTCAAATTTGGTGTGAATAATATGTTGATGTTGCTTTCAGAGGGAGCCCGGTGGGTTTGCTTCCTCCCTTCACCAAGGGCACAGCTGGGAGAATAACGGCAAACATTCCCTACCATTTTAAGAGATCTGTCCTGAGCTGTGTGACTGTGATTGCTGTTTGCTACCTTTTGGCTCTTACCTCTTAGGACATTCAGAGAACACTAGTAGATGCCCTGGTGGTAGAGGTGTGCAAATAATTACTTGCTGCAGCCTGTGACTCTACTATTCTGCTGTCATTGCTTTGTTTTCCATCATATTATGGTATTAAACCCCCAAACTGCATTTGCATTTAGGGTACGTACATGGGAAATTTGTCCTCTTGTCAACCATGCTAGGTATGTGTGATGCGGTGGGTGTAAGCTAATCCCACTGGGCCCTTTAGTAGGCCTTTGAGAGAGATTTCTGAAGGGCAATTTATCCCCCAGGGAATTGCTTCAGGCTGAAAAGAGTTAATACTCTCCACCAAGTGCTGACAGACACTAAAAGGATGTTTTCAAAAGGGCACCTATGTGTAGATGGCAGCAGCTACATGAAACTAGTCCTTTCCTCAATATATGACTTGTTCATTTCTTTAATTCTTCCTGTGCAGCAGGCATGCAAGTGAAAGGCAGAGTACACTGAGCAAATTCTTTACTGGTTTGGAGGAATTTTATGCATTCTGGAAAAAAGTCTACTCATACCTCCCTCTGGATGGAGAAAGGTGTAAGGGTAACACCTGTTTATATAGTCAGGTTCAGGGCCAACATAATCTAGCTGATTCTCCAACATTTTTGATTTCAGAATTAGAACAAACAAAAAAACTCTGAAGATGAGATAATGGTTAAAAAATAGCAGACTGCAAGGGAAGGAAAAAGGACACACAATATGTCTGAAGCTCTTTAATTCTTTGTTTGCTGTTTTGAAAAGTGTACATTGACATGTCAGTAAAACCTGCTTGTATGAACACATCAGTTTTTATTGTTCTAGTTGAACCCTAAGATTTCTGAGAAAAGAATGTTTTCTTAAAATTACCCCTCTTGTAATTTTTCAAGATCATTTTGCAGTTTAATATTTTAAACCGATGCTTTCATTGCAGCATTTTAGTAGATTTATAGTTTAAGGAGTTAAAAAAATAACAGCAACAGCAGAAACTCGCAGTAAAAAAGATTTAATCTCTGGAATTTCTATTTGTTTGTCTTTTTGAACAGCATTATTTTTTTCAGGTTTTAGGCTCTTTGCCAAAACTCAGAAACTTCTTATGTGACAGGAAAAACATTTGCTGGTTATAATCTAGAAATATCTTTGGCACAAATGACAGTCAATAATGCACTGTCAAATTTGGTGTGAATAGTGTGTTGATGTTGCTTTCAGTGGGAGCCCGGTGGGCTTGCTTCCTCCCTTCACCAAGGGCACGGCTGGGAGAATAATGCAAACATTCCCTACCATTTTAAGAGATCTGTTCTGAGCTGCGTGACTGATTGCTGTTTGCCACCATTTGGCCCTTACCTCTGAGGACATTCAGAGAACACTGGCAGATGCAGAGGCAGTAGAGGTGTGCAAACTGGCAGACGTGGGGGGACTTTGTTTCTGCTTTCTAAATACATGCGTAGCGTGGCTGAAACTGTTTCTGAATGTATTTAAAGTCTGTGATTAACACCTCTACTGACAGCAAGGAAGAAATCAGACAGGAAGCTACGGACGAGGTCCACAATTACAAAGGAAAGCTTAGGCTGAGATGTTGCGAACACTAGTGCCACCTATAGGTAAAAGAGACAGAACCGGTGGAGCTCTGCTCTGCTTTGAAGGAGCACCGGAGCAGCTTCTGGACTTTAGAATCAGGGACGGTCGCTTTTAATATTTGCATGATCTGTAAACGGGTCGTGTTTCTTTACTCTTTTCAGGATTTTCTCGTACAGACATGCTGTTACTTTACCTGGTGACTTGATTCTGAGGAACTGAACGAGGGGATGGAGATAATCACAAGGGAAGCATCATACAAAATATTTATAATTGAGAACAAGAACAATTTACTAAACAAGTTCTAGACCATATATAATGTTGGTAGAATATGGTCTCTTGCGGTAACCTGGGAGTAATTTGAGGAACATTACAGTCTTGACACCTAGTCCTTGCCACTATTCCGACTTCCACGTTTTATCACTTTCTATAGATTTTAAAATACATTGCCCTGCTTCTTTTTTCCCCCTGAAAAATACTGACAGTGTCAAGTGGGATAACATGAAACTCAGAACACAGTAAGAGTTGAATACAGAGGCTCCTTGCTCGTGCTTCATGGGATCCTATCAATTTGGAGGCCAAACATATTGGCAATTGTAGAACCAGGGTTTGTTTTCCAAGTCAGGAGAAATAATACAATTGTTGAGTTCTTAGTGTTCCCACAGGTTACATATGGAGCTAGGCAAGCTCAGTGCCACCAGAAGTGAGAACAAAAGTACTGCCAGATGGAAAATTAAGGAAAATTAAATTGATTTTATGCATGGAAAAAATCATTCAATAATGTATTCTATATGTTTTACTTGATTTCAACTCCTTTTTTCGACTCTACTTATTAAAAATAAGTTTTAAAATGTTGTGTGGAAACAGGAGCCTGGAGCTGATTTTTGTCATATGTTGCTTTTTTTTTTTAGTGGCTCCCAGTAATCTTAAAAATTGTTTTGTGGTGTTTTTCTTCTTATATAGCTCAGGTATATTGCTATCTTCATTGTTGTTTCCTTCTGTTCCTCTGTGAGGAGTGTAACATAACTTCTCATGGGATGTTTGTGTTGCTTATCCTTAGTATGCTAAATGATGCTTTTTTTTTTTTTTTTTTTTTTTTTTTTTTTTTTTTTTGGCCAGTCTTATGATCTGATGTTCTCTTTCCATTTGTTGATGTACACATACCATACATACACATTTGTACTACGCTTCATATTACTGGAGCTAAAGAAAAATTTTAAGCCTCAGAACGTCCTTCCTGTCCAATGCTTTGTGTGTCATTGCATTTCATTACCAGTGTGAAGTGAATTATTGCCCTTGGGGTAAGTGAGAGCAGAAACCAGTGTGTCAGATTTTTATGAAGCTTAAAGCCTTCAGTCTTTTCTCTGATCACCATTTCTTCATTCCTGTCTCCAGCTGATGAAACTTTGGACATTATTTTCCATGTTTTTCTATGTCTTTTAAAAACAGGTTGAGCTACAATTTTGTTGGTGGTAAGTAGATGTCTTCTAGCTTGACAAATAAGACAAAGAGATTCTCGTATTTCTATTAAGCACAAAAGACAGTTTTAGTAGAGATGCTGTTAAATATCACTGTCTGGATTTAAATGTTTGGGCAAAGATAAGCTACAAGTAGAAATTAAGTAGCTTGAATTGAGATCTGCCATTCTTCTTGGTCGGCTATAGCCTTTTTTCTTTTAAAGCCCAATTTAGTGGAAAAACGAGGCTTACTGAAAGGTACTACTAATAACTGGGTGATATCAAGAAAAATCTAAATCATATCTTAGCTCAAGCTCAGGAGTAAAAAGGAACTAAATGAATTTAATCTACAGGTAAGTTTGTAGATGTGTAATTTACACCCCCCTTTAAAAATTATTTCTGTAAGTCTGGGGTCACGACTTTAAAAAGTACAGACATTTAGTCACTAGAGGGAGACATGATCTCGTGTAACCCAGAGCACGTCTTCCACCACAAAGAGATTAGTGGAAAATTCCCATCGTGGGAAGGCGGATGTCAGCCAAGTTGGAGTGCTGTTGCATGAGAGAAAGGCCTGCTGCCGTGTGAAGTATCTGGGGCTATAGAGTTGCAGAGAGCACAAGAAGACTTCATGGAGCTTCTTGATTCTCCACAATAGACTGGAACCCAACTCAGATATGTTTGGTGGAACAAGGAGAAGGTGCACTTTAAATACAGTGAGTGGAATAAACTTTAACCATGGCCAGTGCTGGCCGTGCCACACTGCTCATCTTCCTCAAAAAAAGCTTCAGGGAAAGGCATCTTTTCTAAGAGCTTTGGATGGTGGTGAAGAGTAGAAGGTCACCACAGAAAGCCCTGCCTCTAAACAAGGGACCTCTGTTGTAAGAAGTAGCCTGGTATATATTATCAGCTCTTGCCACACACTTGCCAATGATCCTGTTTCCTTACTGCTGCTTTTGAGCTGAATAAGGGCACTACTCGGGGAAAGATGGTGTGAGAAGGAGGTGTGGGGAAGGCTCCTGAGCCGTTTGTTGTCACAAGCAGGAGAAGACTTGGTTTATGTCACTGTGCATGACCTACAGGTCTGTTTGGCTGGAGAGGGTGGTAGGCAAGACTGGATTGACAAGGTCCCAGCTTATTGATTTACTTTAAAATGGAAACTTAGGTGCAAACTCTAGAGACAGATTCTGTGCCTACTGGGAAGAGCTTTGATCAAAGCCCCAAGCCCAGTGCAAAGTCTGCACAAGTGTTATTATTCATCCAAAAAACAAACAGAGCAAGCCAAAGGCCTTGTCCACACTAGGATCAGGATTGGGCTAGTAACATCCATGCTGCTGCTGATAAAGCCACAGGGAAACATTTCTACATCTGGAGCTTCTGTTCAGTGTTAATCCTTACTGGGATGCTGTTTAATTATGTATTTAACTAGAGTACTGCAAATGTGTGGTAAATGACACTTTTTACCATTACATTAATAATAGGTGTTATTTATCCTTTATTGCCCAGAAACATTTTAGGGACTGTTGTTAATATTTCCTAGAAATAAATGTTTATGGAATCATTAACTCTGGTTTTATTGGCCATATTTCTCACAAAGCTTCTGAGTCATGCCTTCAAGTCTGCTAGGATTTGTGATCCTATTTTCTGTTTGCATTGTACATTTTGTCTGTGTAATTTCAGAAGAGAATTGTAGAGTGTAAGATGGAGGCAAGTATTCTTTATTTTAATTAAAATGCTAACATAAGAAATTATCTTATTGAGTGATTGTGTTGTAACACAGCCACTTGCTCTGCCATGCAGTAGTTAAGTGTGATTTGATGCTTCCTCTAGAATGCTTCCTATTCTCCAGGGCTTATACTGTAGCCAAAAAAAAAAAAAATCCCTTTAAGCTGAAACTTGGCACACAAAATCTTAGCTAAATTTCATCGCTGCTTGAAACTTAAAATACAAAACTTTGCTTTCTGTTGTTCAAGTTGCTTTGAAACACAACACCTGTAGTTCCCTGTATCATTTCTTGTGGAGTGGTTGAAGGACTTGATGTTTTTCTAATATTAAATGTTTGCTGGCAGTATTTTGTAAAGGGAATTAATTACTGCTGAATGAAGGAAGATCCTGTATCACAGGGCAGGTAATTCTGGATGGACAGTACATATGTTACTGAGCACAAATTAAAGAAGATGCTTTTCCTTGAAAGGTTTTGCTTCTGTTCCCCTGCCTAAGTGGAAGTCTCTCATCTTTCTGGAAGGGCCAGGGCAAAGCCATCAGTATTTCATCTATGGTTATTTTGGGATTCGTGTTTTCTGAAGCCAGCCAGGTGGGTTACTGAGTACACTGCCTGTTCTCATGCCACTGACTACGGAAAGCATGTTGGAATAAACCAGTTGGCCGCTTAGATTTGGGGAGGTCTTTGATCTTTTGATGAATGACATATATGTATATTTTGCGGGAAAAGAAAGTTAAGTCTACTGTAACCTGAAAACACAAAGATCTTGAATCTAGCACATCTTCCACAGCCAGGACCAACAAACGTCTGTGCAACAAGGTTATGTACCTAACTTTTTGGTGAACTTTGTGCCGTGTTATTTTTCAAGCTATTTTTACAGCATGTTTTTCCAGGGTCTTTACTATGAAATTCATAGAGAGTGTTTCTTTACAATTTTTTCTCCTTGTTTTATTTATATTCATCTTCTGAGATTTCTTTGCACATTTAAAAAAAAAAAAAAGTGTTTAAAAGACAAATACATCTATTGCCTCTTAGAGAAGTTCCTTTTGGTAGAAATAAAGAAAAAGTTAGTTCTGCGGTAGGAGAAAGAGAGCATTCAGAATTCTTTGGAGCTGTGCTAGCACTGACTGACATTTGAGAACAGGGAAGTAAACTACTGAGTAGAAGAGCTTTTAGTCATTAAAGACCATGATGAATCATAAGGGAAGCCAGAATGAAAATATGATGTGACACAATGGCAGAGGAAATTGAGTGTTGATTAATGCAATTCCACGTATACTTTAAAAAATAATTTGAAGCAACCTATATATTTTTGAGGATTTGAGTTAGCTTCAATATACAGGAAAGATACTGATACCACTGAACATGAGTCAGTCAGTTTATAAAAGTAGATCCACAGTAGACAAGATGCTACATTTAGAAATCAGACTATAAAATTATCTCAATCAATTGTGACACAGATCAGTAACCTAGTAATATTGTTTGTAATGGTGTGTGCTGTTATCTGCACCATAGGGTCACAGCTGGCCCAGTGAAGAAGATACAGAGCTAATTTTCTCCCTTAAGATAGATCTTGCATTTGTAAATACTTTTATATGTTAGCACTTCTTAGGAAATCTTCTACTCCTGGTTGCAGATACTCAGAAGCTAGTGAGGATCCTCATGGTATACCTCTCACATGCCTGTGAGCATACAAAATTGTATAAGTCATGAAGAAAGCCTGAATTATAGATTTACATTTCCATGAATAAATAACTCATTGTCTTTATAAATTTTGAGATAGCAAGCCTCTAATGATTGGAAAGATGTCCATTTCCATGTTACATCTCTGAACCTACAAAAAGTCAAGCGTTTTCTTCTATCTCCATCAAAGCAACTACTTCCATGCTTGGTTTTGAGCATATAGGTAGCTTGGGGGCTCTTGCAGAAATTAATATACTCAGTAATTCCAGGCAGGAGCTGGACAAGTAGAAATCCAGAGGAGCATGTGCTGTAGGAATGGCATGTCAGAGGATGGTGGGGTACATTAGCAAATGAAGGAGTTCACTGTGCTTACAAGGAAGAAGAGTGGCTGTTAAAACAATGAAGCAATGGGGCCCAACTCTGCTCTTGTAGACTGTAGGAATCACTGGCTTGAAGTAAAGTGAGCAACGGTTACACAAAAGTGGCTTTGAAGAAATGAAACCCTACTCCGCAAGCTTTACTGTGTTAGTCTTCCTGTACTTCTGAGAGCAGAATCAATGAACAGGTGAATGGTAATAAGTTAATATAAATAAGGAAAATCAAAACCTACAGCAGTTAAATTAAAAGCTAAAATATTTGGAATAGTAAAACTGAATACATTTTTACTGAGCGTAATTCTGTTGAAGACTATTAAATTACCACAATGGAATAGAAGAGCAAAAAACCGTAATAATGAGTTCCTGAATGAAAATTTTAAATGGATAAACTGAAAAATTACAGGTACCCCGGTGTATGACATGCAGAGTGCTTATGATATGAGAGCATGAATTATTTATATCTTCTTTAAATGTAGAATGTAAATTTGTTTTAAATTAATTTCTGTTGGGAAATCACTACACGGTGAACATAGCAGTCTCTTAGGGTGATGTTTTTTCTTTCTATTATTATTATTTTATCATACTGTTACTTAGAGAGAGAAGAAAATTGCACATTTTGTAGTAGTAAGTCATTTATGTAATAGTTATATTTTTTAAAAATGCAGTACTTCACTTTGGAGTGAAATACATTGCAAGCTAGACAGCTGTCAAGTGATCTAGAGTTCATGTACTCAACTTTGATGTTGCTGTGCTTGGACAAAGAGATTGGTGTTTCCTTGTTTCTCCTACATCAGTACATTCAGTTGGGAGGTGGTAGGAGAAATAAAATGTCTGGCTAGTGCCCTGCAGTTTTCTTCTGTGGGATGCAGAGGCAGATGCCAAAGCTTCTGCTAAGATAGCTATTACCACAGAAATAGTCTAACAGTGGAGACAAAAGTTGTGAGAGTAACCTTTGTTGTCTGTGGTGATGTTTAAAATCCTGGTTTCTTAATTTTGAGATGTTAAATGAATTAGATTATCTTGTTTTATCTTCTATAGTCTGTGCTTTTACCCATGCAAGTGTATTCAAAAGTGGGGTAAATGTATCACTTGAGGAAAGTAGGACAAGCAGGTATGTTAGACACAGATATGCTCATATTTTTCTTATTTGCATTATTTTATCCAAGTGATTCTTACTTCACCTTTACAACACAGATTAAAATGTTTCCAGTGGAGCTGTGTCTATCTAAGCCTGAACTGAAATCATTGGGGAGTTAGGCCGCTCTATTTTATACTCCTACTTTTTAGAAAAGTTGAAGGAGAGAACTCCTCTTAGCTTCAGTAGAGCTTAGACTGAAGGTTATCTTTGTCTAAAGCTGAGTTATCAGGACCAAAGTCTCCATTGAATGGCCTGACCTTTGCAAACCTTACCCCTCATCTATAATGGCACTTTATTGTTCCATATCTCCCATTCCAGGGAATAACAATACCTTGTGAACAACAATACATAGTGGATATTAAGTTTGAGTGACAAGTGATAGATTAAAAATATTATTTTGTTAAATGTATTGTACAGGTAATGAAGAATAGTAGCTTTGACTTGCAACCCATCTGGATCTGCAACTCCTCACTAGCTACCTACATTGTTCTGCCCATTCTCAATCCACTTATGATGGGAAGACTGTGAGATAAAAATGTAAAGACTTTTGTTCTTATTATTTTGGAACAACTGCTCTCCAGTTTTCTGCTGTTTTCTTTTCATGGACCATTAGCAGCTTCCAAAGGCAATATCCTTTCTCTGTCACACTATGCCATGGGGTGCCATTTCAACAACTTCAGACGAGGGCATTAAGTACAATTCTGGATGAGAGTCAGAGCATAACCAAATAAAAATAATAAAGAAAAGCTTGTAAGAGCAATTTGGAATGCTGTCCTGTGCTGAATTCATTTGCAGCTTAGCAGAGAGCCACCAATCACTTGTGATCAGTGCAGTACTCCACAGCACCTTATTTAATTGTAAAGTATTTCATACCCTAAGAAACATCAATGTTCATTTGCTTTTCCTTTTTCGGTGATCATCTTAGCTGAATGCTGAGCAGTGAATCAGTGGGAGGGGAAGAAAATTCATGTTTCTAATTCAAGGAGAGTTCTTGTTGATCCTCTCCCTTCCTCCTTGTAATTAATCTGGAATTATGCATTTCTTAGGATAATTTAAAAAAAAAAAAAAAAAAAAAAAAGACCTGGAGGAAGGATAAAACCTCCATAACCCTTTAGTAAATCCTATTGCATAAAAACTGAATTCTGGCAGACATTGCATACAGGTACAAGCCAAAGCATCCTCCTGGCCAGCAGCAGGACTGTGGGTCAGAGGCAATTTCCTTTAACTTGCCTCCCAGAGAGATGGAGGAAGGACTACTGTACAGGTCCTCAAAGCACCCTGTGCTTTGTGGAGGACTCAGCCTACCCAGGTTCACTGAAATAGCCCCTAACATGGTACTGACTAATTTAGCACTGTTTTCTGCATTTGGTAATTAAAGAAATTACTCATTCTTAGTGGGAAAAATCCATAAGGTGTATGATGAAAGGGCTGCTTGGAGCTAGAATCTGGGTAGTTGCTGACTCTTCATGCTGCATTCCCTCTCTGTACCTCTTTGTTGGTGATAGATATGCCACTTAGCTGGCACTGGATGGAAGTGTGATGCAGAGATCTGTGTTGAGCTTGTCAGCTGGAGAGCAGATCGGTCAAGAGACTTAAGCATAGGGCTCGGAGGTAGATGCAGTGGTTGCTGTTTTCGTTATGCTAATGGATAACTTTGGACTAGGTTCTTAACATCTGTGTATCCTGCTTTCTTCTTCTGCAAAAGAAGAGTAATCTTACTGTTCACATATTTCAATGTTTTCTCTGGTACCAATCTGTTTAATACCTCAGTAGTGGCACGGAAGGTGCTGGGAAACTGCTCATTTTTGTGAAGTAGTATGAACACTAAACAAGCCCAGTTCCCTCAACGTTTCTTCAGAGGAGAGGTGCTCCAGCCCTCTTATTTTCTTAGTGGCCCTCCTCTGAAACCACTCCAACAGGTTCTGTATTGGGGTTACCAGGCCTGGACAAAACTCCAAGATAGTGGAGATGTGATTAAAAAACATTCATGTGTATTTGTTTCCTTTTTGAACTTATGCTCACTTGCTGCATCTGCAATACCCATCAATACAGAGATCCACAGCATAACGCAGCATGTTGAGGTATTTCAGTTAATTTTGATCTGGCCATTGCTAACTGTCTCATATGTCCACTGCTTCGTACACCAGAAGGCATGGCAGATAATCACTCCCAATATCACAGTGGCATTCATGGCTGTCTATTAGGTACACATGCCATCATCCCATGCCATGCTGGGAAAGTCCTAGTCTATGTAGACATTGCTGTTACAAAACAAAAAACAAAAACAAAAAACAAACAAACAAAAAAAAAAAACAAAAAAAAACCCAAAAAAACCCAAAAAAACCAAAAAAAAAAAAAAAAAAAAAAAAAAAAACCAACACCAAAACTGTCATTCAAAATCTATGTCCTATATTTGACTACTATAATTATTACTGTTCCATTTAACTTTTTAGTTCTACTGCATTCTTTTAAAGGACGGTGGGACAGGGGCTGCCTGAGACCAGCATGTTCTGGGTTTACCAAATGTTATACTTGTGACTTCATTTTGTTTTCTGTGACAATTCTGTCTCCTGTGGGCTTGCAATGCAAATGTTTCAAGTGTGGAAATAATATTGTTTCTGTGAGAGGGGGAATATGTGAATCAATTATATCCTGATGATGTGTGATGGGACAGACACTTATTACCACTGAAATTCTGAGCATAAGAGGAAGGAGCTACTCAGATGAGCACTGTTTCCTCTCCATTCTGCCTTGTTTGTCTCTTTGCCTGCTTTACGATGCCCCACATTTTATTCGTCACCTTTGATTGTTTTCCTCTTATTGTATGTTCGCTAGTAAAGCAAAAAGCCTCTCTAAAACTGCTGGACTGAAAATGAAATATAGGATGGCTTCGGGCTATGTGTTTCTTTGCTGAGAAGCACTGCCATGATAATTGTTTCTACAAAAAGAAACTACTACTCTGGCAAAAAAAACAAAAAACAAGAAACCAAAAAGGCAAAACAAAAACCAAAGACCCAAACACCCTCTGTTTGCTCGAACCTACCATAAACTATTGCTAGTAATTATAGAAGACAACTGCACAACAGCTTAATTTGACTTAATTGTCAATTTTTTTTAAGGCTGTAATACAATAAAAATAGAAAATGAACTCAGTGCGCAGGTTCTGGAGATGTTAAATTTCACTTTAGGAAAAATCTTTAAACCTTCAAGCAATGTGTTGGTTTGAAAATTACTTCAGTTTGTAGCATATATATTTATATATTTTTTTCTCCTCTTTTTTTTTTTTTTTTTTTTTTTTTTTTCTTGTGTTGTGATATGAAAGTGTGTAAATATGCAGAAGTGACTGAAGGAAGCCTAATTTTTGCCTTTTGTTCTCAGTGGTAGTTTCCACTCTGTAAGAAATGTTTCACAGTGAAAGATTACGGAGGGAGAGAGAGATCATCTGCCAGCATTGTTACTTCATTAATAGCCACAGGGTTGGCTCTTATTTTTTTTTATTTTATTTTTCCTAAAGTGACCAGAAATTCTGAACAGATTTTTTTCTTTTCTTTATTCCAAACTGATTTTAAGAAAATGGTGGTCTACCAGGTTTTTGTTTTTTTGGTTTTTTTTTGTTTTGTTTTTTTTTTCCTCAGCTACAGATTTATCCATTGTCGATTTAACTTTGAATAGATTAGTAGTCCCTTTTAAGTCAATTGAGCTTTAGTGAGTATTGCAGAAAATTAAGCCATCTGTACACACTACCAGTGAGATGATTTAATTACCCAATGTTCTGATATGGTAAGAGAACAATTTATATTAAGCCAATGTTTATTTATTTGAATGTGAGCTGAGGATTGTATGTTATACTATACAGATATTATGGAAGTTGATGTGATGACAGAATGAATTGATTTATACCATAAGTACCTAAAGGCTGCAAGTTTATGTACACAGTCTAAATATCAAGTAAGAAACTGCAAAGTATAAGAATTCAGATGTTTTATCCATCACCACATTCCCCACCTTTCCTTTCCTGTATGAAGCATCTAGTCCCAGTTGCTGGGGATCTTTCCTGGTCGTGGGAGTCCTGCAGAGCTCACCTAGGTCTTGCTCCAGGGAAGGTATTGTAGGTGGAGTGGGAGTGACTTAGAGCACAATGCAGCTAGTGACTGGTTCCTAGTAGAAGTTTTCCAATAAATACAGCTGGCTGCAGCTGTAGCCAGACTTGAAAGCAAAGAAAAGCATCTCATACAATACATCAACTCAGTGCTCTGGAGAATCCACTCCAAACCTTGTCTTTTGGCTCTGCACTTCATTAAAGAAGTGCAAGCTCAGGAAGGATAGGCATGTAAAGATGATTTAAAGCTATATTTGAACTTCCTTAGTCCTAGAATTGGTGCACAATGAAGGCTGTTTTAGGTTGTCTTGCTTTGTCCCACTTAGTCACAATGAGATAATATTGCTCTCTTAATTTCTGTGATTGTTGCTGGCAGGATCGTTGGTTCTCCAGTGTGGCTTTGTCACAATGAGAGTTTGACTTGGTGCTTTAAAGTGATTCAGAAGTTGTCAATAGAAACACAGGAATCATCCTAGTTAATGAAGAAAAATGAACCCTATCTACAATACAGCGTGTACAAGCTGTCCATAGTGCATGTTTCCAATGAAAAATGAGCATACACACAGGCAACCCTGGAAACAAATTGTCTGTTTCACATGACAATCCTTATAGATGGAATGTAATTATCTGTCAAAGACATTGTCTTAAATTCAGCTGTCTTGGTGGCCATATCACTGTCCTTCCTACCCTGGCCTCAGCATTACAAATGGTACAAACAGATAATGCTGTCCATAGGGAAAAATAAAATAGCTTAAGAGTAGATCCTTTGGCTGCTTTATTCCTGCAGTACACTTCCTTTTAACCACAGAGCACATACTTATTGAATGTGTAGTTTGGTTTTTGTCTTAACTGTAAACTCTTTGAGCAATTACTAGAGTGAGAACTGAAAAACTAAAACCCAAATTATCTAATGAAAATTGGTACTCTTTGAAGCATTCAGTCTAGATTTAACAATGATGCTTAGAAAGCCCTGGAAGAATTGTCTGTTGTGCTGACTATTGTCTTTTGTGTCTGTTAAGGTAAGTTCTGACACTGTGTTGAGATAAACATTTATTATTATTATCCTCTTTTGTAAGTCAAATTTACTTATGGGGAGAGAAATCATTAAAATGTGGAACTAACTCTCTCATACTGTCCAAACAATATTTGTAGCCTATGGTCCAGAACCTCCATATCATCATGACTGTAGACTTTTCAGTAGAAGCAGTAGCAAACTACATAGCTTTCACATTGGTCAGAAAGGGGGGGAGATCAATTGATTTTTATGGTTCAGTATGAAACAACAGGAAAGTTCTAGGAAAAAAAAATACCACAGGAATTGCCACACAGTCTAGCTTTTCAGAGTCAATTTTGGCTTCCTACCATTGGGGAAGATTTGCTAGCAACAGGAGCAGGACTAGATCTTTTAAATTTTATCACTCCTAACCTGCCTATTTATTATCTGCCAACTGGCAAAATAAACTGATTTATCTAATATGTTCTCTGATTGATGGAGAACCATGCAGCCTGATTCATGAAAGATAACAACATATCCCCCTTTTATGTTTGCCTAACTACTGAAATTCACTGGTAGAGGGGAGAAATTCATACAGTCTTAGATCAGAGACTGTGAATGGAGAAGCTTCCACTTCATGGGAATGTTTTACAATATTCCTAAAGCATATGTAAATTTTTTTTTGTTCAAATGAAAAGTGTTTAAAGACATCCAAGAATAGCATATGTGTTACAGAAATTAGATGATAAGGAATTAGGTTTGTTGAGACCATGAAGATACTCAGTCAACCACTGGAAAATGCACTTGCTATCCATCCAGTCAGGTCTTTGACCATGGATTAAACTTGACCAGTTTTAAGCCAATAGGCTGGCTTAAAATGGCATGAAAAAAAATTAAACACCTTGGTGAAAATTTCTTTGAGATAGTCCAAACTTTGAGCATCTACCTCAAATCCGTGTTAACTGAATTCTAGCTAGTAACCTGAACTCTGATTTTTGTCTAAACTGGATGCACCACAGTGAAGAAATGAAATCATTAGTATTTCCACTTCATCCTCACATGCATACATAATTAAATGACTGTGAACTTTTTCAAGGCTCATGAAAGACTACATATAGATTTTCTTGAAAGTTATTGTCAGTTATTATATATGACCTGAGCTGGTTTGATGTCAGTAGCTGGGATGTTCCAGTTACCACACAAACAAAACACTGTAAACATGGATCCAAAATTGCCTCATTGTTTCTGAAGATTAATTTACATGCTAATTTGCACATTCTTATCCTTTTCTTCCCTATTATACCTGTCTTTCAAAAAATCTTACTGTGTGTAAGTGGCTCCCCTAACCTAAATATTCATTTCTTTTCCCTGTACATTGACATTGCCTCTGGCTAAGACACAAATGCATAAAACAAATGACTGTGTAGGCTGGAGAGAAGAATCCTTTGGCTTTCTTGTTTAGAGATTTTTTTCCCCTAGACATTTTTTTTTTTTAATTTTTTTTATTTAATATGGGAGTTGCAAGTGCACGGTAAGAGAAAAACAAGACCCCAACTGTAGCAAATATTCTTCCCTCTTTAATTTCTTATCATGTTTCACTTATATCTGTCCAGAAAACTGGACAAATTGACCCAGAGTCACAGCTGGACTAAATCACTGTTCCTCTGCTATCTTCAGGGGAACTATAGCAATTATAGTTGTTGCTCTCTTTGGCAGAATTGACTTATCACGGCTGAGGATGTGACCCCACTCTCTTATGGACAAATTACTTCAAGATGTTCAGAACTGTACCCTGTCAGTGAGTCAGCACAGTGGGAAGCATCTTGGGCATAGTGTATCTGTGTCTTTTCATTTGTGCTATTTGAAACATCTTTTCGTTCTCCTCAAGTGATTCTCTCTCTAGAGTAATTGTGCATGATGTAGATAGTATAACTGTGATCGAACAAGGCATTATATAGGCAGAAATGGAATGCAGATAGAGTAAATTTTTGACACATCAGTGTGTGGTTATATTCTTCTGTCCTGGTATATCATTCTTGTTTAAGTACTTCAAGGTACTTCAGGGTGATACTTTAGCCCTTGACCCCAGAAGTTATTTTGATTTTTACACTGAAGTTTTGGATTTCTGCCTGTACTCTCCGAACTCTTATGGTTTTGTTGTTTGTTTGTTTTTTTCTTTAACAGAATACCTCGAAGTAGTAAGCACCAATCTAAATTCTTTTAGACTTAAGAAAATGTCAGTGTATTTATTATGCCTGTTTACTTTTTCCTAACTTCTTTGACGTTATGTGAAACTTGGCATGATGTGCTTAAAACAGTACATCAGAAAGAACTATTAGAAAAAAACAAACAAAAAATTGTGAGTTGTGGATGATTGTTATTACCTCACTCAGCATCCTCTAGAAAGCAATCTGCAAGCTACTGTGTGTTATTATACTACTAAAACAATGTAAAGAGCTCAGTTCTTAAAAAAAACATGCAGAGAGGTAGTCCACTGATAAAAGATAGTGTTTAGACCAAATACATATGTGCCAGAGATATGCCCACAATCAGGAAGGCTCTGTAGTTTTCACATTACTTTCCGTACCATAGGTTTTATGCCAGGATATCTTACATCTCCTAGTTAATTCAAACGTGGTTAATATAGGACAATGAGTGTATCTTCAAAAATTTCTTAAGCATCCAGGTGGGATTTGAGCTTATTTCGCAGTGGGTGCCCTCATGACCCAATTGCTTTTGTTTATGTTCCTCCCATATACAGTCATCCTCAAATATGTGGTGCCTTATTCTCATGACTGTGGTACTGATGTATTGAGTTCCTTCATGATAATGTTGGATGGCTACTTATTGTTTTTGTATGCTGCAGTTATGAAAGCACACTGGCACTGGAATCAACAGTAAATGAACTCTCTGACCTGTAATGACAATCCATTTTCAGGAATCCCATGTGAATTTTTTAATGGAATCACTTGAGGAAGCTTGAAACAAACACCTAATAAGTTTAAAACTCCACAACGCTGAAACAATTTGTCTAGCAAACCTTTCATTTCTCTTCCACCTATTCCAGTAATAAATTGTAAAAATGCGAGGCCAATGAACAGTATATTTGTTTTCTGAACACCAGATTTTTAACTGAGGTTTTCTGAATTATTATTTTTAGGCATTAATTTTAGGGTATTTGTCCTATACTCAGCAGGTTCCCTTTTGTGATTTCATCTCATGCGACTCATGTCAGTATTCTACACTTTGTAAGATCTTCAGAGAGCTCCCAAAAATTAAAATAAGAGAGAATCTTCCAGATGTAAGAATCAGCATTGAATGTATGAGTGAGAAAGAAGTTTCTCTTTGGAGTTTTTAGGAATGTATTAATCAATCTGCAAAGGTGTAAGACGCATCAGTCTTCTCTAAGGAAAGAAATATTATTTTCCCAAACTATGAGCATTAGGAGTACAACATTTAAGCTGGTGAATACTAACAAACTGTGATATACGTTAAACTCTGGAAGTAGTACTTTGATGATGGCTTTAACACATATGTTATAACAAGTACTGGCAAAGTGATGACATTGTGATGTTGGTCACAGTAAAGGGAGGATACATGGTCTTCTCTTCCAGGCGGAGGAGGACATCCTAGAAGAGCTTGATTTCAACTTTGGCTCAATCACAGTGTTTTTATGTGACCACAGGCAACATTTTGTATGGCGGTTACTTCATTTTTCTTTTGTCCATGTATCTTCTGCTTCATTTATATTACGAACTCAGTAAGAAGAAAGTGTCTTTGTCTGTGTTGCACAGAGAAGAAACTTTGAAAACAACCATGTAACACAACAGTTTATTGTTTTTAAGAGGCTGACTCAATTCAGTGAGTAGCATTATGAACTCTGAAGGGCATGTACTTCATGAAGCTGTGTGTGGTCTGAAATCTTACGCAGAGACAGATTGAAATCCTGATATTTTAATGAAGCTTTAGGTATGAGGAATAATACACTGTCATATTAAGTGTCAGTAGTGAGTTATTTTGCCAATTTGCAAGTTCTCATAACACTGTAAACAAAAATTAAAAAGCCCTACCCTTGGAAGACTTTGAAAAATAATCAAATCACAGAGAAAATCCTTGTATTTGAGAATAGTCTAAATAGAAGAGTTGCAATATTATCACAATAATTTCAAAGCAAAAGGATAAAGCTAGGAAGCCAAGTATTTCATAATGAATGCAGCATATAGCTTTTAAACAGGGCTAACATATGGACCACTAATGTGAATGTGAATGCAAATTAGATACTTTTGATTGCTTGAAATAAAGTCAGCAGAATCCAAGCTTCAAAAAGCAAATTGTGCGGATTTAACTACCTGAGTGCCACAGAAAGAATACCGTTCCTACAATATTTCCATATGAAACAAGGTAATGAAGCTAATTAAGCTAATTCTAAGGCAAGCTGCCCTAGATAACTTGAAGATGAATTGTCTGTATTCTCTGGCTTTTTTTTTTCTTCCTGTTGTTGATGATGATGGTGTGTTGGTTTTTTTTTGTTTGTTTTGTTTTATTTACCTGAGTTTCTCAACCTTGGTTTGTTTAACCTTTTGAGCCTACTGTCTGCTGATTTTATTACCCAGGAGTACAAGTAGGTTGCTTTTGAGAAGAAGCAGCAACGCTGATGCTGACTGGAACAAGCTGTCATTGGGAACCCCTCAGCTCACAAACTATGAGGCAAATTCAGCATATAGTACAATAGGGCTTCTAATATGTTAGAAATATTAGGTAGATGAAGATGGAAAATCAGAATTACTGAAATGATGATTGACTGACTGTGGGGCTACAGAGCTTGGAAGGTAAGGAGGGCAACTTAGGTAACACAGTGTAATGTCCTGCTTGCCAGTGCCGAGCCTATTTTATGGCAACATCTTGGGCTATACCAATATAGTGTCAAGAGACAGCCTCATTCACTGCACACCCTGATTCCACAGGCTTCTTCTGTTATGCCATCTCTCTTCTCCAAAGACATTAGCTAAGTTCCAAACTGCTGTTTCCTGCAGTGAAACCAACCATAAGCATCTCTCAGAACTCTGGTTGCTTCACACCATCAGACAGCTCATCTACCAGCCCTGGCCTGATTGTACTAAACACAGCCACTCATGTAGATATTTACTGCTGATACTTCTGCAGCTGTTGGGCACCTGACACATCTGGACACCTTCTTGTTCCATCTTTCCCATACTTGGCCTGGCACATAGACATACCATCTCAAATAGTGACTACAGCTACCAGGTTTGGGGCAGTTACATGATTCCTCATTGTTGTAACTTGGGGAGGAGTATCATGATCTCAAGCTGAAGTTTAGAGTAAGAGGAAAATGACTAAATGAGCTCATTTACATGTTTGCCAATCACTTGCCAATTTGCAAATATGTGAATTAGCGCATTCTGAAACTTGCATAAATTCACACATGGAGCAGTGCAAGACTTGGCAGCGATGAGAGAAAAAAAAAAAAAAAAAAAAAAAAAAAAGAAAGAAAGAAAGAAAGAAAAAATATATTAATGGCTGTGCAAAAAGGAAAGAAAACTGGTTCCAGAATATAAATGTCTTTCTGGCTACATAATGAACAGGAAAATGGCTTTTGTACCTAAGATTGCCTATGAGATTCAGATCTGGCAAAAACAGATGTAGCGTTCTTAATATCAGTGGTACCCTTTCATGTAAGGCCAGAAACTGGGTTTCATGATTCACAAGATTGACTTGGACTCCTTTTTTTTTTTTTCTTTCTTGGTGAGCCATAATTAACGGTTGCAAAGACTAGGAGGAAAAATGCTCACCAAAAAAATGTGATGCATGAGGCATTGGCTAGTGTGTGTGAAGAATGCTGGGGGTTCTCTATCTCCTACACTGCCTGTTTCACACCAGCATTGCTCACCCCTGTCTGTATGCTTGTACTCAAAATGATTGTGATGTTGTTTTTTCATAAGTTGAACCTGAAGCTTCCTGGACTGCTGTTGTTGCATTCATGTTGCTGTGTAGGGTTTAGCTAGTAGGCTACAGGGCTCAGGCTGCACTGTAGCTTGCAGTTTTGCTCTGGAGGGCTCCCTGAGAGCCAGCAGTGTGTGCCATTTGCAGCTAAAGCTCGCTGTAGTTGCTGATTGGTCTTACTGGCCATTTCTGTCCTGTTGTCCTGTTTGTAGGCAGCTTGAATGGAGGCTATATCCTGCCTCTCAGCACGGTGCTTACTCTGAAGCACATGTTCACAATGACTTACTCAGGTATGTTTTTTAAGGGATGGCCAAGTAAAGTGTAGTGCTACTAGACTGTTTGTGCTTTCCCAAGCATTTTTATCTCAAATGAGGTATCTCAGTAGGCAAAATACCTCAGTGGGCTGATAATGTCAGTGAGTACCCATGACTCGGGCAGTGTCAGTCTACACAGTATGTTTTAATTAGCAGAGGTGTAACTGCTCTGGATAGACAGGGCAAGGAGTGATTTAGGGCATGTGTAACGCTTCAAGGGATAGTATTATATTGCAGCAGCATAGAGCGTTTGTCAGTAGGTTCCTCTTTACCTGCAAAGGTTGGAATAAACAATACTGTAAAAACATCATGGTAGTGTCAAAAACAAGAGGCATTTTGATAGTTCCAGATTCTGTTATTGTTACACAAGCTGCTTCATAAATGAGTCTGACCTCTGTCAATCGTTGTCGCCACCAAAATCTTCTACAAACTCAAAAGCGCAAATCTATGTATGGCAATGTGTTATCAGTGCGAGAAGTCTCAAAAATACCTTTTCACAACCAATTCCTTTTTGACTGGAATGAAAATGGGAAGTTCGGCTGCACTCTTCTGAACTCATAAAAGCAAGACAGAAAAAGAAGGAAATTCAGTCTTTCTGTTATTTCAAATATCCATCTGAGATTAAATTTGGCTTCTTTTTTGAAAAGCTATCTTACCGGGGAGTTGTTTTGGGTTTTTTGTGCATAAAAAAATTACAAATACTTTTTTAAGGAAGCAGTACTTTTAGGTGTTGTATGCTGAGTGTTAAAAATGCAGCTACACTGAAATTCAATTTCTTTCTGAAGTTCCTTGATAGCATAGTCTTCAGAAACCATGCTAAGGTTTTTATGGACCACTAGATGCACAGTTTTCAAACATTTGTTTTTTATGTAGAGGCTACCCTGCTTCATCTTGTCCACTGAACTCTACACAGTTATGTATTTATGTTATAAATAAAGGATTATTTATTAGAAATATTATGAGGATATACAGGGAGAAATATAATATAAAAAACAGTGTTTTGTAGCACTTCTAAAATATGTGGGGAGTCGAGCAGCCTGCAGAGTTCCCCCTGATCTTCCCTTCTTGATTTAAATGCCATCCTCCATGCTGAATATGTCCAGATGCTACGGTCACTGAACACCTTATAGACTACAATAATTAATCCACTCATGCTCCCTTTAGCATGGATGACACAATTGGAAATCTGTCCAGGTAGAGACAATTATGTGGAGACAGAGAAGCATAATCTTTTTGTCCCTGAAGTGACACAGTATTTATTTGCCACTGTTCCTGTGTTTCTTCTTGTGAGAGTGAACAAGTGTTTCAATTTCTCTCATTTTATTTACTTTCAAGACATGATTAGATTGGAGAATTCCATTGTTGCCTCCCTCCCTTAAAATCCAGAAAAGCAGAGCTGAGCAGATTCGTTTTTTAAAGATCATTTAATTGCCTTAATGAGTTTGCTTGATTTTTCAAATCTCTAGTGAAGTCATAGGCAGAAGTTGAAATGGTTTTATTTGCCTTGGAGAAAATATATCTACTTTGCACTAAACAAGTGGTTTACATGTGTAAAACAAAAGCGTGCACAGCCTCAGGTGCCCACAGCAATGATGAGGATGCTCCTGTACTGCCAGTAGCACCTGGTGATGCACATAAGGGGTGCAGTATCCTGCCAGAGCAGTAACAGAGTATGCAAAAATATTCATGCAAATATTCATATTTGGGATGGACAATTCTGGGCAATTAACTCCTATTTAGGTTTTATTTCTGATCCTCTGAGAAGCGATCCTCCATTCCTTGGAAAGACAAGGAAGATGAAGGGCCTGGAAAGAACAGTGTGCAAAGTCTTGTCCTGCTCTAGATTTCCCTTTTATCTTCTTTGAACCTCTGTTGTCAAACTGATCAGAGAAAATGCAGTGCATAAAAGTAAAGCTATTCAGAACTATGGGGATGCTCAGAAACTGTTATAATGGAGGTCACGTGTATAAAATTACCATAGAAATAAGTGCAAGTGGCCAAGCTCTAGGCACAGTCTCCATACCCTTCAAATAACTAGGTTAATTTTGGGTAACAACTGCTTGTCCAGTTTCTGAAGCAAATGGGTACCAGTGGAACTTTCTAGACATGCAGATTTCAATACCTCATTGCCTCATTAAGCTTTTTGATTTAAAACAGAGAAGGTTTTTTTCCATTTAGGACTAGGTAGTATTGTATCTGCTAGCGATACACATAGCAGACATGGAGTTGCTGTGCAATCACTTAAAATAACAACCTATAACAATATTGAAAATCCCGTATGTAATCTTATCTGTGAGACACAATGCAGGATTGTTCTTCTGAGATACAAGACTTCCCTCCATATATACATTTCCCTAGCTGAAGTGGGTTATTGGAAAACCAAGCAGGAGATCAACTCAGAGGATCTAAATAAACATCCCCTCAGCAAACGTTTGGGGGCAGTTATCAAATGCCATTCTGTGCTCAGGCTCCCAGCTGAAGCTGTTTTGTAAAAGATAAAAAGGGTGTGAGTGATTAACCAGTGATTTGTTTCTCCAGCAGAGACAATGGCAATGGCTGAGCAGTGCCAGAGGAGACTTTAAAGATGCTTGAGGCCACACAAGAGAATCAGACCCCAAGGGCAGAAGCTGACCCAAGGCTGGAAATCCTGGAGATCACTTTTAGTGGGCTTCTGTGTTTGGTGGAGGGTGAAGTTCCTATGAGTCCAGTAACAGAATAATTATTTAGAAAGCAAAGGAGAAACAACAGAGTTCAGTGCTGCAATAGCTGCTTTGTCTTTTTACCTCCCTCCCAATCTGCTGAATTATTTGGGAGCAGAAAGCAGGAGTGCTGAGGTAACTACCATGCCAGTTTACTGCATGTAGGATCACCAGCTGCTAGGTCTGGTGCTAGGGTTTGCCAAACCCCCTTACTGTAAGGTTTCTTTAGCACCAGATGTGCAATGAAGGATTTAAAGCAATTTTTCTTTCTCTATTTCTCTATTCTGTTTCATCTTGTCTAAGAAATAAAAGGCTGCATTTCAAGCACAATAAACCACTTAAGTATTATTTACAGTAGCTTTACATCTTGGATAAAGGTATTTCACTATGTTTTTGATGCTTTAGCCTGTCACAGTCAGAACACTTTTTAAATAGTGTTTTCCTTTGTATTTCAGCAGTGGCCCTTCCTGTCTTGATCTCAATTAGAGCAAGCAAGGGTAGGAAATAGAAAGAAAACAATCACACGCAATCTTTTACACTTCCCAAAAGGTCTGTAATCAGAGTTGTTTCAAGTTCTAATGAAAGCTTGAGTCATTTCTTATTTAACAGCATTGTTTTCCCTTCTCTGAATTAATTTATCCTAGAGGCAGAATTGTCTTTGGATCTTTCTTGATTGCTTTTTAACCTGCTCACAGAACATACAGTGCTCTGGTGACGTGCTGCCTTATTGAACAGTTGCCTGTAGTTTAGAGGTCTGCTGAGTTTAACCTCTTTAGTTTCTGGAACAAATCAGTGCTCACACTCTGTTTGATCTCTGTGCATCCAGGCTGAAATAAGGAATGACAATGGTCCTGATACAAAAAGGCATTCATTTTGGTATTTAAATTCCACATCTAAGCATGCAGTGAAGCGCTGAACTGAAGCAGGTCACAGAGAAAGCTAACCAAACCATTGGAAATGCATTTTATAACAGAGATGAGCCTAGGAAGTTGTCTGCACAGAAAAGCTTGAAAGTTTTACACTTCTTCTTTCAGCACAAACTGTGGTGAGGTTGTGAAGTCATATGGAACCTTTGTGACAAAGAGTTTTTTTTAACAAAGACAAACTAGAACAAAGCAAGGTAGCTCTATGAATGTTGTTAAGTTAGAGGGAATACAAGGAATGTTACAATGGCGTTTGCTTACAAATGTGGTATGAGATTTGGAGGAAGGTGACTTCCCATTTGTAGTATCATCTTTTTTTTTTTTTTTTTTTTCCTGGATCTGTTTTCCCCAGGTGTTCAGAAAACATGAGTCAAATCTCAGAAGAGCGCCATGAAATAGAATAGAAAATAACTGTGACTTGGCATGTTTTTCAATTGTCCTTAGATGGTTGGCCTTTGCGAGCTTTTTGTTTTTGTCATGAAGACTACAAACAATTTCTGTTCTTAACAAACAGCTTTGATTCTCAGAGATCCACAGGACTCTGGTAGTTGGAGCTTTACAAAGAACATCATGATATATATTTTATATATTCATATATGTTGTGTATTCACGGGAGCTGGCAGCTGAGAAATGGACCTGGTGCTGAAAGCATAAGAGTGAGCCTCCTTTTCCTTTAGACACTTTGGGCTAAAGGAGCTATAGCTTCCTAGCCTGGGTCCTCCATTGCGTCAGGGATGCTGTATAGCCTCCTGGCCAGTCACCTGCACTGCCACAGCATTCAGCTCTTGGTGGGATTTTTTCTTGATTTCTCCTGCTCTTGATTTAGAGGGTCAGTTTTCTTGACTGCACAGTCAAAAGGGCAGGGCTTCTTTTGTGATGTGAATTCAAGCAGCCCAGGAAAGATGGAAGCACTACTTCCATTTTGAAATGTATAGACATTAAGAGGTGATCTCCAAGCAGTGGAGGGACTTGTAGTCATAATTTCTTGTGTGCCGTGGTGAACATTTACATTTTACAAAAATCTCACCCTACAGAATTAATTTTCAGCATTGGGAAAATATGGGCAGATTTTTATAGTTTGATAATAATTTATCAGCCTCTCTCCTGCAGTCCTTTGCTGGCTGGCTGCTCTAAAAGCACACAATCAACAAGAGAGCAGTGAACAGAAATATTTTCAAGAGCAGATGGGGTGTACCTTCAAAAACCAGGATTGTCCCACTGAAACTGGGACATCTGGCAACCCTAAAAAAAGCCAAACTAGATGAAATAAAAATTATGAGATGGAGGAGCAGAAAAATATGTCTTTGCATTGATTAGCAAGCAAAGTAATTAATCTCCTTCAACTCCCCTTTCGGTCCTTGGTGTAAAACAAGGAGAAAAAGGGATATCATTGCTTTGCCAAGCGTTAATTCCTGTATACTGGTTGCCAAGCAAGAAGGGATATTTCACATCCTTTCCTCCCCATTTCCAAATGTCCCAAACATCCCAGCAGCAGTTTTCCTACCATTTATAAACAAACCCTTTTCCTTGAAATCTTTATCACTGGGTCTAATTCAAGGTTTTCCCATTGTCTTTAAGGTGCCTTAGATCACACTCAATCTCATTTTGCTGAGTCTGTTACTGTGCAAGTCACCAGCCTATCCACAATCCATCTTGGAACTGACTTTCTGCCCCGGGACTGTTCTATAACAAGTTGACATATATTGGCCTTCTGAAAACACCAGATAGACAGAGGGATTTCATCTTCACACGCTTCTACTTGCTAACTGAATTGCTGCATTGGGCTCAGCCTTCATTTTGGACAATTGCATAATTTCCTTTCTTCCAGTTTTTAATTTATTGCAGTACAACAGTCGAATGCCTTCTTGGGTTCATATGATAACTGTGTTCTATCAATTTTTAACATTTTCTATAAATATAAATCCAAATTTCTAAATATAAACTCTAAGCTTCCCTAAAGCTAAGGATGTTAATTGTGCTCCCCTTCCTAAAATTCAGATGTCAGTATTTATTCGCCCACAGCCTGAAATTAGTTTGTATGGCACCCTTGTTCCCTGTCTGGTGTATACACCTGGTTTATCAGAGATGCTCTTCAGTTCCAGTCAGGCCAGTGGGCCAGTGCATGCAAGGGTGGGATATGGCCTTCTGGAAAAGGAGCCACAGATGATGCTGGTAGGCATGAGGAAAAAATGGGAGAAAACAGATGGCTCCCATTTATCTACTGCATTTTTGCTGAGACTTGGAAGAAGTTTTGTTGTTGCATTGGCAATTTCTTTTCCCAGATAAATATATTTTCTCAGGAAAAGTGTTCAGGCCATCAGGGTTATATAAACTGACCAATCCCATATGCACAAAAAATGTGAAATCTGGGGGTTTGTGGATATTTCACAGCACAGACTGAATTTGCTTTATCAAATTAAGATTGGTTTCTTAATCTTTCTAATGTTCCTTACACTCCATGTCAGATGACTTGCTCTGATGTAGAGCACCTGGGACTATTTTTTTTAAGATGTTCGCTTGGATAGAGGCATAGATATTGAGAGCTCTTTTGACACATTCTAAGGTGAAAATGACCTCTGCTGGTAGAAATTTGCACATCTGCTCAATTAATCAAGTATCATTAGACCTTTTCATAAACGTGTGTTCAAATGCTCTTACCCTGCTTTGTCAGTCTATTTTATTGCAGTGCTTTTCTAAGGGGAACTGGAATATTTCAGAAATCCTGTAAGTGATCAGATTGTCAGTTGTCTTTGTTACTAAAAACATATAAGCCTGGTAAATATTAGAGAAGATATCATAAATGCTGATTTACTAAAGAAAAGACAGAGGGAACCAAAAGTACGTACTCCTATATAGAGTATTCTGACTGTGGCACCAACCTCGTAGCATTGTCTCCTGTAGGATTATGAATGGATTTATCATAAAGATAAAATGAATTCCAATAAATGATAGAATCATTTTACTCTTTTCTTTACAGAAGATTGA
This sequence comes from Excalfactoria chinensis, assembly GCF_039878825.1. Classification (NCBI taxonomy): domain Eukaryota; kingdom Metazoa; phylum Chordata; class Aves; order Galliformes; family Phasianidae; genus Excalfactoria; species Excalfactoria chinensis. The sequence goes on from NC_092826.1 coordinate 95,489,171, forward strand.
TTTGGTTTGATCATCACACAGCACTTACTAAGAGCCTGTCTTTCTAGAACTAGGAACCAAAAAGTTTGTCACCTGGGTCATGTTTGTAAAACATCATTTGCACATCCACTTGGGATGGTAAAAGGGACTTTGTGAGTGAAAAACAATCAGTTTCACATAGAAAGTGGTATTTCATACCCTAGTGTGGAGAAATAGGAAAAAGATGAACAAATAGATTTCCTGGATTATACTAGTATTGAAAATGTTGTCAAGATCGCAATACCATTTTCCAGTCACCAGCTTACAATTCTGTATACCAGTGTTGTCTCAGTTGGTTTTATGTATGAGTTTTATTCTTTTATTTTTTAAAACTCCATTCTTTTCTGGTTGCTGAGAAATGTCTTTAAGTTGGAATGCAGTACCGGAGTGGGAAAATGGGTTGTGAAAACAATGAAATGTCTTTCTAAATGTACTTGTTTAAAGACAATTTCGAAAAACAAAGCAAAAAAAACCCCTCACATTAAAATAAAAAAGTAAGTAAATCCCAGAATATGAAAGTTTCATTCTCAGACGAATCTCGGTTTCAACGTGTTTTTCACTGGGGAAAAAGTTCTTCAGAAATGTTCCTATCATCTGTCTCCAGGGAGCGTGTTGTTGCAGGGCAGGGCCACAGTCGTTCATACGCTCTTTCCCAAAAGACTTCCCAAACTGTCTTCAGTACTCTGACTTGAAGTACCTCATGTGAGAGAATGGGTACAAAAAATAGAGCAAGAGCCCAGAATGAGCCTTTTGTATTGTTGGCTGCAGGAGAACAGATATATTAGTTCTTTCTTCATCCAGATTTGTTCTTTGTTGTATTCCTGGCTAACTTCACAGAGAATAGTGGAAAAATATACTTCGAGTGCTTTTGCTGTACAAGCTCATAGAAACACAGACACATACATATCTTTCCTTATTAATGACTGCTCTTTTAAAAAATGTTATTTTTTTTCCTTTTTTTTTTTTTTTTCTTTTTTTATTTTTTTCCTTCTGTTCTAGGAATAGCTCTGAGAGAAATAGTTTCACGTCAGTGTCTAAGGTCATCAACCAAACTCTTAGATTTTATAAGTATGGAAAGACTCTGTGGTTTTAGATCTCTGTTGAAGGATCTGAGTTATTTGATGTCTTTAAAAGAGATGAGGAAGAAAAATTATACATGTTAGTTGTATAATGTATAAAAGTTGACAGAAAATCTGTGGCTGAAGAGTGAGTCCAGCCTCAAGATAGTACTTCAGTTTGTGCTTAATTTCAAGTGCAAGTCTGTCTTTATCAGCAAAACTGGGAATGCCATTCTTAATTCTAAATACATACTTTGCTGCTTCAGATCCTAAACTCTGAAATCAGTGAGTAGTACAGACATGAAAAGGAAAGCTTGGCCATGAGTGTGTTTGCACAAATCCGTTCATTCTACCAAACAGATAAAATTAGATTTGTTGGTGCAATCCCATGTCCTTTGCAGTGGGAGAGATTGAATCCTTTTCACAATGAATGAATAACCACTTAAGAACAGGCCTTTGGAATACTCCTCTCTTCTGGATCATATGAAGCTAATGCAATGGATATTGTGTCATTTATCCTGGATGGAGTGCCACAACCCAGTACACCTCCCTTTGAGTTGCAGCCAAGGCTTTCTTTGTAAGAAGTGAAGGAATATATGGAGAAAAGGATGTGAATGTGCTGTGCTTTCCCAGAGGAAGCAGAACATTTGTCTGAAAACCAAAAATTCTCATCTCACTATCAGAATTTTTTACCACTTTTTGCTGGCAGAAAGATGTGTCTTTTGACAGGACGTGACTATCCTCAAAGTAGTCTGAGATATAGTGGGAAGAAGGCAAAGGAATTAGATGTAGAGCTGGTTAGAACATTTTTTTTGTGGTTTGTTTTCCTCATTAAAAATGTTGGTCTGTCAAAACAAGAACATTTTATAGAAATAGTTCATCTTGATCAAATTGACAGGAAACTCCTGAAGATAGCCTTTCTTATGGACTAATACAAAATGTTAAATGTTCAATTTGGGCATATTTATCATGATGTTTTTGTATTTTCCACTTCAAAAGGACTTTTTACTAAAAAATTGAGTTTATTAAAATGCATATTTTCAAATATGAATGACAGTAATTAAAATTAGTTGCCTTGGTATTATTAAAATAGAAGTACTTAATTGGTTTGAAAGAGTTTGTAAAACTTCAGTTGGAGCATTTGGAGTGGGCAAGGGAAAAGGTTTAATCAGAATTTTGGAAAAATAAGAAATTTAGGAAAAATAATTAAAGGATTTTGTATATCGGGAAAGTTTGATGTTTACAGAGAAAACTGAAAATGCCATTTGACTCAGTGGGGTACGTACTGGAGAGTGACTTTGAATACCAGTTTCTGAGTCCTTTGAAAAACCATCACAGAAGGATTTTTTAGTACATTCACTAAATTATTCTCATGGTAATGATAAAATGCTTCGTCTTCTCTGTGGCGAAAACATTAGGGTACAGTGTATGACTTAATTAAAAAGCTCTGGAGGAAAAAACTAAAACTGGCTTATTGCTATTAGCCTTTTTAATTTGTTTTCTCTTTTGTACCGTGGTCCACAGAATACTCAGAAAATAATGGCATAAACAGGTGCAGAAAAAATTACTAATCCAGGCTGGTAATAATCTTCCTCTTAAAGAGACTGGGATTTCACTGAAAAGAAAGTATAATTATTTTGTGAGGGTCAGTTTTCTGCCATTTTTGCACTGAATTATACTGTATCCTCCAAGATGCTATTTATTTGGATTCCTGCATGGTTACTAACTCCTCTCCAGGAGCTCCTGCAGAGCTCCAGGTTGGATTACTAGGTTTTCCTTTGGTCTTGTTTTGTTTTTTTTTTCTAGTCTCAGTATTGGTTTGATTAACCTACTTGACTGTACTTTCATGATCTGTGTATTTCATGAATCCCAATCAGTATGAACTTTGAGCTGTCACTGTATGTGGAAGGAGAAATTACAAAGACTTTTCTGGTCAAGATTACTGATTGAAGGGCTATTTCATGGCACCTTTTGACTCACAAGTGCTGCTTCTTGAGTATGCACCATGTGTTTACAAAGATGTTTCAGCCCTGTTGAGAACTGACTGAAGATAGCTCTAGAGAATATGCAATATTAACAAGCAAAATGGTATGTGTACCTTAACTTAATACGTTGGGATATACATGCCAGGTTACTAGAATCCTTATTTTACAGGGCGTGCAGCATAGAGACAAAGTCAGATTATGTGTTCCAAGTATTTAGTGGAAGTCATTGGCTGAGGAAATAAGATTTGCCCATATGGTGGTATGCTCAGTATTCAGATCTCTGATGTTCTGGCAGTATGCAAAGTGGCCTTGCACTTTCAAATCTGCCCCAGCTGAAATAGCATAGCTGTAGCAGTTGCATGTTTGGTCACACTGTGCTGCCGAAAGTGGCTTTTCAAGGTTGGATTTGTAGTTTGTCGTGCTGTTTGTTTACTTTTATTCAAGTCTGATGAGAGCAGCTTTGTAAGCTTTGGCCGTGTTGTTATTTTCATTAGTTTTCAAGTGCTCAGTTTGTTTTTGCTAGCTTGGTCTGTTTATTTTAAAAGTCTTGTTTGTTCTTGGGATTGATGTTTGAGAGCACTCTGTCATTTCCAAGAGTTGTGATGGCACCAGGAATTTTTATTGCTCTGATGAATCCTATGGCTGCCACCATCCCCTGGCACTTGACTGACAATTCCCCAGGGCAGGCTGGCTTCCAGGGGTACCGGGATCTTCACAGGAGATAGGGTAGGCTACCCACATTATGGCAGCTCCATTTTAGATGTTGCAGGGTCCTCCTCCCAGAGTGTGTCAACCCCACCCTGAAAGATTTTCCCAGGGGTTTTATGTTTGCATACAACCCTGTGTGCAGCCATGTTTGCCTGTGGCATTGGCTGGGCAGCAGCACACACAACACATCAAAGTGGCCCTAAAATCTGTGCCATGCCAATGTCCTGCTTAGCTTTAAGGAAAAAAAAAAAAAAAAAAAAAAAAAAAAAAAAAGCAGCAATCCAAATTTTCCTGAGCATGTCTATTCTTGAAAACACTCATGTGGCACACAGTAAAGTGTATTTGAAAAACAGGTTTCTTTTTTGACCGAGTGGGTGGGGATTATGAAAATATCAGCTCAGGTTACACAAATGTTTGCCCTCTGTCTTTTAGAAACAAGGAATACTGCAATGGATTGTCAGAATGATTGACCTGATATGGGAGAGCTTGCTAACCTGGCTTCTGAGTGGGTGTTAGAGTGTGCGTTATCCACACTGGTACAGGTAAGCCCTGTTTACTTTCCCTTATTCTTTTTTAAAGCAGTGTTTGTAATTGAAAGCCTCCACCAGTTAAGCACTGCTGGCAGAAGGGTGATGCCAATGGAAGCATTTTTGGAAGACAAAATTCATTTTCTGTTATTCAACTGTACGCAGACGCATCTAATAGAGATGGAAGCATGATTTTGACCTGTAGTGGACTACCCCATCTTTGTGGGATTAAATATGTGTGTAATGTGTATATGTGTGTAATTAAATATACAACATTTAATAATATGGGTATCCAAGATATTGAGCCATGTAGTTTTACTGGTCTGTATAAAGTCAGATTAAGTTATTGACTTATTGACTGTACAGTTTGTTTTCTCAGACATTGAGGTAGGATTAGCAATTGTTTAAATGCCATGCCTGTTTGCATAAGGGACAACAAATCTGGTCTACAACAGATTACACATACTTAACAATCCCATGCCTACCTGTATACCTACCATAGTATGCAAAAGCATGCTTTTATCAATGCAGAAAAGCAAACACTGGCCCTCAGTGTATCCTGTCAGGTCACAGATAGAGAATATCCATGTTCATGATGGCTAGCAGAGTTTGCTAAGGACAAAACCCAATCAAGTTCTCAGTGTGCAGGGGTGTTTCTCTTTTCTTTTCTTTTCTTTTCTTTTCTTTTCTTTTCTTTTCTTTTCTTTTCTTTTCTTTTCTTTTCTTTTCTTTTCTTTTCTTTTCTTTTCTTTTCTTTCCTTTCCTTTCCTTTCCTTTCCTTTCCTTTCCTTTCCTTTCCTTTCCTTTCCTTTCCTTTCCTTTCCTTTCCTTTCCTTTCCTTTTCCTTTTCCTTTTCCTTTTCCTTTCCTTTTTTTCTTTTCTTTCTCTTCTCTTCTTTTTTTTTTTTTTTGTTGTTGTTTGTTTGTTTGTTTGTTTTTGCAGGCTCAAATATAGACCTGAAGTGGCTCTCAGATAAATTAGGAGTAATTTTCAGCAAAACATGTCTACTTGTATATGAAAGTAAAAGTTGAAACTTGTCCTGAAGAGAAAGAGGAGAATATGCTTAAACGTTTGTCAGAGTAATTACTGTGAACATGTGGTGTCTCTAGCCTGAGATGTCCTGCTTGCATCCAAGTGAGGAGACTGGCCTTATCTGATTTCTTTTCTCCTCTGCTGGTGTGTACAAAGAGTTCTGCCGTCCTACTGAGGTGAGTGAGGCAGCTTGTGGACTAACCCAATGCTATCCAAAGCTGTCTCACTATCAAGTATGGCAGAATTGGGTATGAGTAGCTGCAATCAAGCAGAATCAGTGCCTGCTTCTTCATGGTGGAATGCTACTAAGACACTAGTGAAATGTGTGCTCATCATATCATCAGTACAGGCTCTTTGAACAGTGTTAATCAAATTAGTAAATCTGAGCTTACAGGTAAGAGTGGAGGAAGGATACAAAGGCTGGTGAGAACCAGATCTTGCTTGAACTGTATTGTTTTAAATACCAGTGAATGTAAAATTAGTTTGTACTGATGTTATTCTTTGAAAAGCGCCTAGTAAGAATGATACTGCAACAGCCAATGTAGTTAGCTAATAGTATGTCCTTTATGGTCTAAAGGATCCTATTATTATCAAGAAGAAAAAAAACAAAAACCAAAAAACTGTTCTAAATTCCACTTCTATAAATTTAAACTTGTCCTTAAGAGTCAAGTTATTTCTGGCTCTAACAATGCTGAAAATAAAAATAGCAGGTCATTTGACTCTCCTGGGATATTTGTCTGCAACTCCCTTGGAACCAGTGGAATTAGAAGGATACCTACAATGCATATATTCCCTGTTTCTACATAGAATTTGCAGTCATGCTGATGTGAGAAGGAAGGGAGCACCACTCTTCCCATCCCACCACCATGTGGTGGTTATGCAAGATTAGTGGAATTAAAACAACAACATATACATATATATTTAATAAAATAAGCAAGGAGGACTGTACACGCATAGAATTATCTACTGATCTGAGGGCTGTGCCCAAACGTATTTTCAGACATTAAAGAAAACAGTGCTTTAAGAGATTACTCACCCTGTGCACTTATGTCATTCAAGAGATTTGCCACCCAGCCTGCCTTGCAGCATTTTTTGCTAGCCAGTGAATTTAGGCCAAGAAAATTGTTTCATAATCCTTTTTGTTGCAGAGGAAGGAAAGGAGCCTGGAGGGCAAGAAGTTGGGACTAAAAGTAGCTGAAATATGAATTTTTCAATGAGACCTACATATGGCCAGGGTTTGCACTTGCTTTATTTTGATGTGACAAGTTGTCCCATGGTTTTCCACACTTTCCCTCTTGCTGCTGCAGGGTGCCTCTGGCAGAGCACTGAAACTAAGACTGTGGGTCAGGGCATTGTGTTCTCCCAGCTCTGCACTAGGTCATGGGGAGGCTGAGGAGTGGGCAGCACTGGTGAGCAGAAAGAGCTGCCACTCCAGGTACTTGCTGCTATTTCAAATCCCACCCTCCTCCCTCTCCCTTCTTGACCTACTTCATGGACTGGAGCAGTGGGAGGGGGGTTCAGACTTTAATTCCTTGTTGTGTGGTCTGAAAGGTTAAGAAAAAACCGAAGCACGTGCATATCAAATCTAATGGCACTCACACAGACACCATAGGAATGAGGAATTATTTCTGCATTTAACATTTGCCTGCTTTCCAGTCCTTATCAGCTCCTTATCAGCACATTCCCCAGAGGGCAGACCGTACCTTTGTGGTTAAGGTAGCACTGGGGCTTCTAGGAATGCCTGAAATACTTCTCAGAGTAGGTGAAGATGGTCCAGCAATGCTTCTGTGTGCCCCTGAAAGCATTCTCAGGGATGCACATTGCTGAGGTACTGCGGTGCTTGAGTTTCAGCAGCATGCTGAGGTGTGGCAGCAAGAACACCTAGTCAAAGCAGGAAGTAATTGTATTGGTGCAAAGCTCTTGTTCTGTGGACCCTCTGGTGAAGGACTGAAGGATTGGTGGTCCTAATTAGCCCCCAGCACCCATGCAGAATGGTGGCATAAGGACAGACAGAGATCTGGCCATACCTTCCATGTCACAGGAAAGCTGCTTACATAGTGCTGGTGGCTGTGGGCCACTCTCCAGAGCTGGAGAGTCAAGATTATCCTAGGATGATATAGCTACCCATGTCCCACCAGAGATATGCTTGGATGTCCTTTCCAGTGCTAAGGAAGGAAACTGTGTTTTTGCCAAGTGTCTGATCTACTGTTCCAGTTAATCCATGCTTAAGATCCTTTGGAGAGAAAATCCTCAATTCATGGATGTGGGCTCATTATTTGGGATCCAGTTGTGTTTTCTTTTACATAGACCAGTGGCAATTTGGCCATTTCTATCCATAAAACAGGGTCATACTGTTTGTATTCAACGTCAGTTGAAATAAAAATGATGTGTGACTATATATCTGCCAGAGCTTAAAGCAATAAAAAAGAATTACTGACAATCTAGCAATCTAATAGACAAACAATCATCTGCAATTTGTTTTAGGGAAATGAGACAATTTCCCTTTTTGCTATTAACTGTTCCCACTAGGTCTGTTTAGGGGACTGTTCATCTTGCTTGTGTAACTGGATTTTGTATAAAATTAAGGTACTTCATGTAGTACTGCTGCAGAATGAAGAGGACTCTCAATGAGATCAAAACTGTTGTATAAAAGCCCAGCAAGTGGATGACCTAGCCAGTTTCTATTTCATTCCAGTATTTGTGAAAATCACTTACTGATTCATCTCTCATTTCCCGTGGGAAAAAAAGCTGGAAAGCTAACTGATTGCCACACCTATCTGTTAGCTATTTCATGCTAGGTAGCACAAGAAACACCATCCATTCTGTAGGTGCGTGTGATTCTGCTTCATCCTGATCTGAAAAGCAGCATCCCCTACCCTTGTTTTCATGGCATCAAGCACAGGCCCGAAGCTGTGGTTGTTTTCCTTGTGATCACTCACGTGGAAGAACCAGAGACATTCTGTGGTCAGAATATCAAATTCGGTGTCCTTCATCCTGCCTGGTTGTTTGCAATGCAAATGGAAGGCTTTGTCTCACATAGTACCATATCCATGGTAACCAAATGAAGACAAGTTTGCATTACTTCCTTAGTAAAGTGCAATCCTTCCCCTGGCACATGTGCCAATGAGGCATAGAGAGTTAAAGGGACAGCAATATATTTCTTGGAAATGGAAGCAATCAAAACAACTTCTGGCTTTTTTTACCCCTTTATTTCAGTTATCGCTGCCCTTGCTCTTCTACCCTTTCTTTCCCATCCTGTCATTTTCTAGAATTCCTACTGCTGAAAACTAGACTAGTCCTGATTTCTACTTTCCCTTTGCCTGGAGGCTAAGCAAACAGTCATCTATCCGAACTGTCAACTTAAACACCACTTTCTTGGCAATCAGCCTTCCTTTGCCCTTCCTAGTATCTTAAAATAAATAAATAAGTACATAACGGGGGTGGAAAGCCAAGCCAAGAGCACCAATTCGTGTCCTCGGTTTTTCAGACCTTGGGTTCGTGGCAGAGAAGCAGAAGCACTAGCCTGCAACGATCCCGTAATACTAGCAGCTGGATCAAGCCATACAGGTTGGAGCTTATCAGTTTTTTGTTGTTGTTATACCCATTAAAAAATTTAAAGTCTCTTTTTCCCTTCTTCTGATCTGTCAGATATGCGGGAGAAATACATGTATATTTTATTTGCTGGATTAAATTCCAGTTAAAAGAGCTTGAGGTAAACGGCTTTGATATTTTCAAAGCTTCACAGACTGTCTCTTTTGACCAGCCAGAAAACATTTTTAGCAAAGGGACCAGATTCAAGCTGAGTGTACTGCAAAATTGTTGCTATTGTTACTGCTTTCACTGTTATTGTTGTTTTGCTGCCTTACCAATGACAACCTGTGCACTGATTTTATGCACTTTCCCTTATGTAGCTGGGAGGTTTAAAATACAACTTGCTCCCTCTTCAGTCCTGTGTTGTTTTAAGCTGAAATAGTTCTGGCTATTGTTATTCAGCGTTATCTGTTGTTTTTCCTCTCAATCAAGAGTGAGCTTACATCATGATTAAAATGCAACATAATGATAAAATCAAAATCCAGTGCAGGTATTCACGGTGAGCAACACTGATTGTCTCAAAACAGCACCAGGACTTCTACTTTGAAAGGAGCAGAGCAAGTTTAAGTTGTGGCCTCTGAGCAGGAACTTTACCAAAGGCTTCACAGAGATAGAAATGTACCCAAATTTGTATTTAACAACATATGAGGAGGCTTGAAGTATTATTACAGCTTTCCCTACCTGGTGCACTTTCAAAAGGGGTTAATTCTCTGGAGTCACTTCATTTAAGGGTATTTTATTTGTGAGTTTTCACATGGGTGTTCTGGAGGTACTTTGAATACCTTCCTTGCTTTCAATGCAAATGACAGACATGTTGAAGAGATAAAACAAATGATCCTACACTAGCTAGGATTTTGCTCCACTTAACAGCTCACAGGTTAATGGGCAGAGAAAAGAGGACCTCAGCTGCCCAAGGTCAGGGCTCAAGCTTGACACTGAAAATACTTTTGTCGTCTTCATTTATTTATGAGTAAAACAGAGGGAGACAAGAGCCTTCAGTCTTCAAGCAGTGATTTGTCCCCAGAAATGGCAACTGAAAGTAGCAATACTGCAGATCAGAAATTATCCTGTTCCTGCCTGAAAGCACTGCACCAACCACATCACTCTTCTTGTTTACTGAAGCAAAGATGGATAGATAGATAACATAAGCTTTATTTTCTCCCTGGTAGAGCTACCATAAAAAGTATAGCTGAGCCAGATTGCCAAACACATCTATATCATATAAAGATTGCGACAGTAGTAAAAATGATCTCTGTTGTTTGCCTTGCCTTGTCTTGTCTTGCCCTGCCTTGTCTTGCCTTGCCTTGAAAAAAACACTGTAAATATTAATTCATTTAATCAGTAATACAGACACTTCACATCCTAGATTAGGGTTCTGAAAAATACCTTCTTCATTTTTCTGTTTATTTTGTGTGGCAAAAGCTTACTTACTGTTAAGCTGTCAAGCCCAAATAGCCAAATAGCTCAATTTTTTTGAACAGAAATTGAATGTCTTGGACATGTCCTAGACTTAAAGACATTCCTACCTGAAGTATTTGAGACTTTCTGCTTCCTCTTAATTCGTGTCCCTATAACTATGTGTTTATTTGCATATTTGTCAATATTAAAGTTAACCACTGCCTCTCTACTCAAGATTTGATGCACCTGGATATGGAGCTGTTTGCATTCATAACCATCTAAAGAAAGTGGATAAATACTAAGAAAGCGTGAGTAATCACTCAGCAAGTGAAAAGGAAGAAGAAATATTAATAGCACTATCCAGTACATATCATACAGTGTGAGGAATATGGTGTGAAGCTGATGAAGTTCAAGATCCTGTTTCAGTGAAACAAACACAATTCACCAAAGCTGGTGGCAAGGAGAATGGTTCTTTTAAATTCTGGCAACCAAAGTGAGACAAATCTGTCTGGGAACCTGCCATAAACTGTTTATGTGTTTTTCAATTTTTAGAAGCTTTTTATTTCTTACAGTCTGTAGTTAAGAGCTGATATAAATTGCTTGCTGATGCATATTCCTCAATTTCTACCTTAAAATCTTATTGGAGGGCAGGGGAAAAAAGGAAATAGGGGGGGAAAAAAAAGATTTCCAAGATGTTCTCACTGTGTTATCAAATGAACAAAACACACAGGACATGGAAACCAGCCAGTCATTCATTCCATCGACAGATTTGCAGAGCTAAATTTGCTTCTGGAGAGCAGTTAGAAATTAAAACACACAGATGATGAGTGGTACTGGCACCCAAACTGTGATCAAGAGGACACTCTTGTCTGAAAAGATGTACCCTATCAGATTAATCATTATGTGTTAATTAATTTGAAATCAAAAGGATGTCTTCTTCTGTCTATGCACAGGAAATTAATGGTGATAACACTAATTAAATGTAATGGAAGTTACCTCTGTACTTCCCACATCTGGGGCCAAACTCTTTATTGCCCCTCGTGTTGTGTCATTTACAGTTGAATCCCATTGTAGCATCTCACCCTCGTTGTGTCCTGCTGTAAATGGCTGTGCAAGTCATCAGGCAATGGAGAATGAGGCCAATGGATTACTCAGCAGGGAAATGAACTAATTTCAATTAAACTAGCTCTAAACTTTGACTTCTAGCCCTGGGAAGGTGTGTCACTGCATCTTCTCTTCTGTGAGGAATCCTACCATAAAAAAAAAAAAAATCCTTCAGCCTCCTTCTTCCCCCTTTAGTCTACAAAAGCAGTACTGTCCTTTCTGTGCAATCTTTCTGCTGTCCTGGCATTTCCTTGACAGCCTCTCTGGCAGGCGGGAAGCTCCATTTCCCATGGAGGAGCCTGAGGTGCTCAGTGCGCAAAAGATATTGAGGGAATTTCATTTTTTCCTGCTGTAGGTACTGATTTGGTAATGCGGTTCAGGTGGTAAGGAGTGTAGAGTGTATGTGATGATTTTTCTGAACCCTTTTCTAAGGCAGGGTGAGGCTTTCTCTTAACATAGTTGGGTGGTAGGGAGGCTTGTGTGGTTCTGATCCAGAAAAAGAAATAAAAAAATCTTCCTTTGCTCAATTTGAATATTTTTACCTATTTACCTTTGCTCTAGATAACAGCAGCTGTCTCCCTCCGGGGGGAATGATTTGTTATCTTTGACCAAAGACACAGAACAGGACCAGCTGTCATCAGCTGCCAGGGTACAAGATTTCCTGCTTTCTGTCCTCCCTGTTCCCCTTTCTGAAGCTCAGTTTTTCCTCACTCATTTAGCTGCAACGTACCAACTGAAAGGAATCTGGGACATAGTGAGTGGGCTGGACTCTAGACTTTCTCTGCCACAGGGCCAAAGGACTTCTGAACAAAGCTGGTGCTATATATTCCATCCTCCGTTAACCTGTGCTTTCAGTGTTTTATTAAGACTTTTTGTTAGTCTTCATTAGCCTCCAGGTCTCCTGAAAAATAACAATAAAAAAATAAATGAGTGATTGTACCAACTCTATTATGCAATGGCAAATTTCTAATTACAACTCAAAATCTAAGTCATTTCAAAGACTCAAAAATGCCAGGTACTTAAATTGATTCTTGTTATGATACTAGTGATTGTGCTTTGCCTCGTTTCACAGGAGAAAAATTGGCACATGTTGAAAAATTCGATTTATATCCCTCAACATTTCATCTTTTTTCTACTTTTCTTACTTGTATTTGGGTTAGTGTGCACCTTGTTAAACTATCTCACTGTGAGATACTTTATGTCTCACTAGATAACTCAAAGACCTGTGTTTAGACAAGGGCAAGGTTGCTGCTTTGATCCATGAAGAAAAGCACCTCCAAAGAGCAGCTGCAATGGGAGAATTACTGTAGAAGTGTCCTACTCTTTGCATTGACTATAAGGGGAACATTTCTACATTTTCTATAGAAAACAAACTGGTTTACTGGTGATTTTGGTCTGCAGTGCACCAGAAATGAGCTTTCATTGTCGTAGCTAGGCAAAGATTGACAATCCTAAAACACCCTTACTTTGTAGTGTTAACATCAAGAACAAACAACAGAAAAACCCTGCAAATCCATATATTCTTTATTCTAAATGTCAAAATTAAATCTCTAATGACTTGAGTCCAAAGGCCTCTGATGCTGCAGTCTTTCTGTGTCTCTTGACTGCAAATCAGAACAGCACCGTTGAATCCAGGTAGCAATAGTGTGACAAGAATGTCTCCTGTTTTGTCTTTGTCTGCATGAGCCTTGCTGCTGATCAACAACTGCCCCTTCCTACACTGCCTCCAAGTGCAGGGCAGCTCCTTGAGCTGCTGACCTCCATGGCTGTAGTTGAACCTGAAGGGAAAGAAGCCTGTTTGTAATTTTCAGAGAAGAGCTAAATACTTCTGAGCCATCTTTACTTACCTTTGGGTTGAAAAACTGAACTGAGCAGCAGGACACTTGGGACCCATTGCTTGCTCTGCTCCAGGCTTCCTGCGTGGCCTTGGGCAAATAAGGTGAATTGCTTGTACTGCAGTTCCCAGTTTGGTAAAAGGGAGGCAGTGATCCTCCCTCAGCACAAAAGCCGTCTCTATGCCCCTTTCAGGTTATTGCAGGAGCTGCCTTAGGATGCATTCATGCAGAATCAGAATAGCTAGTTTTCCATTCTCAGTGGTACTGATAAATGTTTCCAAATTATGGATGACTGGCAGATAGTAAAGTCAAGTGAATGATTCCAGATTTGTCTTTGCTTTCTGAATTTGATTTAAAAAAAAACCTTGGATTACCAAAACCATTCTCCTTCTCTGGAGATATTCAAGACCCACCTGGACGCCTACCTGTGCAACGTGTTGTAGGGAGTCTGCTTTGGCAGGGGGGTTGGACTCGATGATCTCTAGAGGTCCCTTCCAACCTCTACAATTCTGTGATTCTGTGATTCTGTGATTACTAAATGAAACCACTAAACCCTTCTCCCAATATTTTTCGTATATTCCAGAGTTACCAAAAAGTTACACAACTCAGTGAGGTGATTAATTGCTATAAACTGATCTGGTAATACTTCACCTGAGTGCTCTGCTTTCATTTTTATACTTAGAAGACTCTACAGAAGAAAATATTCATCTTTTGTTGAATTCTTGTTCTTTGTAAGTTTTGCTTGTGTTACTCCTTAATTATTTGCTGCCTGAGTTCTCCAATGGGAAATATAATGTCTGCAGTACTGATGCTTCCTTTAGGAAAGTTGTGACTCTCTGAAAAATCAGAACAAAGTGTTTTGTTTTGTCTGGTTTCAACCAAAGAAAGAGATTTTTATTTTGTTGAGCTACATCAAAACATTCTCTCACAAATATTCAGTATTAACTGACATGCCTTGCTTATGATCCACCGTCTCAAGAGAACAGTGCTTTTTTCAGTTCCAGGGATAACATTTTCTATCATGTGTCTGGATAGTTTTCTGATCAAACTACCTGCTACAGCATAGGAATTTCATGATGCTATATCTTCAAGTGAGATGAAGCCTACCAACATGAGCACAGTTTGTAGCAGAAACCGTGCTTATACACACCTGAGGCAATGAGCTACCGGAGAGCTGCAGTTTAACCTTGAACATACTCAAACATGCATGTACTTGCTTCACGAAAATTTTGCTATTTCAACTTTTTATCTCTGGAAGACCAGTATTTTCCATGAACTCTTCAGTGTGATGCCATGCATTCACTGCAAATGCAGTTCAAGTCCATTTCTTTGGTGGTGAGGAGAAGCTAAAATAAAATAAAAACACTGTTTGGAGGTATGGTGAGGTTTGCATTGCAGGGTAAGTATTGTAATTAATGATTACCAAGTCACTGTGCAGACAGGGATCAGCTGGGAGGTATAATACAGCTGTATTTTATTTGATGCACTGAAAAGTCTTCTGCATCCATTCCTCTCACTCCTGCCCCTGGATAAGTTGATTTAATTAGATTCTTAATAAAATTTGTGTTCAGAAGTGACAGACTTGACTCTTGGAGAATGCTAAAATTTCATGGGGCTTGCCCTAAGCAAAAAATGCAGGATTTGAATCTCAGCAGAGGCCAACGTATGTATGTTAGGGAGAAAGTTAGTGGTGTTCAGAAGCAGCAGAAAATGGGCCTATGGCTCTGTTTTTCCCACCAGCCATCCTCATCCAGTTATGTGTGCTCCAAGTGCCCTGTGCAATGCTTACCCATCACACTGCCTCCCAGCCCTCATCAGTTCTCAGGAGAGCAGCTGTACTTCAGGGGAACTTTTTTTTGTTAGTTTTTTTTTTTTTTTTTTTTTTTTTGGGGGGGGGGTGTCTTTTAAAATCATTTTTATCTTAGAGTCTACCTACAGGTGGAAATAAGCTACAAGACCAAAAGCAGGCAGGTTATACCTATAACATTATTTGTAATTTCTGTCATGTGTGGCTTAACTACAAGATATCAAACACCAGAGGTTTCTGCTTGGAAAAGCTGGTTTTCATGGATAAGCTGTCCCTTTCTTCCTGTTTACACTTGTAATGAGAAGGTTCTCAAATTAGGTTTTCAGAAGAAAAGTCTCAGTCTTGCCATCTCCTCTGGCATAATTTGATTTCCTTCTGTTGGAGGAGTGGAAGTTTCTAGGACAGATTTGCACAGATTTCTGGAAGTTATGACACGATGTATTCAAGCATGCCTGACCTGAACTCAGAACTTCTCACTTGTTCTTACCTACTTTTGAGATCTGCTGAATGTAGTGAATTCGGAGCATCTTTTTTAGGAAAGAGGACAGAAGAACAAGTCATCTGATATATTCAAGATGTATTTCTAAAAATTTCCACATTTGTAGTGCATTTTGGAGCCCCAAATATTTTCAGTGCTTCCATATTTGCACTTTTTGTTTACCAGGCTCGCAAGAAGGAAATGCAGTTTGATGAGATATGGTTTTATCTTTTCTCCTGTTACAATGTTTTATCTTCCTTCAAGTGTCAGAGGCTACACTTAGTTTAGCAGAATATATTATTCATAAGCAAAGATATACTTAGATGTGCAGAAAACAGAGTGCCAATTAGCGCCACAGTTGGTTTACAAAGTGTTTTGTTTGTTTGTTTGTTTGTTTTCATAAGGTTTTCTGACAGATTTCTAAAGGGCATTATTTCCCCCAAAGTATCTTCCACTTTAGTAATGAGATTCAGTGTTTCTTGTGTCAGGAACAAAATACTTACACAGATCAGGAAATGTAAATACCATTTCCTCCCCTTTATAATTTCCATGACCTCTTCTATACGGAAAAAACAATCTCTAATATTTAAAAATGTCAAGATCACTAATGAAGAACTTCTCATGAGAGTCTTCTCATCAGAGGAAGCAGAGGAGACTCTAGTAATGAGTGAGACAATGCATGAATGTGCAAAGTTGGTCCAAACCAGATGGTGAACAGGTTAACGAGCCATTTGCTGTCACTTAAGAGGTTGGGTGTCAGCCTGTCCAACTCTGTATTTGTGTATTCTTGACCTACTGCAGTGTAGTGTTTAGCTTTTTTTAGCCTACAAATAATTTAAGGTGCCCCATCCAGTGACTGCCTCATGTGAGTGTATAACCACAAACAGCTACTCTCTCTACCGGGCATGTGGTAACCTAACAAATTCTTTCCATATGATCACGACTCTCAGCCTTTGTTGTTTTTTTGTTTTTTTGGGTTTTTTTTTTTTTTTTTTTTTGGTGACCTGTTATTTCTTATGCCTCCTTCATACACCATATTTCTCATAATCACATTATTTACTTAACAACCTGGCCAGTGTTTCACACTGCTAGATTTTTAGTTTGACAGCACTTGTGTTCATTCACTCTCAAACTACACAAGATATTAAGGAAATCAAAACTGCAGTGAGTCTGTAGTTGTGGGATATAATGTTCTGTTGCAGAGAAGTGTGCCTATATGCCACTAGGGAAAAATGTATGAACTCAAACTTCTAGATGGTATTTTTGACATTCTTAAGCATTTTAAAATGAATCTACTACTTCTTCTGGCACTTAAGAAAGAAATGGTACACAACAAGTAGCTGATTCTTACTCAAATTAAGCTAAACTTACTGCTAGATAGTCTGGTTTATGTTGCCACAGCAAATTACAGGATGTTGGTAACTCTTATGTTCCCATCCTCACGCTGAGTAAGCCAGAAGGAATTTATGTTAGAATTTACGAGCGGAAAAATAATCCTCAGTAGAGAATGTGAAAGGATGTTTTCTCTTCTTTATTGACATAATTTTCTTAAATAGAAAACACAACTTTAAAAAACTAGACAAAAATATTCATCTTGTACAATGCAGGAGGATATCTACTGCTGCTCCTAGGCAAATGCTACTCTAGCTTGAAAAGGATCAAAAAGATTATTATTTCAGCATTGAGAGAGAAAGGGATAACTACAAACACTGTGTGTGTGCATCCTACTTGCTTATTTCCAGCATCAGTTAGTGAAATGATGAAATGTGCACTTTATGGCTTGTAAGTATAGCACATGTGGAGTGCAGCAGGCAATGTTAGAAGTTCTTTGAAAAATATTTTCTCTGCCAGAAACTCTTGTAAGCATCCTGCAGCGGTCTTGCTTCTTCCAAATGCATTTAGGAACATGATGCAAAATCCAGTGAAATAAACAGTACAATAGTCACCAGTTTAAGTGAATTATACCTGAAAAACTGTTATGCACAAAATAATTGAATCAGCATTTGCTGAAATGAAAACTTAATGTAAATATTTATTACAATGTTGTTTTTTTTCCCTCAAATATCATGAATGGAAAGGTATTTTCATCATATTTGCTTTGTATGTATCCTCAGTGGAAAGACTTGAGAGTGTCTATTTCTAAAGAACAAGGGCTTGATGTACCAATAATGGTTAATGAAATGTAAAGACATCTATTTTCTTCCTATGGATTTTTGTTACATTTATGAATTACTACCTTGCCCTGTGAGTTCAGTCAGCTTCCCACGCAGGTATGGGAACACAGTGAGATGGTGGGTGGTGCATTTCAGGTGTGACAACAGTGACATTGGGTCATCTCTGCTGGTGCAGATGTTTATGAGCATGGCATGCAGGCTCTTCTTCATGGCTGGAGAAAATGTATAGCTAATTGGTTGTGATGGTGCTGAAAAAGATTGTTTTGTAGCTGAGAGTTTGCTCTACAGAATGTTGTTATTGTGCTCTTTGTGTCTGTTGTGGTGTTCGCTGAATTAAATAGGAGACTTTTCTGTTGGGGCAACATAGGTACAGTAAAGCTGGTCTTCTTGTTTTTAACCTAGTTTCACACATTTCTGCTTTGACAGACAAATGATACAAGAATTAAATATTTTTATGTTTTCTTGTTTGCAGTTTCTTTGTCAGTACCTGAAATGGTACAATTGACTGTGCAAAGCTACAGAAGGTAGGTGTCAGACACTGAAGAGATCTAAGGGTGATTTTTCCCCTTACTTTTCATTTTGATAAAAGGAGGAATTTTAGTTAAGGTTGTTTTATTGTTTTTTTGTTGTTTTTTTTTTTTTTCCCCTCTCAAATTGATAGCAACAGCAGTAGTTCAAAAACCTACATATTGCTTGTGCCCTGTTTAAGATTTGAGCTGAGGGACAATTTGCAATGTGAAAAAAATTGATCTGCTTTTCAACCGTATATAAGCATTTGTTACTTATCCCAATAGATACACGTAGATAAAATTAAGCTTGGATCTCGGGTGTTATTGTTCCTATTAAGAAGGACTGTTATGCCTTTGCAGTGAGCAGGCTCTGAAAAACAGATATTTCTCTGCAGACTACTGGCTACAAACACGATGAGAAGCTAAGTGAAGAATTGTTTTCAGATGCCACTCCTACTGCTGCAGCTCATTGTGCTTTGTCTCTCCAAAACTTTGTTAAGAGCAATTACATCTTTTTAAAGTAGGTGGCTAAAGAAACTGTGCTCCTGAAAGGTTCCCGAAAGATTCGCCATCTGTCAAAAGTGAGCCATTCTGCCACCTTTATAATTAGCATTTACTGGTACCTCACACCTACATTCTCACACCTACGGTAACATACTGTTCTTGAGAACAAGCGTATTGCCACGCTCTCATGACGACTCTAAGGCATAGCTATTATGTATCATTATAAACTAAGACAAAATGCAAATGTTTACTCTAGGAAAAAAATCATAATGATATCCCAGAGGAGCACACGAGTAAACACATTTCCTTCTTGTTTTTTTCCAACCAGATCCCTGCAAGAGTTTTCTGAGAGCCCGGTTATGTCAAGATGCAACAGCCTCAGGTCTCCTCACTCTCACACTGGTGGACCACAGAGGTTAGTCACTTCCATGTGTTTCCAGCTGGGAATACATGGAGTTCACCCACTTAGGGATCAACAAATATGGTTGCAATTTTTTGGAACCTGCATTTTCAAGTTCTAGTTGATAAAAAACATCTTATTTACTTTAACATGGTCAAAATGCCCTCTTTAATAACATGTGTCTGCTCTCAAATGCATTTTTAATGGAAAAACAAATAAGCACAAAAACCCACCTCAAAGTTCATTGTTCTTTGAATTCCTTGCATGATAAAGACTTGAAGATCTTATGGCAGCTGCAGCATCTTGCCTGTATCATGTCTTGAAAAAAGCGAGCCTGCAATAAACATACACCTTTTATTAATGTTTCTCTTGCTAAGCTCTCTAGATACCGTGCCAATAGGTATCTCTGAGGGAAGAAGCCAGGGCTTATCTCTTAGCACTGTGTCTAACAATAACTACTTTCGTTTAAGTCTCTGCAAGAGGAGAGAATAGAATTTCTCAACAAAACCAAGTCCATGTAAAAAGTATTGCAAGAGAAAAGTGGTACCAAGATAATGGTGTAAATTATCCTGATGTTTTCCCCACAGCATCACTGAATGGCTGTCACTCTGTGAAAAGGATCCAGTGGAGATTCTCCTTGATTTGGGGTTTGGTACAGAAGAACCTGATGTCTGCACTAAAATCCCTCCTAGGTTCCTCAGTGGTTCTTCTGTGGCAAAAGGTATTGACATCCGAGTCTTTTTGGAAGCTCAAAAGCAACGGATGGACATTGAGCTGCCAAACCTATATGGTAAGTGGAGAAGGAATTTTAGCCAAGAAGTAAAATAAATAGCACAGGGACTGAGCGGGTAGAGAAGAAGAGGCTTATAAAAGAAAGTATATGAAAAAGGGACACATATTTAGTTAATATCAAGAATTTTCATTCCCTTTTCCCTTCTGTGGGAGCAGAACCCCTTTCACAGGAAAATGTGCAGAGCAGCTGACAAGATCCCAGCCTCCTGTCACTAGAGCTGCTAGGGCTCATGGATCAGACTCACAAATCTCTAGCTAGAACCTAACGGTTTGGTTGTTCAAATATGCCCTAATAAATGGATGAGAATCTTATTTTAAGCACAATAAGATTGCACCATTTAAAGCAGACAGCCTTGATTTTTATTTGCTTTAGATGGTCTTAGTTCCATTTTGTGTATTTAGCAGTTAAGAAATGAATACAAGGTCCTCACCCTGAAGTTATATCTGCATTAAAATAGCATTGTTAATTCTCTGGTATATCACCCATCTGAAAAGTCCAATTTTGACATCATTTCCCCTCATGTTTGCTGCACAGGATAGCCAGATGGCTCTTGAAATCTTCTGTTTATTTAAGATGCTCAGTGAAGCAGGATCTCTCATATAGTCCATGCATTCCTGTTTAGAATTACACTGAAGAAGTGGTATGGATGGAATAAGAATTGAAAAAGAAATGTCAGAGCATCATGGAAAATGTGTTTTTCCCTCTTTCTCTCTCTTTTTATAGCAGGGCCTGTGCACACATTTCAATATTTACAGCAAACTGACACATCAAACAGGTTTCTCAGCTCTCACTCTTTCTCTGTAACTCCTGAGAGGGAAGAAGAGAGGAAAGAGAGAGAATATGTGTGCCTAGATGGAGGATAGAGACTTCAAGGAAGAATCCTAGAGTGGCTTAGATTGGAAGGGATCTTAAAAATCATTTTAGTTCCAACTCCATTATCTTGGGCAGAGTTGCCACCCACCATCTGAGATTTCCCAGGGTCCCATCCAGCCTCTAGGGATGGGGTATCCACAGCATCTCTGAGCAGCATGTCCTAGGACCTCACCACCCTGTGAGTAAAACATTTCTAACATCTAAATATCACTCTGTTAGTTTAATGCCATTCCCCCTTGTCCTATCACTATCAAACTGGGTTAAAGGTCAGTCTCTATCCTGCTTGTATGCTCCCTTCCAAGTACTGAAAGACCACAATGAGGTTTTCCCAAGGCTTTCTCTTCTCCAAGCTAAACAAGCCCAGTTTCTTTACGCTTTCTTTGAGGGAGAAGTGCTCCAGCCCTCTAATCATCTTTGTGGCCCTTCTCTGGACCCTTCTCCAACAGCTTTGCACGCTTTTTGTGCTGAGGGCCACCAGCTTGGACACAGTACTACTGATGGAGCCTCACAAGGGCAGAGCAGAAGGGCACAACCACCTCTCTCTTTCTGTCTTTCTGCTGGCCACCTCTCTTTTGATGCAGCCCAGGATATAGTTGGCATTCTGGGCAGGAAGAGCACACTGCTGCCATAAGGACTCACAAGTTCTTCTCTGTAGGGCAACTCTCCATGAGTTCTTCACTCAGTCTATATTTGTATACTGGATTTGCCTTGACCTAGGTGCAACACCTTGCACCTGGCCTTGTTAAACCTCATTAGATTTTTGTATGCCCACTTTTTGAGCATGTCTGGATATCTCTGGATGGCATCTCTTCCTTCTGTTGTGCCAAGAAGATAGAGAGCTCACAGTGAATGAGAGGAAAGAGCTTATAGAGAAGGAGTTTGCACAGCTAAGGCAAGCAGTGATAAGCCAAGGTGCAAATTAAGGACCAGCCTTTGCAATAGTTCTTGATGAGAGCACTCAGGACAGCTGAATGGCTGCTCTGTATGGGAAAGTTACTGTAAAGTTAGCTAAGGTCTCGATTTCTATTTTGATGGGTGTGATGTCCATCAAAATATATTTTCTTGCTTTTGACAGGTTGGGAGGGGATTTTCACACCATCTGCGTAGGCTTCCTAAGTATGTTCCTGGGCATATTTAAGCAAGAGAGGTGATATCCATCCTTCAGAGATACATAACTTCTCTCTTCACTGACTCTACGTGTTTCCTTATATGTGGTGATTAATCTCGTAACCTCTGCACCTAGTTAAATAGGCATTTAGCTGAAGCACCATCTCAAGGATCTTGATCACAACAGAGTCTATTTTCATAGCAAATGGAGAGTCAGGCACCTCCCATGGGTCATAACTGAGCCACAATTTCAAACACCTATCAGAAGAAGTCAGTTGCTCTCTGGGACCACATAGGCAGTCTAGCACATGCACCTTTCTATAGCTGATATTCCAAGAGAAGACTTACTGCTAAAAGGGATGAATCAGTTTTAGTGTGCGAAACTGGGAGGAATATCATCAAACAGGCTTTCAAGGCATTTGCTTGCAAACTCTACTTTCTAATCTTGCTATCCTTACCTTGCCTAATAATCTTATAGTGAAGTACAGTAAGAAGGAGAAGTGGGAAAACTCATGTTTAACAGATTTGGAAAATTGATTACTTCTATAGGGTGGAATCTAATCCGTCTGCCTTTAGCAGTAAGACTACACCTAAACTTGCAAGCACCTAATGATCCAGCTCTTCTTTTGGAAGAAAGCTTCCTGAAGATGATAAAGAAAAAGATCCTTCTCTATAAATTAAGTAGATAGTTCAGGTCCAGAGATGTTCCACGGTGTTTGCCTTTCCACAAACCTTTTAGGTTACCCCAGATGTTTTACTGTCACAGGATCATTTCATATTGAGATAAAAATGCCAAAATGATGCAAACTGCAAACTACCTTTAGGGACTTCAAGCCTATATTAAGCCACTGTTCCCAAAGACATGTAAGATACGCTGGATGAATGCAGATATTGTTACCCCATTTGGTTTATTGTCACTGAATTGCTCTCATTTGTCTCTGTACACTAAAAAAAAGAAAAGTGTTTAATCTGAATTAATGAATGACTGGGAAATATTGTCAGTTTACTTACTCCTGAAACAGCAGAGAAAATTAATTGATTTAGTATGACATGTTAGTCCAAGAAAGTGAAAGATGAGGAAAAGGATTGTAGGAACCGTATGAGTGACAATAAACCTGGAGGGAAAAAAAGGTGAGGTAAGGAAAACCAGTGACTCCCATACCAGAGTGATCTTTCTTTACTTCCCTATTTCCTCCATTTCTCAGTGCAGTCCTCTTCTTTTTGTTTGTTTCTTCCCCTTGCTGTGATGCAGATAGTTTTCTAGAGCTGCTCCATTGCTGATTTGGCTTTTTAAAATACATCCGTGTTGTTAAAGCTTTGTTTATTAATTGTCTCCTTGCTTGATACTGATCCTTAAGCATTGTAATGGAATTTTTAAAGGCTCCAGTTCACAAGATGCATTTTCAACAACGTCAGTCATCAGTAAGGTAACTCAGATCCGAAAGAAGAACTTATCCCCATCGTTTGCCCATGGTGAAATTTTTACTGTCATCATTGCAAGAAACATTGTATTTCCTAGCTGGTGAAATAAAGTCACTTGAGAATCAAAAGTTAAAGAAAAAAAGAAAGATATTTCTGACTTTTATTGATCCAAGAGGTCCTTGAAAACTTCAGTTCTATGGGCATTTTAGTTCAAAAATATTTACATGTTTAAATCTGACAATTAAAATAAAGTAAAACCCACTCATTTTAATATAACTTTTCCTTACTGCCATATCTAAATTTACTTAGGCTTTTCTGTCTTGTTTCTAGGGGTTTTTCACCCATTGCAATGAATCTCAGAATGTTTTGGAAGGGACCTTAAAGACCATACACTGGCTGATGAAGGCAGAGATGTCACCCACTAGGTCAGACTTCGTAGGATTCCTTCCAATGTGGCCTTGAATGCCTCCAGGGGTGAGGCACCCACAGCTTCTCTAGGCAGCCTGTGCCAGGGCCTCACCACCATTATAGCAAAGAATTTCTTACATCTAACCTAAATCTACTTCCTTGTACCCCTTGTCCTATCACTACACTCCTTGATAAAGAGTCTTTCCCATGGGCTTCCTTTATGTAACTCCCTGGAAAGCTGCCATAAGGTTTCCCTGGGGCCTTCTCTTCTCTCAGCTAAATAATTCCTCCCTCTCCTTTCACCTGCAAGCTACGCTTCTTTCAATGCAGCTCAGGGTACAGCTGGCTTTCTGGACTGCAAAGCACATATTGCCAGCTCATATTGAACTTTTCATCCACCAGAGCCTCCGAGCCCTTCTCCATTGGGCTGTTCTTTATCCACTTGTGGCTAAAACTACTCATTTTTTGTACTGTCCTGAGGTAAGTGTCTCAGCTGCTTCAATTACTGTGCTGAAACTGTTGTTCAGATCTCACTCTCCTCTGTGATAAGTGTATGCCGTAGTCATTATTTCCCATTATATGTGACCATCTTGTGACCACCAAAGTTAAGCTAATAAGAAGAGCTACACATCACTGGAGGTAGATATTAGCCAGTAAAACCATCCTTAGAAAAGAAATGTAATATAAGTTGCTAAATACATTCTCTGAGCTACTGCTTCAGTTCTAGCAATGACAGAATTGCCAAGGCTCAAGAAGAAGCAATCTAAAGTAGAAAATGTGGAAGTTTCACTTTATTTTTTTTATTGAGAACATAAATTTCAGATAAATCTTTATTGTCCCACCAAACATTTTGATTTTTCCAAATTCTGCAGTTTGCTATGGGAAAAAAAAAAAAAAAAAAAAAAAGGAAAGAATAAAAGAAAAAAAAAAGTAGAATAAAAGAAAAAAAAAAGTTGACTAAAAGTTCTCAATGACTCTGGAGACACCTGTGTTCCTTCATTCCTCTGTGAGCCTGTGGAAGGCTTTCCAAATCTTTTATTGCAGTTAACTCTGTTAGCCAATGTTGTACCAGATTTAGGGAAGGGGGATAACAAAAATGTGAATGTTTCCTCCTGAATTCTAAAATGGTAAATCATAAAGTCATCAGAATTTCTATGAAAGAATATAGGTTCTGTTGAAAATCATTGATCTTATTTACAGCAAGGCCATTTGCTGAACTTTCTAGTGAAAACGAGTCCGTGGTTATGTCCTTTGGGATCTCACCTGTGGTACAGATTAAGGCTGTTTTGAAGCAGGTTTCAGAGACCAAGGAGTTTGTATTGGACTCTTGCCTATTTGAGGCACACTCCTTGGGGGGAGCACCCCTAGAAGCCAAAGCAACAGCTTGCCTCAAAAGCAGAAATCCAGAAAATGAGGCTGTCCTTGACATAATTTCTTCATGACATTGCACATGAATAAGATGACACTTGTTCAGGCGTCATTTCTTTTGTTGTTTGATTTGTACTTTAGATTTCACAGATTCTTTCTTATAGTTCACCAGGGTTAAGCAACATGTAAAAATGTGAGAACTATTTCAGACAGCAGCAGTTTTGGTTCTGGTTCAAATCAGAATGTCTGGACTGCTCTGCCTCTGTCAGTCAAAGGAAATTAGCAGTTGTAATTTTTAGGATCTGACTTAGTGGGAGCCAGATAAAATACTGAGGCTAAAATGGCTTTACACGGTGCCATAGCACACTGGATGCACAAAATGATTTACCCTAATGTCCCAAACTTAGGCACGTGGAAACTATCCAACACACTAACCAACACTCTGTGCCCACAGATGAAATAACACATTTAAACAAAACCAGGCATCGCTTTTAACCATGTCTTAAAAAGTGGCAGCAGTGGCAACGTCTTCTGATTTTAAAAATCAGGTGGTATCTGGGGAATTAAAAAAATAAAAAAGGCTGTTCTTGAGATATTGCAGCAATAAGGAATCGAGCACTGTGATATTGATCCCTGATGCAAAAGACTGACTCAGATCCATGGCAAATACCCCCTTGTTTAATTATCAGTGAAGCAGCATTACCAACAGCCTGCATGCAGTAAATCTGGCTGCTCTCTAACAGAAATGGCAGCCAAGTATGTTAGCGTTTTGCCATCTACTGTCCTCAATGAATCTCTCAAGGAAGGAGAAGTCCTGGTGACATATTCATTGCCTCAGGATGGATGCAGACACAATGCACAAACAAATGTGTTACATTTCCTTGTATAAATAACTTCACAGTGTTGCAGAGAAGGAAATCTCCAAGGTCCCTTAGGGAAGATATATTTGATTTCTTTTTGTATGTTATTCTATGGAAAATGTGGCAAAAATTACAAAAGCTTGATGCAGTTTATTATTATTGTTGCTAAAGGTAATTTATATACAATATCAGCTGTGGGTTTCTGGGAGATAAGTATTTTGTGATATTCAGAAAATGAGGGCATAGCATGTATGGTCAGTTTTTATCAATATGTATTTATCGGTATGTATGCATTTTGCAGCTATCCTGGACAGCAGCCAGAAGTAAATGTTTATGATCAGGTGTTATAATAATCTTATCCACGTGAATTTTAATTAGTCCTCAGATATGGCATCCAAGCCTGGCCCAGCCAGCTGGAGAACTTCAGGCTGGATTCTGTAAGTTTTATTCGTGCAGAGTAGCATTCAGATGTACTTGTCCCAGTGAATTCAGCACTATGTGTTTGGCTGATGTAAAGAACTGTGCAGCGGTGTCTGTATATAGTCTGAATGGAAGCAGATAAAAAGAATCAGATACTTAGTATGTTTCTTATCAATGACAAGTTTGAATAATCATCGGTGCCAGTTATTTGGGTTGGTTTTTGTTTCTTTATTTGTAATAACTGTGTTGCCCTTCATTTTGACAAACTTAAGGACGTTTTCGACAACTGGAAGTACTTGACCACATCACCAGTGCCCTCTCATCTTTGCTGACTGATGTGAACACCCAGCAGACCAAAGCACAGGAAACTGGTGGGAATGTGACTAGTTATTTGAATGCTGTGAAGAGCAGATCTGTGGTCACACAAGCAAAGAGGAGAAGAATAGGTCAGCTCCTGAGAAAGGCTTCTCAGCAGACAGAACTACAGAAGCTGGGCTTGCTGGCACCTGAGGAAGTCAGCATGCCAGGCACAGAAGAGCAACCTCACCTTTGTGTGGATACTGCTGAGAGGGGACCAATCCAGGCAGGATGTTCTGCGCATGTTACCTTGGGCTGCCTGACTCAGGAGCAAAGCTATAGAGACAAAAGTTCCTCAGCTTATCCCATATCCCAGAGCCCACCAGTTCTGCCAGGGAAAACCTGTACTTCATCGCATTTAGTGACAAAACAGCTCCACCTTTATTCTCCAAGTGAGGTGCCTGCCAAAGAAAGGCCAAGAAAAGAGCCCCATTTGCTTTTGGCCCAGATGCTCAAAAAATTGGCAGGTCTAAACTGCAGGCCTCCGGACTCATTTGAAATGGAAGAGGTGAGGTGGATTTTTATATATTGCTTGCTGGCATTGTCTCCCTACCCATATTTATTGTATAGGTGCAGATTCTCTTTTTCAGGGTGGAAGCTAGAGTAAATTACTTCAAACACCATGCTGCAGCATTATGGGGAAAAACAGTGGGATTTACTCTGCTCATTGGGGTTTTGATTATTTTAAATTGTCATTGTGTTGGGATACTGTCAAGGAAGTTGGCACTGACGTTACTAAGGTAGGATTCATTCAACCAGTATGACAGCGTAAGATGCCAATATGTTTTATGCAGTGCTAGGTTGTTGGGGTGTTGGTTTTTTGTTGTTGTTGTTTTTGTTTTGGTTTGGTTTTGCAGGAGGAAGTTGCAGGAACACTAATACAGGTGGTAAGGGTTATTTTTACAGATCCAATCATTAACCAGTTCATTGGACTGGCGTTTTTTTATATTTCTTTCCCCTGTGCTCATGTTCTAATGTGCTTTTTTGGAAAGTTTTACCACAAAATTATCCTTGGTTTTATAGCAGAGTTTGAAATATTTTATCACTCTGTAAGCTGAGCATCCTAAAAACAGAATAAATCAGAACAGCAGCTTGTTCTCATATCTGCTGTCAGCAAAGTCCACGGTACTCAGCTATCTTAGTGTTTTAGCAACAGTGGGTTGTCAGCAGGGTTCAACATGAGGTAGCAGAGACCAGGATACATGCCAGTCCTCTTATTACATCTAGATTTGTGTCAGCAGAAGTTTTTCTGGCTGCAGTACTGCAGAAAAACGACTATAGTATGATTACTTCCAATCATGCAGACCCCTGTGGGAGACTGACAGGAATACTCTTGCCTATCCATCCATCCATCCATCCATCCATCCATCCATCCATCCATCCATCCATCCATCCATCCATCCATCCATCCATTCTCTCCAGCCAGTCTTTCATGGGTGAGGAAAAGAAAGGAGTCTTACAGTTCTATTGTAAGAAACACAGAAAGTAGGAGGAATGAGGTAGTTGACAACCCTGTGAAAACATAGGGAACTTGGGAGTGAGGAAGGGAGGGAGGGAGTTAAGGAGCAGAAAATGAATGGAAAAGGTGGCCCAGAAGTTTCTTCCAGTTTCAAAAACATTGGAAAAGATTAGGTAAAGGTAGCAGCATTTTTCTTGAAGAAAGAATGTTTATCTTTTCATATCTTTACAATGAAATTTTCCTGTGAAAGGTTTGGTTCAGCCTTTGTATTGACAGAGCTGACTCAAGAGTTGGTATTTGGGCCTGACTTTCACCCTCAGTGGGAGAGATGGTGTCTTTCAAAGATCTCCGGCACAGCGAATTTGTAGTCCCAAAGCAGCCCTTATGTCTTTGCAAAGCGCTTAGCATGCTGGACTTGCAGCTCTGTGACTAGAGGTATGTATAGAAAGGGAGACGCTGGCAGAACAGTGAATGCAAATAACAGCAAACTCCTCAGTTTGATGTCTTAATACAATTTTAGGAATGTCGTATCTTCAAATTAGGTTGTGCGTACACTGTTTAACTTCTGGATATTCTCCACCACATCATTACATTAACGCTGTAAGGGTAGTGTACTGGCTGAAAGGACTAGACCGACCTAAGTTGTTAGTCTGACAATGGCCAGTAGCATATGTCTGGAGGAGAGAAACAGTTATGTATAGAGTGACCCTTCTCTTCCTGAACTTTGACAGGGAGAGATTTAGAGATCTCTCAAGCTGCAGACATGTACCTAAGATACACCTAGCCTGCATGTACATGCATTACTTGCATGTAATGGGTCCTTCTTTTCTATTAAGACTTTCCTCAAAGGAAGATCATGCAGTATCATGTTGCAGTGTTCCTATTGATACCATGAAAAAGACAAGCAGGTTTTCATTCTTAGAGGAAAAAGATATTCATAGAATCATAGAATCACCAAGGTTGGAAAAGACCTAAAAGATCATCCAGTCCAACTGTTCACCTATTACCAATAGCTCCCACTAAACCATGTCCCTCAACACAACATCCAGTCATTCCTTGAGCACCCCCAGGGTCGGTGACTTCACCACCTCCCTGGGCAGTCCATTCCAGTGCCTGACCACCCTTTCTGAGAACTAATATTTCCTAAATCTCCCCTGCTGTAGCTTGAAACCATTCCCTCTGGTCCTATCGCTAATGACACAAGAGGCCGACCCCCAGCTCACTACAACCTCCCTTCAGGAAGTTATAGAGGGCAATGGGGTCTCCCCTGAGCCTCCTCTTCTCCAGGCTGAACATTCCTAGCTCCCTCAGCCTCTCCTCATATGGCCATATTCTAACCTTACATATGCTAATTGGCAGGAATTTGCCTCTATGTGGCTATATTTCTTTGGACTTCACAGAATCACAGAATCACAGAATCACAGAATTATAGGGGTTGGAAGGGACCTCTAGAGATCATCGAGTCCAACCCCCCTGCCAAAGCAGGCTCCCTACACCACGTCGCACAGGTAGGCGTCCAGGCGAGTCTTGAATATCTCCAGAGAAGGAGACTCCACCACCTCCCTGGGCAGCCTGTTCCAGTGCTCCGTCACCCTCACTGTAAAGAAGTTCTTGCGCACATTCGTGCGGAACTTCCTATGCTGGAGTTTCAGCCCATTGCCCCTAGTCCTGTCCCCACGCACCACTGAAAAGAGACCAGCCTCGCCACTATAGCTCCCACACCCCAGGTATTTATAAACCTGGATCAAGTCCCCTCTCAGCCTTCTTTTCTCAAGGCTAAACAGACCCAGTTCCCTAAGTCTCTCCTCGTAGGGGAGATGGTCCAGGCCCTTCACCATCTTTGTGGCCCTCCGCTGGACTCTTTCCAAGAGATCCCTGTCTTTTTTGTACTGGGGAGCCCAGAACTGGACACAGTATTCCAGATGAGGCCTCACCAGGGCAGAGAAGAGGGGGAGGATCACCTCCCAAACATTTATTTTTACTTCTACTAAATCATTTTATTTTTTTTTTTGTTCAGGGATGATTCTCTGAGGTTGTTCAAATAAGAATGTTATTGTGCTTTCAGGTTGGAATCATTTCTCTATTGATAACCTGAGGAACTCTTGGGAGGCTTCACAGGCTACCTTATGTCAAGAACAAATATTTTAAAAAAAGAAACAACTCAAAAATGAACCAGCTGAAAGATTTAATGTTTTCACTTTGAAACATCTAGGTTTTACTATTATTATTCCAGCTTCTTTCCCCCCACCCCCACTAATCATTACTATCAATATGAATTTTTCATCTTCTTTTCCAGATTCAGAGCTTTGAGGATGACATTCCATGTGGAAATACTCCTGACACCACATCAAGTGAGTGTTAAGATACTGACATTTTGCCAGATTTATTTTAAAGCAATGTTTCCACGTAGTTTCCTCTAAAGATTCTCATAATATGTTTTCCCTCTCTGCTCCCATCACTTCTGGCACTGGATACATTATTCTAGCATGGCCAATCTAGACTTGATAAATCACAGGCATGTAACATTTACTCACCTTGTCAGGGAGACACAGCAAGTGTACCTGAAGAGAGAATTTCACATGCAAAGCCTTGAGGGTCTGGGGCATCCATATGATGTTTTAAGCAGACCTCTTTGCACTTCCAGATGACACAAAAGCTTTACTCCCACTCAGGGATTCATTTGCCAGATCGAAATGACCCCTTACCTGCCAATTCCCAGATTTAGGATCAAACATGAGGTAGCAGCTCTGCAACCACTCTATATGCAGGTCAACCAGGACTACACAACCATGACATTCTGGTGGCAACATGGCACTGCTCCATCATCAGTCTCCTACACCACATACACCATCATCACATGAGCAGACATAGCACTGAATTGTGTTAGAAAATAAATGTTTGAGTAGTGTGTGAAAGGATTAAACACAAAGCTGTTAGACCAGATGTTATGCTGTCATTTGAGGCTATCTGAACTTGGATCCTGGGAAGCATTTACTGGCAGGGGCGGTGGTTCAGTGAGTCCTTGACTTTTGAGGACTACATTATATCAGTTTTGTGGAGCTGGCACAAATAACTAAGTCACTCAAGTGCATAAGTAGGTACCTCAAATAATAATAATAATAATAAAAATAATAATAATCCATCTATTGGTAGTGATCATTTAATTGTGTCATTGATTGGAGCAACAGTTGGAGGTGCAGGATTGAAATCATGAGCCTTTTGAAGGCAGCAGCCAAAGTCCCACTGACTTCGGTTAAGCCAGTGATTTCATCAGTGTGTGTGGAGTTTTCTCATTAAATGCTGGAGCTGAGTAACTGTGATAGAGTACGTAATGAATTCTCTGGATCTGGATCATACTCCAGAAGGTTCTTTTCCTTTCTTTGCCCAGCTGTAAAAGGTGGCTACACTATTTAATGATAGAGGCATTAGTTAAAGGAGTTTGAAGATGATATACTTATGTCGATATATCAGCGGGGGAAAAAGTAAAAATCAACTGTATAACCTAAAGAGTCTTCTAAGACAGGAATAAGCACGTATGAGAGCTGTTCCAAAAATAATGCCGCTTATTTTACTGTATTAGCATATGACATCCAAAGTGGATGTTGGTGGTATGGCAGTAGGGGGTG
The DNA here is from genome assembly GCF_039878825.1 of Excalfactoria chinensis. Taxonomy (NCBI): domain Eukaryota; kingdom Metazoa; phylum Chordata; class Aves; order Galliformes; family Phasianidae; genus Excalfactoria; species Excalfactoria chinensis. Next base: position 95,520,992 of record NC_092826.1, read on the forward strand.
AATCTTCCAACAGAATCCCATTATGTGTTGTTGCCATGTGACGGATGGCGGCAGAGGGGCAGCTTGGCAGAATGGCACCTGAGATGGAAGTGTGGATGAAGCAAAGGTGTGTCACTGAATTCCTCTGTGCAGAAAACTCACCCACTGACAGCCATCAATGCTTGCTGAACATTTATGGAAACCAAACAGTGGATGTGAGCTCAGCGAGGCAGCAGGTGGTGCCTTTCAGCAGTGGTGACAGTGACCGCTGGTCATCTTGGCTGTTATCATACAATTGAACTGCACTTATATAAGATTTATGCCTTCACAGCAGCATGTTTTAGAGTTTTGTTTAAACACTGCAATCTCTCACTCTTTCTTTCTCTGCTGTTTTAGAGTTGTTGATGCTTGGCCTATATTTAAAGTCTCTTTTATGGGCTCTATTCATGTTCTCTCTCTTTTTCCCACTGCTACTAAATGACGTGCCCCTCCATACCCATGGGATTCTTATTACTACTTCAATTTGCTTTGTATCATGGAAGCAGTCAGAACTTACCAATTATGAGTGCAATGTTGTTAGTTAGTGAATAACACTAGCTCTTACAAAGATTCCTATCAAACTGGCAGAATTTGTCTCAGACCCATAAGCAGAGACCTCCAAAGTAGGAGCTAGAGTGGAAAATGCAGTCCAGGTTCCATCAGGAGCCTACGCAGGGAAAACCTCAGCTCCCAGGAGAACATGCCTGAAATTAGATTTGGACTAAAAATCACTGAGGATACAGGCTGCCTATTTTTCAAGGCTCGTGCAGTGCCTGATAGCATTAAGGGCCTGTTCTCATTTGTTTGCAGGCTCTGTGAGAAGGGGTATGAGAGCAATGATGAATGTTCTGGAGCCTGGCATGACCCTGCTGAAATGGGATCTTACCTGAGCAGAGAAGCATGAGGTACCCACCATGAGAAGAAATAGAGATAGATAGGAACAGACTGCTTTGCCTAGATGGAGCATATTAGAGACGGGTGACTTATGGAAGTGCCTGTCCCTGTGGTATTGTCCCTTGGCTCTGTAGCCTGGCCTCAATTTTAGTCCAATTGCTTAATTTTCTACACTCCCCATGAAAGCCAATTCCCTGGCTGCTGTGTGTCTTCTTTATATTTCTCTATAATGTAGATTCTGGCTGTTTAACTGCAGTAGGCTTTATGATAAGGCTTTTTTTCCCTCTCTCTTGGCAGAATGCTGAGACTTAATTTTAAAAGACGCTCAAACCCCCAAACATCCCCGAATGACTTACAGGGAAAGCCAAGTGTTTTCTAGCTCTGTTTTAAAAAATATTACAATCTTTTTTATTAGGCAATTTTATCATTGTTATAAATAAGTAATTGTACTGGAGAGAAGGGATAATCCTTATTTAATTAAATTCATCTATACTCCCAGGTTGGCAGCAACCAGACATATGTGAGACTAATACCCACAGCCTGCCTGTATGCATGTGCAATTAAAAATTCACTCTACAGTAGCACTGGCAGTTTAGTGTTGCTTTTGGCATTTACAAATTCTTTTATTTTGTGACTTTTTTTTTTTTACCATACACATATGCTGGAGCAGATGTTGCTTATTTGTTGTTTATTCAAATCTGTAGGCTCTGGCAGCTAACTCCATTGTTCTGTAATGAAGCTTTATTCACTGTCCTGTATTAGGACCCAGCAAATGCGTGACAGGCAGAGTTAGCTCTCAGCAGGAACTGCAGTTATTGTCCTTACTTATTGGCTGTTTATATTCTAAAGCTCACAGTTGAGAAAGCTGGCTGGGCAGGGTAAGGGGCTGGGGGTGCTGTGCGCAGAGGAAAATTACTTGACTCCATTCACTGTATCTTTGCCCTGATGAGGTGCAGGCTTGCATGCAAACTCATCTGTTGCAGGGATTTCATATTCAGCACTTGAAAAGTAGAGCCGTTCTCCCCCTCTGCCCCCTCTTCTGCCTTGTTCCACCCCCACCCCTGCTGCTCCTTCCTTTTTCAATTAGCCTTTGTAAAGCACTGGGTTTAACTAAAGGGTGTTTCAGTGTTGTGCATCCCCTTAACTCAGCACGTGCCTGAAAATTCATTAGCAGCCACATCTATTAAGGAGTAGGTGTTACTTGGGTGCACCTTGTAGAGTCCCTCTCTCTCTTGCTTCTTTGCTTCCCTCTCCCTCAGTGGGGTGGTGACTTACTGAGAAGCAGGAATTCCTGCATGGCATTGACCCGGACATCGAGTGCCAGCAGAAAGGCATTAGCCTGCTGGAAAAGCCCATGGTAGCCCAGGAGGCAATCAATCAGAAAAGTAACCACCTCCATCTGGCTCCCTGTGACATGGTAGCTAGCTACTGAAGCATTTGTGATTCATCTTGTCCCAACGAGTGGTGCCAGGGATCGCATACACCCATTTTTTGCAGCATCTGGGAACGTTCTAGCTTCCCCGCATGCTGAGCTAAAGCGTTAGCTCCTGTGACTTATCAAGTGGCAATTCTTTCAATTATCACACCTTCACTCCTCCCACTCACAGACTTCTCTTACGGTTTGGCACCATGGGAATATTCACAGAATGCAATTGGCATTTCTTTTAATTGACTGAGTGCCAAGAATGTGAATCCTCTTTGTTATCTATTACCCATTGTAATGTCTGCCTGCAACTGAAACAGCAATGTCTTCAAAAGGGCAAGAGGAAAAAGCACATATATTTCCTGTGCTTCCAAGAGTATAGGATTTTTCTACATGCCTTTCTCTATTTTCAGTGCAAAGAAGAGTTATTTAGTATTTCTTATTTACTGTGGTACCTGCTTCACAACATTTTTCTTTGCTTACTACACAAAGATTTTTAGTTTTAAAAACAGAATAAATAAAAGGGAAAAACAAAGAAACAGCCAAAAAGGACACTTGCTAAAGTGGCAATCAAAATCTGGAACTTAAAAATGGCCTATAATAACTCTTCTGTTGGTGCTGCCTGATATTTATGTTAAGCTTTGCAATTGGTTAATGATCACATAGGGTCTCCTGTTATGAGGTCTCCCTTCAGAAAACACAGTGAGTAATAGATCTTTAATAAACATCTATATGTTATTGAGGCAGTTCATTTGAGTTAGCATTGCACGGATATCTTCACGGTAAAAAATAATCTCCACTCCTTCAAAAAAAGAGATCCAGGAAGACACTAAAAAGAACACTCACAGTGTTCCACGTTCTGTGCAACAAAGATAAGTTTTGCTGTGTTATTAGTGGAAGTTGCTCTTGGATGCTTTTCTTTTTGGTCTCATTGCTTGGTAGGGCATGACTCTTTGCACAGCACTGCCATTCCCCATATAGAGGAAAGAGCACATCTTTCTCGGGGCATGGGGGGAAGCCCTCTTTGCAAAAGTTTTATCTTCTGCAGATGACCTGGCACAGAGGAGTCAACTGCTTTCTTTAGCTGTTTTGTTTTGCTTCCGCTTGTTTTATGATGCTGTAGACTACATTTTTCCCATCTTCTGACCACAACCATTTAAAGGCCTTTCCATTCTTCCCATTTCTCTACATAAGGCACCGATAAGTGAGACTGAGAGGAAGCTGTGTCATTTTCGTGCGTTTTGTAGCCTGATGAAGCCTTGAGGGAAAGTTCTGTGGTCCCAGAAATAAGCAAAAACTGCTAGAAAGCAGAGACTGAGAGAAAAGAGCAACACTGAAAATCAAAGTTGTGAAACGATGGAGACGCAGGAGGTGGTGATGCCCATAGTCACCTGGGCAGAAAATAGGCAGCAAATACAGGAAATCTGGCATACTTCTGAGATGGTTTGGGGAGGGTGAGCCACCTGCTAGTGGTGTCAGGAGACTCGGTCCACAGTCCTCAGGTAGAGACAGCCATCTCAGGGATTCCGGGGCTTGTTTGATTTTCAGTGAGTACATTCCTAAAAGTCATTGCACATTCGTAACATTTTGTTGCACATATGTGTCATATTTTAGGTCCTGCAGACTGATTCATCCTAGTGGGAAAGGATAGGCATACACTGCATACTTAAGGCAGATGGCCCAAAGAAAGTTATAAAAACCTGTTGCTGTTTAAATCTTAAGTGGGAGGAAAGCCAAAATACCTTACGTCTTCAAGGGGACAACTACATAGTTGGAGTGGTCAATTTAGATTAACAACTGTAGCCTTTTAAACAAGGAGACTTCTGAAATGAAATCTAGCTGTGCAAAAGTTGTATTGAGGTCTTGAAATCAGGCCTTTTCTAATATTTTTTCCTCTGCCTTTCCTACCTACACCCTCAACAGAGCACAGCAGGACCAGAGCCTTGCCTGACCTCCATCATGCTATGCTAAAGGTACTAGACTGGCCATTCAAACATCAAACCTCATTCCAAAATTCATCCAACCTCACATCTCACTTCAGGGCATATTTGTGAGAGCATAGATACCTTCTGATGCTACCATGTTTCTTTGCCATAGCTGTTAAGGAAGAGGAACTGTTCCTGCCACTGTCAGTTACCCCTTTGAGAAGAGGGCTTTGCTGTTATCCTGGTCATGTTTTTATACTCTAGAGAACTCAGATCTCTTAACAGATGAAAACTGTGATTCTTATTCAGTGGATCTTCTACATACTTGTTATCTGCTTACTGATACTGAGAATTTTTCCTTGGAAAATATCACTGACAAAGAGGCAGTCTCACTAAGCTTGACATTCTTAGGCCTCCTTATCCACACAGTTTGGTGGATATCACCATGGAAATAGAGCTGCTGTAATTGATCTCTATGAAGCAACACCAAAAGCCAGACACATATTCTGACCTTCTGATTGCTTTGTCTGCTGCTGACCAGGCAGAATTTGCAGGACCCTAGCAAGACCAAAGAGGCTTCCCACTCCTGTTTCTCAAAGGTCTCTGTAAGTTTTGCCAGAAGCCGTTCTTCCTTTTGTGAGGTGCTTTCAGTTGCACAGAGCCCTACGAGGCTCTCTGCAATCACTTATTTTTTATTCATTATCTTTGTGCAGCTGCTACTGGGAGAAGTTGTGATGTAACATGATCTACAGTGTAGGCTGATGACATTCAGCTCTACCTCTCATTTTCATCAGAAGCAGACACAACCGTCACCCGTCTCTCCCGACATTTGGCAGCGGCATGAATCTGAATTAATGACAGTTGGCTGAAGCTCAGCTGAAATAAGATGGAAGTGATCCTGACTCTCAAGGAAAAAGTAGGAGGAGGACCTGGCAAAGTCTGAAGCTGTTTCATCAGCTGAAGGAAGATAAAAGACCATTGTCAAAGTGACTGCAATTTCAGGTTTTGACTAGATTCATCACTACGCCTAACCTCCCAGTCTGCAGAAACATCATCTTTCACAGATAACTGCCTACAGTGTTCTCTCTTTTCCTGTCAAATTCAGCTCTTAGATTACTCATTTATACTCTTTTTTTTTTCATTTCTAGGGCAGTGTGTTCTTGTGTAGGACAAGCAGGAAGCAATCGGAAGCTGTGAGTGGCAGGCAAGGCAGACGCCTTGCTCCAAGCATGGCAGCTTGCAGGGGTGTGTCTGCTGCTCTCAGTGACAACGTGTGAGATTCATGATGCCATGCTGTGTTACCAGACCTGATGGGACCTTTGCCCCCATCTACTTTAAATACCTTAAAAGAGGCTTTCCATGGACCAAATTGTTTGGGAATATTCTTAAGAAGGGCAAAATTAGAGGTTTCAGAACCCCTGTCACTGAAGTACATACACATCAGTTCCGACCTCCTCTGGAGAGGCAGAGGGTGGTTTGCTAGTGCAAGGAAGGAAGGAATATCCTTTTCAGTGATGCAGAAGGTTGGGAACACACTACTTCTCTTGCCTGTGTTCATCTACAGTTTAGCTAGGAAGGAAGAGAAATGAACATTAAAAAACAAAAGTTTTAATTGTCTTTAATGAGCAGCTTGGTATAATGTTATCATCTAATTCAGTCCTTCTACAAAGCTTCTTTCTACAGAACCTGTAATGCAAGAGAGTGGAAGAGAGAGCCAGCCAACCCACCCACCAGCCTCAGGCGCTTCACAATGGAGTATATTCATACCTGCTGTCACAGTGCTGACTGTAGGGCAGAGCAGATGTACTGAAGCTAGTTTTAAATCAGTAAATATGTCCACCGGCATTAAAGCCTGCTAGCATGCAGGTTGGATATCAAGGGTTGTCTAGCCACAGCATCAAGGAGCCAAGTTTGCCCTCTCACCCAACTTCTACAGCATGTTTCGCAGCCTGGGCAGAGCTCCAGGCTGCTGTGCTCTGCCTGCCGGCTGTGCTGTGCCACGAGCCTGACAGACACAACCATCTATACACTGAATCTTAAGCCAAAAACTTGGCTGAACCTGGTGCAAAAATGCTTTTTCTTCAGGTGTTTTGGAGGAGAGGGATTGAAGCTGAATGCGCTAATGGTAGATGCAGAGTTGCTAAGTAGCTATTTATGCCATGGCAGTTTATGCCTTCCTGACCTCAGGTGCTCATGGTTAATATTTGGAGAACATATAGGCCAACATCCTCCCAGGGGAGCTGGGGACCCTGGGAAAGGAACTGGAGCCTGCACAGGAGGATGTGAAGCACCATGTGTGCACTCGGTCACAAGGTGTGAGAGCTCCCCTGGGGCTATGCACATGCCTCCTGCTAATGATGGCCCTGATCTACAGACCCCATGGCTAACAGCATAAGGAACTGAAGGCTGCATGCGGAGATGAAGCAAAATATCTGTGGCTTCCACTTGACAAGTGAGCCCTCTGCTTTACATCTCCCCTGACCAAGTCCAGGCATGCTGGGTGTAGCATCATGCATTCTTGTCCCATGTGAGTTCCTTGCAGACAACAGGGGGCACCGGGTTTTCCCCTATACCTAAATATATCAGTGTTACTCAAAATGATGGGGAGAAGAATACTGCAGATGGGTTGAGAAATGAGGTAACAGGGTTCTGACAAGCATAAGTAAATTCCTCAGAGGAGCCAGATTCTATTCACTTTGTAAGCTCTACTGGATATAGACCCCTCATTTGTGCTATTTGTGCAATACCTACTGTTATGGTATAGCATAGGTAGTAATGTACGGGGCTCTTTTTATCTTTTCACTTTGTCACACTGTCTTGGATCTTTGGCATGGAAACTCCCTTCAATTCATAGGGAGCAAGGGGTACACACATTTCTGAGCTTTGTTTTATAGGTTCTTTTGCTGCACCTAATGCATTTTGGGGTGCATTATTTGCTTCCATATAATATGACTATTCCAACAAGATGGTTTATCTGGTTACTGGTATAATGTTATTGAAAAACAAAATCTGCAAAAAGACATCGTTAAAAACTCTGTTTTGTTGTTGTTGTTGTTGGCCTTTGGAAACAAAATTTGTGGTTTATGTGCTGCTGCCATCTGGTGAGTATTCTGCTGAAATGCCACACAAAACTGAGCAGTAGCTGAATAGAGAGCGGCCAGTCCCACAGCATCAGTCCAGTGAGAGGCATTTCTAGACTAATCTCTCTTACTTGAAAAACAGTTGTAGATGTGTGTATTGTGTTTGACCAGAAAATAAACATGAATCAGATCTTTCTTAACTCAGTTCACTTGCTCATCCATTCTGCAGTGTGATAAGTGAATGTTATAGGAGTTGTACAGGAGTATTAAAAAGGGACTAAGAATTGACCCTTTCTTTTGCACTACGTAGCACTAAGTAGAATGCTTATTTTCATAGATAACAGTCAATAATCAGTGCAGTTTTCTATGAGGGAGCTACTTCCAACAGTAGGGAAAGACAGCATGGTTTTATTGCGCACACTGGAACTGGTATAAATAGCAACATTTATTTAACCAAAAATGCTGAAAATTGTACAGAATAATTTCTTCTGGTGCAACAAGGTCCAATGGGCTTCAGAAAATCTGCTTTGCTGGAAAACATCACCAAACAGAGTTCTTTGTGCCTTATGAGAAATTCATATTTTCAGTGGAGTTTTATCAGACCTTAGCAGCCATATAATGGAGCATAATACTTAAAATCGATTGGTGCCACTCCTGTCTGAGTAGCAGGAGAGGGGAGTAAGCTACTGCAGTTCTCTCATGGCAAGAGCAGGCCGACAGCTCTTACTACAGCGTCCTTTTCTGAGATGCAGTAAGGCAGTGCAGGGTGTCTAAAGGGGAAGGATACTACTAGATATCCAAAACAACCTCATTTCTATTTTGGAAGCACATTCATGTATTTTCAAAAATACATTTTTGAAACTTATTGATTTTTTTTTCCTTTATTTATTTTTTTAAAGCATGTTGCAGAGTTTCAGAGAATCAGAACCATCATATCTCTCACTTGCCCTCACCAGAGCTATTATGCTGAGCAGCTTTGTTGAACAGCTTTAGTATTTTATGTCTGTGTTTGAGAAGCAAAACACAGAATGGGTAGAACGTAAGAAAACGTCCTTTCAGTTCTAGCACTTCTGTGAACACAGTGTAACCTTCATTCAACCTACTTCTTACTGCAGTGGTTCTTCCATTCTGTTGTTGTTGATTTCAACTATTGCTGAATCCAAGTGTTTTTCAAGCCCCAATCAGTGAGGTATTTATGTGTGCACTAAACTCTGGGCATGGGAACATTATCCATAGTCTTAAGCCTGAATCTAGTTTTCTTGCTGAACTTAGCATAAGCATTTAAGCTGTAATGATGCTAGTGCCTTGAGAGTTCTGTGTGAGGTATCAAAGTGCTTTTGCCTTTGCTTAGAGAAAAAGTCAGATTAAACCCTTCAGACTTCTTTTTTCTTCTCAAAATACCCGACTACCCTGTAGCACCTCTGTGTTCTTTAGTCCCTTGTACAAATAGCTTTAGAAATGCTTAACCACATCAAGGTCCAGCAATATTTAAATGACTGCAAGAATCTGAACAGCATGGTTAGGCTGCAGTTGGCCATCCTGCTTTTTCTTATGACAGGAAGAGAAGCCGAAATTTTAATATGTGAATTTGAAATTCAAATTAGCATAAACGCTCTTTCATTCAAAGTTATTGTGCTTGTAATTCCCTAAGTAATCAAATGAGGTAGAAGACAAACACCGGAGAGCACCGATCAACATTAATTTGATTCAGTAGACGTGCAAAAAATATGGATTGTTTACAGTTAATGCAGAAGTTCTCATGGCATCTTTTCACGTTGTGAGTATTCTCCTGGATAGAAACTAGAAAGAGGTTGTGTTGTTTGTAGCCAAGTCCACAGAAAACCAGCTGCAGAGTATTCAGAGGAACCCAGAACTGCACTTCAGCACTTATTTTTTACTAATTAGGGAATATTCTTTCATTAGTGGTAAACCAAGGAGCCCAGGAGCTTCAGAAAGTTCCTGTACTGAAATCTGCTGAAAATGGAAGCCACTGTATCTGCATGCAAATAAGGAGAGAAAGTCTCTTAATGAATTTGGATTGATCAAGTAAAGGGCTGAAAAGCTGTGGGACCTTTGGGATCTGGAAGGTATATACTTTCTTATGTGATACAAAACGAAGCAGAAACCTGATTAGATAGTTCCTCTAACCTATTTTTATTTAAAATTCAAGCAGAATAGAAATGGGATGCAAGAGCTGAACTATCCCAGTTCAATTAGCACAAAAAGGCGAAGAGCCAAGGTTTTCCTCACCAAGGTCTTTAGGGGCAATTCTCAGGTTTCCGCTTTCCAGCATAGCCAGATGTATTCTCCACACAAGGCCCAGAGTTGTAATTTTTAGCTCATAGTTGAATACTGGTCTGCGTCTCTACTTCTTCTCCAAACATACTTTATCTTTCCTTTGTGTGATTCTCTGCATGTATTTGCAGAATCTCTACAGATTTGGGTGTCTCCACACAGTAGGAGAGCTGTGTGGAGCTCCATGAATAATGAATAGTTTGGTTCAGTGGATGAGCCAAATGATTGGGGAAAAATGTGATTTGGGTAAACTAGAAATGAAAACATGTTTTGCTTAACGTTCAGGCAATTTAACCCATTATTATTTTTTATTTTTTTTTTCACCTTTCTCCTTTCGATTAAAAAATGTCGGATTTGTTTCAGAAAACAAACAAACAAACCAAACCAAACACATTTGAATGTGAAAGGAATGTAAATCTTGCTGGCCCATCCTTCTGTCTTTTTGGCCAACTTGTATTCTTTCTTAAGCAACAACATCCAGTTTGAACATGCTCAGAAAAACTGGTAGAGAGATGAATTGGTCCTGGGAGGTCTAGACATAGTAGAAATTCAAGCTATGGCTATCCTCACCATATACTACACCCTGCCAAGAAAACTGTACTGTTACCATTGGCAAACTAGCAGCCTTTATAAAGAAGGAAACTCTGTTTCTCTACAGGATGGTATTAGACATGCTCTAATTTTCATTCTCAATCCCTGTTTGGGATGCTAGGTGGAAATGAAGTGAGAGATCTGCCCAGGCTTCACCCAAAGCAGTTTCCCCAGTATACAAATGCTGTCTTCCGTTATGCAAACATTACCTGAATCAGGTATGCAGACATTAAATCAAACTGTTTTTAAATAGACTGTAACTGATCTGCCTCAATTTGTAAAGAACACCGACTTTGATCGAGTTCTGACCCAGACCACAGCACAGCACAGCTCTGCATTTCTCCTAGGAGTGTATTGTTCAGCTCAAAGTCCTCATAGGAGCACTTAGACAATTTCTTCAAAGCTTTTCACCTCACCTTGCATCGGAGGGCCGTATTTTTTCTTACTAAGTCTTGGTTTTAATTCAGACTCCCATGGAAATCACACAAATTTTGTCTGGCTATCAATGAAATGTTCTGTCTCATCTATTAAAAACTCCTTATGTTCATCTGAGTAGTTTTGATGTAGCCTAGCACACTGGGTAGGCTCTCACATGTCAGTGTGGGATGCAATGATTAAATTAGGCATCTGAATGTACTTGGAATAGATCCGCAGCACAGACCCTCAGAGACCTCACTTTACGTGGAAAAAAATGGAGAATTTAAGCCTTTACTCTAGGAGTATTAGTTTATTACACATCTATCATGTACATAGGTGCAAATCAGGTAAGCCTAACTCAGATCACCTTCACTGATATGAGTGAACGGTTCTTGAAATGGTTCTGCTTCTACTATAAATTACTTTCTATTTTGCTTACACAAGACCTGTAGAAACTGGGTTAATTCTCAGAAGGGTCAGAATATTCTATAATATAACCACTTTTAAATATATACACAGGCTTTCTGAATGGTTTGAAACTTGATGTTTATTCAGTGAGAATGATGACAGCCAAACACATGATACCTACTTTCAGGGGAAGTCAAGCGAGACACACAGAAATCTTCCTGTAGTCTAACTTGATCTGCAGTCCTTTCTCCCAGCCTTTTTTTGTTTTCCATGAAGCATCAGCCCAGAGTGCACCGTCACATACTTTGGTTACTTCTCCAGCTAGTGCAGGAAATTATAAACATGGGTGTATGGCTGGTTGTTTGCGATATATGAACACAACTGACTGTCCTGCTGAAGCAGATGCTTTACAGTTATTGTAATGACCGGGCCAAACCTGGCAGGAGCCACCTGATTTTGACCAGATCAGATGATGAATTCTAACAGCACTCCTCTTCCATTTAAAGTTGGTCCTACAAGGAGCATTCCAGCTTCATAACTTGTGTGTTTTGGGATTAAAACAGTTACCTTGGAACACTAAATAAGCAGACAGCATGGTCTTCTAAGTCTGCAGATGTAAAGCTTGAAGAGGGTCTCTCTCTCATGAGACACTGTTCTGAGCCTCGCAGTGGTTGAAACTATAGCAGCTGAAGCATTTCTGCTTCTCAAATTGGAAAACTACAGGCCAGATCGACGCACTGGAAGCAACAGCTGGCAAAGACGCAAAGGGTAATTGAAACAGCTTTTAAAAAAAGTTCAAAGAATATGTAGAGAATTCTCCCTGGAGAATAGGCTGAGCCATGATGCTGTTTGTGGGAAACTGCAAGAATGAGTTTTGAGACCACCCACAAGACAGGCATTTTTCAGCAGGCTTCATTGCAGGTTTTGTAATATGTGAGATAGGAACCGTGTATTTCTCATCTGAAAAAGGAAAAGTGAGTGACGTGTGGGTGATGCTACCAAGTGATAATGCAAGTAATTATTTTCTTTTTTTTAAAGGTAATATGTGGTTTTGGTTTTGCAGTTGCTGTCTACAAATAGATTGCATGATTTTCATCAATTTATGCCCAAGATACACCTAATCAAGTCCATAGTTTCTTAATGTGTGAAAACATTATGTATAGACACGTTTTGGGGTTTTTCCAGTTCACACAAAGGAGAATTAATAGCTCATGTCTCAGAACTGCTTGAAGAACTGTCTCATTCTCATGCATAAAACCAGAAAATAAAAAGTGTTAAGACTCAGTAGTAGTTATGTATGCAGGGAAGAAGAGGGGACGTATCCAGAGAGTCTGCCTCCATCCTGTTTCTTTTCTAGCACAGTCCCTTAGCTTCCTTCCCATACTCTGGTTCTGTTTTTGTGCCAGCTATCTGAGAATGAAGGCACTATGATCATAAATGTTATCTGAAAATGTGTTATCCAAGGGCTGAGAGTTAATCGGGATGTTCTGGATACCTGTGGGTTTACTCTCTAGCATTTGTACTTTTGAAGAGGACTGGCTTATACTGATGAAACTGGATAGCTAATGTTGTATAATTTAGGTGCAAATGCTGAAGTAAAAGCTTATTTATCCAGATGATGTTGGTGCTAGATTACAGATCTTCTCTGGAATAGATCTAGAATATTTTTCTTTTGCTTTTATGTCTTACCATGCAATCCTACATCATTTCTACTTGTTACTGTTCTTATTATTCTTGTTATATTGCCGAATCCCACCAAAAATCAACCAAGGTTGCTCAAAGTAAGGACAAACTGATCTAGTGAGACGCTAGGGCAGCTCCCTCTCCCTGCAGAATTCACCTGGCTGAAGCCACACAAATTACACATTGATGAGACTTGGCAGGAGCCAGTTCTAGCAACCAACTGTCAAAAGACAACATGCTTAGTGAAGGAAAACAAATGGCTGGATTATTTATAGATTACTTACATTGCATATGTTGTGCAAATATATCAAAAATGAAATCTGCAGCTGATGATTAAACTGGAGGATAAGTGAGCATCATCAGCAGTAGCTATCCTGAGCACATGTTATTATTTCTTCTGGTCATGGTGATATTGCAGCTTTCTGGGGAACAGCACCAGGGTCAAGAATGTTTCTAGAAAATGGTGAAGAAGAATATTTCTAGGAGGTGTGGCTGGAAAGCTGCCTGATGGAAAGGGACCTTGGTGTGCTGATGGACAGTCAGCTGAATATGAGCCAGCAGTGTGCCCAGGTGGCCAAGAAGGCCAATGGCATCCTGGCTTGTATCAGGAATGGTGTGGTGAGCAGGATTAGGGAAGTCATCCTGCCCCTGTACTCGGCATTGGTGAGGCCTCACCTCAAGTACTGTGTTCAGTTTTGGGCACCTCAGTACAAAAAGGACATGGAGGTACTGGAGCAGGTCCAGAGAAGGGCAACGAGGCTTGTGAAGGGCCTCGAAAATCAGCCCTATGAGGAGAGGCTGAGGGAGCTGGGGCTGTTTTGTGTGGGGAAAAGGAGGCTGAGGGGAGACCTTATTGATCTCTTCCAGTACCTGAAAGGTGCTTACAGTGAGAGTGGGAATGGTCTCTTCTCATTGGTGACAGATGACAGGATGAGGGGAAATGGACTGAAGTTGCACCAAGGTAAGTTAAGGTTGGATGTTAGGAAACACTTCTTTACAGAAAGGAAATGAAAAGCACTGGAATGGGCTCCCCAGGGAGGTGGTTGTGTCACCGTCCCTGAATGTGTTTAAGAGCCATTTGGATGCGGTGCTCAGAGATATGATTTAGCAGAGGGTTGTTAGAATTAAGGTACTATGGTTAGGCTGAGATTGGACTTGATGATCTTCAAGGTCTTTTCCAACCTGAGTAATTCTATGATTCTAGAAGTAGAAAATACACTTGAAGTGCCCCTGGTTAGCTCTGTATTTACTTTGGCCAAGTGCTGCTATTTGCTTTCTTTGTTATTTTTCTCATCTTTTATTTTCCCCAGCAGAAATGATGGAGACAAGAACAAGCAGCTGCCAGTCAGACAGCAGTGGGTTCATGGAAGAGCTGCCAGAACCCTTAGTACTACAAGTAAGGAATCAACAATATTAGTCATTGGGTCTATGAAAACTCTGTAGCCTTGGCACAAGTAACAAAACGTAAAAATTCTTCTAAAAATCATGGAGTCACAAAAGCTTCATGGATACAAATTCATCCTCCTAGAGAACCTCAGAAGGCAAGAAGCATTCCCAGAGTTTTATCTAACTCTTCCACCAGAGTAATGCATGGATAGATAAGAAATGAGACAATAATTTTTGATTATTTAGTTTGCTGGTATTTAAAGATGTATTTAAAGAGACTTCATGTGCAGAGATGTCCAGGACAAAATGATGAGCAAATGTTTGTGTTGGTAACATGATGAGATTTCAATTCCTCTTTGTTTTTCTCTCTTTTATTTCTTTCTTTTTTCTACAGAATGCATCTTTGTCAGGAAAGATGAATATTTTTTCTGATCTCTACGACCAGCAAACAGCTCTGTCACATGCGACAGAGTCTTCTCTGTCAAATCAAGATTTCCAACAAAATCAAGATGATTGTATTGGTGAAGTCTTCATCACAGCTCGTGAAAGCATCGTGACAGTATCTAGACCAACAGAAGCATACAGAGATCAGGGAGAAGAGTTTTCCCTCCTGCCAGCTGCAGAAAATGGTGAGCATCAGGCCTGTAATGCTGAGCTGCAGAGTTGTGTCCAAGACAGATTATGTGGCATGAAAGAGTATAAAACTGAAAGACAGCACCTTGGAAAAGAGGAGTGCATAGAAGAGAATACTCCTTCTTTTAAGGGTGACACTCAAGACGAAGGAGAGCCTGTCTCATCAGAATTTCATTGTCAGTTTTATTTCAGTACAGGACACAAAAATATGAATGCAGCCCTCACTGAACTGAGTGATACAAACCCTGTATTCGTCACTGAGAGCAAGATCAGAGATGATGATGAAAGTGAGAGAGGCCTGATGAAAAAGGATAGTGAAGTCACGTGTCACAGAGATGTCCACAGAGACTATACAGAATGTGGTGAAGAACTGTGGTGGGGTGTGGAAGTGGTCGTCAGAAATGGTGACCTGCTTGCAGCAAATGAGACAAACAGGCAAAGGTTTTGTAAAATGGGTGCTGATGGAAAAAAAATAAGATGCTCCTCCAGAAAGGGACTCCCAGAAACTCTGAGTAAGGGCTGTGCTGCTCCAAGCTGCTCTTCACAAGTATCTCACAGGCCTCCCCCATGCCGAGCAAAAGGGCCAGGATTAAGTTCACCCAACAGTCAAGAGAAAGGGGGCACAAAGCAAATGTTAGGCACTAAGAAACCAGAACTGGGAGACCCTGTCCAAAACTGTGAAATGACTCGTACTCCTCTGAGATCTGTTACTGTTCAGATGCTGTATGGGAGATTGGTAATCACAGCCTGAACCTCTGATTAATCAGCTGAGGCAAGTATGGGGTCAGCTGTGGGAGCACAGGTGAGAGTGATGTAGCTGTGCTCCCGGAAGGGGTGGAGCTTGACTCCATCCCCTCTGAGACCTCATTTAAGGGCTGACTCCCACTGGAGCAGTATCTCTTGGAGATCGCTCACCAGGGAGGACTGCCTCAGCTGCTTCAGTCAAGGCACCACCGTTGGTGAGTTTTCCCTTTACTCATTCACTTATATACCTTCTGTACATTTTGTTTCCATCTGTACATTTAAAACCAATACATTTGGCGAGCCAGGCAGGAGCCTGCAAATATCGGAAAAAAAAAATGTCTTTCCTGTGGAATGTGTTTAGCTGGTTCAAGGGGGAGAAGATCACCCCCTTAGGGAAAATCCTCCCTGGACAAATACCAGGGTTTGAGGCATCCCCATATTTTCAATTAGCGACGATTATAGAACAATGGGGGCCCTTACGGGTAACGGGCAATATGTCCCCTTACCATCTAACTGAATACTTTCAGGGGTTGCAAAAAGATATTTTGACAACCAAAGAAAGGCAAATGGCTGCATCCATGGCTGCTTGGCCTTTATTGAATGCTTTAAATCAGGCAGAGGTTAAATCAGATAAGATTGAACATGAAAATCAATTATTAAAAGCCCGCATTGAAAAATTGGAGGGCGAAATTAATCTATTAACGGGGAAAAATTCATCATTTTTTTCAAACACCCCCCAAATTAGATATATTACAATGGATGATAGTAAGGATCCTGAAACATCGGATCAAACTAAGGTCACCAAATCTGACCTAGAAGAGCCACTTAAGACGGACTTATTAGAAGTCCGTCCTATGGTAACCCAAAAAACAAAAAAAGTCCAGGAGCGACCAGCAGGGGTGCCTCCTGATCAATGGACCCCTGCCGACTCCTATTTACACGTAACAGCACGTCCATATACACCCACTGAACTTATGGATCTAGTACAGCGCTTCAGGCAAAGACCAAGGGAAAGTGTCCCAGCCTGGCTGTTACGATTATGGGACTCGGGAGCTGAAAGTGTAATAGTTAGCGGCTCCGAGGTATCTAAACTAGCAACTATAACAGTCCATCCTGCCCTGAGGCAGAGATTGTACTCAGGGTCCCAGTTCCCTGAAGAGAATCATTCGATCGTAGATTGGATAATGGCTGCCTGCCGTATGGTATGGTCAAATAAAACAGACATGCCAATACATACAGGAATGTGGTCTTCTATGGAAGACCTACAAAATTATATCCGGGAACTAGGCATGCGAGAGGCTGTCTATGAAGATGTATCTGTTAGTCCGGACATGGTGAAGTTTTCCGCGGGAATGAGGGACCTAATCTTACAACAGGCTCCCTCACATATGTATGGAACATTGGTTTCTATATTGAATCCTCTAGTGGCCGCAGAGGCAGCAGTCCAACATGCTGCCCAATTGGTAGCGGACCTGGGGGAAACGGAGCGCCTAAGAACCAAGCGCAATATTAGAGTAATTGAAGATCCTGAAGTTTTTCCAATAGCCCGAGCCAGGAGATCGGCTCCACGAACCCCTCGGGCGGGACCCATTAGGGTGTCCCGAAAACAAATGTTTAATGATCTACTCCGAGCAGGTGTTCAATTTGCCAAAATTGATGGGCAGCCCAATCACGTTCTGCTTCAGTTGTGGAAACAGCTGAAGGATGAACAAAAATTTCAAAACCGCCCCAAAAGACCGGGGATAAGGCTTATAGAACGACGACCAACAACAGTTTGGAATCTAGAAGACTTTATCGTGCCAAATAGGAAAAAGAGGCCACCTCAGGTGCCTCGGGTCACAGTACCAGAGGCATCAGAGGTAAAAGACCTGAATCTGGCCCAGTTTATGGCGTGATGAGGGACGTCAGTCACCCTAGGGCCTCTAGACGGGACCGGAGGCCCTATGTGGAATTGACAATATATTGGTCCCGAGAAAATGTGCAGAAGGTTATGGCCCTCGTTGATACGGGGGCGGAAACATCTATAATTTATGGAGATCCAACAAAATTCAGAGGGAACAAAGTAATGATTGGAGGCTTTGGGGGACAGACCGTTCCAGTCACCCAAACTTGGGTAAAATTGGGGGTCGGGCGCCTCCCACCACGGGAGTACAAGGTATCTATTGCCCCAATTCCGGAGTACATATTGGGAATTGATATCTTGTGGGGTCTGGCTCTCCACACAACAGTGGGAGAGTTCCGGTTGCGGCAGAGATGCATTAGTATCCGGGCAATTCAGACAATATTGAGAGGCCATGCAAAACATGAGCCTATTTGTCTGCCCAAGCCACGTCGGATTACTAATGTAAAACAGTACAGACTCCCAGGTGGGCAGGATGAAATAACAAAAACAGTGCAGGAATTAGAAAGAGTGGGTATTATAAGGCCTGCACATAGCCCGTACAACTCCCCAATATGGCCAGTGCGAAAATCGGATGGAACATGGAGGATGACAGTGGATTACAGGGAATTAAACAAGGTCACGCCGCCCGTTCATGCAGCCGTACCCAATATTGCCTCCCTAATGGACACACTAAGTAGAGAAATTAAAACGTATCACTGTGTCCTAGACTTAGCGAATGCATTCTTCAGTATTCCGATTAGTGAAGAATCACAAGACCAGTTTGCATTCACATGGGAAGGCAGGCAGTGGACTTTTCAGGTTCTGCCGCAAGGGTACGTGCATTCACCTACTTTTTGTCATAATTTGGTGGCGCGTGATCTGGCTAAGTGGCAGAAGCCACATAATGTAAATTTATATCATTATATTGATGACCTCCTGTTAACATCCGATTCATTAGAGGCGGTGAGACAAGCAGCAGATTTATTGATAGCTTATCTGCAGAAGAGAGGGTGGGCTATAAACCCACAGAAGGTGCAAGGTCCGGGGTTATCTGTAAAATTCCTGGGAGTAATTTGGTCCGGAAAAACCAAAGTACTACCCAGTGCAGTAGTGGATAAAGTCCAAGCGTTCCCAGTCCCTACAACATCAAAACAGCTACAAGAGTTCTTAGGTATATTAGGGTATTGGCGCTCCTTTATACCTCACTTAGCTCAGTTGTTGAGGCCATTGTATAAGCTTACCAAGAAGGGTCAATCATGGAACTGGGGGAAGGTAGAACAAGATGCTTTCCAACAGGCAAAGCTGGCAGTTAAACAAGCCCAGGCATTGGGTATATTTGATCCGACCCTCCCAGCTGAACTAGACGTTCATGTTACCCAGGATGGTTTTGGCTGGGGCCTGTGGCAACGCCAGAGTTCTGTTCGAACCCCCATTGGATTCTGGTCTCAGGTTTGGCACGGAGCAGAAGAAAGATACAGCATGATTGAAAAACAGTTATTGGCTGCCTATTCAGCGTTACAAGCGGTAGAGCCAATAACGCAAACAGCAGAGGTTATAGTTAAAACTACATTACCGATCCAGGGGTGGGTAAGAGATCTAACTCACCTTCCTAAGACAGGGGTGGCCCAAGCACAGACGGTAGCACGATGGGTCGCCTATCTAAGTCAAAGAAGCAGCTTGTCTTCGTCTCCACTCAAGGAGGAATTACAGAAGATCTTAGGCCCAGTGACATATCGCAGTGATACGCCGAAAGAACCAATGGTCGCTCCACCAGAGAAGAGCCCTGTTCAGGAAGGAAGATATCCTATTCCTGAAGATGCCTGGTATACGGATGGGTCCAGCAGAGGCAACCCGAGCAAGTGGCGAGCTATAGCATACCATCCCTCTACTGAGACAATCTGGTTTGATGAGGGGGATGGTCAGAGCAGCCAATGGGCAGAATTACGAGCCGTGTGGATGGTTATAACTAAAGAACCTGGTGATGGCATCCTGAACATCTGTACGGATAGCTGGGCCGTGTACCGGGGGCTTACTCTGTGGATTACGCAGTGGGCTACCCAGGAATGGACTATCCACGCCCGACCGATCTGGGGGAAAGACATGTGGGTAGACATTTGGAATACAGTCAAACACAGGACGGTATGTGTCTACCATGTCTCTGGTCATCAACCCCTGCAGTCACCAGGAAACGATGAAGCGGACACACTGGCCCGAGTTCGATGGATTGGGAATTCACAATCCGAAAATATTGCCCGATGGTTACATCAGAAGCTACGGCATGCTGGACAAAAGATAATGTGGGCAGCTGCTAAAGCATGGGGGCTGCCTGTACAGTTATCTGATATCGTCCAAGCATGTCAGGACTGTGACGCTTGCTCGAAGATGAGACCAAGACCGTTGCCTGAAACAACATCCCACATTGCTAGAGGATATAGTCCTCTTCAGAGATGGCAGGTTGATTACATTGGGCCCCTCCCTCGGTCTGAGGGGGCGAGATATGCCCTGACCTGCGTTGATACTGTAAGTGGACTGCTGCAAGCCTATCCCGTACCAAAGGCAAATCAAGCATATACAATTAAGGCACTCACTAAACTGATGTCTGCATATGGGACACCTCAAGTCATCGAGAGCGACCAAGGGACTCACTTTACTGGAGCGATGATACAGCGCTGGGCAGAAGAGAACAACATTGAATGGCGATTCCATCTGCCATATAATCCAACAGGGGCAGGCCTTATTGAACGCTACAATGGTATTCTTAAGGCTGCCCTGAAGACAGACTCCCAGTCCCTGCAGGGGTGGACAAAAAGATTATACGAAACCCTGCGGGACTTGAACGAAAGACCTCGGGATGGCAGACCCAGTGCTCTGAAAATGTTACACACTATATGGGCCTCCCCTCTTAGGATTCAAATTACAGGTGCTGATAATGAGGTAAAACCGCAGGTTGGTAATGACAATAATCTTCTGCTCCCTGCCCCTGAGAATCTAAAACCAGGAATCCATAAGATAAATTGGCCCTGGAAGGTGCAAGTAGGACCCAAGTGGTGTGGCCTACTTGCACCTTGGGGGAGACTATTGGAGGTGGGAGGTTCAGTTACCCCCTCGGTGATAGGTACATGGCCTACTGACATCGTGGTCAATACTCCGGTCTTTATTGCTAAAGGGACACCCATCATGTCCCTATGGCAGATCAGGACTCCTCCTCTGGTGCCAGATATAGTTATACAGCCACAGATATCTGGCCAGAGGGTATGGTATCGGAGGCCGGGACATAATCCGGTGCGAGCAGAAGTATTGACCCAAGACAAGAATACGGCCTGTATCTTGCCCTGGAGGGCAGACCTTCCTCTCCTGGTACCCTTGAAACATCTGTATTACTCTCCCTAAGATTCTAAGCCTCTAGGACCATCAGAGAACAATTTGTGTGGACTGATGAAACGCAAATGGACCTGCACCTCGAGATGGCTTGTCTCCAGTAACATCTATCAAGCACTGGCCCACGGAAGATCGTGAATACCCATCCAATCATCATTTGAATAACATCAGCATTCGGTGCGACGGGAAATTGTATCAGCGTCGCGTTGGGTCTCTGTGATAAGGGAAAACTCACCTAATCATTGGTTCACGCTGTGAAGGGGTGGAGTGTATGGGAGATTGGTAATCACAGCCTGAACCTCTGATTAATCAGCTGAGGCAAGTATGGGGTCAGCTGTGGGAGCACAGGTGAGAGTGATGTAGCTGTGCTCCCGGAAGGGGTGGAGCTTGACTCCATCCCCTCTGAGACCTCATTTAAGGGCTGACTCCCACTGGAGCAGTATCTCTTGGAGATCGCTCACCAGGGAGGACTGCCTCAGCTGCTTCAGTCAAGGCACCACCGTTGGTGAGTTTTCCCTTTACTCATTCACTTATATACCTTCTGTACATTTTGTTTCCATCTGTACATTTAAAACCAATACAGATGCCTTCAGGGCTGGAGTTTACCTCAAGGGTGAAGTGCATGAGGCAAAATGTTCCTTGCACTGAAAGCCTTGCTAGAGATGACCATGTGGACTCGTCCAAGGTATTAGCACACTGCTCTGGGGTTGGTAGTCCCGTATGGTCAGACCCAGGGGCTTCAGAGGACAGTGTGAAGCAGACCACTGACACCCCCAGCCAAACTGGAGAAAACAGGAAGACCAGGCAGCTGCCTGTGCTTTGTCCACCCCATAGCCACCTGACAAAATCAGCCTCCCTTGACAGCATGCTCTCTGGCAAATACAGGCCACACCATTGCAGTGAAACCTCTAGAATGATGGGTGCACAGGGCAATCCCTGCTGTCACTACTGCTGCTGCCATGGCTGCTGCT
Source organism: Excalfactoria chinensis (assembly GCF_039878825.1). NCBI lineage: Eukaryota > Metazoa > Chordata > Aves > Galliformes > Phasianidae > Excalfactoria > Excalfactoria chinensis. The sequence goes on from NC_092826.1 coordinate 95,542,720, forward strand.
TATGGACATGTCCTGTAGCTGTTTCTCCCCATAGCCCCATGGGTTGCTGCTCAAACCAGGCTGTCAGCAAGCTGCATGTCTTGAGGACACTGACGTTCCTGCAGGAAAATGCAATGAGAAATCTTCCTCTGGTGAGTAGGCTTCTTCAAATAATTGTGCACAATAACAGCTGACATGCTCATGTGCCAAGTGCACAAGCTGCCTTTCCCTTTCCTCACCTCTCATGCTTGTTTCTTTAGTGAGACATATATTGGGAATAATAGCCTTCTGAGTCAAGCAAGGAAGCATTTCTTTCTAAACAAAAGTGGCAAACATAGGTGTATACCTTCAGTTTTTTGGGACTGCTTATTTTCATAATTTTCATTTCAGTCTTAAAATAGTTACTGAGAACTGAATGATAAAGTTCAGGTTAAGTGAAAAGCTGAGTCAAGATTTGGTTTAGAGCATGAGTTTCAGTGAGTTTGAATGATTTCCAGTGAATCAGTAACTTCCTGCCCTGCAGAAAATAAAAGGTGCAATCCCCTTTTACTGGGAGCTACCTTAGGTTCTATTGCATAGTGTTTGCTAAATACAAACTGCATACCCGGATGCATCCACGAGCCAGAATGTTTTAAATCAAAGTGAATGGCAACTTCTCAGCACCTCAAACCATTTCATCATGGGAGAGTAGGAAGCTTCCATGAAATTTAGAGTTGCATTAAGACAACCCTTTGCAGTAAGAAGTCCAGATTTTTATTTCTTTGGTCCGAATTCCTGTGAGTTCTCCAAAGTTGTGAAAGACTCAGGGTGTGTTGAGGGAGAAAAGAACTGGGGAAGGCTTATGTCTTGAGAGAAACGTAGAAAGGAGCAGCATACACCCTGCTAATTTGCAGGAGTTTCTATTTTCACTCTTCTTTGTAACTCTGTGTAACATCATGAGGTTATGGAACTTGAACTGTTGTACAAATTGAGGAAGAAAATGGCTACATAGAAGTTTGAAAAAGTGAAACTGTTGTTTTGTTATCTGCCCCATCGCTGAATATATACATCAGCAGCATCTTGTCTTTGCATAGTAGAAGGAAAAGCATGCATTTTGTTAGCTACCTTGCTGTTGCCACAAGATGGCAGTGAGTCAGTATCTTATGGTGGACTCGGAAGCCCTCTCATTGACTACTGTTCTCTCACTCTTCTAATGGGGGCTAAGCGGTGTTTTTTCTTACATAGTCTGTGTAGTTTAGGGAATGTGCGTGGAACAAACTTGCCCAGGATCCATTCTTAGGGGTATGGCTCCACATCCCAGTCACCATGCAATAAGCAAGTGAATTTACCGAATATTAGGCACAAGAGGGTTGCATTTGTGTATGCTTTGTGCTTTGCATTTAAGGTCTTTTACTGGAACAAGCTGTCTTGGGTTATATCCCATTTGCCAAGGGCATGCAGGCAACATGAAGCAACTGTTAGATAGCAAATACACAGTATTTAAACTCAGTTTACCCTAAACAAGGTCCAGGTCCAGGAAAAACTCCTGTATCCTTGCTGAGCCTGAGCTGTAAATAAATCTGTGTGAGCATGTGCTCTGCAATATACTTGAAGAGTCAGGTCCTGTGGAGCTGTCCATACCTCATCCATAACATGTTTCCAAATGTGCCCTCATGCGCTTCTTGGATCTTTTGCATAGTAATTTCTAGATTTCTGTTTGCCTCAAGGAACCATCTAGATATTTATGTGTAGCTTGCTGACTTCTGCTTAGAGAAGGGCAGGACTGAAGCTCGTCCAGCTCATTAGGGCACACTTTTCTGATGGACAGAAGTCCTTACTCTGCTCAGACTTGAAGAGGAATTTTTGGTTACCACATGGATGTTGCTTACTAAAACCCTATGCATTCCCATCTAGGAAAAGCCAGACTTTCTGAGGTTAAAATTAAAGATTATGGAGAGGTCTTGAAGGTAAGATGAACAGTCACCCAATGCTGAACTTGAATGTCCTCATGACACATGTGACTGCCTCGGTGGTGCTTGAGACTGTTGCCCAAACCTGTAGCAGTAAGAGAACTAGCTGCAGTCCACTTGGAGCAGATACTTAGGAGAGCTGACCTTTGCTACAGCCACCGGGCCAGTCTTGTCAAACCACTCCCAGTGTCTGATGAGCTCTTTCCAGTGCTATCTCATAGCTTTTAAGGCTAGATATTTCATTTACTACTGCGGGAGGGTTTACGCTTGAGACACACACATCAAGAGCATGCCTGACACAGGAATTGCATTAAAATGGAGACTAAGTTTTCTCAAATGCTCAGAGAACATCTTTTGACCTCTAACTGAAGCTGAACCCCAGCAGGGACAGCTTCTTCATGGTTCAGGCCTTTTGGGGACTGGGAGATACATTCAAGCTAACAAACATCAAAAGATCATCAAAAGGTGATTGCATTGATCCAAAGAGATCAAGCATTGCCATACTTTGCAGACATGCCTCTTGCTTTCTATCAGTTACAGTGGTCAACACTGGAGAAAAGGTTCCTACACTGTCTTCCTGTGGCTCACAAGAGACTAAAATCTGCTAAAATGGAAACGTCTCACATTCCTGCTTGCACTCTGACCAGTTTCAGAGTAGTCAGGGGAGCATAACTTTCGAAGGCAGATAGTCTTGTCTCCAAAATAATTTGGATGATACTGTCTGCATTGTTTCCTTGAACAAGGAATAAGAAGCCAAGGAAAAGTCTTTAACATGGCTAGAAACCTAAACCAATGGACTCTGGTAATAGGATTTATTTTGATACTACTAGTGGGTTGTCCTTATATTACTTCTGTGCTCCAAGGCAGTAATATGAATGTCCTAGTAGAATTTTTTATACGCTATTGCTGCTCATTGTTCTCACCTGCTTTGAGACATTCCTACTGTTTACATTGTATTAGATGCAGATGATTAGTCATAATAAATTCCTTCTCTCAGTCAAGAGAAATGGTCACATATATGGCATAGATCCTCTGACTTATCATGGATGTCTGTTTTTGAATGAGAACAACTGCTTTGTTACTTTACTTGGATGTACGCCTGTTGCAGCAAATATCTGCACTTGGTTAGATAAACACAGTTCTAGCTTTCTAAGTGGAAACTGGTGAGAAATTATCAATGTAACACTTAGAATCTGTCAGGAAGACATTTGTCCCTCTCATAGTTCTTATGTATTTTTCCTCTGTTTCCTTCTCACTCCCTATTTCTTTTTTCCAAAACAGTTTCTAAATTCCAGTGGACAGTAATTTAACCTATCATTTATCCATAGCAACTTGTACTGCTGAAAGATAATATATGACAACAATATAATATCAGAACTGAGCACTGTGTCAAATCTTTGATCGAAGTCCATTTCCCCTCCAATGGCAAAAACGAAATTCCCATTGACTTGAGTAGTACCAAGACTTCATCCTACACGATTTATGAAAGAGGTAGTAACTGGGATGCAGATGGTGCACCCAGAGCAAACTTGAAGGGCCAGCTAAACTTTTGCAGCAGTTGCTTGTAGTCCCTGTGCAGATATGAAGAGGATGCCTGCCCTATGGACTGTCAGCTTCCAACACACACTCAACATAGAGGCATTCATAGAAAAGTTGTAAAGTGTCTTCTTGCTTTTCTCCATAGTGTACTCATGAAATAGAGTTGATGAAGATCTCCTGCCAGCACTTCCATGAGAAGCTGGATGAGATTGAGCAGCACCTGACTGAACAGCAGGCACTGTTTTCCAATTACATGCCAGAAGAAGGAAGGTAAAGGCAGCCCCACACATTTAAACCCAAAGCCCACATCAGCAGCAGTGTGCATGATGTGTCTAGTCACTTGTCTCACTCTAGTTTTGCTGATCAGTGGGGTGCAGCTGTGGGCATCATGCAAGTGGAAAACTGCTGTGATTTTTGCTTGGAAGAAAGTCTAGTTTTTCTCTGCATTGTTCAAGCAGTGCATTTTGAAGATTGCTCCATAGATTTAGGCTGGATATGTTTTAACAGCAATAGGAATTCAGGAACTGATTTAATTTAGCTTTTAATGTACACAGCTCGTATTCAAAGTGATTACTGAGATGTCATAGAATCATAGAATGTCCCAATGCTCATGTATTCAAAAAGTTACTAGGGGCTTCCAGTCTTGAGCTGCCTCAAAGTGGACCATCTATGTAGGTCTTTACGCTGGTAATAAATCATAACAGATGAACGTGCCTAAACTCAGGCTCTGTAACTGCTCTGTGACCACAACACATTTAACTTTGCAAGTGGGATAACTGAAGAATGGAGGGCTTTTATTCATCATTTTGCAAATTACTCGGTGATCACAGGTAGAAACAAGATAGCAACAAAGTGGGATATAGGTGTACTGGTGGAGCTGAGGAAGAAAGTGTTCACTGCTCACTAAAGTGTTCTTTCATTGCTGTCTCTACAGGGAGGAAAGCAGAAACCTGCAATGCCTGCGTCAAGCCGTTCGTCAGGAGATGGCAGAGCTGGAACTCTGTCTGAATGATAGAGCTTACCAAGTCGGGGAGGGCATCCTGATGGTATGCTGCACAAGCTCTGGGTCATGTGGGAGAGCCTCCCTGACAAGCCTGGGTTAAAGGGTCAGAAAACAATGTCCACTGATAGAGGCCCTTTTGCAGATTTTACAGTATATTTATCTGCAGGAATAAAACCTCCTCTAGGCCTTTCTCCTTCTTTTTCTGGCAATATCTCATTTGCCAAATACTGCATGTCTTCTTTGAACCAAGCATAAGAGCAGGCATGCTTCATATACTCTTGTGTATCCTGCTTGATTCCTTTTATTATATTTTTATTACTGCAATATGCTTTTCCTTCTATTTTCTCTGCAGCAGCTGGACCAATTACTGGTAGAACAATCCCATCTGTTTTCTGAGCTTGGACTTTCTGATTGGAAGGGAGAAAGAAATGCCCAGAATAAACAAGCACTTCCAGATGCTGCTGGTGCTAGAACTGGGTGCTCAGAAGGGGTACCCCAAAGAGCTGCTAGCAAAAACACCACAGCAGCAGGCTCTCTCTTGACCCTGCATACAGAGGCACCCTTAACACCGCTTCCCACAAGGACAGTGCCTGAACCAAATTCATCCACACTGGATCTACAGGAGCCCTCCATCAGTAAAAAAGAAATAAAAGGATATCCTCAAGCAAAAACTGACTTTAAGGCCTTTATGCACAATGTAAGGAACTGTTTTAGTCTTACCCTCAAGGTTGTAAGTGGAAGGCATCACTGAGCCACAATGCTATGTGGGGCCTCATTGCTGCAGCTTAGATAATGGTCCTTTCCTGCTCAGTACTATGTTCATTCCAAGGTCTGGAGTCTGTGCTTTGGGGGACTGCCACCCTACACAAGCTGGAACCACACCTGCCTTATTTCTCTCTAAGCTGTGGCAAATGCTCCAGAGGGAAGAATATTTAAATATGTACATGCAATATGCCTGGCTTGCTTAAACTCTGGGTGCAACTGTTCAACTAATTAGTATATTCAACCCTCACCCACCATGTGAAATTAGTAATTTATGGCTTCAATTTGCAGAGCCAATTACCTGGTTTTACAAGGGCAGTAAAGGCAGTGAAATGGAAGGCTTGTTGTTCCTCCAGAGAAATTTCAAGTCAGCATTTCCAAACCATCTGATTATACAATGTAATAATAATAAAATAATAATAAGAAGAAAAAGGTTTACCTGCCTGTGTACAAAATATTCCTAGAAAATCTCTTAGCTGCCTTCTGCTTTAATAGTCTCTTCCAACTAAGTACGTGCTGCAGTTCTTAAAGGACTGATCATTCTCTTAAGTGAAAACTTAGGGTCTAATTCTGCATAAACATCCTATAAGCACCATCAGAGAGAATGCTTTGCATTACGATCTTATACTATTTTCCTGATTTATATTGATATTACTACTGATATTACCAAGCAGAATCGGATTCTTCTGTAAAAAAATCAAAGAATGAGAACCATAGACTGCAAGGTGCAAGGAGCTGAAGTATCTGATATCATGTTTTGTCATCTTCTGTACTCATTTCCTTTTTAGAATAATCTTGGTCATTTTCTCAACGTAACACTTCTTTTTCATTTTTTTTTCCCTCCAGTTGAAGAAATCTTTCCAAAATCCTTTAGGTAACAGTTCAGCAGAAGGGAAGGACCAAAGGATGACAGACTGATGGATTTTGTTTCTAGTAATTGTGACCTTTCTCATTCGATACATGGTACATCTGAGAAACAAGTGAGCAAATTGCTTTATAGAGAGTTCTGATCACAGTAATTTCATTTGCAATGGGATGACTGGCCAGAAATATAGGCAGTTATATGGAATGTCTCAAAGAGAGGTACTGTGTGTTTTGCTGTTCTGTGATTGCAAAACTTACTACATTCTTCTTGGCCATCATCTGGGGTAGGGCAGTTCTTTGAAAAGGAGAGAGCTTATTTTTAGAAGAAACTTGTTAACTTCCAGAAGGTATCCTCCTTACAGCCAATTACCTTAACACAGTCCTTCAGCCAATACCAATTCTCCAGCCCAAACTACCTTGCATTGTCATAGTCCCTCTAGCTTTTAACTTGCTACTACAGCCTGATTTGCCTCTGACTAATTTTATGAGTTTTGTATCTACTCTCAGTACCAAATCAGTGGCGCAGTGGTTTAAGCTGCTGCCTGCGGCACTGGAGGGCCCGGGTTCGAATCCCCCCTGTGGCGCAGGGGTAGAAGTGCCACTTCGCTACACAGAGGGCTCGAAACCCGGGAGTTGGACTCGATGATCTCTAAGGTCCCTTCCAACTCGCACGATACTATGATACTATGATGATGAAATCAGAAGCAAAGGTGTGCGAGACGTTAAACTATCAACTGTCAAAACATTACTGTGGATAATCTACTGACTGTCCTATTCATTTTCATATTTGCTTCACATAAATCTAATTAAAATGAGACTAGAAACACAGGATTTACTACATTCTAAAACTTGAATCCGAATCCTAGTTTAGTTTTCTGGGGAGTGAGTGAAGACTGGATTCATGCAAGAAAAAAATAAATAAGGAAAAAGAAAATAAGATCTCTTTGGCTCGGAGTACAGCAAAGAAATCCAACTAGTTCATTTTCAAAGCAGTTTGTGCTCCTGCTTTCAGTTTAGCGCTTCCCAGACTGTGAGACGCCCTACTGGCTTGTTTATTTAATGCTCTGGAGGGATCTTAGGTGTCATTTAGGCTTTGGTGTTGCAAATCACAGCTCTGCGAAGGTGCAAATAGAAGTAGCATTTGCACATGTTCAAGAAGAAAATTGAGTCAAACATGCTGAGCAGCCTGGAGGCTTCCTGCACCTCGACGTTTCCACAGATGTTCAAGGTAATAAAATGACTGGGGGAGATAAGTTCATAACACGTGAACCAACAAGATCCTCCACAGCCTGCTGGGCCATGAATTTTACTGGTTGAAATCTGCCCCTTTCTTGAAACTCCACGTGGGATTCGTTCCATGCTATCGAGTGTTTAGGAGTTTATATGTCAAGATTTGTAACTAATTCCTTTGAAGCTGCTGGGATTTATCCTGACAATAAGCAGCATGCAGACAGGACCAAAATAACCTTCATCTCCATTAGCTTATGAACTGTGCTTGTAGACGTCGTACTTCAGTTTGTAGAGGAAGGAACATAAAGAACACAGTGAAGGATATACAATGATTCCTGTGCCAAAGGGCTCCTGGAAGAAAGGGCACAGAAGCTTCCTTTCTTCACCAGCACTTGGTCTGTGATTTCTCCCATGAAACAAGATTTCTTTTGTTGTTTTTCAAGGCAGCGTGCTAAGTAAAAGCTGTGTATGGATGTGATTCTACAGCCACTATGTGCCTGTCTTACAGACATAAAGTATCCATACCATACGCGTTATGTGAATAAGTGGTGGTATTGTTAGGTGACAGCTATTCTTGATCACGTGAGTCATCTAATGCCATCTGAAGTCTACCGTCTGTGTTCACAATCAGGACTGAATTTGACTCCTATTAACAAAACTTTCTGTTTCCTGTTTGAATAGTTTATAGATGATTGCTAAGTGTAGTCCAGTTCTTCATTTCAGTTTAACTGTAAAACAGTCTTATAAAAGGTGTGGGGAAATAAGGTTCCCCCAGATGCAACACTGACATCCATAAATACATTATTTCTTTGATCAGGCTTGGATTTAAAGATAAAGAACCCTTTAAGCACATGTGTTTTTAACAGTTAAGCTGTAACCTCATAGCAATAAAAAATATGCTAAGCAATGGAAAGGGGAAAGTCTTTTGACTTATCCTAGAGCATAACTTCAAAACCCCTCTGAGCATGTTACAGGGACATCTGGATCGAATTTCTTAATGCTGCTGTTGAAGATGGGAGAATGAAGAAAACAGTAATTTTGGAATCAGGGAATTCTGGAGTAGTGCTGGTGAGCATAACAACCCAGATGCGTGCCCACTTTTCCTTCCACTCACAGTGTTACCAGCCTTTTAAACTCTTATTTCCCCTCAGGGCAGTCATAAGTAAATATGATGGGAATATTAAAGATAACTCCACAGAATTAATGAAACATTAACATATCTGACTGAGTAAACGTAATTGTGCTCACTAGTGAGAACCACAGCTTGCAGGCAGCAGGTCATTTCTTGGTAAGGGCTATGCTGCTTGTGAAAAGCATTAGTACCGAGCAATTTGTATCTGAAATCTGAAGAAAACTGACCCTGTGACACTTCAGGACTTCTGGGTTAAAATATATATATATATATAGTTGGAGAAATTGCAGTACTAGCAGTATTTGAGCCAAAGACTGTTTTCCTTCCAGTTCTAATACTCACAACTGCAATGGGCTGAACCATTGGCCCTGTTTCAGGGAACTGCTATGACTCCACGGTTGTCCAGGCTTCGACATGCTATGGAAATGGCAAGATGTATAGGATGGACACTGCTGTGTTACAGAGGTACTGCTTCTCCCAGTTCTCCAGCCCTCTTTCAGCATCCCTAGATTGCAGAGATCCTGAAACTGTCACCTCAAATCCTTTTAATTCCATTCAGAGCTTAATGCTTCCTTTGCCCAGTTAACTGTTTCTGGATTGCAAGGGACACATATTGCCTCACCAAAGTACATTATAAAGAAAGGAGAGATTAAAAAAAAAAAAAAAAGATTTCCCTAACAAAGGTAGAAAATCACCCACCCTAGTTCAGTAGCATTCATGTCACTTGAATTTTACTTCTTATGTCATTGGCTTTTGCCTTCATTGGTTTTCCCTGATGCCTCATAAATCTTTAAACCCTGAAGCTAAGAGAGGCCGCATTATGCACCAGCTTTAATATTGATTTTGCTAGAGATTATAAAATCTAGAGAGATAATGAGGAAATCTATCTAAGGTACCCTGCCAAGGGCTCCCATTAGTTGCTTTACCAGGCATCAATTCAATAAACCCTTGAGAGTGACACATGAATAAACATTAGAGCCTCCCTGGTATGTTAATGCATCAGTTGCCTGATTGTCACTGCTGCCAACAGACTCTAAGAAAAGAAGTATCTTGGGAGCTCAGTCCCTTCCAACTTCAAGTCCAGTGTAGGTTTGACACCACCTTAGGAGAAGACAGGGCTCAGGAGAGCAGTGTGACAGCCCAACAACATGGCACAGCTGCTTGTGGTAGCAATGATCTCACCTGGATCCACCGTCCTGACCTACCCAGTCTGGGTCTGCTACCCCATACTGCATGGTGACTGCTGTGTCAGATCCATGATCATCCTCATACATGAATGGAGTATGTGTTTGAACAGAAGGTCTCAAATACTGACCTCCAGCAATAGGAACTGAGCTGCTTAATGTGAATGACTTTCTCTTGCAAGGCTGCTAGCTAGTCCTGAGTCTTATTCCTGGCTATACCACTGTGCAACCTCTTATACCTCTGTGTGACCGAGGCCTTTTTCTTCACCCAGAGGGGGACCTTATTCTTTCTGTCTTATCTAACAAGGTTTTGAATTTCTCGTGGAGAAATTATTCTTTCATAAACTGTTCATAAAGAGCTGGGCACACTGGGGGCCCGAAATCAGTTGGGACCTCTACTGGCTGCTGCAATAATTGTATGAGCTGTCTTTCATTAAGATCCATTGTTATTTAAGAAACAACTGTGGTGTCACTTTATAAAGCTGCTGACTTCCTCTTCTCAAGAAGCAAGGTTTTGATCTTCCTTGTGGAAATGGGTACAGATAAAAGAGGCTGAAACCAGAACAAAATGGCAGTTTTCTTGTGAAATGGGAAAACTCAGAATCTGAGATTTCCAGAAATTAAAAGAACATGAACCAACACTATTCTCTCTTCATGAGAGAGGTGCATTTGAATTCATCTATCTTCATTTCATTCTTTTCCGCTGTCTTTTCTTGGGCGCATCATTCACTCAATTAGCACAGATCACAGCTAGTAAGGGACACAGGTGTGTCCCACTGAGGCAACTCGACCTTAATATGGAAAACATTTATTACCATGACAAATAATGCAGAACACTGGCAGCATTGTTCTGAAATTATAAAATTATAATTTTCCCACTTAAAAAACAAACAAACAAAAAGCCTGTTAAGAGAGTAGTGCTTACAATGAGGAGGTAAGGACAAGAGACTGAAAGTCTGGAGCTAAGGAGATTTTTTTATCCCAAAGGAGCATGAGGGCTCCCTGGGGCCCCAACTTAAGATGTTGACACACTTGTATCCCTTGCCTGCTACTGCCAAGCTCTGATCCTGTCACCTGCAAAAAGCTTTTATAAATGCACACAGAGGTAAAATATTCCCCTTCTGTGCTCTCTGCTTGGCTAGCTGCCTCCAGGAATGACTGTAAGTACCTAGTAGGGAGACTTCAGTACAAATATCTGCCAAGGGTGTCATGCTGCCTGGGGTCCCAAAATGGAACAGGGTGAGAGACCTCTTACAGGGGGATGGTGAAGAAAACTGCAGTGCTCAAGAGTCCCATACCTCATCCCATTTCAATGTACAGATTTTTGGGAAATCATTTTATGTCAATTCCCACTCTATAAAATGAAGACCTTAAGATACAGCTCTCATAAGGAGAGCTTCCATTCCAGTAGACAGCACAAGCCAAGCTATTGCAGCTTATTGTGAAACAAGGTGTTGGGAAAAAATGTCTGCAGTTTTATCTTGCTGATGATTCAAGTTTTTAAAGGTTGCCTGGATTTCCCTGAGGTTCTTCTAGGCTACTGACAGAAAGAAAAATTATGGGGAGAAGGGGATACTTAAAATCACTTAAGAAGAAAAAAACAAAACCCAAAACACAAAATATTTGAAAACTAGGATCTATTCTAACAGTGACACTTCTGTAATGTCCTGCATAGTCACTCCAATGCCCTTGATTTTTTTATCTAGCACAAATAGCAATAACGAGGAAATGTTACCCATGGCACCAGGAGAGCTGCTCTAGATCTAGCATTACTCTAATGAGAGCAGAACACGTTGAAAGCAAGATAGCTTGGACTCCTCATATACTTGTCCTATTTAATAACTATAGAAGTGGAAACAAGGACACTTGAGTCACCCCAAACCAAACCAGGCATGTGCAGCTTGGTTTTCCTGGCAAACTAACCCTTGGAGGCATGAGCATGTGTATGTGTGGCTGAGGGTTGAGGGGAGTTTGAGTAAGATGGAGAGAGGAATTTGAAGAAGCCAGTGCCAAAAGCATTTCATTCTAGGAAACGATGCAGTAGCCTTGTGGGGTTGGCCAGTTTTATCCAGCTGCTTCCTAAGAAGTCCATCCTCAGAGACAAACACCACAGAGCAATCAGTACTGCTTACACACAGCAGCAGCGCTGAGTGCTGCCCAGGCAGGAGGTAGCTAAGGTACATGTGAGAAATGCAGGGAAATATGCCCATAGCTAGGAAAGGGGAATCTGAAAACAAGGGGCAGGCACAGATTGACACAGGGAGTTATAGACAACCAAGTGTAAAGAAAATGAGAGACCTGAAATGAGACACAGAAGACTAATATGCTTAAGTCCCTCTAAGACCTTGAAGCAGCACCCAGTGGTTAAGAACATAAGAAATAGGCTACAGGACTAGGCCATCTGCAGCAGGACACAACTTTGACAGGGAAACTAGGAAATACTTTTTGGGGGGGAGGGGAGTCTGACTACTTTTTTGCAGCCTGCTCTCCTCTTACGGCCCCAGCAGCCAGAAATGTTGGATACTGGACATCAGAGTATATGTTTCTGCCTATCTCCACTACTACGTTAGTGTTGTGGAATCACAGGAGCACTCTGAAAAGATCTCATGAGCTCATCTCATCCAACATCCCACTCAAATAAGGACTGTCCTGCCTTCTCCAAAAATGTCTAATCTTTTTTTCACCTTCCTACCATAAGCTTCCACTGCTTTGTATGAAAGCAAATTCCAGAAATTCACTACTTGTTATGCAAGGGATTTTGTTTTATCTGCTTATAACTGATCTTTTACATTTGTTCAATGCCTACTCATGCTGGAGCTACAGGACTCGGTGCATAAGAGGTCTGTATTCATTTTTCCACCACTCTCCTGATTCTGTAAGCCCTAAGGAGCTTAACATTTACCATATAAAGAGTTCCAGTCTTTTCTATTCAGGCAGTTCCTCCATCCTCTTAATCATTCCCACCCAAGTCTAGCTAGATTCAAAAAACAAGGTTTCTAAATTTTCAACTGTAAATGTTCCTTTCCAAAACTGCTTGAAATCCCTTTTGAATTATCATGGACATCTCAAGTCCTTTTCCCTCTTCTGAGTCTTTTCTCAAGGTCCAACACTTGCCAAATCTATGTCTTTATCTATTATAAATATTTCTGTATTTGGAATACAACTGGAATTGTTATGGACAACCTATCTCTCTCTTCCTCCTATCTTCATTACAGTCCCATATCTTTTGTCAACATTATGCCTCCCCCTTCTTCCATGCCTTATATTTACTTGGATGAAGAGAAAGGTTACAGTAAGAAACAGAGAAGATTGAGAAGAGTAGCAAGAGAAATTAAGAGTCAGTCAGATGAATAGCTGAAAACCGATCATAGAATCATAGAATGGCCTGGGTTGAAAAGGACCACAGTGATCATTTAGTTTCAACCCCCCTGCTATGTGCAGGGTCCCTAACCACCAGACCAGGTTGCCCAGAGCCACATCCAGTCTGGCCTTGAATGCCTCCAGGGATGGGACATCCACAACCTCTTTGGGCAACCTGTTCCAGTGTGTCACCACTCTCTGTGTGAAAAACTTCCTCCTAATATCTGACCTAAACCTCCCCTGTCTCAGTTTAAAACCATTCCTCCTTGTCCCATCACTATCCACCCTCATAAATAGCTGTTCTTTCTCCTGTTTATATGCTCCCTTCAAGTACCGGAAAGCCACAATGAGGTCTCCCCAGAGCCTTCTCTTCTCCAAGCTAAACAAGTTCAGATCACTCAACCTTTCCTCACAGGAGAGGTGCTCCAGCCCCCTGATCATCTTAGTGGCCCTCCTCTAGACCCACTCCAAGATCTCCACATTCTTCCTGAACTGGGAGCCCCAGGCCTGGATGCAGTACTCCAGACAGGGCCTCACAAGAGCTGAGCAGAGGGGGACAATCACCTCCCTCTCCATGCTGGCCACCCCTTTTTTAATTCAGCCCAGAACACAACTGGCCTTCCAGGCCATACTGCTGGCTCATGTCCAGCTTCTTGTCCACCAGAACCACCAAGTCCTTCTCTGCAGGGCTGCTCTCAATTAGACCTTCCCCTAGTCTGTATAAATACCTGGGATTGCCCTGACCCAAGTGCAGCATCCTGCACTTGGCCTTATTGAACCACATTAGGTTTTCTTGGGCACACTTCTCCAGCCTGTCCAGGTCTCTCTGGATGGATTCCCTTCATTCCAGTGTATAGACTGCAGTGCTGTGTGCTAGGGGCCGTGCCTATGAGCCAAATCAACCATCAGGGGAGTGGTTCAGTCTTTCCTGGGAGTGGGTGCACAAGGAAGACAGGGATATTTACAGGCAATACTTGCCCTATGCAACTACAGGAATGCAGACACATCTATACTGAAGAAATCCCAGGGGTAGACAACAGCAAAGCATCTGGTCAGAGCAAGTTTTCAGATCCTGGCAAGGATCAGGAGATGGATAAATCATTTTCCCCATGTGCTGTGTGACTATGCAGACACTTTTCTGTTACTATTTTCCCCTTGGTTTATAGCTTTTTTCTTCCTTTACTCTTTTGTTCTTCTGTGATGGGACCTCCATTGGTTTTATATCATATTGTCTTGTAGTCTGTCTTTTTTGTGCTTTGTATTGTAGCCAACCTGTCAGGTAAAGCTTTAGAGCTCACAAAGAGAACCTCAGAGAATCTCCATGGGAATATTTAAGCAAGAGGATGTGCTGGTCTTGCTAGGAAGCTAGCAGATCGCAGCAAATTCAATACAAGAGGGATGATGTTAACACAGTTAAGCCTGTCACTGCTAATCCCTGGATTAACAGGAGGGAAAGAAATGTGTCAAAATAATAAAGTACCTATTAAAAAGGCTGTACAGACAGACACTGATCCATCGTTAGCACCAATAGATGACAGAACGTCGTCAGCGAAGCGTGAGCCATCATCTGGCAATGTTCTGTTCTGCAGGAACCGGCCGAGTTAGGGACTTCTGTCAGACTCACTGGGGATTTCCAGACATGGTGAAAAAAAAAGTAAGGAAGGCAAATTTGAAAAGTTAAAAAAAAAACATCCTTACCTTAATTTGAGGTCTCTGGGCATTTGTTTTTTTGCATGAAATTTCTACACTCTGTCCACAAGGGGAAGTAATAAAACAGCAGGGCACTCATATTAACTGTATAAAATTGCTGTCCCAGTCACTAAAGCCCTTTGGTAGAATAAATTAATTACTATCTTTAGATTCTATGAGGAAAGAGGATACGGGTCGCAGGAGGAGACAGGTAGCAGCTCCAAAAGTCTAAGCTGAGAGATTCAGAGGCTATATGAAAGCACAAGGCTTCTCTGCACTAATCCCATGCTTTTGATTTAGCTTATCAGTTAACAGAAAATATGTGAAACTCATGATAATATTTCTTCTTCATGTTTGTAAGCAACTATGCTTTCCAGAGGGGAAAGGAGATTCTATGAGCTGCTTTTTAAAAACACTCTGGGATGAGCTTGCCAGCCCCTCTATAAGAAAGCTGTGTTGCAGCACAGCCCAGTAGAAAGCAGAGGGTGGCTGAAGCCAGAACCATGGCTCTGCCTGATGTCCAATTGGCTTGCTTGGCACCAACAAGAGCTCAGAAATCATTAACTGAAAAATAAGATTTAATGAGCTAATTCATTTTCTAAATTGCCTTCTTGTTTTTGAGTCTTGTTAAGAGGTCTAGGAACTCTAGGTCTAGGATATGCTCTTCTCTACCTTACTAAGAGAGTAAGCAGTGTATATAGTATTATTTGTGCTTGGGCATAAAGTATGTGATAAAGTGAACAAGGATCTTATTCATCTCTCTTTCGTTTGGCTTGTGAAAAATCTGCTGCATCTCCTCTGCATCTGTCTTTTCCCAGCAATTAGTAATAGAGCATCCCTTCTAAGAGAAAAGAAAAAAAAAAAGGATTTTTTTTCCAACTATTTCCAATGACAGGTTCTAAAAGTCATATGTCTTCTCCTTCCACAGCTATCTTCAAATTTGCCCATATAGTTTAAAGGAAGCTTCACGTCTACTGGTGTTATAATGTATCGACTTGCTATCTGATTATTTTTATCACTTAGATTCTTAATTATACCATTCCAAGAAAAACATTACAAAGATAAAGATTAGTTGCTTTTAATGTTTCCTCATATTTGTTACACCAGAGATACTTTTTGCCTTAAGTAAGTGGAAACAGGTGTGTAACAATTGATTAAATTAAATTAAACAAGCAAGTAGGGAATGAAACGCACATGGCTATTTTCAAGGAGAGATATTGTGAACACCAATTAAGCAGCTGGAAATCAATAACCACACAAAACTATTCCCTCTTACCAATTTTATGACATGGAGGAAGCCCTAATGTTTTCAATCACTGCATTGTTATTTATATCTTGGTAGGTTATAAATAAAATGTCCCCATAACTAGGTCAGGTATGACATGGAAGCAGCTAGTTGGCTTTTCTCATCTAGGCCCTTCAGTAGAATGTGAAGAAGTGTGATTAAGCACCACTTTCATGCTGCCTGTGGACTGCCAAAGGGAGAGCAAGTTGTCCAAAGTGAATAATTTTCAGAATTAATTAGCAAAAAATATTCCTCCACTTCTGGCTAAAATTAAGTATTTTTATATAGAATAATGTCACAGTGCTATGCAAGACTGTTGTAATGTTTGCATGTGTATGAACAAAAAAGGCTCTGGTGAGGCAGGAATGAATAAACTCACGACTTTTGAAACTAAAAGCAGTTTGACTGCTTTTTACTATGACTGCAAGCAGGAGTCAATGCAGTTCAGTTAGAGTAAGAAGCTGCTTTCCCATCTGTCTTGTGCAGTCCTGTGCATAGTTATATATATACAGATATCCTAACCCACCTAACATGGGTGCCAGCCCACAGGTGCCAACAGCAGTCCAAGGATCACACAGGATTCATAGGAGATTCACAGCAGATGCCCTGTCTGATAAAAATGACTTCCCAAATTTCCCCACTCTGGTTAAATAATGGGTTTCACAAATGCTTGTGTACTGCATGGAGAAATGCCTGTTCTGGCTAAGGGGGTGGAACTGGTCCTGCTCCTCAGAAACTGCAGGCCAGCTCTGCAAAATCTTGCTCTCCCACCACAATTATGGGAACATCTGAGAAAGGAGAAATAGGAGATGGGCACTCCATTGCTACTCTCCCACTTCATGGAGTTTTGCTTGAGGCTGGAAATAATGGCATTTGTTTAAAATGTGCTTCGTATATTTGGTGGATAAGAGCTTATGTAATGAAAAAAGAGGTTCAGTTTGTTCTCAAAGCCTACTTGCTGAAAGATCTGTACACCCTTTACATCATGTTTTGTGATAATAATTTCCTCTCTATGCTGAACAAAAAGAACCTCTGTGGTCTCATAGGACAACTTTCACCTGCCTATGCCAATTTCCTGGTATTAGCAGTTATTGTTCTGCTCTTTCACCACTGATAACCGACCAAAGAATGAGCATTTAATTAAACTACAGGCAAAAGGCCATTTGATAGCTGGACACTCCATGAATTGGTCTTTATTAACTGCAATATATACCATCTTTTGAATACTGAGTGCACAAACACCCATGTATATAAAATTACTCCAGTGTTCTTTTCATATAAAACAAGTGTGTTCTCTTTACTATGAATATACCTTTAAAAAGACATTCTCCAGTGCCTTATGGGCCTAAATAATTTTGCTGTAAGTGAATATGTGAATGATTGCCCTCAAAGAATAATTGCCCAGATTGTTCTCATGAGGTACAAACTCTCCGTACATAATGGAAATCAGCTGATAAAACTGAGAACTGTTTCTGTATATTGCAGCAATCCTCCTTATTGTAACAGTAAGGTACAGCGTTTGCCTCTCTGAGACAACAGTTTCATGTCCTGAGGTCCAGACTCCATTGAAGTCACTCTTCTGGGAGAATTTCTGGTTTCTACATTGTATTGGGAAATTAACTTTATGCCATCTTGGTTCCATTAAACTGGTGGGAGCTTTTCCTTGGACTACAGCAGAATTAGAATTTTATATACTCTGTAACAACTGAACTGGAAATTATAGGAACACAGTCTTTCTTTCGCTCTGTTAATCAGCTTAACAACTTGTTTGGAGCAAGCTTCTGTGGATAAGAAATCTGTACAAGTTTTTACACAAATCCTACATGAAGCAACAACTTATATGGCTCTAATGAATGAAATGTAATGTATCCATTCTGGGCTCAGTGTTCAGCAGCTTGCTGCCAAACCTTCAGCTGGGCTTAGCTCTGTTGACATTATAAGAATGGATAAAATATTAATGACTAACACACCTTTTTAATATTAGAATTACAAATCTGAAATGGAGGCACTGAAATTAAGGGATGATTTAGGCTTGGTTTCAGTGGATGCAAAGCTGCTTCTACAAATACCATCTAGTGTGAGGATTTGGTTTGTTTTCTCCTTTTGAAATGTTTCATCCAGTCTCCTTTGTATCATCACCTATAATGAAAAAGATCATCCCGACAGCCAACACCACCCTACTCTGACTAGCAGGCAATATTTTGCTTAGCAACAGAAACTAAGCAAGTACTATTATGTCTCCTCCACTTTGTTTTGCTTTGTGGGCTGAACTGAGAATCTGAATGTTGAGAGACAGGAGATGAAGAAAATGTTGTACACCTCATGCCTGTTGTCACTAGTCACTGACTGCAGTAGCTATATCAGAAACATAGTCCATTGTGCTACTAGAAATAGCATTCAACTGCCATGCTACCACTCTGCAGCTCCTCTCCAATACTTGCCCTGGATCACTGATTTCTCAGGATCCTCCATGAGTACAACTGTTTTCCAAAGAAATTCTCAGCACTACAAATGATATTAAAAAAATATATAAATACAGACTATATAGATATATTCTATAGGGAAAACAAGAAAATAAATACAATTAAATAAATGAACAAACTACTTTCTTCAAAAGCATGATGAGCAGAAAGCAGAAATTCTAAGCCATCAGAACTCAGACTAAGGCAGTCAGCTGACAAGGTAAGGAATTATATTAGACACTGTTCAATGATGACATTCAGAACGAATCAGCAAAGACATTACATGTAGGAGCTCCTTGAACTATCACCTTCTGTCTTCTGTAGCCAGCGTTGATGTGTCACAGTATTTGAAGGACATATGTCCAATGAAGGGCTACAAGGATGGAAAAGGATCTAGAGGGGAAGAAATATGAGTAGTGACTGAGGTGCCTTGGTTTTTTCAGCCTATAGAAGAAAAGCCTGAGGGGAGTCCACATGGCTTCCCAGGGCAGGCTGAAGAAACTCAGGATATTCTGTGATTCTAAGATTATATTTCCTTTGGCTGCCTACAGAGTGTTATGCTTTGTTTCCTCATCACTACTGTCAGGCACCAGGGTGACTGCACTTGCAGCTAGCCAGGCAGTTGGGTGTTAGTGAAGATCACTTGACCCCTCAGAACACTCTTGCCACCATCTTGGTGAGGAGACCCCAAACATGGGATGAAGAAGGGGCTGGACACTACACAGGTCTTTGCACCAGTCCAGCCATTCTACCCGGAAAGCAAAAGGCTCAAGTGAACCACTCCCAGAAAAGCTGTCCTCAAGCACCTCCCCACTCTGACTGGCACACCAGTCACAGAGCAACTCATGGGGAGAAGGTTTGATGATGAACTAATAGAGGTGGATGAAGATGATGAAGAGCCTTTAGAGTGAATCCACCTCCCTGTTAAACTGCTGATGTCACTATCTAGTGTTCCGAGCCCTGCAACTTCCATACCTTGCTGCAGAGCACCAAGAGGCAGGAGACACACTTAAGAGCTCACCATGTAATAATGGATCCTCCTCCCCACAAGAAGATCAGGCTGATGGGGAGGAGACAGCCAATGGAAGTGGCTGATCCTGTGGAGCCCATAGAGGTGGATGAACCTCAAAATGAAGAAGAACCAATGGAAGTGGATCCACCTCCAGAAGAACAAGAACCAATGGGGAACAATGTTACACTGCTGATGTCACTGCCTAGTGTTCCAAGCCCTGCAACTGCAATACCAGTGGTAAAGCAGCAAGAGGCAGGAGACATACAAGCAGCTCACCATGTAATAATGGATCCTCCTCCCCAGAAGATGATCAGGCTGATGGGGAGGAGACAGAAATTTCAGCCAATGAAAGCTGATGATCTGGTTGAAGTCCATGGAGGTGGATGAACCACAAAATGAAGAACAACCAATGGATGTGGATCCACCTCAAGAAGAAGAAGAACCAATGGACGTGGATTCACCTCCAGAAGAACAACCAATGGACGTGGATTCACCTCCAGAAGAAGAACCAATGGACGTGGATTCACCTCCAGAAGAACAACCAATGGACGTGGATTCACCTCCAGAAGAACAACCAATGGACGTGGATCCACCTCCAGAAGAAAAAGAACCAATGGACATGGATCCACCTCCAGAAGAACAACCAATGGACGTGGATCCACCTCCAGAAGAAGAAGAACCAATGGACGTGGATCCACCTCCAGAAGAACAACCAATGGACGTGGATCCACCTCCACGCGGGCCAAAGACACAGCGCACCATCAGACTCTGCACCATCAGAAATTGGTGAGCAATAGATTGAAAAGAGGTGCCAAACTGGGTTAACCAACTCTCAGGCCATAGGCCCCAACTCCAAACACTGCCATGTTTAGGGTGCCATGGAACACTGGTACACAGCTGATGTCATTATCTAGTGTTCCGAGTCCAGTGGATAGAGCAGATACAAGCAAGAGCTGCACTTCAGAGCTCCCCACACAATAATGGTGCCTCCTCCCATCAAGAAGATCCACCTGATGGGGAGGAGGCAGAGGGCCATAGAACTAGATCCAGTTGAGCCCATGGAGGTGGATCCACCTCAAATAGAAGAAGAACCCATGGAGGTGGATCCACCTCCAAATGAAGAGGAGCCCATGGAGGTGGATCCACCTCCAAATGAAGAGGAGCCAATGGAGGTGGATCCACCTCCACGTGAAGCGAAGACACAGCTCCTGAGAAGCCAAATTAACATCAGAAATTGGTGAGTGATAGATTGAAAAGAGGTGACAAACTGGGTTAACCAACAAATGATTACATTTTGTATTCTGGAGAAAGCTTAGGTGATTTGTTCCTTCACAGAGAGGGAAGTGAAATCCCAACAAGATGACTTGCTAGACTCAGCCAGGAAATCAGTGGCAGAGGGGAGAATTCAGCTTGGGTTTTTCACTCATCCTCACTCCAATCAATTAAAACAGTTACCCAAATCCTCACCTAGATTCTTCTAAATAATCCCAAATGCCTACTTTCATTAGCACAGACATTGCAATTTACAATTTTTCTGCAGTACAGATGGGTTCTGCTGTGGATAACAATAATCTCTTTACCAAACAAAACCTACTGCCATTTCCTTCTGTATTAGGGAAGCCAACTCCTGTATGTACCACGACACCTGTCTTGAAAAGGAGGTAATGGACTGTTTGTGTCACATCTGCAGCATGCATTAGGTTGTGATAAGGATTTTTGTGTTTGCTGTATCCAACCTCCAGAGCTTCCACAAAGGACACCAGGGCAGAAATGGGGATCTAAGAAAAGAAGCACACAGTTACAAATGAAAGAATCACATGCAATAGCTAGCATTTGGAGATCATTTTCAGAAGAGGCTCCAGAGAGCAGTTTCTATGGGTCTGTCTCATCCCCTCACAATAATGTAGCATGTATCTCTGCTTTACTACTCACATTCCGGAGTTTGTAATGAAATGCATCACATGGCAAGTCTGCAATACTCTATGGTGAGGAGTGTTATGGCAGCTGCATGTGTATGCAACAAGCAGCAGGGATTCTCCATTGCTTTGCACCAACTAAAATACCCTAAACCTTCATATTTCTACAGTCAGAGTTGCACAGCCATTTCCCTCTTGAGTATGTATCCTGGGGCAATGCAATTCTCATCAGTAATCATCTTCAAACTTTTCTCACCAGGCGACAGAAGATCCTGAAGGAGGCCAGGAGTCAGAGAAAGTAGGAGTCCTGCCAGAGTAAGTGTCAGCAGAGAAAGGGCAAATGAAATCTTTGGGTGGGGAGAATGGGAAATATCTCAGAGCAGTGCTCTGTGACCCAAATGTAACACTGTTCCCAGTTACAAAGGAGCTGTTCAAAGTAAAAGATATGGAGTACACCTTTTACTCCACCTGAAGTAGTATTTGCATTTTGAAACCCATAGCAAGCCAATTTTTCCTTTTTGGCTTGCATGCTTGAGACTCCTCAGAATACTGGGAGAATGACGCTATCATTCCCATTGCATTTCACTCTGGAACTCCACCTGCTTCATGCTGCCCTATTACAATCAAATGTTCTACTCAAATGACATTTGGTCCTGGTTGCTGCAGAAAGATTCTCTTCCCCCTTTAGGGGAAATGACAGCGACCACAAAATCTTCACAGACACCTTCAAATGCAGCTGAAATCACTGCAGTCTGAATGGAACAGAGCAGAATAAGAATGAAATAGAAGAAAATGCAAGATGGAAAAAGAGACCCATCTTGTAACTACTGACCTTGAAACGACTGATCAGATCATAGCGTGTGAGAAGTTCATAGAAAATGAATTTCAGTGCATGATCTCCACTGGCATCGTTTAGTGCAAACACATCAAATGACCACTTGTCTACATTCTGCAAGAATGAATAGAAAAGAATGTTAATCTGATCACCCATTTTACCATTATAGTTCAATTTCTATTACTTTATGTCCACAAATTGAGGATGAGAGAGTATAGATTTTATTTACAAAATTCTCCATTTCACTTAACCAATACAGAATCTAATTTACACATCAGTATGGCACGACTGACATTTAAGAAGCCACTGTTCAGAAAGCTTTTGTTGCTTGCTTATTGAAGTCACAGCAGTTCAGCAACTGGACCAGCATAATCCTGGTTTATCTTTGAAACTGAAACGCTGAGATGGGCACTAGCATGCTGGCCTGTGGTCATATTTTCATTACATGATGCACAGTGAACCAGCATAATAAATATCTTGAGCTACCCTGCTTGACCCAAAGATATCTTAGTTCCTTCTGATTTTTGCTGCTTTAATTGCCCAAAGACAGAATGATTCTCTTTTTTAATTGCATTTTTAATTATCTGTAATTTTTTTTTTTTTTTTTTTCTTAAAGATGAGTGAGTTGGCAGGGGCTTTTAGAAAACTACAGAACTGGAGAAAATCATAGTAATGCTGCATTAGATGCTAACAATGGTATGAGCAATGACCTTTATAACATAAATATCTAATTGCAGTTGAGAGAGTTACGGTTAGCTGTAAATGGTATACTAACACTGCAGGGTGCTCAGTCAAGAGACGGAAGAAGACAAGTTCAATTCCCAGCTCAAAAATCTAAAGTATAGTGTATTAACTCTCTTGCAGAAGGCTGAATTCCATTTCAGCTCCTATGGGTGGCAGCGTGAGCTGACAGTGCTCACTATCTATAAACAGAATGCACCTTGATCTCCAAAGAAGATGTTCCCAAAACACTGTGAACCTTTCACTCCTACACCTAGAAACAAAGAGAAAAGGTGTTATAGCTAGAATAATGATATACAGATCAATTTCACAGCTTCATCTGGCACAGGATCAACTCTGTGTCTCTCCTGGCTGTCAAGAATTCTGATCTGCTCCTTTCAGATACAAATCCAAAGGACCTGTCTCTAAATGATATATTGAAAATTGACATCAGTAAATTTTCTCCCCTGTTTTTATTTTGTCTCAGTTAAGGAAGCAATAGAATTTAACTCTTGCATATATATTACATTTATATAATAATACATACAATATATAATAATAATTTACTTTTACAATTTAAATTTATTATATAATTTCCATTTAAATTCATATTTATTATACAATGTATACTTATTAATAAAATTGTTTACTTTTGGTTCCTATGAAGTTGAAAGTAATGTCTCAACTATATTTGAAATGTACTGTATGAAATGTACAGACTGTACTGTAAAACAATCTTATCTTGTAGGAATAAAAGATTTGTTCTTCTTTATCTACTTTTTCTTGTGGTAATGTGCAGCACTATCTGCTGCAATCTCTTTCAGCAGATAAAACTTACCAAACTGCAGAATTGTGAAGTAGTGCACCCAAATTTTCTTTTGCAGTTAGACACATGGATGCAAAGTTTCACAATAGAGTCATTTAGATTTCTCTGAGCCACCTCACTGCCTTCTTTTTCTGGGCCCCAAAAATACAAGGCACCTCACAGCTGGTAAACAGTTGCAGAGCAGCGAAAGACAGTGGCAAAATCTACCAGAGAAGTGGGCTTACCTAGGAAGAACAATGGATCCTCCCCCCCTAAATAAGCCAGGGTTGATGGGGAGGAGATTTGATGATGAGCTCCATCCATTCCTGTCAGGAGCAAGTCACCTATGACAACCACCCTTCTGTCCTTTCATGTGGAGGCAGTCTCGAGGCATGGGGTCAACCGCTTCACCAGAGGCAACCTCACTGGTGGACCTCTTCTAATGCAGTGTGTACAGGGTAACACAAACTTAAATACTCTTTGTCAGGAGTGTTCTCTGGTTCAGATTACACACTCTCTTTGCCACCATACTGCAAGGCACAGAAACAGCCTGTTTTCTAATAGTTCAATGCTTGGGAAGAAGCTGATTCAGAAGAATGACAGTTCCAGCTTAAGGAACAGTATAACAAATCTAATGCCTCAGAAAAGAAAGGAGACAAACATTTCCCAGAGACAAATGGCACCTCTCACTTGGCTCCAGCTCCCACCTTCACCCCATGCTGTCTAAGAACTGTTCATTTAAGGAAAAGTACAAATTACAAGGGCCAGAGGTCATCCACTGCTGCTTTGTTCTAAGTCAGTCTGGAATATAGTTTCCATGCCATCTGCCATTTACTGGATTTTCGCATCTGTTTTTCCCTAAAACTAACACTGCCTCAAAACCTAAGGACTGATGAAAACATGGAAGGGAGTTTTTAGGAGTGACGTCTGAAAAATTTTATTTATCTTGTCCTTTTCATCCTTATTTTCTTCTGAAAGGAGAATCAATCATAGGCTAACTACAACAGAAAATGCTAACATGCCTATCTAAATATAGAATTTACATCATCTACACTCATTAACTTGACATCTTAGAGTGACTCTTCCTCAGCACTGCACAAGGAACCCTGGCATGCCACTGACCCTTGACAGAGAAACTTCTTTTGCCACTCTAAATATGATTAGCATCTTCCAGCATTTTGAAACCCCTCTACAATCACACCAACCTTTACAGGGGGCAGCAAGGATGATGTTCACATCAGCCATCTGTCATAGTAGATACAAATCCCGGACTCCTTTGGGCCTTGGAGACTGTAACAGCCTCAAAGGTTTCACTCAGCAATATAACAAACACAGATGGCTTCCCTTTTGGACCTGCTGTCTTGGACAAGGAAATGA
The DNA here is from genome assembly GCF_039878825.1 of Excalfactoria chinensis. Taxonomy (NCBI): domain Eukaryota; kingdom Metazoa; phylum Chordata; class Aves; order Galliformes; family Phasianidae; genus Excalfactoria; species Excalfactoria chinensis. Next base: position 95,567,823 of record NC_092826.1, read on the forward strand.
TATTCTTAAAGTGAACCTTCTGTTAAAAACACTTGAGATATCTAAATGTCTGAGTCAATGATAAACACAATATACCCCTTAAATCAATATATTTGTGTGAATATTCTTCTTCAACAGGCATATCCAGCCTGCGGCCTGCATGCCACTTGCGGCCCAGCTCAGCTCACACATGCGGCCTAAGCCCTGCTGCTCTGCCTCATCATGGTAGTGGCTATGCCCCAAAGTACCGATACTACAGATACAGCTCAGTTTGCCATTTTCATTGGAGGTATTGATTACAAATATAATGTCACTGAAGAAATGGCCTTTTTGGTGCCTCTGAAAGATACAATTATATCTACTATCTATATGAAGCAGTAACAAAACACATTAAAGCAATTTCCTTTAACCCTTATCAACGTGTCTCGTATAGCTACTGTTGGAGTCCCAGCAATGGCTGGTAAAAGAGTGGGACTTATAAAATTAACAGAAGATTGGGTAACATTTGATGAAATATCACTGCATCGGATATCAAGAAAATTTATGTGTAAAAGCTTTAAAAATTGACAATTTCACACAAATCTTCATCAAAGCTGTGAATTTAATGAAGTCCAAGGCACCAAATCATCTCCAATTTTACGAGTTCATTAGAAGTATGAATGCTGATTATGGGGTCTTCATTTACATTTTTTGAAGGAAGGTGGCTAAGCCAGAGTAAAATGCTATAAAGAGTTTATGATTTGCAAAGTGAAATCAAGTTCTTTATGGAATCAGAAGGAAAATTTGTGCAAGAACGCTAAGATTAAAAACGGCTCACAGATTCAGCATTTTTGGTGGATTTGACTGCTCATTTAAATGAGTTAAACATGCATCTTCAGGGTGAATTTCACCTTTTCTGTGCTATGTTTCAGACAATACCAGCATTTGAAATGAAACTTAAATTATGGAAAGCTAAAGTTATGGCAGACAATTTCATGTGTTTTGATACAGTGGCTAAACAGAGCCATGTGAACAATCAAAAATATGCAGCCATGCTTTCCATTTTGATGAATAAATTTGATTACAGATTTCAAGACTACCAAAAAAATCATCATTTTAACGTATATTTGCAACTCTATTTTTAGGCAACGTAAGTACATTACTTGCAAATTTTCACATTGAACATATAGAGGTACAATCAGACATTGAACTAAAAAAAATTGGTCACACCTCTTTACCAGACTTACACAATCCTTCTTTTATCAAAGAAAAATATCCATCACTTTACAGTAACACCTTATTCATGTTGTTACTTTTTGGTGGTATGTACATTTGTGAACAATTACTGTCAAGGATGAAGCACATGAAGAGTAATATTTCATCAAAAGTCTCTGATGAACACCTTGAGAACTCACCAAGAATGGCAACCAGTCAAACATCCCACTTGTTTTATGTTTTTATTAATTTTTTTTGTTGTGTTTTTTTTGTTTGTTTTATGTTTTAATAATAAATAAATAAGCTTTTTTACTTAAATACATTACATCTATTACACACTTTACATGTTGCCCAAGGCAATTCCTGTTTACTCGGTGAGGCCCAGGTAAGCCAACAGTTTGACCATGTTCTAGATAAAAGGAAAATGCACTTTTAATCACTTGTCTGGAAAGCTAGTCATATTGAGGCCAGGTGTCAATCTATTGCACTTTTAACCTTCCCAGCTGAAAGGGAAACCACCAAAGACAAATGTTGTCTGTACATCAAGCAATTTGATGAAAAAAATTAGCACTTTGCATTGATCTATTGATCCAACTACTCTGGCTGCAAAGTAGCTTATTTAATCAACCAATGACAACACTTACAAAGTGACCAGTTAATTAAATGAGTTCTTACAGTTCCTTAATTCTTCAAGTATAAACTTACTTGGGGCACATATATACATGCAGGTGAATTAGCACAGGCTTTCTTTATAGTACAATATGCTTTCACACAGAAACAAGCAGTGCGGGTTAAAGGTGGGCCTGAGCACATCAGGCTAGTGTGAAGTGGACATAGTATTAGCTTGGCTGTAGCACGCGTTAAAGCAGCCACATCCAACCCACAGCCCAGCCCAGCCAGCCCTATGGCCACCATCATCAAGAAACTCAGTAACAACCAAACCACTGGAGCAAAACAATTCCTCTTTTCTCAGTGCAGCCCAAGCAAGCCAAAGGTTAAACAGCTCGGACCTAATGAATCTGTTCTTCATTTCCACCTTCCTTTATCAGCACCTCCTATTTTGTCTGAAAACAGTGCCAGCCAAACTTGAACAGACTTGAACATAAGCAGATGAGTATTAACCTCCCATGGCCACAGTGAAACCTCTCTGTAACTGATTACACACTAGTTTATAACGCCTTTCATGGCCTTCTGCAGTAGGTTCTGAATATTCTGAGGTGAGAAGTATGGCCTATTTTGAACAGTAGACCACCTCATACCAATGCTTGTGCTCACTCTTGCCTCTTCTGAAAGAGTTTTGCATGAAGCCTTGCATCAGTTTTTGCAATAGGCAAAATTTCCTGACCATAACATTCATTAAAAAAAAAAAAAAGAAAGTGTATTTTAAAGAGGACTAGTACAGAAGTCTTTCACGGGATAACAATTTTAATGATGGTACAGAGACAGGAGCAGAAAATGAAAAAACACAGACCTCAGCATTTTAAAGGCCTTAAGCAGTAGCAGGTTTGTTGGCTTCAGTTTTCCTTTGGCAAAGCTGAGGGATCTGCTTGGAGAAACTCCCACCTCCACAAGTGGGATTTTTGTTTTATATAATATTTCTAAACAAATAAACAAAGAAAAAACAACACCATGCATTATGAATCAAGGTATAGTAACAGTCTTGCTCACCCAGTATTATCTCAGAAAACAGACCTCAAAACCTCTCCCACCAGTCCTGTTTCATATATCCCATATGGTCTGGCCCAAGCAGAAAGCTCACGGATGCCAGAATGAGCATCACACACATAAGGAACAGAGCACTGTCTGGCTTCCTGTTCTATAAATTCAGTGTTTTAACTGGATCATACTGGACTGGCACAACTGTTTTGGTTTCAACTGGGACATATTCAAAGTGAGTTTGCTGTGAGCAAAATTACAGATGGGAAAAACCTTGATTAGCTACCACAGGACTGAAAAGTCAGCTGTTCTTGCATTGCAAACCAACTGAAAACCTACTATGTAGCAACAAACATAACATCAAGAGGTACCATTAATCTTGCCAAGGAACATTCACTTTCTCATGCTATGCTAAGAAGCGTCAGTAAACCAACTTCCCTGTATAGAAAAGTGCCCTTTGGACACTGAGAACTTTGACCCCTAAACTGCAAAACAAGCCAAAAACAAATAGAAAAGTAACTTGCACAGGTAGCTAGTAGCTATATATACATGTGTGTGTGTGTGTTTATCTGGCTTCTATTAGATTGTCCCCTCCTTTACTGTCTGTCAAAGCTGCACTGCCTGTCTTCTAAAGCAGTAGCCTGGAAAATTGTAGACATGCTTATACTTAATTACAAGATGAGTTCCCCAAGTGCTGATGGGAACACTGACATAGAAAGGAAGGAGGTTAAAGTGCAGACTTGTTACAAGCTCAGACTATTTTCCAGGCTGTGCTTGTGAAATAACTGAGCAGGAAGAACTGGATGGGGTCCCAGCCTTCTTATAAGAAGGACAAAAACTGTAAACATTTAAAAGATCAGATCTGGGCATAAATCCTCCATCACACCATTAATGCGCAAGACCCTCTGGAAAGACCTTTGCTATTGCAGTATGCTTTGCAGCATCGTGTGGAACCTGACAAATGTGTGAGGCAAAAAAGGGTTGGATGTGTGATCCTTCTGAGAGTGATAGGACTCTTCCCTTGTGCTTAAAGCTTTCCTCTAACATTCCCAAAGCAACTGTGGGATCTGGGGGCAGGGACCTCATCCTCAGGGAATTTCTGCAGAGCTGTCAATGACTGACTGAATATTTCAGACAGGAAAAACAAAATGCAAAAGGCATTTTTGAGAGTTGACATTTGAGAGTTTCAAATCACATCTGAGATCTGAGATGTTTTCCTTCATGTTTCATAAGCCCATTTTTTCAACAGTCTCTTAATTTTGTGGAATTCACAGAAAAACACAAAAATAACTTATATGCCTAAGGAAAAGGCATTTCAATGTGAAAACAAAGAGTTTTTCATTTAAAACTGATTACAACAGGTAGTCTTGACTAAGGTGAAGACAAAATTAAATGGAAAAAGCAGAGCTACTTAGGAGCAGTTTTTAGGTTGTGTGGTTTGGAAATTGCTTGGTTTTTGTTTGTGGTTTTTCTTTTTTCACAGACATTTCAATCTTGCAAAAAAATTTCTGGCTGTACTGAGCACTTTCTCCATTTATCAGAAATGATTTCAGCCTTTATGAGTCTGCTTTTAAAAACGAATCTCTGAGCCACCTTAACACAGAAATCAAACTCTGCAAGTAACAAATGTGCTCGTCTTTCCCAGACATCAGCAGAAAAAGCATGCAGTGCTTTCACGTGGTGCCTGGAGAGTGCTCAGTTTGGTCTGTGCCTTATGTCTGAAGCATACAGCATCCGAGGGTGCTGCACAGTTTCAGAAAGGGGAATTAGCACTTTGCCCCTTAGGGCCATCTGTACAATATATTATTTATGAAAGAAACCCCAACTAATTCAAAGCATGCCGTGCATGTTGTGGCAGCTGAACTGCAGTTACTGACTAGGGGGAAAAAAATGAAGATAATGGGAAGAAAAAAGGTCTGTGAGCAGTCATGGTGTTAGACGATATTTTAATGAAAGGGGACAGAAAAAGGCATTTTTGTTGCAAATGCATACCAGGAGAGAGAAGCAGTTCACAGTCCCACCACTGAGTGTTTCTCCCAGAGCTTTCCGAACGTCAAGGATGTTTGTGTATTTTTCCTTCAGTTGGAATAACAGCTTCATCCAATGCAGTGGGCTAAAATAGGAGAGAGTGGTCTCCACTGGCAAACGACAGGCAGCCGCAGAAGACTCCCTGCCTGGCCCCATAAATACTCTGCTTGTGTAGCTAGTTGTGGCCAGATGCACACACAAACACGGCAGTCACCGCTGAACCTCAGTGTGCCCATCACTTTCTGTGCTCCTGGTTCTGTTCCCAGACACGTGCCCTGCCTGCTTGCTCCACTTTTATCCTCGGCTCTCCCCTGGGTCCCAAAAGGCAGCAGCCTAGCTCCCTCCCCTCACCATTCCCCTTACGCCTCTCAACACAGTGGCTGCAGCTCGCCTTTTGGCTCCGTCACTGCACTGTGAATCCTTCACATCCCTCCCACTGCCTTCAGCGACTGGCCAGAGATGCGTTCTCCTTGAGGTGCTGCCGGCATCCCCCACCAAAACCCACTGGGTGCAGAGAAGCGGGGATGCTGAGTCCCAGCCTCCCAGAGGACTCCTGATTCCGACATTGCCATAGCAACCACTTCTACTGCTCCCTTGATAAGGGAGTAGCAGTGCTCGTGTAACCCAGCTCGGGACATTGGAATTCCAGACAGCCCCAGCACTGAATTGCAATCTATACCTGCCACCGCTCCGTGAGTACTGCAGCCTCCTGCCTCTGTTGCCTCTTGCTTTGCTCTTTTCTTTTTTTTTCTTTTCCCTACTCCAGCAAGGCAAATCTCATGCCACCCATTCCTATCCCATGGGAAGCTGGCTGGGGATGCTCCCATACAGGGTGATGCCATGTTGGGGCTGAAACGTAGGGGATGGATTCTTTGGGAGGGAAGACATGAGAGGAAACAGCTTCAACTAACTTTTATTCTGGGGTGGACGCTTTGCAAGGAGCTGATACTGTGAGTTCCTATACCACTGTAAAGGGATGGCACATGTGAGGGTTGGTTTGCACCATAAGGAAATAATTAAGGAAGGTTTTGCATTATTTATTTTCTCAAAAGAGAAAAACTTTGCAGGAAGAACCTGCGCAAAAGTATCTTCTATGTTTTTCAAAGTTTAACCATTGGGTATGTTTCTTTACAAGTTTATGGGAGGTAGTGGGAGTCAGTCTACAGTCCAGGCTGGTTTTGAACTAGCCCCTAGAAGTGCACAAAAACCTGCTACAAGACAAGTTTGCAGGACCTCTGCATTCATGCACTTATTAGTAACAAAGGTTTCACTGAAGGGATAAATCAGCATCAGGCTTTCAAATAACTAAATGTTTCCTAAGAAGTTTTAAGTATGCTTTAGAAAACAAAAAAATCAGACTAATCTAACAAGAATATCTGGAGAGAGCAGCCTAGTGCTCAAATAATTGAAGGAGAAGTAGCATGAAGCTGTTCTCTGTTCTCAGGAAGACATCACCTCAATAGGGTAATATTAAAAATATAGCAAAGCTTGTAATGGAAAAGTTTAGAGTTCAAGGCAAGAACACCCAGACTTTCTATTTTTAGGGCATCTATTTTCTTTTCCAACAGCAGTAGATGGGTTGCCTTATCTTGTTTACAAGATGTGCCTGGGAAGTAGTGGTAGAGGACCACAGAATGGGTGCAGATAGAGAAACCAAGGCTTTCTGCCGAGCATGAACTGGAGGATCCCAACACATACAGGCACAGCGCTGTTCTCTCTGCCTCTTGAGTTGTTTCAGATGAGCTCTGTGACTAGAAGGTGGGTGCAAGATGCCTAGACCCAAATGAGGGTATCTTAGTCTCTCTTTACTTACTTGTCAATAACAAGGTGCCTACTGACACTGTAGGAGCCTGCAGAGGACATGCAACAGAAGCACAGACAAGTCTTTTTTTCCCTCCCACACAGGTTTACTGAAAGAAAAGAAGAGCTGGTGAGGGTCCTGGGAGCTTGACCATCCCCCCCTTGCTTGTTTTTACACTGAAACCAGACTGAGAGGGGCAAAGGAATGAAAACAGAAAGATTCAGAACCTGTCTGGAAAGCATTAGGGTGTGCATGGTGGGAGGACATACTGTGGTCTCAGAGGGAAACTCCAATGCCTGAGTGGCTGTCTATCAATGTAGCAAAGAACAGATCTCAGAGCATTAATTGCTGCAGTCCAGCTTCTGGCTCTTATCTTGCACTGTGAAATAGTCCCACTTGCTCTCATTTCCATCTGTTGGGTGCTAGCAAGGCCAGGCCTATGCATGCAGGGATGCAGATCACCCCAGGGCCCCCACTGTCTACACTTCTGCTGCTGAGCTCTCCTCCTTCCAGTAACACTATGGCCCCTGAAGCCAGCTCAAGCAAGAGTACAGCAAGCAGCCAGTTCACCCTAGGCAACCCAGGAACTCTGTTTTGGCTTTTCACTTCTCTCACAATGAATGCCACTAGAAAAAAAAACAGAGAGTGAGACACTACTTCCCTCATCCTTCCAACAGGAGTACACAGCCTTGCGTTTTGACTGTTTGGCTGCCCCAAGACCTGTATTGTCCTGGTCATGGCAGAAACATGCTCTGGGTCCAGAAAGAGACAGGTACCTAGTGTCATATGGGCTTCAGTGACAACATTATCAGCCACATATCAGAATAAATACCAGTTAAAATCAGATTGCCAATTGCCAACTAACAAAAGAATGCTCTTAAGAATACCAGCATCCAAGTCAAGATGCCAAGGGCGTCTTTAATGATTAGGCATGGCCTGCAAACTAGTGCATGCTTTTTCTTGGAGGTTTTTGCCAGTTGTGCAAACAAAACATTCTTCTGACCAAATAATAAATATTAAAAATCTGTATACTTACGGACAGCAGTAGATAGGCTACTGAAGTCCTCAGAAGCAGAGTTTGTGGAGACTTTACAAAGGGCCAGTTCACAAATTCTAAGGAAAATAAAAAAAGGAAATTACTTGTATATATAGCAAACGATGTCCTTAATGGTGAAGAGCCCTGATATATACGACCAGTTAGCCCCGGTAAGCTTAGATAAGAATTTCAGGTCAGAAAATTCTCCATTTTATGGGTGATTACAGTCATCTACTGATGACTTCTTTGAGAAATGTATCCTATTTTGAGTTTAGATCCAAATCAACATGTTGATAATTTCCATGTAGAAGCTTAGCACCTACAAACGTTCAGATCCTAGGAGTAGGCAAGAAATGTAGAGTAACTTTAGTCTAAGCAAAGCCACTTCTGTACCTAGGTCAGGATCAAGTGAGAAAAGTCCAGCTCTTCACATTTCTTCTCAAAGCTTTTGTTTCCTGTCCTATAAGGGAGACTTTTCTCATGAGATTTCATTTCATTTCAAGATCACTTGAATGTCACATGATCGAAGGACCTCAAAAGATTTAAATCGTTCTGGTAGAACTCCGTTAGTGTATTTTTGCTGAGTTCCATTAAGCTCCAGCCTGATCACTTGAGATAAGTGATTATACATCAAACCAACTATACATCAAAACAGTAAAAAAGTCTATCACTAGTAAAAATATTTATACCTAATGGAATCCTAGAATTAAATGCACTGGTGGACTTTTTGATGAAGACCCATAATTTAGGGAAAGAAAGGAATCCTATAATTTCCATGTATGTGTGTGTACGTGTGCTTTAAGACTATGTTAGTGAGTAGTAGAAGCTGTACATCTCCTTTCTCTGTGTAGCCATATCAGGTCATTCTACAAAGACTTCTGAAAAAAGTAAATTAATTAATAAATGCTTTCTTTATTAATTAATATATGTTTGCTGCAAGCTACTTAATAACAAAACAACAAAGGTGCAATTTAGGAAGAGAAAATTCCAGACATTTCCATCTGAATCCTCATCTCTTACAAGAGTGCATGTTGGAGTCCTGTAAAATGACAGTGACCAGCATGACAGCCCTATTTATTGCCAAACGCTTTTACAAGGAAAAAAAAATGTTACATAGTGAAAAAAGAGATCTGTTTCTCAGCCTTTTCAGAAGCATTTAAGGCATGTCTGCTCTGTTGTTTCCCAAAAGTAAGAAAGAGACTACAGGTGACTCCTTTGAGAGCACGCTTCTCTGCAGGAGGTTGGTACAGCCTGGCTGTGTCATCCAAAATGTAGTTTCAGGCTAAGTGACTATTGAATTCTAACTCATATGGAAAAATCTATATCCTTTTTAGACACCGTCTCCTGCTGAGTGTGATTTAGAGCTCCACTGCAAGCATTAAACCTGCACTAAGGATGAATGTGGCTCATTATGTTGAGAGATACAATAGAGTGTAAGAAAAAAATCACAGTCCACCATGTAAACGGCAAGCATTACCTTCAAAGGTGACTGACTGTAGCAGAGTGCAAACCGTTAGCATGAAGGCTGGTAGGAAAGAAGTTGCACTTAACGCACTAAGATCTAAGGATGTGCTTCCATTTGTAAAAGCACACTAATGACTTCATGCAATCACTGTATTTAGCCTTCCTTCCACGTGAAACATTACTGGGGGAATCTGTTTCTTCAGTGTCTTGAATTGATTTTAGTGGTTTGGAAAAGCACCATTACAATCCTCACATACATCACCTCCTTTTTTTGAATGAAACACTTGTATGTAATGCACAGCAGCAGCAGGAAATAGCATCACCAATTCACACACTGTATGCAACATATATAGATAGACCCAAGACAACAGAAGTTGGCCTGTAAAGCCATGTTTTAAAGCACTGCAGTTGCTTTGGGCTTGTCATCTGTGACTGTGAAAATGTAAAGACAGATCTAAAAGATTTATTTTAAAACATTATTTTTCAAATTATTAAGAAAAAATTAACAAGGAAGTCTTACATCTAACAATCCTAGATGAAGTCTCTTTACAAACTTGATTTTCCTGAGATGAAACAACTTACAGAAATCAAATCAAAGATAATTAGATTTTATAAGGCATTGCTAGCCAGGGTAAGTTATTACTAATCTTACAAGTATATTTTACTATGTATCTCCACATTTTTTCAGTCAAGACCTGTTTTAAAAAGTCCATAATCTGAAGCGTTACCTTTAACTTCACTGAAAACTTTCCAAATAGGACTGTCTTCCGGAAAGAATATTACCAACACAGTCATAATATTTAGCTAACAGCCAGCATAACTTAATCAAATCCTATAAAATCAAATGGCACTGAAGAAATAAACAGCTTCTCCCTCAAATCACAAAATGCAGTGTGACCTTTCATATGGCCAGATAATGTTTATGTTTTAAATGAAATGCTGACTGTTGTGTCTTAAGCCTTAGCTACAGGTTATTTATATAGTCAATAAATAGAGCAACCAGACCATGCTAAGAAACATTCAAAGATTTCTTTATGAAGGGTCTTCCTAAGTGAAGGGTGTTATTTTGTTTATTTTTGTTAAAGGCCAACAAAGTTTCTAGTGGTATAACCCCTCAGTACAGGCCTGGTGCTGGACTGGGCCAGATTTTCAGTGGTTGGGGCCCTGGTCTAGGCCTGATTCAGTAAGGTGTTTATGAACGCATCAAATTTTACAAATTTCTGTGAGTTTTAAATACTGAAGGGCATGACAGTTTATTCCCTAAGTACATTATGAGTCAATGTTCCTGACATTTATTACTGTAATATTACTTTGAAGTCACAGGAGTTTAGGACATGTTTTTCCATTCCCTGAAGAACTAGCTCATTGCACGATATGATTGCGACCTTTCATATTTTGTTTGGCAAATATTTATGTTACTAGATTTTGCTTGAGGTTTAATTGTTCTTAATATAGATGCAAGTTTAGTCATAGAAATGAGGTTAACTGCCCTAACGTTCACTTTCTCACTGACAAACAACTGCAATTTTCAGAGGAACATTATAGGTAATTTCTTGGCATCCAGCAAGATTAAAATATACTCACACAGTACGGTCTCCTGTTCTCATCCTGTCTTCCTTCTTCCTGTTTTAATCTGATTGCATTTTCTTTCTCCTTTCTGTTATTTTGTTCTTCACCTCCCTGTCCTTTCCTCCATTTTTTTTCTCCAATTTCTTCTACTGTGGACGCAGTCTGCTGATTCTCTTCCTCACTGCTTTCCTGCTCCCTACATGGAAGTCAGTCTGTTCCTATTCACCCAAAACAGAGAAGAGAGGTTGTGAGCAGGAAACTACCACATCTGGTAGTTTCAAAGCATCAAAGTTTCAAATCACAGGGGAATGCTGGGGATTCTCAGGTAGGAAGCTGGACTCCGGGGCCTTCCACGCTTGTGCGTAAGAGGGGATAAAAAACCCTGGAGAGCAAAATAGCAATCCAGAGAGATCTATAGACCACAGGCACTTAAGCAGCCTTATGACAAGGGACCCCAGTGCTCCTACCAAGGCCATGAGGACGCATTCCCCATGCTGGTTCCAGAGCCTGTGGACGCTGGCAGACTTCCAGAGTCAGCTCTCACAGTTGGGTTTTTGGGGGTATCTTTTAGAAGAACTGGAATTGTAAGAATTAACTCTTCAGCATTCATAGTTAAAGATAGATTGCATAGTAAACAACAGTTATGACAATTACTGTACAGTTGAGAGTGTAATATAGAAGAAAATCTGAAAATACTCTATTTATTTCCCACCATTTACTTTCTGTATGTGACAGCACTTTCTGGATGATTAAATTCAGTATTTTACTGTATAGTCAACATATTTTCTGTGCTTCTGTGGGTTACATACAGCAATATAGGTGGAAAAAATGGAATATCACATACATAACAAAGACTGTTGATATATGCATCTCTTAGCATGCTTGGGCAAAATCAGGTCAGCAGACTGTGTGACAGAAAGCAGCTGGAAGACAAGAGCTTCCCTCAATCTGGCTTGCAAGTGGATACATAACACCAATATGACTGTTTTATGTCATGTTTTGTTTTTTTTTTCTTTTTTCTTTTTTTTTTTTTGGTGCTGTAGTTTCAAAGGGAGAAAAAAAAGCATTTCAATGATGTCAACAGAATGTGTTCAGCCACTTGATATCCCAGAAGACAGACTGGACAAGCGGGATTCACACTGCAACCATTTAGGTAAGTGTTATTAGATGATGTCATTGCAGAAATTGGAGAGGTGTTGCCTACACATCATTAGGTCCTGTCCAGTTGCTGCTTTTCCCCTCCAGCAGTACAACCGAGTCTTCGTGAAACCTGATAGATTATACCTTCTGCTGACTTTCTGATGCCAGATGGAAAGGCAAAGAGTGTTTCTCTTTCTTGCATATAAATATTAGCTGAAGCTCTAGAACAAAGTTAATTAATGAGGAAAAATGAAGAAGTCATTGTTCTTTCCTCTGGTAGAAAAAACAGAGCACTTTCTTCATTTGTACAATAATAAACTGAAGCCATGTAGCTGGATCTTTCCTAAATATGTATCCTATGTGCAATTTAAGTAACAGATTTTAAACACCCTCTTTTCCTCTAATGAAGTGGGCTAAGTACGTTTTTCTTCTTCATTTTCAGTCTGTTTCCTCTCTGAACCTATTTCATGTTAACTTTTGCACTGACAGCACCAGTTTGCCATATACCTATATACCAGACTGCAGACTTGACAGATGTGATTTTGTATATTCATGATCTTTGCCTCAGTTTCAAATGCTATTACTTCAGTGTAACCTGGCAAAATCATCATAAAGATTCAGAAGCCCAGAAACCAAAAAATACTTGCTCATTTTTTAGCTTTACAACGACAAGAAGAAAATAATACCAAGAAGAAAATAATACAATTTCAGGTGTTTGTAAAGAAAAAAAAAAAGGCTGTCAAGGCCAGCAGAATTTTATAAACTTTTTGTTCTGCCCTGCAAGGAAGGTATCCTTGACCTGTCACTCTGCCACAACACTTCTAGCCCCCCCTGTACAGATGGGAAACGGAGGCAGTAGGAGGTTAAATGAGTTCATTCATACCATGCAGGAAGCCTTAGAGGGCTGAAAAATGGTCTGCGTCTTTCAGGCTGGTTAATCAGGAGATTGTCCGCAGGGCTGGGGGACCCTGCTGAAGCCAAGCAAGGAACACTTGAAAAATCAAAGCTTTAATTTGCAGGATGATGCTAATGACAGGCTATACTTAAATTTTTCAGCTTGCGTGAGCACCAAGAAACGCAAATCCTTGCAGAAAACCCATGCCCACCATCTGAGTCATTTAAGACAAGCCTTGTTTTAAGAGAAAACCAAAAATCCGGTGTAATGTTATGTAAATCAAAAGCGAATACCGACTGCTCCGCGGCTCTGCAAACAAAGACAGCACTTGAAAGGAACAATATGCTGGCTTTGTCTGCTAGTACCTCCGACTGACCTCGCACAGATAACATTTTTCCCTCACAAAAGTGCCCTTGTAACTCTTGAAGACACAGCCCCACAGTTAGAGCTGAGTGGGACAGTGATGGCCCTCTGCACCATAGTGCAGCTTTCCTCAGCCATGTAGCACACCGCTGCCCACAACTTCCCCCCCTGCCTTATACCTACCACCTACACAGCAGGACCACCAAAGTCACTCAGCTCGCACACAGTATGGCACAGAGGCCTCTTTTACTGACCTCCTATGTAGCTGTTCTTTCTCCACAGTCATTTCAGTCTTCTTGGATGAAAGATGTATTATTAAAGCTTTTCACCATCTGCTTTATTATTTCTCCTCTGCTTCACTTTCTATTCATCTTTTGGGGGTTTTTTTTCTGTTTTTTTTTTTTTTTTTTTTTTTTTTTTTTTTTTTTTTTTTTTTTTTTTTTCTGTCATGCAGAAGATCTTTCAGAACAGTTGATTAAGAGCTGCGATCTCAAAAAGAAACCAAGAAAAGGTAAAACTATCCAGCCTTCCCAAAACACTGAACAGGAGCAAAAAAAGCCAAGGAGAAAAGACACACCAGCTATACACACCCCACCACCCCTAACAGGTAAGCAGTACGTCTCTTTGGCATCTCACTCTGTAAGAGTAGACTGAAGCTGGGCAAAGATCCACAGACCTACTTACATCCCTGTGGAAGAAGACAGGAACACGACTCCATACCATGTGCTCCCAGTAAAGCAGGGGAATGGGGAGGATCCATTTTGTGCCCTGCAGCTCCTCCTGCCCAGCAAGGGACTATGGGAGGAAGCCAGAAAGGCATGCAGGCTGGCTGTGGCCTGCTGCTCCTGGAAATCACAGAGTCCTTGTGCATGAAGGGTTTCTGGCAAAAGCTGGGTGTTTAGGAAAGCCAGAAACCACCACAGTGACAAAGGAACTCCTTGTATGATGCCCTATGCTGCTGTATGTACATTGACATACCTCTGCAGGTCAAGAGCTGAATGCCATCAGTCTGGGGAAGGGAAGATTGAGGAGCAGACTGCCACTGCAGCCAGGTGGTTTTCCAAGATCAGTGGGGGGAATGAAGGATTTTCTCATTTCTCTGCTAACAAACACTCCTTGTATGCACCCTGGGGACTGAGTTGTGCTCTTGTATCAAGTGCACTGACTTCTTCCCATGCTACATACATAAGAGTTAACCACTAACCATCTGCGTGGTCTCCTTCATGCCTCCATCAATTCACACTTACCAAGTGAAAAACAAGCAGTGGGGTTTTCCAGTATTTATAATCTAGAGTTTGAACTCATCACCCCTGGCTCTCCAGCTTTCACGTGTATCTGCCTCTCAGTAATTCTCTTTTAGGAAATCGCTCAGATCTGGAAAGCTGCATTTTGTACCCCAAGTAGTCACTGTATGAACAATTATAGCATTTCAGTAGTTTAAATAGACAATTTCTGAGTAGCTATATAGCTCATGAGAAGATTAAAACATCCATATGATTAAACCACTCATCTATTTTTGTGGAAATAGAAGATGCCACTCATCTTCACCATGATTATTGATGAGCTGCAGTTTAGCCCATGGCATAAAGCCAGAGACCACTAGCCTCAGACCACCACTGCAAATACTCTATGGGATGTAATTGACTTGAGGGAAATGTGTACTGTTACAAAGGCAGAAAAGAATGTACACAATGCTGAGCAGATAATGCACTCACTGGGAAAGTGCGCAGTAGTATTAGTAGTCATTGTGAAAGTCATACAGGTGCAGATTTCTTCAGTGTAAACAAATCTGAAGTGATATTTTCTTTAATTCTTTCCTGCAGGCATACTTTCAGGCTTCTCTGATAATCTGCTGAAAAGGTATGGTATCTCAGAGAAGCCACAGAGAGAGAGAGTGAGTCAAGGCTCTCAGATCACTGAACTGGAGCAGAAAAAGCCCAGGAGAAAAGATACACCTGCAATACACATACCACCTTTGATAATAGGTAAGAAACTTAGATGAAGTTGTTCCTAGGCTAAAAGGAGGTTGTTCTGCCCAGTGTACTCAGCAGTGTTTGCTGGACTGGACCTATATGGTCAAAATATCCAATAATTGGGGCAGATAATTGAAAGACTTCTGTACCCACTACTCATGCTAGATAGACCTGAAGGGGAAGTGAGAGTAGACATGATATCACTTGATTATCTCATGTAAAGACTATCCTGTTTTGTGTGAAATCCAACCACTGCCCTCCTTTTCAAACTAGAGCACATGCAAATGTTAAGGTCATATAACTCACTTGGCCTCAAATATACTGGAGCAAAGCTATTTTGATGAACCTGCGGTTGATCTGAGCCTACACTGAGGAATACAAGCTGTGAACTTGTAGTTAACAGCACCTTAAAGACAGTTCTGTGCTTCTGGCACAATACACAGCACAGCAGCTAATTTGTTCATGAGCATATGGATGCAGCCGTCCATGTTTTGGCCTTAAGACCCTTTGTTTTTTGAGTTTCCCACATTTTTCTCTTGCAGAGAAGCCTCAGTTCATCAATGTTTCTGAAGGTCTTTCAATATGTAAAGCAGTGTGGAAGTGTTAATTACTACTACTAACCATGGGTGCAAGAAACATGCAAGTTTGTGTGCTATATACCAGCTGTTTCTTAACCACAGGATGGAGCAAAAGAATGAATGAATGAATTAACAAACAAAGGAAAAAGCAAACAAACAAACCTCAGTTTCAGAACTAGAGCTGAAGCTTGAAAACTTTGGTTCCCTTAGGAAACTCTGTCATGAAACAAGGTCTGCTGTGGGTTGGCACTACTGAAACAGTGAGATGTACTAGCTAGCTGAAGAGGTCTTGAGACAGCTGTTTTGGCCCTGAGTGACTAAGCAACAGCTGAGTACATCAAGCTCCTGAGTTTTAGGTACTTCTGAAATATTCTGCACAGATAAAAAGTATAAAGTCTGTATATAGCTTCAACAGTCACAGTAAGTGCCTTCATTTGTAGACATCTCCTCTCCTTGTGAATCTAGAATCACAGAGTCATAGAATCATAGAATCATAACATGGCCTGGCTTGGAAAGGACCATAATGATCAAGTTTCAAACCCCCTGCTATGTGCAGGGTCGCCAACCACAAGACCATGGCCATCTAACCTAAACCTCCTGTCTCAGTTTAAAACCATTCCTCCTTGTCCTCTCACTATCCACCCTTGTAAGCTGTTCTCCCTCATGTTTATACACTCCCTTCAAGTACTGGAAGGCCACAATGAGGTTATCCCAGAGCCTTCTCTTCTCCAAGCTAAACAAACCCAGTTCCTTCAACTTTTCTTCATAAGAGAGATCCTATGATCACAACTGATTGAAACAAGCAATATTTATTTTTTTTTGTCATTTAATCATCTTACCTTTATCATTATGGTGCTTCCTAGAACAAAGGAATGTGATCATGATCATGGCAGCAAGCATGACAAACACTAGGTCCAGGGTCATAGATCTCAAGCACTTGAATGGCTTGCATCATTAAAGCAGAATGCAGCAAGTGAGCCAATGATCCAATCATTTACTGGGGAAAGTTATGAGAAATCTATCATACAACTTCTGAGCCCAACTACAAATGATCCACTTTGAAATATTTAATATTTCTCTGATAATTAACTGCTTATATAATTGCTTGAGGATATTACCGAGAAAGCTACCTGAAAAAAGCTACCTGAAATTTCTCATGACAAATAATTAGGAAAAAAATCAGTCTTTGAGAGACCAATTCAGAAAGAGAAGTGGAGGCCAAGTTTATCAAATCATTTGTAATAAATGTCTTGTGCTTTATACACGAAGCCTACTCTATCTGTGGACTTTGGAAGAGTGCTGAGGCATTATTTTGGTCAGTTCAAAAACACTCCCAGGAAAAGTCGCCTTCAGCCATTCTAGCACCATCCAAGATGCTGTGTGTCCTTTGGACTTCAGGATCTACGCAGTGGAGAATCCAAAAGTGAAAAATATTTAATAGAAATCAAAAGTGAAATGTTTTAGTTTGACGGTGCTGAAGTGTTTGATTTTTGGTTTGGTTTGAAAGTAATTGCTAGCTAAGAGGATGCAGCAGGGGTAAATTATTTCCTTGACACTTCTCAACAATACTATGGATAGCATCCAGTCACTTTTTATTTCTTATTTGTAGCCTAGCATTAATTAACTCAAGTAGTCATTTAGGGGAGAAATAAGAATTATTTTTATCATCTTCACCTCCCATGAAGACTTTCTCTTGAACAATTTTTATAGAAAGAGAACTCAATACATTTTTGTTGTGACAGGAATGTGTTGTAGTCCTCAAATGGTTTAGTAGTCACAAAGCTCAAAAAGGAAGAACACAGTAAAAAAAAAAAAGAAAGAGAAAAAAAATGCAGTAACTTCCAAATGAGTGGTAAATTTCAAAGTGTGTTTGCTTGCCACAGGGGAATGACAGAAAATAATGCATTTTTTAAGGGTTTCAATTACACTTCCAATTACACCTCTTTGTCTACTGGTGAATACACTGCTCAGTACGCTGCCCAGCACTCACCACGAATTCAAAGCAGCCTTCCAGAAGCTTCCTTTCCCTGCAGACAACTTTTCCTTCCAGATCCTGCTCTAATGGTTGACTCCTTTAGGCAGACTTCTGCTCCTCTCCAGGGCAAAACAGCCCATGTGAATTTGATTCCATCTTTGCTCTTAGGATGTACATTTTTTCTTCAAGATATTTACCAACATACACAGTTCCGCTGGTTGAAAGTTGCTGGTGGCAACTTCATGTCTTCTTGTGAATAAGTGACTCATTGTGGCTGAGGGCTGGTCCAGTATTTACTGCTTGTTTACTTTCAGGGCTATCCCATCAGGTAGCAGACAGAGAATAAACAAGTTGAGCTTTTGTGGAATGGTGGTGCAAAATAGCACCTGAATTATAGACTTGGAGACCTGAGAAGCCCCAGCGTAGCTGCTTGTGCTAAATAAATATAGCTTTTTTCCCCATTCTCCTGGTCCTGCCATTGCAGCAATGAGCAGCATACTCAGTGCCACATGTAACCTTTGTAAATCATTACTGTGTTGTTCCAATTTCTTACATCTCCTGTTCTTGTTCCTCCCAAGCTTCTGTCTTTCAGTTGTATCATAAGCAATATGAAAAACTCCACTCAATTGTTTGTAGTAACAGTAACATTAATTATCTTTTTGAGCAGTTGTCCACACAAATAGCTTTGTCATGAACAGGCACTGAAGGGGCAGATGTTATCCCTCTTTGGTTTTGGCCAATTGATCATGAGTACTATAGTACTTTCTTTTTCTCTCTTGGGTGACCAGAAACCCTTGCAAATAAAGCAAGCCAAACAGGACATAGGGAGTGACAAAAATAATGTATCTACTGGATAGCGTGATCCGCATGTGAAGTCAAACTGGTTTTACACCTTGCAAACATGCCCTACAGTTAGGAAATGGAGTTGTAGAAGAGTGGCTGCTGAATGATGATGTCTACATTGTTGTTTGAAGAAACCCGTATCTCCCTGTTGTCTGTAGTAGTGAGGAAATCAGTGCCTGAGACAACCTAAATGTCTAAGCCTGGGCTTCAAAAAATACTCCCCTTCTTCTAAATGTATTCAGGCTTCAGCCTCCTAGTGAAGTGGCAGAAATTGTGTTGTGACCTGTGTGTACAGCTGAGCCCGGAACAGAGATCTCCATTGGCTCCCCTTCAACCAGACAATGCCTTGGATTTTTGAAGTGATCAGACAACAAGATCAAACACAACCACTGTTCTAATGGCTTTCTTTCCTCACACACAACAGTAAGTGATTTAAATCCAATCCAAGGCTAGCTCTCCACTCTGGAGCGTTCTTTATTGCCATCCACATCTGCCAGTTTGTGACATCATCAGGCCTATGTGTTTCAGCATGAATGTGTAAATACAGGAGTGGGGTTCCTGAAGTATGGCTGCCTCTGATCTTAATCAGATCAGAGATAACAGTTTAAAACTCTTAGTTCTCTCCTATCCCCTACAAAACAAGTTAAGGTAGCTTCGTTAGGATATTAATTCACCTGCTTAGTGAAAATCTCAGCATACTGAAGAAGCAGCACAGCCCCATTCTGTGCAGTGGATATGGCTGGAGCACTCCCGTAATCTTCCAGCCCAGCTGCAGGAGTGGTCTGTAGCAGGCAAGCAGAACTGGTGTCATCATCCCAGGAGGAGATCTGAGGTGGTACATGGCAAGTGGTTGGTCTAAGCCAACATTTTTTGCCTATGTCTTCTAATAGAAATTTTCATGTCTCTATGAGCCTTTTTGTTCCTAATCTCTAGCTAAAAATTGCAGGTAGTTGCAAGTTCTCTCAGGCAAACATGACTACACTTAATTTCTGTGCTACTTTATTTTGTCAGGTCTCTTGGCAGATATTAACAGAACAACCTAGCAATCCTTAAAACTGATCTGCGGGATGAGCTGCATTTCATAAAATGCACAGGTTGGAAAACAGAGACCGGGAGGCTAAATGATTTACTTAAATGGTAAACAGAAAAAGGCTGATTTACAAATGTTCCCAAATTCCCACATTTTACTTAGACTTTCAAACTTGGAATTTGCATACTCTCTCCACAAGCAATAAATGGCATTATGTCAAGCCCCACAAAATCCTTTCCCAGTGTCAGAGAAATAATTCTATTTAAGACATCCCATTTGTATTCCCCCTTCCACTGTTTCATGTTACAAGTCTGATTTTAAATGCATGTGTTTTTTCTTGAAATGGCTGGTGATCCACATACTAGAAAGTTAGTGACCCGCATCCCAAGGCTACATACTCCTCTAGTTTTTGAGTCCTGAGCATTACTGTCAGTCTTTGGAGTTCATCAGTCACCAGAATGACCCGCTGATAATGATGCATCATCTTGTTATTGATCATGGTAAGCATCTGGCTTGCTGTTGCTGTAGGTCCAGCTGAGAGCTGAGGGCATCTGATTTGCTGCTGCCTTCCAGCTGTCTTTTGCATCTGCTAGAAAGACATAATCATGCCATCAGAATTCAACACACTTTTCCTTAATCACTTTGTAATTCACAGAATCACAGAATTTTAGGGAAAGAAAGGGGTTGGAAAGGACCTCTGGTGTTTATCTAGTCCAACCCCCCTGCTAAAGCAGGTTCCCTGGAGGCATTCAAATAAGTGTGAGAGAGGATGTGATCAGGCACATGGCAGCTTCATTTATCCTACATTCCTGATCTCTTATTCCTGTATTTACCCTAAAGTTAACTCTCATCAAATGATCCATTCTAACTCCATATTTTAAGAGCGTTTAAGTTGTGCTTTCACAGTTCAAATACTTAATGAAGAAAAATAAAAAGAAAATAGGAAAAAAAAAAAAAAAAGTTTGCATTTGTCTGAATTGTCTATAGTGAATAGAAGTCAAGGAGGGGAACATGTGCATCCATCTCCGTAACATAGCATAATTATTTGCTCTTAACAGTGGTGGCAACTCTATTGCTACTTTAACAAATAAAGTCCATTGTGTTTCAAAATAATATTAATGCATACCTTTCAGTTTATCTCTTGGTCCTGGTGGAACCATCTAGTTCACAAGAAACACATATAAATGAAGCAGAAGGTAACTTGAAGTGAAGACCAGTGTAGGTTAATATTTTCATTAATTTGTCACCACTTGAAAAATCTCCAGAGTTGAAGAAAATCTTCCTGTGTGGTATTGCTCTATTTTCAGACCTCATGAAGGCTGAAAGCCTTCTCTGTTCAGAATGCTTTCAATGCAGAAAGAAGCAAAACCAGTTGGTTTGACCGAACAGCTCAGTTGGTTAGTGCAGACTAAAAGCAAACACCAGGAATCTGAATTATGGAGAGATTTTGTTGGTTTCTACTCAATGGTTATCCTCATCCTGTTTTTAGACTGTGTTGACCTCTACACCAAGGAAGGTGGCCATGAACTATATCTTACAGGTTGCTTGCTGTTTACTGGAAACAGGCAAAAACAACACAAAGTGTTAAAACAGAGATCAAGAATATTTCCTAATGCATTCTCCTTGTCCCCTCTTTGCTTTATTAGTCTGTAATAACAAGAGTGGCTATAGTAACTGGGACATCATTGTATCACATAAAAGCCTCAAGGTCTTATCCTTTCAAGTATGAGAAAGAAAGAAAGAAAGGAGATATGTGAGGGATTTGTGGAAAGTATGATCCGTAAAATCAAGAAAAAATTAGGAGAAAAGAAATACATGTGAAAAGATACATAGCATATGTATTTCCGATGAACCTGGTTTACAGAATCCCCCTGTTGTGCTCTTATCTGTGAAATCAAACCTTTTCAGCTTTATGTCATAATTTTCATCAGTGCTTTCATGGCAGTGATGTTGCCTTACTTTTGTCCTCATATTACAGGGTGAATAGGCTTCAAGCATATTCAAATCTCAGACCTTAGTAATTACTGGCACAAAGTCCTCAGTAACATACCTGAGTTCGTTTTAGCATCAGTCTCAATTCTGCTGCTTCTGCAATTTATTGATTCCCTGTAGTTTCAATGGGGATGGTGCTTGACATGTGGGTATTCTATCTGTCTCTTGTATCATCTGTATTTGCAAAAAGTAATATTGTTATATGGATAGAGAAAGCAAGCATAGACTCAGTGACAAAGATTAGTTTATAGTATTTATTTCACCTTGCAAGATCTTCCTTTCTTCTTTCTTTTTTAGCTTCTCAGGCCCTTTTAAGAAACAGGTTACCAGATGAATCTTCAGTGTCTCTCCTCACAGGTAGCAGAAGTATGCTAATTTAAGAGTGCTTGTTAATTTTAGCTAGAAACATGGTGGTCCAATTCGAGTTGATGAGTAAAAGGATGTCCCAAAAGTAAATGAGGAGCAACTCCCAAGATGTTTGAAAAACCACTTTAGGATCAAAAAAATTAGAGCGGATAGAAAAAATTATTCATATCCTGATATATTATGAGGAAGTGGCATTTTAAATCAATTACTTCTCTTTCTCTGTCTCTCTCCCCCCTGTTTTTAAGGCACAAAGCTGCTAACAGAAGAAAAGCAAACAGCAATTATGGAAGATGAAGAAAAGGATGGAGACACAATCCCCAGTTAAGATTACAGTGATATTTCCAATATTGCAATGTAAATAATTCTGGGTCATTCAAAGTGGCAGCACGTAGAAAAAGAAGTCCTTTCATTTTTACAAGTAATAATTTTTTGAAGCATACACTTGAATTTAATTTATCTTCAAGTGCTTCTCTGCATCTCATGAAATCCCAGCAAGCATTATAGGAGATGACAGAAAATTCACCAAGGTGTGGGGCTGGAAGGATTCTCTTGGTTTACTAAAGCAGCTTCCCAGGATTTTTGTCTTCAAGGGATCCACCTGAGACTACATCTAGTACCTTGTAGTGTGGTGGTAAGAGTTGACACAAAGACCCCACCAGTCTGGGGAAGCTGGCACTAGATAACAGGGTGTCAGTAAATGCATGATACCACCAGATATCACAGGTTAGTCAAATATCAACTAATGGTTCAAATTCCATTTTTCTTCTAAAGTTTTCCTTCACTGGAACAATGCTGATCACAGTAAGTTTCCACACGCAGGACTGGTGTGATCAGTGTTCCTGAAATGCAAAGCAAACACTTATTGGGCCTGTATCTGTTCGTGACTGGTGCTTGAGAGGAGAAAAGGGTAGATTTACTGCCATAGAAGAGCTTACAGCTATGGGCTGTCGTCACTGGCACATCAAACAGAACTGACGACAGAGCAAGACAGAACAAGAAGAGAAACTTTTGGGAAGAGCAACATTTGCCTATTACAGTGGTGTAGACTGTTGTTTTTTTGTTTGTTTTTGGTTCTTTTGTTTGTTTTTTTGTTTTTTCTTTTTTTCTCAAAGGTTTTATTCCTGGATTGCTGAAAGCCAAATCAGTTGGAAAGCTGATCCATTTACTCATCTTTTATATTTATACGTATAGAAATATGAGGTTTTTCAGCTCAGTCCTAGGAGGGGCTGTAAGGATTAAAAATAACAAGATAATGCGGACTGAGTAAAAGAAATAGCATTACTCTATGTCAGATACGTAATGCGAGATGAAACAGCATCATACTTCTTAAAAATAATTTAATTAGATGATTAAACCAATACATGTTTTCACAGCCAGCTACACACTTCAACATTTATACAGAAATGGGTACTTGTAGAATATTATACCAAATACGTAGGGCTGGATAGCTTTGTGCTTACCTTAATCGCTCTGTACACTAGATGGAGCAGCAACACCAGTGGACCCTTAGGGACCTCAGTGCACAAATTAGAGATTACCTAGGCTGGCAGACTGCATCCAGTTATCTGTTTAACACCCATAGGCAGGCAGCTGAGGAGCACACTAGTCTTGACTTCATTTGCCACAGTGACTGACCCAGCATCTTTCATCCCATTCACAGATGTTCAGCTTCAAGATGTAATCAACAAGCTTTTAATAAAATATGGTATATTAAAGCATGCTAGAGATCAGCTGTATTATTAATGGGATGTCTGATACCCAGAAGCTGTAATTTTTAATCCTATTAATCTATCAACAAGATAAAACAATCTTTAAAATACGATCAATCAGTGTTTCATATGATAATGTTCGCATAAGGCACACAATAAAGTATGTCACTGCAAGTATGTGGTAAGAATATAAGTGCAGCCAGCATGTCACGTCTGTGAGCCAATGCACTGCTAGTTCTTAATTATTGGAACTGTAAGTTACAACACAATACAACTTCAGTTAGGCACTGATGTGGCCCAAGCTTTATGCCATGTCTCACTGCCAAGAGAGTTTTATTTGGATCCCACCCAATCAGCTCAAGCAAAGTTTTATTATCAATTTCAGGAATACTTAGAGGATGCAAAATGGGAACAAAGCTGCTCTGAGACCAGCTCAGGAGCATGGTGGGATTTAGGGGTTAGGTATTTAGACAAAGAATAAAGGACATGACCTCTTCCTGGCACAAAATGCAGACAAGAAAATCCTGAAAAGATTCAAATGAACATCATCATTGCCACAAAAAGTGCATTTAGATGTGAAGGCCCTTAAGAACACAAGGCAGGGGCACAAATAGGATGTGACTTCATTGCTCTGAAGAGGATTTGTTTCAAAAGCTGGGGAAAGTCAACTCAGCTTAATATGGAAAACAGAATACCACATTTAAGGCCTACCACAGCACTGTGTGTCCTTTGCTAACGGGGAGTTACAGTCCCACTGACATCTGTGATAGCACAGATGCCTGATTTACCATCCCTGTATAGATCAACTTGAAGCTCAGACATAAATACTCCACAGTATACATCATTTGCTGAAGCTCGTTTCAAACTGAATATTTACAGTCTGGCAATTTGGCATTTACTGTTTTTTACCCAAGAGCTACGTGACCAACTAAAAAGTAATTTGTCATTTGCCCAATTCAGTAAATAGGCGGTTTGTAGTGGTTCTGGGAAGCAGTGCGATGGATCATTTCTCATAGTTTTCATCTGTCTCACTGTATTCAGTGAAAGTGTTAACCCATGGGTGTCTAACCTTTTGTCTTGCCTGGGATACACTGGGTGGAGAGGAATTGTCTTGGTCTGCATATAAAATATGTAGGTTGATCCAAAGATTTGGATCCTCGTATTTATTTCCATGGAAACTACAACAGAATCACAGAATCACAAGGTTGGAAAGGATCTACAAGATCATCTAGACCAACCGTCCCCCATTACCATTGCTACCACAAGCTGCGTACGCACTGGACAACTACGTACTGGAATTTATATCTGTTTTCAGGCCATTCTGCTTTTAATAGGCTATGTGAATTCACAGACACCTGCTGTTAAAACACCTTTCCACATCTCACATTTTTGCACTTCAGAAACACAGGAGTCAAAAGAGAGGATGGAAAGCTTTCTTCTCCCATCTGACATGATCCTGTGCGAAGTCCTTCACTTCCCTTTCACGTTCTGCTCTCAAACACAAATGTCATGCACCTTTAAAGAACACTCCCACTGCCTAAATCACATAATTTCTTACCCCCTCTGCCAGGACACAGCACTTTTCAGACAGTTCAGGCAAAGGCCCTCTGCCTTAGCTTAGGAGAGCAACAGCCCTTCTCTGATGCCATTTTCCATCTGAATGTTTCCTCTTTCATTTCACAGTTATTCAAACCCACTGGGTAACAGCCTCTGACTACCAGCTTTCTGCCACTCGTTTATATCCTTCTCAAGCAAGTCCTTCACTGAGAGTGAGGGTTAATCCACTAACAGCCTGTCAAACGGGGGAGGAATACTTCCCAGGGAGAAAGGACAGCTAATGCTGTCCTGTTAGCCTTACCATTATTGCAGCCACTCTTAGCACACATGCAGCGATTTCTTGAGTTTTCAGGTATGAGATTAAATAAGAAGAGCAATTTTAAAAAGTCAGCAATCAGCAAGTGGAAGGAGTCCCTGTGCGCCTGTGTGGTCTGTGATCCACCGTGTGATACACCCATCCTCCTATGCAGAGAACTGCTAGGCTGTCAGCACACTTCTGATCAGCAACTATAGGTGTCATGGAAGTCCCAGCCAGAACTCACATTCCTGACTTGAGTTTTGCTGTAGACATCTGGCACTGGCTGTCTGAAGTCTGCTGGCTGCTCCCCACTTACCAGCCCTCCTGCTAGCTCCAAGGAAACATCGGGGAAGAGTGGTTACTCAAGAAGAAAAGGTAGGAACGGAAATGAGTCCAAAGTTAGATGACTAAAAGTTTTAGAGTTCAGGAAGTGAAATTAGTTTTAGCAGTATGTTCTGATGCAAGTTGTGACTGAAAAAGCTGAGAAAACTCAATGGATTTTTTTTTTTTTTTTGCCTCCCCTTTCAATCTCCAAACTTTTCACATCAGTCTCAGTCTATACATTTGCTATATGATTCAGGACAGTAACACCATGACACAGGATATTCTTCATTTAAAACAACAACAACAACCAAACAGAAGGACAACAGAAGCCAAAAGGCAAGGTAGGGCCTAAACCAAACTGACTGCACTTTAAAAACTTTGAGTCCCAACTTAGGACTACACAGAGATGTCAAAATTATTTCACCTGTGCTATTACATCTGTATGACGCTAAAAACAGATCCGTATGTGCTGCTTCAGGTTGCACTCTACCAGAAGTTGTTTGCCAGCCAGATCTTTGTAGAAACAACTTTAGAATCATATTAGAGACCTCTTCACTCAATACTGCAGGTGCAATCAGCATTGTGCACGAGCAGCTACTAGGACAAAGTCATTATATGTTCCTTTACCTTTCCACAAATATCCCTGCTTGTACTGCATGGACAGTGCTCCTGAACCGGGGTTTCTCCTCTGTCCTTTTGAGCATCATCCCCTATTATAGTCTTGCAATTTGGCATTTACTGTTTTTTACCCAAGAGCTACGTGAGCAACTAAAAAGTAATTCGTCATTTGTCCAATTCAGTAAATAGGCGGTTTGTAGTGGTTCTGGGAAGCAGTGCGATGGATCATTTCTCATAGTTTTCATCTGTCTCACTGTATTCAGTGAAAGTGTTAACCCATGGGTGTCTAACCTTTTGTCTTGCCTGGGATACACTGGGTGGAGAGGAATTGTCTTGGTCTGCATATAAAATATGTAGCTGGATCCAATGATTTGGATCCTCGTATTTATTTCCATGGAAACTACAACAGAATCACAGAATCACAAGGTTGGAAAGGATCTACAAGATCATCTAGACCAACCGTCCCCCTTTACCATTGCTACCACAAGCTGCTAAACATATCTTGTAGCTCCTCATCCAGACACCTCCTGAACATTGCCAGGGACGGCGACTCCACCACCTCCCTGGGCAGCCATTCCAGTGCCTGGCCGCTCTCTGAGAGAAAAAGCTCCTTATTATGTCTAATCTGAACCTCCTCTGGTACAACTTGCGGCCATTTCCTCGGGTCCTGTTTGTTGCCTGGGAGAAGAGGCCAAACCCCTCCTCATCACAGCCTCCCTTCAGGAAGTTGAAGAGTGCAATGAGGTCTCCCTTGAGCCTCCTCTTCTCCAAACTAAATAATCCCAGCTCCCTCAGCCATTCATCATAATATTTGTGCTCCAGACCCCTCATGAGACCCCTCTGAACGCGCTCCAGGGCCTTGATGTTTGTCTTGTAGTGAGAGGCCCAAAACTGAACACAATACTGGAGGTGCAGCCTCACCAGTGCTGAGTACAGGGGGATTTTCACCTCTGCTCCTGCTGGACACACTATTTCTTATACAGGCCAGGATGCCATTGGCCCTTTTGGCCACCTGGGCAAACTGTCAGCTCATGCTCAGGAAAGCATCAACCAACACCCCCAGGTCCCTTTCCTCTTCACAGTCATCCAGCCACTCAACCCTAAGCCTATAGCGCTGCATGGGGTTAGTGTGGCCAAAGTGCAGGACCCGGCACTTGTCCTTGTTGAACATCATCCTATTAACCTCAGCCCATCAATACAGCTAATCTAGATCCCTTTTCAGGGCCTCCCTGCCCACAGGCAGATCGACACCGCCTCCCAGCCTGGTGTCATCTGCAAACTTACTGAGGGTAAACTCAATCCCCTAATCAAGATAATTAGTAAAGATATTAAACAAGATGGGCTGCAGTACTGACCCCTGGGGGACATCGCATTTAATGGGTCACCAGCTGGACTTAACTCCATTAATCACTACCTGTTTGGCATGGCTCCTTAGCCAATTCCTTACCCAAAGAAGAGTATACCTGTCCAGGCCATGGGCAGCCAGGTTTCTCCAGGAGAATACTGTGAGAGACATTGTCAAAGGCTTTGCTGAAGTCTAGGAAGACTACATCAACAGCCTTTCCCCTGTCTACCAGTCTGGTTACCCAGTCATAAAAGGGCAAGCACAACGTGCCCTTCATGAACCTGTGCTGGTTGGGCCTGATCCCTTGGACTCCATACACGTGCCGTGTGATCTCACCCAAGATGATTTGCTCCATAAGTTTCCCCAGTACCGAGGTCAGGCTGACAGGCCTGTAGGTCACAGAATCTCAGAATTGTAGGGGTTGTAAGGGACCTCTAGAGATCATTGAGTCCAACCCCCCTGCCAAAGCAGGCTCCCTACACCACGTCGCGCAGGTAGGCGTCCGGGCAGGTCTTGAATATCTCCAGAGAAGGAGACTCCACCACCTCCCTGGGCAGCCTGTTCCAGTGCTCCGTCGCCCTCGCTGTAAAGACGTTCTTGCGCACATTCGAGCGGAACTTCCTATGCTGAAGTTTCAGCCCATTTCCCCTAGTCCTGTCCCCACGCACTACTGAAAAGAGACCAGCCTCACCACTATGGCTCCCACTCTTCTAGTTCCCCAGATTCTCCTTACAGCCCTTCTTGTGGATGGGAGGCACATCAGCAAGCCTCCTGTCCTCCAAGCAGATACAAAGAGCACAATAACATGATGTGATAGAGTCAATTCTCAGCTACAAATCACTGTTTTTCAGCATGGTCACCACCATTATTATCTGTGCATTTTCACCCACAAAGTATCTGCACAATGTTGTGTGACTGCATACTGTCTCTGGGCTGCACCGCTTGGCAAGGTAGAACTGCCGCCATGATAGCATGGGGCAGAGGGCGGCCGCAGAGCTGGCTGGGCTGGGACACAGGTGGGACACGGCTGCTGTAACCACTTCTGACTGCCACTCAGGGAGGGGCTGTCATTAAATTAAACTGAAATGTTTTGCTTTAGTTATGTGCTTGTCCTGACAAATGCTAACACATGTTCTCAGTTCAAGGCAGTTTTCTCCGCCAACCTGTTAGTTGTTGAGAGGAAGTAAAATATTTTGAGAGTTATAATTCTGTAGAACGTTCATGTTTACCTCCAGTCGTCTTTTGAGAGATTAGATAAAATATTCATCTCTTCATCATCTTGTAAAAGACGATATGCTGCACTAACATGGTGATTTTCAAGCACAGACCGGTCATTATACAGAATGGCTGAGTCTGACCTAGGATTAAAAAGGAAACAAGGAAGGTTACGTTTCTTCCTTATCTAACGTGTCTTATTTTCAAAAGCTTTTCTTTGCTCACATACAGAGGTTAGTTCCTATAGCACAGATATAAGCATTTTGAGAGTGCTTGTGACGCTTCATTCATTGTTGTTATTCATTAAAAGAAAACTAAAGATGAAAATTCACCACAAAATCTATTTCATCTGCTGAGACTCACCTTGTCTTACATTACATCAGAAAAGGATACTGAGAGCTTCCTAACTGAGAGAGATAATGTACATTTAGGGCTGAATCACAAAGTTCCTTTCCAGTTCTTGTGTATATTGCTCTCAAACTGAAGCCTGAGTGTAGCTGAGTAAGAAATTGTGAGGTGTGTTCTTATATTGTTCCCAGAATAGCAAATTGGCTGTAAGCAAGACATGACTGAGCTGCTTTCAGTTATCCATGCACATAGCTATGCTGTACAGAAGGGCAAAACCCAGTGGGATAGTAGAAGACCAAAGGTATTTCACTCCTTATTTTAGGCTCCGTGTGATAGATCTGAAATTGCTGGATAGCTCAATTGTTCTGAAGACAAAGTGGTTGCTCAAAGTTAATGGCAAGAGAGAATGAGTAAGATTCATTATAGTCCTCTCTCAGTCTTGCTTCCCAGTGAGCAGTGTAAATTTTTCTCCCTCGCCATTTTAGATCCTCTGTTGTTCAATGCCACAAAGAATAAACTATAACTGAACATTTCTGTAGCTGTTTTCTACTTTGGAAATAGAGCAGATCCTTCATTCTTGCATATAAGAAGATGTAAGAAGGGGGAGTCTGCCTCACTGTAGAACACTGACAGAAATTTCTTCCAGCATTCCAAAACCTTCTTGAGCAAATGTGTGATCTATCATAGGAGCCTCTGTATATCTGCAATACATAGCAGGATTCAGCTACCATATTACAGATGTCTAATTTAGGGTATGCTGCAGTGCATCTTAGAAGTGTCCAAGTACGCCATGTCAGTCAAGGACACCTAGACAGTTTGTCAGTGCTACCTGTAGACTTACAACGTCAAAATAATACACAGACATTAGACGCCCAATTATCACTGAAGCCAGACGTTTTACAATATTTGCACACTCTCAAATGTTGCCATTTTCTTTGTACCTCTCTTCCATCAATCTCAAAAGCCCTACACAAGACTCTGAGATCAACAATAATGCCAGTCCAGTACAGTCTGCCACCAGCTGACTGCTCTCCAGGAATTTACAAAGATTTAAGATGTGAGCGCAATGACTTATTCCCAAACAGGGAGTGCTAAACATATCCTCTTGCGGCTGATATGTTTTTCCAGTAAGAACAGTATCTGTTGTGCTGGTGTATACTGACAAATACAGATACTGGTGAACCTTTGAATTATAACATTTCCTTAAAAATATATTTTTGATGAAATACATCAATCTGCATAACAAGTAGCCTTCAGCAATTTTGCACAGAAATATCTCGGGGTCTTCCTTTTTCCTGATATGATACAGTAGTCAGCAATCTATAATACAGGCATACAGATGGAAACTGTTGAGTAAGAAAAAATGAAATGTTATGTAGGGAAGTGAACTTTTCTCCTGCATCACTTGAGGGCAAAAACTTCCACATTCTTCTATGTGGATGTGCTGTTATTTTCCAAAAACTTCCCCAACCACTCATGATTTATGATGGCCTTACCGTGTTTGGATGTGAAAATTGTTGGTGGTTCCTGTGTGTTCATAATCATGGATAGCAGCTGCGAAGATCATAGCGAAGATCTCCAGCTCTGTCAGCCAGTGCTGAAAAGAAATTACAGAGCAATCAGATCATTTTCCCAGGCATTCAGGCTTTTGTCTTTTAAGGCAAGTTATCCCCCGCTGACAGGCAGTGCTGCACATCCTTGCCTTTCCCCTGCAGCCTGCCAGCTGTCTTAAAGCAAATTTCTCTGGCTGATACACCGAAGCTGAATCAGTGCTTTTCCTGACGCTTCATCTAAATAAACTGAACTTCAGCAAAGCAGATTCAAGAACAAAAAAAAAAAACAACAAACAGGTTTAAATCATAGAGAGGGGAAACGATTGCCCTTCTTAAAGAATGATGTGTGAGGAAGAAAGAGAGGAAAATCCCAGGAAGAAAGAAGTAAAATCACAAGAATACCCATCTTTTTCAATGACTTACTAATACATGCGCACGTGTGTGCATACCACCAAGCTATGTATTTTCAGCTTGGTTCAATTTTGTAACAGAGCCTCAAATACAAAAAAATGTCACCAATTTCCACTAATCAGCGGAGTTTTTGTCAATCCCTGAACCATAAGGAGCACAAGAAACATCGTCTCACAAGAGACATATCTTGTTCTTCGTGATTCATAGAAATAGCTGATAAAGTCCTGAGATTGTTCTTGGTCTTTTTGCCCCTAATTGCCTAGTCAAAGTCATATTTTCAATGTGATTGTCACTTTTGACTTTGATTTCTAAATCAATCAGATGCTTTTAATAATTTCCAGAACTAGCGGAGCAAATTCTCTGTGTCTCACATGGAAGCGTGCATGAAGAAAAAGAAAAGCTCGGTCACTGAATTCCCTCACAGAGAAAAAATGGCACCCATTGACATTCATCAACACTTCCTGAACACTTACAGGGATGAAACAGGGGATGTGAGCACAGTGAGGCAATGGGTGGTGCGTGTTTCAGCAGTGGCAACAGTGGGTCACCTCTGCTGGAGCAGATTTTGCTGAGCAAAGCATGCAGACTCTCCTTCTCTGCTGGTGAAAATGCACAGTTAATGATGGTGGGCACTGTGTTGAAAAGCAGCGCTTTGTAGCTGAGAATTTTCTGCATTGAACAGTGTTACTGTGCTCTTTGTAGCTGTTAGCATTTCCATGAAAACAAGTAGGAGTCATTACTTATGGAGGGACCTACAGAATACTAAGAAGGTAGATGATACCTCTGATAGAGGTCTATGCACCTCCCTGACATTTCAAAAGATGCATCCCAGCAGCGGTTGACTTTCAAAAGTGGGTGCGCACAGGTAATTGACCAGATATCGGTAAGCACATGAAAGAAAATGAAGATCTCAAAATAATTGAAGACAGATATTTAGTGGGTTTTTCTGCTTCTGCTTCTCTGCGACTGGAATCTGGTATACACAAGGCTGTTAATCTTGCTCTGACTTAGCACTCAAAAACTGGAAAACTGTTTCTGGAATTCTCTTTCAAGTTGACAGAACCATAAAATGGCTTGGGTTGGAAGGGACCACAAGCACCGTCAAGCTCCAACCCCCTGCCACAAACAGAGTGGCCAGCCTCAACATCTAATACTAGACCAGGCAGCCCAAGGCCCATCCAACCTGGCCTTGATCACCTCCAGGGTTTGGGCATCCACAACCTCTCTGGGCAGCCTGTTCCAACAGCTCACCACTCTCTTGGTAAAGAACTTGCTCCTGACATTCATCTTCCCTCCTAAATTTAAAACGCCACCAAAAACAGCTTAGTTTGCCTTAGTTCAGCAACAAGCTGCAGTTTCTTGGCATGCTGGCTGTAATTAAATCACTGTGCACCAAACAGAATCACCTCCCTTTCCTCTTCACATGATGTAAGCCTATGAACACTTTCATGCTGCTCGAAGTACAGTAAGGGTCAACTGATGGGGCACAGACATCTGTGGAACTGGGCCCTCTGCCCCTCAGCCCTCCTTTCAAGATCACTACTCCAGAGGTGGCAGGGATCCAGAGATCTAATATGTCCTGATTACTTATCTGGACACTCAATCAATCCCCATCTATTCTCTGTGCATTGTCATGTGTGGCCTGACTTCACTTTCAGCCACACATTCAGGAGCTGGAGGGAGAAAACACTTAGGACAGCAATCCCAAGTCAGCCCTCTTGTCCTCAGAATGAAAAAGCCACCTCAAAACCTCAAGGATCTCACAGACCCTCCAGTGGACCCCTCATGCCATCCCAGCACAGCCACTCAGAGGACACCAGGTGCTCTCCTCCCCACTGCTCTCCCTTGGGGATCAGGGCAGATGAGATGCTGCCTCCTCTATGTTCAAGGGGCAGAGGTGAAGGACAGCAAAGGAGAACTCACACCACCCTTGAAACTCAGCAGTTCTTTATTGATTGCATGTCCCTAGGCTGCTTGCGGGGTGTCAGTACACCTTGTGTCCTCTCCAGTACTGTTGGGCAACAGGCTGCCACCACTTGCAGGCAGCCAGGCAGCTGCCAAGTAGAAGGCTCTCCTGGCCTGATCCTGCCCATCCATCAGTACAAATGGATTGGAGGCATGGGATGAAGAAGGGACTGGAGTCTCCATGGTGCCTTTTGCCCAACAACCACAAGTTCCCTCTAGCAAGCACAATGGCACAGCCCTTCCCAGAAAAGGGTCCCTAAGTGCCCCCTGTCCTTCTTTCTTCAAAACTGGGGCAACTCTCAGGCCACAGGCCCCAACTCCAAACACTGCCGTGTTTGGGTTGCCATGGAACACTGGTACACTGCTGATGTCACTGTCTAGTGTTCTGAGTTCTGCAATTGCCTTAACAGTGGGTAGAGCAAAACAAGCTGGTGCTGCAGTTCAGAGCTCCCCACACAATAATGGTGCCTCCTCCCAGCAAGAAGATCCACCTGATGGGGAGGAGGCAGAGGGCCATAGAACTCGATCCAGTTGAGCCCATGGAGGTGGATCCACCTCAAATAGAAGAAGAACCCATGGAGGTGGATCCACCTCCAAATGAAGAGGAGCCCATGGAGGTGGATCCACCTCCAAATGAAGAGGAACCAATGGAGGTGGATCCACCTCCACGTGAAGTGAAGACGCAGCTCCTGAGAAGCCAAATTAACATCAGAAATTGGTGAGTGATAGATTGAAAATAGGTGACAAACTGGGTTAATCAACAAATGATTACATTTTGTATTCTGGAGAAAGCTTAGGTGATTTGTTCCTTCACAGAGAGGGAAGTAAAATCCCAACATGACTTGCTAGACTCAGCCAGGAAATCAGTGGCAGAGGGGAGAATTCAGCTTGGGTTTTTCACTCATCCTCACTCCAATCAATTAAAACAGTTACCCAAATCCTCACCTAGATTCTTCTAAATAATCCCAAATGCCTACTTTCATTAGCACAGACATTGCAATTTACAATTTTTCTGCAGTACAGATGGGTTCTGCTGTGGATAACAATAATCTCTTTACCAAACAAAATCTTCTGCCATTTCCTTCTGTATTAGGGATGCCAACTCCTGTACGTACCACGACACCTGTCTTGAAAAGGAGGTAATGGACTGTTTGTGTCACATCTGCAGCATGCATTAGGTTGTGATAAGGATTTTTGTGTTTGTTGTATCCAACCTCCAGAGCTTCCACAAAGGACACCAGGGCAGAAATGGGGATCTAAGAAAAGAAGCACACAGTTACAAATGAAAGAATCACATGTAATAGCTAGCATTTGGAGATCATTTTCAGAAGAGGCTCCAGAGAGCAGTTTCTATGGGTCTGTCTCATCCTCTCACAATAATGTAGCATGTATCTCTGCTTTACTACTCACATTCCGGAGTTTGTAATGAAATGCATCTCATAGATAGTCTGCAATACTCTACGATGAGGAGTGTTGTATATTGTACTTTTGGTTTTTTACTACCGAATCCTGACTTCCCATACTATGAGTTTGTCATGCTTTTTTTGCTCCCAGAGTGTAACTGTATGCCTAACATGAAACCACATTTGGGGGATTTCTAGGGAGCACACTACATGTGTGGTGGCAGCTGCATGTGTATGCAACAAGCAGCAGGGATTCTCCATTGCTTTGCACCAACTACAATACCCTAAACCTTCATATTTCTGCAGTCAGAGTTGCACAGCCATTTCCCTCTTGAGTATGTATCCTGGGGCAATGCATTTCTCATCAGTTATCATCTTCAAACTTTTCTCATCAGGCGTCAGAAGATCCTGAAGGAGGCCAGGAGTCGGAGAAAGTAGGAGTCCTGCCAGAGTAAGTGTCAGCAGAGAAAGGGCAAATGGAATCTTTGGGTGGGGAGAATGGGAAACATCTCAGGGCAGTGCTCTGTGACCCAAATGTAACACTGTTCACAGTTACAAAGGAGCTGTTCAAAGTAAAAGATATGGAGTACACCTTTTACTCCACCTGAAGTAGTATTTGCATTTTGAAACCCATAGCAAGCCAATTTTTCATTTTTGGCTTGCATGCTTGAGACTCCTCAGAATACTGGGAGAATGACACTATCATTCCCATTGCATTTCACTCTGGAACTCCACCTGCTTCATGCTGCCCTATTACAATCAAATGTTCTACTCAAATGACATTTGGCCCTGGTTGCTGCAGGAAGATTCTCTTCCCCCTTTAGGGGAAATGACAGTGACCACAAAATCTTCACAGAGACCTTCAATTGTAGCTGAAATCACTGCAGTCTAATGGAACAGAGCAGAATAAGAATGAAATAGAAGAAATGCAAGATGGAAAAGGAAACCCATCTTGTAACTACTGACCTTGAAACGACTGATCAGATCATAGCGTGTGAGAAGTTCATAGGAAATGAATTTCAGTGCATGATCTCCACTGGCATCGTTTAGTGCAAACACATCAAATGACCACTTGTCTAGATTCTGCAAGAATGAATAGAAAAGAAAGTTAATCTGATCACCCATTTCACCATTATTATTCAATTTCCAAATTGCAAAGCATAAGTGCAAAACAAATCTTAGTTTGCCTTGGTAAATGAAAGATGGTTATGGGCACTCACATACCGGCCTGTGCTCGTATTTTCATCACCTGCTGCACAGAGAAGTGCTATAAAAAATATCTCGAGCTGCCTTGCTCCACCCAAAGAGATCTTAGATCCTTCTGACTATTGCAGCTTCCATGGTTCAGAGACAGCATGATTCCCTACAGGATTCTCTTTTTTTAAGGACATGAGTTTGTAATTATCTGTAAATATTTTATTTTATTTTTTTAAAGATGAGTGAGTTAACTGGGGCTTTTCATGGTAATGCTACATTAAGAGCTTACAATGGTATAAAAAAATGAGCTTTACAACATCAAAGTAAATATCTAAGTGCAATTGAGAGCGTTACAGTTAGCTGCAAATGCTCTATTAATGCTGCAGGGTGCTCAGCCAAGGGACAGAAGAAGACAAGTTCAAATGCCATCTCATAAAGCTGAAGCATAACGTATAAACTCTCTTGCAGAAGGTTGAATTCCAGCTCACCTCCTACGGATGGCAGCGTGAGATAAGAGCACTCACATGTGACAACGAGGATGCCCCTCAAACACCAGGACCCTCTCTCGCCTACTCCTGCGCCCTTCCTGTACTGTTTTTGTTTAGATTCAGTAGGAAGCAGTAGCTATTGTTATAATCATATAATTATATGTTTTATATGTTCTATACCTTTTATACGTTTCATACATTTTATACGTTTATACGTTTTATAAGTTTTATAATTATATACTGTTATAATCATATAATTATATAGTAACTTACAATATACAATATTAGAATGTAGAATAATAGAATTTACTGTTATATTTAAATATGTTATGTGTTTTATATTTAAATTTATATTTATTATATAGTTAACAATTACTTAATTAAAATTGTAATTGACCTCCAGTTCCTGTGAAGTTTAAAGCAATGTTTCAACTATACTGTTGTTCAGAAATTACTGTAAAACAATCTTTTCTTGTACAAATAAAGGTTTGTGTTTCCTTATCTTTTTATTGTGGTAATGTTGTGTTCTTGTGGCAGATAAAATGAAGTGAATGAAGGAAAGGCAAAATATTGTTCCTTTGCACCACAAAGCCATGAAGATGCTAAGTTTTACTGTAGAATAATTTAGATTTCACAGAGGGAAATATTCTTGACAACAATGACAGTAGCATTTTACTCTAAATATTAACCGAGGGGGAAATTTCCCCTTAAGGAAAAAAGGGAGCATCACACTTTGCTCAGAGAATTTGCAGTCTGTGATAATTAGAGGATTTTATGGTCTTATGAAAAGCTTTGCACAGATGTGACATCCATGTTGGAGAGAAACTGAAAGGTAAGCAGAACTTCACAAGCACCTTCAGTGGGAGGAGAATAACTGTTGTCAATAAAGAGAGTGGGAGAAGCAAGGGACGGGAAAATTACTGGCTACTGGCTTCTCGAGGTCACTGGCCCTGCAGCCCCAGATGAAATGTCAGAAGGTGCTCTAATGGTGCCCGTAGGCAATGTGATGGAGCTACAGCCCTAAGGTTATCTTCTATACATTTTAGTCTGACATTTGACCTTCACTCCACTTCTTGGGTGAACCAAGAGATCAACAGCAGTGCTTCCCAGATGTTCAGTCCATTTGCCTTTCCATTGGTTAACCTTAGAGCCTTGATTTATCAGCTGTCTGATTTAGAGACAGCTGATTTTCTGTTCAACATCAGTGATTGTGCTGAGGCCTCCAGCACAAGAAAGATGCAGTGCTCTTGGAATGGGTCTAGAGGAGGGCCACTAAGATGATCAGAGGGCTGGAGCACCTCTCCTATGAAGAAAGGTTGAGGGAACTGGGCTTGTTTAGCTTGGAACCTTCAAGGTTCAACATTATCAAGTTCTGAACTCTATTTTTTCTTTCACTCTAAGAATATTCCCGCAGAGCAGTAAACTATGAATGGACCTGAGGTTGATTAAACATCAGAAAGAAGGAAAGGGCAAGTTCAAACACTCCCTTCCCCTTGTAAAACGTCACGGTGTTACCCTGATGCTTTGCAAAGACACCTCAGTCTTCTCCCAATATCACCTTTTTGTTGGACATACCTTTAACACTCCAATTACAGCTGGTGGGTAGCTCAAACCGACCATATTGGATGTCCGCCTGTACATTCTACCAAGAGAAAATAGATAACACAACAGATAAATAAACTTATACTAGACAACAATGAAGAAATATGCTGTTACAGGAGATCTTGTATAGGCCAACAAATGAACTTGAAGTACAAGGATTTTTCTTCCTTCTTCCTAGCCTGTGCACATGCTCTCTATACCACCTCTCACCTTAGAGCCTTGCTCAAGGCCATACAATTCCCAGTATCTCAGACCTTGGTCCCCAGGCTGGAGATAAGGATGAATCTGTTAATACCAGATCTTCACCAGAGGCAAAGTCTGCACTCAAAAAAACAAGATGCTCCCCATTTTCCACTGCAGCAAACCATACTGCCCTTCCAGTTTCTGTTGTTCTTGCTTGTCCAGCACACAAGCTCATCCTCAGTTTACTTCAGAAATCATCTGCAGTCTGCAAGGCATCATCTGCAGTTCAGTACCACTATTACTTCTCTCTCTCTCTCTTTTTAAAATCAGTTCAAAATTTTTAGGTGTTCTTTGTTTGTGTACGAGAAAGACGAAGGACATAACATTGGTAACCATACGAAAGAATGCACTGAACTACGTACTGGAATTTATATCTGTTTTCAGGTCATTCTGTTTTTAATAGGCTATGTGAATTCACAGACACCCGCTGTTAAAACACCTTTCCACATCTCACAGTTTTGCACTTCAGAAACACAGGAGTCAAAAGAGAGGATGGAAAGCTTTCTTCTCCCATCTGACATGATCCTGTGTGAAGTCCTTCACTTCCCTTTCACGTTCTGCTCTCAAACACAAATGTCATGCACCTTTAAAGAACACTCCCACTGCCTAAATCACATAATTTCTTACCCCCTCTGCCAGGACACAGCACTTTTCAGACAGTTCAGGCAAAGGCCCTCTGCCTTAGCTTAGGAGAGCAACAGCCCTTCTCTGATGCCATTTTCCATCTGAATGTTTCCTCTTTCATTTCACAGTTATTCAAACCCACTGGGTAACAGCCTCTGACTACCAGCTTTCTGCCACTCGTTTATATCCTTCTCAAGCAAGTCCTTCACTGAGAGTGAGGGTTAATCCACTAACAGCCTGTCAAATGGGGGAGGAATACTTCCCAGGGAGAAAGGACAGCTAATGCTGTCCTGTTAGCCTTACCATTATTGCAGCCACTCTTAGCACACATGCAGCGATTTCTTGAGTTTTCAGGTATGAGATTAAATAAGAAGAGCAATTTTAAAAAGTCAGCAATCAGCAAGTGGAAGGAGTCCCTGTGCGCCTGTGTGGTCTGTGATCCACTGTGTGATACACCCATCCTCCTATGCAGAGAACTGCTAGGCTGTCAGCACAGTTCTGATCAGCAACAATAGGTGTCATGGAAGTCCCAGCCAGAACTCACATTCCTGACTTGAGTTTTGCTGTAGACATCTGGCACTGGCTGTCTGAAGTCTGCTGGCTGCTCCCCACTTACCAGCCCTCCTGCTAGCTCCAAGGAAACATCGGGGAAGAGTGGTTACTCAAGAAGAAAAGGTAGGAACGGAAATGAGTCCAAAGTTAGATGACTAAAAGTTTTAGAGTTCAGAAAGTGAAATTAGTTTTAGCAGTATGTTCTGATGCAAGTTGTGACTGAAAAAGCTGAGAAAACTCAATGGATTTTTCTTTTTTTTTGCCTCCCCTTTCGATCTCCAAACTTTTCACATCAGTCTCAGTCTATACATTTGCTATATGATTCAGGACAGTAACACCATGACACAGGATATTCTTCATTTAAAACAACAACAACAACAACAACAAAATCAACCAAACAGAAGGACAACAGAAGCCAAAAGGCAAGGTAGGGCCTAAACCAAACTGACTGCACTTTAAAAACTTTGAGTCCCAACCTAGGACTACACAGAGATGTCAAAATTATTTCACCTGTGCTATTACATCTGTATGACGCTAAAAACAGATCCATATGTGCTGCTGCAGGTTGCACTCTACCAGAAGTTGTTTGCCAACCAGATCTTTGTAGAAACAACTTTAGAATCATATTAGAGACCTCTTCACTCTATACTGCAGGTGCAATTGGCAGTGTGCACAAGCAGCTACTAGAACAAAGTCATTACATGTTCCTTTACCTTTCCACAAATATCCCTGCTTGTACTGCATGGACAATGCTCCTGAACCGGGGTTTCTCCTCTGTCCTTTTGAGCATCATCCCCATTTGCCGTGTGAATGTAGAAGCCAACCAGTCCCGGACCTCTGAGGGCACAGAGTCAGATTGGATGTCACTGAGCTCATCTTCTGTGTCCAGTAAACGCCTAGAAGAGGAAGGAAAACAAAGGGTAAAAGAACTGCCTAGGAGACCACTGCAACATCATTAACCAAAAAGAAATGCACATCTATTCCAATAAAAGCCTAATGAAACCCCTTTCTGCACATCTTCAACAGATCGTTTGTTCTCTTGTGTAGTTAAATACTAAATGGTGAAATTAACTACTAGGCTGACAAACAAGAAATATCAGCCTTCTGAAGCACAACTTGTTTCTCAGATTGCAGTCACCAGCAGAGCACCTGCAGAGAACCATTGGTCATATGATATTAGCTCTAAATCTAATTGTTTAGTTATAATGATACAGCTAATGCCTTTCTAAATGACATTTGCAAAGGAAGAGATTTTCTCCACTCCAAAATTCCGTGATATCCAGTCCACAAATTCCCCATGAAAGTGTGCCAAATACTATATTAAAAGTTTCAGAGCCCTTGTTCTCTGTAAAGTTGTTTCCCATTTTATTCCTTGGAATAATATCTTCACTGCCCAAAGGAAAAGCCTCTCCTTGCACAATGCTAAGCATTTTCAACTTCCTCTGAGCCCACAGACAGCTCACGCAGGTGTAAACTTTTGAAAAAAGGGCTGGGCTGTTTCCAGAAGACAGCTTCCCACACTGCCTTTCCAAGGGGAGTATCTGCTTGCATTCACCATAAAAACCCCAGCCAACACCTGCAAACAAGCCCACTGAACTCAACAGAGCAATATATTGGTGTAGAGCAAGCAGGATGGCTCCTCAGTGATGGTGACAGTTTATCCAAAGAATATGCCGTTCCACAGTCCTGTTGGGTGACATGTTATATTTCCCTAACACCACCTCCCTGGGCAGCCATTCCAGTGCCTGGCCGCTATCTGAGAGAAAAAGTTCCTTATTATGACTAATCTAAACCTCCCCTGGTACAACTTGTGGCCATTTCCTTGGGTCCTGTTTGTTGCCTGGGAGAAGAGACCAAGCCCCTCCTCATCACAGCCTCCCTTCAGGAAATTGTAAAGTGCAATGAGGCCCCCCTTGATCCTCCTCTTCTCCAGACTAAACACTCCCAGCTCCCTCAGTGGCTCCTCATACAGCCTTTGCTCCAGAACCCTCACCAGTTTTGTTGCCCTCCTCTGAACACGCTCCAGGGCCTTGATGTGTTTCTTGCAGTGAGAGGCCCAAAACTGAACACAATACTGGAGGTGCAGCCTCACCAGAGCTGAGTACAGGTCATGATCACCTCTCTGCTCCTTCTTATACAGGCCAGGATTCCCTTTGCCTTCTTAGCTACTGTCATGGTTTTGCAATTTTGTAATTTTGCTATCAGTATTCCACATCATAACATCATGTTAAGCATAGATAATTTTGACAAATGTGCTGCTCACAAAAGAAGACTGAATGTCCCAGAGAACATCACGGTCAGTCATATGACATGGACTCTATATAATCTCACTTTGGTGCTGGACTCGCTCTCTTGGATCCTGCCAGCCAGGGGGGAGCCGTGTGGGAGCGTTCCAGCCGTTTTGCCTAGAGTTACGGTAGGCCTCTCGGTTTTGGGACTCACTCTCTCCTATTTTACTTTATTCGTTAGCCTTAATTCCAATTATATTGTATTATATTGTGTTATTCCATATTCCGATATAGTATATAGTAAATAAGAGTGCCTCCTTAGGTCGTCGCCGCTGTATTTATTTTCCTTTTCCCTGTTTTCTTTTCCTTCTAGGCCAGCGGCCTGCGGGCCGACTGCCCCCCCTGTCATGGGTGCAAGTAGATTTTAGGTTAACCTATGACAGCTACCTGGGCACACTGTCGGCTCATGTTCAGGAAAGCATCAACCAATACCCCCAGGTCCCTTTCCTTTTCACAGTCATCCAACCACTCTGCCCCAGGCCTATAGCGCTGCATGGGGTCATTGTGGCCAAAGCACAGAACCTTGGCCTTGTTGAACCTCATCCCATTCACCTCAACCCAGCAATCCATCTTGTCTAAATCCCTCTGAAGGGCTTCTGTGCCCTCAGGCAGATCAATACCACCTCCCAACTTGGTGTCAGCTGCAAAATTACTGAGGGTACACTCAGTCCCCTTGTCTAGGTTGTCATTAAAGATATTAAACAAGATGTCCCCCAGTACCGATCCCTGGGGGTCCCCACTTGTAATGGGTTACCAGCTGGACCTAATTCCATTAACCACTACCTGTTGGCATGGCCCTTCACCTACTTCCTTACCCAAAGTAGGGTATACCTGTCCAGGCCAGGGGCAGCCAGTTTCCCCAGGAGATCACTGTGAGAGCCCTTGTCAGAGGCTTTGCTGAAGTCTAGGTAGACTAGTATTTCCTTGACTTTGCATGGTATTTCTGGAGTAGTATTTGTAAAAACACACCCCTTTGCATTTGTTTCACCTTTGTATGTGAAACAGCCTTCATCAGTGCCTGAATTTACCAACAAACAGTGCTCGTCAAGTTACTTGATTTCTTTTGTCTGGAACGGAATCATCTCTTTTAACTCCTTTGTTAGATTCCAAGTTATTTCTGTTTTAACATACTTCAGTATGACTGGGAACTGTCACATCTCACTGACCTATTTGAGCCTAAGTATAATGTGGTGTTTGTTTAATGTCATGATGACTGATATTTTTAAGAGTTGCACAGGCTTCTCAAAGCTTACATATGCCAATCATTTTTGTTAGGTGTCATGCTGGATCCAATTTTTAACTGATTCGCACTCTCAAACCCGTTTCTCCTTGTTCTAACCATTTCCTATCTTTCTTTTCCAGGTTGCGATCTTTGGTAAAGCAGCTAGAGAGAGGGGAAGCTTCAGTTGTAGACCTAAAGAAAAACTTGGAATATGCTGCGACGGTTCTTGAGTCAGTGTACATTGATGAAACTAGGTGAGCGAATTACAGGTATCCATGTTTGTCTTCTGGGAAAATCAATTATGCAAAATTGTAATGTAAACATCAGTTGGAAAACTTTAGTCATGATTTATTATTCAGAGAGAATATGATTTTGTTAGAACATTGTATTTCTTGAAGAGAAGATCTTCAGTTCTCGATCTAAAAATTTCTTGGAGTTTCACATGGCAAGGGGGAGATAAAACACAATCATAAATTCAGCATACATTCTCTTGCAGAAAGATTTTCACAATAATTGTTTTCCACTTTTTGTGAAAGTTTCTGTGGAAAGTTCAAAACTTGTACCCCTCTATTTCTTTTCAATAGAGTTAAATCAATTAACTTTTACTAAGTCTTTGAAATTCAGAGGTATTTTTTATTACTCCAGTTTGTGGTAGAAATTGGCAGACAAGAAATTCCAGAAGAGTTTCCCTTTCTGTTATGTGCTGTTACTCCAGTGTTGAGTCACCACATGTGGTCAGAACAGGAAGGGATAGGACTGCGTGATACTTAACTGGGAAGTCAGATACGACTGTCGGTGATCTCTGACAGGCTGAAGGATCAGGAATAGTAGTGAGCTGAAGATGAAATGTGAGTGGATGATGATGATTGGGTCACCAATCACCAGACTAAGCTGTGCAGAGCCACATCCAGTCTGGCTTTGAATGCCTCCAGGGATGGGGAATCCACAGCCTCCTTGGGCAACCTGTTCCAGCGCATCACCACCCTCTGTGTGAAAAACTTCCTCCTAATATCTAACCTAAACCTCCCTTGTCTCAGTTCAAGACCATTCCCCCTTGTCCTATCACTGTCCACCCCTGTAAACAGTCATCCTGTTGATACGCTCCCTTCAAGTACTGAAAGGCCACAATGAGGTCTCTCCAGAGCCTTCCCTTTTCCAAGCTAAACAAGCCCAGTTCCCTCAACCTTTCTTCATAGGAGAGGTGCTCCAGCCCTCTGATCATCTTAGTGGCCCTCCTCTAGA
Source organism: Excalfactoria chinensis (assembly GCF_039878825.1). Lineage (NCBI taxonomy): Eukaryota > Metazoa > Chordata > Aves > Galliformes > Phasianidae > Excalfactoria > Excalfactoria chinensis. The sequence continues at coordinate 95,611,909 of NC_092826.1, forward strand.
CCCATTTCAAGAGCACTGCATCTTTCTTGTGCTGGAGGCCTCAGCACAATCACTGATGTTGAACAGAAAATCAGCTGTCTCTAAATCAGACAGCTGATAAAACAAATCAAGGCTCTAAGGTTAACCAATGGAAAGGCAAATGGACTGAACATCTGGGAAGCACTGCTGTTGATCTCTTGGTTCGCCCAAGAAGTGGAGTGAAGGTCAAATGTCAGACTAAAATGTATAGAAGATAACCTTAGGGCTGTAGCTCCATCACATTGCCTACGGGCACCATTAGAGCACCTTCATTTCATCTGGGGCTGCAGGGCCAGTGACCTCAAGAAGTGCAGCCAGGAACTCTCCCATCCCTTGCTTCTCCCACTCTCTTTATTGACAACAGTTATTCTCCTCCCACTCAAGGTGCTTGTGAAGTTCTGCTTACCTTTCAGTTTCTCTCCAACATGGACGTCACATCTGTGCAAAGCTTTTTATAAGACTATAAAATCCTCTAATTATCACAGACTGCAAATTCTTTGAGCAAAGTGTGATGCTCCCTTTTTTCCTTAAGGGGAAATTTCCCCCTCGGTTAATATTTAGAGTAAAATGCTACTGTCATTGTTGTCAAGAATATTTCCCTCTGTGAAATCTAAATTATTCTACAGTAAAACTTAGCATCATCATGGCTTTGTGGTGCAAAGGAACAATATTTTGCCTTTCCTTTATTCACTTCATTTTATCTGCCACAAGAACACAACATTACCACAATAAAAAGATAAGGAAACACAAACCTTTATTTGTACAAGAAAAGATTGTTTTACAGTAATTTCTGAACAACAGTATAGTTGAAACATTGCTTTAGAATTCATAGGAAGTAGTGGTCAGATTGTCTTAAAGTAAATTCTGAACAACAGTATAGTTGAGACATTGCTTTAAACTTCACAGGAACTGGAGGTCAATTACTATTTTAATTAATTAATTATTAACTATATAATAAATATAAATTTAAATATAAAACACATAACATATTTAAATATAACAGTAAATTCTATTATTCTACATTCTAATATTGAATATTGTAAGTTACTATATAATTATATGATTATAACAGTATATAATTATAAAACTTATAAAACGTATAAACGTATAAAATGTATGAAACGTATAAAACGTATAAAACATATAAACTATATAATTATATAATTATAACAATAGCTACTGCTTCCTACTGAAATTAAATAAAAACAGTTCAAGGAGGGCGCAGGAGTAGGCGAGCGAGGGTCCTGGTGTTTGGGGGACATCCTCGTTGTCACATGTGAGTGCTCTTATCTCACGCTGCCATCCGTAGGAGGTGAGCTGGAATTCAACCTTCTGCAAGAGAGTTTATACGTTATGCTTCAGCTTTATGAGATGGCATTTGAACTTGTCTTCTTCTGTCCCTTGGCTGAGCACCCTGCAGCATTAATAGAGCATTTGCAGCTAACTGTAACGCTCTCAATTGCACTTAGATATTTACTTTGATGTTGTAAAGCTCATTTTTTTTATACCATTGTAAGCGCTTAATGTAGCATTACTATGAAAAGCCCCAGTTAACTCATCTTTAAAAAAATAAAATAAAATATTTACAGATAATTACAAACTCATGTCCTTAAAAAAAGAGAATCCTGTAGGGAATCATGCTGTCTCTGAACCATGGAAGCTGCAATAGTCAGAAGGATCTAAGATCTCTTTGGGTGGAGCAAGGCAGCTCGAGATATTTTTTATAGCACTTCTCTGTGCAGCAGGTGATGAAAATACGAGCACAGGCCGGTATGCGAGTGCCCATAACCATCTTTCATTTACCAAGGCAAACTAAGATTTGTTTTGCACTTATGCTTTGCAATTTGGAAATTGAATAATAATGGTGAAATGGGTGATCAGATTAACATTCTTTTCTATTCATTCTTGCAGAATGTAGACAAGTGGTCATTTGATGTGTTTGCACTAAACGATGCCAGTGGAGATCATGCACTGAAATTCATTTTCTATGAACTTCTCACACGCTAAGATCTGATCAGTCGTTTCAAGGTCAGTAGTTACAAGATGGGTCTCCTTTTCCATCTTGCATTTTCTTCTATTTCATTCTTATTCTGCTCTGTTCCATTCAGACTGCAGTGATTTCAGCTGCATTTGAAGGTGTCTGTGAAGATTTTGTGGTCGCTGTCATTTCCCCTAAAGGGGGAAGAGAATCTTCCTGCAGCAACCAGGACCAAATGTCATTTGAGTAGAACATTTGATTGTAATAGGGCAGCATGAAGCAGGTGGAGTTCCAGAGTGAAATGCAATGGGAATGATAGTGTCATTCTCCCAGTATTCTGAGGAGTCTCAAGCATGCAAGCCAAAAATGACAAATTGGCTTGCTATGGGTTTCAAAATGCAAATACTACTTCAGTTGGAGTAAAAGGTGTACTCCATATCTTTTACTTTGAACAGCTCCTTTGTAACTGTGAACAGTGTTACATTTGGGTCACAGAGCACTGCCCTGAGATGTTTCCCATTCTCCCCACCCAAAGATTCCATTTGCCCTTTCTCTGCTGACACTTACTCTGGCAGGACTCCTACTTTCTCCGACTCCTGGCCTCCTTCAGGATCTTCTGTCGCCTGGTGAGAAAAGTTTGAAGATGATAAGTGATGAGAAATGCATTGCCCCAGGATACATACTCAAGAGGGAAATGGCTGTGCAACTCTGACTGTAGAAATATGAAGGTTTAGGGTATTGTAGTTGGTGCAAAGCAATGGAGAATCCCTGCTGCTTGCTGCATACACTTGCAGCTGCCACCACCCATGTAGTGTGCTCCCTAGAAATCCCCCAAATGTGGTTTCATGTTAGGCATACAGTTACACTCTGGGAGCCAAAAAAGAATGACAAACTCATAGTATGGGAAGTCAGGATTTGGTAGTAAAAAACCAAAAGTACAATATACAACACTCCTCATTGTAGAGTATTACAGACTATCTACGAGCTGCATTTCATTACAAACTCCGGAATGTGAGTAGTAAAGCAGAGATACATGCTACATTATTGTGAGGGGATGAGACAGAACCGTAGAAACTGCTCTCTGGAGCCTCTTCTGAAAATGATCTCCAAATGCTAGCTATTACATGTGATTCTTTCATTTGTAACTGTGTGCTTCTTTTCTTAGATCCCCATTTCTGCCCTGGTGTCCTTTGTGGAAGCTCTGGAGGTTGGATACAGCAAACACAAAAATCCTTATCACAACCTAATGCATGCTGCAGATGTGACACAAACAGTCCATTACCTCCTTTTCAAGACAGGTGTCGTGGTACGTACAGGAGTTGGCATCCCTAATACAGAAGGAAATGGCAGTAGGTTTTGTTTGGTAAAGAGATTATTGTTATCCACAGCAGAACCCATCTGTACTGCAGAAAAATTGTAAATTGCAATGTCTGTGCTAATGAAAGTAGGCATTTGGGATTATTTAGAAGAATCTAGGTGAGGATTTGGGTAACTGTTTTAATTGATTGGAGTGAGGATGAGTGAAAAACCCAAGCTGAATTCTCCCCTCTGCCACTGATTTCCTGGCTGAGTCTAGCAAGTCATCTTGTTGGGATTTCACTTCCCTCTCTGTGAAGGAACAAATCACCTAAGCTTTCTCCAGAATACAAAATGTAATCATTTGTTGATTAACCCAGTTTGTCACCTATTTTCAATCTATCACTCACCAATTTCTGATGGTAATTTGGCTTCTCAGGAGCTGTGTCTTCACTTGACGTGGAGGTGGATCCACCTCCATTGGCTCCTCTTCATTTGGAGGTGGATCCACCTCCATGGGCTCCTCTTCATTTGGAGGTGGATCCACCTCCATGGGTTCATCTTCTATTTGAGGTGGATCCACCTCCATGGGCTCCACTGGATCTTGTTCTATGGCCCTCTGCCTCCTCCCCATCAGGTGGATCTTCTTGCTGGGAGGAGGCACCATTATTCTGTGGGGAGCTCTGAACTGCAGCACCAGCTTGTTTTGCTCTACCCACTGTTATGGCGGTTGCAGAACTCGGAACACTAGATAGTGACATCAGCAGTGTACCAGTATTCCATGGCAACCCAGACACGGCAGTGTTTGGAGTTGGGGCCTGTGGCCTGAGAGTTGCCCCAGTTTTGAAGAAAGAAGGACAGGGGGCACTTAGGGACCCTTTTCTGGGAAGGGCTGTGCCATTGTGCTTGCTAGAGAGAACTTGTGGTTGTTGGGCAAAAGGCGCCATGGAGACTCCAGTCCCTTCTTCATCCCATGCCTCCAATCCATTTGTACTGATGGATGGGCAGGATCTGGCCAGGAGAGCCTTCTACTTGGCAGCTGCCTGGCTGCCTGCAAGTGGTGGCAGTCTGTTGCCCAACAGTACTGGAGAGGACACAAGGTGTACTGACACCCCGCAAGCAGCCTAGGGACATGCAATCAATAAAGAACTGCTGAGTTTCAAGGGTGGTGTGAGTTCTCCTTTGCTGTCCTTCAACTCTGCCCCTTGAACATAGAGGAGGCAGCATCTCATCTGCCCTGATCCCCAAGGGAGAGCAGTGGGGAGGAGAGCACCTGGTGTCTTCTAATTGGCTGTGCTGGGATGGCATGAGGGGTCCACTGGAGGGTCTGTGAGATCCTTGAGGTTTTGAGGTGGCTTTTTCATTCTGAGGATGAGAGGGCTGACTTGGGATTGCTGTCCTAAGTGTTTTCTCCATCCAGCTCCTGAATGTGTGGCTGAAAGTGAAGTCAGGCCACACATGACAATGCACAGAGAATAGATGGGGATTGACTGAGTGTCCAGATAAGTAATCAGGACATATTAGATCTCTGGATCCCTGCCACCTCTGGAGTAGTGATCTTGAAAGGAGGGCTGAGGGGCAGAGGGCCCAGTTCCACAGATGTCTGTGCCCCATCAATTGACCCTTACTGTACTTCGAGCAGCATGAAAGTGTTCATAGGCTTACATCATGTGAAGAGGAAAGGGAGGTGATTCTGTTTGGTGCACAGTGATTTAATTACAGCCAGCATGCCAAGAAACTGCAGCTCGTTGCTGAACTAAGGCAAACTAAGCTGTTTTTGGTGGCGTTTCTGATGACGGTGTCATCTTGTCTTTCCACCACTGTTCCCATGTTAGAAAAGTCAGGCTTTGTCTTGTTACACACTCCCAGTAACTTTGAGGAAGGAGGAGGGATGCTGGTTCGAAGGGCACCTGTCCTGAGGATGCTTCCCAGTGCCTGTTTTTCCAATTCCCAGTGAGACTAGATGCCTCTTGGGCTCTGGGACTGCCCTTCATTTCATGTGGTGTTCTTAGGATTCCAGCTCCTTGTTCATAGCCTTCATGGACTTGCCTAGGGAAGCTGTCAACTCTCAGTTATTTTTCTCTCTCTGTCTCTCTCTCTGTCTCTCTCTTTTTTTCTTTCTTTTTTTTTTTTTTTTTTTTTTTTTTTTTTTTTTTGTAATTCCACTGTGCAGACCTTATCTTTAGGGGGTTAGTTTTCAGTTCTTTGTGGCATATTCTTACTAGCTTTTAAGTGGCAGAGATGGTTCAGGTGTGGTGAAGGTGCTGATGAGTACCATAATTTTCATGCCTCAATAACCAGTGTGGCTGAGGGAGGTCTCAGCTCAGTTAGAGAAGGTAAACACTTTTACTTGATTAGCTTTTTCTCTGCTGTACGGAAATAAAGGGGTCAGTCCAGATTAAAGACAGGTCATTCTGAAGTTGTGTCACGTCCAGCATTAAGTGGCGCTTGCACATTATTAATGGCATTTAATAAAGTCCAGTAACACCTCAGTGGAAGCACGTCTTGCAGACAGTTTCTGGGTTCTAATTAGCCAAGGCTGCTATATGCAATCCGCCACAGCATAGGCATTGGGCCTGCGATCAGCCTGGAGAAGAGAAGTAGGTGGGGTGACCTCATTGCAGCCTTCCAGTACCTAAAGGGAACCTACAGACAGGAGGAAAGTCAACTTCTTACAGGGGTGGATAGTGGCAGGACATGGGGAAATGGTTTTAAATTTAGGAGGGAAGATGGATGTCAGGAGCAAGTTCTTTACCAAGAGAGTGGTGAGCTGTTGGAACAGGTTGCCCAGAGAGGTTGTGGATGCCCCAAGCCTGGAGGTGATCAAGGCCAGTCTGGATGGGCCTTGGGCTGCCTGGTCTAGTATTAGATGTTGAGGCTGGCCACTCTGTTTGTGGCAGGGGGGTTGGAGCTTGACGATCCTTGTGGTCTCTTCCAACCCAAGCCATTTTATGGTTCTGTCAACTTGAAAGAGAATTCCAGAAACAGTTTTCCAGTTTTTGAGTGCTAAGCCAGAGCAAGATTAACAGCCTTGTGTATACCAGATTCCAGTCGCAGAGAAGCAGAAAAACCCACTAAATATCTGTCTTCAATTATTTTGAGATCTTCATTTTCTTTCATGTGCTTACCGATATCTGGTCAATTACCTGTGTGCACCCACTTTTCAAAGTCAACTGCTGCTGGGATGCATCTTTTGAAATGTCAGGGAGGTGCATAGACCTCTATCAGAGGTATCATCTACCTCCTTAGTATTCTGTAGGTCCCTCCATAAGTAATGACTCCTACTTGTTTTCATGGAAATGCTAACAGCTACAAAGAGCACAGTAACACTGTTCAATGCAGAAAATTCTCAGCTACAAAGCGCTGCTTTTCAACACAGTGCCCACCATCATTAACTGTGCATTTTCACCAGCAGAGAAGGAGAGTCTGCATGCTTTGCTCAGCAAAATCTGCTCCAGCAGAGGTGACCCACTGTTGCCACTGCTGAAACACGCACCACCCATTGCCTCACTGTGCTCACATCCCCTGTTTCATCCCTGTACATGTTCAGGAAGTGTTGATGAATGTCAGTGGGTGCCATTTTTTTTCTGTGAGGGAATTCAGTGACCGAGCTTTTCTTTTTCTTCATGCACGCTTCCATGTGAGACACAGAGAATTTGCTCCGCTAGTTCTGGAAATTATTAAAAGCATCTGATTGATTTAGAAATCAAAGTCAAAAGTGACAATCACATTGAAAATATGACTTTGACTAGGCAATTAGGGGCAAAAAGACCAAGAACAATCTCAGGACTTTATCAGCTATTTCTATGAATCACGAAGAACAAGATATGTCTCTTGTGAGACGATGTTTCTTGTGCTCCTTATGGTTCAGGGATTGACAAAAACTCCTCTGATTAGTGGAAATTGGTGACATTTTTTTTGTATTTGAGGCTCTGTTACAAAATTGAACCAAGCAGAAAATACATAGCTTGGTGGTACGTGCACACGTGCGCATGTATTAGTAAGTCATTGAAAAAGATGGGTATTCTTGTGATTTTACTTCTTTCTTCCTGGGATTTTCCTCTCTTTCTTCCTCACACATCATTCTTTAAGAAGGGCAATCGTTTCCCCTCTCTATGATTTAAACCTGTTTGTTTTTTTGTTTTTTTTTTGTTCTTGAAGCTGCTTTGCTGAAGTTCAGTTTATTTAGATGAAGCGTCAGGAAAAGCACTGATTCAGCTTCGGTGTATCAGCCAGAGAAATTTGCTTTAAGACAGCTGGCAGGCTGCAGGGGAAAGGCAAGGATGTGCAGCACTGCCTGTCAGCGGGGGATAACTTGCCTTAAAAGACAAAAGCCTGAATGCCTGGGAAAATGATCTGATTGCTCTGTAATTTCTTTTCAGCACTGGCTGACAGAGCTGGAGATCTTCGCTATGATCTTCGCAGCTGCTATCCATGATTATGAACACACAGGAACCACCAACAATTTTCACATCCAAACACGGTAAGGCCGTCATAAATCATGAGTGGTTGGGGAAGTTTTTGGAAAATAACAGCACATCCACATAGAAGAATGTGGAAGTTTTTGCCCTCAAGTGATGCAGGAGAAAAGTTCACTTCCCTACATAACATTTAATTTTTTCTTACTCAACAGTTTCCATCTGTATGCCTGTATTATAGATTGCTGACCACTGTATCATATCAGGAAAAAGGAAGACCCCGAGATATTTCTGTGCAAAATTGCTGAAGGCTACTTGTTATGCAGATTGATGTATTTCATCAAAGATATATTTTTAAGGAAATGTTATAATTCAAAGGTTCACCAGTATCTGTATTTGTCAGTATACACCAGCACAACATATACTGTTCTTACTGGAAAAACATATCAGCCGCAAGAGGATATGTTTAGCACTACCTGTTTGGGAATAAGTCATTGCGCTCACATCTTAAATCTTTGTAAATTCCTGGAGAGCAGTCAGCTGGTCGCAGACTGTACTGGACTGGCATTATTGTTGATCTCAGAGTCTTGTGTAGGGCTTTTGAGATTGATGGAAGAGAGGTACAAAGAAAATGGCAACATTTGAGAGTGTGCAAATATTGTAAAACGTCTGGCTTCAGTGATAATTGGGCGTCTAATGTCTGTGTATTATTTTGACGGTGTAAGTCTACAGGTAGCACTGACAAACTGTCTAGGTGTCCTTGACTGACATAGCGTACTTGGACACTTCTAAGATGCACTGCAGCATACCCTAAATTAGACATCTGGAGTATGGTAGCTGAATCCTGCTATGTATTGCAGATATACAAAGGCTCCTATGAGAGATCACACATTTGCTCAAGAAGGTTTTGGAATGCTGGAAGAAATTTCTGTCAGTGTTCTACAGTGAGGCAGATTCCCCCTTCTTACAGCTTCTTATATGCAAGAATGAGTGATCTGCTCTATTTCCAAAGTAGAAAACAGCTACAGAAATGTTCAGTTATAGTGTATTCTTTATGGCATTGAACAACAGAGGATCTAAAATGTTGAGGGAGAAAAATTTACACAGCTCACTGGGAAGCAAGACTGAGAGAGGACTATAACGAATCTTACTCATTCTCTCTTGCCATTGACTTTGAGCAACCACTTTGTCTTCAGAACAATTGAGCTATCCAGCAATTTCAGATCTATCACACGGAGCCTAAAATAAGGAGTGAAATACCTTTGGTCTTCTACTATCCCACTGGGTTTTGCCCTTCTGTACAGCATAGCTAGGTGCACGGATAACTGAAAGCAGCTCCGTCATGTCTTGCTTACAGCCAATTTGCTATTCTGGGAACAATGTAAGAACACACCTCACAATTTCTTACTCAGCTACACTCAGGCTTCAGTTTGAGAGCAGTATACACAAGAACTGGAAAGGAACTTTGTGTTTCAGCCCTAAATGTACATTATCTCTCTCAGTTAGGAAGCTCTCAGTATCCTTTTCTGATGTAATGTAAGACGAGGTGAGTCTCAGCAGATGAAATAGATTTTGTGGTGAATTTTCATCTTTAGTTTTCTTTTAATGAATAACAACAATGAATGAAGCGTCACAAGCACTCTCAAAATGCTTATATCTGTGCTATAGGAACTAACCTCTGTATGTGAGCAAAGAAAAGCTTTTGAAAATAAGACACGTTAGATAAGGAAGAAACGTAACCTTCCTTGTTTCCTTTTTAATCCTAGGTCAGACACAGCCATTCTGTATAATGACCTGTCTGTACTTGAAAATCACCATGTTAGTGCAGCATATCGTCTTTTACAAGATGATGAAGAGATGAATATTTTATCTAATCTCTCAAAAGACGACTGGAGGTAAACATGAACATTCTACAGAATTATAACTCTCAAAATATTTTACTTCCTCTCAACAACTAACCGGTTGGCGGAGAAAACTGCCTTGAACTGAGAACAAGTATTAGCATTTGTCAGGACAAGCACGTAACTAAAGCAAAACATTTCAGTTTAATTTAATGACAGCCCCTCCCTGAGTGGCAGTCAGAAGTGGTTACAGCAGCCGTGTCCCACCTGTGTCCCAGCCCAGCCAGCTCTGCGGCCGCCCTCTGCCCCATGCTATCATGGCGGCAGTTCTACCTTGCCAAGCGGTGCAGCCCAGAGACAGTATGCAGTCACACAACATTGTGCAGATACTTTGTGGGTGAAAATGCACAGATAATAATGGTAGTGACCATGCTGAAAAACAGTGATTTGTAGCTGAGAATTGACTCTATCACATCATGTTATTGTGCTCTTTGTATCTGCTTGGAGGACAGGAGGCTTGCTGATGTGCCTCCCATCCACAAGAAGGGCTGTAAGGAGAATCTGGGGAACTACGGGCCTGTCAGCCTGACCTCGGTACTGGGGAAACTTATGGAGCAAATCACCTTGGGTGAGATCACACGGCACGTGTATGGAGTCCAAGGGATCAGGCCCAACCAGCACAGGTTCACGAAGGGCAGGTTGTGCTTGCCCTTTTATGACTGGGTAACCAGACTGGTAGACAGGGGAAAGGCTGTTGATGTAGTCTTCCTAGACTTCAGCAAAGCCTTTGACACGGTCTCTCACAGTATTCTCCTGGGGAAACCTGGCTGCCCATGGCCTGGACAGGTATACCCTTCTTTGGGTAAGGAATTGGCTAAGGAGCCATGCCAAACAGGTAGTGATTAATGGAGTTAAGTCCAGCTGGTGACCCATTAAATGCGATGTCCCCCAGGGGTCAGTACTGCAGCCCATCTTGTTTAATATCTTTACTAATTATCTTGATTAGGGGACTGAGTTTACCCTCAGTAAGTTTGCAGATGACACCAGGTTGGGAGGCGGGGTCGATCTGCCTGAGAGCAGGGAGGCCCTGAAAAGTGATCTAGATAAGCTGTATTGATGGGCTGAGGTTAATAGGATGAGGTTCAACAAGGACAAGTGCCGGGTCCTGCACTTTGGCCACACTAACCCCATGCAGCGCTATAGGCTTCGGGTTGAGTGGCTGGATGACTGTGAAGAGGAAAGGGACCTGGGGGTGTTGGTTGATGCTTTCCTGAGCATGAGCTGACAGTTTGCCCAGGTGGCCAAAAGGGCCAATGGCATCCTGGCCTGTATAAGAAATAGTGTGTCCAGCAGGAGCAGAGGTGAAAACCCCCCTGTACTCAGCACTGGTGAGGCTGCACCTCCAGTATTGTGTTCAGTTTGGGGCCTCTCACTACAAGACAAACATCAAGGCCCTGGAGCGTGTTCAGAGGGGTCTCATGAGGGGTCTGGAGCACAAATATTATGATGAATGGCTGAAGGAGCTGGGATTATTTAGTTTGGAGAAGAGGAGGCTCAAGGGAGACCTCATTGCACTCTTCAACTTCCTGAAGGGAGGCTGTGATGAGGAGGGGTTTGGCCTCTTCTCCCAGGCAACAAACAGGACCCGAGGAAATGGCCACAAGTTGTACCAGAGGAGGTTCAGATTAGACATAATAAGGAGCTTTTTCTCTCAGAGAGCGGCCAGGCACTGGAATGGCTGCCCAGGGAGGTGGAGGAGTCGCCATCCCTGGCAATGTTCAGAAGTCTGGATGAGGAGCTACAAGATATGTTTAGCGGCTTGTGGTAGCAATGGTAATGGGGGACGGTTGGTCTAGATGATCTTGTAGATCCTTTCCAACCTTGTGATTCTGTGATTCTGTTGTAGTTTCCATGGAAATAAATACGAGGATCCAAATCTTTGGATCAACCTACATATTTTATATGCAGACCAAGACAATTCCTCTCCACCCAGTGTATCCCAGGCAAGACAAAAGGTTAGACACCCATGGGTTAACACTTTCACTGAATACAGTGAGGCAGATGAAAACTATGAGAAATGATCCATCGCACTGCTTCCCAGAACCACTACAAACCGCCTATTTACTGAATTGGGCAAATGACAAATTACTTTTTAGTTGGTCACGTAGCTCTTGGGTAAAAAACAGTAAATGCCAAATTGCCAGACTATAATTGGGGATGATGCTCAAAAGGACAGAGGAGAAACCCCGGTTCAGGAGCACTGTCCATGCAGTACAAGCAGGGATATTTGTGGAAAGGTAAAGGAACATATAATGACTTTGTTCTAGTAGCTGCTCGTGCACAATGCCGATTGCACCTGCAGTATTGAGTGAAGAGGTCTCTAATATGATTCTAAAGTTGTTTCTACAAAGATCTGGTTGGCAAACAACTTCTGGTAGAGTGCAACCTGAAGCAGCACATACGGATCTGTTTTTAGCGTCATACAGATGTAATAGTACAGGTGAAATAATTTTGACATCTCTGTGTAGTCCTAGGTTGGGACTCAAAGTTTTTAAAGTGCAGTCAGTTTGGTTTAGGCCCTACCTTGCCTTTTGGCTTCTGTTGTCCTTCTGTTTGGTTGTTGTTGTTTTAAATGAAGAATATCCTGTGTCATGGTGTTACTGTCCTGAATCATATAGCAAATGTATAGACTGAGATTGATGTGAAAAGTTTGGAGATCGAGAGGGGAGGCAAAAAAAAAAAAAAAAATCCATTGAGTTTTCTCAGCTTTTTCAGTCACAACTTGCATCAGAACATACTGCTAAAACTAATTTCACTTTCTGAACTCTAAAACTTTTAGTCATCTAACTTTGGACTCATTTCCGTTCCTACCTTTTCTTCCTGAGTAACCACTCTTCCCCGATGTTTCCTTGGAGCTAGCAGGAGGGCTGGTAAGTGGGGAGCAGCCAGCAGACTTCAGACAGCCAGTGCCAGATGTCTACAGCAAAACTCAAGTCAGGAATGTGAGTTCTGGCTGGGACTTCCATGACACCTATTGTTGTTGATCAGAAGTGTGCTGACAGCCTAGCAGTTCTCTGCATAGGAGGATGGGTGTATCATACAGTGGATCACAGACCACACAGGCGCACAGGGACTCCTTCCACTTGCTGATTGCTGACTTTTTAAAATTGCTCTTCTTATTTAATCTCATACCTGAAAACTCAAGAAATCGCTGCATGTGTGCTAAGAGTGGCTGCAATAATGGTAAGGCTAACAGGACAGCATTAGCTGTCCTTTCTCCCTGGGAAGTATTCCTCCCATGTTTGACAGGCTGTTAGTGAATTAACCCTCACTCGCAGTGAAAGACTTGCTTGAGAAGGATATAAACGAGTGGCAGAAAGCTGGTAGTCAGAGGCTGTTACCCAGTGGGTTTGAATAACTGTGAAATGAAAGAGGAAACATTCAGATGGAAAATGGCATCAGAGAAGGGCTGTTGCTCTCCTAAGCTAAGGCAGAGGGCCTTTGCCTGAACTGTCTGAAAAGTGCTGTGTCCTGGCAGAGGGGGTAAGAAATTATGTGATTTAGGCAGTGGGAGAGTTCTTTAAAGGTGCATGACATTTGTGTTTGAGAGCAGAACGTGAAAGGGAAGTGAAGGACTTCACACAGGATCATGTCAGATGGGAGAAGAAAGCTTTCCATCCTCTCTTTTGACTCCTGTGTTTCTGAAGTGCAAAACTGTGAGATGTGGAAAGGTGTTTTAACAGCGGGTGTCTGTGAATTCACATAGCCTATTAAAAACAGAATGGCCTGAAAACAAATATAAATTCCAGTACGTAGTTCAGTGCATTCTTTCGTATGGTTACCAATGTTATGTCCTTCGTCCTTCTCGTACGCAAACAAAGAACACCTAAAAATTTTGAACTGATTTTAAAAAGAGGGAGAGAGAGAAGTGGTACTGAACTGCAGATGATGCCTTGCAGACTGCAGATGATTTCTGAGGTAAACTGAGGATGAGCTTGTGTGCTGGACAAGCAAGAAGAACAGAAACTGGAAGGGCAGTATGGTTTGCTGCAGTGGAAAATGGGGAGCATCTTGTTTTTTTGAGTGCAGACTTTGCCTCTGGTGAAGATCTGGTATTAACAGATTCATCCTTATCTCCAGCCTGGGGACCAAGGTATGAGATACTGGGAATTGTATGGCCTTGAGCAAGGCTCTAGGGTGAGAGGTGGTATAGAGAGCATGTGCACAGGCTAGGAAGAAGGAAGAAAAATCCTTGTACTTCAAGTTCATTTGTTGGCCTATACAAGATCTCCTGTAACAGCATATTTCTTCATTGTTGTCTAGTATAGGTTTATTTATATGTTGTGTTATCTATTTTCTCTTGGTAGAAAGTACAGGCGGACGCCCAATATGGTCGGTTTGAGCTACCCACCAGCTGTAATTGGAGTGTTAAAGGTAAGTCCAACAAAAAGGTGATGTTGGGAGAAGACTGAGGTGTCTTTGCAAAGCATCAGAGAAACACCGTGACGTTTTACATGGGGAAGGGAGTGTTTGAACTTGCCCTTTCCTTCCTTCTGATGTTTAATCAACCTCAGGTCCATTCATAGTTTACTGCTCTGCGGGAATATTCGTAGAGTGAAAGAAAAAATAGAGTTCAGAACTTGAAAATGCTGAACCTTGAAGGTTCCAGCTCTGTTCTAGTGTTGAACTATGAAGCCGATGAGAGTACTGTGTTGAAATCAATCGTGATTTTGCAAAGGGAAGAATGAAAATGTGGAAAATGTGTGTACAGAGAAGTGGAGAAGGAAAAGTATCAGCTGCCCTGAGAGAAGGGATTTTCTGTCACTGCTCAGGTGCTCCAGCCCTCTAATCATCTTAGCGGCCCTCCACTAGACCCATTCCAAGAGCACTGCATCTTTCTTGTGCTGGGGCCTCAGCACGGTCACTGATGTTGAACAGAAAATCAGCTGTCTCTAAATCAGACAGCTGATAAAACAAATCAAGGCTCTAAGGTTAACAGACGGAAAGGCAAATGGACTGAACATTTGGGAAGCACTGCTGTTGATTTCTTGGTTCGCCCAAGAAGTGGAGTGAAGGTCAAATGTCAGACTAAAATGTATAGAAGATAACCTTAGGGCTGTAGCTCCATCACATTGCCTACAGGCAGCATTAGAGCACCTTCTGACATTTCATCTGGGGCTGCAGGGCCAGTGACCTCGAGATGTGTAGCCAGGAATTTTCCCATCCCTTGCTTCTCCCACTCTCTTTATTGACAACAGTTATTCTCCTCCCACTCAAGGTGCTTGTGAAGTTCTGCTTACCTTTCAGTTTCTCTCCAACATGGACATCACATCTGTACAAAGCTTTTTATAAGACCATAAAATCCTCTAATTATCACAGACTGCAAATTCTCTGAGCAAAGTGTGATACTCCCTTTTTTCCTTAAGGGGAAATTTCCCCATCGGTTAATATTTAGAGTAAAATGCTACTGTCATTGTTGTCAAGAATATTTCCCTCTGTGAAATCTAAATTATTCTACAGTAAAACTTAGCATCTTCATGGCTTTGTGGTGCAAAGGAACAATATTTTGCCTTTCCTACATTCACTTCATTTTATCTGCCACAAGAACACAACATTACCACAATAAAAAGATAAGGAAACACAAACCTTTATTTGTACAAGAAAAGTTTGTTTTACAGTAATTTCTGAACAACAGTATAGTTGAAACATTGCTTTAGAATTCATAGGAAGTAGTGGTCAGATTGTCTTAAAGTAAATTCTGAACAACAGTATAGTTGAGACATTGCTTTAAACTTCACAGGAACTGGAGGTCAATTACTATTTTAATTAATTAATTATTAACTATATAATAAATATAAATTTAAATATAAAACACATAACATATTTAAATATAACTGTAAATTCTATTATTCTACATTCTAATATTCTATATTGTAAGTTACTATATAATTATATGATTATAACAGTATATAATTATAAAACTTATAAAACGTATAAACGTATAAAATGTATGAAACGTATAAAACATATAAAACATATAAACTATATAATTATATAATTATAACAATAGCAACTGCTTCCTACTGAAACTAAATAAAAACAGTTCAAGGAGGGCGCAGGAGTAGGCGAGCGAGGGTCCTGGTGTTTGGGGGACATCCTCGTTGTCACATGTGAGTGCTCTTATCTCACGCTGCCATCCGTAGGAGGTGAGCTGGAATTCAACCTTCTGCAAGAGAGTTTATACGTTATGCTTCAGCTTTATGAGATGGCATTTGAACTTGTCTTCTTCTGTCCCTTGGCTGAGCACCCTGCAGCATTAATAGAGCATTTGCAGCTAACTGTAACGCTCTCAATTGCACTTAGATATTTACTTTGATGTTGTAAAGCTCATTTTTTTTATACCATTGTAAGCACTTAATGTAGCATTACTATGAAAAGCCCCAGTTAACTCACTCATCTTCAAAAAAATAAAATAAAATATTTACAGATAATTACAAACTCATGTCCTTAAAAAAAGAGAATCCTGTAGGAAATCATGCTGTCTCTGAACAATGGAAGCTGCAATAGTCAGAAGGATCTAAGATCTCTTTGGGTGGAGCAAGGCAGCTCGAGATATTTTTTATAGCACTTCTCTGTGCAGCAGGTGATGAAAATACGTGCACAGGCCGGTATGTGAGTGCCCATAACCATCTTTCATTTACCAAGGCAAACTAAGATTTGTTTTGCACTTATGCTTTGCAATTTGGAAATTGAATAATAATGGTGAAATGGGTGATCAGATTAACATTCTTTTCTATTCATTCTTGCAGAATGTAGACAAGTGGTCATTTGATGTGTTTGCACTAAACGATGCCAGTGGAGATCATGCACTGAAATTCATTTCCTATGAACTTCTCACACGCTATGATCTGATCAGTCGTTTCAAGGTCAGTAGTTACAAGATGGGTCTCTTTTTCCATCTTGCATTTTCTTCTATTTCATTCTTATTCTGCTCTGTTCCATTAGACTGCAGTGATTTCAGCTGCATTTGAAGGTGTCTGTGAAGATTTTGTGGTCACTGTCATTTCCCCTAAAGGGGGAAGAGAATCCTTCTGCAGCAACCAGGACCAAATGTCATTTGAGTAGAACATTTGATTGTAATAGGGCAGCATGAGGCAGGTGGAGTTCCAGAGTGAAATGCAATGGGAATGATAGTGTCATTCTCCCAGTATTCTGAGGAGTCTCAAGCATGCAAGCCAAAAATGACAAATTGGCTTGCTATGGGTTTCAAAATGCAAATACTACTTCAGTTGGAGTAAAAGGTGTACTCCATATCTTTTACTTTGAACAGCTCCTTTGTAACTGTGAACAGTGTTACATTTGGGTCACAGAGCACTGCCCTGAGATGTTTCCCATTCTCCCCACCAAAAGCTTCCATTTGCCCTTTCTCTGCTGACACTTACTCTGGCAGGACTCCTACTTTCTCCGACTCCTGGCCTCCTTCAGGATCTTCTGTCGCCTGGTGAGAAAAGTTTGAAGATGATAAGTGATGAGAATTGCATTGCCCCAGGATACATACTCAAGAGGGAAATGGCTGTGCAACTCTGACTGCAGAAATATGAAGGTTTAGGGTATTGTAGTTGGTGCAAAGCAATGGAGAATCCCTGCTGCTTGTTGCATACACTTGCAGCTGCCATCACCCATGTAGTGTGCTCCCTAGAAATCCCTAAAATGTGGTTTCATGTTAGGCATACAGTTACACTCTGGGAGCCAAAAAAGCATGACAAACTCATAGTATGGGAAGTCAGGATTCAGTAGTAAAAAACCAAAAGTACAATATACAACACTCCTCATTGTAGAGTCTTGCAGACTATCTACGAGCTGCATTTCATTACAAACTCCGGAATGTGAGTAGTAAAGCAGAGATACATGCTACATTATTGTGAGGGGATAAGACAGACCCATAGAAACTGCTCTCTGGAGCCTCTTCTGAAAATGATCTCCAAATGCTAGCTATTGCATGTGATTCTTTCATTTGTAACTGTGTGCTTCTTTTCTTAGATCCCCATTTCTGCCCTGGTGTCCTTTGTGGAAGCTCTGGAGGTTGGATACAGCAAACACAAAAATCCTTATCACAACCTAATGCATGCTGCAGATGTGACACAAACAGTCCATTACCTCCTTTTCAAGACAGGTGTAGTGGAACGTACAGGAGTTGGCATCCCTAATACAGAAGGAAATGGCAGTAGGTTTTGTTTGGTAAAGAGATTATTGTTATCCACAGCAGAACCCATCTGTACTGCAGAAAAATTGTAAATTGCAATGTCTGTGCTAATGAAAGTAGGCATTTGGGATTATTTAGAAGAATCTAGGTGAGGATTTGGGTAACTGTTTTAATTGATTGGAGTGAGGATGAGTGAAAAACCCAAGCTGAATTCTCCCCTCTGCCACTGATTTCCTGGCTGAGACTAGCAAGTCATCTTGTTGGGATTTTACTTCCCTCTCTGTGAAGGAACAAATCACCGAAGCTTTCTCCAGAATACAAAATGTAATCATTTGTTGATTAACCCAGTTTGTCACCTATTTTCAATCTATCACTCACCAATTTCTGATGTTCATCTGGCTTCTCAGGAGCTGGCTCTTCACTTGACATGGAGGTGGATCCACCTCCATTGGCTCCTCTTCATTTGGAGGTGGATCCACCTCCATTGGCTCCTCTTCTGTTGGAGGTGGATCCACCTCCATGGGCTCCTCTTCTGTTGGAGGTGGATCCACCTCCATGGGCTCGACTGGATCTTGTTCTATGGCCCTCTGCCTCCTCCCCATCAGGTGGATCTTCTTGCTGGGAGGAGGCACCATTACTGTGTGGGGAGCTCTGAACTGCAGCACCAGCTTGTTTTGCTCTACCCACTGTTATGGCGGTTACAGAACTCAGAACACTAGATAGTGACATCAGCAGTATACCAGTATTCCATGGCAACCCAGACACGGCAGTGTTTGGAGTTGGGGCCTGTGGCCTGAGAGTTGCCCCAGTTTTGAAGAAAGAAGGACAGGGGGCACTTAGGGACCCTTTTCTGGGAAGGGCTGTGCCATTGTGCTTGCTAGAGGGAACTTGTGGTTGTTGGGCAAAAGGCGCCATGGAGACTCCAGTCCCTTCTTCATCCCATGCCTCCAATCCATTTGTACTGATGGATGGGCAGGATCAGGCCAGGAGAGCCTTCTACTTGGCAGCTGCCTGGCTGCCTGCAAGTGGTGGCAGCCTGTTGCCCAACAGTACTGGAGAGGACACAAGGTGTACTGACACCCCGCAAGCAGCCTAGGGACATGCAATCAATAAAGAACTGCTGAGTTTCAAGGGTGGTGTGAGCTCTCCTTTGCTGTCCTTCACCTCTGCCCCTTGAACATAGAGGAGGCAGCATCTCATCTGCCCTGATCCCCAAGGGAGAGCAGTGGGGAGGAGAGCGCCTGGTGTCCTCTGAGTGGCTGTGCTGGGATGGCATGAGGGGTCCACTGGAGGGTCTGTGAGATCCTTGAGGTTTTGAGGTGGCTTTTTCATTCTGAGGACAAGAGGGCTGACTTGGGATTGCTGTCCTAAGTGTTTTCTCCCTCCAGCTCCTGAATGTGTGGCTGAAAGTGAAGTCAGGCCACACATGACAATGCACAGAGAATAGATGGGGATTGATTGAGTGTCCAGATAAGTAATCAGGACATATTAGATCTCTGGATCCCTGCCACCTCTGGAGTAGTGATCTTGAAAGGAGGGCTGAGGGGCAGAGGGCCCAGTTCCACAAATGTCTGTGCCCCATCAATTGACCCTTACTGTACTTCAAGCAGCATGAAAGTGTTCATAGGCTTACATCATGTGAAGAGGAAAGGGAGGTGATTCTGTTTGGTGCACAGTGATTTAATTACAGCCAGCATGCCAAGAAACTGCAGCTCGTTGCTGAACTAAGGTAAACTAAGCTGTTTTTGGTGGCGTTTCTGATGACGGTGTCATCTTGTCTTTCCACCACTGTTCCCATGTTAGAAAAGTCAGGCTTTGTCTTGTTACACACTCCCAGTAACTTTGAGGAAGGAGGAGGGATGCTGGTTCGAAGGGCACCTGTCCTGCGGATGCTTCCCAGTGCCTGTTTTTCCAATTCCCAGTGAGACTAGATGCCTCTTGGGCTCTGGGACTGCCCTTCATTTCATGTGGTGTTCTTAGGGTTCCAGCTCCTTGTTCATAGCCTTCCTGGACTTGCCTAGGGAAGCTGTCAACTCTCAGTTATTTTTCTCTCTCTGTCTCTCTCTTTTTTTCTTTCTTTATTTTTTTTTTTTTTTTGTAATTCCACTGTGCAGACCTTATCTTTAGGGGGTTAGTTTTAAGTTCTTTGTGACATATTCTTACTAGCTTTTAAGTGGCAGAGATGGTTCAGGTGTGGTGAAGGTGCTGATGAGTGCCATAATTTTCATGCCTCGATAACCAGTGTGGCTGAGGGAGGTCTCAGCTCAGTTAGAGAAGGTGAACTCTTGTACTTGATTAGCTTTTTCTCTGCTGTACGGACAACATTCTCAGAAATAAAGGGGTCAGTCCAGATTAAAGACAGGTCATTCTGAAGGTGTGTCACGTCCAGCATTAAGTGGCGCTTGCACATTATTAATGGCATTTAATAAAGTCCAGTAGCACCTCAGTGGAAGCACATCTTGCAGACAGTTTCTGGGTTCTAATTAGCCAAGGCTGCTATATGCAATCCGCCACAGCATAGGCATTGGGCCTGCAATCAGCCTGGAGAAGAGAAGTAGGTGGGGTGACCTCATTGCAGCCTTCCAGTACCTAAAGGGAACCTACAGACAGGAGGAAAGTCAACTTCTTACAGGGGTGGATAGTGGCAGGACATGGGGAAATGGTTTTAAATTTAGGAGGGAAGATGGATGTCAGGAGCAAGTTCTTTACCAAGAGAGTGGTGAGCTGTTGGAACAGGCTGCCCAGAGAGGTTGTGGATGCCCCAAGCCTGGAGGTGATCAAGGCCAGGTTGGATGGGCCTTGGGCTGCCTGGTCTAGTATTAGATGTTGAGGCTGGCCACTCTGTTTGTGGCAGGGGGGTTGGAGCTTGACGATCCTTGTGGTCCCTTCCAACCCAAGCCATTTTATGGTTCTGTCAACTTGAAAGAGAATTCCAGAAACAGTTTTCCAGTTTTTGAGTGCTAAGCCAGAGCAAGATTAACAGCCTTGTGGATCCCAGATTCCAGTCGCAGAGAAGCAGAAAAACCCACTAAATATCTGTCTTCAATTATTTTGAGATCTTCATTTTCTTTCATGTGCTTGTTTTAATTATGTTGATTTAAAACAGAAAACAAAAAAATAGCATTACATATCACTCCAGAGAATATTTACAGCAGTGCAGCCTGGATACCAGTCAGCTCCCATTAACACACAAAGTGAATGCATTAAATTGGCTGGGTGATGACCTGCTGGAGAGGAGCTCTGCTGAGAGGGACCTGAGCGTCCTGGTGGACGACAGGTTGGCCATGAGCCAGCAGTGTGCCCTTGTAGCCAAAAAGGCCAATGGCATACTGGGGTGCATTAAAAAGAGCGTGGCCAGCAGGTCGAGGGAGGTGATCCTCCCCCTCTACACTGCCCTGGTGAGGCCTCATCTGGAGTACTATGTCCAGTTCTGGGATCCTCAGGACAAAAAAGACAGGGATCTCTTGGAAAGAGTCCAGCGGAGGGCCACAAAGATGGTGAAGGGCCTGGAGCATCTCTCCTATGAAGAAAGGCTAAGTGAACTGGGTCTGTTTAGCCTTGAGAAAAGAAGGCTGAGAGGGGACTTGATCCAGGTTTATAAATACCTGAAGTGTGGGAGCCATAGTGGCGATGCTGGTCTCTTTTCAGTAGTGCGTGGGGACAGGACTAGGAGTAATGGGCTGAAACTTCAGCATAGGAAGTTCCGCACGAATGCGCACAAGAACTTCTTGCTACAAGGGGTAGCGAGGCCCTACAGAGGGATCTGGACAGGCTGGAGAGCTGGGCTGAAGCCAATGGAATGAGGTTTAACAAGGCCAAATGCCGAGTCCTGCACTTCGGCCACAACAACCCCAGGCAGCGCTATAGGCTTGGGGCGGAGTGGCTGGAGGACTGTGTGGAGGAAATGGACCTGGGGGTACTGATTGATGCACGGCTGAACATGAGCCGACAGTGTGCCCAGGTGGCCAAGAAGGCCAATGGCATCCTGGCTTGTATCAAGAATGGTGTGCTGAGCAGGACTAAGGAAGTCATCCTGCCCCTGTACTCAGCATTGGTGAGGCCTCACCTCGAGTACTGTGTCCAGTTTTGGGCACCTCAGCACAAGAAAGATATGGAGGTACTGGAGCAGGTCCAGAGAAGGGCAACGAGGCTCGTGAAGGGCTTGGAGAATCAGCCCTACGAGGAGAGGCTAAGGAAGCCGGGGCTGTTTAGTCTGAGGAAGAGGAGGCTGAGGGGAGACCTTATTGCCGTCTTCCAGTACCTGAAAGGTTCTTACAGTGAGAGTGGGGCAGGTCTCTTCTCACTAGTGACAAGTGACAGGACGAGGGGAAATGGCCTCAAGTTGCGCCAGGGCAAGTTCAGGTTGGATATTAGGAAGAACTTCTTTACAGAAAGGGTGGTTAGGTACTGGAATAGGCTCCCCAGGGATGTGGTTGAATCGCCATCCCTGGATGTGTTTAAGAGCCGTTTGGATGTGGTACTCAGGGATATGATTTAGCAGAGGTGTTTTTTTTGTTTTTTTGTTTTTTTAGAGATGGGGTACTGGTTAGGCTGCGGTTGGACTTGATGATCTTCAAGGTCTTTTCCAACCTGGGTAATACTATGATTCTATGATTCTTTACAGTGAGGGTGACAGAGCACTGGAACAGGCTGCCGAGGGAGGTGGTGGAGTCTCCTTCTCTGGAGATATTCAAGACCCGCCTGGACGCCTACCTGTGCAACGTGGTGTAGGGAGCCTGCTTTGGCAGGGGGGTTGGACTCGATGATCTCTAGAGGTCCCTTCCAACCCCTACAATTCTGTGATTCTGTGAAGATCTCTCAGAATCTATTCTCTCCTGGCAAAACTTATTCATGTTTGGATTACACTGATGTCAACTGAGTTGTAGCTGAGCTAGTGAATCCCACTTGAGCTTGTGCACCACTAAAGCAGCTTTTGTCTCTATGTAGAGTCTCCTGCAAAAATGTGAAAGAAAGTCATCTGAACTCCTGTTTGAAGAGAAAAACACACAAGAGATGTAAGCACTGACAGTGGCCATTCTGTAAGAACTCTCCCAAAACAGCATCAACACAAGCAGTGATCGCGATAGTCCTTTTCAAGACTTTAGCAACACACTCTTGCTGCAGAACAAGGTTGTCCTCTGAAGTAAAAATGCCTGTGCATGGCCAGGGTATGCTTGCAGGTCTCAGGAAATGCTCGTGTTGTTTTTTCTAGCCAGCAGCTCCTCATGGCTTTGCCAAGCTCAGTGCTTGACCCTTGAGGCAGCAGAGTTTGCTGCTCTCTTTTTAAACATAGAGTGGAAAGAGCAGCACAGTAGCCTTAGTGCATTACATTCTGGCAGCCCCAGGACTGCGGAAACACTGGAAGTACCCTGAGGAGCATGAAGTCTCTGGTGTGTCCCCAAGGCATTTTATCACCTTGTTAACACGGGCATCTTGGCTCAGCTTGTCTTCAAATGAAGCTTCTGGTGTGATTTGTGTCTAGTTTTACCAGTGGTGTCAGTAACTATTGACACAGTATACTAAGAGTGAGGGTGTGGAGTCCTGAAAAGATTCAAATGAACATCATCACTGCCACAAAAAGTGCATTTAGATGTGAAGGCCCTTAAGAACACAAGGCAGAGGCACAAATAGGATGTGACTTCATTGCTCTGAAGAGGATTTGTTTCAAAAGCTGGGAAAGTTGACTCAGCTTCAGACAGCCAGTGCCAGATGTCTACAGCAAAACTCAAGTCAGGAATGTGAGTTCTGGCTGGGACTTCCATGACACCTATTGTTGCTGATCAGAACTGTGCTGACAGCCTAGCAGTTCTCTGCATAGGAGGATGGGTGTATCATACAGTGGATCACAGACCACACAAGCACACATGGGCTTCTTCCACTTGCTGATTGCTGACTTTTTAAAATTGCTCTTCTTATTTAATCTCATACCTGAAAACTCAAGAAATCGCTGCATGTGTGCTAAGAGTGGCTGCAATAATGGTAAGGCTAACAGGACAGCATTAGCTGTCCTTTCTCCCTGGGAAGTATTCCTCCCCCGTTTGACAGGCTGTTAGTGAATTAACCCTCACTCTCAGTGAAGGACTTGCTTGAGAAGGATATAAACGAGTGGCAGAAAGCTGGTAGTCAGAGGCTGTTACCCAGTGGGTTTGAATAACTGTGAAATGAAAGAGGAAACATTCAGATGGAAAATGGCATCAGAGAAGGGCTGTTGCTCTCCTAAGCTAAGGCAGAGGGCCTTTGCCTGAACTGTCTGAAAAGTGCTGTGTCCTGGCAGAGGGGGTAAGAAATTATGTGATTTAGGCAGTGGGAGTGTTCTTTAAAGGTGCATGACATTTGTGTTTGAGAGCAGAACGTGAAAGGGAAGTGAAGGACTTCACACAGGATCATGTCAGATGGGAGAAGAAAGCTTTCCATCCTCTCTTTTGACTCCTGTGTTTCTGAAGTGCAAAACTGTGAGATGTGGAAAGGTGTTTTAACAGCGGGTGTCTGTGAATTCACATAGCCTATTAAAAACAGAATGGCCTGAAAACAAATATAAATTCCAGTACGTAGTTCAGTGCATTCTTTCGTATGGTTACCAATGTTATGTCCTTCGTCCTTCTCGTACACAAACAAAGAACACCTAAAAATTTTGAACTGATTTTAAAAAGAGAGAGAGAGAGAGAAGTAATAGTGGTACTGAACTGCAGATGATGCCTTGCAGACTGCAGATGATTTCTGAGGTAAACTGAGGATGAGCTTGTGTGCTGGACAAGCAAGAAGAACAGAAACTGGAAGGGCAGTATGGTTTGCTGCAGTGGAAAATGGGGAGCATCTTGTTTATTTGAGTGCAGACTTTGCCTCTGGTGAAGATCTGGTATTAACAGATTCATCCTTATCTCCAGCCTGGGGACCAAGGTATGAGATACTGGGAATTGTATGGCCTTGAGCAAGGCTCTAGGGTGAGAGAGGTGGTATAGAGAGCATGTGCACAGGCTAGGAAGAAGGAAGAGAAATCATTGTACTTCAAGTTCATTTGTTGGCCTATACAAGATCTCCTGTAACAGCATATTTCTTCATTGTTGTCTAGTATAGGTTTATCTATATGTTGTGTTATCTATTTTCTCTTGGTAGAATGTACAGGCGGACGTCCAATATGGTCGGTTTGAGCTACCCACCAGCTGTAATTGGAGTGTCAAAGGTAAGTCCAACAAAAAGGTGATGTTGGGAGAAGACTGAGGTGTCTTTGCAAAGCATCAGGGAAACACCGTGACGTTTTACATGGGGAAGGGAGTGTTTGAACTTGCCCTTTCCTTCTTTCTGATGTTTAATCAACCTCAGGTCCATTCATAGTTTACTGCTCTGCGGGAATATTCTTAGAGTGAAAGAAAAAATAGAGTTCAGAACTTGATAATGTTGAACCTTGAAAGTTCCAGCTCTGTTCTAGTGTTGAGCTATGAAGCCGATGAGAGTAATGTGTTGAAATCAATCGTGACTTTGCAAAGGGAAGAATGAAAATGTGTGTACAGAGAAGTGGAGAAGGAAATGTATCAGCTGCCCTGAGAGAAGGGATTTTCTGTCACTGCTCAGGTTCAAATCTTCAAGGTGACAATCAGCTGTGGAATAAAAATCTTAGAGTTTTGAGATTTCAGAGGAAAAGTGAGAGATGACAAGTAGTCTGAAAAAAATATATACCGTTCATGGGGAAATTGCTGTGGGCAGGGTCCCCAATCACGAGACTAAGCTGTGCAGAGCCACATCCAGTCTGGCCTTGAATGCCTCCAGGGATGGGGCATCCACAGCCTCCTTGGGCAACCAGTTCCAGCGCATCACCACCCTCTGTGTGAAAAACTTCCTCCTAATATCTAACCTAAACCTCCCTTGTCTCAGTTCAAGACCATTCCCCCTTGTCCTATCACTGTCCACCCCTGTAAACAGTCATCCTGTTGATACACTCCCTTCAAGTACTGAAAGGCCACAATGAGGTCTCTCCAGAGCCTTCCCTTTTCCAAGCTAAGCAAGCCCAGTTCCCTCAACCTTTCTTCATAGGAGAGGTGCTCCAGCCCTCTGATCATCTTAGTGGCCCTCCTCTAGACCCATTCCAAGAGCACTGCATCTTTCTTGTGCTGGGGGCCTCAGCACGGTCACTGATGTTGAACAGAAAATCAGCTGTCTCTAAATCAGACAGCTGATAAAACAAATCAAGGCTCTAAGGTTAACAGACGGAAAGGCAAATGGACTGAACATCTGGGAAGCACTGCTGTTGATTTCTTGTTTCGCCCAAGAAGTGGAGTGAAGGTCAAATGTCAGACTAAAATGTATAGAAGATAACCTTAGGGCTGTAGCTCCATCACATTGCCTACGGGCAGCATTAGAGCACCTTCTGACATTTCATCTGGGGCTGCAGGGCCAGTGACCTCGAGATGTGTAGCCAGGAATTTTCCCATCCCTTGCTTCTCCCACTCTCTTTATTGACAACAGTTATTCTCCTCCCACTCAAGGTGCTTGTGAAGTTCTGCTTACCTTTCAGTTTCTCTCCAACATGGACGTTACATCTGTGCAAAGCTTTTCATAAGACCATAAAATCCTCTAATTATCACAGACTGCAAATTCTCTGAGCAAAGTGTGATACTCCCTTTTTTCCTTAAGGGGAAATTTCCCCCTCGGTTAATATTTAGAGTAAAATGCTACTGTCATTGTTGTCAAGAATATTTCCCTCTGTGAAATCTAAATTATTCTACAGTAAAACTTAGCATCTTCATGGCTTTGTGGTGCAAAGGAACAATATTTTGCCTTTCCTTCATTCACTTCATTTTATCTGCCACAAGAACACAACATTACCACAATAAAAAGATAAGGAAACACAAACCTTTATTTGTACAAGAAAAGATTGTTTTACAGTAATTTCTGAACAACAGTATAGTTGAAACATTGCTTTAGAATTCATAGGAAGTAGTGGTCAGATTGTCTTAAAGTAAATTCTGAACAACAGTATAGTTGAGACATTGCTTTAAACTTCACAGGAACTGGAGGTCAATTACTATTTTAATTAATTAATTATTAACTATATAATAAATATAAATTTAAATATAAAACACATAACATATTTAAATATAACAGTAAATTCTATTATTCTACATTCTAATATTGAATATTGTAAGTTACTATATAATTATATGATTATAACAGTATATAATTATAAAACTTATAAAACGTATAAACGTATAAAATGTATGAAACGTATAAAACGTATAAAACATATAAACTATATAATTATATAATTATAACAATAGCTACTGCTTCCTACTGAAATTAAATAAAAACAGTTCAAGGAGGGCGCAGGAGTAGGCGAGCGAGGGTCCTGGTGTTTGGGGGACATCCTCGTTGTCACATGTGAGTGCTCTTATCTCACGCTGCCATCCGTAGGAGGTGAGCTGGAATTCAACCTTCTGCAAGAGAGTTTATACGTTATGCTTCAGCTTTATGAGATGGCATTTGAACTTGTCTTCTTCTGTCCCTTGGCTGAGCACCCTGCAGCATTAATAGAGCATTTGCAGCTAACTGTAACGCTCTCAATTGCACTTAGATATTTACTTTGATGTTGTAAAGCTCATTTTTTTTATACCATTGTAAGCGCTTAATGTAGCATTACTATGAAAAGCCCCAGTTAACTCATCTTTAAAAAAATAAAATAAAATATTTACAGATAATTACAAACTCATGTCCTTAAAAAAAGAGAATCCTGTAGGGAATCATGCTGTCTCTGAACCATGGAAGCTGCAATAGTCAGAAGGATCTAAGATCTCTTTGGGTGGAGCAAGGCAGCTCGAGATATTTTTTATAGCACTTCTCTGTGCAGCAGGTGATGAAAATACGAGCACAGGCCGGTATGCGAGTGCCCATAACCATCTTTCATTTACCAAGGCAAACTAAGATTTGTTTTGCACTTATGCTTTGCAATTTGGAAATTGAATAATAATGGTGAAATGGGTGATCAGATTAACATTCTTTTCTATTCATTCTTGCAGAATGTAGACAAGTGGTCATTTGATGTGTTTGCACTAAACGATGCCAGTGGAGATCATGCACTGAAATTCATTTTCTATGAACTTCTCACACGCTAAGATCTGATCAGTCGTTTCAAGGTCAGTAGTTACAAGATGGGTCTCCTTTTCCATCTTGCATTTTCTTCTATTTCATTCTTATTCTGCTCTGTTCCATTCAGACTGCAGTGATTTCAGCTGCATTTGAAGGTGTCTGTGAAGATTTTGTGGTCGCTGTCATTTCCCCTAAAGGGGGAAGAGAATCTTCCTGCAGCAACCAGGACCAAATGTCATTTGAGTAGAACATTTGATTGTAATAGGGCAGCATGAAGCAGGTGGAGTTCCAGAGTGAAATGCAATGGGAATGATAGTGTCATTCTCCCAGTATTCTGAGGAGTCTCAAGCATGCAAGCCAAAAATGACAAATTGGCTTGCTATGGGTTTCAAAATGCAAATACTACTTCAGTTGGAGTAAAAGGTGTACTCCATATCTTTTACTTTGAACAGCTCCTTTGTAACTGTGAACAGTGTTACATTTGGGTCACAGAGCATTGCCCTGAGATGTTTCCCATTCTCCCCACCCAAAGATTCCATTTGCCCTTTCTCTGCTGACACTTACTCTGGCAGGACTCCTACTTTCTCCGACTCCTGGCCTCCTTCAGGATCTTCTGTCGCCTGGTGAGAAAAGTTTGAAGATGATAAGTGATGAGAAATGCATTGCCCCAGGATACATACTCAAGAGGGAAATGGCTGTGCAACTCTGACTGTAGAAATATGAAGGTTTAGGGTATTGTAGTTGGTGCAAAGCAATGGAGAATCCCTGCTGCTTGCTGCATACACTTGCAGCTGCCACCACCCATGTAGTGTGCTCCCTAGAAATCCCCCAAATGTGGTTTCATGTTAGGCATACAGTTACACTCTGGGAGCCAAAAAAGAATGACAAACTCATAGTATGGGAAGTCAGGATTTGGTAGTAAAAAACCAAAAGTACAATATACAACACTCCTCATTGTAGAGTATTACAGACTATCTACGAGCTGCATTTCATTACAAACTCCGGAATGTGAGTAGTAAAGCAGAGATACATGCTACATTATTGTGAGGGGATGAGACAGAACCGTAGAAACTGCTCTCTGGAGCCTCTTCTGAAAATGATCTCCAAATGCTAGCTATTACATGTGATTCTTTCATTTGTAACTGTGTGCTTCTTTTCTTAGATCCCCATTTCTGCCCTGGTGTCCTTTGTGGAAGCTCTGGAGGTTGGATACAGCAAACACAAAAATCCTTATCACAACCTAATGCATGCTGCAGATGTGACACAAACAGTCCATTACCTCCTTTTCAAGACAGGTGTCGTGGTACGTACAGGAGTTGGCATCCCTAATACAGAAGGAAATGGCAGTAGGTTTTGTTTGGTAAAGAGATTATTGTTATCCACAGCAGAACCCATCTGTACTGCAGAAAAATTGTAAATTGCAATGTCTGTGCTAATGAAAGTAGGCATTTGGGATTATTTAGAAGAATCTAGGTGAGGATTTGGGTAACTGTTTTAATTGATTGGAGTGAGGATGAGTGAAAAACCCAAGCTGAATTCTCCCCTCTGCCACTGATTTCCTGGCTGAGTCTAGCAAGTCATCTTGTTGGGATTTCACTTCCCTCTCTGTGAAGGAACAAATCACCTAAGCTTTCTCCAGAATACAAAATGTAATCATTTGTTGATTAACCCAGTTTGTCACCTATTTTCAATCTATCACTCACCAATTTCTGATGGTAATTTGGCTTCTCAGGAGCTGTGTCTTCACTTGACGTGGAGGTGGATCCACCTCCATTGGCTCCTCTTCATTTGGAGGTGGATCCACCTCCATGGGCTCCTCTTCATTTGGAGGTGGATCCACCTCCATGGGTTCATCTTCTATTTGAGGTGGATCCACCTCCATGGGCTCCACTGGATCTTGTTCTATGGCCCTCTGCCTCCTCCCCATCAGGTGGATCTTCTTGCTGGGAGGAGGCACCATTACTGTGTGGGGAGCTCTGAACTGCAGCACCAGCTTGTTTTGCTCTACCCACTGTTATGGCGGTTGCAGAACTCGGAACACTAGATAGTGACATCAGCAGTGTACCAGTATTCCATGGCAACCCAGACACGGCAGTGTTTGGAGTTGGGGCCTGTGGCCTGAGAGTTGCCCCAGTTTTGAAGAAAGAAGGACAGGGGGCACTTAGGGACCCTTTTCTGGGAAGGGCTGTGCCATTGTGCTTGCTAGAGAGAACTTGTGGTTGTTGGGCAAAAGGCGCCATGGAGACTCCAGTCCCTTCTTCATCCCATGCCTCCAATCCATTTGTACTGATGGATGGGCAGGATCTGGCCAGGAGAGCCTTCTACTTGGCAGCTGCCTGGCTGCCTGCAAGTGGTGGCAGTCTGTTGCCCAACAGTACTGGAGAGGACACAAGGTGTACTGACACCCCGCAAGCAGCCTAGGGACATGCAATCAATAAAGAACTGCTGAGTTTCAAGGGTGGTGTGAGTTCTCCTTTGCTGTCCTTCAACTCTGCCCCTTGAACATAGAGGAGGCAGCATCTCATCTGCCCTGATCCCCAAGGGAGAGCAGTGGGGAGGAGAGCACCTGGTGTCTTCTAATTGGCTGTGCTGGGATGGCATGAGGGGTCCACTGGAGGGTCTGTGAGATCCTTGAGGTTTTGAGGTGGCTTTTTCATTCTGAGGATGAGAGGGCTGACTTGGGATTGCTGTCCTAAGTGTTTTCTCCATCCAGCTCCTGAATGTGTGGCTGAAAGTGAAGTCAGGCCACACATGACAATGCACAGAGAATAGATGGGGATTGACTGAGTGTCCAGATAAGTAATCAGGACATATTAGATCTCTGGATCCCTGCCACCTCTGGAGTAGTGATCTTGAAAGGAGGGCTGAGGGGCAGAGGGCCCAGTTCCACAGATGTCTGTGCCCCATCAGCTGACCCTTACTGTACTTCAAGCAGCATGAAAGTGTTCATAGGCTTACATCATGTGAAGAGGAAAGGGAGGTGATTCTGTTTGGTGCACAGTGATTTAATTACAGCCAGCATGCCAAGAAACTGCAGCTCGTTGCTGAACTAAGGCAAACTAAGCTGTTTTTGGTGGCGTTTCTGATGACGGTGTCATCTTGTCTTTCCACCACTGTTCCCATGTTAGAAAAGTCAGGCTTTGTCTTGTTACACACTCCCAGTAACTTTGAGGAAGGAGGAGGGATGCTGGTTCGAAGGGCACCTGTCCTGAGGATGCTTCCCAGTGCCTGTTTTTCCAATTCCCAGTGAGACTAGATGCCTCTTGGGCTCTGGGACTGCCCTTCATTTCATGTGGTGTTCTTAGGGTTCCAGCTCCTTGTTCATAGCCTTCATGGACTTGCCTAGGGAAGCTGTCAACTCTCAGTTATTTTTCTCTCTCTGTCTCTCTGTCTCTCTCTTTTTTTCTTTCTATATTTTTTTTTTTTTTTTTGTAATTCCACTGTGCAGACCTTATCTTTAGGGGGTTAGTTTTCAGTTCTTTGTGGCATATTCTTACTAGCTTTTAAGTGGCAGAGATGGTTCAGGTGTGGTGAAGGTGCTGATGAGTGCCATAATTTTCATGCCTCGATAACCAGTGTGGCTGAGGGAGGTCTCAGCTCAGTTAGAGAAGGTAAACTCTTTTACTTGATTAGCTTTTTCTCTGCTGTACGGACAACATTCTCAGAAATAAAGGGGTCAGTCTAGATTAAAGACAGGTCATTCTGAAGTTGTGTCACGTCCAGCATTAAGTGGCGCTTGCACATTATTAATGGCATTGAATAAAGTCCAGTAACACCTCAGTGGAAGCACATCTTGCAGACAGTTTCTGGGTTCTAATTAGCCAAGGCTGCTATATGCAATCCGCCACAGCATAGGCATTGGGCTTGTTCAGCCTGGAGAAGAGAAGTAGGTGGGGTGACCTCATTGCAGCCTTCCAGTACCTAAAGGGAACCTACAGACAGGAGGGAAGTCAACTTCTTACAGGGGTGGATAGTGGCAGGACATGGGTAAATGGTTTTAAATTGTAGGAGGGAAGATTTAGGTTGGATGTCAGGAGCAAGTTCTTTACCAAGAGAGTGGTGAGCTGTTGGAACAGGCTGCCCAGAGAGGCTGTGGATGCCCCAAGCCTGGAGGTGATCAAGGCCAGGTTGGATGGGCCTTGGGCTGCTTGGTCTAGTATTAGATGTTGAGGCTGGCCACTCTGTTTGTGGCAGGGGGGTTGGAGCTTGACGATCCTTGTGGTCCCTTCCAACCCAAGCCATTTTATGGTTCTGTCAACTTGAAAGAGAATTCCAGAAACAGTTTTCCAGTTTTTGAGTGCTAAGTCAGAGCAAGATTAACAGCCTTGTGTATCCCAGATTCCAGTCGCAGAGAAGCAGAAGCAGAAAAACCCACTAAATATTTGTCTTCAATTATTTTGAGATCTTCATTTTCTTTCATGTGCTTACCGATATCTGGTCAATTACCTGTGCGCACCCACTTTTCAAAGTCAACTGCTGCTGGGATGCATCTTTTGAAATGTCAGGGAGGTGCATAGACCTCTATCAGAGGTATCATCTACCTCCTTAGTATTCTGTAGGTCCCTCCATAAGTAATGACTCCTACTTGTTTTCATGGAAATGCTAACAGCTACAAAGAGCACAGTAACACTGTTCAATGCAGAAAATTCTGAGCTACAAAGCGCTGCTTTTCAACACAGTGCCCACCATCATTAACTGTGCATTTTCACCAGCAGAGAAGGAGAGTCTGCATGCTTTGCTCAGCAAAATCTGCTCCAGCGGAGGTGACCCACTGTTGCCACTGCTGAAACACGCACCACCCATTGCCTCACTGTGCTCACATTCCCTGTTTCATCCCTGTAAGTGTTCAGGAAGTGTTGATGAATGTCAGTGGGTGCCATTTTTTCTCTGTGAGGGAATTCAGTGACCGAGCTTTTCTTTTTCTTCATGCACGCTTCCATGCAAGACACAGAGAATTTGCTCTGCTAGTTCTGGAAATTATTAAAAGCATCTGATTGATTTAGAAATCAAAGTCAAAAGTGACAATCACATTGAAAATATGACTTTGACTAGGCAATTAGGGGCAAAAAGACCAAGAACAATCTCAGGACTTTATCAGCTATTTCTATGAATCACGAAGAACAAGATATGTCTCTTGTGAGACGATGTTTCTTGTGCTCCTTATGGTTCAGGGAGTGACAAAAACTCCGCTGATTAGTGGAAATTGGTGACATTTTTTTTGTATTTGAGGCTCTGTTACAAAATTGAACCAAGCTGAAAATACATAGCTTGGTGGTATGCGCACACGTGCGCATGTACTAGTAAGTCATTGAAAAAGATGGGTATTCTTGTGATTTTACTTCTTTCTTCCTGGGATTTTCCTCTCTTTCTTCCTCACACATCATTCTTTAAGAAGGGCAATCATTTCCCCTCTCTATGATTTAAACCTGTTTGTTGTTTTTTTTTTTTTTGTTCTTGAAGCTGCTTTGCTGAAGTTCAGTTTATTTAGATGAAGCGTCAGGAAAAGCACTGATTCAGCTTCGGTGTATCAGCCAGAGAAATTTGCTTTAAGACAGCTGGCAGGCTGCAGGGGAAAGGCAAGGATGTGCAGCACTGCCTGTCAGCGGGGGATAACTTGCCTTAAAAGACAAAAGCCTGAATGCCTGGGAAAATGATCTGATTGCTCTGTAATTTCTTTTCAGCACTGGCTGACAGAGCTGGAGATCTTCGCTATGATCTTCGCAGCTGCTATCCATGATTATGAACACACAGGAACCACCAACAATTTTCACATCCAAACACGGTAAGGCCATCATAAATCATGAGTGGTTGGGGAAGTTTTTGGAAAATAACAGCACATCCACATAGAAGAATGAGGAAGTTTTTGCCCTCAAGTGATGCAGGAGAAAAGGTCACTTCCCTACATAACATTTAATTTTTTCTTACTCAACAGTTTCCAACTGTATGCCTGTATTATAGATTGCTGACCACTGTATCATATCAGGAAAAAGGAAGACCCCAAGATATTTCTGTGCAAAATTGCTGAAGGCTACTTGTTATGCAGATTGATGTATTTCATCAAAGATATATTTTTAAGGAAATGTTATAATTCAAAGGTTCACCAGTATCTGTATTTGTCAGTATACACCAGCACAACATATACTGTTCTTACTGGAAAAACATATCAGCCGCAAGAGGATATGTTTAGCACTACCTGTTTGGGAATAAGTCATTGCGCTCACATCTTAAATCTTTGTAAATTCCTGGAGAGCAGTCAGCTGGTCGCAGACTGTACTGGACTGGCATTATTGTTGATCTCAGAGTCTTGTGTAGGGCTTTTGAGATTGATGGAAGAGAGGTACAAAGAAAATGGCAACATTTGAGAGTGTGCAAATATTGTAAAACGTCTGGCTTCAGTGATAATTGGGCGTCTAATGTCTGTGTATTATTTTGACGGTGTAAGTCTACAGGTAGCACTGACAAACTGTCTAGGTGTCCTTGACTGACATAGCGTACTTGGACACTTCTAAGATGCACTGCAGCATACCCTAAATTAGACATCTGGAGTATGGTAGCTGAATCCTGCTATGTATTGCAGATATACAAAGGCTCCTATGAGAGATCACACATTTGCTCAAGAAGGTTTTGGAATGCTGGAAGAAATTTCTGTCTGCGTTCTAGGATAAGCCAGACTCCCCCTTCTTACAGCTTCTTATATGCAAGAATGAGAGATCTGCTCTATTTCCAAAGTAGAAAACAGCTACAGAAAAGTTCAGTTATAGTGCCTTCTTTGTGGCATTGAACAACAGAGGATCTAAAATGGTGAGGGAGAAAAATTTACACTGCTCACTGGGAAGCAAGACTGACAGAGGACTATAATGAATCTTACTCATTCTCTCTTGCCATTACCTTTGAGCAACCACTTTGTCTTCAGAACAATTGAACTATCCAGCAATTTCAGATCTACCACACGGAGCCTAAAATAAGGAGTAAAATACCTTTGGTTTTCTACTATCCCACTGGGTTTTGCCTTTCTGTACAGCATCGCTAGGTGCACGGATAACTGAAAGCAGCTCAGTCATGTCTTGCTTACAGCCAATTTGCTATTCTGGGAACAATATAAGAACACACCTCACAATTTCTTACTCAGCTACACTCAGGCTTCAGTTTGAGAGCAATATACACAAGAACTGGAAAGGAACTTTGTGATTCAGCCCTAAATGTACATTATCTCTCTCAGTTAGGAAGCTCTCAGTATCCTTTTCTGATGTAATGTAAGACGAGGTGAGTCTCAGCAGATGAAATAGATTTTGTGGTGAATTTTCATCTTTAGTTTTCTTTTAATGAATAACAACAATGAATGAAGCGTCACAAGCACTCTCAAAATGCTTATATCTGTGCTATAGGAACTAACCTCTGTATGTGAGCAAAGAAAAGCTTTTGAATATAAGACACGTTAGATAAGGAAGAAACGTAACCTTCCTTGTTTCCTTTTTAATCCTAGGTCAGACTCAGCCATTCTGTATAATGACCGGTCTGTACTTGAAAATCACCATGTTAGTGCAGCATATCGTCTTTTACAAGATGATGAAGAGATGAATATTTTATCTAATCTCTCAAAAGACGACTGGAGGTAAACATGAACATTCTACAGAATTATAACTCTCAAAATATTTTACTTCCTCTCAACAACTAACCGGTTGGCGGAGAAAACTGCCTTGAACTGAGAACATGTATTAGCATTTGTCAGGACAAGCACGTAACTAAAGCAAAACATTTCTGTTTAATTTAATGACAGCCCCTCCCTGAGTGGCAGTCAGAAGTGGTTACAGCAGCCGTGTCCCACCTGTGTCCCAGCCCAGCCAGCTCTGCGGCCGCCCTCTGCCCCATGCTATCATGGCAGCAGTTCTACCTTGCCAAGCGGTGCAGCCCAGAGACAGTATGCAGTCACACAACATTGTGCAGATATTTTGTGGGTGAAAATGCACAGATAATAATGGTGGTGACCATGCTGAAAAACAGTGATTTGTAGCTGAGAATTGACTCTATCACATCATGTTATTGTGCTCTTTGTATCTGCTTGGATGACAGGAGGCTTGCTGATGTGCCTCCCATCCACAAGAAGGGCTGTAAGGAGAATCTGGGGAACTACAGGCCTGTCAGCCTGACCTCGGTACTGGGGAAACTTATGGAGCAAATCATCTTGGGTGAGATCACACGGCACGTGTATGGCGTCCAGGGGATCAGGCCCAACCAGCACAGGTTCATGAAGGGCAGGTTGTGCTTGCCCTTTTATGACTGGGTAACCAGACTGGTAGACAGGGGAAAGGCTGTTGATGTAGTCTTCCTAGACTTCAGCAAAGCCTTTGACACGGTCTCTCACAGTATTCTCCTGGGGAAACCTGGCTGCCCATGGCCTGGACAGGTATACCCTTCTTTGGGTAAGGAATTGGCTAAGGAGCCATGCCAAACAGGTAGTGGTTAATGGAGTTAAGTCCAGCTGCTGACCCATTAAATGCGATGTCCCCCAGGGGTCAGTACTGCAGCCCATCTTGTTTAATGTCTTTACTAATTATCTTGATTAGGGGATTGAGTTTACCCTCAGTAAGTTTGCAGATGACACCAAGTTGGGAGGCGATGTCGATCTGCCTGAGAGCAGGGAGGTCCTGAAAAGTGATCTAGATAAGTTGTATTGCTGGGCTGAGGTTAATAGGATGAGGTTCAACAAGGACAAGTGCCGGGTCCTGCACTTTGGCCACACTAACCCCATGCAGCGCTATAGGCTTAGGGTTGAGTGGCTGGATGACTGTGAAGAGGAAAGGGACCTGGGGGTGTTGGTTGATGCTTTCCTGAGCATGAGCTGACAGTTTGCCCAGGTGGCCAAAAGGGCCAATGGCATCCTGGCCTGTATAAGAAATAGTGTGTCCAGCAGGAGCAGAGGTGAAAATCCCCCTGTACTCAGCACTGGTGAGGCTGCACCTCCAGTATTGTGTTCAGTTTTGGGCCTCTCACTACAAGACAGACATCAAGGCCCTGAAGCGTGTCCAGAGGAGGGCAACGAAACTCATGAGGAATCTGGAGCACAAGTCTTATGAGGAATGGCTGAGGGAGCTGGGATTATTTAGTTTGGAGAAGAGGAGGCTCAAGGGGGACCTCATTGCACTCTACAACTTCCTGAAGGGAGGCTGTGATGAGGAGTGGCTTGGCCTCTTCTCCCAGGCAACAAACAGGACCCGAGGAAATGGCTGCAAGTTGCACCAGAGGAGGTTCAGATTAGACATAATAAGGAGCTTTTTCTCTCAGAGAGGCCAGGCACTGGAATGGCTGCCCAGGGAGGTGGAGGAGTCGCCATCCCTGGCAATGTTCAGGAGGAGTCTGGATGAGGAGCTACAAGATATGTTTAGCGGCTTGTGGTAGCAATGGTAATGGGGGACGGTTGGTCTAGATGATCTTGTAGATCCTTTCCAACCTTGTGATTCTGTGATTCTGTTGTAGTTTCCATGGAAATAAATACGAGGATCCAAATCTTTGGATCAGCCTACATATTTTATATGCAGACCAAGACAATTCCTCTCCACCCAGTGTATCCCAGGCAAGACAAATGTTAGACATCCATGGGTTAACAATTTCACTGAATACAGTGAGAGAGATGAAAACTATGAGAAATGATCCATCGCACTGCTTCCCAGAACCACTACAAACCGCCTATTTACTGAATTGGACAAATGACGAATTACTTTTTAGTTGGTCACGTAGCTCTTGGGTAAAAAACAGTAAATGCCAAATTGCCAGACTATAACTAGGGATGATGCTCAAAAGGACAGAGGAGAAACCCCGGTTCAGGAGCATTGTCCATGCAGTACAAGCAGGGATATTTGTGGAAAGGTAAAGGAACATATAATGACTTTGTTCTATTAGCTGCTCGTGCACACTGCCATTTGCACCTGCAGTATAGAGTGAAGAGGTCTCTAATATGATTCTAAAGTTGTTTCTACAAAGATCTGGTTGGCAAACAACTTCTAGTAGAGTGCAACCTGGAGCAGCACATACAGATCTGTTTTTAGCGTCATACAGATGTAATAGCACAGGTGAAATAATTTTGACATCCCTGTGTAGTCCTAGGTTGGGACTCAAAGTTTTTAGAGTGCAGTCAGTTTGGTTTAGGCCCTACCTTGCCTTTTGGCTTCTGTTGTCCTTCTGTTTGGTTGATTTTGTTGTTGTTGTTGTTGTTGTTTTAAATGAAGAATATCCTGTGTCATGGTGTTACTGTCCTGAATCATATAGCAAATGTATAGACGGAGACTGATGTGAAAAGTTTGGAGATCGAAAGGGGAGGCAAAAAAAAATAAAAAATCCATTGAGTTTTCTCAGCTTTTTCAGTCACAACTTGCATCAGAACATACTGCTAAAACTAATTTCACTTTCTGAACTCTAAAACTTTTAGTCATCTAACTTTGGACTCATTTCCGTTCCTACCTTTTCTTCCTGAGTAACCACTCTTCCCCGATGTTTCCTTGGAGCTAGCAGGAGGGCTGGTAAGTGGGGAGCAGCCAGCAGACTTCAGACAGCCAGTGCCAGATGTCTACAGCAAAACTCAAGTCAGGAATGTGAGTTCTGGCTGGGACTTCCATGACACCTATTGTTGCTGATCAGAACTGTGCTGACAGCCTAGCAGTTCTCTGCATAGGAGGATGGGTGTATCACACAGTGGATCACAGACCACACAGGCGCACAGGGACTCCTTCCACTTGCTGATTGCTGACTTTTTAAAATTGCTCTTCTTATTTAATCTCATACCTGAAAACTCAAGAAATCGCTGCATGTGTGCTAAGAGTGGCTGCAATAATGGTAAGGCTAACAGGACAGCATTAGCTGTCCTTTCTCCCTGGGAAGTATTCCTCCCACGTTTGACAGGCTGTTAGTGGATTAACCCTCACTCTCAGTGAAGGACTTGCTTGAGAAGGATATAAACGAGTGGCAGAAAGCTGGTAGTCAGAGGCTGTTACCCAGTGGGTTTGAATAACTGTGAAATGAAAGAGGAAACATTCAGATGGAAAATGGCATCAGAGAAGGGCTGTTGCTCTCCTAAGCTAAGGCAGAGGGCCTTTGCCTGAACTGTCTGAAAAGTGCAGTGTCCTGGCAGAGGGGGTAAGAAATTATGTGATTTAGGCAGTGGGAGAGTTCTTTAAAGGTGCATGACATTTGTGTTTGAGAGCAGAACGTGAAAGGGAAGTGAAGGACTTCACACAGGATCATGTCAGATGGGAGAAGAAAGCTTTCCATCCTCTCTTTTGACTCCTGTGTTTCTGAAGTGCAAAACTGTGAGATGTGGAAAGGTGTTTTAACAGCGGGTGTCTGTGAATTCACATAGCCTATTAAAAACAGAATGGCCTGAAAACAAATATAAATTCCTGTATGTAGTTCAGTGCATTCTTCAGTATGGTTGCCAATGTTATGTCCTTCGTCCTTCTCGTACACAAACAAAGAACACCTAAAAATTTTGAACTGATTTTAAAAAGAGAGAGAGAGAGAGAAGTAATAGTGGTACTGAACTGCAGATGATGCCTTGCAAACTGCAGATGATTTCTGAGGTAAACTGAGGATGAGCTTGTGTGCTGGACAAGCAAGAAGAACAGAAACTGGAAGGGCAGTATGGTTTGCTGCAGTGGAAAATGGGGAGCATCTTGTTTATTTGAGTGCAGACTTTGCCTCTGGTGAAGATCTGGTATTAACAGATTCATCCTTATCTCCAGCCTGGGGACCAAGGTATGAGATACTGGGAATTGTATGGCCTTGAGCAAGGCTCTAAGGTGAGAGGTGGTATAGAGAGCATGTGCACAGGCTAGGAAGAAGGAAGAAAAATCATTGTACTTCAAGTTCATTTGTTGGCCTATACAAGATCTCCTGTAACATTCATTGTTGTCTAGTATAAGTTTATTTATATGTTGTGTTATCTATTTTCTCTTGGTAGAATGTACAGGCGGACGTCCAATATGGTCGGTTTGAGCTACCCACCAGCTGTAATTGGAGTGTTAAAGGTAAGTCCAACAAAAAGGTGATGTATGGAGAAGACTGAGGTGTCTTTGCAAAGCATCAGGGAAACACTGTGACGTTTTACATGGGGAAGGGAGTGTTTGAACTTGCCCTTTCCTTCTTTATGATGTTTAATCAACCTCAGGTCCATTCATAGTTTACTGCTCTGCGGGAATATTCTTAGAGTGAAAGAAAAAATAGAGTTCAGAACTTGAAAATGCTGAACCTTGAAGGTTCCAAGCTAAACAAGCCCAGTTCTCTCAACCTTTCTTCATAGGAGAGGTGCTCCAGCACTCTGATCATCTTAGTGGCCCTCCTCTAGACCCATTTCAAGAGCACTGCAGCTTTCTTGTGCTGGAGGCCTCAGCACAATCACTGATGTTGAACAGAAAATCAGCTGTCTCTAAATCAGACAGCTGATAAAACAAATCAAGGCTCTAAGGTTAACCAATGGAAAGGCAAATGGACTGAACATCTGGGAAGCACTGCTGTTGATCTATCTCTTGGTTCGCCCAAGAAGTGGAGTTAAGGTCAAATGTAAGACTAAAATGTATAGAAGATAACCTTAGGGCTGTAGCTCCATCACATTGCCTACGGGCAGCATTAGAGCACCTTCTGACATTTCATCTGGGGCTGCAGGGCCAGTGACCTCAAGATGTGTAGCCAGGAATTTTCCCATCCCTTGCTTCTCCCACTCTCTTTATTGACAACAGTTATTCTCCTCCCACTCAAGGTGCTTGTGAAGTTCTGCTTACCTTTCAGTTTCTCTCCAACATGGACATCACATCTGTACAAAGCTTTTTATAAGACCATAAAATCCTCTAATTATCACAGACTGCAAATTCTCTGAGCAAAGTGTGATGCTCCCTTTTTTCCTTAAGGGGAAATTTCCCCCTCGGTTAATATTTAGAGTAAAATGCTACTGTCATTGTTGTCAAGAATATTTCCCTCTGTGAAATCTAAAGTATTCTACAGTAAAACTTAGCATCTTCATGGCTTTGTGGTGCAAAGGAACAATATTTTGCCTTTCCTTCATTCACTTCATTTTATCTGCCACAAGAACACATAAAAAGATAAGGAAACACAAACCTTTATTTGTACAAGAAAAGTTTGTTTTACAGTAATTTATGAACAACAGTATAGTTGAAACATTGCTTTAAACTTCACAGGAACTGGAGGTCAATTACAATTTTAATTAATTAATTATTAACTATATAATAAATATAAATTTAAATGTAAAACACATAACATATTTAAATATAACAGTAAATTCTATTATTCTACATTCTAATACTGTATATTGTAAGTTACTATATAATTATATGATTATAACAGTATATAATTATAAAACTTATAAAACGTATAAACGTATAAAATGTATAAAACGTATAAAACGTATAAAACATATAAACTATATAATTATATGATTATAACAATAGCAACTGCTTCCTACTGAAACTAAATAAAAACAGTTCAAGGAGGGCGCAGGAGTAGGCGAGCGAGGGTCCTGGTGTTTGGGGGGCATCCTCGTTGTCACATGTGAGTGCTCTTATCTCACGCTGCCATCCGTAGGAGGTGAGCTGGAATTCAACCTTCTGCAAGAGAGTTTATACGTTATGCTTCAGCTTTATGAGATGGCATTTGAACTTGTCTTCTTCTGTCCCTTGGCTGAGCACCCTGCAGCATTAACAGAGCATTTGCAGCTAACCATAACTCTCTCAATTGCACTTAGATATTTACTTTGATGTTGTAAAGCTCATTTTTTTATACCATTGTAAGCGCTTAGTGTAGCATTACTATGAAAAGCCCCAGTTAACTCACTCATCTTCAAAAAAATGAAATAAAATATTTACAGATAATTACAAACTCATGTCCTTAAAAAAAGAGAATCCTGTAGGGAATCATGCTGTCTCTGAACAATGGAAGCTGCAATAGTCAGAAGGATCTAAGATCTCTTTGGGTGGAGCAAGGCAGCTCGAGATATTTTTTATAGCACTTCTCTGTGCAGCAGGTGATGAAAATACGAGCGCAGGCCGGTATGCGAGTGCCCATAACCATCTTTCATTTACCAAGGCAAACTAAGATTTGTTTTGCACTTATGCTTTGCAATTTGGAAATTGAATAATAATGGTGAAATGGGTGATCAGATTAACTTTCTTTTCTATTCATTCTTGCAGAATGTAGACAAGTGGTCATTTGATGTGTTTGCACTAAACGATGCCAGTGGAGATCATGCACTGAAATTCATTTTCTATGAACTTCTCACACGCTATGATCTGATCAGTCGTTTCAAGGTCAGTAGTTACAAGATGGGTCTCCTTTTCCATCTTGCATTTTCTTCTATTTCATTCTTATTCTGCTCTGTTCCATTCAGACTGCAGTGATTTCAGCTGCATTTGAAGGTGTCTGTGAAGATTTTGTGGTCGCTGTCATTTCCCCTAAAGGGGGAAGAGAATCTTCCTGCAGCAACCAGGACCAAATGTCATTTGAGTAGAACATTGGATTGTAATAGGGCAGCATGAAGCAGGTGGAGTTTCAGAGTGAAATGCAATGGGAATGATAGTGTCATTCTCCCAGTATTCTGAGGAGTCTCAAGCATGCAAGCCAAAAAGGAAAAATTGGCTTGCTATGGGTTTCAAAATGCAAATACTACTTCAGGTGGAGTAAAAGGTGTACTCCATATCTTTTACTTTGAACAGCTCCTTTGTAACTGTGAACAGTGTTACATTTGGGTCACAGAGCACTGCCCTGAGATGTTTCCCATTCTCCCCACCCAAAGATTCCATTTGCCCTTTCTCTGCTGACACTTACTCTGGCAGGACTCCTACTTTCTCCGGCTCCTGGCCTCCTTCAGGATCTTCTGACGCCTGGTGAGAAAAGTTTGAAGATGATAACTGATGAGAAAGTCGTAGAAATATGAAGGTTTAGGGTATTTTAGTTGGTGCAAAGCAATGGAGAATCCCTGCTGCTTGTAGCATACACATGCAGCTGCCACCACCCATGTAGTGTGCTCCCTAGAAATCCCCCAAATGTGGTTTCATGCTAGGCATACAGTTACACACTGGGAGCCAAAAAAGCATGACATACTCGTAGTATGTGAGTAGTAAAGCAGAGATACATGCTACATTATTGTGAGGGGATGAGACAGACCCATAGAAACTGCTCTCTGGAGCCTCTTCTGAAAATGATCTCCAAATGCTAGCTATTGCATGTGATTCTTTCATTTGTAACTGTGTGCTTCTTTTCTTAGATCCCCATTTCTGCCCTGGTGTCCTTTGTGGAAGCTCTGGAGGTTGGATACAGCAAACACAAAAATCCTTATCACAACCTAATGCATGCTGCAGATGTGACACAAACAGTCCATTACCTCCTTTTCAAGACAGGTGTAGTGGTACGTACAGGAGTTGGCATCCCTAATACAGAAGAAAATGGCAGTAGGTTTTGTTTGGTAAAGAGATTATTGTTATCCACAGCAGAACCCATCTGTACTGCAGAAAAATTGTAAATTGCAATGTCTGTGCTAATGAAAGTAGGCATTTGGGATTATTTAGAAGAATCTAGGTGAGGATTTGGGTAACTGTTTTAATTGATTGGAGTGAGGATGAGTGAAAAACCCAAGCTGAATTCTCCCCTCTGCCACTGATTTCCTGGCTGAGTCTAGCAAGTCATCTTGTTGGGATTTCACTTCCCTCTCTGTGAAGGAACAAATCACCGAAGCTTTCTCCAGAATACAAAATGTAATCATTTGTTGGTTAACCCAGTTTGTCACCTATTTTCAATCTATCACTCACCAATTTCTGATGGTAATTTGGCTTCTCAGGAGCTGTGTCTTCACTTCACATGGAGGTGGATCCACCTCCATTGGCTCCTCTTCATTTGGAGGTGGATCCACCTCCATTGGCTC
The DNA here is from genome assembly GCF_039878825.1 of Excalfactoria chinensis. Lineage (NCBI taxonomy): Eukaryota > Metazoa > Chordata > Aves > Galliformes > Phasianidae > Excalfactoria > Excalfactoria chinensis. The sequence continues at coordinate 95,655,656 of NC_092826.1, forward strand.
CTCTTCATTTGGAGGTGGATCCACCTCCATGGGCTCCTCTTCTGTTGGAGGTGGATCCACCTCCATGGGCACGACTGGATCTTGTTCTATGGCCCTCTGCCTCCTCCCCATCAGGTGGATCTTCTTGCTGGGAGGAGGCTCCATTATTCTGTGGGGAGCTCTGAACTGCAGCACCTCCTGGTTTTGCTCTACCCACTGTTATGGCAGTTACAGAACTCAGAACACTAGATAGTGACATCAGCAGTGTACCAGTGTTCCATGGCAACCCAGACACGGCAGTGTTTGGAGTTGGGGCCTGTGGCCTGAGAGTTGCCCCAGTTTTGAAGAAAGAAGGACAGGGGGCACTTAGGGACCCTTTTCTGGGAAGGGCTGTGCCATTGTGCTTGCTAGAGAGAACTTGTGGTTGTTGGGCAAAAGGCGCCATGGAGACTCCAGTCCCTTCTTCATCCCATGCCTCCAATCCATTTGTACTAATGGATGGGCAGGATCAGGCCAGGAGAGCCTTCTACTTGGCAGCTGCCTGACTGCCTGCAAGTGGTGGCAGCCTGTTGCCCAACAGTACTGGAGAGGACACAAGGTGTACTGACACCCCGCAAGCAGCCTAGGGACATGCAATCAATAAAGAACTGCTGAGTTTCAAGGGTGGTGTGTGTTCTCCTTTGCTGTCCTTCACCTCTGCCCCTTGAACATAGAGGAGGCAGCATCTCATCTGCCCTGATCCCCAAGGGAGAGCAGTGGGGAGGAGAGCGCCTGGTGTCCTCGGAGTGGCTGTGCTGGGATGGCATGAGGGGTCCACTGGAGGGTCTGTGAGATCCTTGAGGTTTTGAGGTGGCTTTTTCATCCTGTGGACGAGAGGGCTGACTTGGGATTGCTGTCCTAAGTGCTTTCTCCATCCAGCTACTGAATGTGTGGCTGAAAGTGAAGTCAGGCCACACATGACAATGCACAGAGAATAGATGGGGATTGATTGAGTGTCCAGATAAGTAATCAGGACATATTAGATCTCTGGATCCCTGCCACCTCTGGAGTAGTGATCTTGAAAGGAGGGCTGAGGGGCAGAGGGCCCAGTTCCACAGATGTCTGTGCCCCATCAGTTGACCCTTACTGTACTTCGAGCAGCATGAAAGTGTTCATAGGCTTACATCATGTGAAGAGGAAAGGGAGGTGATTCTGTTTGGTGCACAGTGATTTAATTACAGCCAGCATGCCAAGAAACTGCAGCTCGTTGCTGAACTAAGGCAAACTAAGCTGTTTTTGGTGGCGTTTCTGATGACGGTGTCATCTTGTCTTTCCACCAGTGTTCCCATGTTAGAAAAGTCAGGCTTTGTCTTGTTACACACTCCCAGTAACTTTGAGGAAGGAGGAGGGATGCTGGTTCGAAGGGCACCTGTCCTGAGGATGCTTCCCAGTGCCTGTTTTTCCAATTCCCAGTGAGACTAGATGCCTCTTGGGCTCTGGGACTGCCCTTCATTTCATGTGGTGTTCTTAGGGTTCCAGCTCCTTGTTCATAGCCTTCCTGGACTTGCCTAGGGAAGCTGTCAACTCTCAGTTATTTTTCTCTCTCTCTCTTTTTTTTTCTTTCTTTTTTTTTTTCTTTTTTGTAATTCCACTGTGCAGACCTTATCTTTAGGGGGTTAGTTTTAAGTTCTTTGTGACATATTCTTACTAGCTTTTAAGTGGCAGAGATGGTTCAGGTGTGGTGAAGGTGCTGATGAGTGCCATAATTTTCATGCCTCGATAACCAGTGTGGCTGAGGGAGGTCTCAGCTCAGTTAGAGAAGGTAAACTCTTGTACTTGATTAGCTTTTTCTCTGCTGTACGGACAACATTCTCAGAAATAAAGGGGTCAGTCCAGATTAAAGACAGGTCATTCTGAAGGTGTGTCACGTCCAGCATTAAGTGGCGCTTGCACATTATTAATGGCATTAAATAAAGTCCAGTAACACCTCAGTGGAAGCACATCTTGCAGACAGTTTCTGGGTTCTAATTAGCCAAGGCTGCTATATGCAATCCGCCACAGCATAGGCATTGGGCTTGTTCAGCCTGGAGAAGAGAAGTAGGTGGGGTGACCTCATTGCAGCCTTCCAGTACCTAAAGGGAACCTACAGACAGGAGGGAAGTCAACTTCTTACAGGGGTGGATAGCGGCAGGACATGGGGAAATGGTTTTAAATTGTAGGAGGGAAGATTTAGGTTGGATGTCAGGAGCAAGATCTTTACCAAGAGAGTGGTGAGCTGTTGGAACAGGCTGCCCAGAGAGGCTGTGGATGCCCCAAGCCTGGAGGTGATCAAGGCCAGGTTGGATGGGCCTTGGGCTGCCTGGTCTAGTATTAGATGTTGAGGCTGGCCACTCTGTTTGTGGCAGGGGGTTGGAGCTTGACGATCCTTGTGGTCCCTTCCAACCCAAGCCATTTTATGGTTCTGTCAACTTGAAAGAGAATTCCAGAAACAGTTTTCCAGTTTTTGAGTGCTAAGTCAGAGCAAGATTAACAGCCTTGTGTATCCCAGATTCCAGTCGCAGAGAAGCAGAAGCAGAAAAACCCACTAAATATCTGTCTTCAATTATTTTGAGATCTTCATTTTATTTCATGTGCTTGTTTTAATTATGTTGATTTAAAACAAAGAACAAAAAAATAGCATTACATATCACTCCAGAGAATATTTACAGCAGTGCAGCCTGGATACCAGTCAGCTCCCATTAACACGACTAGTGAATGCATTAAATTGGCTGGGGGATGACCTGCTGGAGAGGAGCTCTGCTGAGAGGGACCTGAGCGTCCTGGTGGACGACAGGTTGGCCATGAGCCAGCAGTGTGCCCTTGTAGCCAAAAAGGCCAATGGCATACTGGGGTGCATTAAAAAGAGCGTGGCCAGCAGGTCGAGGGAGGTGATCCTCCCCCTCTACACTGCCCTGGTGAGGCCTCATCTGGAATACTGTGTCCAGTTCTGGGCTCCCCGGTACAAAAAAGACAGGGATCTCTTGGAAAGAGTCCAGCATAGGGCCACAAAGATGGTGAAGGGCCTGGAGCATCTCTCCTATGAAGAAAGGCTAAGTGAACTGGGTCTGTTTAGCCTTGAGAAAAGAAGGCTGAGAGGGGACTTGATCCAGGTTTATAAATACCTGAGGTGTGGGAGCCATAGTGGCAATGCTGGTCTCTTTTCAGTAGTGCGTGGGGACAGGACTAGGAGTAATGGGCTGAAACTTCAGCATAGGAAGTTCCGCACGAATGCGCACAAGAACTTCTTTACAGTGAGGGTGACGGAGCACTGGAACAGGCTCCCAGGGAGGTGGTGGAGTCTCCTTCTCTGGAGATGTTCAAGACCCACCTGGACGCCTACCTGTGCAACGTGGTGTAGGGAGCCTGCTTTGGCAGGGGGGGTTGAACTCAATGATCTCTAGAGGTCCCTTCCAACCCCTACAATTCTGTGATTCTGTGAAGATCTCTCAGAATCTATTCTCTCCTGGCAAAACTTATTCATGTTTGGATTACACTGATGTCAACTGAGTTGTAGCTGAGCTAGTGAATCCCATTTGAGCTTGTGCACCACTAAAGCAGCTTTTGTCTCTATGTAGAGTCTCCTGCAGAAATGTGAAAGAAAGTCATCTGAACTCCTGTTTGAAGAGAAAAACACACAAGAGATGTAAGCACAGACAGTGGCCATTCTGTAAGAACTCTCCCAAAACAGCATCAACACAAGCAGTGATCGTGGTAGTCCTTTTCAAGACTTTAGCAACACACTCTTGCTGCAGAACAAGGTTGTCCTCTGAAGTGAAAATGCCTGTGCATGGCCAGGGTATGCTTGCAGGGCTCAGGAAATGCTCGTGTTGTTTTTTCTAGCCAGCAGCTCCTCATGGCTTTGCCAAGCTCAGTGCTTGACCCTTGAGGCAGCAGAGTTTGCTGCTCTCTTTTTAAACATAGAGTAGAAAGAGCAGCACAGTAGCCTTAGTGCATTACATTCTGGCAGCCCCAGGACTGCGGAAACACTGGAAGTACCCTGAGGAGCATGAAGTCTCAGGTGTGTCCCCAAGGCATTTTATCACCTTGTTAACACGGGCATCTTGGCTCAGCTTGTCCTCAAATGAAGCTTCTGGTGTGATTTGTGTCTAGTTTTATCAGTGTTGTCAGTAACTATTGACACAGTATAGTAAGAGTGAGGGTGTGCAGTCCTGAAAAGATTCAAATGAACATCATCACTGCCACAAAAAGTGCATTTAGATGTGAAGGCCCTTAAGAACACAAGGCAGAGGCACAAATAGGATGTGACTTCATTGCTCTGAAGAGGATTTGTTTCAAAAGCTGGGGAAAGTCGACTCAGCTTAATATGGAAAACAGAATACCACACTTAAGGCCTACCACAGCACTGTGTGTCCTTTGCTAAAGGGGAGTTACAGTCCCACTGACATTTGTGATAGCACAGCTGCCTGACTTACCATCCCTGTATAGATCAACTTGAAGCTCAGACATAAATACTCCACAGTATGCATCATTTGCTTAAGCTCATGCAGCTTCTCATCCAGACACCTCCTGAACATTGCCAGGGATGGCGACTCCACCACCTCCCTGGGCAGCCATTCCAGTTCCTGGCCACTCTCTGAGAGAAAAAGTTCCTTATTATGTCTAATCTTAACCTCCTCTGGTACAACTTGCGGCCATTTCCTTGGGTCCTGTTTGTTGCCTGGGAGAAGAGACCAAGCCCCTCCTCATCACAACCTCTCTTCAGGTAGTTATAGAGAGCAATGAGGTCTCCCTTGATCCTCCTCTTCTTCAGACTAAACAATCCCAGCTCCCTCAGTGGCTCCTCATATGGCCTGTGCTCCAGACCCCTCACCAGTTTTGTTGCCCTTCTCTGGACACGCTCCAGGGCCTTGATGTCTGTCTTGTAGTGAGAGGCCCAAACCTGAACACAATACTCAAGGTGTAGCCTCACCAGTGCTGTGTACAGGGGGATGACTGCCTCTCTGCTCCTGCTGGACACACTATTTCTTATACAGGCCAGGACGCTGTTGGCCTTCTTGTCCCTTTCCTCTTCACAGTGATGCAGCCACTCAGCTCCAATCCTGTAGCGCTGCATGGGGTTACAGTGGCCAAAGTGCACGACCCGGCACTTGTCCTTGTTGAACATCATCCCATTCACCTCAGCCCAGCAATACAGCTTATCTAGATCACTTTTCAGGGCCTCCCTGCTCTCAGGCAGATCGACACCGCCTCCCAACCTGGTGTCATCTGCAAACTTACTGAGGTTACTAATTGAGGTCGTCAATAAAGATATTAAACAAGATGTACTCCAATACTGACCCCTGGGGGACACCACTTTTAACGGGTCACCAGCTGGACTTAACTCCATTAACCACTACCTGTTTGGCATGGCTCCTTAGCCAATTCCTTACCCAAAGAAGGGTATACCTGTCCAGGCCATGGGCAGCCAGGTTTCCCCAGGAGAATACTGTGAGAGACCGTGTCAAAGGCTTTGCTGAAGTCTAGGAAGACTACATCAACAGCCTTTCCCCTGTCTACCAGTCTGGTTACCCAGTCATAAAAGGGCAAGCACAACCTGCCCTTCATGAACCTGCGCTGGTTGGGCCTGATCCCCTGGACTCCATACACGTGCCGTGTGATCTCACCCAAGGTGATTTGCTCCATAAGTTTCCCCAGTACCGAGGTCGGGCTGACAGGCCTGTAGTTCCCCAGATTCTCCTTACAGCCCTTCTTGTGGATGGGAGGCACATCAGCAAGCCTCCTGTCCTCCAAGCAGATACAAAGAGCACAATAACATGATGTGATAGAGTCAATTCTCAGCTACAAATCACTGTTTTTCAGCATGGTCACTACCATTATTATCTGTGCATTTTCACCCACAAAATATCTGCACAATGTTGTGTGATTGCATACTGGCTCTGGGCTGCACCGCTTGGCAAGGTAGAACTGCTGCCATGATAGCATGGGGCAGAGTGCGGCCGCAGAGCTGGCTGTGCTGGGACACAGGTGGGACACGGCTGCTGTAACCACTTCTGACTGCCACTCAGGGAGGGGCTGTCATTAAATTAAACTGAAATGTTTTGCTTTAGTTATGTGCTTGTCCTGACAAATGCTAATACTTGTTCTCAGTTCAAGGCAGTTTTCTCCACCAACCGGTTAGTTGTTGAGAGGAAGTAAAATATTTTGAGAGTTATAATTCTGTAGAATGACTATTTCTACAGTCAGAATGAGCTTTTTCCTATTTTCTTGATGTGTATGTGAAATATCCATGCCATGCAGCAGAAGATGCTAAGGCAGGGCAAGAGGACAGCCTCAGTGGTGTGTGTAGTACAGTGGCTGTTCCTGGGGCTGGCAATAAGGGCAGCGTGTCCTGCTGTGGGGTATGTTCTGTGTGTGGGAGGCAAGGGGATGCAGGAACCTATGTGCAAACTATAAACGTCCATAAAGAGGGAGACAACTGTTGTTCGGTTTTGTGTTTTTTTGGTTTTGTTTTTTGTTTGTTTGTTTAAGAAGAAAAATTGTTTATTTTGTTTTGTGGTTTTGACTTTGTCGTTATTTTTTTAATTGTTATTTTGAATTGTTGATTGTCCAATCCTGAACAAAAAGTCCAAGTGAAGCACCTGGATTGGATCTTCCTGATGAAATTCAGCACTTCTTCCCGTACAAACTGAAATCTGCTTCTCCACAGGAACAGCTGCCTCTGTCATTTCTCTGACCCCTCCTCTGCTCCTGGGGAGGGATGAAGGAGGGGGACAGGAAGGATGGGCTCATGGAAGCTTCAGCTGTGAAAAGAAGAGTGACCAGGAAATGGAGGCTCTGTGTGAACCCCCAGAATGGCCCTGAGCTGGGGCTCTCCCAGATAAGGACAAACTTACTGATGGGAGCATCAGCACCAGCATCAAGGTGGCCGTTTGGATGGAGGTGGACAAATCCTGGCACCCTGGTGATCCGTGGGGCGCGATCTCTTTCTCAGCCTGACAGTGGTGGTGTGGTGGCCGGTCTGCACCAGTGGAGGTGGATCCACCTCCATCATACCATCCTCTGGAGGTAGATCCACCTCCATGGGCTCTCCAGGGAGTTCTTAGTCACCCTGTGTTTGCCCAGGACATCCCCATGAGTGTGAAAAGGTGAAAGATGGGGAGAAGAGGACCCACTGTCCTCTGGGCAGTCACACTGGGACTACAGGGGAGTGCGCTGGAGGGGCCTGTGAGGTCCTTGTGACCTGTTGGTGGGGTTTTCCACCCTGAGGAAGAGAAGAGCAATTAAGGTTTGCTGTTCTCAGCCTGTTCTCTTCTTGTTTAAGGTGAAGCCAGGCACTCCATGGCAGCATACAAAGAAGAGCTGGATATTAGTCATGGCTCTAGATAAGTAGTTTGAATCTCTGCAATCTCTGGAATAGGGGTATTGAAAAGAGAGCTTTGGGGCAGGGATACTGGTGTGTTGATGGCTGTCCCCTATCAGTTGACACTAGTGTACGTCAAGCAGCATGAAAGTGTTCAGACCCTACCATCGGGTGAAGAGGAAAGGGCAGTGTTTGTTTCCTGTGCGGTGACTAAATTAACTACTAAGCTGCCCAGTGGACTAACAGGAGCAGATTTCCCCCCTCAGCTCATTCATAGCTTTTTTTGCCTTTGGCTCATGCTTTTTTGTAAAGGCCTCTGGTGCAGATGGCACATTTAGAGGACTGATTGTTGGTGCTACAGATTTGATTAAGTCAAACTCAGTTGAATTTGGATACCCTGGGCAGGATGGAGGCCTCCCTTCCATTGAACCAGACATTGGTGTGCATTAATTTCTTAAAAACAAGTCAAATATCCCACTAATTTTATGATTTTGTTGCTTTCTGCTTTTGCTTTAGTGAAAAAAAATATATTAAAAAAAATTGTTTTATGATCTACACGAGATGTATGTTAACTATATTGTGTATTTCATGTACACACCGAGACAATTTCTCTCCACTCACTGTGGCCCCCACGGAGTACATGGAAGAGGATAGTGAGAGATCAGCCTGAAGGACTCATGCTAACCAGACAGTTTAGCAGCAGGAGTGAACAAAAGGTCACAGGAAGGGATAAGAGGTGGGGATATGTCCTGTCCAGAACCAAATTTACCTTGTGAACCCATCTGCGTTGGTGACCTAAAAAGCTACAAATGACCCATTCCTGCTGCTGAGACAAAGCTCTTTGTTCCCCCTCCTCCCTTTTCTCCTCCAGTCTCTGTTTCTGATGCTCTGGTTGCCCCTGAGGACATGGGAGCCAAACATCTTTCCTGTTCTTTATTCGTTTAGATACAGAAATACATAAAACAAATGGAATGATGGAGGCCTCCCTATGCCTCACTCAACGTAGATTTTAACATCTAGGTTTTCAATTCAGACTTTCTTTTCTAAAAACAAACCAAAAGAAAACAACAACAACAAAAACTCCCTCTCAAAAACCAGCACCAGGCTTACTTTCCATAGCAAAGCGATCCAGTGACTGGAGCAAAGACTCAATTCACAAATACCCTAAACAGGAAAAACAAGCAAACAAACAAACAAAACCAAGCAGAATAAATTCTGCTTGCAATGAGTAATCCATAACAAAATCTAAATGGCATCAGGGGTCATTCTGGGCTCAGTTCTACATTGCTAACAAGCGATTATCTCAGAAATCACAGAGATTTTATTTATTTATTTATTTTAAAGTGGAGTGCATTGCAAAGCCAGACTTCTCTCAAATGACATTATTTCCCTTCTAAACTTCATAGCTAGAAAATTTCCCTTTGGTGTACGCTAGATGGCAGGGTTGGACTGAGAAGAGAAGCACATCACGAGACATCTTTCCAATGCAAATCACAACCTGCCAGCATTCTTCACCTACCCGAGCTCTAGGAAAAAAAATGAAACAAAAAACCGCTTTAAGCCACTCAGGTGAATATACTGGCTTTCTAGAGGGGACTCCATTAGAGAGCAACGCAGCACAGTGCAGGTTCGGCTAAAGAAAAGTATGAGCAAAGAAGAATCCACTCAGCATCGGATTAAGTTTCTAGCAGCCACACATACTCCCTGTGAGACCTCAGGTAAAATCAGTTCATTTCCCTATAGCTTGACTTCCCAGCAGTAAAACCAAGATTGCAACTTGTCTCTGCTTCATGGCAAAGGAGGCAGTGTGAGTCAGGGGAGTAAGGACAAAAACCAATCCCATTTAAGATGTTGATGGCACAGGGCTATGTTAGCTGGTAGACTGTCCCAAAATGAAGGAAACGATGCAGACAGAAAATGTGTTTGGAAGAACAGTATAATTTTGAGTTTCCCTGCAGACTGCTAATGTAAAACATTTCAGGGTACTCTGCAGCAAAATATAGTCCTCAGGGAATTCCTAGAGGTATATTCCCATTTCATAAACAGATGGTTTTGAAGTGCGTTCCTCTTTGCATTCATTTCAGGCAGTAATCCAGCCTGGCTGCTAGAGTCATGAGTTCTGATGGTGCTTTAAGATCAACGTTGCAAATATCAAACAAGCAGACAAAACTAAGTGACACGGGGACATCAGAGTGCTCAGTCAGCTGTCTGCTGTGTTCAGCACTTGTGTGGATGTTTCTAGGAAAACACTGTGGAAAGATGCCACTCGGGGCAAGTGTACCTGGAATAGCAGTGATCTCTGACAGACAGGAGAGGATGCCCCAGATGTGTTCATGCAACAGCCAGTGGTATTGTACTGTAACTCAGTAGTGCTGTGTTACTTGCATACACCAGTGCACTTTTGATGTTGGACATTCTGATATATGTATATATCAGAATTTGAATTCACAATGAATGACCTTTTAGGAAATATGAACAATAGAATTAGTAGATGCAGCTGTAGATCCAACATAGAGAGATCAGTGCAGGTTTTACAGGAGAAAGCCTGCCTCACAGATCTCTTGAGAGTTCCCTGGAGGAGCCCATAGGGATTTCCAGAAGACATGCTGAGAAGGTCATGCTGTCAAAGCTACTGATCTGTCACCAACTGAGAGATCTTAATGTATAAACTTAACATGGATAAATGACTGGTTAACAGTGGAGGGGTGGGGAAGGCATAAAATGGTCAGCCTTCATAGTATGGGAGAAATAAAGTCTCTGCTATTCACTGTGTTTACTCAGAAGGTGTGGTTTGGAGAAGGTGCTGGGAGAAGAAGAAAACAAGCAGGGCAAAGAAATGAAGAAAGTAAGGTAAAAAAGAACAAAAAGAAAAAAAAAATGAAGAAGAATGAAAAGAAGAAGAGGAAGCTTGCAGAATTTCTGGTATACCTGCATCATGTGTATCATGTGCAGTTCAGGTCCTCTCAAACAGAGGTGAAGAGAAGATAGAGAGATCAGCAGGAAAGACAAAAAGTAGAGTAGGTTTCCTTGTGAGGACAGTAGAACAGACATCCTCAGCTGGAAGAGGAGGGCTGAGGTGGTCTATTAATCACCAAGGGCATGCAGAAGAAAGGGATTTATTTGCCATTGTTTCTCACAGTGTAAAATGTAGGAACAAAAGCAAATCCTTCACAGAGTGAAGAATCTCAGGTCCATGGGGTACTGTGCACCACAAGAACACATGGGATCTTGCTCATATAAATTAATGCCACAGAAGGTTATGCTATTAAATATACAGCTGAGGTCACGAGGCACAATTTTAATGGCCTGCTATGTCATCTTTTCCCTAGTGAGTGAAAGAGTTTGTACTTCCGTTTACCACCTTAATTCTCCTGAGCACCTACCACACTATGGTAGGAGAACATTCAATTTGGCAAGGAAGATCTTCTCTATGCTTTTGAAATAGGAGTTGTCTTACCTGTGATAGGCAGCAAGTCACGGTGAGAACATCATAATGAGCTCAACAATCCAAAAAAGCATTGGCTTCCTTAATTTGACAGGAAACAGCGATATACAACTACACTTTAAGGTAACAGTCCAATATTTTATTACGAGGTGAGCGTATGCTTTAAAAATTAGAAGGCTATTGCGAACATTTCTAGGACAGTGTTCATTATATTTAGTTAAATCACACACTTGCATTTATCTAGGATTAACAGCTGCTGTACAATGCAGTATGGCCTGTGCAATGGTTGCGCAACATCTTTCACCAGCCCGTGAGGAGCTTCATTCCAGATGCCTCTTCAGCTCTTTGGCTATTTCCTAGTCCAGCTCTGAGAAATGTTTTGGATCTTTTTCATCCTTCCCCTTTGATCAAGGAGCTTATACCTCACAGGGTGTTCCTCTGATTTCTTGTGGAAGGCTGGAAAATAGAGTCCTGAGCTGTGGGGGGGCCTCTTGAGGTGACACAGCTGAGGTTTGAGGGCTGTCAGTGACAAAGCAAGAACAACACTGGTTACCATGCTTATCATTCACTCACTGGCAGGTTAGAAATTACTTCTGTTCAGTGCGGACTGCATAACAGGATTTCTGGTTTGGCTGTCAATACACTCTTGTGTTAATGGGTAGATACAAAGGGTTAGGAAAAGGTTCAGGATGTCAAAAGATGTGAAATATGTGTTATAAATATAAATGTAAGACTCTAGGGTGAATAACAGACATTTATAACTTTGAAATCTGGCATCTTAAGCATTTCAGAATACCTGATCTTGAAATCATGCCCTTATTCAGACATCCCAGAGTTCCAAACCAATGCAGGTGAATCCCAAGGAATGTTCTCGAGGTTAAGAAACATGTTAGACAGCAGATGAAAGTTCCTGGAAGCCTGAATGAGGAAGCAACCTCTTTTTTTTCACCCATGTTCATGTAGATAGCTAAACACTTAATTGCTTTCAAAATATGATTTATCAAACAAGATGATTTTGAGGCGATAAATCTGGACAGAGGCCATTTTTTCTCAGGAACAGGTGGATCTGAGGCCTGGTATGATTTCTGAGAGAACTGCAGACCACTGTGAAAGTCACACGTTGTCCTATCTGAATATGACGTTTTTTTACTATATTTCTTTGAATTTATATCTTGCTTCCTTACCTCTTACACAGGAAAAATAAAAGATAAAAAAACAGGCATGGCTACAATCAAAATATATTTGTCTTTTGCTTACTTACTACTTGCAAAACAACCAAGTAATAAGACAGTAGTTGGTCTGATAAGCACTTCAAAAAAGACATTGCTCTCAGCATGAATCCTTAGAAGGGAAAGAAGATTCCCCTGTGTGAGCTAACTAACGTCAGATACTAACACACAGTCTCAGCCTCATCTTGATAAAGTCCTTGAGTGAATAACTGTATGCCAAAATGTCTTAGGAAACAACTATGCACTTCATAAGCTCTAGAAATACACATCCATATTTCTGCATAGTCATGTTCTTTCACATCCTCGACTCCAAATTTGCTAGACTAGACTGACATTCATTAAGATTCAGATTATCCATTAGGTGAGTTTCTGTTCTTTGAGGCACATTTACTTCACAAATTCATTTCATTTTCCCTAGTCAGCTTGGATTCAGCCAAACTGCTATTGGATTTTCCATTGCTCAGCAAGGGAGAATGTTTACTGGAGTTGTCAGCAGAGATGACTTGGCTAATAAATACAGGGGATTCAACCAGGACACTGACAGTGCCATTTGTCATACTTGTACGGGAGCTGATAAAGGGAGTCCACACCATTGGATTTCTTTAGGCTTTACTGACTCAAGGAGGAGAAGACTCTCTTTTAAGACTCCAGAGCCCATTTCCCTGGTTTATCACTGACTTTTCATGTGACCTGAGCTATTATATTGACTCTAGTTTCTACATTTTAAAATAGGAATAAAAATGAAAATACTTAACTAATGAGATTTTTGTGAGTCTCAACAGTTTATGGGAATGGAAGCAAAGAATAGTTATTTGAACAGTGCCAGTGTAGACTACAATAGTTACACAAGCAGCAACACATATATAGAGCTAATTTCAGTGATGTTCAGACACCAACTAAGCATGGAAGCTAAGGGTGTTTTAGCCCCACTTTACCCTGACCAGCAGGATGTACAACCCATCACAGCTATCTCTTTCCAAGTTTTTATCAACTCCTAGCATGTTGGGTATGATTGAGATCCCTTAGGGCTAACTGCAAATTCTGAGTTAAAACAGGGCGGGATCTGAGAACACCTACAAACACGTTTATAGCAGAGCAACTAACAGGTGTCAGAGAACAAAACTTCACCTTGTACAAATGTTTATGTGAAGGAAAAAAAAGTTTATTTCCCCATCCATCCTCTCCTGTGCATAACACAAAGGCAGCCAACTACAAAGCACACAACATTAGATAGATTAACGTCTTGAGGCACTACACCAGAAGACATTCTTTTATATGAGCAGTGATGGATTCTACTACAAGGAGCTGCAGCTAATGCATGAGAGTCTCACTTGGAAGTAGAGGTGATTATAGAGAAGGGCATGTGATCAAATTTGCCACAGTTAAAGCCATTCATCCATGAATCAAAAAACAAACAAACAAACAAAAACAAAAAACAAAACAAACAAACAAACAAACAAAACAGGATACCAAAATATCCACGTTCTCTGTTCTTAACTGAAGCTAAAATGTGCCACGCACCCACTGGGTAAGACCAATTACTAAGCCCATCAAAACCCCATTACTTGTAGGAGGAGCCCTTGAACTGACAGTGCAGTCAATGCCAGAACCTTCAGTTTCACTGAAGTTGAAGAGGAGAAAACAGTTTACTGAAGAGTTTGCCCCATTCTGGTTGAACACGGTGAGCATTTCACATCTAAGCTTGTACCCAAGGGATGGGATAGACACAGTTCACAGGAATTATGTCAGAATTTTAGCTATAATTCTCTTTGTTCCACTGAATCTCATAGAAATTCAGTCTCTACATTGTGCAGATCTGCAATCATTGTGTCCTTGTTGCAGCAGGGAAGAAATAATCATGGTTAAAGTGGGCTGCAAAACAGAGTTTCATCACCTTGAGTATTTCAAACTGTTAAACGTTGTTAGAGCAACACTTTGCTATTACATAGTATTTCCACCCTGACCTGAAAATAAGATAAATCAAAACATTGTTATCATTTCCCTTTTCAAGCATTTAAAAGCAGATACAAATGTTTCTACTCATTCATAAGGCATATCCCTTCAAAAATTCCACTGATATGCTCATTTATTTAACGTCTTCTCTACAGTCACTGAACGAATAGATTGCTTTTACTCAAAACACCTGCTGGGAAATAGTTTGATTCAGAAAAATATTAAGAACACAATCGGCTGGATAGCCGTGTCTCCAAATGGGATTTGAATGGCCACTGCTGGTACTTAGTACTGGAGGGAAACAAAAAGCAGCAAAGAAGAGAGCAGCGGAGTGGTAGGGAGCAAATCCACAAGGGCTGCTCAGCTCCCACATCTGCCCCCAGGCTCGTGGCAGACCCCTATCATGAGCTCTCCTCAACAGCTCATCACTTCTGCACGAAGAGAGGCCCAATAGCGACATGTGCATCACTTCCTTGACAGCAGTGGCACTGGAGGAGGCTCTGCAAGACAACGTGGCCAGCTGAGGATGAGGATGAAGTCCTGCTGCCTCTCCCAAGTGTCCTTGTGGAGACAGAAGTACTTCTCTCCAGATAGGCAAGCACTAAAAAGCCGAAGGCACAGCATGGACGAGGCAGGGACGCATTTCCTTGCCAAACCACTTGGAGCTGGTGGCCTGCAGGGACATTCTGAAGGCAGAACTTCTGCCACCTCCCCTCATGTCTCAGCCCCCTGAGGAGCTATCGCAGCTTTTGCCTTCAACTACTTTGCAGGCAGGATAAAGAAAGTTGTAGGAGGAGGAATACAGGGAAGATGAAAGGTTTTTTTTTGACTCTTTAAGGAGATTCACTTATTTAGCTAAATAATTCCCCAGTGAAGAAAGGGCATTACTTAGTTGGGCATTTTTAATGGGAGATGATTCAGGAAAATCAAAGAACCTGACGTTCCTTATTGTCTATTCTGCTGTTAAATCCAAGGATTGTGCTCAGGAGGGCTTCCTCTTTCTCCTTTTTACTTTGTTAACAAAGCAGGTTTTGTATTGTAATTAACAGGAGAATCTGCAGGACAAAGGAATAAGAAAACTGTGACGGTATTTCCTTAGAAACACTCCAATGCTCAAGAAATGTTCTAAACTTGGTGAGAGCTAGTTTCCTGGGAACGTTAAAAAAATCTGCACGCTGATACAAAATTCACTGTTTTCTCTAATGGAACACCTCACAGAGAGAGTCTAAAGACATCTACTTCTTGTGAAGTCACTATGGAAATGGATGGATGGCGATGTAGTCTAGCTGAGCTTCAGTAAAGCCTCTGACACTGTCCCCTACAACATCCTTGTGGAGAAACTGGCTGCCCATGGTTTGGATGGACATTTGCTCTGCTGGGTGAAACACTGGCCGGGTGGCCAGGCCCAAAGAGCTGTGGTCAGTGGAGTTAAATCCAGCTGGCAGCCAGTCATGAGTGGTGTGCCCCAGGGCTCGGTAATGGATCCGTTTCTATTTAACATCTTTATTAATGATCTTGATGAGGGGATTGAGTACATACTCAGAAAGTTTGCAGAGGACACCAAGTTGGGAGGGAGTTCTGCTGGAGGGTAGAAAGGCACTACAGCGGGACCTGGATAGACTGTATTGATGAGCTGAGGCAAACTGTATGAGTTTCAATAGGGCCAAGTGTCAGGTCCTGCATTTTGGTCACAACAACCCCAGGCAACCCTACAGGGTTGGGGAGGTGTGGCTGGAAAGCTGCCTGACAGAAAAGGACTGTGCTGTACTGACAGTCAGTTAAATATGAGCCAGCAGTGTGCCCAGGTGGCAAAAAAAGGCCAATGGCATCCTGGCTTGTATCTGGAATGCTATACTGAGCAGGACTGGGGAAATAATCCTGCCCCTGTACTTTGCACTGGTGAGGCCTCACCTTGAGTACTGTGTTCAGTTTTGGGCACCTCCACACACAAAGGACATTGAGGTGCTGGAGCAGGAACAAAGAAGGGCAAAAAGGCTTGTGATGGGCTTGGAGAACATGCCCTATGAGGAGAGACTGAGGGAACTGGGGCTGTTCAGTCTGGGGAAGAGGAGGCTGAGGGGAGACCTTATTGCTCTCTTCCAGTATCTGAAAGGTGCTTACAGCGAGAGCAGTGCTGGTCTCTTCTCACTGGTGACAGGACGAGGGGAAATGGCCTCATGTTGCACCAGGGGCGATTTACGCTGGATATCAGGAAAAACTTTTTACTGACAGGGTTGTTAAGCACTGGAATAGACTGCCCAGGGAGGTGGTTGAGTCACCATCCCTGCACGTGTTTAAAAATCACCTGGATGTGGGACATGATTTACCATCATGCGGTGGGTTGCGAGGGTTTGGGTAGTGTGGTTAAGTTGGGGTTGGACTTGATGATCTTAAGGGTCTTTTCCAACCTGAGCAATTCTACGATTATATGAAATAGCTGAGGGTTTAGTAACTAAGGATGAGATTCCTCTGTCCAGATATGGTTTTGAATCTACTGACTGAACACATATCGTGCTTTCCCCCAAGCCCAGCAATCTCCTGCATTACCACCAAGCCTTATGTGACAACCTGAACTCTGCAAGTTCCTGACTCATAATGCAGCACAAGATCCAACTTTCAAGAATATGAAAATGTGCTTCAGTTTGTAGCAAACAAGTTGGTGGCTGTCACCTGCTGTATTAGTTTTCTGTGTACTCAGAAGAGAAGCACATGGGGGAGGAACTCTACAACCAGCAACAATGTCAGACTTCTCTTTAAAATGTTCCGGTGAATAAAACTAGCCTCTAACGGTGTCCTAAACTCATGTATTCATGCTCCGAAGTTTCTGTAATGTATCAGTTTGCTGCAGGCTTGTAGCCAAATAAATGAATGAAAAATTCAAATGAAATAAAGAATTCCTACTTCTCAGCTTTCCCACTTGTCCTGTATCAAATATATCTGTATATGCATATACAGATATATAAAACATACGTATATGTATAAAATTGGCAATTCTGGAGGGGGTGTGAAATCTGTAAAAGGAAGGGAGAAAAAGCTGACCTTCAAATACCGTTCTGCTAGTTGGGATGCATTGCAGAAGAGTAGAAGTACAGCCTGTGGGTCTGGGACATTTCTGGTAAGTCAGGAAGAGAGGGTAGCCAGAAATTTCTCTGGTTCCAATAACGTTGGCTGCTGGTGGAAGCCTGGCAGGCCTCCCATACACAGCTGCTTAACCTCATAAACCTTGCCCAGCTGTGTGACCTCCTGGGCTTGGTAATTGGCTGATCAAAAAGTTGGTGATGGGTACCGAGCAACCAGCTGGCTGGCAAAGAGGCAAATGGCTCATGTGTCTGCATGGTCTCTTCTTGTCAGCCTCTTGTCCTCAGAAGCAACTAAATCCAACAAAACAAAGCTTCTTGTTCTTTCTCAAGACGCTGAATGAGATTCAAAGAAAGAACAGTGAGACAGCAACGTTTTCTCAAATGGAAAACTGTGTGTGTGTGTACTTAGAGCACACTGTTTCTTAACTACATGTTAATTAGTGGCTGCCTCCAGCAAAAGCAACCCGCATAAAATGTGATCATACAGGGCATAAACAAACCAGCACCATAACAGCTGTAAACAAAATGCACCACTGGGCAATATAAGTAGAAAATATGGCACTGTTACCTGCTTCTCGTCACCTCTTTTGAATAGCTGCATAGGAAGGGCTGATTTCCTTACTGTATCAGAGTAAATAATTCGTGCTGTAAGCCACAGTAACAGGGCACATGCCAGTGTTCAAAACTCATAGAGAGAACTCATATAGAGAAGACACCTGAGTCCCTGATTAATGCGGGCACATACACTAAGGTGGGACGTCTTTAACAAAGAGAGAATCAAAACACAGGTCCTAATTTCCCAACATGCCAGCCTGAGGGCACCTTTACATCTTTACAACGTGAGATTGTCACAATGCGTGCTGCAAGCAAGGCAGAACAGGCACAAGGTGTCCTTTAGCAAAAATGGATGTTAGTGGGTTGACTGCTCCCCTCCCATAAAGCATCTTCCCTGCTGGTTTCCTGATCTGTCCGGTTAACAGATCCCTTGATCAGACAAGTAAATTGGGGCACACAACAACCACTGGAGCAAGGTCGCCTAGCAAGTCAGCAGTAACGAAGGGACTGCACCTGGTAGCTTATGGCAAACCCTGCCTTCTGCACTGTATTCTCTACCTTCCTATTCCTTTTGTGGTCTGTAGGATGAGAAGAATTACATGTAAAAGGGAACCCAGCATTTGCTGTGTGCAGGTATTCAGTAAAGGATTGATTGATTGAAAGTGATACAGCACTGGAAGAATGGATTAAATAATAATGTGTAAACACTGCTTGTTAGAAATGAAGAAGGGGCCTATGGTTTGTGGAGCCTGCACTGTGAGCCACAAAGCATAAGATACTTGTTTAAAACCAAATGAAACGCAGTGAAGATCTTTAAAAACAACAGTTCATTTGTTGAACTCAGCGAACAGGTTTAACTTCTTTCATGTCATACACAACAGCCACCAGTTTACACCCATCTCCCCAGCAGCAGGAACCACGAATGCCTCTGTCCAGAGCAGCTTGGAGCGAGGTGGAACTGACTGACCTGGCAGCGTGAGGCGGTTTGCTGAGGAACCAGAGCCCAGTGAGCCCCCTGAAAGTCGCGCTGGACCTTGAAAGAGAAAGAGTGGTTTCAGCAGAGGTGGATGAACGTTAGTCCTGCTAGCCACAGAAATGCCTTTTTTGTAGCACTGCTACCAGTGCCAGGTGTTTGGTGTCCTCTTTCTGCCACTCTGTTCAGTGGTTTAATGCTGGGATAACTTCCCCGTGAGATGTGGCCAACAGCCTCACTTCGGGAGACTTTTCAATAAGAACATAAAATACCTTTTCTTCTGTTTATCACTTACCAACTTTGGGTTGCCATCCCGGCAGTTTCGCAGCAATACCGAGTTTCCAAACCTTTGGCTCCATGGACCGTCGCCACATCTCAGAGAACTTTCTCTTCAGCTATCTCCAGTGCACTCATAAAACTGGCACAGACCCATGTTATTGTCCAGGGTGGGTCTGAAGACAGTTATGCAGCACTTACCTTGCTCTGTGGTGGTTCAGCAAGCGGCCGAGCTCACTTTGGGCAGCACTGGTTGTCAGTGGCTCGGTACATTTCCACCACTGGTTATACACAGCAGGGAAGCGATTCCGGTACTGTGTGTGCACGTGGAGTTAAGTCATCCAGATCATTAGATGCCATTTCCAAACGTTTTCTACTCTCATGCTAATGTGACGAGCTGGATTTTTGATTCAAAGATCAGTCAACAACATAAAACCCCCCGATATCTTTCAGAAATAGATTCACCTCTACTTGTGGGACTGAATGTATGTCTCGTCTTTAAAAGCTGGATTTGGGGAAGGTGAGAAAGCTGAAATGAGAACATAACCCTGGCTGAGTTGCACTATTAGGTCTCAGAATATAAAGTAACATCTCGTTTTGGAACCAGCTCCAACAGTCTCGTAAATGTAGTGGGACTGAGTGCATATATCCAGAGCACCTCCAGCTTCAAGAAGATGTCATGTGTTTACATGCAGACGCTGGCAGCACGAGGGGGAAGGCCAACATCAGGATTGGTGACAGCCAGAGGTCATTGTCACCCGGAGAAAGGGAGAACAGTGAAGCTGATGCGTGGTCTCCACACAGGTAGTGATTCTCCTCAGGGTCCCTGAATAAGCTATGTGCATCCTATTGGGAAGGTTCTAGAAATGAGGTAATGCCATGCACTCCTGGTCACAGGGGGTTCTAGTGAGTAGTGGATGCTGTCCAAGGCATGTTCCTACCATGCTTAAAAACAGGTTAATTGTTACTATTAGTCTACAGGCAGCTGGAGGCTGGGAAAGCAAACGGAAAGTGCCATGCCTGGACCAGCTATAGAAAGCACCAGAACAAAATGAACCCTTCTGCAGCTTTAATTCAACTGGAGTGGAGACCTCATCGTTTTTATTTGGTAATAGGATGAATATACATGGACTCGGTTACAGAAAAACTGGAATGTTGAAAAATGCATTTCTGTACATTTAAGAGACCACAAGCCTCTTCTTTCAAATGTGGAACTAAAAATAAATACATATTGTTTAAAATTATTCTCAGAACAGTTGAGAATACTTGCATTACACGGCATGATTCATTTCAGATTTGCATTTTTTTTTTCCCCATGAGTCTTATCAAACCAAATAGGATTTTTTTTCATCACCCTACCCACCCAGTCCCAGTCCCAAATGTGTTGAGTTTTACTTTCGGCATGGATTTTAATTTGTTTTCCACACCCCAGTGCAAAATAGCATAACAACCTGCCTCTCTTCCTTGGAAAAGGTTAGAAAACAGGTATCTATTGGTTATTATAGTTTAGTTCAAAAAGGACATCTCCATTATCAGTTCTGCAAATATAAACATACTCTAAAGTTTATGTTCAAGCTTCATACATAGAATTCCCTGCAGAATGCCAGCTGAGCTAAAGTTGTTTTGCAAGACCAAGATCCTTGAATTTGGTTAATCTCCCCTTAACCCTCCTGCCAATAAGCAACTTTGATGTTTCTTAACTCCATTTAGGACCTGTCACTGGAGTGTTAACCACAGAGCAGGGAAATCTGCATGGTAGATAAGCCCCCATGTTCACCCCTCCTCCCTGCTGAAGACAGTCGCTGAAGATGCCTTTGATGGAGGTGCCTGCCCATTCATTTGCTCACAAAAAGGTAGCATCATAGTACCAATGAGAGCTGTAGTGTCTTTTTTAAACAGGTGCTGTTGGAAGCAGCTCCTACCACAGCACAGGAAGAAAGCACTACCCTGATGCAGGACAGCCCTGCATCCAACAAGTTCTTAGAGATCTTGATTATTTAGTCTTTGGCCCCAGATGCTGCAAAGGGACCAGCAGGACTTTGCATGTAACTTCCTTTGATTTCAGTGCAACTAAAAGAGTGATCAGGCCTAGGTGCTATTTTGCTCAAAGCTGATGTTGCAAACTCAATGGCTTTTGTCAATCAGGGAAGAAGGGGGAAGAGAAAAGGGAAGGAAAATATTCTTGTGAGAATCTGGGCCTGTAGACAACCAGAAGTTCTAGTAAAACTCCAACCAGAACCCTACAATAAAAATAGCAGATATTTTAAAAAATTGCGTATAAAATTGTATAAAAATATCATCCAAGCGAGAGGAAAAGGAAAAGGCTCACTCTGTCATTCTACTGCTAGGCTTTATCCTTAGAAAACCTCAATGACCATCAGTAGTTTTATCTGATAGATGCACTCCTACGACCACCAGCAGAGACAATGGGATATGTACATTCCTCCTACCACTGGACAGCTTTAAACCTGGGTTGCGATGAGTATGCAGCAGTGACACATTCGTATTAGGAAGAAAACAGAAGAAGACAGAATGCCCGGAGTGTGCTGTGAGGTTTTGAGTGCTGTCATGCGCTTAGGCATTAGGGTCAACCCACTAAAACTGAGCTCTGGGCTGGAAAGCCATGACAGCTGCAAGTCCTGAGCCAACTGCTCTGGGAGCAGCTCCATTTGCTTCTACGCCATGCTCAAGTTGCCAAAGAGAGAGCTGCTGCTGTGAAGGAGGCACAGCGGGCTGATAATGTGTGCTGCAGTGCTGCCTGGGCACAGGTGAGAACTCTCCATGCTTGCTCTGGGTGAGAAAAAGACACCAGGACAAAGAGAGGGCAGTCTCAGCAAACAAACATGCGAGGCCTGTGCTCTTTTCTAACAGAAAATGGTAGCATCAGCAGTGGTTCTACTTTCATGACAGCAAGCAGACAGAGAGAGGGCTGGCTGAAATCACAAAACCCCTGGGCCTATGGAACCAAAGCTAGCACTGCATTAGGATGTACACCTGCAATCAAACCAAGATCGGGACACATCTGCTGATGCCACAGGGCAGAGCTCTGCACCTGTTTTGGAGGGAGCAGAGTTTGCACCCTGAAATGCAAAAGCATTTTCCCCTCCCTTCTACCCACAAGATAAGATCCAGATGGCAGTATGCACAGCCTGTGTTGTCAGGACTCAGTCTTGACATCAGCAAGGGAGGTCCCGTTTCAGAGTGCTTACACTCCAGCATCACCTCTGAGATAGAGCAGCACGGGTCCAGCACGTGCACTGGCGTTGGCTCTGTTGCTTTTAATTATCGGGTGAGGTGGTGGATCAAACAAGTGATAGAGAAGCACTTGATTATGCTGTCATTTGCTGAGCATCGCTGGCAAACATCCAGTATGTATCACCAGAGGAGGATGAGCTTCACTATTATGAAATAAACCAGGAGAAGAAAGGAGCCAATACAGAATATTTCGGACCATCTCATCAATTTCTGAAGATGGGCTACTTAACTGTAGATGAGGCTCCAAAAGTATTGTCCATGCCAGTTTCCATCATTCTGCTGCTAAACATTCTACTGCATCAATACACTGGGAGTATACAGAACAGCCGAAGCTACACAAAAAGCTGCACTTTCAGATAAGCATCAGCCTGCTTAGATTGACTACTGTGAAAGACATCTTAAATCTACAACATCAACATATCCTCTTTTCATCTGCCACCTATTTTGCCACCGACCACCAAAACAAAACAAAAACCAATGTTAATTTACATCAACCTTATAAGGAAACACAAAAATCTGACCACGTAACTTGGAAAAGATAGGTTGTGCTGTTTGTAAGGAACGCTAGAGAGCACCTCACAGGCTTAGTCATCAAGAAAGGTAAACAAACCCCTTCTTTCATGTATGAATGCTTTTTGCATGCTGTCACACAGATACATAATTCTTATCATCAAATAAGCGCAGCTCAGAGAACTGCCACCCTTCACACCACTTAAATAATGGACAGGATAATAACAAAGATATTTTCTTTTCTTTTAATTATAGAGTGTCCAGGAGTTCAAGCACTACTACATCAGCAGGAGCCAAAGGTCTGATAATTCCCTGAACGCCAGGTCCAGATACAGTAGAGAACACTGACAGGTCTACCTTCAACCTTGTCCCTGCCTGTCTTAAGAGGGGAAGTGTCTGGATTCACCCTCTGGCATCACACCACGGTTTCTAGGATGTAAGGGATGCTTGGTGCTCCTCCAGCAATCAGAGCTCTCTGACACCAGGTGATCCCTTTGTGCCTGCCTGAGGGGCCTCCCGAAGAACTCCTTAGGATTTCAGCCTGAAGCCAACAGCACAGGCCCTTCATTTGCAGTATTTCTGTCTTATTCCTTACTTGTGTACTCTGATGCTGAAAAGGAAGGCATCTAAAAACAGTTTCCTGTACATCCAGGCAAAAATTAGGTAAGGATGCAACAACTGAAATCCCTTCTTGCTTTTTATAGAGAGAGACGATGCCACTAGCTGATAAAGACCTAATCCTTTTCCTCTTTTCTTTTTTCTTTCATGGAGTAAAGTCAGAGAAAGCAATTCTGCATGGGTTTTTTGGTTGGTTGGTTTTGGGGTTTGGTTTTTTTTGAATGCTTATTTTTTTACACAATTGCATGGTGGATGATCTCTAGTTTAACTGAGAGGTGTCTAAACATACCACTCCTTGGCTCACAATGCACTGACACAGAGCTGCAGAGTGTTCCAGGGAGGCAGGGAGTCTGGTGCAGTCATGTAGGTGTGATCTGGGAAGGGACTCCATGACACATCCTTTCATCTGGCCTGGTTCCTTTGTAGGATCTCACTTGACAGATTTAACTTTCACTTCATACGTTTCCAGACCAATTGAAAAGATTTCATAGGGAATTTATTTTTTTTTCAGTGACAATGAAAAAAATTCCAAGTACTACTAATCCATGGTACCCACTTCAGATGACTTTAAAAGGGCAGAAAAATATTAGAGCTAGCTGTGACTGCCTGCCTGTGTATTGCAACGCATCTTCTGCACACCCATGTGCTGAAATCAGTAATTATCTGACTACAGCATCTCTTATGGAGCAGTATCCTGTTCTGATCTGCAGTCCCAAGAGTCAGCAAACCCACTGCTTCTCTTATAGCTCCTGCCGGTGGCTAACACTCCTGGCAACACAGGAAAAACCTTTTCTAGCCTGATCTCTCACCTTTGTGCCAGGACATGAGAAACAAGAACTGACCAGCTGTGAATTAAGCCATCTTGCTTTGCTGCCTGAATGAAGTCAGTCCCAGAAAGAAAGAAAGCAGAAGCAGATGAAGAAAAATATTTACTTTTTATTATTATTATTATTCTACTGGGTATGATGTAGGTATCTTTAGTCACTGTACGGTTAGGTAAAGATAACTTCAAAAGTATTGACTAAACCATCCTGCACCTCTGACCAAGCTCTTGGGCAGGATATGTTCTCCTTGACTCCAGGAAGTCTGAGTCAGCAGGGACTGAGTCATTACTGCAGTGTTTCATTTGCAGTATTGATATTTCATTGGTGATCTCCCCCCAAGGATGGAGTCTACCGCTCTGAAATGGGGCTGAATGCTGATGGTGGAGGAAAGGGGAGGTGGAAAAGTGCTATGAGGTGACAGCCTTTCCCTGTCACATGGCACGGAGTGTGCCCAGTGCCACCTCCTTTTATCAGTGCTCCTTTTTCCACAAAACCTACCCCAGGATACACACAGAGCTGCTGATGAAGCAGGAGCTCACTGCTGGGAACACTGTGTGCCCTTAGATGGAAATGAACTGGTACACTGATGCCAATGGTGAGATCTAGGAACTGCAAGATTTACTATTTCACATCTTTCTTCTGAAAACGTGAGTTAAGGTGCAACCTTTCCTAATCTAAGTCTCCGGCTTTGACCAAACTGGTGTCCAGAACAAAAAGAACTCAAAATGTCTCTAGTCTCAATAACTAAAATCTCAAATACAAACACTCCTGAGTGAGAAGGTACTCACGTTTAAATGCAGATTGAGGCTGAGCTAACTGCTATGCTGTTTGCTAGTTTTACGTGAAGCTCGGCCCTGTACGTACACAGCTGAAGCGGGAACAGAGCCCTAATAGAGGCTGGTGGTGAAGTTCTGTGCTTCTGTATATGAAAAGGAAACACCAAATAACTGCCTTCCTAAGCCAGTGTTTACATGTTCTCTACGCAGCAAAAAGCAGTGACTGCCATCTGATTCCTTGTGAGATACATCTACGACTAACACAGCACAACCTTATCCTGAATAAAAAGAAGTTAGGCAAAAACAACTTTATGTGTAAAAACATGTGCCTTGATTTCCACAAAGACAGGTAAAATTGCTCACAGTTAAATGGATCCTTACGAAGATTCCAAGGCAGAAAAACACTTACAAACATTTGCTGTTTCTCATAAAAATAGACCCTCCTGAATCAAAGCCTGAGTGAGGAGGTTTTTCAGCATTTCTTCCCTGAAGTAGGCCAAAATGATGGCTACTGTCCATGTGTCTGACTCTACTGGATGAGACAGATTTATCCACCGACTCCAGGAGCGTATTTAGGACATTTTGGTTTTGTCTGTCTGTACTTCTCCAGCCTTACTTTTCCTTCTTTGGCCTGTTCATTCAGTCAGTGATGAAAGAAGTATCACACTGAGATGAAAGTAAGAATTGATCTGTGTGATTCCCTGCTGCCCTTCTTCTTTTAGACCTCCAGGACAGACAAAGCAATTACTGGTAGTCAATGAATAGATGCGGGAAACAGCTCATTATCTGTAATCCCAAATTAAGTCAGGCACCTCAAGCAGTACATTAGTACATACTCTCAGAGGCTGACAAAATGTGCCCCAAAGGAATATCGCTTTCATTGATTCTTTCTCTCCTTTCACTAACTGCAAATATACTATAAAATCAAGGGTAGAGTGAGTCCGCCTACTTCTGTTTTGAAACAAAAACATTTTGCTCTAGTTGCCTTCTCCGCGATAAGCTCCAAATCCTAACAAATGGCAACTTGACTACAAATTCAACACCCTTACGCATACAATCTTCTACAGCAAGGGTAAAATGGACGTCAGGTTGTGTCTACCAACAATTGGAAAAATCTCTTGGGGAAAAAGAAAAAGAATAAAAGGGAAGTATTATCCAGTGAAGTATTATAACGTTTTCATTTTTTAAAGTTCTTTTGCATCATCTTAACGTTGTGATTTCACAAGCAGAGGCATAATAGCAAAGGGCAGTACCAGCTTTTGAAGACGACTCTCGTCTGTGCGCTCCACCTGTCCATAAAATTGAACCAAATGCATCAGAAAATCACCAGATTTTTCTAAATCAAAATTACTTCCCAAAACAACAATAAATGCACACATACACGAACAAACAAAACTAAATCGCAGCCAGAAAAACAGTGCCCCCACCCTAGAACCCAGAGTCATTTGCTGTGAAATAGCCAGTGGGAGGAGGAGTGTTTTGGAAGTTGTTTAACGCCTTCCCCAGAAACCGGTCTTTGTGGAAGGAGGAGGAGAACAGGAATGAAGAAGCTTGGCAAAAATGATGAAAGAAATTTGCAGTCTCTTTTTTTGAATGTATGTTTACTCTTCTGGATCTGGAATAAAAAAGAAAAAAGAAAAACAAAAAGAAAAAAGTGTCAAATGCTGCTTTTCTCTCCTATGTCCAAGGAGTGGGTAATCTGGGAAAGAAAATGAAGGGTAACAGTTTAGACAGCCTCATTCACTCAAAGCAGTGTAGTTTTGCTTAACTGTTGAGAAGGCCAAGTGGTCAGGTGCAAGGAAGCTATACTTCTTATTGACTTGACTGGAAATTCTGTTTTGTCCTACACAAAAATCCATTGCTCTCTGGCTAATCCAGCAGAAATGAAACCTTTCTAACTACTGGAATCATGTTATAGAATTCAGCCTTATTTGCCTTAGTACTCTCTGATCACCCTCGCTCTCTACTTTTTGGTCATAAAAGTAACAACAACATACACATGACAAAAAGAATATGCTCCAAACACAAAGGTGCCCTACCTCTTAAAAAGCCCCTTCCTCTCAAATGGTTCGCAACGAAAAGCAGAGCCTCACAAGTATGTGAGAACTAACAAAGGATGTTCACATTACAGTCTGCTTGACTCCTCTGCAACTGAAAGCTAACTCAATACAGTAAATGTAAAACCATATCACTGGTCAGATTATGGTGGCCTTTGAATTTGGTTGTTGTTTGTTGATCTCCAGAAGCCATTGGCCCAAGGTAGCAAGCAACAGCATCAGTGTTTTTATACTACCTGTGGATGTAACCTAGGAAATAACAAAGAACAAGAAAATTACAATACCTATTGGTGGAGCAAAGCCATATCCCTGTTGACAGTGGCCAGCCCAAATCAAGTCTAACAGGTTCATGAATATGAAGTCCAGGGACCAGGCCAAAAGCAGTAACAAGAAATGTTGTCAAAGCAGCAAAGAAGCAAAAATATCCTTATTCCTGGCAGGAGGAGCTTGTCAGACTTACCCTTAGCCATAGTGTAACAGGATGTTCTCCTCTACAAGGAACTTAGGACAAGTCAGGTATGTATGGGCAAGTTATTTATGAAACCATCTCTCACAACAGAGGTATGATCTAAAAATATGCAGGACTCACTTAGAAACTTGCCTTAGACAGAGATTTAGACTAGAGATTTGCCTTAGATAATTAAAACTCCTGACCTCTTCAGAAACCCAAATAATCATTTGAAGCTAGCAGAATGAACGAGCAAACATAAGCAACTCCCTCAGCCTCAAAACTTATTTGACTAACAGTATCTGAAATGCACAAACGTAGTTGATGTCTACATAGTTGTGCATACCAGAAATTAATTTCACAATGAACAGATTTCAATAGAAATGTGGAAAATAAAATTTCTTCTTTATTTCTAATGAAATAGGACAGTTTCTAATGGAAGAGAGCGCTATCCATCCCTTATTACGCTGTCCCCAAGAAATCCTATGGAAAAGCATCAAACAGGAACAAGAGTATTTTACTCTAGATCAGCCAAACAGGTTCTCTGAATATGTGTGTCATTCTGCTTAGATACGTTTACTCTAACAACACTTTTATTAGCAGAGCTTGAAAATGCATTTGAAAAGATCTCTCAGGCAAAGAGACTCAATCCAAGGAGAGATGAATTTACCTGTAAAACTGCACAAGCCTCAGAAGATGATACTAGAATATCTGTGTCCCTTTTAGAAAACTGGTTTATTTTGCCTCTCAGGATATAGTTTTGGATTTTTTTATTTCTTTAGGCAAAGGCAAAGAGAATCAACAAAACAAAGATGTGAGACTTTGATACTAGACTGCATTATGTCTGATGAATGAGTAGCAATGGTTGAGTTGTTATCGTTTTCTTCTACTGCACGGTTAGTGGGGGGACCTCTTTCAGGATGGTTCCCTGTAAATTGCTACAACAGCTTGTGAACCTAAAGACTGTTGAAAAGAATTAGGTTGCCAGCTTTAGGTTGTATTTATTTAGTCTGCGTTGTCACACTCCCAGCACTATAGAGAGAACATGAGTTCAGTGAGCACTATCAACAGCCATAACAATAGCACTGTGCTTTCTCGATGTTTCCTATCTAAAATATGTGGCCTGATTTACTGTCATTAACAGGCTCACAACAATCTTGTGAGATGGTTAGCCATATATTAAAGAGAAGATACTGATCTGAAGGAAAAGTAAGTGACATCTGGCTGTTATTTCTCAATCTCTTAAATGATTTGCTGAATCACAGCAGGCATCTGAAACAGAGCTCAAAGTACCATTTAACCCTCCCTTCCATTCCTATGTCATCCATACTATCAAGACCTCTCCCATCCCCTTTAATGAGACAGGGAAAAAATGTGATGTTTCTGTGCAGACCAGAAGTTCCCTGTAGAGAACTGAGTCATCTATTGCTTGCTTGATCCTAATAGTCACATCATCAGCTTAAGTCAGAACGTTCCAGTACGGCACTTATGTTGAATTGTTTTTCTACTTGGTGGAGCAAATGAGTTGCCTTCTTACCTGAATTTCCCTTTGGATACAATATAACTTCCCTAAGACTACCTTAACCTCAGAGATGATTCAACCTCTTTTTAGTTCAGCACAATAAATCCAGTGCAAATATTAGGACATATCAGCAGAGGTAATTGAAAAAGAATTAATATGCATCACTCTACACACAGTAAGACTTGTAGTTCGCTTGGCATGTATTAAAATTCTTTATCTGAAATAGCCTCATTTGCATGCACATCTCTGCCCTTCAGCATCATTGTCAAATTTATTTTGTGTGTCAGGGCTGAGTACTGGCCTTTCCCTTAACCACAAACAGAAATGCCAGTGAATTCTAATGCTCTTCATGAGATATCAGCACCCACTGCAAGACTATGAAGTCCATCTCTGCTATCAGCTTGCAGCTAATACCAGGGAATTTTTAATGTGCTCAGTGGAATACAAATGCTTATATTTACTACATTACTATGTAGTCTGATGTACTGAAGTGAAGATATACTGTGGTTTGTCTTTTCCTGCACACAGAATTGCTCAGCATACAACTGTATGCATACAGCAAGGAATCTGGATGTCAGTTTTACACAATCAGTGATTCATCTCACACATTGACCTCTCCTCCTTTTGTGATAAAACAAATGTTTTGGAGTCCAAGACCTTACAAGAACTACCCGTTGTTGGCACTTATTATGCTTGTCTAAGGCAAGCTTTCACAATCTGCTACCCAGCTGTGGAACAGGAACAGAGGCATTTCAGTGGAGGTGAGAGTTTAGACAGACTCAATAACTACACCTGCTCTGCAATGAGTCAGGCTCCTTGCTGAGCCTACCTCACAGGCATTGTTCTGCTTGGATCAGCTGGAGTTCAGGGGCCAGCCTCTCTCCACACAGCTTCTGAAGGTCCCGGCTCAGCCTCTCCAGCCAGGCACCTGCCCTCTCCCTGCATCACAGAGTCACGGAATTGCCTGCACTGAAAGACACCTTACAGGACCACCTGGTTCCAATTCCCATCCCTTCCTCCCAAGTCACCAAAACCAAAGCACTGTCCAGCACAGCCAGGGACAATCCCACATTCTCTCTCCACTGTAGAGCTGTGCTGCGAGAGCAAGGTCAAAGCGTTTGTATTTCAATAGCATTTAAAAGAAAATGCTCCTATCTTCTCTGCTAAAAGCTGGACACGACATGCAGGCTGCATGGCAGTGGGATATCGAATAAGGCTTTAGGTTTTCTACACAGACTACCTAGCTTGCCTGGGAGAGCAACAAGACCACTACCAACATCAACGGCAAGTTTATGAGGTTATTCACATTCCCCATTTCCTCTTCTCAAGGATGTGTTTCTTCAGCATTACAAGCTATATTCATTAATAAAGGACTCACAATGATAACAGTCATCCAGGAGTGCACACTCACTTGTTGGTGTTTTCTTTTTTCTAAACAGATGAAGGCAACCTTGCAGTTTATTTGTGAAAAAGAAGCATTCAGCATGTGCAGATCTCAACTTCTAAACATGCTGAATGAGCACTTCTGTAGGACAACAGAACCCCGCCACACTGTCAAATAATATTGCCCTTGAGGTACTGCTATCCCAGGGCATTTCTGAGTTTGTGTTTTAATACACATCAAAAGCCTCAGTTAACCAATCTGCTTAACTTACCTTTACTAAACTACCTATGTGACTGACTTTTCATGCCATTGCAGCATGAAATCATAAAAAGATAGCAACCACAACATTTCAGCATACAATTTGTGGTTTTTGTTTTGTTTTGTTTTGTATTTTTTTATGTTTTGCTCTTTAAGATTAGGAGGGGGAAAAAAAAAAAAGAGAGAGAGAGAATCCTATTAAAATCAGATTCTCTCACTGCATCCCAGTAACTACAATGCATGACACCTACTGCCTGTTTTATGTTCTAACACAGACAGCACGTATCAGAGGGGTGTAACTTGAAGGAAAGTTGAACGTGCAAAGTTTATGCACACAATAACCTTTTATCCTGAAAAGGAAGAGTTGTGGGAAAACATAATAAAAGGTAAATGAGAAACACTGAGAAGATGAACAGGAAACAGAATTCACTGTTTCTCACAGATCAGGTAGTGAGTTATCAAATATAATTATCAAGTGGTAAATTCGAAACAAATAAAAGGATGTGATTTTTCATATAACAGCTATGCAAACTGGAAATTACATTGTCATAAGACTATTCCAAAGTTTGTTCTCCTCCCACGTGCTGCTCAGTCCAAGCACTGGGTGAAATGACAACAGAAATGACAAATTGTTTTATGTCAACTGATGTCATAAAACAATTACCGCAAAACGAGGAGGAAAAACAGTCTGAGTACATGTGATTGAGATAATCCATAATAAAAAGGGGGTTATATCCTTAATATTACATAGAAAGAATGGACAGCTGACCGGACAGATCACTAAGTGATTTCCATGGGATCCTGCCAGCTGTTTAATTCCTTCTGTTGACTTATTCAGCAACCTGCCAGGATGGATCCCTTAATTTTATAAGCTTATCCCAACAAGCATGGCTATTTCTTGTTCTCCCTTCATGCTAACAAACATGTGCTCAGTGGTACATGTTTCTGTCTGAAAAGTACTGTAAAACCAATCCTGCAGCAAAATAAAGGGATAGAGTCCAAAATCTCTATTCTCTTGCTTCTTTGGCTTCAGAGAAGAACAAGGCCTAAGAAACAAAGTTAATACAATCAGTGAAATGAAGAAGAGATACGTGTTACAAGTTAACTCATCTGCATTGTCTGCCTTTTTAATAGACAGAAAATAATTAATTTTCCAAAGGAAACAGCCATGTTTCTCTGTGGTGCATGAGTCCTGTTTAAAGCAAGGGAAAGAAATACAAATACTTTTGGGAGGAAACTTGGAATACTTATTCTGTAACTGAATTTAAGTTCCATCACTGTAATTTAGCAGACATCCCAAGTGCTTAGCATTCTTGTTGCTAGGGGGGAAATGATATTAGCGTAGAAGGTATTCTTGAGTTTTGGCACATAGTTATCTCTGAATCATTCATGATTGCAAACAATTTCTAGTTGTGTTCACATGGATCTTCTGCTTCATGTTTGTTTGACAGCTTGCATTATACTTGACCTGAAGTCACTGCAGTGCTGGAAGAAAGAGATTCGTTTCGCTTTGATGTATGTTGTATGACTACTGGCACATTATAGAGATACTCAACTGCAGAGAAAAAAAAACAAACAATGGCTGCATTGGCAAAAGTTTGGTTGCACCAAATACATCTGAATTTCCAGAGTAAAGCATCTAAGAAAGAAATCAGTCATTCATCATGCAAGGTAATCTACAGGAGTAAGCGTGAAAACTTATTCTGTATTTGATGATCCAACATAATTCAAAGTTTTGAACATGCCTGTGGTAAAAGCTAGATCACAGTTTTCATACAGAGCTGTGGATGCAAACTAAAACCTCAGTGCTTTTCAAGGCACCAAAGGGACTGAAGCCAACAAAGTTATCAGACAAAGATTTGAATCAGAATTTTGTAATTAGCACTGGGCAAATAATTTCTTGTTTGAATGAGTGACTACACTAAAAACTTGGGGTAATACCTCTGGATCAGGCACAAGTAATTACTTTTTTCTCTCATGGCAAAGAAACTATCGCTGAGCAGTGCTTTTTGGTGGGAGGGAGGTTGGGATGAAATGAAAGGTCATTGTAGAAGCATAGGTTTTCTACCATCTGAGCTTTGCATCTAAATTAAATAAAGCTTTTCTTAATTTAATATTTATATATTTATATATAAATATTATTATATACTCATATTATAATATTTATTTATTATTATTGCCTACAAGTCCTGGGTTTTGACATTAAGAATACCTAAACAGCAGTTCAGGAGCAGAGAAGAGAATGAACCCAGCAACGCAGCAGTGGACCAGTTAAAGGCAGTAAAGATTGCTCGGAGGGTATGAATCTCAGAAAACTAACCTGTAGAGTGACTCTTCTCTTTGTCCAGCTTCAGTCATCTAAATGGGACAGACTCCTGGGCTGAGCAGCCAAAGGGGACTGATGGCCCTGTGATCCACCCTCAAGGACAGACCAGGCACACACAGCACAGGTCAGCAAAGTACTCACCAAGCACTCAGCTGTCTGTCTGTAGAGTGGAGTCTTTACATTTGGATTCCCACTGTGCTGACTTTTTATCTTGTACTGCTTCTACTTAAACTAGGAAGCACTGCACAGGGAAAAAGGAGGCCTGATTGTCACTGAGTTGAACATAAGTTGGTGGAGGGAGGGAGCACGAAGGTCTTGCCCCTTGCTGAAGTGAGACTTTCTATACATCATTGCACACGCAAATTTTCCTAAATGGGACTAGAAGGGCTATAACACAGGCAAGGTCACAATTCTGCTCCCTGACTGATAGAGTGAAATGGCTAACAGTGCAAAAATCAAGGAGTAATGGGCACAATGTACTGAACAAGTTATGCATTCATGTTTCACCTCTAGTGTAATGGCTATTATCCCTGAGGAGCTATCTCTAAGCAGAACTACATGCAAAGGACAAAAGATGACCTCACAATGTTTCCTTTGAAGTTAACTACTCAAAAAACCATTTAGGTACCTACACTGAATGCTTTATACCATGCAACTGGAATGAATATTTCACATATTCACTTGAATCTGAAACCCAAACCAAATGCCACCTCTGAGTTATCAACTTTTCACATATCCACACTCTGTGATTTCATGTCAAGTAGAAACAAAAATCAGTCAAGCTTATGGGTCAAGTCCTAAGGACTTCCTAAATACATGGCACGGTCTGAACTATAGTCTTAGAAAACAAGACATAATGGAGACAGACAAAAGTCTCAATCAGGTGCCTTCCATAGGATTTATACACATAGTCATCAAACAAACAACTGGCAAAACCATCTGCGTATTTTGATAAAGTAGCTCTCTTCTACACATTCCCCATATTCTCACTGAGTATGCATATCATTGGTGATGTAATATTACTGAGGTCAGGATGCTAACAATGTGATTTTCGTCTATCATCAAAGATCACATCACACCATGTTCTTTTGCTTGATAGTAAAACTGCATAAAGACTTCTCAGAGTACATCCCACTGTGCAAATTCCAGCTTGCCTCGGGTGCTGCTTGGTTAGTAAGGCACACTCACATCTTTATAAAAGAACATTAAAATGATTTGAAAAGAACAGAAGCTTTTTTTCCCCCTTCTCCCCATAATGTGCTACTATGGACTTGCTGTTCATCAGAGATAATTTATGGTGAAATTAATCTCCTTTTGGACAGGAAAATATACTCATGCTCTTCAGGCAAGCTTTTCCAGAGGGTATCAGTACAATGCTTTCCAATTTCTAATGCAGGGCAATAACCTCTAATGTAATTCAGGTAGCAGGCCATAAAAGAAGTAAGAAAAGGAAGGAAATTGTATCCAGAAGTAGTCTTGAGCTATTGTAATTCCAATCTGCCACCACTGCTGGATTCTGACATATCATATCAAAGCAATATCTTACAGAAGGAAGTCCAACGTGTCTGCCTTACCAATTGAAATGAGCATTTTGCTTCTGCCAGTAATGGAGAAATCAACCTATATTTTGGAATAGAAATAGAGATGGCTCTGTTATTTATACGACTTTAAATTTACCATTTTCCCTCTCTGAAGAATATAGAGGTGAAGGTTGTTCCTTTATACATCTCTCAGCTTAGAGAAGAAAAGGCTGCAAGGAGACCTCATTGCAGCCTGCCAGTATTTAAATGGGGATTATAAAAAGGAGTGGAATCAACTTTTTACAAAGGTAGACAGTGAGAGGACAAAGGAGAATTGTTTTAAGCTCAGGGAGGGAAGATTTAGATTGCATATCGGGGAAGTTCTTCACAGAGAGAGTGGCGAGGTGCTGGAACAGAAAAGCTGTGGATGCTCCAACCCTGGAGGTGTTCAAGACCAGGTTCGGTGGGGCCCTGGGCAGCCTGGTCTAGTACCAGATCTGGAGGTTGGTGGTCCTGCCTGTAGCAGGGGGGGGGGTTAGAACTTGATGATCTTTGGGACCCCTTCCAACCCAAGCCATTCTGTGATTCTGTGATAAAGGTCTAAATTCCTAGAATGCTTGTATTGTGTGTACTTGTCATAGAGACCGTACACGTAAAAGATGCATATTCCCTTGCATTGTTAATGTACTGTATTATTTGCTTTTGCACCGCACAAAGTACTATTGAAATGTAAGGCTAAGGTCTGACCACGAGGTGGGAGTATTGCTCATCGTACATAGCCAGGGCACTCGAGGCTTTCCCAGCACACACCAGAAGTTCAAGAGATGAGTACAAATACCCTATGTATTTCTGTGCTTCAGCAAGCAATTTTACTTTTCACACACACACACATTACTTCCATATGACTGCTTAAAAATTTCCATTCAAAGTATCGAATAGAGACTGTTCCATGGGGGAAAATCAGGTTTTCCAAAATGGTTTAATAACATCCTATCCCACAGAAAACATTTGATGATGCTGTGGGTGCTGATGATGTCACTGATAGGACTGTGTCCTTATACAGGAAACAGCAGTCTCGTATCTCTTCTCTCAAAGCTGAAGATAAGGGCAGTACTGAGTAACAACTGAATGCCCCACAAAAAAGGGGGGGGGAGAAAGCCAATAACAGGAAGATTGCATTAAAATGAGGATGCCTGCCTGTGTTTAAGAAACTTGAACAAGAGATTGAAGCAGTTAATACTGCATTCTAAGGCACAGCTTCTGCTTGCACAGGCATCCTCAAGCTAGCTTTAAAGTAGCGGTCTGCAGTACCAGTAGACTCAGCTGTGTGAAGCTCTGGCTAGATGCATTCATAGCTTCCCACTGGCATGCAGAGCTTGATCCCTGTTTCTGTAGGCATGCACACCAATGTGTGTGTAGCACGAAGGTAGCACCAACACATATCACACCTGTGACTACAGCACAGGCAAGCCACTAAATGTCTTTGTGTCCACATAGAATGGTTATTTGTATTTCCTTGGCCTCCTGGTTCACCGCAAAGTAGAAGGATGATTACAAATGCTTTAGTACTTATATATTCCAATTACAACATATTAAACTACTATAAATGCTCAAAAAGTAACATGGGGAAGATCCTGAAAAGATTCATGTACTTACGCTCTGCAGCTTTTTTCTCACAGCAGGACAGAACAGTAGATTGACCTGCGCTTGGGTGCAGGGCTCTAATGGAGGCCAAAATAAAGCCAAAGCCCTCATGGGATGTGATGAATCTACACAAATGAGCACCTATTTCACACAAATATACCCCTCTTGCAGACTCGGAGGCTGTAAAACCCAAGTACCAGGCCTGATGCTGCTCACACCTGGGCTGATTTTTGCTCACAAGCAATCTAGAAGTGGTGAGAGAATTCCAGCACTGCAAACTCAGACCAACTCCTCCCTTTCACTTTTTTCCCAATATATGAAAGACCATGTCCCAGCATGTAAGAAAGCGTCTGTTGGGGCATGTAGCACAGAAGTCTACAAATAGCTATGTACTATTCATGGGCAAGATTTGTTTTTCCACATCCCTCACATGGCTGGTAAGGAGATTGCTCAGGACTGAGCAATGGACACAAGGGGTCATGCAATACTTCTCAAAACAGAAGTGCCACCCCAACACTTTTCTAGGGCTTGTCTTTCACAAATATTCCCTATTTCTGTCAATGAGATCATTAGCCATAATCTCACTCTACAGCATTTGAATGAAAAAACATTGAGCCCATAAATGATTTTTGCTAGGTTACATTTGGTTATTCACTGTAATCAGCCGGTCCCATGGCACTGGTCTTTTCCTTAAGGGGTTGAGCAGAACACTTCCTTGCAGGAGAACAGATGGACATTAAATAGCTAACAGTACACAAAGACTAGCAACTTGGATGTAAACAAATTTACTACCATGCTTTTAAGTCAGCATGAAACATTCACCTCCTTGTCTTCCAGCCTGATTAAAAAGGTGCCCCTGCTCTTTTCCAAGAGACTGAGACTGCAAGCCTTCAAAGGTGACCTTGTCCTCAAATCTAGGGGTTCCCAAGCCTACTCTCATGGTAGGTCTGATTCCTGCATCTGCCAAGTGAAGCCCCAAGCTTCCTGTATCTGCCTCATCCTGCCAGGGCAGCAGTCTTTCAACACAGCCACAGTTCTGCAGCCACCAACTGCAGCAGGGAGAGAAGCTATTCCTCCCACTAATCCTTGTGGTGCTATTACAGCACATAAGACAGCGCACATATTCGTAAAGGCCTGCAAAGCCAGACTGCTAACTGAATATTTGCTCTTTATTTCTGCATACTGTGTCAAGAGTTATGAATGGGACTCATTCACAACTCTTCCTGACAGACACTTATCAGAAGTGTATAAATAATATGACATTTCAACAAATAATTGATTTTTCCTGAACAATCATTGCTTTGTATAAAGTACATATCTGTATGTCTGAAATTAATACATGTGATTATAGATGAATTGCTTTACTTTTTTTATTTTTTCCTTTTTACATTATCTTCTTATTTATGGAAGAGTAAGAGCAGTAAGCAGTTTCTTACAAGGTAACAATAAAAGCAAACAGCGTCCTTCTTAACTGTAACACTTACGACAAGGTTGCCTTTTCTGACCATTAAAATACAATACTGTACTATTTATACTTAGGGATATTTAAATGGACTTAATTGAGACTTACAAAGGAAATCTTAGCTCTAACATTTGTTTCCATTTATTTTGCTATCCAGTACCTAAGCAATCAGTTCTGGAGCAGTGTGCAGTCCGATAGTATCTCGTAGCATTTTGCATACAGCTAAGATGCAGAAGAGCAAACATGCCACAGCCCTTATAGATGTTTTTCTGCTTTGCTGATGCTACTAAAACATCTGTGAAACTTCACAATAGGCTCAGGGCTGTGCGAAATTATTTCTAAGTGCTCAAGAAACTATCATACAATTCGGGATTGTTTCAGTTCAAAAGTGTTTTAGTAATATCCCCTTTTCTGTAGTGTCTATAACAGTGCTTTTGTGCTGATGTGCCTATTCTTGCTTGCTTCCTTCTCATACCTGTGATTCAGCAACGCTTGGCAAATTCCCCCTTAGAGTATGAAGTCGAGAAACCTTTGTGGTTGGATAGGCACAGTGTGATGTGCAACCAAAAGAAAAGGAGATACACCTTGTGCAGGGTTTTGCTTAGGTTTGTGTTTTGCACCCCTATACAGTCAGTCGTCACTGAGAGCAGAATTTGGCTCAGAGAGACTCAGAAGGACAGAACCTTACAAACCCATGTTTCCTATTGAGCATTTCAAATAATCCAGGATTTTTCTTGTGGGCAGTGCACAGAAATTGATCAAGAAGATAAAGAAGATGGTTTGCCAACAGAAAAATTAATTGCCATTAAACATTATGTAGAAGAGATGATCTTCCCCCAGAATACCCAAAATGGCTTCTGTCAAATCTAATGACTGTTTCTGTTTCACATTAACACATAATTTTTTAACCATAAAATATGGATGCTTATAAAAGAATAGACTGCATATAGAAATGAGTGACAAAACTAAATAAAATACTATGTCCTTACCATCTGTTTTCTTTGATTCATTTCCCACACTAGATTGATCTTTTTTGTCTGCCATACTGTCTTCCTTTATTTCACCTAGAATGAAGCAATAAGGGATACTATAAGCATTATAATGCAGACTGCAGTGTATTAATGTTTGTAACTCCATCGAATTTCAACATCCAAAAGAGATGTTCCTTAAGAGGAAATATATGGATTTACAATGAATGAGGATTAACACAGTATCACGCAATAATGCAACAGTCAAAATTTGACTCCAACAGAAAACCAAGCTTTAATTTCCTTTCAGATTTATACTAATGTTAACACTTCTCCAAGTGCACATGCAAACTCATACTCCTCCTCACTGCACATACACCACTAAAACCTGAACACTACCTTCATCTCAAAATCAGGACTCTAAAATATGTATGCTTTTAAGAGACAGAGTTAAGTTCCTGTGAGACTCTGTCATAGACCTCTGCTTTAAAGAGCCACCCTAGATATTCTAAAAAGTCCTACCTCATTTGATCACACTTTCTCTTACCAGTTTTACTTATCCACAGAGTCGTTTACACTGTTTTGTGTACACTGATATCAAGAAACAGACAAGCATCCTAGCACTGATCACTGGATTTAGAGTCTTTACAGCAAACCAGGAAGGCAAGGTCTTTGGCAGTGCACCAGTTGATGCAGAATGAAAACAGGAATTAGGGCCAGGGTATATTTTATGAAGCCAAAAAGGGTAACTGGAGTCCTTATTTTCTGTCCTCTATTACTCTCACAGCAGAGCGCAGCAGACCTTCCCAGACCATTTCCCCACTGAAAAAGAATGTTCTGTTGCCAAATGTGACTATGAACTAAAAATTCACTTCAATGGATAGATATAGTAGAGTAGAGCTCATTCAGCAGCAAAGAAGGTCTCCTTTCTGCAGATGTCCAGAGGAGCAATGGCAGCCTGCACAGATGGGAGCAGGCATCCCTTTCTTCACCCAAAAGAGAGCAGCAGTGAATTCAGAAGCCTCATCTCTATGTGCAAAAAAAACCTTTATCAAATCTCACTTCAGAGTTTTATAAATACGAAGAACATGGCTGTATTATAGCAATGCTTCTTCCAATTCTATTATTATTTTTGCTATTATTACTATTTCATGGCCTTCGGATCAAGAGCATAAGAACTGATATGTTAGAGAGAAGCCAATCTGCCTTCAAAACAGTTATGAACAATGAATATTTTTGAAACAGCTCAGAAAAGT
The DNA here is from genome assembly GCF_039878825.1 of Excalfactoria chinensis. Lineage (NCBI taxonomy): Eukaryota > Metazoa > Chordata > Aves > Galliformes > Phasianidae > Excalfactoria > Excalfactoria chinensis. The sequence goes on from NC_092826.1 coordinate 95,695,313, forward strand.
GAAAATGTAGAGGAACAAGGCCTACCTCTTCTTAATTGTGCCATAGCCACTGGAACAACTGCTGTTCTTGAATGACAGAAAGTTGGTTTCTCCCTCTCTAATTAATGCTCTTCTATTAGAAAAGTGGTTTTGAAATCTTAAAACATTTAGCAAGATGGAAATAACATGTCCTCTCATTTAGAACCAAAACCTCCACAGTTTTCTGATTAAGGTCATTGTGCAGGTGAGAGAAAAATGAAAACAAGAAGACAGAGGGCAGACAGCAATTTCCTCAGCTTATTATATACTGCCATTAATTCGGGCTTCTTTGGGAAGTCCAATTTGAACAGAGAGGTATGAGCAGCTCCAAGTAGGATTGAGGTGTCTGCTGGAAAAAGATGGCCTCTGCAAAGACACCGTATTCAAGACATGAAATGAAAATGTACCTAGCAAGGCACAAAAGGCTTCTCACATTCCATCCACCATCATACAGCAGATGGTAATGATAAGCTAATAATATTTTCTTTGAGTGCTGCATAAAGGAGGCACTTGACCCTAAGCGTGTGCAGGCAAAGATGATGAACATGCATGTGTATGTTATTTCCCAGTTTGATATCTCTAAGAAAGTATGAAGGAAGTGAGCAGTAAGAGATAAAGAGAGGCTTCCAGCTCCTCTGACAACACAGTTTTTGAACTTTCATTGAATATCTTATTATGAATAGAAGATTTCAGAGTACTGTAATATCTACCATGCCATACTGCCAGCATGAGAGAATGATCATAATGATCTTTTTGAAAGAGATTACAAAGGCAGAGGAATAATAAGGCAAATACATTATGATGAGGTATTCACAGACATAAAATAATGGGAATTGTGGTGAACCCAGATATATGAATGTTAGATTTCAGCAGTCTCCAAATATTCTGCAGTGACTGCAATTCATTAGGGTCTTCTCCCATAAATTTAAGAGCAGAATTTCTTACCCTAAGGAAGACACTAATTTTCAGAAATCATTATAATTCCTTCCAAAGCATTTCAGACACCTGCAGCAGAGAGACATTGCAGAAAAAGGTACTGTCAAATTCACTAGAGCATACCTAGTCCTTATATTGATAGAAGCCTGTAAAATAAAGGATTTCAGAAGCAAAATCTGTTGCTGTCTAGATGGGATTTCATGTCTCCAACCTTTTTGTTTCTTTGTGGGGCCCACTCACATTCACTTACATAACATTGTTAGAAGAAAAATCCCATATAGAGCAGAGCATGACAACATGGATCTACACAGTCCTTCCAATCTAAAGAAATCTAATGATGAAAGAATGATGGGAAAGGCCTGAACCCAGTCATACCTGGAGTACTTCAAACAGAATTCTTACCTCAGCTGCCATTTAAGCCCACAAATTTCATTCTTTTTCTAAAAAGATGCTTCAGAATTTGAGCATTTTGCTGGTTTTGGACTGGCTGACATTACCAAGATAATGAGAAATCACAGGAGGCTGTACTGTCATTTTTTGCTAATGGCTTAGAGGAGCAGGGCTGGGGAGGAAAGGACAGTGAAATGGCCAACAGCCAACTGATCTGCTCTCAGGGACAGAATCAAAGACAACAAAGTCCTGGAAGTGCAAGTGAAAAATCCTAGTGCTCAGGTTATCTTTTTTCTCCAACTGGCAAGACTGAAGAAAAGGAAAGCCAGAAATAGACACGTAATACATATCAACTCCTTTCTTCATGGCTGGTGTCAGATCAAGGCTTTTGGTTTGTATGGGAACGGGACTCCCTCTGAAGATTATGATGGGATCCACCTGTCTAGAAGAGGCAGGGCAATCTTTGTCAGCATGCTGGCCAACCAAGTGAAGCAGGCTTTAAAATGAAGGACTCGGGGGGGTGGGGTCCAAGCGCTTGCTCCATTGCAACCAACTGGGAAATAAGCTGACTAATAACTTATTTTAATGTGGTATGCAATTTTCAATTCTTTTTTCACTTTTTCTGAGTGCAAACTATAATTATTTTATCTCACTAACAGTTTTCTGACAATAAATCTTTACAAAAAGGTTCATGTTTGCCCAAATAAAACAGAACAAATGTAGTATAAATAAAATAACTCTTCAAAACAGTTGAGAGGGGGAAAGAGCTGCTGTCCCAAAACATATTTACATTTGATAATTGGTTCAAAAGTACCTTAAATTGGCCTTAAAGACTGTTTATAGCTTCATCTTGGTTCATCAAACAAAGACAGTTTGTTTCACCTTTGAAGTGTGCATCAAAACAAGCTGATTTGTTTCCATGAGAAGAGTCTTATTGCCCTTTTTGCTAAAAGCATCTAAGCAGATGTAATGAGCTCCATCTTTTTCAAAACAATAATACTTGGAAATATCAATGTCATATTCTGGGAAAAGTTTCTGACCACTTTTTTCACAACATCAGCTGCTCCCATCTCGTTACTGAGATGAAATACCACTTTTAGGGTGGCATTCACTTTTCAGTGGAAGGAGATAACTCACCATTCTGGACATGTTTCTCTTCCCTCATTGCGTGATGAGAATCCATTCCCTTATCTGTCCTAGGAGCACTTTTTCCTTGAGAGGCTTCGTGTCTGGTCACTCCAGCTCGCCCAGTCCCATTTACATGGGAATTCTCATTGGAATCTGAACTTTTGTTTTCCCCAGGATTTGGTTCTTTGCTGTTCTCCGTCTTTGCTGCAGTGGCATCTTCAGTTGGCTTCTCATCCTTTTCATCTGTTTTCTTTTCATCTGTTCCCTGATGATCACTTTCCTCTGCTTCTTTCTTAGCTTTTTCTTCTGCATCCTCGGCAAAGAGAGAAGCAGGACATGAAAAGAAATGATGATTATCAGTCAGTTTTACAAGAATGATACAATTCACACATGTAAATGTACTTCACTTTTTAACATGCAAACAGGTATTGCTTAGATAAGTGTAGGAATTGACAATGGAAAAAGAGCACAGGGGAACATTTAAGAAAGTACTCTGAAAAAAGTACTCTGAAAAAAGTACCCTGTGTTGGCCTACCTACATCATACGTGAATGTCTATTTTTAACCATATAAAGTTTCCTTTTGGAAATGCAGTTCTTCAGAAATCTTAAAAGGCAAATTAAAAAGAGATATTAGCTCTGTCAGTACATCTTTAGGGGTACAGAGGTTATCTTCATTCCTGATATACAGGTGTCAGTCAAACCACGTTTAGTTTACCTATGTTGCACCACATAATCCTAAGCACTTTCAAACTCCTCGTTCTTTGAAAATCCATCTTTCCCCCTTTTTCCAGGTTGCTTTCAATTCCAGCTTCCTGACCTCTTCATTTCTACTTACTGTTACAGTTTCTTTACATTGCTGTCCCTTCTAGACTAGACTAATATGTTACTATCAGTACCTGCTCTTCCATTCCCAAAAGGGAAATGTGTCCCAGGACACAACTACACTCCCTTAATGTAGTGCTTGAACTAATAAACCTGACTGTGTGCAGGCAGAAACTCCATAATTTACTCCTCTTTTCCACGATCAGAAAAGAATTAACCTGCAAAAGCAATTGAATAGCTCAGCCCATACTCAATTTGGAGCCTTATTCAGCTTCAGGACATATCTGTATCCATACTGACTTTAGGCATTCAGAAGTGACTGCACTGTGCTGCCAAGTATATCTCATTCTGCCTGCCTACAGGGTTTCTAGGTCTGCAATATCACAGCCCGCCCATCCACCACCCCACTGCAGATAACCAATTGCACTCTAATTGAGATAGGAATCACAAAGAGATGCATCTCCTGGTTTCTGAGAGATTTTGTAAGCTGATAAGTAGACAAGCAAATCCTGCAAATCAAAGAATACAGTCCAATTAGTCCAATGGAAGCAATCTTGACATCTACATGGAAGATGTTTTGGTCCTTACAGGAGCAGCTACTTAGAGAGCAAAAATTACAAAAAATAACAACCAATTGTGCCTCCTCAGATACTTCTTATGAATGAACCAGAAACAGTTTTGAGATCAGTGTACAAATGGGTTACAAGAGAGAAAGGTGAAAGCCATCTGTATAAGAAATGTCAGATTGTATTTCCTTGCCAGCAGCTAGCTAAAGTTAATTAATTTTTAAATAAATAAATTATGGCTCACATGAAAATATAATTAAATTAGATACACGCCACCCTGGCTTTACTAATAATTCTTGAAATCAGCAATAGCTTGCATAGGCAGCTTTCTGGGAGTCTGATGGTTTTTAGACAGATCCCTTTATTCTGAGGATCTGAAAAGAAACCAAAATGCTGCAGTCTGCACCTGAACCACAAGAGAGAGATTCAGCTCAGGAGAAGAGGGCTTGCTACAGCAATGCTAGATAAGCACCTCTGTGAGCCTCCCTGCACCATTAGACAGGCCTTTCAATTAGAGAGGACCGATCTGCTCTGGCAAATAGAAAACTCAGCCAAGTCTTCCACTGGTCATAAAGCCAAAACCGCATAATATATTACCATCAAACTCCTTCCATTCATATGAAATACAACAACTTCATTATATAATGGGTTTAGTAACAAGCACTCAGCTCAGAGGAGACGCTGTATCACAGTTTCATAAAGAAATAAATGTAATCAGAGATAGAATTCCAACTTTGGTTTTTTTTCCAAAGTACATCTAAATGACTCTAGGGCACTTTCAGTTGCGTGATACTTTGGATGCCTGGTCTGCTTCCAAGCTCGCAATCAACCCAGACCTCGAATTCTCCTGAAATATCTGCAGTTCTGCACAGGTTTGTGATATCATAAGCAGAAGCAGCAAACCTCCTAAGTCCTCATCCAAGGTATCCCTGCAAATATGAAGTCAGACATGAATCCAGACTATCATGGCCTTTTCACCAGACATTTCATTCCTATCTCTCTCAATCTTAACAGTAAACAATTGATAACATGTCTTTCAAAATCCCTTTCATGCTATTTTTGCACACACTCTGAGTCTGATTCATGACCTTAGGGGGCTTCCCTTAGAATTCCTTTTTTTCCTCCTATTGTCTAAATCCTCTCTATTATCTACACTTACGTCACATGGAAGAGTGTAAGGCACTGATGAGTCACAATATTGCTATCTTTTTTAATTCAGTGTAAATTGTTGACCTAGAAAAGCAGATTCTTTCAAACTAGCAGTGCTTACTTGGAGAACAATTTGATTGAAGATGAGTTTGAAGTAGAAGAGTTCAAAAGAATTTTTTATTCTTTCACTAAGAAACCTGGATGTTACCTTTGGTGGCTTGTGCTTTCCATTTCTCCCGGTTCTGCTGCACCACCTCAGTCCAGGTGGCTTTAAAACATTTGAAGTCCACAGTGAGTATGGAGCAATTGAGTGAGGCACTTCCTTCTGACCCAGTGCTCTTGACACTTGATCTCTTAACTTCAGAGGGACTAATGCTATTCAGACTGGGAAAAAAGATCACAAAACATAACAGGAATCAGTATCTAATGCACCCTAACACAGCTAAGAAGAAATTATTACTCTAAGTCTAACACACAAAGAAGAAAGGAAAGAAAACCCTAAATCCTTCATAATTCCCTCCCTCCCTCCAACCCCACAGCAACTAACGTTAAAGCAAGCAGCACAATCTGAACCAGCACTAGAAATAAAGGACAGCTCTTCTCTCCCTGTTCGTTGGTGGACATGGTTTCTTAGAAGGAAAACCTTAGAAAGTGATTCTTTGTTGTCAATCTCCAGTCCCTTAGCATCAAGTGGAGAGTCAGACAAACCTAGAAATCCAGAATGTCAAAGTAGTGTCCTAAAATTCACCTCTTGGAGCCATTAGAGACAGAACTGCTGTACACCAGCCTCCAACCAGGGTATGATGACCTCATCTAAAGCTGAAATGAGGCACTCATTTCAGTTACAGGCCTAGCAGTTTTCTTTCAAGGACAGGCATCTCATAGCACACATTTTACTAAAGGCAGCAAGATAACTGTCACAGAAAGATAGTAGTAGTTGCCCTGCATGTAACAGTCCAAGAATAAAGAATTTGCTTAGGAGAGGAAATCCTGACTTGGAGGCTCCACTCTAAGCAGTACAAATCATGGGGCACCTGAATCTCAAGACATGCCTTGTCCATTAAATTACTGAAGTAGCAGATTCTCTACAACAGGAGAATGGGATGAATGGGCCAAGACTGCTTACCTCCAAGCTCCAGATGAAGTCTGGTGATAATTCACACATTTTAATAACTCTAAATAAGTGTTCCTGTACTTCCCAATCCTCTGTAACTACAATGTGTTTTTACTTCCAGACATATTCCTAGAAATGACTGCTTCTCAATGACACTACCTACCTTCTGTTTTGGCATTAATGACTGAGAGAGCACTTAAGTTCACCTGACTACATGACTACACCCACTTGCATTCAGTGCTTTTGGAGGCTTGGCTCAACTTCATGCCAGCCTCACTCTTCGCCCTGCCTTTGGCTGGGGTTTCCCTTCAAAACAATCACATCACTAAGCGAGCTGTTATGCTGGCAATGTGGATAGCAAGCTTTATGCCACGTGGCTGACATATATTGTGGAGGGATGGATATGGACACAGACTATGACATTCACCGGGGGACCTGGATGCAAGCAACACGTGCCCTGAAGGGAGAGGACATATGGTTGTTCACCTGGAACGTCTGAACCCAGACATGCCAGAACGGGAAGCTTCATCTATGAGCGGTGTCACAATCTTCTCAGTCATATCAGTCAGCACAGTAAAAGTGGGTTCCACGATGAAATCAATGAAACCTGAGCAGAAATGCAAGCACAGTCAAGAAGGTGAAATAATGATTTATGTGAAGTTCCTGCATCAGCGATCTCAGACGAACTCATTCTAAAGGACAGAGTTAAAAAAAATCAGACTACACTGAAAGAATCAGCAAACACTACACAGTGAAAATGGAGTTACATGTAAATCCCTGACTCAGGAACCTGAGTATAGCATGCAAAAAAAGGGTACCTCCTTAAATACTAGAAAGAAACTGTTGCAAATTGGAACACAAATAGATTCATCAGAATTTGTTTTACATCAGAATTATGACACTGAAGCCAAATTCCTGGCAGATTTAGTTCAAACAGTTTCAAAAACAAAACCCCTAAAAAATTATATTATGGGAATAATACTATTAAGCTACATTGATGTGAAGTTACACACGTGCTTCCCCTACTGCATACCAGTAGGTTGCTGTGAATATTCTCAGTGTTCACCCAGCATGTTCTTACTGGCTCTTACTCTCCCTATTTTTTCACATAAGTAAAAGATCATGGACCAAATCATTTCTACTTCAGTACACATTTTAGCAGAGACGGACACAACTCTGATGTGAATGCTGAGAAGGGCAAACTGGAGGGCCCTGTGGCCATAAACTCATGAGATGTGGGATAATCCAAGTAGCACAGAGAAAATATGAAAGTGAAAGGCCTTCCCACAAATCCCTGCTGAAGCGAAGGGCTGTTTCCTATGTTCACGTTAGCACAGTTCCTAGAGTTCTAGGTAGTCAAAAAAGAAAAGAACAGAACAAGGGTGGGCAAGGAAAGGGAAGGGAGAGAAAGCAAAGGGAGGGAAAAAGTCCTTAGTATCTCCCAAGGCTCATGAGGATTCAAGCCTTTCCATACAGGACCTGAAATTGAGTACTGGGCTCTCTGTGGCTACCGATGTATGAGACGATGCAGTATGTTTATTTCATTCTACAGTGGATGAATGTGCCAAAGTTGATGACTGTGATAGGAAAAATGGTTCAGGCAATGGTTTTCTATCCTGTGTTAACTCTAGGGAGTAAAGCATCAGTTTTTGCTCTACTACTATGTATGTCTATGAACCAGCTATTACACTTCCAAATGATCTCCATTCTAGCCCTGTTCTTCAATCCCACAACAAGAAGAGTAAGACATTTTGAAGTCTGCAGCCCCACCCTGGAGTGAACTTATTTTTAATAATATTAATTCTTTCTTTATTTGAATCTCCCAGTGATGTTCATATAAAGCTGAATAAGGACTGTCAGAATCCTTATTCCATTGTAAATCATACTGAACTCCACCATAGTTTATGCAAACTGCAGTTTCCTCAGTCCATCCACAGGTATTTTAACACTTCATTATAAAATACACTTCCCTAAGTTGCTACTGAATGGTCCGTAGATCACATCCAATTTGAGATTTGCCTGAGAATTTTCTATGAAATTATCACAAAGAAGCAGATGTTCTTGGAAAATATTATCGAGCCACATTTTTAATGATTTTGTAATTGTTAACTATTAATTACACATTCACTCAATTTAAATGTATGTTATGGCAGACTCTGGTGATTCTGGGTGATAAAAGAACAGTAGAGGGAGAAGATATTTCATGGGCCAGACACCTGAATTTACAGAAGCTTTTATGCACAACAAGAGTGCAAGGCAGTTGAGCATACTTCTATTTCCCTTGACAGATTTCCCTGATTTTTTCTATACTTCCAAAATGTCAGACAATGAACTGTATTTGCATACCCAGCATAATTAAAAACATTACTTCCAAGTTCTCAGAAATTCATACTAATCTTTTGTAAATTTGAGAAAAAATCATGCATTACTGAACCTTCAGTCTTACACGAGCATCCAAACCATGTGCCTCCATAACTCTGAGATAGTCTTATGCAAACTTAAGGGAAAATACCACCTTTCCCCTCACGCTGATAATAAAGAATGCATGCAGTATAAAGCTACAGTGGGAAACAGTGTGCTAGATCATAACACAGTAAGGCCTAGGAAACTTCATACAGTTTTTAAAACATTGCAAATTGTACTGACTGAGAACAGTGTGCCACAGGAACCCTGAGGATACTGAGAATTTCATTTGTGTGCTTGTCAGCCTGCCTCTACATCTCTTCTATTCTCCTTTACTCCAGCATTTTTTTACTTCTTAGTGACCAAAGAAATCCAAGTAATCGATGCAAATCTCTGATATCACATGTACAACTGGCTCACTAACTTCAGCAACTGGGTGAGTATCACTTGCTGAGATACTCAACATTAGTGCACAAACACAAGGTCTTGTCTAAAGCGTTGGATCTAAGAAATAAGCTTTCCCTAGAAGAAGTCTCTGTAACAGATGCAGATTGAGGTGCCACAAAGGACTGAAGTAGGTGAACAAGGGTAGTAAAGTCATTTCTGTACTGAAGCAGAGTGCGTATGGTATTTTCCCCTGTTCCTTGTAGACTGAATAAGTTATTCAATTATGTAATTTTTAAAGGGGTACTATAATAGTATTGGGAAACTTATCTTGCTGTCACAGAAACAAAACGTGGGACTTCATTAGATTCGCTGATCCAAAAGTAATGCCTCTTATTTAATTACGTTGGCCCACGTCAAAGGCAGTTGTTGGTAGTATGGCAATAGGGATTGAACCTTCCAATCAAATTCTGTTAAAATTTGTTGACTTGGGACAGATGGCAGCAGATGGCGTCTGACATGGAAGTGTGCATGAAGCAAAGCTGCATCACCGAATTCTTCCACATGGAAAAAAATGGCACACACTGACATTCATCAACACTTGCTGAACATTTACGGAGATCAAACAGTGGATGTAATTTATATTACAATCCCAAACCACCCTTACTATTCTCCTTTTTCTTACCCAAAGACACTGTGATTTGAATACAAAATAATTAACCTGGCTTTGAAACTTACTAATGGTGTAGCGTATGACCAATTCATCATCTTCTTTCTTTGTCAGTGGAACAAGTGAAGTAAATATTTCTGTACCCCAGAGACTAGGATGATTTTATGAATTGCCACTGCATACTGAGGAGTTGATTCTAGGCATCTAGAATTCATTCGCTCCACCTGAGAACCCCACCACAACAAACACCAGCTAGAGAATTGTTTCCCTAAAGCCCACCACAACACAAGCAAAGAAATCAATAAACCAGAAACGTTAACTCCCCAGCCTTCATACAATGTTTTCTGAAGCTGTAATTTTCTTTCTTGCTCGTCAATGGTCAAAAATAAAAGGATGTTCCAACATTTATCAGCTGCAAGTGAGCTTCACCCCTCATCAGACAAGCTTTCTACAGTCTGAGAAAGAGAGTAGTTTTAAATCCCGATATTCATGTGAGGAAGAATGAGTCTTGGCCTGGTTTTCTTTGAAATCTGTTTGCCTTCCCCACTCTGGTCAGCAGCCTGACTTTGGCACATGAATCTCTCATGATTTCTGTAGCTTAGTAGGGTACAGAAATACTTACCAAAATCATTTTTATTGAGGGAGAAAAAAGATAATAAACTGATCACTAGCATTAGTAGGTTTTACAACTGATGTTCCTTATTTGATATTCGTTTTAAAAAATGTATTAGTTTTAATACTAAACAATTGTTCCACAAAGTAAAGAAACAAGAGAATGAGACATTCTTTGCTTTGAGGAAATTTTTGCTTCAATTTTATGGAAAGAGTGCATGCTGGAAAGCCTTCCGTCTGCATTTGTGAAATCCCTTCATTAATAAAAATGCCTGCCCACTGTCTGTGGCATCTGCACTCAACTTTCAGCAGCAAACCAGCAACTACAAACAAGCCAAACCACCGGAACAGGATTTCTAGGCTCTGTCCCTGGCAAAACCAATAGCACAATTCTATTTTTAAAAGTACAGATGTTTTTGTTTGTTTGCTTGTTTTATTTGTAGAAACTCACAGCTGCTCACTGCATGATTTGGAATTCAAGAGGAACTTGCTTCTGCAAATAAATGCAGTAATTAATAATCCAGGGAACAACCTGTTGAGGCTGTTGATCAAATAAATAAATAAATAGGATCAGATTATTTCTCTGAGAATCTACCTTACAACTTTGAAAGCCCCGGCTCAGCAGATAGGCAGAAAATGTAAGACATTTTGGTCTAATCAAGGAGGTATTATAGACAGATAATGCCAATATACGGAGCAGACTAAGAAATGGAAACTTTAAGTGAAAAGCCAAAACTTATGAACAATGGCCCATTAGCGTCAACAGACTACAAAACCACACACAAGCATATAGTGACAAGTAACATTTAACTAAATAAGGCTGCCTTTACAAACTGACAGAGTGCCACTTTTATAAAGTGTAATTATCCTGGTGATGGTTTAATTCATCATTAATTTTGCAGTGGCTTGACACAAATGCATCAGTAGTATAGAATTTTCTTGGCACTCCTGGACTTCTGGAGTAAAAAAAGCAGGAAAGAGGAGGACAAGACAAATTGTTTTCTAAGCACGAGACCCTAAACCAGAGTGCAGAAGGGGACATGTAGGAAGCAAAGCTCCTCTTCCCAGTAAGATGTGAGGGACATATCTGAAAGCTGCTAGAACCAGAGTGAAAGGGAAGTCTAAATGTCTTTTCCTCCACACTAGCCACAGAGAGGCCATCTTCTCCCATAGCAGCAGACATAGTCTGCCCAGGAATCTTCAGCATCAGGTTTTAGCTCATACTGAAGCTCTTTAAGTCTGCTCTTGCCTCCCTCCACTGAGCCACTGGCAAAATACAAGTCTTCTCAGGTGCTGTGTTGTGATGTACACACGTACACACCTTTCTGAGGTACTGTTTCAGAGGAGTACACTCTAGAAATCTGGCAGCCAGTTTGGGCTTTTCAAGTTCAGATTGTTGTATGAACTGCCTAAGCTTGCAGACACAGAAAAATCTGGAATGAAGTTCACTAAGGGAATGGCTTGCCTAACGAGAACAATGAAATCATTTTAAACAAGAAACAGCTCTGAGCCAAAGATGAGAATTGTACTTTCCTAAGTCTGGGGATATATTTGTTTTGTTCTTTGGCCATCTCAGGAGACAGCTGAGAAATTTTGTACTTCAAATTCTTCTCTTGATTGTTTTCCTTGAATACATTTGTTTTCTTTCTGTTCCTGGACTCAGTTCCCTTATGCTGGGAGTCAGCATTATCTGCCTTCTTCCATTTGACACTCTGTTCTCCAGTCACGTACAGATAACATTTTTCACTAACTTTGTGGGTATAAATATCTACCCCATAAATCCACCTTGTCTTTTTAAGTTGTCTCTTTTTTTTTCCTCCTAGCCTGCAGAACATGTCTATTTCAGTTAACTCCTCTTGACTTCTCCCCAGATATCAGGCTTGTTGCTTCCCCCTCCTACTTTTCTTTCAATAATTGAAGGAGACATTTGGGTAGAGAGCACTCAGCAAATTCACAGATGACAAACTGGCGGGAGTGGCTGACTCATCAGAGGGCTACACAGCCATCCAGAAGAATCATGACAGGCTGAAGAGGTGAGCTGGCAAGAATCTCATGAAGTCCTGCACCTCCTATCTAGCAGAATCATAGAACAACTTGAATTGGAAGGGACCTCAAAGATCATCTAGTTCCACATCCTCTGCTGCAGGCGGGATTTCCAACTGCTAGATCAAGCAATAAATCAGGTTGCCAGCAGCCCCATCCAGCTTAGTCTTGAATACCTCCAGTGATGGGCATCCATAACCTCTCTAGGAAGCATGTTCCAGCACCTCAACAAACTTACACCTGACATCTCATCTGAATCGTTTACCCTTTAGTTGGACACCATTCCCCTTTGTCCTATCACTATCTACACGTGTAAAAAGTTTATTCCCCTCCTGTTTATAATCTCCTTTTAAATACTGGAAGGACGCAATGAGGTCTTCCTAGAGTCTTCTCTAGGGTTAGGGTTAGGGTTCAACCAGTCCAGTTTCCTCAACCTGTCTTCATGAGAGAGGTGCTCCAGTCCTCTGATCATCCTCATGGCCCTCCTCTGGACCCTATCCAAAAGCTCCACATTTTTCCTGTGGAAGAGGAACAATTCCAGGCACCCAGCTGAGAAGCAACCCTGGAGAGAAGGACCGAGAGGTCCTGGTGACCACCAAGCTGAACATGAATCAGCATTGTGCCCTTGTTATTGTGTCCAGTTCTGGGCCTCCCATTACAAGAGAAATGGAGATATACTGGAAAAGAGTCCAACATGGGGTCACCAAGGGACAGGAGTACCTCTGCTATGAGGAAAGGCTGAGAAAGATGGGACTACTCAGTCTGGAGAAGGCTCAGGAGGGATCTTAAAAGTGTCAGTGAACATCTGAAGGGAGAGTGCAAACAGGATAGAATCAGTCTCATTTCAGTGAAGCCCAGTGCCAGGACAGGAGGCTCACACTGGGAAAATAAAAGGTTCCATCAGAACATCAGAAAGAACTTTTTAACTGTGCAGGTGATGGAGCACTGGAATAGGATGCCCAGAGAGGTTTTGAAGTCCCCCCTCAAAAATCATCTAGATGTGGTCCTGGGAAACCTGCTCTTGATGTTTCTGAGCAGAGGTTGGACCAGATGGACCCAGATGGCTCCTTCCCACCTCAGCCATTCTGCAACCCCGTGATTTTGCAAGAGATAGAAAAAGCACTATTAGTGAGCCTGTAAAAAGATCTCTACTTCTGAATGGAGTTGAAAATGCTTTGCTATTTCTTGTGGCTTCCGTGCAAAATAATGATTGGCTTTGAGCTCTGAGAGGTGTGAAAAATAAGTGAAAAAACAAAAAAAAAAAAAAGGAAAAATCCAACAGTTTTTGCCCAGGTCATCAAAAGGACTGACATGTTTATATTCTCTGAGAAAACTCACAACATGATGCACCTCACATTCAGTGCTCAGTAAACCACAGAGTAATATCATAATTGGGCACTGCAGCACCGCAGCCAGCTCTGCAGTCACATCAGAAGTAACTCAACTACCGCAAGGAAACTGTCATAAATTTAATGGCTCCTCAGCTTTGAATTGTTTATCTGGAAAAAATACCAATGCAGTTTATTACTTCTTCTCTATAAACAATTTTCAAATGGTGAGAGATCACTGTAACCTTTGTCCCACAGGGAGACATTTTTTATGGCTTCAAATTGTAGTAGGAGAGATTCAGGCTTGACGTTAGGAAAAACTTCTCTGAAAGAGTGGTCAGGCTCTGGAACAAGCTGCCCGGGGAGGTGGTGGAGTTACCATTCCTGAAGGTGTTCAAGAAACATTTAGATGTTGTACTGAGGGACATTTAGTGGGAAACACTGGTGATAGGTGGATGGTTGGCCTGGATGATCTTGGAGGTCTTTCCCAACCTTGGTGATTCTATGATTCTAAGTTTTGTTTTTAAGATGCTACTTACAGTGCACCAAAACGGACATACCTATTTGAGACTGAGCAACCATAGTGGACTTGCGGTCACACAATGGAGAGAAGGGAAGCCCTAGTTCTGCTTCTTTGTCACCCTGGAAAAGAAAAGAATAAAAAAAGAGAATAAATTAGAACAAGGCACTGAACTTTGATATCTTAGGTCACTGCTGTAAAAGTAACCCATTTTACTTTCTTTAGTTAAGTAGATTTTGTATATGCATGTTTTTGTAAACACAAATTATTTATGGAGAATTGAGTCTGGCTGGAAAAGTTGTGGTCCAAGGAGAACTATGGGCATTGAGCATTTTGACTCCAGTGAATCCTGTCTCATAGCTTTCTCTGTCTGCTTAATACTTCCAAGCACTAAGCATGCACCCTCTTGTACACAAGAATGATTCTCTTTGGAGCTCTCTGGAAAACTCAGCAGAACATCGTCCTTGGAACAAACCTTTCACAAGAAAACATCAGTATCATGATTGATCCTTCAGGATTTGCACTTGCTTGCATGGCGTTTTTTCCTTTTGTCTTTAGATAAGGAATTCACAGGTCATGGCTGGCCAGATACAGACTATATTTTTTGTCCAAAGGAAACACTGATACTGTTAACATTTCACGTAAGGAAAAAGAATAAAGGTACAAACATGCTTTCCAGACCTCAGAACTGACAGTCCTTTCCTAACATCACAAGATGGTGTGGAAGATCAAGTGTTATAAACCCATTTATTCCAGTCATTTAAGCTGCATATTTACACCAAGCTTGCTTCAGTCACACTATTATAAATCGCTTGAGGCTGGTAGGATACATATGATGACAGTTGCAGTAATCCCCAGTGAACATTCAAACTTAAACAGTCTGTTAAATGTACCAGAGAACCAATTCCTTAAATCAGCAACTCACTCTAACTGTGCTGAACTTCATGCCATTATTCTGACTAATGTCAAATGGAAGCCAAAATAGCCAGCAAACAAATTAGAGAAAAATTGTAGGCATAAGAGGCACTGAATGGGTTTTTCTTTGTTATTATTATAACGTACATAAAAAGAAGGAATAAGTTCTGTTAGAGCTTTGGGTGAAACAACTATTTTCTCCTGCATTATGTTAGGAGTCTAATGTACAAACTTCAGGGTAAGCCAGAAACCAAACATAGAAATATTCCAAAGTAACCTTATCCTACCATGTTTGCCACACCTCTCAGGAAAAGCATTTTTCGGTGCCAGCTCTTTTCTAACCATCAGTTTTCTTTTAATCCTCGTGCCTCTTAAAAACCCCAGCACTTAATTCTCTTTAGCACAGAGCCCCTAACAACCTTCCTGACTGCTCAAAGACATACATGGCTTCTAAACTGTTCAGGCAGATCCTTCATGGATAGCCAAATCACTAAGTAAAACATGCAAGATATTTCTTTTATGAGATCTTTACGCCAGCTGCTGAATATCAGTCAATAAAAATTGTATTCAGAATCAGCATCAACATCTACAAACGTGTAGTTCATGCAGGAAGACCGGTGTCACATCACTGTGGAACTGGAAACCAAGAGCATTAGAAACCTGCATTGATTGAGGTTAAGTGAGTCTTCATGCCTCATAACACACACAGCAGAAAAAGTGGAAGAGAATCTGCACTTCAAGAGCATAAAGAAATAAATATCTAAACTGAAAACAGCCTACTCTCTTAGTCCTATGGTCTCCTCTGGTTAGTGGCACTTTTCAGCTCATACATAGAGAAGAGTGCATGTTGCTCTTCTGCTATTAGGCAGGGATGTACGTATTTATCTACTAACTTCAATGAACAAGCCCACTTTTCATGGTAAGTGTAAAGTTTTTTCCCCAAAAGGAAGTCAGTACTTCACCGTAATTTAGAACTTGAATACAAGTTTCATGCAATGCTTTATCTAAACATGGAGGCATCTGTCATTCAAAACTGAAGCACGAATTATTGTTCGACTGTCCTTGTGAAAACATAAAATGATTTTGTCTTCGTTGCACTTGTAAAGCAGATCCAAACCTGGCCTTTCTGAGTTCTTACATCCAGCCAATCTTAATTCCCTCTGAGTCATAAAAGGGTACACAGCAATGGTATATTTTATCAGATCTAGTATCTTTCTGAGCTATAAGAGAATAAGCAAGCCCAGTGGTAGAGATTTCCCTAAAGTGTATGTGAAAATCATCCTCCTTACATGAGCCTTCTGTGTGGTAACACGGTGCACGGTGCTGTGAAGTGACTCAACCTTCTGGCTGCTGCAAAGCATTCTTCATGGCTTTGATTTGCTGGAAGTGACAGGACATATCAGTGGCTAACACCATCTCAACAACCACACAGAAGGCTCATGTAATCGTGGCTCATGTAAACCAAGAAGGCACGATTTTCCTTCTTCCACCCAGTAAACCCATTCTTGCTTTGAAAAACGAATTTAAATTTCAAAGTAATTTTTTGCAACATCCCTATTAAGAAGGGACTCCCACAATGCCTTTAATAGCAGATGCCGTTCAAAATACTTGTTAAAAATTGGCTTTTTTTGTTGTTGTTTTTGTTTGTTTGTTTGTTTGTTTTTGTACTCTGATTTAGTGTAAATCACAGAGTTACTGAAGTTTGGAGGGAAATTAAGCACTTAATTTTCTGATTAGTTTAGTAATACATATTTGTGAAAAGTACCTTCACACTCTTCAGTGCTCTGTTTACTTTTACTTCTTTTTTTGTTGTTTAAGCAACTATTTACATGCTTTTAACTGGCCATTTGGGAAGACTGTAGATATCACACAGTCTTTAATGATTTGTCTAAATCTGTGGATCTGTCAATGGCATGCCCATTAAGAGATATAAGCTAGAGCAGTTCACTTCATCAAAGGTAAGGGTAATGGATTTTTATATGTCTACACCAACAATAAAGGTACAGCTTTATAAAATGTAACTACCTAAATGTGTTTTCTATGGTTTAATAGACAAGCAGAACATCATGTTTTCTAATTTTTGCAAGTTATAAACACATACTGATTCGATAAAAGTAGTTAGTCTGGCTTACCATCCCAAATTCGATGGTAGGTAATACTGCCATCTACAGGCACCGTATCAGACACTGCCTTTCCAAGAGACTTGATAGGCAATGCTACTGTATCAGACAAAAAGGTTCCTATCATTTAGGATGTTCTTGAGAAAATCAGAGAAGAAAGAAAATACACATTCACACTTTCTTACTTGCCCGATCCTCTGTGGTGCCAAAACACAGAGGAATTCCCCAGGTTTACCTGTCTGAAGAACTCCTCTAGCAGTGACATGGTCCAGCGGTGATGAAGGTCCCAGGCCTTGGCTGGATGACTGATATCTGCTGTATGCAACAACAGTGATAAGGCTTTCGGCTTGTCAATTCTGAAAATCCAAAGGATCGAATATGTTAACTGCCTGCACTTGCAGTGGAGAATGACAAAAAAACTCATGAAATAAGGCCAGGATATTAAATGAGTATTTCTGTGTTCACAAAACCTGACAACTGTGAAAGGTTGACTGATTTCTCCAACATTCACCATTCTTATTGTAACAAAGCCATTAAGAAGTATAAACTTTGCTCAGCTTTGCTGAGCTCCTTTCCAGGCTCGCTTCTTTGCACAATCAGACCTGTCACTAGAGTCACTATGCTCCCTATTTTATCAGGGCTGCATTTTATGCAGGTCAGAAGAGAATTTACTCCCTATCATCTTACTGTAGTAAACAGGATCTGCTCGCAGGGACACTGATGACTTTGCACAGTAAGTATGCTTCACTGTTAGAAAACTGGAATGAAGCTGGTAGTTTCTTAAGACTATAACCTGAGAGGCTGGCCCAAGAACTCAGTAAATTATGTTTACTTGGGATGAGTAATTTCTGTTTTTAATTCCAGCTTTTGACTGCCTGAAATAGTCAGAAAAGCTGTAGCTTCCGACAGGACTGAGTGGTAAGCCACACTCTGATCTGATATAGGTATAATTCTGGAGGGTGCTGGAAAGATCTGTGTCCAGAGTGAAAAAAAGAAAAGACCATCAGTAAGAATAGCATAATGGGAACTTCATGGAGAAGGCTGTGGACAACACATTACAATTCTTACTGGTATATTGTGAAAAAAAGGCCTTCCCCATAATGTTCCTTCTGTTATTTTCCACTCCTTCTCTTGATTCATTTCAGATTGTTTTTTGTCTTTCCCCTTGTGATGGAGCAGGCCCCTTGCCATGGTGGCAGCTGCTACCATCTGAAGAAAGACAACACATTGATTGTCTTTTGTAGATCCTTGAGTCCTACTCACTTGGTAGAGATTGTTCAGTTGGATTGTGTCCTTGATGTTGCCCTGATACACAAAGGAAAATGACCAGGGAAGCTTACCCTAACACAGAAACCTTTGCAAGCTTTGGTCTACCAACACAGAATAGAGATTTGTGTATATAGGTAGTGCTAGTGCACTAGACTGAGGAGAATTCATTCAAAATTCAACAGCAGAAATGGAATTGAGGTGCACATCAAGGAAAGTGAGGGCCTCTGGAGAGGTGCTTTTGAAGTTAAACATGATGGCAAAGCACAAGCTGAAATGAAGCCCTTCAGTGCATGGTGCTGTGAAGTGACTCACCCTTCTGGCTGCTGCAAAGCATTCTTCATGGCTTTGATTTGCTGGAAGTGACAGGACATATCAGTGGCTAACACCATCTCAATCACCAGAGCCCTGAACTCCCTTTTGAATGGCATCACGATGAGAGAAGCAAGGAAAAAGAAACACAGAAACCAGCATCAGACACACTCCAACTTCTGCTGTTATCTGCAAATTGCTAACAGCATTTCTGACTTCTTACATCACTCTTTCCGTTATTTCTCTTTCAGGTTGAGGGAGAAAGACGAATGATATTCTACAAACACAAATGTGGAAGGACTGCAAATGAAGCCACATGGCTTCATTTGTGAAGAGTTCAGTATCAGTACACTTCCATTCTCACTTAAGAACAAACCTTTTGAATTGATTTCTTTATAAAGCATTCTTAGAATGAAGCAAAATGACTGTTCAATGATTTGGTGTGAATTAGGTAAATTTTTGAACCTGTATTTCTATCCAGATAACAAAAACTGGTCAAAACCTCCGCTGAAAGCCTAGCCATAATATTAAAGGAAAAACGACATGTTGAAAAGCATCTTCTAGTAAACATAACGTTTATATACATTCAAGAGTTCTGAGAGCCTGTGCTGCTTCCCTGATACCACTCACTCAAACTATTCCTCCACTAATTTTTGTTAAACCAACTTTTCAGGATTTGTTTGGAATTCCTTTGAAGATAGTATGGATGTCCTAGAAGCTTAAAATATCAGAACTCTCTGATCTAACATACAATATAAACTTCTTTTTATTTTTTTCTTCAATTCAGCTGCTCACAATTTAATAGAATAGCCCAAGGTTAGCATACCAGCTATGGGTTTGGGAGATTCAGAAATGAACCAGTTTTCATTTAAAAATAAAAGTTCCCATTCTTTCCATGAATCTTTCATGAAGGAGACGGTCTATTTTGGGCATATGTCTCCTGCCTCTAGTGGCTGTACTCAAGTTCTAGCCCCAGGCCACCCACTGCTCAGAGACCCAAGACCTCGGTGCCTACTCAGTCCCATGGGTGTCACATAACATGCCTCCCCAAGAGTTCTGCACACACATTAAAATTGCATCAGTTCTCCTCACTCTCCCCACAGCACACCTACCTCTTCCTCCCCTCCTTCCTTAAGTACAAACATTTGCATAGCCAACAGCATTCAGATAAATTATATGGTGATTGGAAACAAGCTTAGTTTAATTGTTTTTGCTGGTCTTGGTCAGTTCCCTGGTCTGGTACATTCCCAGCAACAAAAACCTCTCTGTCAATGCAAACAAGAGGAACCAGGCAGGAGAGGAGAAACTGCTTCTTTTAGTAGAAGTGCTGGCAACTGGCAGCTTAAGACACTTGTGGAACAAGGACCGGAATCCCGAGAACTGGAAAGCAAGTCAATGTACTCTAAGCCAGAGACAAAGCAAAAGCCAATGTGGATGACAGAAAATGTGGGCTGAAATGCAAGCATAACATAATGCGGCCAAGAGTACAACAACAAAGTAATAATTTAATGGGGAAACCAACAGATTCCTGACAGACACAACCATCTATCAAGCCCGTACTTTTCCACAACGTTGTTAGAAACTTCTGTGCTCCAGAGAAATTTGAAAATATTTTCAATAGTGCTTTTGCAAGCAGCCCGATAAATTAGAACAATATGCATTAAAATCAAGTGTTCTAAATGGTTAATCTTTATACAAGACTCAAAGGTCTGTGATGACAAAACTAGAATCATGTGAAAGAGGTCACTATTAGAATATTAAGGTCCTGGGAATGGGCTTTCTCGCCGATCCCTTCAAGTGAAGATCCCTTGTGGACACAAAGTCTGTTTTGTAGATCTGGCCATACTGCTTGTCTGACTAACTGGAGATTTTAATAGTTCTTGTCACATTTTCAGATGTTTTATCTCATGGCAGATATCCATTTCCCAAAGGCCAGAGGCAGGGAGCCACAGAGACACCATATTCTCACATCTATAACCTACCCCTAATAAAAAGTACTATGGTATCAAATTAGATAATAAACTCTAAGATAACTTTTCCATGCCCTTTAACGGTCCCTGAAGAATTAGGGAAAGCTACAATTAGGTGGAGAGAGCGGTGACAGGAAAAGCAATTTGGAGAAGAGGAAAACCTGGAGTGAATTTTGTTTCATTACTGCTACACAAATGTCCTGCAGGTGATGCCCATCAAAACATGGTATCTGGCACATTTCCATCATCAAGCACAATTGCATGGTAACTGTACTACTGACTTCTAAGCTAGATAAGACACCGAATGACTTTACATCTAAATACTTCTAAGTCTTGCACTGATCTCCATTTGTCAAATACCCTTCTTTGCTCTTTAGGACAACTACTACATGCCTTTTCCTCTTATGACTCAGAGAACATTACATCATTTTATTGGATATTTTGCTAGATGTGTCTTTGTTCCTTATTAGTGATCACCCCAGAGCTACATTCTAGCAAAGGGCTCCCATCTCCATGCATACAAGGAAAAAGGACAGGAAAATTACTGCTTTGGATCACCTAATCCCTATGCTAAGAATTAGGTAAGATCTCCTGTAGTGAGATATTTCACCCAGTTTGAGTAGTACAAATCTTTATTCTCATGAAAATTAATGGATGAAGGAAAAATGCTACCTTCAAGAAAACATTTTCAATGGCTGACACACACTAAAGGTGTAACATTCAGAATAAGCATGCATCCATCCTGGATACAAAGGAAAAAACTTTACAAGAAAAGTGCATGATTATGCAGCCATGTATCTGCTATTACGTACAAAAGAAGACTTTGACTAAAGTTGTCTTCGTTTAGAACCATTCCAGGTTTCTCACTGCACTCTAAAGGAATAACACTGATTGACGAAGAGGACTCAAAATTATCTGAGGGTCAAAAGCCCAAGCAGCTTTACAGACAAAATCAGTTTTGCATGAAAGGTCACTTCCTGAAGCTGTACTCTGATTCAGAGTTTCAGAGTTAAACATTTTCCAGATGCATTTTTAATCCAGTACTTGACAGTAAAGGGTTCGCACTAAGTACACTCTATTTCAATAAACTGAGTGGAAATTATTAGTAATGAAATACACAGCCAGAAAATACATCTTTAGTCGTACCTTGGAAAGCATCTGTTCACTTTGCAGTTTGCTTTCTTAAATCACTGTGATCTGTGTTTCATACACTTTCTTCATGTACTTGCTAATGATTTGCACAAATGGGATTCATCAAATGATGCAACTCACTTTCAAATATTTTACAAGGAGCAGAAGTTTTCAAATGGAGAGTAAAACACAGTTTAAGTCCTAGCAAGCATTCATCTTTCTTCTTGACTGTAGCCAAAACAATCCCTTTCAGTCTCATCAGCTTCCCCTAAAAAACCTATACCCATTTCTGTTCCAGCTGTGATAGCTAGCTCTAATCTCCTGTAATTCTTTCCTGCAAATACACTCCTGAACTAGATGACCAAGTAACACAAAAGTGATGAAATCCACTTATGTATCATACAATCACAGAATGGTCTGGATTGAAAAGGACCACTAGACCAGGCTGCCCAGAGCCACATCCAGCCTGGCCTTGAATGCCTCCAGGGATGGGGCAACCACAACCTCCTTGGGCAACCTGTTCCAGTGTGTCACCACCCTCTGTGTGAAAAACTCAGTATCTAACCTAAACTTCCCCTGCCTTAGTTTAAGACCATCAGGTTTTCTCTTATTTATAATGTCAAAATGAAATGAGAGCTCAGGTCAAAACAGCACTTAAGAATTTGATTTCCAAGACCTAGCATTTGTACTTTTTGCTGAAAAAGATTAATCAACTACATCTACAAAAATAATATTAGATCTAGACATGTTCTAACAGTTCTCCAAAGCATCCTTTCATGTTTTGAGTCCTACTGATAATGAAAGTCCTATTTCTGAGTACCGGTCTGAGAAACTGTGGGTTTCTTCTTTTTTGTGTTTTTCTTTTCTCAGCATCTGAGATCCTCCTGAAGTTAGCTGATGTTTCCAGTGCCTTCCAAATGTTTCCCTATGGGATTTCAAACTGGCAGTCAAAAGCAAAGGCACATGAGAATCTCAGTTTGGCTTTAGAGCACGCTGAAATAATGATTTTTATCTTGTAGCTGCTGCTTGATCAGCAGCTACAAAATAATACAGCCCTACCTGAGAGAGGAAAACTAAGCAAACTATACAGCACAGTATTTTTATTTAGGCAAATACAGTATTTCATAAAAAGGAGAAGTGATAATCTTCACTACCTCCAGTCTAAACATATACCTCAACAGAACAAACACACATTTTGACACCAGGGAATTAACAAGAAACATCTGAACTTAGTTTTAATCCAACCACAAACAGTTTAAAGACCCAAAGCAGACTGCTTTCCTAAAGACAGCATTCCTACAATGAAGAATTCTCAAGCAGCTGCTCCACTGATCCTTGCAAACAGTGGCTCTACAGCTGCCATTTCTAATCAGATAGTTCCTTGTGTTTCCTCCACCAACACAAAAGGAAGCAGCAATTTGCTGCCATTACTGTACAAGGCATTACCAATTGTAGCTAATAAATAGATAGATAGATAGATAGATAGATAGATAGATAGATAGATAGATAGATAGATAGATAGATAGATAGATAGATAGATAGACTTTTAACTTCTCAGTGCAGTTCATGTTTCCTGTCCATGCTAAGAGTACATGGGCAGACAGGATTTCTCAAGCCACTGCCCTACAACACTCACACTGATTGAAACCAGCTGTTTAAGTTCCTAAATTGTATTCCCACGGTTCAGCTACAGGATTATATCACTGTCCACAAGTCAAATAAACAGGAAATGCAGGTGAAAGACATTATGAAGCATAGTCATTGGCCAACATACTACAAGCCAATCCCCTGAGCAAAGCTAGTTTCCTGTAAGATGAACTGATTGCTTATTACTGTATCAAATTCAGGTGCATGGGGGAAGC
Source organism: Excalfactoria chinensis (assembly GCF_039878825.1). Taxonomy (NCBI): domain Eukaryota; kingdom Metazoa; phylum Chordata; class Aves; order Galliformes; family Phasianidae; genus Excalfactoria; species Excalfactoria chinensis. The sequence continues at coordinate 95,718,973 of NC_092826.1, forward strand.
AATGCGCTGCATGTAAGATCCTACAAGTCCCTCCTATGAGAAAGACCATGGACCAGGCTTTCTTTCTGTCTGGCAGACAGGGCTACCTTTAAGATATTACTCCTTGGAGTTCAAAATTCCCTATAAAAACAAAAAGCCCTCATTAGTTTGAATTGTCTGCTATTAGAAAATAAATTGTGGACTGACACATAAACTGTATGTTGCATGAGCTTAATTTAAATGATAGCTTCTTATATCACTTTGGCTTATATAGTAAATTGATTTATGGTCCTTGGACTCAAATCTTCTTTGCATTCCACCCCACATATAGTTTCCAGGAGTATCAAAGTAGATAAAGGGTATCTTTATGATTTTGCATGAACAAACAACAACCTACCCCTTCACTTAATTACAAACAGATGTGTACAAAGGGTGTTTCCGTGAGATGCTGAAATTACATATGAGTCAAACTGTATATTATTATCCACTGCAACAAATGTCTAGCCTGACCACTATCTGAGGTGAAAACCAAATACTGAAATATGCAAGTCAAACACTTTATAAAGCTTTTTTTTTTCCTCATAGCAGCAGAAATGCTAATGCACGATATACACTGATGCGTATTGCTATTCAAACAAAGCAATAATAGTCCATGGTGATAGTGCAATATTTCGAAGCAGCTACAATGTTCATGTTTACCTCCAGTCATCTTTAGAGAGATTAGATAAAATATTCATCTCTTCATCATCTTGTAAAAGACGATATGCTGCACTAACATGGTGATTTTCAAGCACAGACCGGTCATTATACAGAATGGCTGAGTCTGACCTAGAATTAAAAAGGAAACAAGGAAGGTTACGTTTCTTCCTTATCTAACGAGTCTTATATTCAAAAGCTTTTCTTTGCTCACATACAGAGGTTAGTTCCTATAGCACAGATATAAGCATTTTGAGAGTGCTTGTGACACTTTATTCATTGCTGTTATTCATTAAAAGAAAACTAAAGATGAAAATTCACCACAAAATCTATTTCATCTGCTGAGACTCACCTCGTCTTACATTACATCAGAAAAGGATACTGAGAGCTTTCTAACTGAGAGAGATAATGTACATTTATGCTGAATCACAAAGTTCCTTTCCAGTTCTTGTGTATATTGCTCTCAAACTGAAGCCTGAGTGTAGCTGAGTAAGAAATTGTGAGGTGTTTTCTTACATTGTTCCCAGAATAGCAAATTGGCTGTAAGCAAGACATGACGGAGCTTGCTTTCAGTTTCAGCTTTCAGTGCACCTAGCTATGCTGTACAGAAGGGCAAAACCCAGTGGGATAGTAGAAAACCAAAGGTATTTCACACCTTATTTTAGGCTCCTTGTGGTAGATCTGAAATTGCTGGATAGCTCAAATGTTCTGAAGACAAAGTGGTTGCTCAAAGTTAATGGCAAGAGAGAATGAGTAAGATTTGTTATAGTCCTCTCTCAGTCTTGCTTCCCAGTGAGCTGTGTAAATTTTTCTCCCTCACCATTTTAGATCCTCTGTTGTTCAATGTCACAAAGAATGCACTATAACTGAACTTTTCTGTAGCTGTTTTCTACTTTAGAAATAGAGCAGATCCCTCATTCTTGCATATAAGAAGCTGTAAGAAGGGGGAGTCTGGCTTATCCTAGAACGCAGACAGAAATTTCTTCCAGCATTCCAAAACCTTCTTGAGCAAATGTGTGATCTATCATAGGAGCCTTTGTATATCTGCAATACATAGCAGGATTCAGCTACCATACTCCAGATGTCTGATTTAGGATAAGCTGCAGTGCATCTTAGAAGTGTCCAAGTACGCTATGTCAGTCAAGGACACCTAGACAGTTTGTCAGTGCTACCTGTAGACTTACACCATCAAAATAATACAGACATTAGATGCCCAATTATCACTGAAGCCAGACGTTTTACAATATTTGCACACTTTCAAATGTTGCCATTTTCTTTGTACCTCTCTTCCATCAATCTCAAAAGCCCTACACAAGACTCTGAGATCAACAATAATGCCAGTCCAGTACAGTCTGCCACCAGCTGACTGCTCTCCAGGAATTTACAAAGATTTAAGATGTGAGCGCAATGACTTATTCCCAAACAGATAGTGCTAAACATATCCTCTTGCGGCTGATATGTTTTTCCAGTAAGAACAGTATATGTTGTGCTGGTGTATACTGACAAATACAGATACTGGTGAACCTTTGAATTATAACATTTCCTTAAAAATATATCTTTGATGAAATACATCAATCTGCATAACAAGTAGCCTTCAGCAATTTTGCACATAAATATCTCGGGGTCTTCCTTTTTCCTGATATGATACAGTGGTCAGCAATCTATAATACAGGCATACAGTTGGAAACTGTTGAGTAAGAAAAAATTAAATGTTATTTAGGGAAGTGACCTTTTCTCCTGCATCACTTGAGGGCAAAAACTTCCACATTCTTCTATGTGGATGTGCTGTTATTTTCCAAAAACTTCCCCAACCACTCATGATTTATGACGGCCTTACCGTGTTTGGATGTGAAAATTGTTGGTGGTTCCTGTGTGTTCATAATCATGGATAGCAGCTGCGAAGATCATAGCGAAGATCTCCAGCTCTGTCAGCCAGTGCTGAAAAGAAATTACAGAGCAATCAGATCATTTTCCCAGGCATTCAGGCTTTTGTCTTTTAAGGCAAGTTATCCCCCGCTGACAGGCAGTGCTGCACATCCTTGCCTTTCCCCTGCAGCCTGCCAGCTGTCTTAAAGCAAATTTCTCTGGCTGATACACCGAAGCTGAATCAGTTCTTTTCCTGACGCTTCATCTAAATAAACTGAACTTCAGCAAAGCAGCTTCAAGAACAAAAAAAAAAAAAAAACAACAAACAGGTTTAAATCATAGAGAGGGGAAACGATTGCCCATCTTAAAGAATGATGTGTGAGGAAGAAAGAGAGGAAAATCCCAGGAAGAAAGAAGTAAAATCACAAGAATACCCATCTTTTTCAATGACTTACTAATACATGCGCACGTGTGCACGTACCACCAAGCTATGTATTTTCAGCTTGGTTCAATTTTGTAACAGAGCCTCAAATACAAAACAATGTCACCAATTTCCACTAATCAGAGGAGTTTTTGTCAATCCCTGAACCATAAGGAGCACAAGAAACATCGTCTCACAAGAGACATATCTTGTTCTTCGTGATTCATAGAAATAGCTGATAAAGTCCTGAGATTGTTCTTGGTCTTTTTGCCCCTAATTGCCTAGTCAAAGTCATATTTTCAATGTGATTGTCACTTTTGACTTTGATTTCTAAATCAATCAGATGCTTTTAATAATTTCCAGAACTAGCGGAGCAAATTCTCTGTGTCTCGCATGAAGAAAAAGAAAAGCTCGGTCACTGAATTCCCTCACAGAGAAAAAATGGCACCCACTGACATTCATCAACACTTCCTGAACACTTACAGGGATGAAACAGGGGATGTGAGAACAGTGAGGCAATGGGTGGTGCGTGTTTCAGCAGTGGCAACAGTGGGTCACCTCTGCTGAAGTAGATTTTGCTGAGCAAAGCATGCAGACTCTTCTTCTCTGCTGGTGAAAATGCACAGTTAATGATGGTGGGCACTGTCTTGAAAAGCAGCGCTTTGTGGCTGAGAATTTGCTCCATTGAACAGTGTTACTGTGCTCTTTGTAGCTGTTAGCATTTCCATGAAAACAAGTAGGAGTCATTACTTATGGAGGGACCTACAGAATACTAAGGAGGTAGATGATACCTCTGATAGAGGTCCATGCACCTCCCTGACATTTCAAAAGATGCATCCCAGCAGCAGTTGACTTTGAAAAGTGGGTGCACACAGGTAATTGACCAGATATCGGTAAGCACATGAAAGAAAATGAAGATCTCAAAATAATTGATAACAGATATTCAGTGAGTTTTTCTGCTTCTGCTTCTCTGCGACTGGAATCTGGGATACACAAGGCTGTTAATCTTGCTCTGACTTAGCACTCAAAAACTGGAAAACTGTTTCTGGAATTCTCTTTCAAGTTGACAGAACCATAAAATGGCTTGGGTTGGAAGGGACCACAAGGATCGTCAAGCTCCAACCCCCCTGCCACAGAGTGGACAGCCTCAACATCTAATACTAGACCAGGCAGTCCAAGGCCCATCCAACCTGGCCTTGATCACCTCCAGGCTTGGGGCATCCACAACCTCTCTGGGCAGCCTGTTTCAACAGCTCACCACTCTCTTGTTAAAGAACTTGCTCCTGACATCCAACCTAAATCTTCCCTCCTACAATTTAAAACCATTTACCCATGTCCTGCCGCTATCCACCCCTGTAAGATGTTGACTTCCCTCCTGTCTGTAGGTTCCCTTTAGGTACTGGAAGGCTGCAATGAGGTCACCCCACCTACTTCTCTTCTCCAGGCTGAACAAGCCCAGTGCCTATGCTGTGGCGGATTGCATATAGCAGCCTTGGCTAATTAGAACCCAGAAACTGTCTGCAAGATGTGCTTCCACTGAGGTGTTACTGGACTTTATTTAATGCCATTAATAATGTGCAAGCACCACTTAATGCTGGACGTGACACACCTTCAGAATGACCTGTCTTTAATCTGGACTGACCCCTTTATTTCAGAGAATGTAGTCCGTGCAGCAGAGAAAAAGCTGATCAAGTACAAGAGTTTACCTTCTCTAACTGAGCTGAGACCTCCCTCAGCCACACTGGTTATCGAGGCATGAAAATTATGGCACTCATCAGCACCTTCACCACACCTGAACCATCTCTGCCACTTAAAAGCTAGTAAGAATATGCCACAAAGAACTTAAAACTAACCCCCTAAAGATAAGGTCTGCACAGTGGAATTACAAAAAAAAAAAAAAAGAAAGAAAAAAAGAGAGAGAGAGAGAGAGAGAGACAGAGAGAGAAAAATAACTGAGAGTTGACAGCTTCCCTAAGCAAATCCAGGAAGGCTATGAACAAGGAGCTGGAATCCTAAGAACACCACATGAAATGAAGGGCAGTCCCAGAGCCCAAGAGGCATCTAGTCTCACTGGGAATTGGAAAAACAGGCACTGGGAAGCATCCTCAGGACAGGTGCCCTTCGAACCAGCATCCCTCCTCCTTCCTCAAAGTTACTGGGAGTGTGTAACAAGACAAAGCCTGACTTTTCTAACATGGGAACAGTGGTGGAAAGACAAGATGACATCGTCATCAGAAACGCCACCAAGAACAGCTTAGTTTGCCTTAGTTCAGCAACGAGCTGCAGTTTCTTGGCATGCTGGCTGTAATTAAATCACTGTGCACCAAACAGAATCACCTCCCTTTCCTCTTCACATGATGTTAGCCTATGAACACTTTCATGCTGCTTGAAGTACAGTAAGGGTCAACTGATGGGGCACAGACATCTGTGGAACTGGGCCCTCTGCCCCTCAGCCCTCCTTTCAAGATCACTACTCCAGAGGTGGCAGGGATCCAGAGATCTAATATGTCCTGATTACTTATCTGGACACTCAGTCAATCCCCATCTATTCTTTGTGCACTGTCATGTGTGGCCTGACTTCACTTTCAGCCACACATTCAGGAGCTGGAGGGAGAAAACACTTAGGACAGCAATCCCAAGTCAGCCCTCTCGTCCTCAGAATGAAAAAGCCACCTCAAAACCTCAAGGATCTCACAGACCCTCCAGTGGACCCCTCATGCCATCCCAGCACAGCCACTCAGAGGACACCAGGTGCTCTCCTCCCCACTGCACTCCCATAGGGATCAGGGCAGATGAGATGCTGCCTCCTCTATGCTCAAGGGGCAGAGTTGAAGGACAGCAAAGGAGAACTCACACCACCCTTGAAACTCAGCAGTTCTTTATTGATTGCATGTCCCTAGGCTGCCTGCAGGGTGTCAGTACACCTTGTGTCCTCTCCAGTACTGTTGGGCAACAGGCTGCCACCACTTGCAGGCAGCCAGGCAGCTGCCAAGTAGAAGGCTCTCCTGGCCTGATCCTGCCCATCCATCAGTACAAATGGATTGGAGGCATGGGATGAAGAAGGGACTGGAGTCTCCATGGCGCCTTTTGCCCAACAACCACAAGTTCCCTCTAGCAAGCACAATGGCACAGCCCTTCCCAGAAAAGGGTCCCTAAGTGCCCCCTGTCCTTCTTTCTTCAAAACTGGGGCAACTCTCAGGCCACAGGCCCCAACTCCAAACACTGCCGTGTCTGGGTTGCCATGGAACACTGGTACACTGCTGATGTCACTATCTAGTGTTCCGAGTTCTGCAACTGCCATAACAGTGGGTAGAGCAAAACAAGCTGGTGCTGCAGTTTAGAGCTCCCCACAGAATAATGGAGCCTCCTCCCAGCAAGAAGATCCACCTGATGGGGAGGAGGCAGAGGGCCATAGAACAAGATCCAGTCGAGCCCATGGAGGTGGATCCACCTCCAACAGAAGAGGAGCCCATGGAGGTGGATCCACCTCCAAATGAAGAGGAGCCAATGGAGGTGGATCCACCTCCATGTCAAGTGAAGAGCCAGCTCCTGAGAAGCCAGATGAACATCAGAAATTGGTGAGTGATAGATTGAAAATGGTGCCAAACTGGGTTAACCAACAAATGATTACATTTTGTATTCTGGAGAAAGCTTCGGTGATTTGTTCCTTCACAGAGAGGGAAGCGAAATCCCAACAAGATGACTTGCTAGACTCAGCCAGGAAATCAGCGGCAGAGGGGAGAATTCAGCTTGGGTTTTTCACTCATCCTCACTCCAATCAATTAAAACAGTTACCCAAATCCTCACCTAGATTCTTCTAAATAATCCCAAATGCCTACTTTCATTAGCACAGACATTGCAATTTACAATTTTTCTGCAGTACAGATGGGTTCTGCTGTGGATAACAATAATCTCTTTACCAAACAAAACCTACTGCCATTTCCTTCTGTATTAGGGATGCCAACTCCTGTACGTACCACGACACCTGTCTTGAAAAGGAGGTAATGGACTGTTTGTGTCACATCTGCAGCATGCATTAGGTTGTGATAAGGATTTTTGTGTTTGCTGTATCCAACCTCCAGAGCTTCCACAAAGGACACCAGGGCAGAAATGGGGATCTAAGAAAAGAAGCACACAGTTACAAATGAAAGAATCACATGCAATAGCTAGCATTTGGAGATCATTTTCAGAAGAGGCTCCAGAGAGCAGTTTCTATGGGTCTGTCTCATCCCCTCACAATAATGTAGCATGTATCTCTGCTTTACTACTCACATTCCGGAGTTTGTAATGAAATGCATCTCGTAGATAGTCTGCAATACTCTACAATGAGGAGTGTTGTATATTGTACTTTTGGTTTTTTACTACCGAATCCTGACTTCCCATACTACGAGTATGTCATGCTTTTTTGGCTCCCAGAGTGTAACTGTATGCCTAACATGAAACCACATTTGGGGGATTTCTAGGGAGCACACAACATGGGTGGTGGCAGCTGCATGTGTATGCAACAAGCAGCAGGGATTCTCCATTGCTTTGCAGCAGCTACAATACCCTAAACCTTCATATTTCTACAGTCAGAGTTGCACAGCCATTTCCCTCTTGAGTATGTATCCTGGGGCAATGCATTTCTCATCAGTAATCATCTTCAAACTTTTCTCACCAGGCGACAGAAGATCCTGAAGGAGGCCAGGAGTCGGAGAAAGTAGGAGTCCTGCCAGAGTAAGTGTCAGCAGAGAAAGGGCAAATGGAATCTTTGGGCGGGGAGAATGGGAAACATCTCATAGCAGTGCTCTGTGACCCAAATGTAACACTGTTCACAGTTACAAAGGAGCTGTTCAAAGTAAAAGATATGGAGTACACCTTTTACTCCACCTGAAGTAGTATTTGCATTTTGAAACCCATAGCAAGCCAATTTTTCATTTTTGGCTTGCATGCTTGAGATTCCTCAGAATACTGGGAGAATGACACTATCATTCCCATTGCATTTCACTCTGGAACTCCACCTGCTTCATGCTGCCCTATTACAATCAAATGTTCTACTCAAATGACATTTGGTCCTGGTTGCTGCAAAAAGATTCTCTTCCCCCTTTCGGGGAAATGACAGCGACCACAAAATCTTCACAGACACCTTCAAATGCAGCTGAAATCACTGCAGTCTGAATGGAACAGAGCAGAATAAGAATGAAATAGAAGAAAATGCAAGATGGAAAAGGAGACCCATCTTGTAACTACTGACCTTGAAACGACTGATCAGATCATAGCGTGTGAGAAGTTCATAGAAAATGAATTTCAGTGCATGATCTCCACTGGCATCGTTTAGTGCAAACACATCAAATGACCACTTGTCTACATTCTGCAAGAATGAATAGAAAAGAAAGTTAATCTGATCACCCATTTCACCATTATTATTCAATTTCCAAATTGCAAAGCATAAGTGCAAAACAAATCTTAGTTTGCCTTGGTAAATGAAAGATGGTTATGGGCACTCGCATACCGGCCTGTGCTCTTATTTTCATCACCTGCTGCACAGAGAAGTGCTATAAAAAATATCTCGAGCTGCCTTGCTCCACCCAAAGAGATCTTAGATCCTTCTGACTATTGCAGCTTCCATTGTTCAAAGACAGCATGATTCCCTACAGGATTCTCTTTTTTTAAGGACATGAGTTTGTAATTATCTGTAAATATTTTATTTTTTTAAAGATGAGTGAGTTAACTGGGGCTTTTCATAGTAATGCTACATTAAGCGCTTACAATGGTATAAAAAAATGAGCTTTACAACATCAAAGTAAATATCTAAGTGCAATTGAGAGAGTTATGGTTAGCTGCAAATGCTCTATTAATGCTGCAGGGTGCTCAGCCAAGGGACAGAAAAAGACAAGTTCAAATGCCATCTCATAAAGCTGAAGCATAATGTATAAACTCTCTTGCAGAAGGTTGAATTCCAGCTCACCTCCTACGGATGGCAGCATGAGATAAGAGCACTCACATGTGACAACATAACTTCATCTCTGAAGAGGATGTCCCCCAAACACCAGGACCCTCTCTCACCTACTCCTGCGCCCTTCTTGAACTGTTTTTATTTAGCTTCAGTAGGAAACAGTAGCTACTTTTATAATCATATAATTATATGTTTTATATGTTTTATATGTTTTATATGTTTTATTCGTTTTATATGTTTTATAATTATATACTGTTATAATCATATAATTATATAGTAACTTACAATATACAATATTAGAATGTAGAATAATAGAATTTACTGTTATATTTAAATATGTTATGTATTTTATATTTAAATTCATATTTATTATATAGTTAATAATTAATTAATTAAAATAGTAATTGACCTCCAGTTTCGTTGAAGTCTAAAGCCATGTCTCAATTATACGGTTGTTCAGAATTTACTTAAGACAATCTGACCACTACTTCAGTACTATGAAGTTTAAAGCAATGTCTCAACTATACTAATGTTCAAAAATAATTACTTTAAGACAATCTGACCACTACTTCCTATGAAGTTTAAAGCAATGTTTCAACTACACTGTTGTTCAGAAATTACTTTAAAACAATCTTTTCTTGTACAAATAAAGGTTTGTGTTTCCTTATCTTTTTATTGTGGTAATGTTGTGTTCTTGTGGCAGATAAAATGAAGTGAATGAAGGAAAGGCAAAATATTGTTCCTTTGCACCACAAAGCCATGAAGATGCTAAGTTTTACTGTAGAATACTTTAGATTTCACAGAGGGAAATATTCTTGACAACTATGACAGTAGCATTTTACTCTAAATATTAACCGAGGGGGAAATTTCCCCTTAAGGAAAAAAGGGAGTATCACACTTTGCTCAGAGTATTTGCAGTCTGTGATAATTAGAGGATTTTATGGTCTTATGAAAAGCTTTGCACAGATGTGACGTCCATGTTGGAGAGAAACTGAAAGGTAAGCAGAACTTCACAAGCACCTTGAGTGGGAGGAGAATAACTATTGTCAATAAAGAGAGTGGGAGAAGCAAGGGATGGGAAAATTCCTGGCTACACTTCTCGAGGTCACTGGCCCTGCAGCCCCAGATGAAATGTCACAAGGTGCTCTAATGCTGCCTGTAGGCAATGTGATGGAGCTACAGCCCTAAGGTTATCTTCTACACATTTTAGTCTTACATTTGACCTTCACTCCACTTCTTGGGCGAACCAAGAGATCAACAGCAGTGCTTCCCAGATGTTCAGTCCATTTGCCTTTCCGTCTGTTAACCTTAGAGCCTTGATTTGTTTTATCAGCTGTCTGATTTAGAGACAGCTGATTTTCTGTTCAACATCAGTGATTGTGCTGAGGCCTCCAGCACAAGAAAGATGCAGTGCTCTTGGAATGGGTCTAGAGGAGGGCCACTAAGACGATCAGAGGGCTGGAGCACCTCTCCTATGAAGAAAGGTTGAGGGAACTGGGCTTGCTTAGCTTGGAAATGGGAAGGCTCTGGAGAGACCTCATTGTGGCCTTTCAGTACTTGAAGGGAGAGGATGACTGTTTACAGGGGTGGACAGTGATAGGACAAGGGGGAATGGTCTTGAACTGAGACAAGGGAGGTTTAGGTTAGATATTAGGAGGAAGTTATTCACACAGAGGGTGGTGATGCGCTGGAACAGGTTGCCGAAGGAGGCTGTGGATGCCCCATCCCTGGAGGCATTCAAGGCCAGACTGGATGTGGCTCTGCACAGCTTAGTCTGGTGATTGGTGACCCTGCCCACAGAAGGGGGGTTGAAACTAGATGATCTTTGGGTCTCTTCTCAACTCAGGCCATTCGATGACTCTAGGTTTCTACAATTCCTGGCAGGCCTGAAAATTTTTTGCAGCCACAGTCAAGTAGATGTTTATACTGCAGACACTTACTGTCTGCAGATACTTTGGAAGCAACTACATTTTCTGTTTTCTTGCCTGCATATTAGCTAGCCAAGAAAAGAGTTCCATGACAGCATGGGCATCAGAAAAGTTTGAAAAAAAGAAATCATTTCTAAGCAGGAGAATATTTCTGCAGCTTGTCTTGTTAATACTAAGTTCCGGCTCTACACGACACCAGTGATCAGCAGATCACAACTTACGGGGTCAAGGAATAGAATCAGCTGTTCTCACAGCCATAGGAATGGCATGTAGGGCCACTGGTCCATGTCTGATCACCCCTTTTTCAGTGGTAAGTCTTACATCTTCACACTCATGTCATGCAGAAAGGAAACATGCTACTGCAGTACAAAAATTAAGAACTGATATCTATACAGGGATGCTGTGGAAGCCATTCAAAATTGCCAAACCTCTCATTCACTGAAAAAGTGAATGAGAAACTGTGCCTTGGACTTGTACGGCTAACACTCTACTTGTGCACATTAGAAAAGCTGGAGCATTTCATTCTTTCATTAAAACCTGTTTCATTTTCTCAAGATAATTCCACTGCTTTGGGTTACTCAGTGAAGGCTTCCTTTTGGTCACCGAAGCAACAGAAAGCAAACATCACTCAAAAACAAACTACTTGTCAGTCAATGTCATCTCAATCATTGCCATTCTCACTCTGAAGGGAAAGCTGATTATAGAAAGCCAGATCAGATGAAGAGATGTGTTTATACATTTCTACACCATCTTTCATGATTTACTCCAAGATGCAAGACAGCTGTAACACTGGGTTTTCTTTTGTCTTTCTTTTTTTTAAACAAGCAAGGTACCAGTTCCCATTAAGAAGACTGGACGGAGACATTTAAGACAAAGACTCGTTGCAAAGACAGACCACTTCTTCTAAACAACTCATTCCTATTTAAGCCACATCCATTACCTACCACAAGACCATCCAGGCAGAGGCTTGTTCTCAACACTGTTTTGAAAAAACAAAAGACATCCTAGAATGGTCAAGATGACATTATCTCACCCTGAGCAAAATTAGTCAGCACCTTTGTTGGTATTCAGGGGCCCTACTTCCTCTAGCTCAGTCCATACTGCTTATAACCTTTAATATCATAGAAATACAGAGAGGGAAGAAGGATTCTGTGAGGCTTATTGCCATTGAGCATAGCTGACAGGTCTTGCATTGTTCAGTCACTGCTGAGGAACTCAGCAGAAGAGGTGCCTTTATAGGCATGTTCTCTGATTATCTGCCCACAGAGTTCAGAGTAGAAATTTATGAGATCCCATCTGCAGGATTACATGTGTAAACGTGTGGCAGGAAAATGGGGTAAATGAGCACTTCCATTTTGTAAATGAAGGTCATATTGGATCATTCCTCTTGCACTCAGTGGACTTTGTGTAAATCCTCCCTATCTTTTGATAAATTTTACTATCCAAAATGAAAAAGATTCAGTACCCTAACTGTGTATCTTTCCTGAGTAGACTAGAGCAGAAGGACTGTTTCATAAGCATTATCGTGGTTGTAAATTGTTCTCTGCACAAATACTACATCTCTGCAAAGCTGCTCTGGAGATAGTCGGTGGCTAACCTATATTTATGGTACTGACATAGGTACCCTACCTATAAATCTAGAAGCTTGCAATTTCCCCATGAACGGAATCTATTTTTTTCAGACTACTTGTCATCTCTCACTTTTCATCTGAAATCTCAAAACTCTAAGATTATTATTCCACAGCTGATTGTCACCTTGAAGATTTGAACCTGAGCAGTGACAGAAAATCCCTTCTCTCAGGGCAGCTGATACATTTCCTTCTCCACTTCTCTTTACACACATTTTCATTCTTCCCTTTGCAAAATCACGATTGATTTCAACACATTACTCTCATCGGCTTCATAGCTCAACACTAGAACAGAGCTGGAACCTTCAAGGTTCAACATTATCAAGTTCTGAACTCTATTTTTTCTTTCACTCTAAGAATATTCCCGCAGAGCAGTAAACTATGAATGGACCTGAGGTTGATTAAACATCAGAAAGAAGGAAAGGGCAAGTTCAAACACTCCCTTCCCCATGTAAAACATCACGGTGTTACCCTGATGCTTTGCAAAGACACCTCAGTCTTCTCCCAACATCACCTTTTTGTTGGACTTACCTTTAACACTCCAATTACAGCTGGTGGGTAGCTCAAACCGACCATATTGGACGTCCGCCTGTACATTCTACCAAGAGAAAATAGATAACACAACATATAAATAAACTTATACTAGACAACAATGAAGAAATATGCTGTTACAGGAGATCCTGTATAGGCCAACAAATGAACTTGAAGTACAAAGACTTTTCTTCCTTCTTCCTAGCCTGTGCACATGCTCTCTATACCATCTCTCACCCTAGAGCCTTGCTCAAGGCCATACAATTCCCAGTATCTCATACCTTGGTCCCCAGGCTGGAGATAAGGATGAATCTATTAATACCAGATCTTCACCAGAGGCAAAGTCTGCACTCAAATAAACAAGATGCTCCCCATTTCTTGAGTTTTCAGGTATGAGATTAAATGAGAAGAGCAATTTTAAAAAGTCAGCAATCAGCAAGTGGAAGGAGTCCCTGTGTGCCTGTGTGGTCTGTGATCCACTGTGTGATACACCCATCCTCCTATGCAGAGAACTGCGAGGCTGTCAGCACAGTTCTGATCAGCAACAATAGGTGTCATGGAAGTCCCAGCCAGAACTCACATTCCTGACTTGAGTTTTGCTGTAGACATCTGGCACTGGCTGTCTGAAGTCTGCTGGCTGCTCCCCACTTACCAGCCCTCCTGCTAGCTCCAAGGAAACATCGGGGAAGAGTGGTTACTCAAGAAGAAAAGGTAGGAACGGAAATGAGTCCAAAGTTAGATGACTAAAAGTTTTAGAGTTCAGAAAGTGAAATTAGTTTTAGCAGTATGTTCTGATGCAAGTTGTGACTGAAAAAGCTGAGAAAACTCAATGGATTTTTTTTTTTTTTGCCTCCCCTTTCGATCTCCAAACTTTTCACATCAGTCTCAGTCTATACATTTGCTATATGATTCAGGACAGTAACACCATGACACAGGATATTCTTCATTTAAAACAACAACAACAACAACAAAATCAACCAAACAGAAGGACAACAGAAGCCAAAAGGCAAGGTAGGGCCTAAACCAAATTGACTGCACTTTAAAAACTTTTGAGTCCCAACCTAGGACTACACAGAGATGTCAAAATTATTTCACCTGTGCTATTACATCTGTATGACGCTAAAAACAGATCCGTATGTGCTGCTTCAGGTTGAACTCTACCAGAAGTTGTTTACCAACCAGATCTTTCTAGAAACAACTTTAGAATCATATTAGAGATCTCTTCACTCAATACTGAAGGTGCAATTGGCAGTGTGCACGAGCAGCTACTAGAAGAAAGTCATTATATGTTACTTTACCTTTCCACAAATATCCCTGCTTGTACTGCATGGACAATGCTCCTGAACCGGGGTTTCTCCTCTGTCCTTTTGAGCATCATCCCCATTTGCCGTGTGAACGTAGAAGCCAACCAGTCCCGGACCTCTGAGGGCACAGAGTCAGATTGGATGTCACTGAGCTCATCTTCTGTGTCCAGTAAACGCCTAGAAGAGGAAGGAAAACAAAGGGTAAAAGAGACCATTGCAACATCATTAACCAAAAAGAAATGCGCATCTATTCCAATAAAAGCCTAATGAAACCTTTTTCTGCACATCTTCAACAGATCGTTTGTTCTCTTGTGTAGTTAAATACTAAATGGTGAAATTAACTACTAGGCTGACAAACAAGAAATATCAGCCTTCTGAAGCACAACTACATCATCATCCACTCACATTTCATCTTCAGCTCACTACTATTCCTGATCCTTCAGCCTGTCAGAGATCACCGACAGTCACACGTGACTTCTCAGTAAGTATCACCCAGTCCTATCCCTTCCTATTCTGACCACATGTGGTGACTCAACACTGGAGTAACAGCACATAACAGAAAGGGAAACTCTTTTCCAATTTCTTGTCTGCCAATTTCTACCACAAACTGGATTAATAAAAAATACCTCTGAATTTCAAAGACTTAGTAAAAATTAATTGATTTAACTCTATTGAAAAGAAATAGAGGGGTACAAGTTTTGAACTTTCCACAGAAACTTTCACAAAAAGTGGAAAACAATTATTGTGAAAATCTTTCTGCAAGAGAATGTATGCTGAATTTATGATTGTGTTTTATCTCCCCCTTGCCATGTGAAACTCCAAGAAATTTTTAGATCGAGAACTGAAGATCTCTTCAAGAAATACAATGTTCTAACAAAATCATATTCTCTCTGAATAATAAATCATGACTAAAGTTTTCCAACTGATGTTTACATTACAATTTTGCATAATTGATTTTCCCAGAAGACAAACATGGATACCTGTAATTCGCTCACCTAGTTTCATCAATGTACACCGACTCAAGAACCGTCGCAGCATATTCCAAGTTTTTCTTTAGGTCTACAACCGAAGCTTCCCCTCTCTCTAGCTGCTTTACCAAAGATCGCAACCTGGAAAAGGAAGATAGAAAATGGTTAGAACAAGGAGAAACGGGTCTGAGAGTGTGAATCAGTTAAAAATTGGATCCAGCATGACACCTAACAAAAATGATTGGCATATGTAAGCTTTGAGAAGCCTGTGCAACTCTTAAAAATATCAGTCATCATGACATTAAACAAACACCACATTATACTTAGGCTCAAATAGGTCAGTGAGATGTGACAGTTCCCAGTCATACTGAAGTATGTTAAAACAGAAATAACTTGGAATCTAACAAAGGAGTTAAAAGAGATGATTCCGTTCCAGACAAAAGAAATCAAGTAACTTGACGAGCACTGTTTGTTGGTAAATTCAGGCACTGATGAAGGCTGTTTCATATACAAAGGTGAAACAAATGCAAAGGGGTGTGTTTTTACAAATACTACTCCAGAAATACCATGCAAAGTCAAGGAAATACTAGTCTACCTAGACTTCAGCAAAGCCTCTGACAAGGGCTCTCACAGTGTTCTCCTGGGGAAAATGGCTGCCCCTGGCCTGGACAGGCATACCCTACTTTGGGTAAGGAACTCGGTGAAGGGCCATGCCAACAGGTAGTGGTTAATGGAATTAGGTCCAGCTGGTAACCCATTACAAGTGGGGACCCCCAGGGATCGGTACTGGGGGACATCTTGTTTAATATCTTTAATGACAACCTAGATAAGGGGACTGAGTGTACCCTCAGTAATTTTGCAGCTGACACCAAGTTGGGAGGTGGTATTGATCTGCCTGAGGGCACAGAAGCCCTTCAGAGGGATTTAGACAAGATGGATCGCTGGGCTGAGGTGAATGGGATGAGGTTCAACAAGGCCAAGGTTCTGTGCTTTGGCCACAATGACCCCATGCAGCGCTATAGGCCTGGGGCAGAGTGGTTGGATGACTGTGAAAAGGAAAGGGACCTGGGGGTATTGGTTGATGCTTTCCTGAACATGAGCCGACAGTGTGCCCAGGTAGCTGTCATAGGTTAACCTAAAATCTACTTGCACCCATGACAGGGGGGGCAGTCGGCCCGCAGGCCGCTGGACTAGAAGGAAAAGAAAACAGGGAAAAGGAAAATAAATACAGCGGCGACAATCTAAGGAGGCACACTTATTTTCTATATACTATATCGGAATACAGCATAACACAATATAATACAATGTAATTGGAATTAAGGCTAACGAATCAAGTAAAATAAGAGAGAGTGAGTCCCGAAACCGAGAGGCCTACTGTAACTCTAGGCGAAACGGCTGGAACGCTCCCACACGGCTCCCCCCTGGCTGGCAAGGTCCAAGAGAGCAAGTCCAGCACTGAAGTGAGATTATATAGAGTCCATGTCATATGACTGACCGTGGTGTTCTCTGGGACATTCAGTCTTCTTTTGTGAGCAGCAGATTCGTCAAAATTATCCATGCTTTATCATGATGTTATGATGTGGAATACTGATAGCAAAATTACAAAATTGCAAAACCATGACAGTAGCTAAGAAGGCAAAGGGAATCCTGGCCTGTATAAGAAACAGTGTGTCCAGCAGGAGCAGAGAGGTAATCATCCCCTGTACTCAGCTCTGGTGAGGCTGAACCTCGAGTATTGTGTTCAGTTTTGGGCCTCTCACTGCAAGAAACACATCGAGACCCTGGAACGTGTTCAGAGGAGGGCAACAAAACTGGTGAGGGTTCTGGAGCACAAGCCTTATGAGGAGCAGCTGAGGGAGCTGGGATTGTTTAGCCTGGAGAAGAGGAGGATCAAGGGAGACCTCATTGCTCTCTATAACTACCTGAAGGGAGGTTGTGATGAGGAGGGGCTTGGTCTCTTCTCCCAGGCAACAAACAGGACCCAAGGAAATGGCCGCAAATAGTCCCAAAGGAGGTTTAGATTAGACATAAGGAAAAACTTTTTCTCTCAGAGAGTGGTCAGGCACTGGAATGGCTGCCCAGGGAGGTGGTAGAGTCACTGTCCCTGGCAGTGTTCAGGAGGCATCTGGATGAGGAGATACGAGATATGGTTTAGCGGCTTCTGGTAGCAGTGGCAGTGGGGAGATGGTGGGGCTAGATGATCTTGTAGGTCCTTCCCAACCTTGTGATTCTGTGATTCTGCAAGGTCACCTTAGGCTATCTTATCTATATTAAACAGAATCCACAGAAATTCTCCTGTTAGGTTTTTACTAGGGGGAAAAAGACTTTCTAAGAGCATAAGTCTATGCAGATGTCCTCTTAAAATGCTATCTTTCTTTTTTTTCCCTGTGACAAAGATAATTAACATATTTGCACTTTTTGTTCTTTCTCCTCCTTCATTTTCTACTCTTTGTTCCAAAACAGGTGAAAAAGAAGAAAAATGGTGCAAGCTTAGAAACAGAAAATTATCTTTCCATTAAGAGACCATGGGATAAAAACTTCACACATTAAAATGATTTTGTCAGTGCCTTCATCCTCACTAAGCAGCAGTTAAATAAATTTTGAAATACACATTCAGCTGTGCAGCAGAAATGACAAGTTGTTTGTCTTGCTCACAATGCAGGAATGCATTGTAGCCATGTCATCTAAAATCTGGCTTCTGTCTAGCACACTAGACTTCCACAGCCTTTTCTATAGCCCTGGGAAAATTATAACCTTTTTCCACAAGCCAATCCACAGCTTGTGCCCAAAATTAACTCCCTGCTCTCACTTGATTTAGCACATCTGGAGCCCAAATTGCTAGACAATTATATCAATGAAATTCTTCATGCAATATGAATATCTGTATTTCCTTGCTATTACGCTGCTGCCATGGCATCACTGCTTTCAATTAAAATCAGTCTCCACTGGACTGAAGTGAGAAGCACCCAGACTGGCCACATGCACTGAACCGACGGTAAGTTCCACCTAGATTTCCTTCTGCTTCCTGCCCCTTAAACTGCAGAGAAAGAAAAAGGCTGCAGAGAAAGAAAAACAACAACAACAACAAAAAAGCATTGATTACTTGTCTAGCTCAGTCACAGAAACACCATTCCCACTGGCAGTGGTATCTTTGACACAAAACTACATATTCAGACATAGGAAGAACCTTGAACAGGAGGGGGCCACCTACTCTGGGCAGATCAGCTCATCTGCTTGCTTGTTGTCAAGAAAGCAACTATATGGGTCAATAATTCATTCTTGACGACACAGAGGGGAGGGAACAACAGTAAGCAGTGGTTCAGAAGCCTCCTCCTTCCTTCATCCCATGTGTGGGTAATTTAGGGATGTGATCCCTTAACTTGCTTGCACACAAGCCAAAGGAGTTAATGTTGCAGGGTTAACATCATCTTGGGCTCCTCCTGACTTTCATTTCATTGATTTAACCACCGGGCAGCTCTGTGCCACAAGTCATTCAAAATTCATGCTCAATGGCAGCACAGTGAGTAACTGTTGCTTCATAGCACCAACATCCATCACCAAAGATGATTATCCAGAGTATTGTGTGCATCAATCATCTGGAAAAACTGAAGCACGGTCGTTACAATAAAATCTTGCCAAATGATCAGCTGCTCTCAGGTGAAAAAAAATTATGCTGCCTTTGCTTTGCCATCCATTATCTATAACTCTTTCTGAATCACTGAGTCACAGCAACTGCTGCCCGTTACTTCTACTAAATGAGGGACCAGAGATAGATTATCTTTAATGCATTCCATGTATCTTAGTTTGTTTGAAATAGTCCTAAATTCAATCACAAAGTTAAGGCCAGGCTGTCTAAATGAAGGGCATCCAGGCAAATTTATTAGCTGGAAAATGCCATTTCAAGGTGGCTGAAGCAATTGTGGAATTCAACCAAATTCAGGAAGCCATTTTAACTTAAATAAAAATATTACAACAAACTTTTTACATATTGAATTTTTAGGAAATTATACTAAGGGAATGGAGCAAAGGGCAAGATTCCAACTTCCTCTCTTTACTCCATAGACCAATCATGGCAAAAGGGAGTTGGGTTCACTTCCATGTAGCACTTATAGGAAAATGAGAAGTCTGTCAGTCCCCAAAAGAAACATGACCATGTGTAATATCCAGGTTGGATAAGAAACCTTTCTGCTCAGAAAGAGTGGTCAAGTATTGGAACAGGCTGCCCAAGGAAGTGGTGGAGTCACCATCCCTAGAGGTGTTCAAGACACGTGCGGATACATCACTGATGGATGTGGTTAGTACGCATAGTGGAGATGCGTTGATAATTGGACTACATGATCTCAGTGGTCTTTTCCAACCTTTATAATACTACAATTACACTCTGTTTTGTAGGAACAAAATATTTTCTTCAACCAAAGCATGTTTTGCTCTGTTCTGTTTTTAGAAGTTCATTTTAGTATGATCAGAAGCCCCATTCTCAATGTTCCTTTTTTTTCCCCTTTCAGTATCAAATTTCTACTGGGCCCAGTCCTACTGAAGTCCAGACAATTACTGTGGAAATAAAAGGAGATGTTAACAGGTGTTAACCATCTCCAACAATAAACTGCTTTAAGAACACTGCACACATCACACGTGTTTCTCAGATTGCAGACACCAGCAGAGCACCTGCAGAGAACCATTGGTCATATGATATTAGCTCTAAATCTAATTGTTTAGTTATAATGATACAGATAATGCCTTTCTAAATGACATTTGCAAAAGAAGAGATTTTCTCCACTCCAAAATTCCGTGATATCCAGTCCACTAATTCCCCATGAAAGTGTGCCAAATACTATATTAAAAGTTTGAGAGCCCTTGTTCTCTGTAAAGTTTTTTCCCATTTTATTCCTTGGAATAATATCTTCACTGCCCAAAGGAAAAGCCTCTCCTTGCACAATGCTAAGCATTTTCAACTTCCTCTGAGCCCACAGACAGCTCACGCAGGTGTAAACTTTTGAAAAAAGGGCTGGGCTGTTTCCAGAAGACAGCTTCCCACACTGCCTTTCCAAGGGGAGTATCTGCTTGCATTCACCATAAAAACCCCAGCCAACACCTGCAAACAAGCCCACTGAACTCAACAGAGCAATATATTGGTGTAGAGCAAGCAGGATGGCTCTTCAGTGATGGTGAGAGTTTATCCAAAGTCTATGCCGTTCCACAGTCCTGTTGGGAGACATGTAATATTTCCCTCAAATACTCACTAGCATGTTTATGACTCAGACAGACATAAAAACAATGAAAGAAAATGAAAGAAAATAAATGAAGTTAATGAACTCGATTTAGTCCACAAATGTTACACAGCTCAAAGACTCCAAACCACTCTAAATCCAAACTGAATAACAGGAAAACAATTAATAATAATGGAGCTGTTTTCAGGGCGTTCCTGAAACATAACATTTCTGAGTAACTGCTCCAACTCTTCTCTGTTTCATTCAGAACAGTATCTGTGTACAAATGACTACTCTTAGTTAGAGGGCTTGTTTTAATTATGTTGATTTAAAACAAAAAACAAAAAAATAGCATTACATATCACTTCAGAGAATATTTACAGCAGTGCAGCCTGGATACCAGTCAGCTCCCATTAACACGCAAAGTGAATGCATTAAATACTTGGGGCAGGTTCCTTCAACCAGCAAGAAGTCTGCAAAGCTGCATGGCTTATCTCCACTTCTATTTCCAAAGCTTTAAGACCATGATTCTCTGCACATTTTCAACACCACACCTCAGTCATTTCTTCTTATAATACTCTTATACAACCTCTACCAAAACTTCTCTCTCTCATTAAGAAAGACACAGCCAGCTAAAATGAGCTACTGGCTTCCTTCCACGCTAGCCTGAGAAAAAATGTGTCCTGTGTCCTTCTTCCTTCCTTTCAAAGAGCACAAATAGAGAAAACATCTCCCAAACACATGAAATCATTCTTCAGCTACAGTTCCACATAAATAAGGCAGTTTGTTGTTCACAACAGTTCTGAGCTCTGTACTGACTTCTTCTGGATGGTGAACTGTAGTCCCTCAAGTTAACTGTAAGCCTCAAAAATAAAACACTCTGCATTGGTTTAAACAAATTCCTTTAGGCTGGTAGCACTGAAAGCAGAAAGGAGATCCCAATAGGGGGACCATAACTGCTAGGAAAGCTGTGATGTATTTTAGAAGGGAGAATATCCCTTCTCAACTCTTTCATAGTTAGAAAGTTTCAGGTTTTACTGATGTCCCCAGAACATGTGGAAGAAGATGATTTTGGAGACAACATCTTACTGAAGCTGACAAAAACTTCTGTATGTAGTAACACAGCATCAGGTTCACCAGAGGTTCACCAGCTAAAGCCAAAACATGAGATTGATTCAGGCCATTTGCGAGTTCCTATGGATGGAAAGAACGCTATCAAAATTAGACACTCGTGGAGCACTTTCAGCTTCAGCAAATCCTTGTGGCTCTGACTCCAGAAGTCTGAATAAGAGGCACCTTCTGCTATCTGTTTGTGTTTATGCAGCTTTTCTTAGTCAAACTACCCTTGAAAAAAACAAGAGAATGATTTCAAAAACACCTCATTTGTGATAGTATTCATTTGATACCCCACTCAAATTCCTCTTAAAGAATAATTTAAAAATTTAATTAAAATAACCAAGAGGCTTCAGAAATTAACAAGATAGTAATCAGAATTATTACAAAGTAGATCCATTTGCATAAATTCCAGCTTCAGCTTACATACAGGAAAAGCCAAAGGGCTGCTATGACAAGCTGCAAAGACAAAGTCTGCTGAATTGAGAGACAAAACAAACGTATGGTACAAATTCCTTTCCCTTTTTCTGGCAAACTACAATAAGTAACAGTAGAAAATTCATGAATAATATTGAGAAACAGATGTTCACCATACAGTGAACCATGTTTCTATTCAGACACTGCTGCTTAGAAATAGGTATGCATCTGCTATCTTACTCCAAAGGACAAACTCAAGAAATCTGATATTCTATGGGTATATCACAGTTAGATATAACTGTGCAGTTATATATATAACTATATAACTGATATATATAACTATATAACTGATATAACCCTGTGCAGACCAGCTAAGCAGGGATCACATAGAAAGTCTGTCAGATGGTATCCAACTAGGTGTAAAGAAACCACAGACCTAATGCACATGACATTTAATGTTACCCAAAAGGAACAAAGACAGACTGCATGTGGTACACCTCATAGTGCAGCAGCCTCAGGCAGCTGGGTTGCCAAAGGCCTCCATGATGTGCACTGAAGACCCTCTGGTGATCCATTTAAGTAGCAGGTCTGAAATGCTGAGGAACAGATCCAAACTAGAAAGACAGCTTCAGCAGGAACCCTTAAAACACAATGGAAGACATACCAACTGGCAACCCGCAACCCAGTGGGTTTGTACTAGACTGGAATGCTTTCTTTTCTTATTGCCTTTGACCAGAAAAATTCAAGTGACAACTTCCTGAGAAGAAAAAAATATGACTGCAAAGAACAGAAACTAAAATACACAGCACACCTATATTTCCCAAGTCACTGCACGACCTTCCTTCTGTGTCCTGAAATATCCTTCTTTTTTGAATGCCAAATAAAGCATGACAACGCAACAGCTGAAACTGTAGGATCCCTGAACTTGTTGAAATGGAAATCCATAGACAGCAAAGGAAGTCTCCCAGAACTGAGCCTTTCCAGATCAATGGAGCTGTTTCATAAAAACGACGTTAGTTATGAAATCTCAGACACAAACCCAGGGAATGATGGCCACAAATTTTCCGTTTGCATTGGTTAAAAACAAGTACCTGAGATGAGTCGTATAAATTTATGTTTGAGACAACTGAGTACATATTGTCAGTTTAATGTTGATGCATCCAATGATGCGTTTCCATTAGTTTTACAGAAACTGAATATTTTTCTTTGAAACCACGATTATCACATTTCTCAAACCCTGAACAAGACCATTCTGCCAAACGATGCTAGCAGATTGCTCTGTGCAAGTCTGTATGTCAGAGGTTCCTGCAAGCTCTCTATTTAATGCTCACTGCAGAAATCAGGGAGAGTTCAATAGATTAATACCAAAATATTGTCATATTAATTGTCCCCCATCTGTTATCATTAAAATATCCACAGGAGAGAGTCTGCAAGTTGTTCATACTTTCCAGTTCCTAAAAACAACTCTGTTCCAGAGCAGCTTTTAGAAACCCACAGTCAAGCAAGTGCAGAGCAGAGTACATACAAAGTGTGAAGTTCAGGCAGGAGTGTGCCCTGCCTTCAGAGGTGTCCAGTAAGCAAAGGAAGAAGTTGTTCCCAGGCTGCTTCCCTTCAGATAACTCTCAGTCATCAGCACATCCTCAGATCCATGTAAAAACTGCATCTCACTTATACTCCACTAGCTATGCTTAAAGGCAGGCACAGAACAATGGTGCATTCCTCAAAGTGGGATTGGCTTTGGAAAACTTATCACAGAAGCATAGAATTGCATGAGCTGGAAGGGACCTTTAGAATTCATCTAGTCCAACTCCCCTGCAATGAACAAAGACATCCACAGTAGATCAGGTAGCTCAGAGTCCAACACATCCTAACCCCAAATGCCTGCATATAAGAGGCATCCACCACCTCTCTGGGCAACGTTTTCCTATACTTCACTGCCCTCATCACAAAATAACTTTTTTTTTCTTATATCCAGTCTAAATCTCCCTTCTGTTAGTTGAAACCATTTCTCCTTGCCCTCACACAACAGACATTGCTGAAGATTCTGTCCCCTTCTTTCTTACAGTCCCCTTTTAGATACCGAAAGACTGCTATCATGTCTCCCTAGAGCTTTTTCTTTCTTCAGACTGAAAAGCTCCAGCTCTCTCAGCCTGTTCTCTTAGAGAAGAGGTTTTCCATCCCTTGGATCATTTTTGTGGCCCTCCTCTGGACACACACCAACAGTTCCATGTCTGTCCTGTAGTTAGGACTTCACATCTGGATGCAGCACTCCAGGTGAGGCCTCACCAGAGTAGAGTAGAGGGGCCGGATCACCTCTTGAACTTCTGGCCACGCTCTTTTTATTTCTTTTACTTCTTCTTATTCTAATGAACCTTAAGTTCCATAGATCCTAAGGCAGCTTTATGCACTTGATGTCATTATCACTGAACCCTCCAGAGACAAGCCACCAGGAGATATTAGCCAAAAATTTGGTGCTCTATTCAAATACGTTTAAAAACTTCCACCATTTCCTTTCCACATAAAGGCCTATATCTCTCCTCAGTAGATTTGGATATCCAGGCACTGACACTTCTAGACACGTTTTGTGTGGACCCTCATAATTCTGCCTCAGATTTCTATTCCAGAGAAAAAAAATTCTTTAGGATTATTACAAAGCTAATCAACTGACATTTACACAGCTGAATAACTGGTCTAAAATCAGAAAAAATAGCATAAATCACTGCTAAAATATTACTTATGCGCATATTTAATTTGTTATACACTTCTTGTAGCCTTACAAAATCACTCTGAGAGTTCAGGAGTTCACCACACTTCTATGGTAATACTTTGTATATGTATTTGTTAGCTTAGGTACTTAGTATAACTTTTCTCCATACACAACTTACTTCCCTCTTTACAGGAAAGTATTAACAAATCTTGTTAAAAGGAAGCCAGCGCTTCCTTCTTCTTGCCTCACACTTTGCACTACTCTGCAAAATCATTCTCTCTCTGTGGTTGCAATGTGACGATTCTATACTTCTCCTTAAACATGTCCATTTTTTCTACCATTAATTATCTTTATTTTGGAGGGATCCATTCCCAAAGTCAGCATCAAACACTCTTCTGCTTTTTGTTAAAGACTGAAAAACCATGGCTGCCTGAAACTTATAGCTGCACATGTTAAATAAGTTGAACCTGCCATATAAGGATTATTTAACCTGGGCACTAACAGGAGAATCACAGTCTTCAGAGAGAAATGGCAAGAAGAGGCTATTATAACATGAAAGCTGGAGGCTGACAAAACCCCAGTTAAAAATCAGCTCTGAAAAAGAGGTCATTTTTTTTTCAGAGTAGTTGTCCATGTTGTGGTCTTCATTGATAGATCAGTCTTTGCACTTTGAACTGCAGACTGCCTCCTTGCCTTCTATCATTATCAGCCAGACTAACAGATCCGGAGATAGTGTAGCTAGATATTACTAGCAATCCAAGCTTTCAAGTTTACTAATAAGCACATGATCGGGATTTGACCCTTAACCACAATCAGTCACTGCAGCACTGATAGTTAGAATATGTTAGAGGAAAGTATTTTTGAGCTATGCTCATTTCTCTGAGACTTCCAACTTCAATTTAGAGAGAAACTTGGAAATGCTATACAAGCATCTTACAAAGTCTAGGAATAAACTTCTGTGTGGTGTCATCTCACCTCCTCATTTTAATTGCAATATCTAAATGCCCTTTTTCTGAAATAGAAAGAACATTCAGAATGACTCCTCCAAGTAGTACAAATTACAAGTTGCAAATGGAAATGCTTCAGAAACACGTACTCAACAACCTGATGGGCCAAAAGTGCAGTTGGCCAAATTTAGAGAGCTTGACTGGGAAAACACCTCTTGAGGAAATGGAAACATTTGGAATTCACGGCTTCTTCATTGTAGCACAAAATAGATTACCGTGTAGGCATGAAACAATGCTAAGTTTGCGGTCAGAACTGTGAAAAGAAAATTGTGCAGCTGATGAAACAGTGCACTGTAGAAAACTTATTTCATTCAAGGCTGTTTGTGTAAGAAGGAACAAAGATCACCTGAGATTTCCTGCAGCCACTCAATGGAACACAAACATAGCACTTCAAAAACATCTGCTAGAACTAATCCAAGGTTAGAAAGACATGGAAAATGTATTTGAATAGCAATATTAAGAAAAGAGTGTGACAAAGAACAAGAAAAAACTTCCAAAGATTGTTTATGAAAACAAATTTCTTACGCAAATTACTGTTGTGTTTACAGAGGTCATATGCCTTACATCTCCACTTCCTGCATGAACTTTTATGTTCCACATGCTATGGAGGAGTGCCTTTGGTTGTAGACATCTGCATCCGATTTGCCTTGCTCTCATGCTGTGAAGGCACTGAGACCTTCAGCTGTATTCACATCTGCAACACCCAAACTCTCTCCAGGCTCTGATGGAAGGAAGTATTAACCCTCAAATGATCCTTCTGAATATAAATGATTTCCTACTTTCCCTAGTACATTCTCATTCTTCAAATATTGTTAAGCAGGCATGCTGAAAATCAATGAATGGATTGGTTTAGTGTCTTCACACAAATACTACCTTGTTTCTGCCCATCTTTCTTTTCCTTCCCTTCCTATTTTACTGGTTCATCCTCAATTTTGGCTCTACCGTTACTGATGGAAATTCCATTGGCAGCATCTCTGTGATCTGCTTTGCTTGACCTTCCTAAGGCCTATTTCTGCATTTTACCAGTAAGACTGCACAACAACATCAGTACTGCAAAATGGGATAAACAGATGCTGAAGATGTCAGAAGCAGTCTTGCCATTCCCTCCCTTTGATGACCTAACACTTAGATGGTCACAGTACAGGTGCTGAGTGGTGTGCTCTAGCTAAAAACTTCTCACAACCTTCTGTCCAGTAACAAACAGAGAATTTTTCACAAATACCATGTCAAATGACAACAGCATGGTAGTATCAGAAGAAAGGGAAGAGGTGTATCAGGACAGCTGGTCTATTCAAAACAATCACATGAAGCCTACTGAGAACAAGAAATTTGTGAAAGCTACTGATTTTCCAAAGTTTGTTTTATTCTTCAACTAATAGAGCAAGACTTTTGAAGGCACAACCAACCTGCCTTTTCCTAATTTAAGCTACCTGCAATTTCGGTGTTGGGTTCACATGGCAAAGTTTGGGTAGTGGGCAGAGTGCTCACAGAGGCAAGACCTGCAGCTCCCCCATGTCAGATCAGAGCCAGTTCTGGCTTCTCCAAAAGGGACCTGCTGCTGCCAGAGCTGAGTCATGAGTGATGCTGGCTGTGCTTCTGAGAAAACAGATTTAAGAAAGTGAAAAACTGCTGCGCAACAGCAACTGGGGGAGAGGAGTGAGAATATATGAAACAGCCCTGCAGCCACTAAGGTCAGGGTAGAAGGTGTTATAGGTGCAAAGTAGAAGTTCCCAGCAGCCCAAGAGAGTCCTAGGATGGAACACATTGTCCCACTGAACCCTATGAGCACAACACAGAGCAGATCTCTACATGCATGCTGTGGAGAGAAGCCTGCAGTGGAGCAGAGGTTTGAAGGAGCTGCTGCCTATGGGGATCTGTGCTGGAGCCATCTGCTGCTGAAGGATGGGCCCTGTGTTAAGGAACTGTGTTAGAGCAGTGCTTGGAGAGCTGCAGCCTGTAGGAAGCCCAGAGAAAATCAGTTTGGGAAGGACTGCAGCCTGTGGGAAGGACCGCATGCTGGGTCAGTGGCTGAGTGACTATGAAGGGGTGGCAAACAAAGCATTATGGACTAACCACAGCTCCATTCCTTGCAGAAGAGCGTAGATTGGAGATAAGGTGTTTTTAGCTTACTTTCAGCTCTCACCATTCTGTGCTGTCATTAACTAGCAACAAATTAGTCTTCTTCATGCTGAATCTGTTTTGCCCATAATGGCAATCAGAAAGGTCCCTTCCAACTCTATGGTTTCTGTGATCTTAACCTATGAGCTCTTTTCACCATATTCTCTCCCCCTGTTCTGCTGAGGAGGGGGAGCAAGAAAGAGGCAGGTAATGCACAGCCACCTACAAGTGCTAAACCAGAAGATCTTCACTCCAGCCTCCCTGGAATGAAGCCTCCCCGGAATGAAGCCTCCCCTGCCACACCACATGCCAAGCACGCAGATTTCTGAACAGCTCAAGTCAGAAGTGGCAATGGCAGATCCGAATGGGATCTGTGCTCTTGAGGTTTGTCATTAAGGCCTGGAATTCTCTTAACACCAGGTTTGTCCAATGCATGGCCTGCAGGTGACGTGTGGCTGTGGACAGCTAGCAGTGCAACCACAGAAAACCAAGAACTTTCAGCATTATGATGCAATTTTTAGTGAAATTTTTCAAGAGTTGACTGTGCACAGCTTGAGCACACGCTGCGTAGGTGGCAACCGAACAGTGCAGAGGGGAAGGCTCAGTGCAGTGATAACTCCACAACTCATATCTGCAGCATGCACACAGTCAAACTGAAACACACATTCATTACAGGTTACACATCATTATACCACTCAGCAAGTAAAAGATTACTGACGACAATATTTCAACTTACCATGTGAATACATGCAGTTTTTGTTACTACGCAGATATGTAAGTCTTGCTTAATTATTAAACATGGGCTTGTGTTACTTTGAAAAATAATTTAATGAGTTAACATATTCAGTGAAGAAGAAACATCCAGAATATTTGTGTGGTGCTGACAAATGCTGTCATATTCAGCATCTCAAAAGGCTCACAAGAAGTATAGAATAATTTGTGGTATGTATTTTTAGAGGATTTGACTGATCATTTACATGAGTTAAACTTGCATCTTCAAGGTGAAAATCAACTATGCTATGTTTCAAACCACAACAGAGTTCAGAATGAAACTTAAATTATGGCAAGCTCAAGTTATGGCAAATAACGTTGCGCATTTTGATACATTGGCTAAACACAGACCTGTGAACAGCAAAAAATATGCCACCATGCTTTCTGTTTTCATAAAGGAATTTTAAAATAGGTTTCAAGATTGCAAAAAATCATCAAATTTTTTTTTCTATATTTGCGACTCCGTTTTCTGTCAGCTTAAATAAAGCACCTGAAAATCTTCAAATGGAATGTTTACAACTGCAATCAGATGTACATCTTGAAGAAAAATCTGGCCATGTCACTTCACCAGATCTCTTTAAGACTTATCCTACCCCTGACTTCATCACAGTCATGCCTTATTCACGTCATTGCTTTTTGGCAGTACATATATTTGTGAACAGCTGTTTTTGAGGATGCAATAGAGAAAAAGTAAAATCAGATCAAAAATCTCTGATGAACATCTTGAAGCTCACTGAGAACTCCAATTACTTCCATCAAATCAGATATTGATGCCTTAGTTTAAATATTTCACTAGTTTTATTTTTTTGTTGTTGTTGCCCTCTTGTCATGGGTTTTAATTTAGAAAGCATTTTTAAATAGTTCTGTTACTTATAAGCATTAAGTATAATATATGCCCTAGATGCGGCCTACTACAATTTCTATTAACTGAATGTGGCCCTCCTCTGGCACAAGCTGGCCTTCACAGGCAAGCTAAAAGGTTGGACACCTATCCTTGACACGTTCTGTCCCACTGTGCAGTGCAAAAAGAGGTTCAGAGCTCAAGCTGCGCATAGTGTTTGCATTTGTTTTACACCGTAAGCTACTACAATTTAAGGTAAACACTGAAAATATTTAATCTACAATTGTGACAAAGTAGAACTTAAGAAGCACTAATTAAGCCACCGCATATTTCAGTGAGGATGCAACAGTATTAGTCAAGCATTGGGTACAAGCAGTGATATTGATATGAATCACTGCAAGTGAAGAAATTATTCCAAGATGGAAAGGAAGCATTCTTAAAAACGCATTTTGAAGCAGGAATGGCAAGTGGGGAAAGGCACGTCATTACCACACATCTTTTGTCCTTCAAAGACATCTTTGGAAACATGAACTTGTCTGAACTGTATTCGAGACTGTAGTGGTACTTTCAGGAGAAGTCCCTGGTCTTTGACTAGAAGAGAAAACCTTGGAAGGTTTGGGTCACATGATACAAAAACTCCGATGGCTCCCAGAAGGTTTTACACATCCTCCAAAAATCCTTCATCTTAACAATGTACTTACGTTCTCTTCTAGTATTGTCTGGATCTAAAAAGATCCAAAGTAAACATTATTGTTTGATTTCTCCTTGAGACAGTTATTTTGAATAGCTAGTGAATTCACAGATTAATCAAAGGGTTTTCCATGTCAGAATAACAATAAAGTAAAAAAAAAAAAAAAAAAAAAAAGATGTTTAGTTTTAGCCAATGGGATATTTCTTAATGTCATTTTCTAAGAAACCAATGTTGATTCAAACTTTCTGTCTATCACCGGGACCCCAGGAAACTATCGATCTCAAACAACATTAAAGAGTTTCCTAAAACATTAAGTCTGTACAAACA
This sequence comes from Excalfactoria chinensis, assembly GCF_039878825.1. Taxonomy (NCBI): domain Eukaryota; kingdom Metazoa; phylum Chordata; class Aves; order Galliformes; family Phasianidae; genus Excalfactoria; species Excalfactoria chinensis. Next base: position 95,749,428 of record NC_092826.1, read on the forward strand.
GCATGATGACAAATGGCCAATGCACGTGGCTTCTGCTGAGGCAATCGCAAATTCACTGCCATTGTTAGGCAACAAAGAATCTGAAGGAAGCTTCAGCTCAGACACGAAAGAAACCAGGCATTATCTGTGCCATGCCTGCAGCATTTAGAGATGCCATGAGCGAACAGTATAGTCAGCCCACCCCATACCTCTCAGCAAAAGAGTAACGCCATGTTGCCCAGCTGAACATGTGTGAGATATTCAACCATTCAAAAAAATAAATAAATAAGGAATAACCTATAACTTTACCTCATATATGGAAAATAGCTCTGAAAAGCTGCCTCTGAAATCACCAATGACATGCAGAAAAACTGGAAACATTCATAATATGCCAAGAAAAGTTCTGCTGTCAGGAAAACTGCCCACAAAACTTCATGTTCATGGATTAAAACTGAATTAGAGGGAAAAATCCGATTGTGAACATTATGTTCTTTTGACTCCTGGTTTACACAGGTGTAGTCAGAACTGATGCTCTGAAAACACACCAAAAATATTCATTTTCATACTGTATTCCTCTCCAGTACAAAATCTGAACCAACTATGTTCCTCTGTAAACACTGCTTGTCTTTCAAATTACAGAAGCATTAAGGACCTGTCAAGGAAAAAAAAAAAAAAAAAGAGGTAAAAAACAGGGAAAAAAAAATGCACCAAACTCTAGCAAACGTCAGCATAAGACTGTAGTACATCCCTATCCCTTACAGTGTTGAACAAACCATGCAGAATTAGAAACAGGTAATGTTTCAGGAGATAGTCAGGAGAATGTTCTTCTTTGGACATGTTTAGCCTTACAGCTGTCAGGGGGGTGTGAGAAGAGCACACCTGAGAAAACATTCAAAGGGGAAGGGCTAAAGAGGACTCTATTAAGTGCTTTTGGGAAGGGAGAGGATAAAACCACACCTGTGCTATTTCCACTCCTTTCAAAGAGGCAACAGATCTACTTCAAAGTCCAGAACTGGTTAATGAAATAACAAGCTGGGCACAAAATCCAATTTCCTTTTTTTTACAAGAAGCACTCTGGAAAGAACTTTCTTGCAGGTCTGGCATTCCTTGTATGAACACTTTCACAACATGTTTTTGCAGATGGAAAGTCCAGCTACAATATTTTACTTCTATTTACCAACGGCACTTGTAGACATGCTGAATTTGTATGGGGTATCAGCTGACACCACTACACATTGTGATACCTGCAACAAAACTTGCTTGAGATTCAGACTCACCATCAGTGTTGCCTCATTGACTTTCACACTACAGGTAGGATAAATTTTTTACATTAAACAAAAAACTGTGGGAGAAAGTGCTGGATTCTGCTCAGCAAAGTCAGGACTTCAAAATCAAACAAACAAAAAACCCAAGGAACTGCAACTCTTGTCTTTGTTTCATCGTGTTGTTAATATAACTTGATTCTATTTTGTAAGATGCTCCTCCTGCCAGGAGTGCAACAGCAGTGAAAATACAAAATAGAGCATAAGCACTAACACAGGAAGAAAACTCATCTCAGCCTACTGGGTACAGGCTAAGTCAATAGCCAGCTAGTAAGAAATATTAAAGTTCATCAGCTACAGTCCAGTAGGGAGCAGCATGAAGCATGCTAAGGAACTGTGTGAGATTATGAATTCTGAACAAAACCTTCATGAAGCTACATCCTAGGATGTTGTCTTACTATTATTGTTGTTGTTGTTGTCACTGCTGACCCTACTGCAGTACTGATTTTTCCAGGGCATCAATGCAGAGAATTTATTTTGAAAATAATTTTACATCATACTGCACTGATATCATAAAGAACATGGAGAAATAGGGGACACATTTCATGGTGATATGGTGATACTTACAGAAAGCCCATTTGTGCTGAGTGCTCTGAGTAACCAATGAAGGAGAGCATTCTCCAGTGCCAGATGGGTTCAGCTGTACATGGACCCTACTGAGCCCTGAGAGCACACCATCTGTTTCCTCAAAGGTAGTCTGGTGAAAGCAGTGTTAGAGGTCATTTTGTAAATGCACAGATTCTGAGGAGAAGAATGAATTTTTAAATAGAACTCAGGAATATTGATTCAGGGAAAACCACACTCAGAATGAGCTTTGAATACAATCCCCTGATAGAGATGGAAGCTGTAGGGCAGACCGATTATTCTGGGAGTCAAGACAATGCAAAATTACTAGATGTACTACATTAAGTGCATTAGGTGTAGCTGAAGAGACAACGCAGAAAGAAGCAAACCACAAAATATCACATTCTGTATGGAAAACATAAGAGAGAATAGGCAGCAATTTGGAAAAACTTTCAGCCTGACGCATCCAAAAAAAAAAAAAAAAAAAAAAAAAAAGGACTTTTTAAAACACCACCTCTTTAACCTGCATGATTCCACACAAGTGCATTTTCTTCAGCTTGTGGTTAGGTGAGCTTCCTGCTACTTGCTGCCACCTGAAACAACAGCCTCAAGGCGCTACATTAGTCTGGGATCTTGTAATGCCCCTTCCAGGCTTCAGTTCCTTTCTAGTTTCTACACTGTTCACCTCCTTAAATTTTACTTTATATTCCCAGTGCAGTAGAAATGATCCAAAGTCTCACAGTCTATTTGTCCTGCTTAGCTCCACAACCATTCAATATTCTTTTTTGTGGTTTAGTATTATGAGTCACATCTCCCACCGCTGGCATGTGTCAATGTGGAACTTCCAATTCTCCAGCTTACGCATCCAAACATATACATACTGAAATCCTAACAAAACTTAGAACAGGATAGAGCACGCATAGAACTGAGAAAATATTAGGTTGATAAAGGGAAGAAAAAATACCACCAAATGATTGACCTTGAGGAAAAAGAGAAAAGGGGCGGAATGACAACAAGCATCTGATGTAACAGTAAAGCTTGTGGGTGATGTTTTCTGCTTTCCTAAGATTTGTGGCTTGTTTTTTAACTCAATCTCATTTCCAGGAAATAAACTGTCATGAGAATGAAGGCTTACACTGATGATTTTTTTTTTATGTATGTTACTTTTTCAGCGTTGTTTTGACTTATGAATATAAAAGCTGAAGAGACAACAGCAATATCGAATGTGATTGATTTTACAATTACTTTGGCAATAAAAAGAGATTATGTATTTTCTCAACATCTTTACAAAGGAAGTGTAATAATCTCTCAATTTGTTTTTCTTCAATAATCACTGAATGTACAATGAGAAGCTGAAATATCACTATATACTTAAGTCAATAGTTAGAGAAGTTCACATGGTTTGGAAATTTCCTTGTTGACCTCCAGGTCACAATGTTCATCCATTTTTCAAGTTCACAGACCCGTTTCCATATGCTACAAAGTATCTGAATGTTATTTAGCTTATTAAGAGATAATTAAAGGATTATCATATTAAAAGATACAGTGTAGGCTGTTTATCCCAGCAAGCGCAGGATAGGCAGTATTTCCATCTATCAGCATGATGTTTTTACTTGGCATGGATTAACAGTCTGAGCAAGGAACGACTCTACATGCTACAACCAGACAAATAATATATAATAATTCTGTGAATTACTACTCAGATCTCAGTCAGGTAAGTGACTTTATTAGAATACGACACTGAAGATCCCTGTTTGCCTTCCATCCCACTTCTGAGCCCATGAAAAATGAAAATTAATCCATGGTGGATTATTTCATTCCTCAGAAGAACTAACTCACGTTCATGTCATTAAATTCCAGCTTCCAAATATCTCTGAAAATAGACAGTATATTTTGACTAGCAGCTTTAGATCAGAGATTAAAAAAAAAGGAAGAGTAGAGCTATTTCATTTTGTTTGCTTTCTTTTCTTCTTCTTATGAGTGCTGGCAATTAAAATAAGGTATATTTTTGGGGATGATTTATAACAGCCTTAAATGCCCAGAGACCAATTTTGTAGAGCAGAAGGAGCTGTTAAAAATCCTAAAAATAACTTCTCATCTAAAAATAACATGCTGTGGTAAGTGTGTAACATCTGAAGCCTTGTTAGGGTTGGTAATGAACGTAAGCAATAATAAAATGACCATCATTCTATTTCAGCGTTTGAAAAAATGTCACATTTTTTACTCTGCAGGATCATGAACTGAGAGCAGTTGAATGAGCATTTCCATGCTCCAATGATTTTTGAGCACTCCACTTATGATACTCAGTAATGTAAATAATCTTGATAGTAAATACCTCTGCTTTCCAATAAACTATATAGATCAAAGACACAAGAGAACTGAAAAAGAAGGTTCCCCCTATTTCAGACTTCAGAATGTATACCTTCATGAAATTATTTTACGGAACTGTATGATTTTCAACACAGTACTGAGTTTCCTTATTCTTCAAAACAAAATGAAATGGCAATGAAGTCAGTAACTAGGTAATTACACTAAAATACATTCCCTTAGGGGAACATTACTAAGACTGAAGAACAGTTTGTTCAATTGGAAGCTGTTGCTTGGGTAACAATGGTTTCAAAAGAATAAAATGGAAGACCTAAGACTGCTTTTATACACAGCTGAAAGTCCTAGAATTTATTTATTTGCTGCACTTATATACAGTTGAAAGTCCTAACATTTATTTGTATATAAATTGCTGAAAGCATATATCAGCACCACAGCTCTATCAGTAAACATGAGAGCAGTTAGTGATATCTTCTTCAAATTTAACCTACTTTTTTGCACAACGGCCCCAGATGACATAACCCACCGACCTTCCTTGTGCTTTCCTCGTATATTAAAACATGATACAAGGCATAGCTAGAAAATATTTTACTTTTCTCTGTGTTTTTCCTGTTAGTGAGACTTAAACGTTCTTATTAAAATGGGATAACTACTTTCCCTTATAATTCTGAATAACTATCCTGCCAGCTTGGAAGAATCCTGTGTCTACTTCACAGAACATGCACAGCTTCACAGAAAGTGGATATGTGATACAGAAAAGTCGTTCACTTTCTCTTTTGATGTCAGCAAGCAATACACGCCCATTCTCTTGTGCCTCTGGCTATATTCCTCCCAGCAGCACTTCTGAAAGATTTGTCCTGGGTCAGTGCCCCAACAGGGGCAAAGAACAACACCCAGGCACTCATCAATCAGAAATATTGCAGCAGGAGAGGCTGTATTTCAGACATGTACACTCAGGAGAATCAGTCTCTCCAAGAATAACTAAATCTTTCTTTCTATTTTAATTAAAATCTGTTTGGTTTTTTTTAGTGTTTTAAAAACGCATAGAAACAACAACATTAAGTACCATTCTGGAAAGCAATTCAGCATTCTAAATAGTCACTGGAAGCAACAGATCTCTCCAGCAGTTCTTAGATATGTTTTTTGCTTTTATCTAACCACACTTACAGGAAAGGTTTCAGGATGGATATCAGGAAAAGGTTCTTCATGTGAGTGTTGTCGGGCATAGAACAGGTTCCCCAGGACAGCAGTCATGGCAAGGAGCTTGCCAGAGTTCAAGAAGTACCTGGATGACACTCAGATATGTGGTCTAATTTTGGGGGTAGTACTGTGTGGAGTCAGGAGTTGGACTCAGCGATCCTTTTGAGTCCCTTACAATTCATGATGTCCTGTGATTCTCTGATATATATTTTATATGTGGCCCAAGACAATTCCTTTTCATTTGCTGTAGCCTAGACAAGCCAAAAGGTTGGACATCTGTGCTGCAAATCTTTAATTTGATTATTTTGGTTTTTTTTAGGACATCTGTAGCACATGATAGCTGCTCCAAAAGTAATATCATCTCCTAAGTTATGATCGCCCACAACTTCAGAGGTGCATGCTGGTGGTACAGCAGTAGGGGTTGAGCCTTCCCACACAAAGTTCCATTACATTTTGTTGCTGTGACGCAGATAGAAGTATAGGGGCAGTGCAACAAAGCGACATCTGACATAGAAGTGCACTTGAAGTAAATGTGTGTCACTAAATTCCTCCATGCAGAAAAAATTGCATTCACTGATATAAATTGATGACTGCTGAACATTTATGGGGACCAAACACTGGATGCCAGCACAATGAGATAGGGATTGGTGTGTTCCAGTACTGATGACCGTGACAGTGGATCACCTCTGCTGATGCAGAAATTTACCAGAGCAGCATGCAGAACCTTATTAAATGCTGGCAAAAATGCACAGCTAATGGTAGTGACATTGAAAAGTAATGTTTCGTAGCTGAGAATTTGCTCTATCAGGTAGCGTTAATGTACTCTTTGCTGTAGTTTTCATGGAAATAAATAGGAGACACTACTTTCAAAGCAGCCTACATGATGACAGCTGAGTCATTCCTACTAAAGGCCACTGGATGAAGAATAAAATACACATTATTTAGGTTACTATTACAGGTAATTATCTTCCCTCAAACATAAATGATGGTCATTCTGAAGACTTATTTTTTTCTCTCCAGTTTAGGATACTTCTACAACTTGTAACCAAAATTATGGCCACAGAGAGTCTTCTTCTATTCAAAATAAATTAATGCATATGTAAGAGTAAACAACTCAGACTTACACACCTCTAACCAATGTGTTTTAAATGAACAGACAAAAGACAGCTTCACAGAATAACTGTAACATTCCAGCTCCATTAACAAGTCCTCTGAAAATCTTGTTCATGATAGCTCTGATTTAAACTGCATTTAAAGATGAGAAACTTTTGCTATCATATTGAATTGAAAGCGTGCAAAAAAATCTAAAATAAAACAATAGGCCTTGCTCATTCTTGCCAAGTTTCTGAAATTTGGGGGGAATCTGAGAGAAGACATATCTGTCTTTGTGATCCGTCAGCTTTATGGCTGGACCACATATCAACTTCTTCCCCGGTCAGTACACGCAAAAATGAAGAGGAGCAAGAACTTTTCAAGTTACTTTTCATGGACAAGTCATGCAGTCTAATAGTCATAAAAAAGAAAACAACAAAGCTTTGTTGCTTGTATATATTGTTATGCTAAAATGATTAGTATTGCATAACCTTGGTTTATAAATCCTCAAGGTAACAAAGTTCATTTTCACAAAACACAAGACCTTTTTCACAGTAAGTAATTTTATCTCAAATGCACAGGTTTTTAACCTTTTATTATCCTACATTCACTTCAAGTAAATAATGAACTCGGGCAGCTTCCATTTTATCTGCATTTCATTCAACTTCTGTAGTCTCTTAAGTTAGTAACCTACCCAGAAGATCATGCTGCACCTCACTGCAGTCCTCTGAGAGAACAAGAAACTTGGAAGCTCCTCTGAAATGGCAGCATCCAGTTCTTGCCAGGGTTGGAAAAGGAACCTCAGCCACCAAAACTGTGCTGTCAGTGATGGCTCATGAGCAAAGAGTAGGACACTGAAAGCTTCTGGTAACAGGTTGGGAGCACAGGAAAACTAGCAAACAACTGAGTTAAGGAATGGTAAAGCAAGCGCAGTCAGTGAAAGACCAAATGAGACCCAGGTCACCTTTAAAAGTATTTTTTTGTAAATATAAAATAAAAAACACAATTCTTAAAATGAGAGGGAAATTAAAAATAATAATGGTAGAATAAAGAACAAGTAAAGCATCTGTTAGAAAAATGCCAAACAGATACAGACAATGACACATCATTAATACGTTTCATATATGAAGATCTATAATATGAAGACAGAAAATCATTAAATAACTAAACAGTGAGAGATATAAAATTAACGATATATACAAAAATATACTGCATGCAAAACTGCATGTTGCTGTTGGCATGGTGCCCATATGTAGTTTAGTTAACCACCAGGCTACATCCTTTGTCTTTATTAGTCCTATCATTATGTCTTCTTAAATTAGGGCCTAATCTGGAAACACTCTGCTTAACACACCTGCACAACATTGCTCATGCATGAAGACAAGAATAAATATAAATGTACAGTAATACAAAGTAGAATGCTTCTTCCTCTTGGGCTGGAAGAAAAAAGCCTTATTGTTTTAATATGAAAAATATTCTAAAAAGGTAGAGTCAATATTCTTATGTCGCAGTGTGCAGAAGTACACAGCATTTTAAATGCTGGTAACTGAATTCAGTTAACGCGGATTTTGTAACCTATCATTTACATGAAAATTACCCTAAACTTACTAAAGCAGGGCATCACAGATCTATCCAAAAATCATTAGAAATTGTTACAGTTTGACTCATGCTGTGCATGACTAAAATATAATGACCGTGCTGCCATTACAGATCTTATTCCTAACTATTTTAGTACTTCTAGCTCTTCAAACAGTGTTTTGATTTCAAGCTCTTGTCCTATAAATGACAATTTAAAAGTTGTAACTTCATTTATGTTTCCATAAAAACATAAATAAAAATGGGTTTATTATTACAACAGATACAGTGCTGGTGTAATAGCAACGAGGGATTTGTCCATTTACCTCAGGTAAAGCAACACGATTCTGGAACGTATGGAAAAGCACTCTCAGATCACAGTGCCCAAGTGTCAGCCTGGGTCTTAGCTCCAGTTTCCCCAGAAAGGGACAAAGTTGTTGCCATGCTTAGAACTGGCCTCTTGTGGATCCTCATAGCGAAATGAAAGGAAAATGTTTCTTAGGCTTCAATAACAACTTAGAGAGTGAATTAGAGCCCATCCCATCAGCCAAGTGTGAAAGCTATAATATGCATGATCCACACTCTCCAACTTCTGCTACTGGTACCGAGTCAGGAAAGAGTTGGAGTTAAGTTGGAGTTAATTATGTGAAAATAAGTCCAAAACGGTCTGGGTCAGATTGAGACGGAGCTGGGGTAGGATTGATTCTTGCTTGCTCTTGCATCCTTTTCTTTCTAATTGCCCACGATAAAGCAGAATGATTGGAGAAGTAGAAACCGCTTGAACAAAATAAATACTTTGGAAACAAAACAGTCACATTTGTCAAGGATGTTTAGTAATGGCTCATTTTGTTTGTAACACTCCCCATTACCCTTTATGTAGGCAAAGCTTCTGAGCCTTACTAATTAATTCTGCAACCACAACAGCATACTGAAGGGTCTGCGTATGAAAGAGTGAATCTATCCTAACCAGCTGGGTTGTAGGACAAATAGCTACACAACTGACACTGGAGAGGGAAGAAAACTAAGCATGAGTTCTACACACACTATCGAACAGCCAATTTCTCTATTTCTCTAGGGTAACTAGCACACTTTCTACTTGTGTATTATTAATGTAAGGGAATGTATATCCAATTTTGTGACAAATATAAAAACAATAGTAAAGATTTGTCCTATGAAGGCTATACGATAGCTGTTTGATTCAGAACAGTGTTTAATTAGTCAGCTTTTGGGAAGAATGCCCCTTTGATACATCTAGCTGTATATTCAGGCATCACGAATGTATACAGTTTATACAGACTAAGATTATATTTATAAGTCATTATGGACAGAAGTATTAAGTTACTGCTGAAGTTGTCAAGGACATTGAACGCAACAGATGATGAGATACATATAAGCAGAAGACGTTTCTAATTTTAAACACATCGAGGTACCTGCAGGGCAGCATGGACAGAAACTATCATTACAGATAGCTATGAAATGGCAGTGAGCTTTAATCATCAAGAATGATACCCATTCTCAATGGAAGAATCAGTATGGGAAAGATCTAGAAAGAAGGTAAAGATAATGAGAGTTCACAGATGCAAAGAGATGTACCCACAAAACAAATGTGTCTCTTACTAGCCACACAGAGAATGCTCTGTTAGCAGAGGAAAGACACAAGGAAACAGTTTTATTACTTTTCATCCTGGAAAGTAGTTTTATGCTATTTATTCCTTTTCCTACACCTATCTGTATGTTAAGAGCTGCTGGAGCCATGAGGCTCCAGGGTCACAGAGCACTAAGTTCGTTGTGAAAGGAAGCACATTTTATTATATCATCTAGAAGAGCCAAGGTAAAAACAGGCATGTTATTAAACTTAAAAAGACATACTTCTCAAATGTTCTCCAAGTGGTCAATTAAAGATACTGCCCCTTTCCTTTTAAAATTGGTATGGCCATACATAGGTGATATACCAACCATCCTCCCAAATAACTTCACCAACAACTGGTCAGTTTCAACCAACCTGGAATTTTTACTTTTGTAAGCTTTAAGCAGCAGTTGTGCACAGAAAGAGAGGGGTCAGTACTATCACAACCTTTATTAGACCTCAGGAATTGCAAACAGGGAACATTGGATGCCATATCTGTCTAACAGAGGGCCTCAGAACCACATGAAACTAGTTCTTTTTAGGTTTAATGTTCATCGCCATACCCACTTATTAATGGAAAAGCAACAACAGTATCCTGATGAACGCAGAAGAGGAAGTTCTCAAAGACATCCCACAGTTGCAGAGGGGCATTTCATTAATGCAGGAATGACAGGAGCAAGCAACAGTAAAAATTTCACATTCCAGTTGTGTTGCATGTGCTTTACACGTCTTCTTTCTTGGCATTTTTACCCAGTTACCTTCATGCAGATTTTGTGTCAGGATGCCCTCCTTTATATTGTTTCACTAAGAGTTGATGCTGGATTGATGTTTTCTTGCAAACCTGATGCCTACCTCACTGCACCCTCCCAGCATCATTCCCAACACCATACATTTTTTCCAATGAGCAGATCCCCTTGTTTCACCAACTTTAATAGCCCACTTTTGTTACTCGGGAAAGTAGATGGTAATGTAGGTCAAAACCAGAATGAACTTCACATGAAAAGTCAAATAACAAAAATTCTGAATAGTTTTAGCCATGAAATATGAAAGCTTTACAGAAAAGGAAAAAAAAAAAAGCAGACATCAAACTTTTTTTATTTCTATTGAAATGAGGCTACAAGAATTCACATTAGCACCTAATTTTTGCTTAAGTTCTTGTGTCTGAATGAATAGTACAGATATTGGGCCTGAAAAGACAACGACAGACAATTGTGTCCATGTTGGTTATGCCTTTGGAAGATGCAAAGCCCCAGGTTACAGTTAATTGTCATTAAAAAGAAATAGGGGGGGGAAGAGATAGTAAGCCATCAGCCAGCATCTACTGAATGGGATGTTCTCAATAAGCTTGTCTCCAGCTTCTCACTGTGGTGACAAAGTCTCCAAGTTAAAAGAGTAACATACCTACTATAATTAACCTTCTTTGAAGTAATATTTGAGTTTTTCAGGGGACAGAAATTTTCTGTTACAGACTGATGACTCTGAGGCAGAACAGACACCTAGGTTGAAGAAAAGCCCATTTCAAGAAATACTTCATTACCAGTGATTAAGAAAAAAGATTTTGTTTCCTCAGAAAAGATATATACAAGAGAATCCAAAATGTGTTTTCCATAGGGAAAATATTGCTTTTGTTCAGTTCACTGAGTGATATTTATTTTCTCTAGTAAATTTCCAGAGGCAGAAATCAAGCAAAAAATAATACATTTTCATAGAATCACAGAATTACAAGGTTGAAAAGGACCTACAAGATCATCTAGTCCAACCGTCTTCCCATTACTGTTGCTACAACAAACCACTAAACCATATCTCATAGCTCCTCATCCAGACACCTCTTGAACACTGCCAGGGACTAACCTCCCAGCTCATACCTACCTCTCACAAATCTCTCCTGCTGAGCAGCTTGGTTGAATACCCTTCTGCAGGTTTGTAACTGCTACTTTAAAGTTCATCAAGCAAACAAACCAACCCCTAACACCTGGCCCCAATTTAAGCACTGCTACAGTGTTGGTGCATTATTGCCTCCTCATTACATAGAACAGAAATCCTTATTGTTCCGGCACAACTGCTACTACAGTATTAATGTGCATCTCATATGCTGCTCAAAGGCAGTGAGACACTTCTGTAAAGAGCTGTGTAGGAGTCTATATAGACAGTAATATTTAAATACATCTCATTGAGGTTCTCAAACTCATGAGTTAAGCAAGTTATTTTTCCAAAGTATTTGCACTTACTACAAATTTTTAAATTCACTAAGAACAGATGAATCCTGGTTAAAAAGGGGGGAAAAAAATGTTTATCTAACATTCAATTTTATCTGTCTAATTTCCCAGCTTCTCATGTAACCAATCAAAGCAGCTCATCCAGTAAAGAATTATCTCAAACACACCGCTCCTTTACAGGCAATAAAAAGCATCTCAACTCTATGTCACATAATCTTTAAACTCATTTCTGAGGAATGTTTTGCAGTAGTATACCCACAGTGTATGCCAGAATAAAGTTATGAGCTGTTTATGTATCTCCAAAAACTCAATAACCTATTTAAAAAGCGGAATGGTGGTAATTCAATACTCTGTAAGATAAATTATTCTATCACACTAACTTAAAATGAAATGCAGTCAAAAGTGTAATTGTTATGTTTAATATTTAAAATTATTGATTTTAATGGCAATATGCAACTCTAAAACTGCAAACAAGCTCATTAGCTACATTTTTACATTTTCTACAATGAGTAATAATATAATAATTAGTATTGAAAGTAATTATTTCCCTTGAACAACCCTGTTTAAAATGTAGTGCACATTTGATCATAACGGATAGAAATTTCCATTTCACACTAGAGCTAGCATTTCATATAAGATCATTAAATTACAACTTACTTCTTGAAACCTATAGCAGTAATTCACAGGCCTTGCTTTGAAGAGCAGGCCTTTGAGTAAGAGATAATTTCATACTGGGTACACAAAAATGTCTAACTGCACAGCCAGATATTCAGCAGAGAGAGCAGAAATGGGCACTGCACCACAGGCTGAAAGAGATGTTAATGTGGGACTTCTGCCCTTCTCCCACTGACTCTTCCTCCTCTACCTCATAGAATTTTCCACACATGCAGACTTTCACAAATCCACTCAAGTTTCACACAACGAGCACAGTTTCAGGCCATTCCACAGCACACGGGATGGCTTAAATCAATTTCACGATCCAACTGCCCATTTTAAATCAGCATTCAGAAGGAAAGCACGGGTAAACTTCAGCAGAAATGGCTGGGACTTCTTTTGTAGAAAGGTGCAAGATAGCAGAAATGTCCTTTGATAAATGTATACAAAAAATTAGTGAGGTAAAATGCTGATTTTATTAGTTATGCATTCTTAAGAATTAATTACCTGAAGAAGCTACTGAGCAAACAGACCAAGAGTATGAGGCATTCTCTGTATCCAGAGAATAAAATGAGTAATTGTGAATAATATAGTTCCTCTGGTGAATTAAATAGTAAGGTCTATTACTGTGCCCAGTCTGTTCCCAAATTTCTCAGGAGAGACTTCATTAATTCAAGAAGGAAGATTACTCCTATTGCCTGGAGAAATACAAACAGAGAAGTGTATGGGAAGAAACTCATGACATTTACAATTCTATATGAGCAGCAAAGAAGCAGGAAAGTGGCCATTTCAAGTGCAAGCAGCAAATTCAACAGCCATCAGCAGTAAAAGCATCACAGTTTCAAATCTGAAATGGATCAATGAGTCAAGTCCTTTGCCACTGGAGACGTTTATATCGTATTATCACTTCTAAAATCAAACCAACATGCATCTTAGTCTCAGGTGGATAGCTTTCCTCCCACAAATCCCATCAGAGCACTCTTCCAGAACATCAGTGGAGTGATGTGGTTTCTTATCTAAATTTATTCATGACCATTTTATATGCACTATTCTTATTCCAACTCAAAGAAAACTTTACAGCAAAAGTAGCTAAGCACTGGATCAGTTGAGGAATGGCCGCTTCTGGAGACTTCCAAAGCCCCATAGCGCATGATCCTAAGCAGACTAGTCAAACTCTGAAGTTCATTAGACCTGCACTCAGCCAGCTGAGCTGACCCCAGAGGTGCCTTTCAACCTCAACTACTTTATCCTTAAATGATAATCTGTTCTTCTTTAAATCAGATCTGTGCAGAAACTGATACCTTTTGGATGGTAGTCTGTTAGAACAGATTTTGTGGCATACCCAAAATCACATCATTAAGGGTATAATCCAAATTCCACTCCCTCCTAAAGGCAGACAGGCACGGGGCATCATTCACCTCACTAGGAACTTGTTCTACTGTCTAACTAACTTCTCAGTAAGAACTTTTTCTTAACATCCAGTCTGAATCTCCCTTCATGCAGCTGTGAGCCATTCCGACATGTCCTGACATTAGATACATGGGAAGAAAGATGAGGACCTTCTTTTGCATTTTCCTCCCCTAGGTTAAGTTGCATTTAGCAAGATTCCTGTCTATACAGCAGGGCAAATGTCGTACTGAGGGACACGGTTAGTCAGAAATATTGGTGATGGGGGACAGTTGGACTGGATGATCTTGGAGGTCTTTTCCAACCTTGGTGATTCTATGATTCTATGATTCTATGTTGATGAGCCCTGAGAGAGAAGTCACCACACCACAAGCACTTCCTGAGGGTTTACAGAGCAGCTGTGAAGGGAAGGTCACTGAAGGAAGTGAGGTGGTGACAGTAGGTCATACAAGAAACCACTCACAAGAAATGGGGGTAGGACAGAGGGCCCTGCAAGCTTAACACTGAGCACATCATGATAAATGACAAAAAGAGATGGAATTCACACCATGCTAATTAGGCCACAGTCTTTCAATAAATTATTTGATCTCAGAGTACTGGAATTCCTTAACAATAAAAACTGAAGTAAAGCAGATGTTCAGCAAGTCCACCTTCTCAGTGTCATGCATTACCAGAGCACCAGCTCATTCAGAAGCATGCCCACATTTTCCCTCAGTTTCATTTTGCATTTGATGTACTTGAAGCTTTTCTTATTGTTCTCATCTCCCTCACCCAGTTTGATTTTAAGTGGGCCTTACACTTCCTCATCTCATCACTGCATGCTTGACAGTATTCCTATGTTCCTCTCAAGTGGCCAGTTCCTTTTCCCCATTCTGTAGATCATCTTCCATTTGAGTTTCTCCATTAGCTCCTTGCTCATTCACATGCGTCTTCTGTCATCTTTGCCTAATTTATTACTCTTAGGGGTGCACTTAGAAGTGGTGCTTGAACGTACATCTCAACTCCACTCTCTCTTGTACAGAGGTAGTGCTTACAGCCCACCCTACCCAACTACGTTTGGCTGCAAATGATTACTCTGCCTTCAGCAACAAAAGTAAATCTGCTAGCTCAACTTACCCAGTTTATCTTTGTATGTTACATCCTAGCACAGATTATTTTTCTGCATCTTAAGAAAAAGAATGCAGATGCAATGTAACAGCCAAACTATTTTAACTCTGTAACTGTTCATCACTAATAATCAAAACCTTTTGGCAACTATTGTATAGGATAATTGCATATTTCAGCTACAGCATTTAAAGATACAACATTACTGAAGACAACAACTATACTTTAGAGAAAGCATTCTTTTAATAATTCAGATCAACAAAAATAGTTAAATTCCACATCTAAAGGCCTAAATGCATTATTTTAAAAGTAATTACAATGACTTCATGGAAAACAAGAGGAGTTTTTTTTTTAAAAAAGATCCATTAAAGCTGGTATTGATTGCTTAAATGAGCACATCATTATGGTTATATTAATAATCAGATTTTTATTTTCCTAAATCTGACGTATTTGTGTAAATAATGAAAACAATTTGATGAAAAAGGAGTTTTACTTAGTAAATATGGTTGGTCTTTAGCTCAAGAAAGCACTTCAAATTGGTTTGCTACTAAGTTTGCCAAATGGGACTGGGCGAGACCAGTAAATCCGCCTATCATCAGTGATGACAGTTAAGAAAAAATAATTGGTTTTAAGCCAGAAAACTGTACGCCAGTATTGCTCTCAGTCTAGTTTTTACCCAAACAGGCTATGAATTGTGAGATTTCATTTACTGTTAGGGTTGGCAGCATCAGGAATTGGCCTACAGAAAAATTCTAGAAGTTGTTCCAAAGATGAAATGAGCGTTTCTGATTCTGGTGGAGCCAAGATTCAGTCACATGATGCCCGAGACTTGGTGGCTGGGAACATTTATAGGAATTGGTGGTAACTTTCAAGTTGATCAAACAATGGAAACATTTTATGTTCCAGAGCACAAGAAATTACTGTCAACAAGGCCAACACCATTTTTGGCAGAGAATAACCCTTATCTGCCTAAACACAATCACATGGAAAGAAATTTTGAACTGAAACAGATGCGTGCCTATCTGAGGTGGGAAAAGAGTTAAAAGTATTTGTGCTTTGAGCGTTTTTAACACTGATGTTATCCACAGACATGGCACAAATTAGAAAAATTCTGCCACAAGTAACAAGCTTAAGATGGCAACTACAAAACTCCATAAGGTATTTTGCCTTGAAAAATGCCCTACAGAAATGCACTACCCAGAAGCATTACATGCCCTACGTACTTGGCTTGTACACATTTTCTTTTACCCAAGCCATTCAGAAGCTTTCATTACTACAACATATGAGCAGCTCACCACTACATGAGTATCTCAAACACTATTTTTGTTTTGTTTTTTGGAAATTTCTATCCTGTGACTATTTTAAATATAAAGAGCTGGGATACCAAACCAGGCTGTCTTGGTTTCCATGAAAGAGGGAAAATCTAGATGAAAAGGAAAATGAATAGAGTTATCATCACTCCTGGGGCTTATTTATAAGGCTGACTATACTTTCCAACTATCAGATTTCAGAACAGGAGCAAACCACACAGGCACAACTCTTACATATCTACTTCTAAATGGTCTAGGGTTCTAAGTCGTGGATTTGGGTTTATTTGAAGACAAAATTGCCTACTTACAGTTCCATATTCTTTTTGTTATACCTAGCTTTATTATTTCACACTGAACAGCACTCAAAGACATCTCTACTGATATGTCCCTGATAGAGTTGTTTTATCCTGCTTTAAATGACATAAAACAACTGTACTGACAAAATTTTGTCCCAATACTCTTAAGATATCCTTACGTCCCTGGCTGGACAAAGCAATAGGATGCTCAGAAATACATGGTGGAATTTTCCTTCTGAAGTTGAATACATGCTAAAGCACTGAGAAAAAAAATACATTAGCGGAGTAATGGCAAAAAGTACCTCTGTGGGCAATGAAATCTAATGTGCCTGTGGGACAGAGGAAATCCGCTCTTAATCTCTACGTTTGTTGTGGTCTTTGAGGATTGACCCTGCAGAATAAAATTAAAAACTGGGACAGATAAACTCCTGCCTGATTTTCCTATCACATGGTCCCCTTATCCATCACATCATCATCACAGAGGGAAAATAATTTCAAACTACATACTTACAGTGTCTACACAAACACTCTATGTCCTTTACAAGGCCTAGGCATCATTTATTGTCAATCTTCCACTACATAAAAGTTTCAGTACAATGAAAAATCTGCATGCAAGATCCTTGCTTCTCACTTCCCAGCACACTCTTGTTCTTCAGGCTCTTTCACAGAGAATTCCATTAGTATTTTCTGAAATCACTTTTTTAGATTCATTTTTGCCTTCACTGTCAGTAGCTCACACCAAACCATTTTAGATGGCTTTGGTGCACTTTAGGGAACAGCAAACAAATCTGTGGAAGGTTACAGTCCTCAGAGAACAAGTAAGGCGGTGGTACATGCCAAGATAAAAAAAGAAATATACTTGAAACAATGGTTTAAATTGTGATAATACTATGGCCTCTCCTCATACAAAAATTATCATAACGTTGCCAATCATTTCTGATTAATGTTGACAAAGAAATAACCACAAAATGCAGTCACTGGACACTAGTCAATGCTCTTCCCTTACACTCACTTCTGCAATGGCACTGAAGTGTAATGCCTCCAAAAGCAGACACATTTAGGGAGTGAAACTAGATGGTCTTCAAAGTTCCTTCCAATCCAAGCCACTCTGTGATTCTATGATTCTGTGCCCACCAAGAAAATGCAGTAAATGATTTCTAAGACTGCCTATGCTGCCTCTTCAAGATAGGTTCACAACAAACCCTTTTTGTTCTGAGTACCGTGCTTCCTGAAGCTTGGTGTGCTAACAAGGAAAGGGATTCCGGGATTCCTGCTTGTGGGGTAGACTACGTGCCGTGGTGACTGCCACACCAGTGTTTAGCTGTTAGTTCCAGGCAAAACATCTGATGGCATCCCAAGGAAATGGTGACAGGGCCTTCACATATTCTCCAGTCCACAAATAAATACTTTAAATATGGATCATTTTTTTTTTCCCAAACTTAATTTAGAAATTTAAAACTTTGCTGAGTGGAAATGACTACTCAGCTGACTGACAGATGTAAAGAGAGACTTTGAAGAGTTACAGTATAATTCCTGAAAACAGCTGAGAATATATCAGCAGCTTGACAGAGGGAGCAAGATAAGTTATTTCTTCAAGGATGCTGAAAGCAGATTCCTCAGACTTATATACGTTACAGACTGTTGCCTTTCTTGAATTGCTAGGCTTGAGTTTAGGCCTAGATCAAGTTACTACTCAGGAAGACCTAGAAGCTGGCATTTTATCTTCATACATAGAAGATGTACAGTGTGAGCAGAAAGAACTAAACCAAGCTGTAGGCATCTAGCATATTAGACACTGATAAAACACTGTTTCTGGAAGTAAGTTTGCAGTCAAATCATAGTGCTGAAGAAGGAAGATCACTTTTCTCTAAGACTCAGAAATCAGAATATGGTAGGAGTCTCATCAGAAAAGCTATATGGTTTTACAGATATTCAAATAAAAGATGTTAGGCTAAGAATGGGCATATAAATTTAGCCAAAACAAAGCCAAGATACCACTATTTCTTTCCATTCTTCCAACATGCAGAAGCTACTTCCCATGATGATTTGTATATCTTTTACTAACAAGTGTAAACTAGGCTGTAACACTGGAGGATTTTACTTTGTGCTTAAGAATTGTTTGATATAAATTTATCCCTTCTTACAAAAAGGAAGTGATAGAAAAAAAAAAATAAAAAATTGAAAGTTTTCATTTCAAATTAAGCTGTACTACATTTTTCCAGAAATAGGGAGAAATATAACAAAGATTTTAAGTTCCTGTCAGCATGTAATTGGAAATAATGAGCACAAGCAAGACAGCAAAAAATAAAATTGAATTAAAAATATAACTGGCGTTCCTAACTTCTGAGTGTTTGTCTTCATAAGACGACTTTCAGCAACACTGTTTTATGCCTTATCCTAGATTATCTTTGCCTTAAAAGGTCAAAGCTGAAAACCAACTCTTTCTCTCCCCTGCCTTCTAAAACAATTCAGAGAACTCAAGCCAACATCCTTCCTTGGAGAAGGGTGAAGGAAAGATGTAGCAAAACTCTGTTTCTAACAACAGCTGATGAGACTAAGTATGGAACCTCCTTTTATTCCTCCCATCTTACATTGTCTACAGTTAAAACACCCAGAGGATCCTAATCACATTCATTTGATTGCCAGGAAAGATCTCTAATAATGAGTCCTCATATTATTCCAGTGTTTTTTTCCTTACAGTAGTGTAAGAAAAGTAGAACACATCTCTGTTTTCTCCAACCACAAAACCAGGCCATAATTTTCTGTGACAAAGGAATGATGCAAGATCAAGAATAATGCATGGATGATATCAAAGTTCTCCCACAAACCAGAAAAGTATCACAAGCTTTATTTGTGCTATTTCACCGGCTAGTGAAAAGTTACTCCCACTTCATTTCAGAGTGAGAGATGACTACACATTACATTGAACAGGATGATATTACATGTCCAGGATGCCCGCAAGTGGCTATAAAGTATATTCAGTCATTTAACAGGGACTCTGTGTAGAGCACCTTGTGAATACTATACCTAAGTTACTAGTAAAAGGAGGAAGGTATCACCCATCATGCTGTAGTCATCATTATAAGCTATGGGCACTATATTCCGTGTTCACCTTCTTACAACTATGCCTGTAGCTTTTATTCTCAATGTAATAACAATTTTGTATATTGCCACAAGCTGTTCTAGAACTCCTCTAGTATAGTGTTCAAATGTTTGCTATAAATCAAAAAGAAGCGGGGTCCATTTAACAGCATTATAGTAATTTGCACTTCTAAAACGCACTGATTTTGCAATTTTTTGCAAAAAAAGAGGCACTGCCACAGTGAAACTGTGCTGCAGTCATCATGTTTGATGTTGCACTGCTAATACAAGTGGTTCTCAGGTTTTTCATGACGTAGTTTCATTGATACTTGCAAAACTCAACAAAAAAACAAAACCTTGGAGATCTTAAAAAGCCATTTGGACATGGTTCTGGGCACCCTGCGCTGGGTGGCCCTGCTTGATTAGAGGAGTTGGATCAAACAATTGTCAGAGGTTCTTTCTCACCTCAGCCATTCCGTGATCCCTGCAAACCAAACCCAACCACTAGTGCAAATGCAGTAGTACACTTACTACAAATATTTAATTCTGCCTGCATAAAGTGAATAGGCTTTTAACTCTGAATAACTATTTCCATTCTAGCTAAAACCGACATATAGACACGTATAGTCAACGCTTTCACTGACAAGTAGAGAATAAAGTGCATATGAGGGAAGAGGATTCTTAACTCCCTCCACAAAGAATCTCACTTACGTGCCAAAGCTCAATGGGTTTATATGCTTTCTGCATTTTTTAATCCTCCCTAATACAACTGTGGATGTTTTCATTATTGAGATAAGTGGATAATCCTTTTATCTGTTGGTTGGTTGTTGTTTTTTTTTTTTGGATCCTATCAAGCTTAAGGATTCTTTATTTCTTAACTTCACGATAGCATTAGCAATTTGTTTTACATGCAATTAGCAACTAACCTTTACATTTCAATTTAGGTACAAAAAGATGTAACTACCATTTCAAATAAGCAGTCTCTACTTTAAAAAGACGCAGGAAATTCCACATGTCTTGAATTCAGTGTGAATCTCTGAAAAATCACACCTGTCCAGAAAAGTTTCAGCACTTCCACACACCTTCCCAAGCACTTTGTTGCTCACTGTCGTGACTCGAGACTTCACTCTTCAGCATCCTCCAAAAAGCAAATACAACTTTCAAGCTGAAAGCATTTCCAAATTCTAGGCCTAAAACCATCTCAAATAACTCCGTGTCATCTCACTACTAATAAAGCTAAGGAGCAAGTCAGCTGAAGATGCGCTTCAGCCCTGAATGGGAACTGTTAAAAAAAGATCATCTGTCTGAACCATCATCACACAGTACCTTCTGTCTTCACATATCTCAGCCATGTTTAATGGCAAAGGCAACACTTGCGCTGACACTGGTCAGGGAAAAATGTACCACACTGCTTTTCACATACACGTAACTGCAGCTTTTAGTCCAGCTACAACAGAGTCAAAACAGGAAACAGAAAAGACATAGCCATTCTCTCTGATATCTTGAATAGAAGAACACCAATGGACATTTACAATCATCACAGTATACAAAAACCTTTGCAAACAGTGTGACTGCAGTGATGTGAATAGGATTTAAATTGCCCTGAAGAAACTTAACTCCTAGTGACAACTCAGATCCCACTTGAATTTTGGAAGCAAAGATGACTTTCCAGGATTGACAGATAAACTACTTTCTCAGTTTGATAGGAAATACAGTACACAAGTCTTTCGGGGGTGGGGGGGAGAGTTTGATAGCACCATTTTTAGAGATACTTTTCAGATAAAAGCAACTATCCTAAGTTCACCTGGCAAAGCTGGTATCAGGCTCTGGGTATTCCCTCCTTTAGTTTCCCATTCTAAGAAACCCTGTAATCACTACCACATTTCACAAATTGATCTGGCACAAATTAATTTTGATGTTTAAAAATGAAGAAAGGTCATCTCACTGTAAAGTGAATGCTCACTTATTGACCTTCTGACCAGACTGTCTGAAACTGTTTGGACTAACAATTCCTGACAGATTTGATTAAATTAGTAACTACAGCAAGCTTTAGCTAATAGCTGATTTTAATGGAGCATGTTATTTTTAAGTCTTATTTGCACACTTTAATGAAATAGCCATTAATGTACTTTTTAATGCCATCAGCACCCCTGCCAGCAGAGATGAAAACATGGTTACTTCAAGGTCCCAGATATGTGAAGAAAATTGTGGGAAGCAAGAAGTTGGAAAGGAGAGGAAAGAGAAGGCACTTGTAATTATCCAGTAGACCTGGCTAACGCCACTTCACTCATCTGTGTGGGATATATTCCTCCCACCCAACTTCAGGTACTTCATGAAATCTCCTGAATTGTGAGCCTGGCTACTTTAACACCACTCCGATGGAGAAAGATTTAAAACCCATGGAGACTTTTATCTAGATAAAATGGGAATAAGATGCCCCCACAAGTGCCTCTCTTCAGAAGTGTCAATACATCCTGGACCTTTTGCCATTGCTTAAACAATAAAACTCAGAATAGCAATTCTGGAACCTTTGCTGTGGCTATGAAAACAGAAAGATGCCTCCACAATCCAGCTCTGACATCAGCATCACTTCAAACACTGGAACAGAGAGTTCAGTTTTTAAAACAAACAAGAAACCCAGCCCAAGTATTTGCTCCATTCCTTTGCATTCCTAGCCTGTTGATAAATGGTTCAAATATGTCTCAACTACAGTAAAAGTCACTCCAGAAGATTTTGTGTGAACATACACAGAAGACTAAATACAGCAGCTTCTGTTGTAAAGATTTAATGAGGTGATATTGCAAAACCATGGATACCATGCAAAAGCTAGAGAAAGGACTGACTTTAACTAGCCAATTTCACAAACTGCATAGCTTGAAGGAGCTTGAGCTCATGAAAATATCTGAGTTTTGCTGATAAAGATTTTCAAAAACAAACACTTAATGACTTAATGATTTAATGACAGTTTGGTTCTCATAAATACATTTCAGTGAAATACCATCCCAATATAATGACATCTATATATGTACAGGCTAGTGATATCGTAAAATGTCATATCACTTCTACTTAGCAGCTTTTGAAGGGGGTGTGGAGAGGGGGTCAGCAGTCACCTAGTGGATCTGTTGCTTAATAAAGCCACATCACAGGGTTTAAATCTTTCAACTCTTTGTTACAATAAGAAAATAATCATCCAGACAGCTAATGGGTTATTTTATTTGAATCCAGGGATTACCAAAAAATATGGCTGAGAACTTCAAAGTCTTCATTAACCAGAAAAATAACACGCACCCAGGGAAAATCCTCCTGGTGTATATTCATTTATTCTTGCATTTTTATTATCTCAAAAAGAATGCTTACATATTCTTATTGTCTGTCTCGCTAAATACATATTAGTTATGAGTATTTCAGATTAAGAACATGATAAGCAATGCTATGATAATTTCTGATGCAGCACCTGGTGGACAACCCTGATGCCTTGGATAGACTGAATGTCTCAGCAGTTCATGTTCTAGCTAGGGTTTTAAACTACCCCATAAAGAAAAGCTCCTCTTCTAGGCTCTGAGCAGCT
Source organism: Excalfactoria chinensis (assembly GCF_039878825.1). Lineage (NCBI taxonomy): Eukaryota > Metazoa > Chordata > Aves > Galliformes > Phasianidae > Excalfactoria > Excalfactoria chinensis. The sequence continues at coordinate 95,772,748 of NC_092826.1, forward strand.
CAAGGATTAGATGTGCTTTATGTTTTTAACAACTTGCTTTCCAGATGTTAAATGGCTCTAAGGATTAGATGTATTTTATTAAAACCAGCATGTCCCAGCTTTGAGCTGGAGTTATCCACAACATGAAACACTGTTTAGCCCAGAAAAATCAGAGAACAGAAGGACACCACTGAAATCACCAGATTAAGACAAGCGTGAGCACAGATTTAGCCTTGCATTTCTTTTTCTTTCTCTAAATTCCATAGAAATATCACCATTAAAGAGAGATGTTTTCCTCATATTTCCCACTCTGTTTTGAAGTGCTGGACAAAAATCAACAGCCATTAAGGAAAAAAAGAGCACTAGTGGAAAAAATAAATCCATTTTTACTGCTATTAGATGCACCATATCTCGGTGTCAAGCAAATAGTTCAGTACTTTTGATCAAGCAGTAAAGCTGGCTTACCACTAATTAGCCCCAATTGCTTCCTGTCGCAGTTCCTCTGGCTGATTAATCAGTCCTTTCACCTTCCAATGCTATTTGGTCCCTGCTGACCCCAATCCGGGAGGGTACATAGGCATGAAAACACAAAGCAGCCACTGGCCTCAATGAGATAGCTCTGGTGGGAGCCAGAAAAAGAGGGAGAAGTGGGAAGTGCAAAAGCAAAACTACAACATCGAAGCTTTTAGTATATTCAGAACAATCCCTCACTAAGTGCATCTTGTAGGGGCTGTTGGGGAAAAAGAATGCCACTTTCATTTTCAAAGCTCACTAAACAACATTATGACCAGCACTGCATGAAGCATGCACATCAGATAATGAACGGTCAACTAAAGAACAGCATACTGCTGAATGCCTTCAGGCTTATAGCATAGCAGTTGCACATGCTTTTTAATTTGCTTATTCAGCAAAACAAAGTCATCAGGTAAAAAAATTTAATTACAGATCCAAAGGTCCATCACTCAGATACTACAGCAGACTCCAATTCCACAGCACAGACTGTGAAGATGGTCTAAGGCGAAATCCCTAAGAATGCTGAACAGAAAGGCCAGAGAAAAAATAATGACCTCACTCATGTTAACACCTGAAACAGTGCTATGGGAATGCTTCGTAGTGAGCTAATAGATGTGGGTATGAGTATATGAGAGGAAGACTTTAAAAAGTCTCTTTTCTTCAAATGTTAACCTGATTCTGATACTCTGTTCCAAGTTTTCCAACAGGAAAACAAAATCAAAAACAGGATAATACCTCTTAAAAATAGTTACAAATTAATTAATCAAATTGCTCTAGAAATATTAATCTTGCCAATGATGTTATTAGATAAGTGAACATATTAGGAACATTCCTGCCAATATGAAAAAGAGCAGGAAAAAAAAAAAGAGGAGACAAAGAAATTAAGTGATTTGTCAAAAAGCCGAGATGGTGAATAAGAAAGCTGGCATTTTAATTAAATTTTTAAATGACCAAATTTTCTTGCTGTATCACAAACCTCTTCAGCTTCAAAAAAAATCTATTCCCTAATTCACATATCACTCAATTATGAGAATCAGGAATAGTTTTGCAGATATCAGTGAAGTACGTGGAACTAATGGGATAAAAGATTTCCCACCTGAGGAAAATATTAAAAATGTTCTGATGACAGAAGGAAGGAAATTGCTCAGAAAAAAAATAATCCACAGAAATATTCATGTAAACATAAGAATATAGAAATATTTTTAAAGATCTTATCAAGCAGCAAGCGAGCGAGCGTATTGCTTGTTAAAGGCAAAAAAACCTTTATTAGCAAAGCCCATCAATTTTTTTTCTTTCCTTTTTTATATATTTTTCTTTGCTAAATAGACCTCTAGATGAAAGCGTGCTTTCTTTTCTCAATAATCTGTCTTTGCCTTGAAAGCTGCAAGTTACTTGATAAATGGATCAAAACAGTCACCCATCCTCCACCCCCTGGGGAGCTGTCTGTGAAGTACCATTTACTCCTTACATAAAGTGTTTTGGTGATAACTTACTAGCATGAATTATTGTTGAAATGACATATCTGAACTTTTCAGTTCCGATGCACTTCTCTAAGAAAAAGAAAAAAAAGCTTGTTCAGTACGTTACCAGTCAAATAAAACAAAGGAGAAAAGGAGAAAACCCATTCATGTGACAGCATGTGCACATTTAGTATTTAAGTACGAGATGCTGAGAAGAGCATCACCCAGAAAGACATGGAAGTCCTCCAGTACAGGAATGAAAAACAGCATGCTCTACCTGAGCCAGAAGAAATAGTACATTATTAGTAGCAAGCAGGATTTCCAGTGAGTCATGCAGAAGCAAATCCATAGTCTGGTATCCTCACATAAACCTTTCTTGCTGCAGCAGCAGCAACGAGAGGCTGGAGACATGCCACAGCCTGCATTTCAGTGGCTGTCCTCCCTTCTCCTCAGCACCTCCACTGGAACTTGTCCCACAACCATTTGGCTGAAAAACAGGCCCGATGCACCCACACAGTGTGCTTGAACTCCATAGCCAGATCCTACCTTTAATGCAATGTAACTTGACCAAAAACAGCCGAGACCATGAGTGCGATCCCCTCAACATGGCCCCTCCCATTATACATTTTGTGAGGAGCATCTGAAGGCCCATTACTGAGGTAAATAACTGAAAAGGGAAGGGATGTGATTCACCTAAGTCTAGATTTTCATCCACCAGTTGGATATGGAGGGCAAGCACATCTGTCCAGGAGTACATTTTTCTCACCTAATCACTAGAACCATCAACCTTCTGAAAATAATAAAACAAAACAAATTAGAGAAGCCATCTAAATTCAGGTGAATAGGTTGTATTTTACTCATGAAGTCTCCATCTAGACTTGCTTATGTTCATTGTGTTGAAAGTCAGGCACAAACAACGTAAAACTGAACCTTTAATTTGCCTTTTGCGGAGTCATTGCTCAATATGAGGTCTCCATCTTCCTCAAAGGTGAATCCTTCACTAATTTTTTACTTGTTATGGCCAACAAAACTGCAGAGTTTTGACAACTTTCCTAAAATCTTATCACTGTTATAGTCCCTAGACAAGCTGTCTGTTTGCTGCACCTCATCTAGCCTGGCCCTTCAACAGTCTCCCAACAATCCCAATTTAGTACTCAGTGCAAAACCACTAATACACCAAGTTCTATAATTTAGTAATTTGGAAGATATTGCATGTACACCATTTGTATTTTATTTAGGAATTGTGTTTTCTTGTAAATATACATGTCTTGTCAGAGTGATGACTAGGTGAATAACTGCATTTATGCTCAGTTCCCTGACATCTCCATCTAGACATGACCTTGTACTGCTAGTAAGAGAAAACTCAGCTTAAAAATTTACGTAGCAAAGCAAAGAAAAACTGCTTTCCTGTAGCATTTTTTAAGTGTAATATTTTCCTCTCTGTTTCCCACACACACATACAATCGTTCCATTTCAAGGAGAAAAACAAAACAGTTCTCTCTTAAAAGTATCTATGGCATGTCAACAGTAGACATTCAGGTGTATGTATCTATTTGTGTATGTATCTACTATGGATTATCTCTGAGTTTTTCTTGAAAGGTACAACAAGTCTATTTTTAAAATGGATCTGATTCAAGAGGCAGTCCATGTTTTAAATGGAGGGAATATCTATCTCCAAATCTACATCACCTCTAAAGCTAGTATAAATTATGGTGTCCACTAAAAATACATAGGTGGGCCTGAAAGGAATGCCTTCTGTTTATTTTCATGGAAACTACAATGGATACAAAGAGGACAATAGCACTGACAGAGGAATTTCTCAGCTACAAAACACTACTTTTCAACACAGCCACAATTAACTATGCATTTTTACCCGCCATGAACAAAGGCCTGCATGCCACACTTGTAAAAACCCACACCAGCAGAGGTGACCCACTACTGTTGTCACCACTGCTGAAATGCATCACCCAGCATCTCACTCTGCTCACATCCACTGTTTGGTCTCTGTAAGAGTTCTGCCAACACCCATGAATGCCAATGGTTACATTTTTTTCCTACATGGAGAAATTCAATGACACATTCACTTCCATGTCAGATGCCATTTGACCAGACTGCCCCTCACATGGCAACAAAATGGAATGGAATGTTGGCAGGAAAGTTCAACCTCTGTAGCAGTAACAACTACATCCATCTCTGAAGTCGGGCCAACATAATACAACAGGAGGCATTACTTTTGGAGCAGCTCATAAGTTCATCACAGCAAAGTAGCAACAAAATAAAACAATCGCATCAGACCTGTACAAGCAGAGTCTTTCATGTTCTTCAAAATTAGTTTCCACAACAATTAATCAAGACTGACTGGGCCAAGAGCACTAGGACTAAACAGACAGCTTCTTTGATGGGAATGAGATCATGATCCCATTCAATCTCACTGGCACAAAGTAAAGTGTAAATCACATGAACCAAATGATTTTGACTTGAACAGCTGCATAAAGCTTAACAAGTCTTACATAAAAAAAGCACAAACAACAACAACAAACAACCATGTTCCACCTTTCTGCTTCATCCTGCACTTCAAGATAACACAAAGAAGGTTGTAAGGACAGCTCTTCATATGTTGGGCTTTTTCCCCCAGTCTGGCGACAAGAAAGAAATGCCAAAATTCTCAGCTCAAGGCTTCAGTGTCCTTACCAGCTCACACATCAACAAAGCTGACTCAGATCAAATTCACAGGACTTCAAAACCAAGTTTACACAAGTAAAAATGTCTAGTTACTTGGACAACCCAGCTTACAGAAACAATGACTGGAAGTTCAGCACCACCCTTTTTCTTTCTTGTTCACATTAAGTCTACTCGTTACCATTATCACATCCCTCACACCCTGTCTTGATCTCTAATACAGCATATTTGAATAAAGTGAACTTAAGTGCATAAATACATTATTTTTCATGAAAATGAATAAGATAAATCAATACTTCATCCCTATCACATGAAACCTGAGACTGAAACCTTGATCCAACACTTCTGTGCAACTGTAAGCTAGGATGTTAAGGTCATTTAAGTGTTTTCTTAAGCTTCTGCCACCTAAACTGCTTTATTTGCAGTATCCACATGTAAAATAAGAATGAAAACACCTGCTTCCTTGCAATAACACTTGCCTCTATGAAATAAGCACTGAAGTAAAAACTGCAGAGTGCCTGATTATCACAGTAATAGAGATCAAGTAAGTAGAAAGTGAGCCATGCAGTTTTAGAAATTCTTTTTAATTCCTGCTTTTTAATATGTGATTTTTTTTTTCCAGAGCACTACCTATGTGTAAGCATTTAAACAAATGGACTTAAAAATGGAATTAAATGTGGAATTTTACCTAGAAACTCAGGCATTGTAGAGTTATCTCTTGTCCTTTCTTTCCATTCTGCTAACAAAGTTATTTTCAAATATGACAATCATGTCAGCTTGAATGTCAGATTATCTCCCAGTCACAGTAGCAATTAAAAAAGGAAGAAGGAGCCAGCTGAAGTAAAGTGAAGGAAGTTTCACACCCATACAGTGATGTAGGCACACTACCTCAAGAGAAATACAGGTTACAGAAATGAACATGTTGAAAGTATCTGTAGAAGATCACGAATACAGAGAAATAAGTAAACAAAGTGAAAATTGAAGTAAATATAATGGACATTTGTACATTAATAACACAACATTTTAATAGTTGTGCAGAAAGGATTGGAGTGACTATATACAAAACTCAGGAAAACAAAAGAGAAAAAACCAAAATGAGATTGTGAAAAAAAAAATACTTAAATGAATAGGGAACAAGAATAAGGAAAATGAGTTTTCTCAAGAGGTGCACCAAAAATTTTCATTAGAGGCCACAGAAAAACATTTCACCACCTTCTCTCCTACACTGATATTCTGCAATGCCATTAAAGTATGGAAAAAAGACAATTACAGAACCAGGAAACAAATCACAAAAGGAACCTCAAGAGATAAGTCCAGCCCTCCTGCTAAAGCAGGTAACCCTAGAAGAGGTTGTATAGACAGACTAATTTTGAATATCACCATAAGGAGACTCTGTAACCTCTCTGGACAACCTGTTCCAGTGCTCTATCACCCTTACCATAAGCAAGTTCCTCAATGTGTTTGTATGGAACTTCCTATGTAAACATTTTATGCTATTGTTCCTTGTCCTATAGCTGCACACCACTGATAAGAGTCTGGCCTCATCCATTTGCCTCCCACCTCCCTTCAGATATTTATAAATATTAATCAGATACCCCCTCAGTTTTTTTCCCTTGTGTTGAACAGATCCAGTCTATTCAGCCTTTCATCATACAGTAAATGCTCGAGGCCCTTGACCATCTCCTCTGAATTCGTCAGCACACAAACACACACATATATATAGTATGGAAGGAACTGAACAGAGACACAAAGAGATGAGTTTAATTTTCAAATCTGTTATACTAATAACATAACTGCGCCCTCACTGACAAAAAGTTCTGAAGACTGGGAGTCCTATTCAGAGCACCTGAGTGAAGCAGCCCACAACACTAGTGCTAAGAATTCTCAAGTCTCTCTCAAAGGTTGATTCTTTTACTCAGACACTCAACAGGAAGTGCAGTACAAACATTTGAAACTGAAACAATTTCTATTCCATGTCTCTTTCATCCGTGAAACAAAATTACATACGTAATTCATATCCTCAGATCTCAATAGGTTCTAGTTTGAGAAAGGCTTTTCCTAAGTCAGAACCTATGGGAAAAGTCAAGTCTTCATGTTTCTGTCACATAAGTGTGCTATACTGATAAACCTTTAAGTTAGCAAATTCCAGTACATAGGCCAAGTGCTTTTCTGTTAGGAGTAAATTGTAGTCTCCACTATAGCCGTACCACATTAGAACCTGATTTGTTTTTGTTCACTCGAATAAAGTTGTAATACAAACTTGAAATCTCAAGTACTCAATATATTATACTAAAGTATCACAGAAGTAATGACAGTTTTCTTACTTAATGATTTTCATTCAACTTCAATGCTGATGATTTTTTTTTCTTTCTGGGTGGCACTCAAAAGAAATCCCCATAGAGATAATAGAGATAGCAGCTACTGTAGCAAATACAGATTTCTATGTAATATTCTACTAACAAGAAGAAATTAGACAGTACAGCAATGCAGCTGAATAGCAACTAAAATATTTTGATGAACATGAAAATGCCAAAGACCATAAGTTTCATCTTGCAATGCCTCTAACATCAGAGTGGTCAACTAATATTCCATCAACAGTATGCAGATCAGTTACCTTGATTTACCATTTGCATCAGATGCACCTTTATGATCACAGTCCCTCATTAGTGAGCAGTGGTATGTTGTTGTTTTTAAATAGTAAATTAAATCTTTTCAAGACTAGCTATGAACAGGCAACTCTGGAGAACCGTGGCAAGCTGAGAGTGGGGCTAAGAAAGCACAAAATTATTTAAACAGGGATAGCTGGAAACCATGAACACTGCAGCTCTCAACTAATGTTTTTCTTCTGAGTTTCTGGCTTTAAGTGAGCCAAGACAACTGAGGTAGATCTGTCTGTCTCAGGGCCACTTGATTTTCTGCTTCTGCCTGAGCATACACTTGAACACATTTAAAAATACATATATTAAAGAAAATGAATCACTCTATTTCACAGAAAGCAAATTTTGTTTCTAGGCAGATATTAATCCCATTTGATTCTCCCTTACTGTGATAAAGTGAATTCCTTTTGTCTACATCCAAATCTGAAGGTAGATAAACCATCTGTCAACTCTTGACTATTTTCCAGAACCCTGACAAGATTTTTTTTTTCTTTTAATTTCTCATAAGGACAAATCTCTTCATTCCACATAAATGTACTGAATAGGATTTAGAGGCTTATTTTATGCAGTGTTTTACTTGAAGTCTCACAGTATATGAAGGTAACATTAGCTTGCATAGCTGTACTATGCACACAGATGGTGCTTTCTGAACCAATTCAAATATTGATAGCCTAGTGTATTTAGAAAGAAAAGGACTACTGAGTTCCCTCCCTCCAAAAATAAAAATAGCCATCTGCATGACCAAAATATGCTCCGAAAACTAAAAAACAAAAACCTAAAAGTAATCAGTTTGCATTTTATTCCGACCCCTGAGATCCCCAGATAATCAAATCTTCTGCATCTATGAGGATTAAAAATCTCATTTAGGTTTCTTTCTTGAAAAGTGTTATTGCTAGCATAAGCAACTCCTTTGGACAAAGTCACTTTACAAAAAGGAGGTATCTAAAGGCCTTGCAGAAAATAAGGTGAAAAACATTAGCTGGAGAAAGTAAATGGATAAAGAATCCCTTCTGGCGATTCCAGTGTGAATATGTTCACAGATGAGATGAAATCAATTCATCGAAGAATTCATGCGAGAGCTGATTTATATTTTATAGGCTGGGGAATAATCAGAGTATTCATGATTTTCTTTCCCACTCCAGAATAAAGGAAAGAGAAGTGCCATTCATTAAGGTTTACAGAAAGTGTGATTAATATTCTGTGCGAGATAACTGAACAACATGCAAGTTAAATTTCAGCTGTTCTTTTTCATTGTAATTGGCAATAAAAAACCTCACAGAATAATATTCACTTACTCACAGTAAACAAAGAATTATGGTGTCTGGCACTTGTACCTGCAGTGTCTGTAGACAGCATCTGTCACAAGGATACATCCATCTAGAATGATGGCATTCTGGATAATAAAGCTCTGCAAAGTCTCTTCAAACATGGTAGATCTATCCCTTCAGACGGCCCGTCTCATCAGTTACTACCCCCTTATTTATTCCCCCTCAACGCCTTCTTCCTGGATGTGTTGTGAAGCCCTCATGGGAATTCCAGTAAACACTGACCATCCCCTCCATCTGGTCAGACATCTTCCACAATAAATAACTTGGTTTACCCAAAGGGAGCATGCTCACAATGATGCATCTCTTCCCTGGCATCCCATCTTTCTCCAGCACACTCTTTTGTCTTCCCTGTCACCAAAAGGCAACAATCTCTGCTACTGACTTTTCCACTTGCCCAGTTCCTAACATTCCTTCTCTTGTTCTCCTGAAGGTCCACTCGTCTCCATTCTCTTCCTCTTTTTGAGCTTTCCCCTTCGCAGGACAAACAGGTCTTAGTCTCTTACACAGTTGAAACTTGAGCAGAACAAAAAGCTTACCTGCTCCTCCATTTGTTTCTGGCCACATTAATTCATCTTGAAGTTTAAATTTGCCATTTTCATTTTCTTTCATGAAATGACCTCCAATTCAACTGCAGAGCCTTATCAACATGTATTCAAATAACACAATTCAGTAATGCGGAGTCATCCCTTCCTGCCTTTCAGTCATGAGGAAGGCAACTTCTCCCTGTCAATGTTTTATTCATCTTTCATTCACTACTCCTATAGCAAATTCATTTATTAGTTTCTCCCTGCCATCCCATTCCCAAGCAATCAAAGCATCGTCTTCTTTGCTCAAAGATTTTAACTCCTCTGATTCTATAGATTATATGCTGCTGTAGCTTCACACTCCAACTCAATGTTCAATTAACCACTGATCTCACAACTCACTCAGCACTATTCCATCTGAGACAATTAGTGCCAGAACCAGATTAAATTTTCAAATAGGCTTTTTTTTTTTTTCCCTGCAAAAAGGCCATTTGAGACAAAATTTTTTATAAGATAGAAGTTACAAGAAATACAGTCATATTTCCTACTCCTGTTATCACAGGCAACTTCATCATATAATCCTATACAGAAATTTATCAAGTTTATCTTAAATTTGTCTTTTTTTTTTTTTTTTTTTTAATATTATAACTTTATTCCTCCAATCAGAAGAGTTGCTTCTGACACTCATTCCTTTGGCTGGTTTCTTTTTTCCTATTTGTAACTATGCCAGCTCTCATTTAGCTCACATGTTTTACTCTTGTTTGTTTTTTTTTACCTCTCTTTCAGCCTATAATCATATATTATCTCAGCCTTCATTCATTACACTTAAAAATGACAAATTCCTCTCTTGTCTTACATGACAGCTGCTTAATCCTCTATTGTTCAATGGCCCCTGTCTTCACCAGTTTGAGCTCATTCTTCTTGATTTCTGCCAAATTATACTTGCAGTTCAAAAGAGAAAGAAGTAAAAGAGTGGGGGAAGAGTTTCTTGTCAGTTTTCTCAGGATGAAGTGGTTAACTGTAACATTTTCCTAAACAAAGAAAGGAAAAGTTTTGTTTTTCTATTCAGAAAACATATTTTACCTTCTTCTTTTTATCGGTCCATCTATTTGACAGTCAATCTGTCAAAGAGTTCCAAGGAAACTGCAAGGAACTTGCACCTCCAATAGAAATGTTTCCTCAATCTGACAAGCTCACCATGCAATAAAAATATAAGAGAAGCACTGAGGTATTTTGCAAGTGTAAATTTCCTGTAAACCATACAGATTTTAAGCGAACCTTCTTCCATTTCATTGAGAGGACAAAGCTGCCTGCCTTCAGACACAGAAATCCTGCGGCATCCAGATAAAGAGATTACACAGGGATTACTGGATGGAAGTATTTCAATCCTGAAAAACTAGGTTTTAATGTTCTCTAGTCAAAGTATTTTTGAAAGGAAATACAATGCCTTAAGGTGACTGCTATTTATTTCTCCAGCCAGTGTGAAAATCACAGTTCGTAACCTTAGAGAGATGGCAGCATGAGTGGAAAAACATCTTTGGCTCTGTACTCCATACTTAAAATGCTATCAGTAAAATAAAATACAAAGGCATCCTATTACTGAGGCCAATTTCAAACAAAGCAGTTCACTATGAAGAGAACTATGTACAGCACAGAGTTTGTTCACATACCATGTATTTTTAATATGGTACAATACAGGATACATTCTCTTCCTGATGTGTAGATTAACTCCACTGTATTCAGAATCTTGCAAACACAGCTTTGGTCAAAGAACACACAGTTATCTGTTAGACATGTAAGAAACTATATTACCTGGATGTACAGATAGGTACTTAAACAAAGAACCCAATTGAAATCATGAGTTTTCTCATGGGAATGGAAATTTTGTCTTACTAAAGTTAAATATTGCTTGAATTGAGTCTTTAACTGGCGATTGGCAAGTGATAATGCATTCTTCCATTGACGTTCTCTCAAATGAGTCATTAGTCTCTGACTGTGATGCCTCAGACTATGAAGTTTGTTGAAGTAGCCCCATTTTGTTGCCTTCTGAAGTTTTAAACTGCAAGGTAATATATTCTCTGTAACTAAGAATTAGGATTTTATAATGCACCTCAACACAAACATTAAGATTAAACTGAGAATGGCCCTTTTACTGGAAAGACAGTGAGGTCTTGGAGCATGTTCAAAGTAGGGCAATGAAGCTGATGAATGGTCTGCAGCACAAGTCTTATGAGAAGCAGCAGATTCCACATAACCTACCTCAAACACATCAAATCCATTTGAAAACGAGTACTGTGTCCAGCTCTCTGTTACCATCTGAGAAAACATTTCCTTGTTGTGATGGCTAACACTTTTCCTTCTCCCATTAATACTTCTTTCTGGCTAAGGAAAACCTTTTCCCAGCAACACTGTTCACCAGCTAAATGACTCTTCCCTCGCATTTATAACTCAGATTGTATATTCTGGTAGCAGTCTCATTTGCTCTCAGCTTTAATTTTCATTCTGGGACAATGAGACCAGACCTTCCAGTCCCCACACAATCTACCTGTTCTCTCCCCTCATTTAAAAACTGAAATATGAACAGCTTAGTGCTCCATGCAGGGACTCTAGCAATGGCTTCTTCACCTCAACATCTCGCCTAGCATTTCATAGGATTGCAACTGCCCTTTTTCTTCTACTATTTCTAGTTATCACATAAATGGACAGGCAAAAGATTTTCCCCCTCTTCCGTCACTATCACATTATAAAATTATCATTTTTATTTCAATACACTCAACTTTGCATCTATATAACTAAATTTCATCCCATTGCAATTACTCCACCCCTCAGTCATTCTGTTCTTTTCCTATATTATTCTATACGTTTCTGCACTCTGAGTGTTTGCAGTCATTTTTTAATGCCTTTTAAAGCTGTGCTAGAAAAGAAAGCCTCTTCCAGCTGTGCCAGGGGAAAGAAAGCAGAGCACATGGTCTAGGTCAGCAACTGTTGTCTGCCCCAGGTACTGACATTTACACACACAGTGAAGTGGCCAATGCTTGCATGTTTGGCCACTTGAGAGGTGCCCAGCTACAGTGGAAGAGAGTATATTTTTCACCTACATCATAATCCTTGCAAAGTATCAACATAATTCAGGGGCCACAGCCAGATTTTTAGTAATGCCCCCACTGCTGTACAGCAGTCCCACTCCCATTTTATTTATACAAGCAAAGAACTGTTCATTGCATAGGAGTTTGATTAGGTGACTTTTTAAGGTCCCTTCCAACTCAAACAATCCTATTCTATGAACAGTTCAGTATTTGAGTTACCATTCCTTTGCAAAGTCAAAGTCTGCTCCACATTAGAGCCCTTCACTTTTTAGGTGAAATCCTTAAAACTCTATTCTGATAAGCATTCGTCTGTTACTCCTCAAAGATTTGGGGAACAAAAATTCATAAAGCAAACACTCCAGTACTTCTCGTCTTTGTGTGCCAAGTGTAGGCTACCTAACCAGCCTGTATAATTGTAGAATATTGTACACACATTCTTATCATGATATAATAATTTTATATTATGTATCTGTGGAATTCATCCTGCTTTGAATCAGCAGAATCAGGCTAAACCTTTAAAATCAGAACTGTGATAAACCAGAGCAGTGTAACTGAAAAACTGTTTTCTCTGGCTTTAAGTTTTGTCAAAGAGGGCAAATGCTTTGAAGAAAAAGGACAGATAAGTTAGAGCTGGTCTATGTGAACACAGACAGTGCAGAAGGCACCAGAAGATAACCACAGTGTTCTTGTTCCATCACAGAGCACTGAACTTGGGATTCCCAACAGAAAAAAAATGCTTTATCTTGTTGAGCAAAGCTATGAACGTGTCTGTGGCAATGGAGCTCATCATTTATAGGGCTAACAGTGAGGCAATAGGAAAAGTAGGGCTTATCTTTGAGCTGCAGTTTAGATCCTACATAGACAGTATGGACTGTTTGGGGTTCAGCCTCCAGTAAAATGTTTCCAAATTGCTACTCATTAATTTTCTCTGAGTATTCCTGAGCCTGAAGTAGAATCACTATCATACAAACACTCTTTGGATATTTGGATCCTCCCCAAGACTGAGCCTTTATTATATACAATACAAACAAAAGTTGTACTTAATTGCAGCCTAGAAAAAGGTTCCTACTTCCTTCATGTAATCAGTTGTCGTTTCAACTCTGCCACATACTGGAAATGCAATTAAATTCCTTTACCAAAAGCACTCCCTCCCCGGCAGGAATGACAAGTCAACACAAAAAATTATACCATTGCTGAGTAATGACTGGAAACCAAAGGATTGATAGAGGTGCCTGGGACTTCAAGGTAAATGTAATGTGTATTCTAATGCCAGACACTTCAGCATAACAAGCTCTTTCAAGATTATTAATGACTACAGGATTTTTTTTAATGATGGCTGCTAAATAATGAATGGTAAAAAGGCTGAAAAATGTTTTTTTTGTTAAAGCAAACATTTATTGATGACTTCATTGCCGTTGCAATGGAAATACAGAAAGAAAACAAATCCATTTAAATATTCATCCCATTAATTATATGAATTGATACTTTCATAAAACAGTCTTGTAGAGTTTACAGCAAAACTGACTGCCAAAGTTTTTCATAGCAAATAATGTTGCCGTTATGCCTCGGATTTCTTTGAAGAAATGGAATAAAGACCCTAAGGAAAACGCATGCTCCTTTTGAACAAAGGCATATACACTCAGAGACAATACAGAAGGGGCTGTCAGAGCCCTCACTGGCAACAGCAGTTCAAATATGCAACCTCTGTGGTATGCCAAGAGCCAGAGGCCATCATCCCATGGCCTGCAAAGGACCTTTCCACCAACAAAATTACATCTGACTTAAGCATGAGATGCAGAGGAGATGACACACAAAACACACATATGCCTCCAAGATCAACATCTCCAAACAGACTGGGAGCCGTATAGGTATATTCAACATGTAGTCAAGCCCAAGGTAATGAAATAATCTACCAGCAAAAACAACTCAGGCTCAGGTCTATGTTAAGCAGCTCCCATTTCAGAACTGACTCATATCTTGTTGACAAGCAAACATACGAACACATATCAGCCCACAGAATAGCAGCAGACATTGACTACTGAGCACCAGGTTTTCCTCTCCCTTTCACCAAGCAGAAGGATTGAAAAAAACCTTCAGCTACACAGATGCATGAGACTCTATGTGCGTTATTGAACAAGACTAAGCTACGCATGCAGGGCAGGATAATGGCTTTAGACTTTTTTTTTGGTGAGTAATGTAAACACAGAAAAACTTCAAGGAAGTACAAAGATATCAACAAAATCAGAGGTAACTCCAGTCTATAGGAACATTCCTAGTACAATTCTTCAATGACATTTGAACTTGGTATAGTTTCTTCTCTGTGTACATCCCCACGCTTAGTGCCTCTGGACAGAATTTGCAGACAGATTGCACCTTTTCTCATGAAATATAATTTTATTTTTAAAATGCTCACCTATTTAAAAATACTAATACTAGTTTGATGAATTCTAAAAACAGAGAAGGGTGAGAACACTGAGTTCAGGAGAGCAGCAGCTCAACTCTGGTTTTATGGAGTATAGACCTTGCCAGCCTGGCCAACCACAAAGGAAATACAAATTGCAGTAGAAATGCCCCGCATTGGTGGAGATTGTAATGCTACAACATGATGAAAAGTACAGTGGTAAGAGCAGGGCGACATTATCCTTCACTGCAACAAACAAGGACAAGCCCAAATACTGCAGCTGTGGATACAGAAACAAAGGAAGAAAATTTGCCTATCTTTGCATGGCCTCAGGTAGGCAGAGATCTCCAGCAAAACACTTGCCTCCAATGCCAACACTAAGATAAGGTCTGCAAAGGGGTGGATCCTGTCTCCACCCCTTCTCATCACTCAGGTACATTGCATGCACCTGAACTCCCCTGGATTGGTCCTGCCTCCCACCAGATGCTCAGTCAGGCCGTGACTTAACATTTCTGCTACAGAAATGTTGGCCACATAATTACCCATAAACATCCACAAAAATGTTTCAGTTAACCCTGACTTCTTCAGAAAGATAATCTCTTCATTCCTCATTTTCCTTCTTTGTCTGCTATCTTGCTTTATTCTCTCTCCTTAACACCCCTAGCTTAATATTCTCTCCTTCTCTAGACTGGAGGTGGGATAGAATAAGACCAACAACTGACTTGATTTTAACAAGCCACTACTGTTAGTCTGTAAAATAGACAACACTAAAGATCTGGGTACTAAACTTGGTGTACGTAATTCTGAATGTTTAAAATACAGCTATGTGGTATTTAAAATTATTGTCAAGTGTAAATGTGTGTAGACATATATATATATATATATATCCTAAATATATTCTCAAGGCTAACAAGAATAAATTAATCCAATAAAAGCATTTGCATGCTTTTAGCATTATGAAGGAAAATACAGCTCACAAATAGTGGCTCCCTCAGTTTATTGAATATAACGGATAAGTTGAAATAAAACGGCCCAAAGCTTAATTTCGCCTCATCTTTGCTGAAGAGATAAAAGGCAGGGAGATACAAAAAACCAAAGATGAGTGGAGTATGGTTTCCTGATGCTAACAACGCACAGGACAGTCTGGACCACCTCCATTCCCAGCTCCTGCACCAAGCACTCCGCTTTTAAACAGCAGATCCCACTTTTACTTCTAATAATCTCCTGACTTCTGTTATACTGATAACACAGCTCCTAAAAATCAAGCAGCTCCTACTGAGACAAGTCAGCATGATCAGCAAGACACAGCTATCACTTGCAGACAGATTAGCAATGTGACAGACTCCTAAATGAATGGGTCACTCTGCTCATTCATGATGTATAGGGACAACCCTGTGAGAAGCCAAGTGACACTTCTGATGACTCCAAAAGCCATGGGAACACTTGCAGAACAAAGCAAATCTTCAGAGGGCACCATGCACCAATTCCCATTCCAGCATACGTACAGTTAACATCTCCCAGCTCTACTCTGTTGCCTACCTATCTAAAAAAGTCTGTTTCTTTTATAGATTGATATTTGAGGAAAAGGTTTTCACTAGAAGTGTCATGTTTCTCTTTCTAATCCTTCGTGATGAAGTGATTCCATAAATACTTTGTTAGACAGCACAATAACATAACATTACAAGTGACAGTCACAAAGGGAATCCTAGAGCTGAGATAACTCCTTGCAGTGAGGAATGCAAAAATAACAGGTGTTGTGTGACAGGAATTCAGTAGACTCTACCACAGACATAGGCAACGTGTGCTTTTACTTCTATATTTCTGAACTCATCTTATTCTTCACTCCTAGCCTTCAGATGTCTGTTACTTTAAAAAATACTGAAAGAGCTTGGGGAGGGGCTATGCAGAAAGCAGCACCTCATTTCTCTATTTGTCTGCTTCACAGATCCATCGGAAGGTGTAAATATTTGAGTATTTCCTAGCACAAGCATGTGCAATTTTCACTAATCGCATTTTGTAGTGGCAGATAAATACACGGTAGATAAACTATGTAGAATTGAAGAGATGTCTTCTATCTTTCTGGTTTTGGTAAGGCTACTTATGTCTGAGAAGGTAGGGTTAGGTAGGGAATGGCAGAATAACCAGTGATCACTCTGTCATGGCCTGGGTAGTACATTTTATCAGATCCAGTGCAAGATGTTTTGCTATGTGAGACAGTACCCTATTGTGGGCAAAGCAATATGGGTAGTAGAAGGCCAAAACAACACAATTAGGTTTATAGATTGTCTTTCAACTTATAAATGAAATTATTTTGATAGAGAAGCCACTGATAGGGAACAGATAAGGAAAAACTGTTACATCATTTCAGAGAGCCCCTTTCATAAGATCTTAATAAGAACCGTCCTCATAGAGCACTGTATAATTTACTCAGACAAATTAAAAAGAGTGAGCACATCATGGAAAATTAGAAAGCAATATAATTACATTAGAAAAATGAATATCCAAGTAATAAATGCCCAGAAACTATTAGGGAGCACACAAAAGACGAGAAAGGAAGGATTTCTTCTATTTAGTTCTAAGTAGTAAGGTTTAAGACCAAAGCAATGGAAGAATCTAGATTACAGTTTGGTTAATAAGGAAGAAAAGGTCACAAAATCAATACCTGACTAACAGTTTAAATGACAAGTTACTATAACACTAGATAGAATTATAAATTTGCTTTTTCAATTAAAGGGACCACTGTGTCAAAATTTGTCTTGTCAGACAGACTGCCTAAAAAATAAAGCAAGAAGAGAAAGTATTAAGAAGAAGAAAACACTTTGAAAAATTACATATGGAAAAATCTTCAGGCACGATCACATACCCAGGTAATGGCTTCAGGGGAAACTCTCTTAGAACAACTTGCAGAAATAGGTCTCATTTTGCCAGGAGGACTTTGTGATTCACTAAAGAATGTCTTCCTTCTTCACCTTCGGGTGAAACAGGCCCCAGGGGACAGAAGCAGTGCTTGCAGAAATCAGCGCACACAAAATGAGGTGCAGGTCGGTCCAGGATGGAGCACAGCCCATCCCCCATAGGGAGGACTGCTCACCCCAGGTCAGCCTTGCACCACAGCTACACCTCTGCTTAGCATGCAGGTGAGGAAGAGGATACTTTCCCTGTTTGTTAGGCTTTTCACCTTCATGGCTGGAAAGGAAGGCCCAAGAGTGGTCGGAGTAGTTCCTAAGGGACTAGATGGAGAAATTCCAAAGAAAGCAACTGAGTAGGTGAAATAGATAATGAGAAGGCTCCTGTAACTTGCCAGTAGCTTTCTAAAACAGTGCGTGGGATAATTACTATGAGAAGAGGAGAGAAAACCCTTTGAAAACTACTGTTCCGGAGCAGGAAAGCTTATGCGGAACTCCAGTCACTCTGAAACATGAAAAGGTGTAAGTGAAAATTTCTGACAAGTCAGAAACTTCTTATTCTAAAGCAAAACCTTTTTGTATCCTTTAGACGAAAATGAGCTATATATTTGGAAGAGCAAAACAGATCGAGGAGCAAAGAATTCAGTTTTGAATTAAGCAAAACACTTCATTTGGAACTAGAAATCATTTTCCCCCAAAATATTTCTCTTCAGCAACGGAATTAAAAAAGCAAAACAAAAATAGCCTAATTATTCACACAGCTTTAACCATAAATAGAGGAATTAAACTGTGTCAAGCAGCAGAACATGAGAGAGCTGAATTCAAAGCATCGAGGAGAGGTGGGGATGTGGAATTAATGCAAAGAGTTAGTTTTGCCATAATTGGCATCATCTCATTAGAAAGTCATATTCTTTCACCAATGCTTTGCTTACTTCTACTTCGTACTTGCTTTCAGTTTTGAGTCTGTAACATTTGGAGGTCTTTCCCCATATGTGTGGCACTTAATGACCAAATGATTTACTAATTGCATGAAAGCCTGTCATTCAGACTTAAATATTCGTATTTACACTAAATTATTCATAAGATTATGCTCAGAAAGGAACAGTACTTATAGTGCCTAGGTGAGGGAACAAGAGATTTTCAAACGGGACAAATGAGAAATGTTTTGTATAATTTACATTCCTCTGAATTTTAAAATCACTCTCACAGCTTGACAAGAGGAGCCGGCAGAAGCTTCCCACTGTGTAATGGTGAGAAAAATACTGGTTTGGCTTCTCTTTTAAAGCAGGAGAGTAGTTATGTAATGATCTGGAGTCCTATTCTCAGAGGGTTGTTAGGGTAGTAAGGTTAGGTTGTGGTTGGACTTGATGATCTTTAAGGTCTCTCCCAACCTGAGCGATTCTATGATTCTATGATTGTAAGACATGAACAAACAGTAATGAGTGCTATTTTCCTAGTAAGGTATAATTAAAAGAGCATGAAGAGGGCTATTTAAATAATAATGGTCCCCTGGAAATATTTATTTGGAGAGAATGAATTACATGAAGAGAAGGAAAAGAAGACCCTTTGTTGTTATAGGGTTACATGTAATCCCTACAAACATTATCCCACAATACACTTATGCTCCAGATCCCAAAAAAAGCTTTGTTTTTGTTTGTAGCAGTTCCACAGCCTAAAGCTGACTCATGTAGATACATCTAATGACCACACTGTGATTACTTGCCTGAGTAAGCCCATGAATAAACGGTGTCCACCAATTAACTCCTAAAATATCCCCACTTTCAGAGAAGGTTATTTTCAAAGAGTGCAGAGCACACACTACACTGGCCCCAGGAAGAGGTCAACGTGTCTGACAACTGTCATTGAAAGAGACAGTCAGAAAGGTCAGAAGTTACTTGGCACTAGAAATGCTCACAGAAACATCCAACTTAATGCGCTACATCTTCAAAACCCCAGAGGATTTCATTCGTGTCACCTTACCCAAGCACAGATAAAGAGATGTGCTTGGAGCACAGGTTTCCGAGAACAATGAAACATCTGACTAGAAAACACTATAATGAGCAACAGATGTAGAAGAGTAACAGGAAATTAAGATGTTCTTTTGGAATGTGAGAATAAATGGGGCTTTACGCAATAAATAATCATAATGCAACCACTCATTTATGTGAAACAGCCTCTAATTATAAAACATTTAAGTAAGAAGCAGTTCAGAGAAAAGCAAAAAACAACATGGCCAGACAAAGAGTGGAACAAAGAGCCTGGGTCTACTCTTGTCGGAACTGTGTCAGCCTGACAAGAGAGCAGCAGTACCTGTCCATCATGAGGACTGGGGTTCTCTTACATAAGACTGAGGCTCCACTGCTTGAGATTGTTTCACATCCTTCAGTAATGTCATTTTCCTCCTCCTGCACTTCATTCAGTCAGTTTTCTTCTAAGTCGGATTCCTCTTCTGTAAACTGGCAGCAGACAGAACTCCCCAGATTTTGCCCAAATCTTCTCCCTCCCACTATAAAATATAAATAAGTTGGTCTCCTTAAGTGGTACCTCCTGAGTGGTACCCAAGATGAGGTGAGGCAAAGCAGCTCAGAAGGAGAAAGAATGTAGGTGGACGCTGCACAGAAAACCCCAGCATGTCACAGGAAAGAACTGTGTTTTCCAGTCATTGTGCAGTAACTCAGTTCCTTCTGGCTGCAGTCACGGTGCTGCAGAACCACCTGAATTGCTTTTAAATTTGGCTGTTGGCATCAATCCAGTTGCAACACACACCTCTCCAAAATAGCTATAGAGTCATTCAAGAGGTTGGAGAACTTAGCCCACTCTTGAGTTCTATGTAGACATGGCTAGACCCAGCACACCAATAGTACAGTCTTTGGGGAAACTCTTGAATATCATGACCAATGGCTTTGATAATTGGGCATGATGCATCCTATGACTGTGGATAACATCGGATTTGGAGGAGTAGAAGATATGGCAGAAGGCTTGCAGATGTCCCTTTCAACCTAATTTTTACTATGATTCTAGGTTACAGAGATGAACACAGTGCTAAGAGCTTCCCCTTCGGATTGTCATATCCACCAGAATAGCTGCTTTTCCTGGCAAAGTGAAAGTTGGCTGGACAAACTAGGTCTACCCTCTGATTCTTTGCTACGTTGCAATCCCATTTCACATAAGTACACTAATTGCATGATCTGGGCATGTGGAAAACACTAGTTCTGTGCCTAATGACACTGAGATAATTGGCTAGCATATGGCACCATAAAGGCTGATCCTAGGAGCATCAAAGTGCTTCTTACCTCCCAGGACTGGGGTGTTAGCAAAGAGTAGCAGCAATTGCTTTCAGAATACCCATTGTCTAAATAGGAAGCCTTAGGAACTCTTCGGTGCATGAAATGTTCACAGCTGCACATTTATTCAATAGCAACACTTTAAGTTTTTGCAGCAACTGAACAATTTGGTATGGAAAGTTCAGAAGTAAGCAACAGCAGCAGCAGTGAAAGAAGTCTGTAGTCCAAGTAGTGTTTTACTGGGAGAGAGGAAAGTTCAAGAAATGTGATAAATGTAACTCAGCAAAGGCATTGTTGATCTGTTAGAGTTATATGCTGTAGTGAATTCTCCCAGAACGTGTTTATTGCTCAGAAAATAATAAGAAATAAATTTAAGATAAACATTTGCTGCAGTGAAATATGCTGGGAGAGCAGTAAGAAATCAACTCATCTGAATGCAGTACAGGATAATGTGACACAGTGTTGACAAAGCATTATATAAACAACCCACCTAAAGTAAATGAATGTTAATTTTCAGGATATACTGTACTGTACCACTTGCAAACAATTTGTCAAATAAAAAGATCTGTTTCTTTTGCTACAACACATTCCAGGAGCTGGGAGAAAAGAAAGAGAAAAGGGAAAAAAATGTGGATTCAATCCTGGTACAACTGAAATATGCCATGTGAATATGTAAAGCAGACTACACACTAAGCATATTCAGTGGCTCTTCAGCATCCTAGTTGCTTTTTTTTCCTCAAAACAATATAGACAGATGAGCAAGTTTAGAACGACAGCACATATTGGCTTGATGATTCAGAATGCAGAAAGACTAAGCCCATCTCCAAATCCAATTTTATTCTCAGGGAACATTGTTTCTACAACACCAGAAAGTACTATCTATTAAGCTCTCCGCTCATCAGTATTGTTAATTCATCTCATAAATAATGAATTTGCATTCTTATCTGAAAGCAAAACTGAGAAAGAAAGAGGATTAAATTATAGAAGGAAACCTGTGCACACAAGGTGCCGAGTGCCTCCCAATGCTCTGATCAGATACAATCCTGCTCCTTCCTCTCCTGGGGTCTCCAGGGCAGGAGCTGCACATTTCAGAGCTGCTGCTGGCTGTAAACACTGCTGTATTTACTTCCACAGTTTCAGCACCTTCAATTACCCCCATTAAGCCACCTGAGCAACAGCCAAATACCACAAGCACTTTGTACAATGCTGGATACCACGGGGTGAAGACACACAGATGACACCCTCTATACAGTAATAAAACGACAGGTAAAAAATCGCATCACACAGCAGCTTTCCAGCAGTTTTCCATGCCCCTCGCAGTCAACACCACTACTTTTGAATAAGGTGACTGATGCTCAGCTCAGTTTCCAAGCTGCCTGCCTTTACACCCACTTCTGACAAGAAGGCCAAGCTGCCATCACACACAACAGATTCTGGGCACAAAATGTCAGTGGCTGTGGTCCTGACCTTCACACTGACATCTGTTCCACACAGGCTCCTGCTCTGTGCCAGCTCTGCAATGTCACATGCCTATTTATAGTTTGTACCATGTACCTCTTGGCAAGTGTGTGGCCAAGGCCTGGGATGTTGGCGTAGGATCAGCATGCCCTGGGGTCTCCTGACTGGCCTCATGATCTTCAGGATGCTATTTTACTTCCCCCACACCTCCAGCTCTCTTCCTAAAGCCAGAGAGAGACAATGCATTGCCTTCCTCCAGACCTTTTCCCTTCCTTGTTTTACATCTCTATATAAACTTGAAGTGTGTTTTCTAGAATTTGCTGGAAGAGTTCTGAGGTTCAGCATTTGTCTGTGGGCCCTCCATCCTCTCCCCCTAAGAAGCAGAGCAGCTCTCCCTGAGGACAGCCAGCCTCCCCACCCCACCAGCCAGCTTTTCTTTCCTCATACCTAAAGAAAGGTCTCCCCTTTGCTCAGTATGGGTCTTCTTACAGCTGTGTTTAGGAGCAGAGTTTTGAGGACTACTAATTAGTGTTTCTACCCTGTTTTAAGATACTCCCACAATATTTGGGGCCAGACAAATCATATTATATGCTGACCACTTGGCCAGAAGGATAGTTGTCTTCTGCCACATGACAAGCCTATAGCCTCACTGCTTCACCGTGACAAAAACTGTTTGGGAGAGGAAACCATTCTGTCCAGGAACAGCCTATCCACAGATGGCAGTGCTCCTCCACTGACTCAGGTAGATTCAGCCTGTATTAGATCTGTGCATGTATATTTATGTTGTGGAAAGATAGAGGGGATATAAAAAGAACTGTTTC
Organism: Excalfactoria chinensis; assembly: GCF_039878825.1. Taxonomy (NCBI): domain Eukaryota; kingdom Metazoa; phylum Chordata; class Aves; order Galliformes; family Phasianidae; genus Excalfactoria; species Excalfactoria chinensis. The sequence continues at coordinate 95,795,844 of NC_092826.1, forward strand.
ATATGAAAAAAAGCCGCCTGCCTGCTTCATCCGTGATGTGGTCATTTGTCATCTGCTAGATATTATGTCCTGCCCAAGGAAAAATGTCACAAATATGGGAAATTCTGGGACCAAATGCTTGATGCGCTTGGATAGAGAGGGAGCGTGACAATAAACCATGAGTCCATTAAACACACACACAACATTATAAAAGATGGTGAAAAATTATCAGAAATTATCATGAATCCATCCTCTCAGTAACGTTCCATTACTGTGCCCTCAGAGCATACCCACAGGCACTGGTTGCATCTTTCTTTTGCCATTTCCCAGCAGAAGCCGTGGGACAGAGGTTCAATGAGATACAATGGTATCCTGATGAAGACTTACAAGAAAAAGCTGTTTTTTTTTTCACTCTTCTTTATTTGGTGATTAAGGTTTTAGGAGTCTCTTAAGATTTATCTGTCAACTAATGTTAATGATTACATGTTTCTGGGGGAAAATGAAAAAGCATTACTTCTGCAAGTGAGCGTGCTCAAATTCTACATTAATGGAAAAATAACCAATATGTCTTTGTAAATATTTGCTATATCTGATGAGTACAGCATTACCATCATCTTTATACCCATGAAATAAATCATAAATAAAGCCCCATGAGTCTCATTTGCAGTCTGAAATGGATAACTAGAATAAGTCAGACAATAAAATAAGAAGTGAATGATACCAGGTAGAAAAAAAACCCACACAGCTGGGAGTTAGAAATTATAGTGCTACAGACTGTGTAAATCAGATAAAATTTAACACATTTAAATAGATTAATGATTGTTGGGTTGTTTTTTGTTTTGTTTTGTTTTTTGTTGGGTTTTTTTTGTTTGTTTGTTTTTTGGTTTTTGGTTTTTTTTTGTTGTTGGTTGGGGTTTTTTTGTTTGTTTTCTTTTGTACTTGATTAAAGCCAACAGATTTGGGTCATATTGATAACTACAGTTGGAAAAAAAAAAGCCAGTGGGGAAGGCAAGCTGCACAGTAAAGTCTACAGCATGAGTACCTGTGTGCCTCTGCTAATGCCTGCGGCCTGGGTGGGTTCACTACTTAACAATGTGCTGGGGGGGAGGGGTCTTTCTCATGGCATATACAGCTCATCCACTAAACGTAAATCCTTCTGATAGAGACGATCACAATCGGTGACTGTGTCCTAAGTGGCAGTTTTATTTGCAGTGTTTTGTGCTCCCCAAACCAAATCTCTAAAATCCATTTCCATCAAAAAGCTGGAGTAGCCATAAGGCAGTGCCTAATATATAATTAGTACAATATCAGACGTCTGGGACTGAATTCTCAACCAATGTAAAACAGCTAAGCTCTACCAGAGTTTTGTTCATTTATAGAAGCAAGAATCTGGAACATCACACCAATTTCTTCTTGTTTGACTGAAGCTACTCACACTCAGTTCTGTCAACTACCTTCAAATATTTTGATTAAGGTTTTTGTAAGTGCAGAGGAGTGGATGGGCAAGGGAGCTGAGTAAATTATGGATTGTCATTTGGTTTCTGCCAACTTAAATCTGGTTTGGTTCACATGGAGGAGGTTGTTTTGATGATTTCCTAACAGCCCTTCATAAGCCTTAGAAAATAACCATTCAGTTTTTCACTCCTGATTCTTTTTCATCGAGACAGGGTTTGTGCTGGAGGGTGAGAACCCATATACCATATTTCAGGTCTAAACATATAAAGCAGGACTGCATGGGAATGCTAAATGGCACCGCACTTTTATCTTGGTGTTGCCCAAGCAAATCATGTCCAGCAAGTGAACCCCAGAAAAACAGTGATGTATTTAGCTCATAGCTACTCTGCAAGCAAGATGCATTCAATGTGCAAACATGCCATGGTTACCAACATTTACATACACACATGCTGCTGGTATGTGAGTGAACTATGCAGTAATACTTGAGGCTTAATGCAAAAAGCACCCATGCGTAACTCCACAATCACTTGCAAGTGTTTGTGCAGGTTAAGTGCACGGTAACTGAAAGAGCAGAGCATCTTCTTATTTGATGGCTTGAATAACACCACTGCATGTAATTATCAGTACTGAGATCCTCTTAGTTAAGGGTCTGTTAAGAGGCCCTAATAGGGAAAATCCTTGAGATTTATTCATCTGCTATGCAAAGACCTAAGAAGAGACACATTTCAACAGACATTATTATAAAGGAGGTAAAGCCTACACACCAGCTTGTAAGTGAGAGCAAGTTTCCTCCACTGATTACAGCAGGTCTGCCACGTCAGTGCCGCTGAGTCAGAGCCCCAGATTAATGCCAGAAATGCTTTGTGCAACAGCCAGCAGCAAGGAGGAAGGTCACAGCCAAGGTTACTGTGTCACTCCTTCAGGACAGTGCTCTTAAATAAACCATGAGGATCATTTGTAGCTGTCCTCTCCATCTACACTCCTTTCTGTTCACCTACAGCTCACTTGGCTGAGGTGTGGGGAGGGAAGGCATTCATCAGTAGGAATGGAAATTTGAATTATTCAGCCAGCTGAGCTGCATCAGAAGCAAAAGTGAGGCATACCTTTTGTACCTGTACCCTTCGCTAATGTAACCCAGCAGCGAAATCATCTCACTCTGCACTCCTAAAGAGATTGTGCTGCATATCCTGTCAAATGTGCCAGAGGGTAGAAACTCGCCCTGCTCCCTTCCAAAGCAGACATAAATCTCTGTATGGGAGAAGGCTAGTAAAATAAGGCAGCCCAGCCTGAGAGAGTGAGGAGACAGAAGCAGTACAGATGAAGAAAACTGCCCTCATCAGAACACCTTCAGAGGAAAGGAAGCAACTTGGAAACTCTCCCATGGCAATGTCATGCACAAGGGATCAGACAACCTTCCCCCTGCCCTCCTCTGACACAAAAGACCTTTCCAAACCTGCAGCCAGGGAGTTTCATGCTATCTTTGCCTACATCTCTTTCCACCCAACTTCACCCTTACATTGCTAGGATCTAAATGAGACCACCCGACTGAAAGACCTTCTACCCATCAAACACCATGCTTGTATTTTATGGCACCAGCTACAGCATTTTTGCATAAATATTCTCATTTCTTTTTAAACCATTTACTTAAGGTTTTAAGCTTTCTGAGACTTGTATTTTGGGAATTTTCTCCCATAAGCAAATTTCCCCATTACTGAGGGTGCTGGGGCTGAGACAACCTGTTTTTCTGAAAGTTTCAGCAAGACGTATGAGTTCATAATCACCGATGATATCAAATGCACTTAACGGTCTATGAACATTTACCTTGCAAAGAATTATTCATATATACTGATTGATGTCACAGAACATCTGTAACAAATCATACACTGCTGATCAACAACTGTTTATACAAAGGGCTCAGAGTTGCACCAGGCCATAAGCTATTCATTAGCCATGAATATGAATAGTCATGTTATTATTATAGAAAGCAAAAGGTTAGATGTTCAACAAGGATGGTACATTTGGACATGTTAAAATTGAAGACAGTAGCAAAATCCCAGTAGAAGCTGTAAGTTGATTAATAATCAGGACTTGTGCATTACATTCTTGAGACTCTAACTAACATATGACATGAATATGGTAAAGTCAAGGATCTCTCTGGTACAGTTGTCCTATCTTCTTCAAGATGACACTCCACTGTATCTCCTAAAGGGTGTTCTGGAGTTTGCTTTCAAACACCTCAGTCAGGTGGGATTTATGGTGGTCTTTGAGGCTCCTTGGAGAGCAGGGCTGTGATCCCAACTGTAGAGCCTTAAATTGCTCACATCAGTATTCACTCTATTGCTCAGTAATAAAAGTAATTTAAAATAGATAGATAGATAGATAGATAGATAGATAGATAGATAGATAGATATCAATATATATGATATATTCAGTTGGCATTGATCTTAAGGGTCTGGCAATTAACCAAAAACAGGTTTGAGGACATGAGGACAGAATCTCATGACTTTTATCTCTATACCTTCTTTACCTGGATCACACTGTTCTCCAGAAAATGCAGCAGTTTAATGGACAAGAAAGGCATGAAAATAAACAACGTTCATTTTTCAATACATCTTTCAACTATATTCTGTGTGAATGATTCCTAAAGAGGGGGCAGAGACGAGAAGATAATTTTCAATAATGCTAAAAAGGAAAAAGCCTATTTAGCATATTTTAATGCTAGCCTCATTTCAGAATCTCAGAGCTTGGCATCTTCACAAACAAGCTTTGAGGAGTGTGTGAGCTTTGTCCTGTGCATCCAATATTGGCAAAGATTTATAGCACAGATAAGACAATATTATGCAAAGCAAGCACAATTGTTATAAGACTCAATCTTTTCTCCATGAAACAATTCTGCAGTTAAAGCAAAAAGTAAATGCCAACTTATCTTTTCAAAGCACTATATTCAATTATAACTTTAAGTGCCATTCATCAAAGAGTTATCTGCTTTCTTACTGTGCCCAAAGCAAGTTGCAATTCAAGTATATTAAGCAATGGACCTTTTGATAATGCAGTGACTTGATGGCACTGCAACTTTATTATAGATGGAATGCTTATTAAATAATACCTGTGGAAGCCCCTACCTTCAAGAAGGAAGTAAAAGGTAGAAGTGAAAGATAATCACAGAAATTAAGAGTTGTAGTCTATATAAAGCTTAAATTTTCTTTCTCATAACAATGTCTAGGCTAAATACATTCATATTTTATGGCTTTCAAGCTTTTAAAATGTCTGTTGTCATGAAATATAACCCAGAAAAGCTGGAAAGATGGCTTTTTAGGATGCAGCTTTATTGCTAACTCATCAAGAAAGGACCAGAACATGTTGGTAAGCATCATGGTTCTGGCACTGTGCATGCATGATTTTAATTGGTATCTCCAGGCACTGCTATGTTAAAAACAGCAAAGAGCAGATCTAAGAATATTGAAAAACAATCTGAATTTTAAAATCTTGAGTATCAATTTAAGAGAAAATTTTGGCCTAAATCTTGGGGCCGATTTCTTTTTTTTTCAATTTTCCACAGCAAATCGGCATTTTTGCGAAAAAGAATTATTTAGCCCCAAACTCAGTTTTCTAGGTTAAAACACAAAATTCAACTAGCTCTACCTCTACATTGCTATCAATAACAAAAGAAGAATATTAACTGTAAGAGAAAACTGAAATCTCTACAGAAGTTGTATGACTAAAAGATGCGCCTATAAACCAGTGTTAAAAATATGGAGGCAACTAAAAACTGTATTAGTGGTGACTCAAAACTTCACAGTGGAAGGAAGGAAGGAAGGGAGGGAAGGACGAAGGGATGAAGGAAGGGAAGGCGGAAATGGAGGAAAGGGAGGGAGGGAGGGAGGGAGGAGGAAGGAATGAAGAAAGAGAGGGAGAAAGGGAGGGAGGAAGAGGAGAAAGGGAGAGAAGGGAGGAAAGGGAGGGAAGAAAGGGAAGGGAGGAAAGGAAGGGAAGGGATGGAGGGAGAGAAGGAAGGAGGAAGGAAGGAAAGAAAGGAGGGAGGGAGGGAGGGAGGGAGGGAGGGAGGGAGGGAGGGAGGGAAGGAAGGAGGAAGGGAAGGAAGGAGGAAGGGAAGGAAGGAGGGAAGGAGGGAAGGAGGGAAGGAGGAAGGAAGAGAAGAAGGAAGAGAAGAAGGAAGAGAAGGCTAACTTTGGCAGATTTATTTTTGATGCAACTGGTTATTTCCATTTGATTGCTTGGCCTCTTTACTAGTCATGCATCTAAAAAGTGGGAAATTCAAAAGCAATATAGAATCACTAAGAGATTTTCTATAAAGACAAAAAAAAAATAACATGCAGATTTCTGTGATGTTAACTCACAGGGATTCTAATTACTAAAGTAATGCTGGGCTCTTTGATAAAAAATATCTTTTCTAAGTATTACCTTTTATCACCTAATTTATCCTGAGCATAAGAAGTGCTTTATTACATGAGAATACATAACCTTTCCCTTTTGATATGAGAGAAGCCTTCACTCACCAGATTTGCTTTTCTACTGCACCAGAACTGCATCACTTCAATTGCCACAAAGGAAAATCAGACTTGATATTCTAATATAGGTCAATGTCCAAATACACCTAAAATTTCTCTTAAATGAAGTCAATAGAAGACATCAACATGTATAAAACTTCACTAATGGATATTTAGGCCATAAAATATTATTTTTATTAAAGAATAAAAAATAAAAATTAAAAAATAAATAATTTTAAATAAAATTTTAGAGATAAAAAAAAATTATCTCTAGTTAGGATGCAAAAATCTGAAGAAGAATGAGATAATGATGTGTCTCCATGTTTCACATTACTGAGCACTAACATGGAAATATAGCATCATAGCTCACTGAATGGCCTGAAAACTGGATAAATCATTTCTGTTACTCTTTTCTCCCACTTTTCCTCAGCTAGTCTCATGCGTTATATCCAACTGTGGCACTGCTGGACAAGATGGACAGACTTTAGAACATCAGTTGTAAATAGCCTCTAGCACAACGGATTGCAATCTGGATGTCAAGCACTGAGCTTCAGTCAATCCTAAAATGAGTCATATGCATGTTTTGCAAAGCTGAGTTGAGCTAATTTATTTCTTTTTACCTTTTTCTCCCAACTTTCTCATATTACCACTCTACAAAATCTATGAAAGTTAAGTAAAAATAAAAATCAATATTGTCCAGTAAACACTTTATATGCCTTTTTAAAACTTACATCTTTTGAAACACCGACAAGGTAATTTATTTAAATTCCAGCATTTGAGGAAAAATCAGTCTTAGCCTGACATGTTCTCAAGAGTGAAAGTGTGAAAATTGTACCTACAGATCTGTGTCCCATGTGTTCACAATACGTCATTCCCTACAAGCAAATACTAAGTTTACTTTACAACAATCCATCTCTAGCTTTCAGATAAAGACAACAGAATGAGTTTGGTTCATAGGTGACAGTTGAGATTTTCATAGTTGCAAAGCTGAAAATCCCAGACCTCTACCCAATCCTCTCAACCATGCAAACTTTCTCTAGGCAGTTTAATGAATCCCAATGGATTATCTGAAACATGTGGACTATTATGGAATTAAAAACCAGTGCCTGGAGTTAAGGAATCTATGTCCCTCACAACAGGCTAAATTTTCTTCCCAGTCAGCTACTCCAGCTGCACATCTGTTATCATACACTACATGTCAAACCTGTTCTCAGAACCATCGGCACAAAAGGACGTGACAGACTCAAGTGGGTGAAATGAATAAGGAGTGACATTTGGAACATTAATAACGCTAGCTGGAGAGATTAATCATGGACTCCAACCCCTGCTACTCTACCCAGTGACTGTTTCCATGCCTAGAAGTGGTGTACTTCTCTCTTCCCTTTTTAGTCTGAATTGTGGAACTAACTCTTTTGCAACTGTGATAGAGGGAGAGCTGAAGGATCATAGAGATGCATACCCGAAGGCTTGTTTGCCTAAAGGCTTCTTCATTTTCTGTCACATTTTGATTTAGTAAAATATACCACTCCTCCCTCCAGGTTCTATCTGATAATATATGTACTTTTAATACTGCCAGTTACCTATGGTAATCTGTCCTGACTATTACAATACAATATCATATGTATATTGTTCAGCCTATTTTGGGGATATGTTTAAGAGCCGTTTGGATGTGGTGCTCAGGGATATGGTTTAGCAGAGGGTTGTTAGAGTTAGGGTACTATGCTTAGGCTGCAGTTGGACTTTGTGATCTTCAAGGTCTTTACCAACCTGGGTGATTCTATGATTCTATGATCATTTAAAAGTTTGAATTCTAGTTTAGTAGTCAGCTCTCTGCAACTCATTGGGTCTATTTGTCAGGTAAAGTTATTTCATCTGAAATTTTTCAAAGCAGGAAATTAATAGAACATCTGCCTACTCATCATCCCTTCACTGTACAAAATTTGGCTTTATAAGCTTCCCTTCAAAACCAGAGTAATCTGATTATAAGCATCTAATGACAGCTTATCCCCAAAATAGGTTGAACAATACCCCTCTTCTTCCCCAAGTCTCAGCCATGACGTAATTCAGACTGGAGGCACTCAGTCTATAACAAAATCAAAAATCAGAACCCTAAGAAGAAGTCAATTCATATTTTGGTAAAAGGCAGGGATGAATTTCTGCCATTTTGATGTGGATGTACAGTACTCCATTCTGTGTGAAGCCCTGCTTATAGCATAGGGACTTCCCAAGGACTAAGGCATCAGGTAGCCTGAGTCAGTGCAACTGAGTCTGACTGAAACTGAAAAATGCATTAGAAATGCAAGTTATTACTGAAGCCATTTTCTGTAAGGAGTGACTAACTCGCCAATTTCTCAACATTCTGTAATATAATTCAATCATCTGAAATTAATTCATCTGAAATGTCTATAAATTTTCTGTGCTTCAGAAAAAAATGAGTTAGACATTCAGATACATGCATTTTTCCTTTTCGTCTTGCCTTCCTTTTCTTTCCTGCACTTCAGTTTGCTTTCCATTCATTTCCTCACTTCTGCCACGCAATATTAGCTAGCAAGTTTCATTCAACTCTTTCAGAATGCTACCTTCTTCCTGAAAAGTTTTCATGAGAAAAGTTTGCAGGTGCTACAATTAAGTCAACCCAATACAGGATCAGTTCTGATTTTCAACAAGCTGCCAGCTTTTTTACTCATCACTTTTTTTCCCCCCTTTCTATAATTAACAAAACGCAAGTACTTGTTAGATCAATATGGAGAAATACATTTCACTTTGGAATGAATGGATGTATTTTCTAAAACTCACTCTGCTGAATCTAATTCACATCTGAATGACAATTTGCAATTGCATATTTATTGAAGAGAAGTTCATTTTCTGTAACCATTCTGCATATGGAAAACAAAGTCTACTATAAGAGATTTAAAAGAAAAAAATATATTAGAAATATTTTCTGAAAAAAACAGTACAGAATATTAATGGAGTCTCCATCACCATCTTAAAAGGTCTTTACATGTAGTCTCTAGGGTTGATTTCTCACGCTGCAGTTCTGGATGCCGTAATGTAAAACTAATATTGGTACAATATAGTATTGCTGTTCCTCATTTAATTCTCTACAAACTTGGCTTTCTCATAGCACTTTCAGTCATAGATTTATGAACACTGGACTGCTAAACTACTTATCTGTCTCATTTGGCACATCTTGCCTTTCAGATAGGATCAAATCTACAAACTGGCAGAACTGCTCATAAAGCGAATTGCAGAGCACATCAGTAAGATGAAGGACAGAGTTTATAGCCTTCTGAAAACATTTATTATGTATGAATTAACTGCAACTGTTTTCATTCTGGGCAGATGTGTCTAGCAGCACTGTGAAACCTAATTAACTATTTGTCTTACTGATATTGGCTTACAAATAGACTTGATAGAGCAAAGTTATTTACCAAATTGAAAGAATTGCCTCATTACTTTCCTTCCCTCTGGTTGTTATGCTACGGGAAAGAGATAACACCTGCTCTATAAAACTGGCTGTTTCAAGAAGACCAAAGTATCCACTCTGATTTATCTCCTTTTTGAATAAAACGGTCTTCATCTTTCTAATCTTTCCTCACACTGAAGGCTCATCATTTTCATCAACAGGCTGTGGAATCCTCTTCAGTCTGCTCTATCTTCCATCACTGAGAGTTACCAAGATAACATAATATCCGCAGGGCAGAAGTCTCATCATTTCCCAAAAGAGCTACTCAATCTCTTGAATATTATCTCCCATTCTTTCATTTTCTGTCTACCTTCACAAGCTGAGCAGAGCTTCTCCTTCCAGGAATTCTTTCCCCATGCTAGAGAGTAGTTTGTAACCAGGATCCAGCATAAGACCAGAATGAAGGCTAGGAAACAATTGTTCTGACTGGGATTTCAGTTGTCACATACATGGTACTGGAGCTCATGTTCTTGTTCAGTCCTAATTGCAACCTATGGGAGGAGCAGTAGAAGTCCCAGGGATGGATGGAAAGAAAGAAGGGCAGATGAAGAGACTTCCAGAAAAGCCTAAATGGGAGATGTTGCTCAAACTGATATCAGCAGTAATTTTTTGAGAACCAGAGTTTAGCCTGCTTATTTCTGTCTCTTCAAAGTCAAACGAACAGCCTTATGTCAAAAAGCTGCCTTTGCTTGGCCCCATCACACTCCATGCCCACACACACGCAGTGACTGACCGTATGTGAATTATCAGACTGTGGAGTCGCTCAAATGTGACCACTGTTTCCCATAACAAGCTCCTGAAATAAAGAAAATCCATCAGCTCTTTTCACTGTGCCTTTCTGTAGGGCAAAAATAAAATAAAAGCCTGAAATCTTGACTGCTGTTAGGCAGGCTAGAATGGCGGCACATGTCGTATTTCTTAAGATGCAATAAATAGCTCTCAGAGAGTTGACTGCAAGCTTTTAATTATCCTTATGCATTTGGATTTTAAAGCACACACAAAAAGAAGTATTTTAAGCACTCTGTGAAGTTTCATTGAAGGTTTGACCGCTCACACTTAACATTTTAAAAATCCCTCTTTAAAATCTGAAGGAAGTTTACTTTCTTCTTTTCCATAAATAATTCCTTTTAAAGATTAATTCCTGCATGGAATTAATTCAGTGTTTTAAGTAAGTGGGTAAACATTGTTTCATAATCCGAGAAGTGGCAAATAACAAAATATTTCCCCTCAAATTTATTTCTGTTACCTAACATTAGGACGAAGGGAAAAACATCCAGAGAGACTGTGTGACATCTTACTAGACTACTAATAGATAAAGATTTACATATATCTATATACATATGCTTATCAGATGAGAAAAGACTAATCAAATAATCGTAATAATTAAAAATAAATAAAAATCGGGGGACAAGTGATCTATCAAATTTAACAAAGTGTTTAGCTAATGTTCAGAGGTACATTAAACTAAGTGAATTTCAGGTCATTTTAAGAAGCTTCATCAGAGCAGCAAACCTGCTGCTGATTATCCCCAAACTAACAAAAAAGAGGATTGGAATGTTAAACATAACAAACAAAGCCAAGGGGAAACATGAGTTTATGCAAGGTCATACTAACTAAAATGCAACGCTTCCTTGCAAATGTATTTTTCCAGAAAGGGCAACTTCCCTTCTGCAAAGTCTGTAGCTTATTATTCTCTGTGATGATTCACACTGCACAATAACATTCCTATTTGAAAAACAGAACCAGTGCAATTTTAAAACAAGTACATATTTCCATCCAGAACAATGTAAGTTCAAGTAGACAAGCTGTTTGAACCTTTGGAGATCTATATACTTGCTTTGTCTGATAATCTACTCGGTTGTCGAGTTTTTCTTTTTCCATTACTGCTGTACGCTTTTGATAGGATACCAATGTCACACCATTGGAACTCTATAAGTCTCTCCCTGCAGCCTGTGGTGTATGGTCAGTCCTTGCTAAAGTCAGAAAGCAGGTAATAACAACAACAATAATAATAATGGAACTATTCAGCTATACTGGCAAAGTCTCAAAACTCGGGTTCCCAAATAGTATAGCTAGGGAAGTGGTGATAAGACCCAGACAGCAAATAGATGCTGAACAAACGTCTCAGGAATGGCAACATGAAGTGACAATTCAAGCTACCTTACCACAGTGAGATTATTTTATCTCTCTGTACTGTGAAAAATAATATGTCACTGCTATTATTAGTAAGTGACAGAATGAGGTGCTGTAGTCTCCCATGAAAGAATAAGTAGTTTGTAGAAAACAAATTTGCTGCGCTGCACACATTATTTGCATAGGTTTCTTTCATTTCTTACCAAGGGTAGTGTTAATCAGCTGGAGGTTTTGTGTATTAACCAAGCTGAATCCATAGCAGGGGAAAAACAAACAAACAAACAAAAACCAGGCCATGTGCTGTCTGCAAAACAAGCTTCAGTGTGGTTTAGAAACGCTCAGAGTGAAGAAAGACTGTTAGCTCATTCCAAGGACAAGATGGAAAACAGCCTTAAGGTGTCTTCAGTCACAACCATTAGTTTCACCCGTGACTAATTAAATAAAATGAGAACATTTCTAAGAAGATGTCCTGGATGATTTCTCACACTTGCTGTGCAAGGAAGCTACCAGGAGATCTCTCTGTATGGATCTAGTTCCAGTTAGTCCCAGATCCACATTTAGACCTCATACATTACCACTGCACACTTCCCCCTAACAGCTCTGCCTCAAAGACACCCACTTTTAAGAGTGAATCACTTCTAGCTGGAAGAGCATCCGAACAACATTCACTCATTTGCTTGGCCATTCTTTCACTTTGTGAGACTGGTGGTTAAAGTTGCCAAAGAGGTGTCCTTGGAGACAGAAGGTTCTTCCCTTTCCCAATATATTTTTGCCACTATTTCCTCACTTTAGCTTAGAAGAGCCCTATGTTGAAATCCATGTTCAACATAACCTGAAAGCAGACCACAACACTAGAGGTAAGTTAGAATAAAATAGTTTCTAAAACCAAAATGAATATGTAAGTATATATATACAAGTACATATATATTTAAAGTTAAAATATTTTAAACCTTTGAAGCAGGCAGAGCACATCAAATCTCCATGTGTTAGCAAGCCAAGATTACTTCTGTGTTTCTTCTTGGATTGCAAAGTCCTCTATAAAGACTTTTAAACATACCCACACAGATGTCTCCATAGCTTGGTTGTTCAGCAAAACACAGTTTTTGGCTGTTTTTCAGCCTGAATTTATACAGTGACATTAGTGAAAGTCAGTCACCTACACATCCCTATGTTTGAGGTGTTTCAGCATTCAAGGCAACAAGTTGGTAATGCAAGGCTTAAAGAAGACCTCCACGCTTCTGAAGCCGGAGGCTATGTGGCTTTGTGAAACATCATGGGACGCCTACACGTCAATAGCTATATCAAGTCCTGTGTCTGAGGACTGTGTCAGATTAATTGGTGGAGATGGGAGATATGCTTCCAGACTCTTTGGATTCAATGCACCTAACCCATGTGATGCCTGTTCTTCTCATCAAGTAATAAGCTCTCTACTTCTCAGTGAGTCAAGCTCCAATTCAGTTCCACTGAAATTCAAAACAAGTAACCTGCATTATTCAAAAGAAATACTCATGGGGTAGGGAAACACGGATGAACTGATTATTAAACACTAAGTACACGGTTCAAGTTCAAGTGCCTTCTTCCTCAAAATTTTTGTTAGAGATCTTATTTCCAGAAAAGCCTAACAGTTTAATTAAACTAACTTCACTGATGTCTTTCCGCTTCCTTTTCAGACAGATTTAATGGCAATTGAAAGACTCAAAAATGCAGGTGTTATTTTTTAGTGTATTGAAAATAGATAATTACTGACTTTTAATAATTTTCTTTCCAATCAACAATATCAAATTACTGTGTTTCCCACTGAGTTCATGCTTTCCTTTTTATTCTGTACCTGTATCCCTAGTTGAGATCTTTGTACAGAGAGAAACCTATCATGTGCTCATAAAATATGATGTTTGGGTAACAAGTTTGCAGTTCAGTCAAAGATTTTGCTGCACCTGTGTACATATGATGCTTTGAAGGAAGATGCTATCCTAGTTACATCCTTTCGAACAACACCTGGCCAAAGAAATGTGAATTTGCTTTTATGAGAGCAAAACAGTTTCCAAGACAGTTACATATATGCTGACATCTCAAAGAATGCGTCAGAGAATGCAAGTCATTCTTTCCCATTTCCTTCAACACATGCAACTTTACCAGTTACAAGTCTCCCATCCACTCTCAATATATGGAAATCCAGATGTTACCCATTGAAATGTAAAGCTACAGAGAGTGGAGACATCTTTTTCCACCTACTCCTTTTCCAGTTGCAACCAATATGCACAGGTCTACTGACACTGTGAAAGGTTTCTTAGAACTATCCATGTTTTCATGGCTGGATTAATAAGGAAAAACTCACAATTGTCCAGCACTACATGGCAGAGGAGTGCTCTTTTTCTAGTGATGTGACAAACTACTGGCAGGTTCCAGACACCACTGAGATTCTGCATCACCTTCTGTCATTTTTCAACTGTCCTGAATCAGCTATAAACCACTTCAAGTGTAACAACCCTTTTATTAATGTATAATATGGAATATAATATATATACCATATATATGTTATATAATAAGTATTATATATTTATACCTTCTAAGTGAAGGTTATGGGATAAAAGATGATGAAACAACTTTAATTATACTTTCCTTCCAAAATGTTTCAGTTCTAAATTCAGATTAGAGCAGTGTCAAGGCTATGCTGAATATAGGGCTGAATACTGTTCTCTAGAGATAAAAAGATGAGAGCTGATGCTGACTGCCATTGGTCTCCCATTGTTTGTCAAGGACACTGACAAAAAGCATGGTGATGGCCTACTCATAAGATCACGCAGACAGAATAATTGGGGTGCTGCACTCTCAGAGTTCAGCCAATCCAGCTGAGAACAAGAGTGAAACGAAACTGTACTGAATACATGTGTTGGGAGTGTTTGTTAGGAAAGTCCTGAGAAAAATGGGAGAGCCTCTCTGTCATCACCAAAATTCAAGTTTGATCCCAAAAGAGTCAAAACCTTCAAGTATTTGAAGATTTTCATCACAAAATAAATAAATAAATAAATAAATAAATAATGCTCAGCTTGAATCTGTTGTGCCACCAGTTAACTCACAACTCACTTTAAAAAGGGGACTGCAAATTTTATTCTACATATCCTCTCAGCTCCACGCCGACGTTTACAGTTTTCAGGTGTTTCACAAAAGGTAGCTTTCTTCCAGGCCCTGATGCTGAATGATTTCCAGTGCTATGCATGCTGAGGACAGTGTACATAAGGCTTTGAGGATAAGGCTAGCACCTCTGGAAGCTGTAGTGCTTCTCAGCCTTCCTACCACTCACCTTGGTAAGCTTTAGGACAGGACAGGAAAGAAATGCATCTAATCCAGCATCTAGAATTTTCTGTACATCAAGGGCAAGATTTCTGGAGATAGTAAAGGAGATGCTGATTAGTGGTAACTGCTGTCACTTCAGTCTTTGATATCTTTAAGCTCTGTCAATAAACATATTGGTGCTCAAGTTCTTCGTGCCTCATGAGCATTAAAATTGATGCTGTAGTATGAATCAGAGAAAGTAGTTGTCTCCGTTGTTTTATTAGTGCAGAAACTCACACAAGATGTGTTTGTCATCACAATCTGAAAACATTCACCATATCACAGGGGAAAAAGAATATATATCCTGACTGAAACCTGTTAGAAAGCTGAACTGTTTCTATAGCTGAGTCAGTCTAAAAAATAAATTAACAAGCTGTTGCGTTTCAGAGAATAAACATTACAGGAAAGTACTGATTTTCTTTTCAAAACAAATCTACTGGTGGCAAAAGATGCTGGACCGACAATAGCTTAGGAGATCCTACTCATTTATCTGTATGCAACATGGTCAGCATTCATGATGCATATTTTTATTTCATTGCCATGCTGTAGCTATTTACCACAAGAACATGCACCAGCAGAAGCAGGACAGCAGCTTAGTCTCTGTGTCTACTCATTCCTTGAGCATTCAACGTTTCATGTTCATAGGGGCTTAACCAGCTTCTCCAGTGCCAACCACTTGTTTCACAGAACCACAAGACATAAATCACAAAACCACTGTTGATCTGGGCCATGCATTCTGCCCACACCTGCAGCAGGTAGGGGACAAGTATTTCTGTCCTGAATGCAAGGCAAAACTGGATAACTCCTTAGTCTACAATCAGTAAGTACTGCCATAATTTAAGTGCTATTAGGTATGTTATTAGGTTACTAGGAAAAAAACATTCAGTGTGGATCAGCATCACTCACTTTTTCTTTCTTTCTTTTACTTGTTTTACTGGTGTTTTGTTGTTGTTGTTTGCTTTTTAAGTGCTGTGAATTTTCCCAGGAAGAACAAACAAGAACCACTTTCATCCTGTGTATTCAGTACTATTAACATCTCTGACCATGAAAAGCAACACCATGAGTTAGGTGTATACGAGCCTAGAACAGCTGTGTTTCACAGAGACTACTGAAAGCTTTCTGCACTGCATGAAGCATCTTTTCTTACACCAAACATAAAGGAACAGACTTTTATTTCTGTCCCTTTTAAAAACA
This sequence comes from Excalfactoria chinensis, assembly GCF_039878825.1. Lineage (NCBI taxonomy): Eukaryota > Metazoa > Chordata > Aves > Galliformes > Phasianidae > Excalfactoria > Excalfactoria chinensis. The sequence continues at coordinate 95,811,912 of NC_092826.1, forward strand.
GGTGATCCTTATCAATAAAGTAGTAAAAAAATACCCTGAAAACACGCTTTATGTAAATATTAGTAAAAAAGTTTACGGTTTATGGTCTGGTTCAGCCTGGTTTTGTGACTAGTGGGGCAGGTGGATTTTCTGTGCCTCTGGAAAAGGGAAACAGGGGACCCCTAATAATTAAAAACAGCGGCAACAATCTGAAGAGAAATAAACTAATTTACTAAATATGGTATCGGAATGCAAGATAACACACTATAATACAATATAATTAGAATTGAAGCTAATAAATCAAATATAATGAGAAAGTATCTGAAAGCTGTAGGCCATACAGTTATACTGAAGTGATGCACATAGTCGGGATGGGCAGCAGCAAGAAGAGATGAAGGAGAAGAGCAAAGAAGAGCAATCAGGTGACTTTGCCAGGAGTTCTATCTCTTCTCTGACTGCAAAACCCCCTGGGGAATGTAGTTCTTCTTCTCTTCTGGACAGGTACCCAGAACTGGAGCATTAACACTTTAACTCCCAGTGCCCTACATGATGTTATGATGTGGAGTACCAGTAACCAGAAATCATAAAACCATGACGATGTTGCAAAGGAGCACAGAAATAAGATACTTGTACATGTTAAGATCAATAACCCAAGAAGTAAATCATGATCTAACTATACCACTTCTGTTATGTTTAGACAATAGTTATTTTTCATATCTTAAGGTAAAGCTGTAGCTAGGTGAGAGGAAGTGTAGGTTTAAGTACCTTATGAATCTATGATTATTAGGAGTAAGCAGCTATACAGAAAAAAGCACAAACACAAAAGGATTTCTGACCAGGCACTGGAAACACAGACTTCTAAAGTCCATTTTGTTGAAAAACAAACAAACAACAACAATGAACAAAAATGTGCCTCTCTACTACAACTGGGGAAAGGAAATGGTCATGCGCAACTTTACTCCTGAGAGCCTGAGATCAAGATCAATCTCAAAATGGGCAAATCTAACATGCATATTCCACATATACACACTCATCTGTACAGTCAAGAACGTTAGCATCTCCAAGTACAGTCAAATGAATCCGCAATGTAAACAGCTCAAGTATTTTTATGAAGCCTTTGAGAAGCATAGTATGTGCAGGTAAGAGCAGAACAACTGGATGTTTCTACTAGAGAACCTCCGCACCAGGAGAAAAATTGCTTCTCTGCAGAATTAATCTAACATCATCATCCCCAGGAGTACAACATTAATTCACAGGGAATAACACACATTCTGAAGCAGGGTCTACATCTCTTCCAACACATCAGCAATTGGATAGGATTGATGGAAGAAGATGCACCAGCCATAAACTACAGAAAATTGCTTCTTAATCTTCTCTGTGGCACTGCTCTATGCATAATTTGATTCAGTTTACATGTTAGGGAGCCGAGTGAATAACCTGTAATAAGTATATTAATGTGTAATTCTTTTTCAAACTAATGCACACACAAAGGAAGATCAAGTCCTTTGCTACTACTTAAGGCTTATTTTCCATTTTTTTGTGTTAACACTTGGAAGCTAGTCTGTCAAAATACATTACTGGTTATGCTCCCCTGTGCCTACAGAGACGGCAGGACACAGCAGGGAGCTGCCAATGTTTTCACAATAGGCTCTTGCAGATATTTTCACCTTAAGGTGTGATAAGTACTTTGGTCCAGAGAGAGTGTGATATCCACCCAGATAAGACATAAAAATCCAGATGACTTCTTCATCTATCATCTCAGTAAAATACTATATGTCAGTAACATAACCTCAAAACAGGCAAACAAAATGCATTTGAGGGGGAAAATCATTCATAAGTCTTGGATAATCCACTGAGAATTTGCTAATGCAGACACAGAGCTTAATCAGTAGAGATCAAAAAGGAAGACTCTGGTGCGGCAATGAGGAGAGAGGGTTTATAGCTTTCCTATATTTGATAAGACTTCTTATTTGTTCCAGTGTAATCTACATTAAAAGTGCACAATTTCTCTTGAGAAAAAGTCACGCTGCTAGGAGATGGCTGATTTTCCCCTGGGACAGATTAGCCTGCCAAAGACTCCTCATCCACTGCGTCTGATGGAGTTTTAACAAACTGCCTTAGGATTCCCACTTTCTTTGTTACGGGAAATGTTGAGGACTTCTTGAGAGATTCTGAAGGCTGGAAGCTTACACAAGACTTCAACTATTGTGCTTTTCCACAAAAGAATTCCCCACATAAAAGCTCACTCCTGCGCCAACTGCCAAAGTAATGTCAGTCATTAGCAACTTTTTTCTTTCTCTCTCACTTACCCCCACCCTCCACCAATGCTGCCTATTGGTCTGGTCTCTACATGGAAGAGAGAGATGAAAACAATTCTTATTGATTTAAATTGAATTTGAGACACAGCTAAGGCAAAGGGTCCTCAACTAGTCATGGAAATGCTGCAACTTAGGATAATTTAAGCAACCACCTTTTGAAATTACCAAGAATATTGAAAACTAAAACTGCCTCAAGTTGGTACATTTCATATATTATAATTGCTTGATAAGAAAATCAATTACCTACGCATTACTTGAAGCACTGGCTCAGAGGGGTCCACTTTTTAGCAGCTGCTGGGATTACTGGTTTGAACAGAAAAAAATCAAGCATTCAGAAAATAAATAAATTAATTAATAAATAAATTAAAAAGTCTTTGTACATTGTTTTGTTTCTTCCTTCCTTGCTTTGGTATTTCTTCCCTAGGAACTCCTGGATATTCAACTTTAGTACGAAATGCTACAGCCTAGATGCAGCAAGTGGCAGTGAAATACCCAGTATTAGGGTTGTCCACTTGTTTCTTGAGCTCTCCCTTAGAAAGAAAAAGGTTTAAGAGAGACAAAACTATTGCATGTAGTGTGTGTTAGTGGAAGTTCAGAGTCATACAGAGATTCAAGACTAATGTTTTTCTTATGTATGCAGTGAATTAGAAAAAAAAATTGCACAGATAGGAAAGAAGGATGAGGGGGAACAAAGGAATTGAAAATGGCAGTTAGGGAAAAGAAAGAGTGGAGACAAATGTCTTAACACTTGTGTTAACAACTGCTTTCAAGAAATAAAACATCTGCACTACTATCTGAAAAAAATAAAATAAAATAAAATAAAATAAAATAAAATAAAATAAAATAAAATAAAATAAAATAAAATAAAATAAAATAAAATAAAATAATAAAATAATTCTGGTTTTACAGTGCAAATAAGGACAAAAAAAAAGGATCATTCTATAGAGCAGCCCCTGCCTTTGCTAACATCTCCAAGCTTCATTAAAAGAAGGCCCCTTCCTAGCAGCACCAACTGTTTTCATCCAGACTTGGGAAATGAGAAGTCTGTTTAGCTGTAGAGCACTTGCATCAGTAGCAATCGTCCTAGCTTCCTCTCTTATGCTACCAGTGTGAACACCAAAGTTAATGCCTTTTTCACTAAGGAGGTTAAACTGGCTTCCATGCATTTCACACAAGTAAATAATGGAACTGCAAAACCCCAAATTAAAAAGCAAATCACTTTAACACAGCTGAAAATAAGTCAGTGTAAAGAGCTCTGGACAACACTGAAAGCCAAATTAACCCAATGGGAAGGTGTCAAGAGACTGGGCTTATTTTCCTCCCATGAGGCTTTCCAAATTTGTATGTGCACTATCTATCTTGTTTGGCTCCAATTGGCAGAGACAGAAGTGCCAAAGCAACATAAGGCTGTAGTGCATCTAATCTGTCTCACCTATTTTTAGACTGTTAATCACCTGGGTGCCTCACTAGTGAAAAACCTCTCTCTAGCAGATATATATACATATAATCTATTTGTTTATTTATTTAAACAAAGCCTAGCAAAGGAGAAGAAACAAAACAACTTCTATTCAGTCTGTCTCCCCAGGACTTGATGGGGAAAATTTGTCAGGCACTAAGAATTTTACAAAAGAAAGCATCTATACTTTTCAAAGTCATTTCATACAGATTTTACTCTACCCAAATGGGAACAAATGTTGCAAAATAAGAGATTACAAATAACTTCTTCCAAAATGTTAAAGATATTCTGGTTTCCTATCAGCTATGGAAGAGTAGCACAAATGTATTTCCATGATTCAGGAAAAAATGTTATCTAAAATCCCAAAGCAATTCTGTATAGTGCCTGTAAAATGTGGAGCTAGATGATACCACAATTACATTATAAAAAATCAATTTCATATACAGATAGAGGACAAGTGCAAAAGCAGATGTGTGTCCTCAGCTCTGCTGAAACGATAATGAAGTCTGTGACCTAAGTATGAACATATTTAGGAAAAACCTTGACATAGCTTTTTTATTGTGAAAGACGCTTGTCATCACAGTATTTCAGTAGCACGAGCTACACTTGTCATGTTCAAATCTGGCAAAACCCATTCCTTATTGTGCAAGATGTGTTACTGTTAAAATGAATTCTGTACAATCAATGATTTTTGGATGTATAATAAATCAGCTGAAAAAAAAACCAAAACACTATGCTTGATATATTAAATGCTTTAGTAGTCATTAATCATTAAGATCTTGCATTTATTGATCATTTTTCAACACTGTAATATGAGACATGGTATAAAGTAGATATTGATAAGATAATGGCAACATAAAACAGTAAGAAAGATTTCATCCCTATTTAGTCTTGTTTCAGAACTGTTTTGAAATTACTTTCTCTGGATAAAGTCCCATTACTCTCGTCAAGAATCCAGAATTTATATCTTCTTCTATCATCATATTAAGCCATCATATTAAGAAACAGCTTCTACATTTTGTGTAGAAAAACTGAATAAGATTTCAAGAGCAAGAAAAAAATATGCATGTATGTATGGTGTCCAATCTCAGTGCACCTTCCAGTTCTCATAAGAAAGGGAAAATGACAGTCATTTTTTAAGTTTTCTTCTTGTAGAAAGTTCTAGGAGCAAAAAAAGCTGGAATTTTCTTCCCACTTCAACATGAAGTTTCTCTGCACACAGCCAAGTAATATTAGCTTCCTCCATGAACTAAAGCCCTAACAGCTCTTAGCTTTTGTCAACTTGCACCACGATTTTTTATTCACAGCTATGTAACGCTGCCGCAATGACTGCACTTAAACTACATTAAAATATCATTCAGATTGCAAAGTCAAGCACCCAGAATGCTAGGAAATATCAAATTAAGGTTGGCAGTGACACTATAAATTGGCCATTCATGTGCAAATTAATTACAAGCTTTACTTAAATACCATTTTCAATTTTTTTTTCCCAGTGCATCTATGATTCTGCACTGCGCTTAATAGATAACACTCAATAAGTCAGTACCTTTTTCAGTGAAATTAAACATTCATTAAATCTAACAGAACTAGCTCCACTTGTTATATTACAGAAATAAGTTAGTCCCCATTTGCAAACTGCCCAGCAGCGCTGAATTGAAAAATTAACATCAGTTTCCCTGAAATGCAGAGTTTCAAGAAGTCCTGCTGAAGCAGTGAGCTGAGGAGGTCTCGGTGCCCAAAAGAATTTGCACTTCACAGAGAATTCTGCCATATTGAGTTATACATCTGCATGTGCATGCTACTGATTAGGCTATCAACCTTTAATGCATCCCATATACATAGTATTGGAGACAATCCAGCAGTGAAGAAAAACTAAGCTAAGCAGTATTATAATTACTTGTAAGGCTTAAGGAATTAGGGGAATTTTTACTATTTGTAATTAAGATAACCTTGCAAGGTCAATAGATTAGCTATGAAAATTAAGTGGTGTCAGAATTAAGTACTATACAACTAAACATATTGTCAAATTGAGTGAGATGCTGAATGCCAAATTTTAACCAAGGACACTCTGATGTCCTAAAGCATCAGAAACAGGAAGAGACCATCTCCAGAGGTCCTCTCCAGTCTATGTTATTTGATGGTTCTCTATCAATAGCACTGACAACAGTCTCCACATATAATGCCCTTTCTATGACAATGAGCACTGCAATGACAGGGCATCCACCACCTCTCTGGGTAGCCTGTCCAAGCACTTCACTGCCCTTATTGTAAAAACCTTTTTTTCTAATATCCAATCTAAATCTCTCCCTTCTTATATATAGATCTCTCTGAAACTAATGCTTCTATTTATTTCCATGGAAAATGCAACAGCTACAAAGCGCACAATAACACTACCTGACAGAGCAAATTCTCAGCTACAAAACACTATTTTTCAACAGTCATCCCCATTAGCTATGTTGTGTGTTTTTTTCCAGCAATGAACAAGAGCCTGCATGCCACTCTCATAAAGCTCTGTTTGGTCTCAATGAACATTCAGCAAGCATCCATGAATGTCCGTGGATACCATTTTTTCTGCATGGAGGAACTGAATTCCATACCTTGGCTTCAGATACACTTCCATGCCTGATGCCATTTTGTCAGACTGCCCCACTGCTGCCATCTGTCACAAAGCAACAGAATGTAACCAAGCAGAAAGGTTCATCCCCTACTGCCATACCACCAGCATCCACCTCTGATGTTATGGGAAACATATAATAAAATAGGAGGCAATACTTCTAGAGCAGTCCTTGTAGTCTGAAACCACCTTCCCCTTGTCCTGTCACAACGGACCTTGCTAAAAAGTCTGCCCCCTTCTTTCTTACAGCCCCCATTTAGATATTGTAAGACTGCTCTCAGGTCTCCCCAGAGTCTTCTCCAGGCTGAACAGCCCCAGCTCTCTCAGCCTGCTCTCGTAGCAGAGGTATTCCATCACTTGGAACACTTCTGTGGCCTCCCTCTGTATTCCCTCCAACAGGTCCACACCACTCCTGTACTGGAGACTCCTCATGTGGATGCAGTACTCCAGGTGAGATCTCAGCAGCTGCACCAGGGGCAGGATCACCTCCCTCTCCCTGCTGGCCACACATCTTTTGACGCAACCCAGGATACGGTTGGCTTTCTGGGCTGTGAGGGCACATTACTGACTCATATCCAGCTTGCCATCCACCAGTACCTTCAAGTCCTTTTTGTCAGCATTGTGCTCTATTCTTTCATATATATCAGCTTGTATTGATAGTGGGGGTTGCCACAACCCAAGGCCTTGCACTTGGATTTGTTAAACCCCATGAAGTTATCTGGATCTTACTGCTTAAGCCTGTCTAGGCCTCTCTGGATGGCATTCCACCAACAGCATCACACAGCTTGGTTTTACCCACAAACTTGCACTCGATCCCACTGTGGATGTCACTAAGAGATATAAAGCACTAGTCCTAGTATAGGCCCTGGGGGACAACCTTCATCACTAATCTGCATCCAGACATGGATCCACTGACCACCACTCTTGAGGTATGATCTTGCAACCAGTTCCTCATGTCTCAAATGGGCCACCAATCAAACTTGTATCTTTCTAATTTAGAAACAAGGATGTTGTGGAGGGCCATGCCAAATGCCTCACTGAAATCCAGACAGATGGCACCAGTATCTCTTCCCTTCTCTGATGCATATGTACACTATCATAGAACAACCGCAAGGTCAGTCAGGCAGGACCAGCTTTTGGTGAAGTCATGCTAGATGTCCCATATCACCCCCTTCTTCCATGTGCCTTAGCATAGCTTCCAGGAGGATCTGTTCCATGATCTTCCCCAGCACAGAGGTCAGGTGGACAGGTTGGTAGTTCCCTGGGTCATCCTTTCTACCCATCTTAAAAAATCAGTGCTATACTGCCTTTTTTCCCAGTCACCAGGGACTTCACCTGACCGCTGTGACTTTTTAAATATCATTTAGAGTGGCTTGGTGACTGCATTACCCAATTCCCTCAGGACTCTGGAATGCATCTCTTGGGGACCCATAGACTTACGGATGTTCCTTAATAGGAACCTGATCTTTGCTTAGAGCATTGCTTCCCAATTCCCCACCTTCTGACCCATCTGCTTAAGGGGTGTGTGAAGAGAATTTGCCAGTGAAGACTGAGGCAAAGAAGTTGTTGAGTACCTCAGCCTTTTCCTTGTCTGTTGTTATCAGCCTGCCTGTATTGCTCTCTGTAGGAGGTACACCCTCTTAAGGAACTTTCTTTTTCTTATTGATATACCTGTAAAAGCCTTTTTGTCCTTCTTTGTACCTCTTGTTCAGGCTCTTGCCTTCCTCATCCCATTCCTACTCAGCCTAGCAATATCTCTACACTACTTCCAGGATACCTGTTCCTGCTTACACTGCCTGTGCATTTCCTGCTTTCTAGTTTGACCAACAGGTCCCAGCTCAGCCATGTCAGACTCTTGCCTTCCTTTCCTGATGTCCTACATCAGGGGATGGAGAGCTCTAGAGGACTAAGGAAAGCTTCCTTGAAGATCTGCCAGCTCTGTTCCACTCACTTGTCTTTGAGGACAGTTTTTTCACAAGCTTTTGTTGACTAACTCCCTGAAGACCTGGAAGTTGGCTTTCCTAAAATTCAGCGTCTTAATTCTACTACTTGTCTGTTCCATATTCTTTAGGATTGTGAACTCCACCATTATGTAATCATTACAGCCCAGGCAGCCTCCGATCCTGATGTCACCAATCAGTTCATTTGCACTGGTGAGTAACAGGTCCAATACTCATCCCTCCTGGTGGGGCTCACTATTGCTTTGCTCAATAATTTCTCCTCCGTGCACCCTAGAAGCCTCCTGGATTGCCTACAGACGGCTGAACTCCTTTTCCAGCAGATAACTTCATCAAAGGAGATGAAGCTAACCTAAGAAGGGATTGCAAAGGGGCTACCTGAGAGGTTGATTTCTTGTTAATCTCCCGGTGAAGGCAGTGAGCACCTCCCACAGGAATCCCACAGCTGGGTGCTTTTGGGCTGCTGGAAGTCTCAGCGGTCACACAGAACATAACCAAGGTTTCAGGTGCTCCAGAAAAAAAGCAGAAGCAACACAGGACCTAGGAGCTCGTGAAAGCTTCTGCTTTCTGTCTACTCTCCCTCTTGCTGACATCCTCTCCAGCTACTATTGCATGAGCTACCCACTCACCACTTACCCAAGGTGAGTGAGATGGAAGAATGATAGATGACCTGAGATCTCATTAAATATCTTGCTTCTCCAATATTGCCGTGATTAATCAGTATCGCAGTTCAGTGGTTCAGCTGCAATTACTAGGTGGAGACTAATGAAATTAGAGTTGTCTAGACAGCTGTGAAACTTCCAACTTTATGAGGAAAATCATATTAATATATTATTGTTACAAAATCATTTAAGTCAACTCAATTAGCAGAATGATCAACACAGAAGTTAGCATCTGTTATTTCCAATTACAATTTTAGTGTGGTTCAGACTTCACTTGGGTTCTTTCTCCTCAAGCTTTACTGCACAACTTCCTTCTCAACAAGGAACGCAGGGAAAACTGTTCTTTTACACTGCAAGGTATGGAAGAGCATTTCTCTTGCATAGTCGAGTGCTGTTTACTACCACTTTTGCATGATTATGTGTTTACTGACAAGACTCCCCAGAGAGAGATGGAGAAGATGCAGAAGCAACAATGGATTGTTTTGCTTGAGCTGCCAGAAGCCCTCCAGAGCCTGGTAAAATAGGAATCGCAAAGATACTTTAAAAATAATGTAACAAAGGAAAAAGAAGAAAATCCCCTAACAGATAAATCTGAGAATTGAAGGTAGAAACCTGTGCCAAGTCATAAGTTTATGTGTATTTCTGGAATTACCATCTTGGAGAGATGCTACTTATTGCCAGCCTTTTGATGCACTGCTACCCTGCCACCTCCTTTTCTAGACATCATGCCTCAGCATCAGTTGGCATATGTGCAAACTGTCCATTTAGTGAGGAAAGCTTAACACTGTAATGTTATGCTTAAACAGACTGCCATTTCAGATGCATTTAATCCTCATGATGTCATTGATACAAGATTGTAGGAGCTTGTAACATACTTCCTCTATCTTCTGAGGCTTGCAGATGTTCTCCCATACAAAAGAGATGCTGAACACGAGCCTCTCTGATACCAAGGTTCTGTACACAGAAAATACATGCAAATAAAATATAGTACTGGACAATGCAAGCATAAATCCTCTTGCAGCAGCTTCACACCTCTGGCCACAGACATCTTCATAATTAACATTCATGGTACAGCAAAGGAAACACGGGGCAAAAGCAGAGCTGTGTGCAGAAGTAGTATCAGCTCAAAATGCAGGAAAACATCTAGAAAAACATCCACCTTCTCTCTACTCTGCTTCTCACACTGTGCAGTGCCCACCTGAACAGTTCAGCACATAAACCCCTGAATAAGCATTTTCCACTGACCTGTCACAACTCAAGGACACCGCATCAGTAACTCACACCACTACACTGCCATCTCTTGTAGCTGTTACACAAGCATATCCACAGCCTGTCCCAACTACGCCACATGGGGTGGTCACCTGAAGCACAAGGTAACAGTGCAGCTGCCAGTCTCCAGCACCACACAACAGAGAAGGTTACACTCAGTAGACCTGCAGGGTTTAGTCTTTAAGAAGCACTCTGCAGGTGTCTCAAATTCAGTTAGAGGCAACACAAACTAAAGATGCTCAGCATGTCATGAGACTAAGCCACCAATTAATGCTCCAGATGTGGAGGAGAAATCAGCTCAGCCCCAAAAATCTGTGCTGCAGAGAGTGTGGTCTGAAGCAACCAAGAAAAAGGGCTCCCAGGAATGAAAAACAAATCTAGCAAAGAACCCCATTAGTCCTCCCTCCTGCAAGGAGGCAGTAAGTTAACTGAATCAGGGAGCTGTAACAGGGCCTGTTAATCAACAGGCTGCTGCTTCCCATTCAGTCTCCTGCAAAGGCACAGATCATTAGCAACACTACAAGCCAACAATCCATTTTTTTTTTACAGGATGAGTAAGTGATAGGAGTTAGGACCAGCAGAAGGAACAGAGTGACATTTATTAAGGTTTGGCCTTCAAGGGCAAATATTTTTGTCTTCACTCAGGGAAATCTTCCACTGGCATCACAGAGGACTATCACTAGCACTAGAGGGAATGTGGAGCAGCAGTGCAAGATGGGCCTTCAAATAGGGCAACAATCCATGGAATGGCATTTCATTGGGAACAAAACCAATCTTGTAACAGGAAGATCCTCCTTCAAATGCCCTAACAAAAAAGAGACAGATAACTCACAAACACCTTCCAGTCCTCTGTGATTTAGTCTTACCTTTGTGATGTTTTCTTGTATTTTCTCCTGCAGGAAAAGAACAAAACACAACTGAGATAAGAAAGCTCAACTGGTGAGGATGAGAAAAGGAGAGGGTCAGCAATAGGTGCAATTAAGGGATGACTCTTATGCCATAAGATGGTTCCAAAATTGATGCAGATATCTCCAGCTAAACTCAGTAGCTGTTGCCATTAACTGCAGCAGTATGCCATTAACTTGCCTGTGTGTGTCTTGCCCTTTTATTTAAGAAAGGGTCACAGCAGCTGAAAATGAATCAGTTACTACTCTAAACAGGGAGTGGCAGGAACCACCTTCACATGCTGATGTGTACTTTTTGTGTCTCCATACAGCATAGAAATGTGGTCTGATCTGTGGAAAGCCCATTATGTTATAGTGATGGTGATGTGATCAGCTACATTGCTGTGGTCAGTCAGTGCAGAGTCATAGTGATTTTACAACAGCTCTGCTCTGGAAAGAAAACTCAGGTCCTCACAAGTTCTATGTTCTGCCAAAACTCAGGTGCCACAATGCATGTATGTCAGGACTTAAGTGAGCTGTGACCAGGACCAGAAATTGCAAGGGCAATGGGATGCTGACTGCACCTATTCATGATTCTAGCCTAACAGCCCCACCTGTCCACCACATCTGTTATTGTAAAGGCTGCAAGGTGGGTTTGTCCTCTACAGGTCATGGCACAAGGTGTCAACATCCAATCAGAAACCCTTCTGTGCAGCCATACAGTCAGCTGCAGCGGTATTTCTGCACTGTACTTTGAATGAATGTCAACTCATTATCTTGCAACAGTGTGTTCAATGGCTTTGTACAATGCCTGGCAAAGCAGGGTGCTGATCTCACTTAAGTTCTTCCATGCTTTTGTAAGTTAAAGTGAAACTAATGAGCTCTAAACTTAACAAGCAGTGATGCTAACACAGTGAGGGCTACAATGAAGAGTGCAAAATTAACATCCTGCTGTTCAGCAACACGCTATGAGGTGGTCCCCGCCTTCTGAGTATGTAGTAATGGAGTACTGTTGTAAGCATCCAATTCCACTTCCTCATCTCTGATAGTACTGCAGATGGGAATATTGTGGATAAGCCAGACAAGCCCAGTCTTGTCTGACTTAATACCCAAACAGGGGGTACTTTCTTTCTTAAAAATAGGGGGGAAATTACATTTAAAAAAGAGTAAAAAAGAAAAAAGGGAAAAAAAAAAAAAAAAGTAAAAAGAAAAAAAAGAAAAAAAAAGAGTGCTATTTTATACTTAAGAATTCATAGAATTAATAGTGTATACTGGCTGTCAAATGGTTCATTCAATATTACTTTCAGAAATAGTACTCAAGTACTGCTTCTGACCATGCCTGAACCATAAATTAAGCCCTTGATATTTAATTCATAAAGATTTTTTAGTATTTTATTTATACTTGGCCGTATGAATAATTATTTATTTAATTTTAAGCCAATGCAAAGAGTAAAATAACAAACAGCAGCATCAGGAGTAGCTTACTGATATTAATGATGCTGATGTACACAAGCAGAATCCCACTTGGGCTCATCTGATTCTGAGGGAAGCTTTCATTTTAATTACAAAAGGATGAAGACCAGAAATTTCATCTTGCAGAGTTCCAAACTGGAAGCTGTATTCTGTCAGAAACATTCTGACAAACACAGAACTTCACTTAAATTTCTTGCAAAAAGAAGCTGCTGAAAAACCTTCTGCTTGCTTGGCCATTCAAATCCAGGTTGATTTTTTTCCCAGGAAATCCAAAGGTTTTATTTGGATTTTTATTTCTGCTACATCAATACGACATTTTAAATTTAAAAATTAAGTTATTTACAAGTCATTTATTTCCCCTTTAAGTGTATCATGTTGTGTTGCAGAACTATTGAAACTAATTTTTCCCTTTACTGGCTCATGACTTTCACAGGATTTCGTAAAGTCTTTCTCTTTGTGAAGTCAGCCTTCACGTTCCAGCAGAAATACCTTTCACAATCTCCTGATTGGCTAAAAGTTTTTGCAAAGAAGTGGCCCAGCCTTAGGGTGCTGTCTGCATTTGAGTAAAGCATCACTTTTCTTATCAGTTACACCTTTAACCTTATTTTCAAAAATATTTTTACTGCAGTGGAAAACCATACTAGGAAGAAAGCATTTGCCTTGTCACAGCTTTAAGAAGCACATATAAAAATTTATTATTGATGTTTATTGTTGTTTCCACACCTGCAGTCCAATTACAGCCAAGGTTTACATGTACTGTTAGTGACCACATTTACAGGCACTGAATTTGCTTGTTTCAGTTGAAGGAAGGCAACATACACAAAGGAATTTCTATTCTTATATTCAGCATCACTACTACATGCAATTGTTTTGGAGAGAAATCATTTGCTGCATCCATACTACTGCTGACATCTAGAAAATCTTTACTGTACATCTGAACTTCCAGAATTTCAAAAAGAAAAAAATTCTACAATGCTATTCACCAACAATATAAAAAGATGATGTTAACAAAGTTAGGCTGTTTTCAAAGATAGTCTTCAATTTGTTTTGAAAAAGCAGACAGTGTTGACATTATAGAATCATAGAATCAAAAAGTTGGAAAGGCCCTACAAGATCATCTAGCCCAACTGTCCTCCTATTACCACTGCTACCACAAGCCACTAAACCATATCTTGTAGCTCCTCATCCAGATGCCTCTTGAACACTGCCAGAGATGGCAACTCCACCACCTCCCTGGGCAGCCATTCCAGTGCCTGATCACCCTCTGAGAGAAAAAGTTCCTTCTTATGTTTAATCTAAACTTCCTCTGGTGAAACTTGTGGCCATTTCCTCTGGTCCTGCTTATTTCCTGGGAGAAGAGGCCAAGGCCCTCCTCATCACAACCGCCCTTCAGGAAGTTGTAGAGTGCAATGAGGTCTCCCCTGAGCCTCCTCTTCTCCAGGCTAAACAATCCCAGCTCCCTGAGCTGCTCTTCATTAGACTTGTGCTCCAGACCCCTCACCAGTTTTGTTGCCCTTCTCTGGACATGTTTCAGAGCATCAATGTAGTCAGGGGCCGCTGGCCCTCCTGGCCACACTGTCAGCTCATGTTCATCAACCAACACTCCCAGGTCCCTATCCTCTTCATTCATCCAGCCACTCATCCCCAAACATCTACCTGCTTTAAGAGTGCAAGCCACTGCTTGCACCCATCTGCCAAGAAATAAGGTCACTGCAAACAATTAAATTAGAAGGTGCCTCTTTTCATACCACAGTCAGCATCAACAGATGGTTGCAGTCAGCCGCTGTGTGCGAGCTAATTTGGTGAGGTGAGTTAGTTGTTAATTTTTTTGTTGGGGTGACAGGTTACCCTGGTTTATCTCTCCATGAGGAGTCTATGCAAGGAGGAACTGAGAAACTAAACTGTCTTCAGTAGAGCCATTGGGAAAAATCTGGAGCCAGATGCATCTTCCACCTGAGTTCAAGGGACACTTGATCGTCTGATATCAAAACCAAACTGACAGAAAGAGTGAAGTTCCTGCACCTCTGGGCTACCCAGTACTTGTGCTTGCACGAGACTTGGTGACATTATCAAATCTTTTCAAGTTCTGTTTCTTTTCCCACTGTACGCATGCCATGCTAGAAGAATTACCACATCCATTCAACTCACATTTTCTGTCATGGAATGTATTACTCATAGGTCTACATTTAGCTTGCATTAAAAAAAAAAATAAAATAAAATAAAAAGATTTTTTTTTTTTCTTATGCTGAAGAGAATGAAGAGGTGACTCACCATGCTAGGTAGGTCCTCTGTTACTAGTGCGAACTAGATATAACTTCACTTTCACTGAACTTCATGCAATTACATCCACACAAGCCTAGTACCAAGTCAAAACCAGTACTCGTGCAAGTGGGCTGCTGGAGTCTAATGAAAGTAAACCCAGTGAGAATTGTAACACCTGCTTTTGGATTGTACATAAACTTAGCACAGCAGCAGCTAACTGGAGCACAAGTTGTTCCCAAAAGCCCCTGTAATTCCTTCCTAACTAGCAGCCCATAGATGAAGAGAACAGAACCACAACAAAAAACATTTGAATTCTGTAAGGACATCCTCAGAATTCTGCTGAGAGGTGAGTTAACATGATTAAGCAGATATGGAGAGGAGGGAGGGTGGAGGAGATGGAGGATTAAACAGCTCTGCCAACTGCTCTGTTTTTACCCCATAATTACACAACTCAGTGTATCAACTAACTCAATGAATTGCTTGTTCACTCCTACACAGTCTCTGAAGAAATACCTAAATCACATTTTTTACTCATAACAGCAGAATGATTAAAATGGCGTTACTCCATAGTTATTCCATATTTATCCCATAGGGTTTGACAGTAATGGCATCCCTTCAGCACACAGGGTGAAAATGTGGGTGCTGCAGAAGTAAAAGAAGGATATTTGCCTAGCTTTATCCATGGAAGCTTATGAGCACTGTGTTCAGACTGATGGGTTGTATCTGCCCTGGTAATATCTCTGTGGGCTCACAGCCTCCAGGACACTTGCTGTTAGCATTGGGACTTACTGTTAACCACCAGTACAGTACCAGTGGTACATGCAAGTGAGAACAGGTGACACTTCATAGTTAATTTAATACCGCTCAGCTCAGTGGTCACAAGCATGTCCTTAGCGTGCAGAGATGGTCAAACTACTTAACTTTCTAGCTGAAACTCATAATTTGTCACCCACAGTGGCTTAGTTTTGTTTAGCTTGGTCACTGCCCTAGGTTTGGAATGGACATCCTGGGGGTCCTAGGAATTTAGCAAACAGATATATTTTCTGAAGTTCTTGAAATCCAGTAGCCTGTGCTCTCCCAACTGAACCTCCTAACAAAGCCTGGATCTGACACAGGGCCTGCTTCATGCTGGATCCGTGTTCTTTTGGGAAATAGAAAGCAATGGGTATTTAGGGAGCCAAGAGACTAGCTAAAGTGAATCTGCTAGTTTTAAAAAGACACTTCCCCCAGCCACCCTCAAGGAACAACCAGCAGACACAAAGGAACAGATCTGAGTGGGAGCACTTAGACATCTGTCCTTGAACTCAGGAGTACCATCACACCTGTACCCTCAACTATTCATTCCTGCTTCCCTACAAGCTTCCTCATACTAGTTCCTTTGGAAGCGCAGAGATGAAGTCACTTCATGTCGTGGGTTAACACTTCACCAAACTGAAACATTAAATTCTGCCAAGTCTTGCTCTTCCCTGCCAAACTGAAGCCTCTAATGTTAGAACAGGTGTTTAGATAACAGTGCTGAAAGCCTGTTTCGTAGCTTAGTGAATCAACAATGAGATAAATAAAATTTGGCAAAACAGAAACAAGCCTCCCTTCAGTTCAATCTAGAAGACCATTCCTGCTCTTTCATTACAACCAGTGAATCTGCAGCCATGCTGGACTTTATTCCTCCCCTGCTGTCTTCTTTAGCAGCCAGTCACAATTCATTTTTACTGCTTTTCTCACCAATTCACTGGCTCAGAACTCCTAAGACTTCTCCCCTCAGCAGCCACGTCTGGGCAGCAGATAAAGAGCAATTCCCAGCTCTCAAGCCCCAGTGCCTTCTCTGACCACACCACAGTAGCGCATTAGCTTATAACAGGGGAAGGCACCAGCCCCTGAACGTCACTGCCAAAGAGGAAAGGCTTGTGGCTCAGATAAAGCTACTTTTTCCAACTGATGGGATCACATAAATTGAAAATCCTCCTTCCCAGCAGCTCAATATTCTGAAACATTCAGTGCATTACAAATTATTTGTCATCATCGCTGGATTAGTGATGCATTCGAGTTATGTTACCAAAACCTATATTAATAACCATGTATAAACCAATTAACAAAACCCAAATCTCACAGCACAGACTACGGACTGGCATCTGTCAAATCTCAGGATCTCATGGGAGCCCTGACCAGATAAATATATTGAGAGTGCCAGACTTTGAAGGGGATGATGCCATCAACTGCTACTGGGTTTTTAATTCCCTAATTGAAACAGGAAGACCAGCTTTCTTGCTTTAATCACTCTCTAATCAATAAAAAACGTAATTTATTGTTTCTTCCACACAGTCTGTTTAGCAAAATACTGTGCTAAGTTAAAAGCAATACAACCACAGAGACTAATGACAAGGGAGGAGAAGAAACCATAAGAAGCGGATGAGGAAAGAGATTTCAGCTGGTACTTGCAATGTAATGGGGGGTGTTACGTGGGGATTTTAAAAGACGAGTCATTTTAAATTGGACCCTGACCTACATGGGGACATAGTGAAATCATGAGAGGATGAGGCAGTCATTTTTCTCATTTTAATTAGATTATAAGAGTCTGCATGCTCTGAAGCAGGGGCATGCGCAGTGTAACCATGCAATGGCAAGAAACATTCACAGCCTGTAACAGGCACGACAATTTCAGAAGAAACAGAGACAAGACAGTGAAATGGGACAAGAGATGTATAGCTAGAACATAAAGGGGATGATGCGTCACAACTTGGTAACAAGAGGAAACAAAGTATGAATTTAATTTTAACCAATTATCTTATCAAACTAAATAATATATGTAAAAATAATTACACAAGAAAAAATGCTGTTTTGATATTTAGCAGATCTGACAGCCTTCACCAGTTCAGCTACTGAGTTTTCTAAACTGGGTAAACAAGCATTTCAAGAAACTTGTTTCATGCTCAAAGAGGACTGAAGTTGCTAGGCCATACCTCCCTTGCGCTGCTTCTGCTATTCTGCAAAGTTTTGCTTTGATATTGTTCTTAACTGCAGTTAAATGAAGTTTCCCACGTTCTCATTTGGGGTTTGGTGTGTGTAATGATTCCATGTGAAGTATAATAGGAGAGGCAATGTTTTTTAAAATCTTCTTACAGAAGAGCCTCACTGACAGCACAAGCTGTGAGGACTCCTTTGTTCTGCAGTCAGCTCGAGGCTGCTGCAATTCCATCTCCAGCAATTCAGTAAAGAGTGGATAGAGCCTGAAGGCATTACCACTGGGGTTATAGGTACATGGTCTGGGCAAAGTGACATCAGTGACAAATACATGCTATAGTATATGCTCTTATGAGAGATGATGACCCTAAATTCAGTGCAGCTGTCTCAGGCAGGAAGGTAGGGTAGGACCCCATGCAGCTGTAGCAATTGTGTTCAGATAACAGCATACCAGCGGTGTATTAGTTACAGGTATTTTATTTCCCAATGACACAGAGATGATCTGTGGTAAGTTGTCATTATTTTCTAGAGCTTCATTTTAATGAAGGACAACTATAGCTTGCTCATTCTTTGATAAACAGTGCTGGCTGCCAGAAGAGGCAAGCTAACCACTGTGCACCTCTTCGTGACACAGAACGTACATCAAGTGTGGACGTACATCAAGTGTGGTGAAAATGGAGCAAAGTTTTCTTAATTGTTTTGCATTGAACACTGTGTACATATGAAGGCTCAAAGGTTTCAGGCAAGACAGCCTGAGGCAGAGGGATCTGCAGGGAACAGTGGGAGCCCCATGGGGACAGCTGAGTGCTCCAGCTTGTCACACCATGAGGTGTCAGCAAGGGCAAATCAGAATCAAATTCACTCCTGGAACCATCCTGGACTGTACAAGAAACTGGTATTTTAATGTGCTGGTATCTTAACTACCAAAGAAAAGACAGCAGAAGCCATTCTATAGGTTTCTAGAAATCTAGTTCAGTTCCTGTGGATTTTGTATAGAACCTGAACAATTACTGCAGTCTTGAAGCTGTTCTATTTTTACTCACGTTTCCATCACTCCTCATGTCAAAAACAACGCAAGTAAACAAAAACAATAATTTAAAAAGGGAAAAAAACAAAATAAACAAAAAAAACCCCAACTTGCTATTGTAGCTGGCATGAATTCACCCAAACTCTATGACCTTCACACAACAAATTACTGTTTATGAAGACATTTCTACTTTCATGCGACCAAGTGTTTCTAGATGGCTACTTCAAATGGCTGATGGAACTTTTGGCTCTGCGATACACAAAGAGGATGACCCACAGAGCACAGGATGGGTGGTACTTCAACAAGCCTATCTACATCTCTCACTGCAAGGGGTTGTGACTTCTTGAACAATGGGATGGAAGGCAGGGAGGGAATTCCTCCCTGCTGCTCTGAGCACTGCGCTGCACATTGTGCTCACTGGGTAACACTGACTTCAACAGGGGGATGCTGCTTCCTTCTCTTAGTTCAATATCTCAAAAAAGGGAGCAGATACGCAATCTTGTCCATGCGTTCTTTGGTTGCAGCTTGGTTATTTTCCCATGAAAAGAACTAAAAGGACCAAGTCAGAACAACAAGAAGTGTAAAAGGGGACAGTTCTGTTTGGAATAATGTAAAATATCATTTTGCAGAGAATTTATAGTGGCAATATTGATGCATCCTGCATGTTCAAAGCACATAATAGTTTAGCTGAAATTCCATTTCCCCCAGTGGGAAAAAGCTTTTAGACCCTGGAAAAAAATAAGCATGCACAGATTAAAAACTTACTTTACTCACTGCTACTATGCAAAATGAATGTATTCAGATCCTGCTGGAGCCAAGCAGGCAGCTGTCCAGTTTGTTTCATGCAGGGTGGCTTTGTGATTAGTTACTGCGTGCATGATGATGGGAGAGAGGTGGGGGGGGAAATCATTGTTCATACCCTGGATTAAATATCTAGACAGGAAACATGCCCTGGAATTACATCAGAGCAGACCAGCCGCGTGCACGAAGTCACTAAACAAATCTGCATCTTGCCCTAAGCTCTACTAAATCTATTGGACTACTGCTTGTTATTGTTTCCCCCTCCCGAACACAGCCCACCCTCTCTACCCGCTCGCAGACAGCTGGTGTGACGCAGGATTCTAAATCTCATGGTTTTTGTGCCAGGCACTCTCCTTACTCCGGGTTACAGGCTGAAACACTCGGATTACTGTTTAACAAGCCTAAACATGGGGTGAAAAAATCACCGCACAAAGCCATAGTGTTCCCTTTCCAAAATAATGTTCCTTCCTCTTTCCCACCCCCCACCTCCCAGCAACCCCCTCCTTCAGCGCAACGATAGCTCTTAGGAATGATTCAAGGCTTTTAGGGACATGGCCCTGTGCGAGGAGGGAGGGGCAGCTATTGTCCTGACTGCGCCTCCTCATTAACAGACTGGTTATTAAATGTCAGCGGTAGGAAAAAGCAACATTTCAACTTCTTGTGAACTGCCACTGCTCTTCCTCTGGGCTTTCCCCCGCTGTGTTCTTCCAGGAACAGTGCCTGAGAGAGAGGAGCAGGCTGAACAATGATGTGCAGCCAGCAGAAGCCTATATGGAGGAGGAGAGTTCTCATGGAGGGGCCTTTAGTGCTGAGTGTGATGTGTGATGCCAACCTGCAGTTCAGGAGCACTGCCCCACACACGGGGCATGGGAGTTTCTCAACACAGCAGGGAGAATTTGGGGAAATGGAATGGACTGTTGGACAGATAGGAGCGGTCCTTGAACACGCACAGAGAACAGAGGAGGTGACGTGAGACTATTTAAGGTGATTATTTAAGGCCCCACTCCCTGCTGCTGCCAGCTATCTCCCAAGTATCTTGATGCAGCAGCAGCTGTGGGAAGGAGGTCTTCAAAAGACTCAGAGATGAAGATATATTTAAATAAGCAATTCCTCCAGCCCTTTCCACATGCCAAGCGCTGCAGTTGTGACATCTATTCTAGCTCTTAAAAGCTTGGCTGCTTTAAAGGTGGAGTCAAGTCCTCTGCCTCCACAAGGTGAAGGCAATGAAAATGCTATTTGATGTTCCAGAGGTTTGGAGGCTAGGTGGGACCATTACGATAGTTTGCTGTGAGTTATTCAGCAGATTTGCATAACTTTAGAATTTGATTCTTCTCCATTTGCAAGGAGATACCTTCACTACCACTGAGCTAATTAGAAACGGGTCTTACAGAGATCACTGAGCATTTACACGCCTCTCTCTGCAAAACACTTCATAGATACTCTCCACACAATGTGAATGACTTAATCTATACACCCAGTCAACTGCATCCAGAGCTGTAGGCTTCTTGCACCTGGAATATGAGTGCGAAGAAAAGGGGGAAAAGAAAGATGATTGCCCAGACAAAGCCAATGAAAAATGAGAGGGAGAATTTTGACATTACACCAGGAATGTGGCCAAAATATCAAAGACAATTCTCCAGTCCTGTAAAAACAAAGCAATAGCAATCTGAAGAAGGGATCCTCATTCACCTAAACGAAGTCATGTTCTGAACGTGACAGACGAGCAGTGTTTTCTGCATTGGTAGCCAGTGGTATTCTTGCAACATAAAGTGTCTTCTTCATGGTCTCCCATTAAAATTTGAGTGAGGTAAAAAAAATTAGTGCTACAAATTGGGCAGCATTTTAAAATGCTTTTAAAGGAAGCCCTTATCCCTGTGATTTTCATCAGTACTCCTAAATAAACTGCACATGTTGTGTTATAAACTATTTTAAGCTGTGTGTAAATAAATATAACAAATGTTTACATGTAGAGGCCTGAATTGCTCACAGAACTAATCTCTTTTCTTCCCTTAACCCTTTTCCTATTTTTTTAAGCTCTCTCATTCTCCTCTCCCCTCTTTCTGAGTCACTGTGTTCTCACATATACGATATCCCAGTTCTTCCCAGCCAGCCTCAACCCCCACAGCTTCCTCTTTCACTTTTCCAGCAAATCAAGAAAAAAAATAAAAAAAATAAAAGCTGTCCCATCTGATGTAGCTGTTCCTGATGCACCAATATGTGTATAGGAGGATATTTAAATTGTGTATGCAGTCTCTTTACTTAGCAGAAACCACTAACTGCTTACAGCTAGTGAATCGCAGAAAAACAGCTGCTCCACAGGAGGCATGGGAGGAAGTGTGATCTGAGCATCATTTACAGCAACCATTGGAACGGTTCAGCCCTGCAAGGGAGTTTATGCTCTACGTCAACTCTTTTGCCCTTAGATGCTTGCTGTAGTTTGCTCTCCCTGCAAGGACTCCCTGAGTGTCGCAGCTATAGCTGCAGGGCTCTGAACAGTGTTAGCTGTTAAAATGGCACAGATCTTACATTTAATTTGTGCTAATCTTAGTGTTGAAATGAGACTTTCACCAAGCCAGGATTCATACCACAGATGGATATTGTGCAATTTTCTGTCTTGGCTAGGAGTTTTGTGCACAAATAGTATCTGTCCCCAAGAGTGTAAGAAATCACTTCTAAAGTGATGACACAGACCTACTAATAGCTATTCTAAGTGTCACATTAATAACAAAACGACACCACAGCTTGAAAAAAAAAAAAAAATAGAAAAAAAGCATGAAGCATATAAGCCTACATGTATCCTAATAAATTGTCTCCTCCAAGACTATAAGCATCTTAATAAATAAATAATCTCCTTCAACTCTCTCTCTAAGAAAGATTATGAAAATCCTTGCATGCCTAGCCTATACAGCCTTCTCCACCAATCGTCAGACATGGAGGTCCTCTGACAGAAGATAAGGTAGTCTACGGAGACATTAACTGGGTAATTTGGCAAAGAGAGAACTGGATATCTTTCAAGCCCCTTCTGAAAACCAGAAAGCTTTGGCTCTCTGAGTGCTCTGCAACACCCTTCTTGGGCAGAAAAATTCAAACATTCCCAACACGGACATGAGCAATTGCTGAGAAAAATCCTGATTCTGCTGTAGCCAACCAGCTGAGCTGATAATCAGTTTCACCAGCTTCTGAGCTACACTCAATCTACTGCTTTTTGAACACCCAAGACAACTGCAGACAAATTTTAGCTGAGGCCTGGGCTGTATGGAATCTGCTAGAGGAAGGTCCGTTGTTCAGCTATAATACAAATTTAAATACATAGTTGGGCTTAACTCTATTGGGGAAAATCCTGTATTGTCACATGGCTACATGACTTTTCTCAAGCCATGAATTACTTTTAAAACCTAACTCTTCAAAGAAAAAAAAAATCTTCAAATATCAAGAACTGGATTCTAATTTCACCCCATCAAATGCATGGGTATCAATGGAGCCCTTCTTCCCAGTATTAGAAGCACAGTTCATGAGATCAGAAACAGCCTTCTGAATCCAAACAAGCCCTACCAGAAAACCTCCAGTCTACCCAAATCCCTAGTGGCTTGAGAGCAAATCACATCTGTAAGAGGTACGTTTCAAAAATGCTATAGTGTTTTAATGGGTCAGCCCTAATACATGTACCTCAATCACCCCTCAGAGACAGAGAGTATCTAGTATTTTGAAGGGACAGAAGTGATTTTTTGATGGAATGAGAAGAGAAAGGAAATATCTCATGAATTGCAGAAAGAAAGAGAAACACGGTATTTAAAAATCCTTTCAAGGGCTGAGATGGATTTAATATAGTGTTTGAATCCTCCAAAAGCTGGCAGATTAGGAGATGAGCTGGCCTCACAGCCTTTGAAACACATAAACATGCAGAGGATTTTTCAGCACCGTCTTCCATTGAGTTCTCTTTCTTTATGCATGCACTCCTATCCCACCAAGGCATTTTAAAAAAAGAATTCCAGAAAGACTTGTAATTTCCCTTTGAGTTAAGGTTTAAATTCATCTTCCCTGAAATAACTTTTTTTTTTCATATTCTTGTTTCTTATGCAGGATTGCACGCTTTACAGCAGTGATATTTGAAAAGCACTGCATTTAAATCACAAAGGGAGCCCCTTTCTTCTACAGCAGACTACGGTCTTCCTTTTATGATTGCTGAAATAAATAATTGCTTTTGAGGCTGCAGTTATGATTCATCTGTACTACCTCCAGAAGAATAAAAGCTTTTTTTTATGATTATTGTAAAAACTAGAGTGTATATTATTTCTTAGACAACATTTCAGTATTAAACATGAAGTCTTCTCTCTTTTGTTACCTACAGGATTCATTTATTGATTTAAGATTCAAATAAAAGTCACTGGATGGAACGAAGTAATTGAAGGGCTGTGGCAATTTTTTTTTTTTTCAGTTTACTGAATTACTACACCTCCAAACACTTTACTTTATAATTATCTTCTTTTAAAGTCACTATGTTCCTACCATTTTTTCCTCTGTTCACCTTTCAGCCATGAGATCAGCAGCTGTCAGCACTTCTTTCAGGGCCTATACTACAGGGAGGAGAAAATAAGCTGTTATGGGTCAGTCTGATAGTCACACTATGGGGAGAATGATATTGTAGACCAACCAGACCCCAACAAACTTCACAACTAGCTAAGTCACTCACACCCTAAGAGTGGCTCACCCCAACTAGGAATTGTTAGGCCCATGTTAGGGCACAGCCTTCCCCAGCGCAGACTCAGTGGCCATTTTCTGACCAGTGAGACCTTTTCAGTCCTCCCAGGAACCATGACCTGCCTCCACCTTCTGTTCCTGAATATGGCCGTCTCTACTTTCAGCGGCAACTTGAAATACAGGAGAAAAGTCAAATACAGACTTAAGAGGCCTATACAGAGGTTTCTTGACATGGTTCTCTGACAAATAATCCCTGCCTATGCTCATCAGGAAAACCAAACTAGGAAAAGGGCAGCAGCATCAGTTTTGAAATATGATTGAAAGTAGCTCAGTCCTGCTTCCAAGGTGAACAGGGCTTCAGTTTAAACCTAGACTTTCAGGAGGTTCAGGAAGACTGAAACCAAGACCAAAGACAGCAGGAGTGCCTCTTTCACCTCCGGAAAGGTATTAGCATATTCATATTTTCCACTTGAAAGCTGACTAATTTACACATTTACTAACAAAGTGGTGCTTTCTGAGGGGCTTTTTAAACCTTTACTATCTGTTGCCAGCTAAAATATTTGGGGACAAAGCCTACTGTGTAGGGAGCGCCACTGGAACTGAAGGGAGCTTTCTGTTTTCCTGTTTATGAAGGCTACATAAATGAAAACGAAGCAGATGAGGGTACTGTCACTGGGAGAACCAGCTGTTCTGCATGTGACATTTTTTCATGTAAGAAAACCTAAAAATACTGTGGAGTGCATACGGATAAGACAGGGAAACAAATAACCAAGCAATGGCTCAGTAATGCTTGCCAAATCGTCTTCAGTCATTGAGGCTGCATGTTTTCCCATTGAAATCAGTTGCATCACCATTTATTTCAAAACCAAATCTGAATTTCAGTCTTCCAGTAACATTTGCATTTGGACCTCTTCGCCATCGATAGGATGCACAGTGCTTTGTAGGGGAAATTAAGGAAATGCCCTATGTGCTGAAATATCTTTCCATATCTTCAGCAAAACCATGAACTTTCCAAACTCACTGATTTATCTGTTTCTATTTTCCTTCCCCTTCAGATTTTTTAGACTAATTTTACACTGACAGGTTTGAGCAGGACAGCCTGAAAGATGAGATCAAAGTCAAGCATCCCATTTGAGTCTCAATTCAGAGACTGCTGCTGTTTGTAGATCCATCTTTGGGAGCGTGAGGAAGGGCTACACTGAGAATGAAGACATTTATTATGAATTTAGCAATTTAACATTACAATCCCAGCTATCAGGAAAAAAGTTAAAGTACTTTCTGTCTCTTCTCCCTCTGCAATGCTTAAGGTATGGCAGGGGCACCAGCAGATCCTGGTTACACTGTAACAACCAAAAATTAAGCTGAAAATACCTCCAAGCTGGGTCTTTAGCTGCCCTAAACCATCACAGCTCAGCTGAAGCTCTTTGGGTATGTGCTCTTGCATTCTTAAATATCACTGATACAACATATAATCCTAGTATTAAAAAGATCTCAGGTGTTTTCTCCACATCTGAGAAGCTGGAAGGTAACTTGGGCCTCTTCATGGGCCTTTAAGAGCCCTAAATAGCAAATGGGAGTTCGCAGCCCTGCAGCTGGGAGTCCAAGTGCTAAAACAAGAATAACTGAACACAGCCACCATTGCGCATTGCTTCATGGAGAAACCACCAGCTTAAAAAGCAATCATGCAGTTGTGTTTTGAAGTTGGGTCTCCAAGCTTTGCCACAATCCCATAATAGGCCCAGATTAACTTTGACGGATGTTTTGAAGAGCAGAAGGTCCTGTGCGTGACAGAATGAACTACTGGCAATTGTAAGAGAGTACAAGGCAGACTCACAAGTAAGTCCTCTGTATGCAGTGTCCAAGTATAGAGCTGGTTAAGGCAAGTCTGAAAAAAGGCAGCCATGGAGAGGACCTGTGGGGTGTGGAAGACAGAATGTAGCCCTTACTGAAGAGCAAGAAACTCAGGTCCCTTTTTCTAGCAGAAGGAGTTACTGAGAGTCATAAACAAGCAATCATCATTCAGGAACACTCTTCCTTGAAGACTGAGTTTGTCTACCTTCATGGGTGAACACATCCAGGAAATAATAGGCTGTTCAAAGGCAGTCTCCCTGTGAGATCACAAATGGACACCCCCGCAGCCATGAAGCATCCAAGGAACAAAAGAGATCTGCTCATGAATTAAAAACGTATTTAAGAGGAAGAGAATGTAGATACCCATCAGGCAGCCAGGAGGGGAAGCCTCTGGCAAGGCATGTTTTTTGCTTTATGCATCTGCCAGAGAAAGGCAGTGTTCAGGCTGATGCAGGACAAGTGCAAGTCAGAAGCCACCTTTGGCTGTCCTGGCACAAGGACAGGGAGTTTGGGGGCAGTCTTCCCTTGGGGACTTAATGCCTTCTCACCCTCAGGCATTAGAGCATACACACCTTTCTCCACAACTTTTCTGCTCATTCCCCTGTATTTTGCAATCTGCTTTCTCTCACCCTGATTCCCAGGCAGGAGTGAGTATGGGACTAGGGAGCTTGGAGGCTCTGCCACAGGAAAAGACAGCATTCTCACATAACAGTTTGTAAGCATGTTTCATATGTGGCTCTGCAGGCTCTCTGTTCTTACTACCAATATGAGATACCCAGAAGGGACAGGGAGCTGCTCCAGCCTGGTTCATTTATCATGACAATGAAACTCAGAAGCAGGTCTATTCCTGGGTGGACGATGCTGCAGGGAAATCTGGGCCATTCATTCCAAGAAAAGAAAGATCTCTGACGGCTGCATGTCCAGCACAGGCACGTTTTGCTTGAGTGAGTTCCTACGAGAAGAGCTGTGGAGTAAAACTCCTCGCTCATATTGTGGTAAGACATGAAAGGTCAAGGCGGTCAGAAGTCAACTGACAAGATTTTCCCCAAGGGGTTTCAGACACCTCTGGTGGTACTTTTGCCTAGGAAACAGCTTATTCAGAAACCTTTCATGACTGTTTATTAAAAATAAAGCACTAAAAGATTAATTCTGATCTGTGATTCAACCTAAATGAATACCTAACAGGGCATGCATAAAAGCTGACATTTGTTTCTTAGGCCGCTCGTATGAGACCCAAGAATTTTGCCACAGACGAGTCACTGTCCAATGAGGCAGTTTATCATGCTGCCTTAAACCTGTGGGTTTAATTAACCCACTGCAGGTTCAGTGACTTCTGTACACTGCTGCACAGAATCATTAAGTCACAAATATGTGTATGTCAAGTAAAAATATTTTGGAAACTTTATGACATAGATATTTCAGCTCTTTCTTAAACAGTAAAAGGAATCTGTATATGGCCCAAGAACCACTGCTTCATCCAAACAAGACAACCAGGCTGTCCTAACCAAGAAACCATGTGCTAGAGAGATGCATAATGAAACCAAGAAAGAAATCTTTCCAATCCATTCCATGGGCAAGTTCAATATGTTGTATGCATCTTACAGCAACATACGACTCATGCTGCAGACACATGCTTCAGCTTCTCAGAGCCTGCCTTTTGCACACTGTCCAAAAGGCTTCTCTGTTCCTTGAAAATATACACCCAAATGCCAACCAGCCTGTGGGACAGAAATGTAGTGGGAATATGGCAAAAGAGCTATCGCCAGAATTGTTTAAGCAGCAAACACTAAATTATGGGAGTCTGAAAAGAGCCTCAGCTTAACCACCCCTTTGCAGCCTTTGGGTTTCCATTCCCTTTCAACTATGCAGGCTGAGACAGCGGGGAAATTAAGAGACCCCACTCCCTGGAAAAGCTAGATACTGAAAGAGGCAGTGAAATAGGATGCTGGTTTATCCTCTGAGTCACTGGGAGCAGACACACCAGATGGCACAGGAGGTGGGAGGGCAGGGAGGAAGGTATCAGCCTAGCTCCAGGTGAGGTCATACCAAGGAGATGTCAAACCTGATACTGAGCACCTGGGACTGTTTGTATCATCATAGCCCTTCTCAGTGCAGAAGCGGTGGCAAGATGCAATAACCTGTGGGGTCCCTGCCTGCTGCAGCCTACAGGTCCCTGGCAGCATGTTACCCTGACTGCCTGCTTAGCCTTGCTCTGGAAGCACTGCTGAGCCTTGCAAGCAGCTCCTGCATCACACAACTGTCAGAGCACTGGAGTCAGGGAGTGATGTCTCCTGGAGTAGTATTTGATCTCTGCAGAATGAAGTGCCTCGTTTACAAGGTTTCTGAGATGGCTGCACACATTGACTCATTCTTCTTACACACACAGACGTGAATAAGAAAGGACAAGAAAAATCATGAAGTGTGATGCCAAACCTCAGTCTGCAACCAGTTTGTGTGTGTATGCATATAATGACTGGAGACGGAAAATGTACTTTAGCTTGGAGAACAGAAGGCTCTGGGGAGACCTCACTGCGGCCTTCCAGTACTTGAAGGGAGCTTATGAACATGAGGGGGAACAGCTGTTTACAAGGGTAGACAGTGACAGGACAAGGGGGAATGGTTTTAAACTAAGACAGGGGAGGTTCAGGTTAGATATTAGGAGGAAGTTTTTCACACAGAGGGTGGTGACGCACTGGAACAGGTTGCCCAAGGAGGCTGTAGATGCTCCATCCCTGGAGGCATTCAAGGTCAGGCTGGATGTGGCTCTGAGCAACCTGGTCAGGTGGCTGGTGACCCTGCACATAGCAGGGGATTGAAACTCAATGATCATTGTGGTCCTTTTCAACCCAAGCCTTTCTATGATTCTATTACATGACTCTATGAAAACCGATTTCTTTCTTCTTTGCCCTTCTATGAGCAAAGAAAACTTGAAACTCAAAAAGAAAAAGTGTGTTTGTTACACGCACACAGTGCCAAGAGAGAGGGCTATACTGAGAAACAGCCTGAAGTTCTGTTATTGCAAATGTAGAATAAGTCCTACAGTTTTGCCAAGTCTCCCAAAGGTGGAACAGCCTGGGGTTTGACAGATAATATGCAGTCACTGCTTTGTACAGAAGGCAGGAGAGGGACCCTGAACTACTCTGCTGCTAAGGAATTATCTGCAAAACTTCAGGCGTGATCCAAATCAGCATGCCGCTAAACTCTGTATTAGACAGAAATGCAAGGATTCCTAATGCTACAGCATGGCACAGACTTGAAAATAAGAGGGTTTGTTTTGTGTGGCTGTTCTATTTGGAATGCTTACAAGACAGCTGTCATCCACTTTGATTAAGTTCCTTCACAAAACAGGCTTCCTGGAGTGACGCCTTGAAGGAAATACATATTCATGCACGTCTTTTACTCTGCTTGGAGTCCTACAGAAGTTTTGGATATGCTTTACAAAATATGCCGTCACTGCTCACACTAAACAACCCTCACAGCAACTCCAGTTTAACTGGGAACCCTTTGTTGTCCAGTGTTAGCCTGCTCCTCCTATGCGTTCCCAGTTCTGCCCTTTCCTATCCTTCTTGTTCCCTCCCCCCCACACCCTGCAGGCTGAAACATTCTCTAACATGAGAAACTAAAGGGAAAAACAACAAACAACAACAAAAACAATAAAAAACCCCACAGTTCTGATCACAGAGAGGGATGCAGCTTAATATGGCAATGTTTCTCTTTGGCTGGGCCAAAAACTGATGGGCAAATAAATGCTCTGCAGCCAACAGTGGCTCTTATTGCCGGTAGACAGCATTTTGCATACTGAGACTCTGAAAAAGATGCCAGACATTAAATAAGCAACACAAGCTCTACAGCATGTAAACTTCCACATTCCTACAGTCCCAAGTTTTTCTTTAAGCACAGGAAGCAGCGTCCCACCGTTTCATGACAAGTCAGGCTTAACAGCAAAGGCATAAACTAACCGATACAATCTGATCTGTGCAATGTGAATTTACTGCTGCCACAAGTGCTGGTGGAGATCTCTTCCAATTGTGCTTTCCCTGCCTATTTTGTCCTTATTAACTGCATCAGTGCCAGAAATGGTGTACACATACAGAAAATAAACCCTCTTTCTGTAGGTTGCAGCTAATGGAAATATTACTCAAATAGGAGGACCCTGTTAGGTTCCATTCAGGCAACAACAAAACTTTTCCAGTGCAGCAGCTAAAGTAATTAGCATCTCACAAAACTGCTGCTAAATTACGGTGTCTCATTAAATAACATCTCTACATTCCCGCTAAGAATGTTTGTTCAGTGTAACACGCGGGTTTCATTTAAGGAAGCAAGAGGATCTTCGCTGAGATTAAGTCACTGTATTTATGGAGAACAGGTGTGGAAACTCCTGTGTCATTTTGAAGGTACCAACAATAAAAGGAAAGTGCTACAATAATTTTGACAATGGGAGGAAATGGGCGAAGGACATGAGAAGAAAAAAAAAAAAAAAAAAAAAAAAAAAAAAGTGCTACTTACAAGCCTCGGAGCCGAAGCCAGATTTTCTCTATCTGCTCTGGCTGCAGGTATTTTAGAGAGTTGCTCTCAAATTCTTCAATCTCCTTCGTGGGCGACTCCATGGCTGCAGGTTACCGCGTCGGTTATGGCTCGGAGAAGATGGGCACTGCCCCACGCACACGCTCCACCTTTAACGGGGCTGCCCACCAGTGGCCAACATTTCTGGCAGCCCCTGCTCCCCCCTCCCCAGGCGCTCAGGTGTACGCGGGGGGCACGCCAGCATCCTCGGGCAGACCCAGGGGATTAGCAGCTCAGCTCCGGACTGCAAACCAGCACGGATTTTTCTTTTATTAAAAATAAAAAAATAAAAATCACCAATAAGCCAAGGATCCAACCAGTAATACTGGCTGAAGGATCTTTAGAAAGGGAGGGGTGGGAGGGGGAAATCCCTCGCTGCCAACTGAGCCGTCTGCATGGGCAGCTGGGGAGCCTGCATCGCCACGCCGGCGGCATCACGCATCCTGCGCTCCCTCCGTGCTGCTCCCCTACGGCTCAGCATCGCTCCTCCACGGCTCAGCATCGCTCCCCCAGCCCCGGCGTGGGCTTTTCTTCCCCTCACTTACCGGCAACGCTGCTGACAGGCTCCAAACCTGACAAACAAGGGGAAAGTCGTCTGTCAGCATAGCCCAGGCACAGCTCCTCGGACTGCCGCCCTCTCCCTTCCACACAAACGGACACGAGGGAACGGGCTATGGGAGAGGCTGGCGCTGATTAAAAGCCCGACCGAGCCAAAAGGAAGGGTAAATTACAGAAAGTGAGCGGCTCACTCCTGGCGAAGAGCCATCTGCTTCATCGCGAGGCAGCCTACACTCAGGCAGAACACAGCGTGCAGCTTCAACTTGGGCAAAATTCACTTTAAAATAAATAAATCAGAGCAGAAGCACTGCCCAAAGCCCCATAACAAAGGATGGGGAAGTCCACACAGCAGAGGGAGATCAAGCCCAACACATTTAGTAACAGCCTTTTCAGTGCCTTTCAACACGAGCCACCAACAATACATTAGAAGACAATGCGTTATTCATAATGTATGAGGCTTACAGCAGGACCTATGGCTGCACTCCAGGGGGCTCTCACAGGGCAGCCACTGTCCCAGTTCCCCACACCAAGCCCAGGCAGAGCAAGAAGCAAGTCACAGGGCATTTCTCTGAACACCACTGGGGTCCATCCTCCAGGTAGAGGAAAGACAAGAGGACAGAGATGGCCTTTGTCACACCAACCCCACCCAATCTCCACTGAGATTTGGTGTTTTCAGCCAAGGACACTAAAGCTTAAGGGTTAAAGGGAAGGCAGGGAGGAGAGACATCATAGTAAGGGTCTGCTACAGGCTGCCTGTTTAACATTTCTGTAGGTGACATGGACAGTGGGATCAAGTGCACCCTTAGCAAGTTTGCAGACGACAAGCTGAGTGGTGCAGTTGATACACGAGAGGGAACAGATACTATAAAGAGGGACCTGGACAGGCTTGAGAGGTGGGCCCATGCCAACCTCATGAAGTTCTGCAAGGCCAAATGCAAGGTCATGCACCTGGGTCAGAGCAATCTCAAGCACAGATACAGGCCAGGCAGTGAATGGCTTGAGAGCAGCCCTGTGGAGAAGGATTTGAGAGTGTCGATTGATTAAAGATTCAACATGAGCCAGCAGTGTGCACCTGCAACCCAGAAGGCCAACCGTGGCCTGGGTTGTATCAAGAGAAGTGTGACCAGAAGGTTGAGGGAAGCGATTCTGCCCCACTGGTCTGTTCTCGTGAGACCTCACCTGGAGTACTGTGTCCTGTTCTGGAGCCCCCAACACAAGAAGGACATGCAGTTGTTGGAGCGGATCCAGAGGAGAGCCCGGAGATGAGGCTGGAGCACCTCTCTTATGAGGACAGGCTGGGACTCTTCATCTTGGAGAAGACTCCAAAGAGCTGCTGACTTTAAAGCAGCCTTCCAGTATCTGAAAGGAGCCTACAGGAATGCTGGAGAGGTACTTTTTATAAAGGCTTGTATCAACAGGACGAGGGGGA
The DNA here is from genome assembly GCF_039878825.1 of Excalfactoria chinensis. Taxonomy (NCBI): domain Eukaryota; kingdom Metazoa; phylum Chordata; class Aves; order Galliformes; family Phasianidae; genus Excalfactoria; species Excalfactoria chinensis. Next base: position 95,844,672 of record NC_092826.1, read on the forward strand.
ATGGTTTTAAACTGTAAGAGGGTAGATTTAGACCAGATATCAGAAAGAAATCCTTTACTGTGAGGGTGGTGAGACACTAGAACAGGCTGCCTAGCAAGGTTGTGAATGCCCGTTCCCTGGAAGCATTCAAGGCCAGGCTGGATGGGGCTATGAGGGACCTTGTCTATTGGGAGGTGTCCCTGCCTATAGCAGGGGGTTGGAAGTACATGATCTTAAAGGTCCCTTCCAACCCAAACCATTCCGTGGTTCTAAGCAGAGCAGAACTAACTTTCAAAACAGTGTGCTAGCCTTAACACAGTTTGTCACATATTGTAAATGTTGCCTCATGACATCTTAAGAGCAGAGCCTGCAGTGGAGCAGTTTGCCACACCAGAAAAGTCAGGCTCCCATGAAAACATGCTGGCTGTGATTTCCTATGCCAGTTGTACAGGTGTGGAATGCTGACACACATAGCAGTTGGCGGAAATGTGAATACAGTGATTAGCCTAAGCAAGCAAGCCACTGCTTAAAAAGCTTAAATCAGTTCTTAGAAACATAACTTGGCTACTTCAAAACCCAAATAGGCAGTGTAGTAACATGCAATTTCTGCCTGCACAGAGATTATCCTACCCCATGAGCACAAATACACACACAAAGATAAAAACAACAGATTCTATAAAACAGATTCTATACAACAGGTTCTATACAGATCAGACAGGTGTCAGCTTCGGGATCTGTTACATGCAAGAGGGTATGTAACCAGGCTCAGGCTGCTGCTATTGCACAATTCATCATTTTCACTCTCTTGTGTTTGCATGTTCCAGAGTGAAGCTGAAAACTAGAAGCTTTGCATTCATTCACATAAAAAGCAGTTTTCAGTACAGGGGAAAAGGAAGGAAGGAAGGAAGGAAGGAAGGAAGGAAGGAAGGAAGGAAGGAAGGAAGGAAGGAAGGAAGGAAGGAAGGAAGGAAGGAAGGAAGGAAGGAAGGAAGGAAGGAAGGAAGGAAGGAAGGAAGGAAGGAAGGAAGGAAGGAAGGAAGGAAGGAAGGAGGGAAGGAGGGAAGGAGGGAAGGAGGGAAGGAGGGAAGGAGGGAAGGAGGGAAGGAGGGAAGGAGGGAAGGAAGGAAGGAAGGAAGGAAGGAAGGAAGGAAGGAAGGAAGGAAGGAAGGAAGGAAGGAAGGAAGGAAGGAAGGAAGGAAGGAAGGAAGGAAGGAAGGAAGGAAGGAAGGAAGGAAGGAAGGAAGGAAGGAAGGAAGGAAGGAAGGAAGGAAGGGAGGAAGGGAGGAAGGGAGGAGGGAAGGAAGGGAGGGAGGGAGGGAGGGAGGGAGGGAGGGAGAAAAACTTTTAAGTAAAACCATAAATATAAAAACTTTCCTTCCGAAGTAGAAAAAATGCCAAAGTTCATTTTAATTCTAGTGAGATTAGACAAGTTCCATACAAAGAAGATTAGACGTGACATACACACGAGGCCATACAAAATATTGTCACATTGAAAGACATCCTGTATTAACTTAAACTTCACATTCTTCAAGTTTTATCAATTTTGGAGCACTTTTGATCCTGTCAATAAGATGACCCGGTCTTCCTGACTCATCAGTAATACCCAGAAGCTCTGCCACATCCTCCATAGGTGACAGGTAATCATTTCCCTATCCCTAATCTCAGCATCACCATCTGAGAAACAGCACAGCATTACCACCTGCTCCTGGGAAGGACAGTAAGGTGTTTGATGAAAAGGTCACTGTAAGAGGAAAGCAATGCCATCATTCACTACTTCTACGTCACCTTGCTGAAGAGCATACAGTTGATATTAGACCTAACTTGGGCCTGATTCTCCTTATGCAAGCCATCCCATTTCAGAAGAACCACTGCAGCTTTTAGTACTTCTGTAAATACACAGATGCTGAGACTTCCATTTTGCCTTAGCAGGCACAGCTGTCCCACCCTTAGCTCCCAAGTGTTTAAATTGTCTCATTAAATTCTATTGCTGGATGCACAGAATAGTATTTTTTTCCATCCTTCTTTAGTCAGGAGCATTTTCCAAGATGTTCCATTTATTGCCAGGAATCATCATGGCAATAAATAAATGAACCGTGGCACCAGCATGCCACAATTCATTCACCTTTTAAATGAACTTCTCCCTTGAAACAGTAAGTATATCAGCTACAGCTTAATATATGTCAATAGCAATTTGATGGCAGAATACCCTGTGTGTCCACAGCTGACCCGGGTGCTATGCCTTTAAAATACCAAGCCATGCCAAAAGAATAGATGCATAATAACAGAAGAGAAAAATCATAGAATTATTTGGGTTGGAAGGGACCTCAAAGACCATTCAGCTGCCACCCACTATATCAGGCTGTTCAAGGTCCCATCCAACCTGGACTTAAATACCTCTGGGGATAGTTAAAAAATACATTACAAAAGAAAGCAAAAACTTTTAATTAGAGCTGATATCTAAAAGCAAATAGGGACAGATGAGACTAAGGATTAAAGAAAAGTTACTACAGGCTGCAGAAACACCAGAAAAATGATGAACCGATGCCACAGTTATGAAGGCAGACATACACTGGAGAGAAACTGTGCAGATAGAGAGAAAGGAGCAGAGAAGAAGAGAGAAAGAGGAGATTATGTGCGTGACTGCCTCCACAGAAGTAAGCAAATATTGATGCTGTTAATAAGGTGATACAAAAGAACAGAGATATTCTCCCATCCGTGAATAGTGCATGGCATTTTGTATCATTGTTTTTTGACCTCCTAGAGCCTCTGAGTTCAGAGGCTACTGAACACAGACTGTATGTTCTGATGGCTAATTGTAAAAATAAATAAAAGCAGGAAGTTGGGATGAGTGCTAGATCGGGAGAATGTAGAGAAAAAACTGTCATTGCACTCGGTTACTGAGGAAATGAAGGGCTGGACTGATATGACAGCAATGACATTTACAGGAGTTATGGGCTAAGATAGGGCTTCCAGGGTTTGCAGGAAACAAGGCGATATGTAAAATACAAAATGGGAGAAAAGCACACTGGCAAGAGACACTTCAGTGTCATACCCCATGGAAGAAACCGGAAAGCTTGAAGGCAGCCACAGAGGAACTGGGAATGTGCCTGAGGACGCTATCTATCTCCTATGATAACAGAAGTTCCAGACATTGCTCAGAGACAGTGGGGAACTCCCCACAGCTGAGCAGCAAAGGACACTGCCAGCTGCCTGCATCACAGATAACTGGCAGCTCACACCACCCATGTACCTCATGGAAGTCTCCTAAGCTGCAAGACAATGTATGGTCATGCCGAATCAGGTCCAGTGTTGGCCTCTGAAGTTACAGGGAATAAAAGCATAAACTATTCCCCAGATATCCTTCAATCACTTGAAGTATTATGAGGGACTACCCAGTATGTTTGCTCCAGAAATCTCTTCTGAATAACACAAAGAACCGCTACTTGGCTGCTGCTCATTTGCAAGCACTTACAGCAGTTTTCCCAAAGGAAAAGATGCCCATGTCAGTCTGGGGCGTGCTGTCTGCTTGAATCCCTCCAGCATCAACCCCAGAATACAACAATATTCTCCATTTCCTGCACTACTCCCCATTGTGATGATGCCTGCAGTTGAAAAGCTGTTGTTACACCCCTCAGCCTCCCAGTGCCCTGTGCTGGTTTCCTCCTTTATCACAGCACAGAGGTCCAGGTAAATGGAGGCTTCACCTTCTTTGCTTCTGAGTGCTGTGCAGTAAGGCTCTTAATTAGAGGTTCTTTTCCCTCCTTAAGTACACTGTTCTGTAGGACTACTAATATGGGTAGATGGAGAGGTGTGAAAAACGGAGCGCATGAGGGTAACATCCAAAATTCACTTTTCCAAAGGATGAGATCACTACAAAACAGACAAAATACCTGGACATATCAGAGTGAGACTGCCTTTCTCAGGGCGATGGCATAAGTATTTCAAACACAAAACCATGAGTCCAAAGCAGAAGTTTCAGGGATACCCTTGGCACATCACTGCACTGTAAACTTGGTTCTACCTTCATATTGAACACCTCAACAACACTCTTCCTTCAAGGTACCTACAGTTCTTTTATTTTTTAAGAGAAAAAGTGTGACTTTCGCACTTTTTTGCTTTTTTTTTCAGCAACCTCTTTGCAGACCTCACTAGAGCTTGATAGGGATAGCAATAACATCTGTGAGAGCCACTGAAACACAAGCAAAACTGATGCCAAAACAGCAGCCTGTCTGGTGGAAACAATACTCCAGCGGGCACAAGCAGACCGGGGCAGTAACTCCAAAGAGCAAGATGGCTGAAGTCTTTGGAGGACTCCAGCAAAGCCCACATAAACCACCCCATGACACAGAAGTACTATGGGAATAGTGAGTGTGCTGAAACATTGCCTATTGCTATTCCTGTATATTGTCTGTTTAAGCACACATTTTCTCCCATCAATTAATCTGATTTGACAGAATGAAAGCTTCAAGCGTTATAACAACATCTATAATTAGTACTACTGCAGTGTATTCATTTGTCCTTCCACACATAAACAATCCAGAATACATTTTATTTTCTTACCAGTAATGCCTCCAACCAAAATTACGGCAAAGTGTTTTCATCATTGCATGTCTGAGTCTGGATCTCTGAACTTCAGTTATAGCAAAAGCTGCGGTGAGTCTGCCAGTATCGTATTCCAAAATATTATGCAAACACTATATTCAAACAGTCTGTAAAACATTGACAGTTCTGCTAATTGTGCTAATGCCAAAATAAGCTGGGTAGATTCAGCTCAGTCTTTATTCCAGTGGTAAAAAAATTTTTTGTTTGCTTTGTTAAGAGCAATTCCTTTTTTTTTTGGGGGGGGGGGGAGATCCATTGCTTCACTGATTTGCATTTATCTTAGGTATTCTTCATATTTAAATATAAGAGAGCAATCAGAAAATATTCAGGTGTTGAAGATGATTTGTATTTATCCTTGGGGAAAAAAAAAAAAAAAAAAAAAAAAACAACAAAAAAAAAACAAGTATTCCAGTGCTGCATCCTAAATGGACCTTAACTTCAGGAGGATGAACTCTGAGCAATGTAACCGTGGTGCTAAGTGTATGAAGAGTTCAAAAAATCACACAACTCGGAAAGTGAAAAAATGAGGCAATTCTTCTAAGAGCATAATTAGCTTTGTCACCCTTTACTATAAAATAGATGGTAGTGAACAGGATTAGAAGTACCTGATTCAGCTTTTGGCTGCTGGAAACATATTAATATTCACCTAAACATTTAGCACTTTCACTAGCAAGAAACTGTCACCAGAGCATAGATGCTTGTGTCCTGTTTATTCAAGGATGTCATAGGGCCCTAAGTCTAATGAATCTACTGTAAAGACTCATAATTCAACTGCGTGTCAGACCAGTGTGAACAAGCAACATCTCTGTACCATGTGGAGATACACTCCTATAAGTTAGGTACATTGGTTTCAGACTTTTCTTGCAATTCCACATTCTAATTTTATTAAGCTATACCAAGTACAACTCAAACTGTAGTTTGCAAGTGAAATTCAGTCTCTATTCATTCTTCCTAGGATTAGATTCTATGGCTTGTTGGCAACTAGTCCACGCTATAGTGGTGCAGCCATTAATATCAGCATAAGTGAGGGCTGGAAGGCAAGGCCACAAGTGACAAAGTTAGCCAGGCAACAGCAGTCTAAGGGCCTGCTAGCTGCCTTTAATTACAAGAAATCATCCAGCTCCCTTAGGGCTGGGGAATTATGATTTCTGCTGTATCCAGTAATTATGGATAGTTTTAGCTTCTCTGTCTGGAAGGAACACAGACAGAACCGACCCAGAGAATGCTGCACTTTCCAAAAGTTTCAAAAGCAGCAAACTAGATATTAAGACTACTGCATTGGATGCCTTTCATGCATCCTAACAACACGTTCAGTCTTGAACTACATCAGGGTAGACATACTGTGGAGAATTTCAAGTAGGAGTTTTAGGAGAAGGCAAATCTAAGCACTCCAGGTAAGAAAATAATAAGAACCCTTCAAAAGCAACAGTAGAATCATCACCACCACAGAAAACAAAAAAAAAAGAAAAAAGAAAAAAGAAGTTGGTAGAAAAGGCGCTGCTCATTTAAACTTGTCTTTAGTTGGGTGAATTGAGCTGACAGGTTTGACTGAAAGCTCCAGTGACTGGCAAAAATTTCTGTCAGTGCTATCGACTAATATTCCCATGAAGACAAATGCATACTTCTTTTGCAGTCTGTCCTTCTTGATCTGGGGTTGCTCGGTTTGTGTAAAGGGAGATTTTCAGAAAGCTTGTAGAAACTCATCTTCAATTTGGGAGGGTTACCAAAAAGGGAAAGTTCCCATGATGATGACATTATGTTATTACTTAAACCATGTCCTTGCAATAGCTCCATAAAAATCCATATTGCTCTCAAAGTGCTGCAACTTTGACAAAAGCACTGCCACTCCTGAAGGGCATTTTTTAAAGTCTGTTCTTTCTTTAATGACCTCCATAGCACCAGAAACTCTTAAAACTCATATTACCATACGTGACAGTTTAGGGGGGATGTGTGAGAGATGTAGTGATGGATGAGGGAAAAGGAGCTTTATAAAATGCTTTGCAAAAAGAATGAAGAGAGCTTGAAAGCTTGGTTATAAAAAGTCTTGGCAAAAGCAGGTGAGATGTGACTAATAGTCCAAGCAATTCATTACTTAAAAGAAATACCTGATGAGAAGATTAAGCAAGAGCTGACTTTCTAGTCTTTTCCTTTTTCAGAGGCAAACATCCAAGGAAGGGAAAGTAGGTAATTTTTGAGGACCTGAAGTCTCTATTCAACTTTTCAACAGTTGCCTGTTCCAGGTTACAGCTCCTCAGATGCATAGGGATCAAATATATAATGAAGTTGGTTCAATTTGAGCGAATTTGACTCAAAGGTGTTTTGTTTTCCTTTTAATCACTACTTATATATTTGAAAGATAGAAGTGGGAGGTTTTTTGTTTGCCCTGTCTCATACACAAAGTCTGTTTCATTAGAAAGGCCAATGCTGCCCCCTGTGCTATTCAGTAAACATGAAGAACAAACAGTGAAGGTAGTAATTACTGTCCGCCATATATTATCCTTTCTGGAATGAAGAAATAAATCTATGACTGTCATGGAATACCTGTACACTGAATTGGACATTTCAAAGAGTGTGGAAGTATAAATCAAACCTTTACTCTTGCCCCTTTGGGGGTTTTTTTTGTATTAAAATTTGCTGAATTTTGTGCAAAGGGAAGATTTCCAGTTGCTTTTTTTTTTTTTTAGCAATACCAGTAGTTTTTGAAGGAAGGAGCCCAAGTGCTTTCCTTCCCTTCTCATCCAGTGTCTGCTGCAGGGAGATGGATAGCAAGCTCCACCGGCTTTTGCCAGCAGAAGGGAATAGCCAAGTCAAAGCTATTTGACCCTCCAGCTCTGTCAGACTGCAGCCCAAGTGATAAATGTTAGCTTTGGGACCTTATATAGATCTCTTCCCACCCAAATTCCCCAAAATTGAAATAATGTGTGGCTTATTTTACCACGTACAACAAACACTGGACACAGGTGCAAGCAGAAGGTGGCTGCTGAACATGGGAAAGTTCATCCAGACACATGGAAGCAAAATTCAAAACCATACTGCTCTGAACTCAAGGAACCTGGTAAATTATCACCAGAGATATATCTGCCTGGTAGCAGGGATCCTCTGTAGACAGGATTCGTCAACTGAAGTGATTCACAAAGCAGAAGCTCATTAGCCTGATCTCAGTAGTGTGCCAGGCATTAGAACCAGTGAGAAGGAAAGTAATTAAAGAAAAGGGAAGTGGAATAAGAAGCAACATCTATTTATTACATTGGCTCATGGCTGATTAACCTGGGATCAGTTTCCTGTGATCACAAGAACATGGAAGATCTAAAATATTTGGAGCTTACAAAGACCTCGTATTCATCATTTTGGAGGAAAAATATCACACACAGGGACAGCAATTGCAACGTGAGCAATATGACCAAAAGCAAACCAAGCATGTGGATAAGTCTCCCTTCTCAAGACACTCCACTGCCACAGCTGTCCTGTCCTCCTTCCTTTTGCTGTGCAACTAAACCATCCTGCAAGAACAAAAACAAGGATGGCTACTACTTTGACCAGAAGGTTTTGAGTGCCCATTCAGGAAGAACGTGCCACCCTTTCACTTGCCACCCTTCCAAGTTTGCCATCCACAATTCTGACAAGCAGCCCACTGACTTAAAGATCAACTCCTTACATCACTGGACTTTCAATGTGAGCTTTAAAGTGGGCAGCATTTTAGCTAAAAATAATAATAATTAAAGAACCCTCCTGCATCTACAAGGACCGTTTTCCAAGCTGGCTTTCCAAAGCACTACCAGAAAATCAGTGGGCATTTAGAAGCGACATTTCACCCTTAATGTTCACCATTGCCTTATGACATTTCACTGGCAGCAGCAGAAGTTATCAGAAGATAAAAATCTACCAAGATAAATCTGCACTGTAAGAACAAGTGATATTCATACAATCTTCATTTAAGCTAATTCCTACCATTTTCATTTAAATTAGATCCATTGATCAGATTTCAGCACTGTCTTGATCACAGTCTAATCTGTTTCTCCATTCCCACTCTACATTACTTCACCCTTGGCTGCTAGTGATAGATTTGAGGATAAACTGAAGTACTGATAGCAACAGTGCAGGAGGCTGGTAAAATGACTGCCCTGAGGGTTCCCCATGTCTGGCATTTGAGTGGTGCCTGGGAAGAACAAGAGAGCAAACCATACCTAAGGAACAACCATCACTCATCTCCCTCTCGGAGCTTGCTGGTAAAAGTTTGATTTGTCACAGGGGACTGCCTAGGCTCCTTTACAGGTCTGAGCTCAATCTTTTTACCCACCTTCAGTGTTCACTCTTCACCTATACCTACAAAGCAATGGAAAATAGGTAGAAAACTCTCAGCCAAATCCTGTGCAAAAACCTTTGTCCATCACAAATGGCCTAATGTCTTCTCTAAACATCTCAGATTCAGTTCCTTGACATTTGTCTAGCATATAAAAACAAGCATACATTCACATGATCACCAAGTTCTATCAGTGCAGCACGAAGGAGCAAACCGATACAGAAGGGAAAACTGCTGGGCTGTGTTTTGGAGGTCCCTCAAATACAACCATTCAATTTCTAATATAAAATGATCTTGGAACTTTCTCAACGCGGCTTGTGAAATTACTTATCTAGGTCACACCTGGAAAATACTTAAACTGTATTTTACACGCCACAGCATAAAATAATTACCTTTCTGTAATAATAAAGAAGACTGTGGCTAAATCAGTATGAAATCAAGAAGCTTTTATGCAATTGCCCTTCAGGAACAGATCTGCCTTTGCTAAAGCAGTGAGTTATATGACTTTCCTTCACATAAATATAATACAGCATCGCAAGTCCATCCAACTCTATCCTAATAAGACCAGCATAGACCAAAGAAGTATCCACTAGCTTAATTCATGCCTTAATGCATTTCCTTCTCACCTACTATCTCAATTTTAAAAATATATGCTCAGCAGCAGCCAGTTCACTCTCCAGTAAATATTTAATTTGTATGTATGAAGCATCCACCACTGTAATAACTCAGTCCAGAGCATTTCCTAGAAGGATTATTATCGCTTTTGCATTCTTATGGCTTTAAAAGTTTATTCAGTCTCAGATTCCCACTTTTCTGTATGTCAGTCATGACTGTCTGCATAGAAGTTAAAATTACATGTGTGCATGCATGTGAGCCCAAGTGTGAGACGAGATAAAAGAATGTTAAGGTAATAAAAGCAAGCACTGAAAGTTGAAGAAGCAAGTACAAAGAGTGCAGATCCCGTTACATGACAACAATCTGAGAAAGCTTCCAGCTATGTGACTGCATCCGTTTTCATACTGCACCAGACAGACCCTGAACTGCTCACAGAGGACTTAAATTTCCCCATGGTATTTTCAATGGTATTCACATCTTTCCATATCAAATTGCTCAGAGTAGCAGCCAGAGTAGATACAGTCTAAAGAAGTACAAAGGCTGCAAATAGACTCACAATAATGATTTACTTTCATTCCGTTTATACAGTCACACACAGTATATGATATCTGTAAGGAGTCTGAAATGGCATTTCTTCTTCATGCAGCATCCCATTTTCATTATCGTTCCCCCTGCCATTAGACACCTCTGTTTCCATCTGTATGGAGCAGTACCATTTTCCCCTATTTTGCACAAATGTTCGTTGAGTCGATATATCTTTTTACTTAAACGTGAATTCTGAAGATGCTGGTGTAAACGTATTGCACATGGACTGTGAAAATGTTGAGTTTTAATAAAAAGTCATAAATATGATGCCTTACGGGAAATACAGCCCTTGAATATAAGTGTGATTTGGGGCCTTTTGTAACAATAAAACAGTGAGTTGATTTGATTGCCTGTAATGCAAAATATTAATGAACTTCCCTGTGGAACTTGGCAGCAACGGAACCCAGCCTAATTTCATGCTGCATGAAATCTCATCTGTACGTAAGTGCTGAACAAACTCTCCATAGCATCCAAAACCTTAATTCACAATCTGATAGTGAATACCCAAGATGATTGTGAATTAAGCACGAGTGTATTGAAAACACATGAACAGATTCAGAGTCACATTTAGTGTCAGTCGTGTCAAAGCTCTATCTTTTTTAGACTCGTGGTACTGATTTGTAGATACCCAAAGGCTCCTAGACATGGCATTTTTTGCCTGCATTTGGCCAGAAAGAGGAAATACCCCCGTTTCACCATCTCTGACTTCATTCCAGCAGCTACACACTCCATTATAATCCGTCCTGAAACTGACGTAGCCAAAGAGTCTGAGCAATTCTAAGTCACGCCACCTGACAATTTGTGACTCATGCTTTTAATCAGAGCCGAGGAACAGCTTTTTGCTGCAATGTTTCATCTTGCAAGTGTGCTGAGAGGAACAGAAGGAGAAGGCTTTGTCTGTTATCAGTTGAAAGTAGGGTATATCATCTAGTAGAGAACTGTGTGCAAATAAATACTAGAATAGATATCCTCTGCACTGATTTACTCTGAGATTGGTGCCTGAGTGCACCATACAGATAAAAAAGTTATGGCTTAAAGAAAGGAAGGGAAGGAGAGAAGGAAAGAAGAAAAAAACGAAGTAATTTATGAAACTAAAGTAATAAAAAGCAGATCATGCCACACCTGCCATCAAAAACCTCCAGGTTTCTGCAGAAGAATGGGAGAATGAATGCTATTTATTTTATTTACAAATATTCCAGTGATTTGGAAGCTTAAATTCCCAGTGTATATTCAACAGCATTTTCACATGTCAGTGTAAGATTCCTATCAAAGCCCGTATTTGGACAACAGGGCTGGTTATTGCCTTGTACGGGCCCAAGCATATAGGTGCTTTTTCTGTGTATTAATGGGCATTAAAAAGCAAAGCTTGAAATTCTAACAGTGAGATCAGTTTTCTACACTGTGGAGCCCTGATTTTCATTACACAATTTGATAATGCAAAATAAATCAACAAAATTTAACTTTTATTTTATTTTGGCTAGGTCTGAGCATCTTGTTACGCAGAGAGCTCTCAAAGGATTCAATTATTTTTACTTGTATAGGGGAGCAATAAAAGCAGCCCCCATTTAAACATGAACTTGAAAGACCAACTGATTTTCACCTACTGAAGAATTTCAGCACATAACCAGGATATCTGCAGTTTCATCAAACTGCAGCTTCAACTCCACTGCTTGGTTAGTTCTTCAACCACCACAACAGAAAACTTTGCTACAATGTGGGGCTCAGTTGGCCCATAACTAACAGCCTCAGCAGCAGGCTTGCAGAGGGGGAAATCTCTGCCTCCAAAGAAGGTATGGGGAAGCCTCTGGCAATGCTTCAGAGGTAAGAACTTGCAGAAATCTTGCTCCTTAAGAGGGCAGAAGTGTCCTTTTCTCCCTAAGGCAACACTATGCAGGCAAGTACTGGAGACAAACCCATACGTACCTTCCATTCTAGGATACCAGGTTAGCTTATTTCTGTTCTGTTTTGGGAAATGCCTAATTTTCGCCTCAGAGTACCTTCAGTCTATTGTTTGTTGTTGTTTTTAAATGGAAATGGTGGTGTCAGGTCTGAAAATTCACTGGCAGCCAAGCAAAGGCTGTTGGAGTTCAGAATAATGGTGTGACCAACAGGGCACACAGGACATTTTACTTGGTGCTGTGGTTAGAACATAACCTAAGGCTGCTACTGTAAGCACAGCCTTTCAATGGACTAAGCCATATCTTAGTCCCTTACAAAGTCACACAGCACCAACCATCAACTTTATCAAAAAAAGCCTTTCTCTGGAAACACTCACTGAGCACACACCAGAATTAGCCAGCAAACTTACATCTGGGGCAGTGTCCATGGTGTGGGTTTCAGTTCCAAATGCCAGTAGCTAACAGCTAGAAAACTGCATGTTGGTTTAGTTCAGAGGAAAGTTCCTCCTGATACTAGGGAAGTAAACACACACTTCAGCTCCTAATACAATCCAAACAGACAACTCTGCTCAGAAAATTTTGCAACTTTTTACTACTACTGTCCTGCATTACCTTGCAGGAACTTAATTCAGAGCCACTCACAGAAGTGCTGGGTAAAACTTGTGTAAATGCTGCATCTTGACCTGAACATAGGCCCATTTGAACCCAGATGTGGGGTGCCTCCTTAAAAAGATATGTATTTCTATTTTTTAAAATGAGGATGAATGCCAACCGTGGCCATAAGATACAACTCCGGGGTTTTGTTGGACAAAGCCCCATGCCCGCATCTCCAGCAGGGTGTGGAGCCAGTACCTGTTCTCTCAGTACAAGAGAGCTCAGCCCAAAAAGCAAACATAGAGACATGTGGACAGGAATTCTCAGAATGTACATTTATTTTACAATATATATATATATTCTGCTGAAGAAGAAATGAATTAAAGACATTTTCACAGTGAGGAACCAACACCCCCACCCAGCAAAACTATGAGTGCAGAAATGTACCTGGCCATCACCCTTGTGATACCTTTAAAGAGGAATATGAAGTCCTTCCCAAAAGGGCACAAACTCCCCACCGAGGAACACTGATATATGCAACACCCTGTAAATGTCACTTGATCGCTACTAGTAAAAATACATTAAGAAGGTTGATTTAAACAAAAACAACTTCAGAGCTTTCAATGATAGCAACAGCTCTTGTGGGTCTATCCAGAAGTTTCTGACATGAACTTGTCCTTTGCTCTCATTTTTGCAGTATACAAGTACATAGAATTGCTTGAGTTGGAAGGAATGTTTAAAGGTCACCTGGTCCAACTCTCCTGCAATGAACAGGGACACCTACAGTTAGAGCAGGTTGCTCAGAGCCCTGTCCAGCCTCACCTGGAATGTTTCCAGGTACAGGGCATCCTCTGAGCCAACCTTTTCCAGTGACTCACTACCCTTATTGTAACAAAAAAAACCAACCTTTTTTAATATCCAGTCTATATCTCTGCCCCTTTAGCTTGAAACCATTTCCCCTTGTCTTACCACTACAAACCCCACTAAAGAGTCTGTCCCCTTCTTTCTTACAGCCCCCCCCACCTTTAGATACTTGCAGTGAAACTGCCAAGTCACAGCCCAAACAAATGGTTGAGCACTAGGCAAGAAAGCATGGCAAACCCAGGGAGCTCAAATACAAGCCGTGCACCTGAGTGACTGGAAGGGATGGAGTCTGGATCCACCCCTCCTCACCCTCATTTAAAAACTAGCAGTCAAGGGAGGAGCATCACTCTGGACAGAGATTGCACTCCTCTTGAGATATCACTAATTGCTGGAAAGCGTGAGCTTGTTTTTCTTCTTGGTCACCTGTTACTGCTCTGCAGTTCTTGTATCCTATTAGGAGGTGCTGTCACTGCTTTCATTTGCCATACAATACTGAAAGACTGCTCTCAGGTTTCCCTAGAGCCTTCTCTTCTCCAGTCTGAACAGCCCTGGCTCTCTGTCTGTCTTTATAGGAGAGATGTTCCATTTCTTTCATCATTTTTGCAGCCCTTCTCTGGATGCTTTCAAACAGGTCCATGACTCTCCTGTACTGAGGACTCCTCATCTGGGCGCAGTACTCCAGATGAGACCTCACCAGCACAGAGCAGAAGGGCAGGATAATCTCCCTCGTCCTGCTGGCCAAGCTCCTTTTGGTGCAGCACAAGATATAGTTAGCCTTCCGAGCAGAGAGGGCACACTGCCGGCTGATGTCCAGCTTCTTATCTACCAGTCCCCCCAAATCCTTTCCAGCAGTGCTGTGCTCTACACTTTCACCCCTAGTTTTTACTGATAGTGGGAGTTGCCACAACCTATGTACAAGACCTTGTATTTGGATTTGTTGAGTCCCACAGGGGTCTCCTGGGCCCACTGCTATAGCCTGTCTCTTTTTCTCTTCCATGTGCCTTAGCACGGTTTTCATCTTGCAAGTAAACAACAAATCCTGGCTGAGAAAACTGTGTCCATGCACTCACTAACTTACTTGTTTACTTACATGGCAAATGTGTCAAGATACTGACACAAATCTACATCTGGTAGAATTCAAACTCATTATCTCATATTGGTATGCACTTTACCATGTGTCTAGAACAGACAAATACTTTAAACAAGTTAATGAAAAAGCAGCAATAGAGTGAACCGTGCACACAAGCTTTAATAAGAAAAATTAAAATCGCCCAACTGAGCAAGAAGCAAACATATAAAAATCTGATTAATTAGATGCCTTTGGAGTTTAAGACGGGTGAAATATAAGATTTGCTAAAGGAAGAAAAAATGCATTAAGAAGATTAATTTCATTTCTTAAGGTGTCAGAACCACATTGTAAATAGGAGTAGCTTCTTTGGAGAAAGATGATAACTGCTGCAAGATATCATTTATTGTAACTTGTAAACAGGTGGTTTTTAAGTATTCCTCTTCAGTTACCACAAATAATTCCATGACCACAGTGCTTTCAAAAAGAGTGCCCTTATGTGCCATCTGAAACAGCACATCACTGAAAGCAACTGGATGTGAACGCAATCAGCAGGTCATCAGTTTTCAAGGTCACATCACACCTGGTCCCGGAGGATACACTTTTTGGTTTTAAAAATGGCTCCACTCTTAAGTCAAGCTTAACAGGCCAGCTACAGAAATGACATTAAAATGAAAGAATTTCATCCAGAAAGACCCATTTGAAGCCCCCAGCTGAAAGCTGCCATCCACACTGGCAGCCATACTGGCAGTCCCGTAATTTTTACAGTTTTCACATGATCTAATATATGAGCTAAATGTCTGGATTTTCCTAAATTCAGTGAGGAGGCATGCAGCAAAGATTTCTCCATGTCAATTTAATTCTACAAGGAATCAGGTGCAGTTGTGGAGATTCAGAGCTGTCCTCAAAGGGTTTCTAACCTTTGCTTCAAGCAAGAATGTTGCAAAATTTATAAGCTTCAAACATAGGTTACAATTCCAGCTGAAAACATGCTGCCATTAAGCAAAATGATAGAGAGATTTGAATGGGAGATTATGCCTTATTCAATCAATCAATATACTTATTTCAAATGAAGCTCCAAATCCTGATAGTAATATTTATGACTATCTTTAAGCATGCCTATATTCATCAATTCAAATATTTTAAGCATGTGAAGGATCAGAACACTAGGACTCTCAAATTCACTGTTACATTGACTGACGCTGACATCCTGCAACAGGGGAATAAGGAGTCCAACTGCAGAGCATGGTGGGGGCAAAGAACTGAGGCAACCTGAATCCCTTTAGGCTCTGTGGCTTTTCAGGCAAATGCAAAGTATCAACTTGGTCAGGAGGAAATAGAAAAGCACTGAAAACTTCAGAGACAAAAACAGAAAACAAATAAATTATCCAGTCATCATTACTTCATCTGTAATATTGCTGGTATTCTCCAGATGCTGGCATTTTGATGCTGCCTTCCTATCACTCACTACAGCCAAATACAAGTTCTGGTTTTCTGCGAAAGAGTAGTGCACATTATACATTGAGAAAAAAAAACAAACCTTATGTTGTGCATGTTCAAACGGTGTTGTTAATGAGGTGGCAGAAGCACAGTATTTAGACAGAGTTGCTCATCCTCATCCTACAGCAAGGCAGAATTCTGCCCAGAAGCCTCCAGGGCTTTGGTACCTGCAGGTACCACATGGTCCTCATCAGCCAGAGGCTCATAATTGAACACAGAACAATATGAAGACAAACAATGAACCTTAAGTAAGGTAAAGAATCGCTGCCTCCCAGCTCCTGATGAGTATAACGCTAAAGGATTTTTCTGTGGCAAAAGACATACTCAGTACCATTGCATAGGTATCAAAATGTGAAATGCAAAACAGCCCTTTGTTGCATTTATTTTGGAGATAGATATTATGTGCAAAGTAACAGATTTCCCTCTGTATAATATTTATGGACACTTGATGAATTTCAGGGTCGTCTGCAACTCTGGAGCTCCAGCAGAACTAAGATGAGCTGGAAGTTACATCTTCATCACTTACTGCGACTGTTAAAATGCTATCATTATATTCTACTTACAAAAGAGGAGAAAAGAAAGCTCCTATCTATGTGAGCTTCTGTTAAAATTTGTAGTTAGAGAATTTATTTATTCCTCCTGCACACTGCTCCCTGCTCATTTAAAGTGAACACAGCTAACAGGAGGGCTTTCCATCCAGTATATCAGCCACCCTTTTATCTGTACAATATAAGTAACAGCATGCATGAGGTCTCAAAAAATATGGAAGAGGAATGAGAACAACTTTTCTCCCTCTTTAAAATTTTATACTGTGAAGGAGGGTTGTATGTTTTCATTGAACAGAGAATGTGCACCCTTAGGCTATGGCAGTTGGCAGTGCATGCTAGATTATCACACCAGTAAATCAACAAGAATCATAAACTGGAGAATTTCTGGCAAAAAAAATATATATGCCCCTGGAAAACACAGTTCCCTATTCCATCACACATCAAAAAGTGAGCCTAAAACAAGATTCTGCTTAAATGATGTCCAGCAATCAAAACCAAAGACTGACTGCAGTTCAAGTACTTTTAGTAAGGAGAAAAAAAGAAAAACATTCCACTACTTTTACCAAAAGAAAGAATTTGGAAAACGGGGAAGCTCTTGAATTAATCAAATTGATTTTAGGTATTGCAATGCCAAAGGAAGGACTTAATCCTCCTGTGCTGCCTAGTCATTCTGCAGGGGAAGACCTTGAGGTGGGCTGAATTTTCCCTCGAGCTACCCAGCTGCCTCTCTTGAAAGGGAACATGAAATTACCAATAATGAATCTAAATCCAAATCTCTGAGCCTGTGGCTTTATTCACAGTGCTAAACATGTTCCCTTCCCATTTTTGTTAAGAAACATTTGTTAAGAGTTTCCCTTAGAAATAAGATAAAGATTTTGACTGAATGATATGCCTGCCAAAATCTCTGCTTACAGTCACCCTGATCCTGGGAACACAGGAGGCTGAGTTCACCAAATGCTTCTGGATGATAAAACAAGTTTTATTAGGGATAGCATATCACCATCATGGTCTCTCTGCCAGTGATCCAACAACCTAGCAGTCACAGCATCCCCTCACAGTGTGTGAAACTCAGGGTACATTATAGCTTGTCAGCTGGTCCATAGCATTTCAGTCCAACACAGTCTGCGTGGGCAGAGCTCTGGGTGAGTCACAGATCTTCGGGGGGTCTGTACTAAATGCACCCCCAGGCATTCATTCTTAGGAAGCAAAATAAGATGATGCGTCTAAATCTACTTTCATTTACATTTTTCAGACACTTGTCTTAGTTTTAGAGGACACAATACAGAAAAATTGGGATTTAGAAGATTGTTTCCACCTCCACATAACAAACATGAAAATACTGAAGATTTGCCTGTCTTGGTCAGATGAATGATCAGCTTCCAACAGAACAGTGATACCCACCAACAACAGTAAGAGAACCTGTTTAGAACGAACAAGACTGGAAATTTCCTTCATCAGTAGCCACCCAGTTGTATACACAATGTAAAGACTATATCTCTGCCCTTTCCCCTTTCCTTCCTCTTAACGGACCCCTTGTCTGTTTTTGTACTTGTTTTTCCTTTTGTACCTGCTTGTATTACTCATCTACACATTTTCCTGTACAAACGAATACCTGCCATGGTCAAAAATACTCTTATTATTTCAACCTGATCTCCTACTAGGGAGTGCTCCCTCATTCCAGCATTGCTTTTTTTAACTTCTGACAGGTCATTGAATCACCCATGTATTTATTTATTCTCAAAAGCACTTCAGTTGACCTATGACTTTATGACTTTACAGAGTGAACGTGGCCTTGGCCTACATACTCATCATCCTCCATCTGTTCAGCTAACCAGACTGAGTGCTGGGAAGGAAAGAGGAACAACTTCAGTTGGTATAACTATTATTATTTTATATATATATATATATACACACATATATATATATACTTATATATATGTCACATGTAAGCAAGTGCTAGACTACTTCAAACCACATTTTTTTAGCCCGAGATGGTTTCTGCTTGGAGACTCTCTCTTTCACATCTTTAATTTACAGCCTTGTGTTCCCATCCAGTATTTGCTGTTCCCGCCAGGGCAACTGCACTCCCTCATGGCACCATCTCAGCACAAACTCAGTTCTGTTCCCAATTTCAGCAAAATCCGTTGAGAAAGCAAGATGGATTTGGGAAGAAAACAAACAAACAAAGTGATTTCTTTGTGGAGCTGTTAGTTAATAAATAAAGTGATTCAGGTGGTACACAGAATGGCACAAGATGGAGCAGGATCCTGTCTCCATTAAATTCAGCTGGGAAACTCTTGTTTACTTTGAGCAGGGGAGACTCAGGACTCTTAGCAGAGGTATAGTGGAATAAATAATATCTAGAAAAGTTCACTTCTTTTACTCATCCTGTCCACAATAATATACTTTATTGTAATATTCAACACAATAATGTAATTCCATACTACTATGCAGCCTGGAACAGCTATCTCTCTCCTCCACAGAAGAGTCTGGTTGACTATTTTACAGTAAAAGTAAGTATCATCAGATTTGAAAATAAAGAGAGATTAAATGTCCGCTGTAAAAACTGTCAGGAGCTAACAATATTAGAAGCACAAAAAATAAAAAGCTGTTCAGAAAATATTGCAAGATTTGACACAAGTAGATTTCTAAATGGTTGCTGGCTTACAAAGTGCTGGGCTCAGTAAAAAATCAGCAGAGCGTTGCAGAAAAAAGGGCAAAGGGTACCCCTTAGATTAAAACCTTTTGTTTTGAGTCTTGCCAAGCATCAAGAGTCTGGTTAGCTGAACAGATTTATGTTTTCATTCTGCTACGATACTGACACTCCAGCAGCAAGAGTACCTTTAGACCTCTGTACTGTCTTGTCTTTTTCTTTATCTGCCTGATGACAGATGATGCTCTTTGAAGCAGAGTTGTCTGTCACAGACAACCACCGGAGATCATTCTTCCCATTGCAATACTTTTGAATTAATCAATACGTCATTTTCTTCTCTTGAGTATCCAATTTTTAATTTTTTTAATAAGTAGTATGAGAATATAAAATTGCAGGTTTACACGTATGTGTCTTTTTAGATGCTGAAAGACAGTTTATTTCAATCAAAACAAAACTGAAATCAGCTGTGTACTGGAAGAGATAAAACTGAAAATCTGCCCACATATAGAAATACAACTACACCAGTTTCTGTTAGTTGAAGATCTGGTCCACATTCATTAATTAGAATGAAACATGATGCCTGGTATGCAAACAAAAAACTCCATTTATTTTTGTGGAAAATAAATAAATAAATAAAAGTAGAATTCAGCTTAGGAAACAAATGTAGCTGAATACTCAGCTGTATTATGGGGCATGCTGGAGGACTGCGCTGGCCACAGCAGTGGGATGGATTGCACACCACTGCCCATAATGCTTCACCTCCAGATCCTCAGGGCTTTTCTGCTCTCTTTGTAGACAAGGCTTGTCAATACTCACCTCCTCCTGTCCTTTATGGGGAGGGAGGGAGGCTCAAAGTTGTATGGCTGAAGCACACTTAGTGTGGAAAAAGCTCTGTAACACTATTAAGTACAGCCAATTAGACTGGAATGAGCCAGTGTTGATAAACAATCCCATGCAGTACAAAATCTCCTCTTCTAACAGCCACAAATTAAAGAGATTGGTTCTAACTCCATCTTGTATAAGCATGACCTCTTTCACAGAGCCCCAGAAGCCAACAGTGCTATAACGTGTCCTACTTGCTTCCAGTGCGTTAGGTCATCCATCATTTTGGAGCATTTTTATCTATAAAGCAAAATTGTTTTCCAAGGGCTTTTATCAGCAAGCTGGGAACATGTACAAAATATCTCTCCTTTTGCTCTGCATTATCTGGACAAACTGAAGTGGTGTCAGAGAAAAGAGCTTTCTGCACCCTCTTTTCATGTTTACCACAAAAGCTTCTCTAAAGTCTTAAGGATGCTTCCTCATTCTGTTTCCCTTCGTACTTCTCCATTCCGCCGTTGAACTGTGTGTAGTTCTGCATGTGTACAGATGAAAGTATAGGGCACTAATTTTGCATTTGAAATGTCAGGCCTATCATACACCACTGTACACAAAACAGAGAAGCTACCCTAGAAATTTTTATTTTACAGTGAAAAGACAAAAGAAGCTGTTACAAACGCGAACATTTTGAATTTTATTACAATGATAAAAAGGGGAAAGAAAATTAAGGAGACGTAGAATAAGAGCTCAGTATTTTAACTGAGCTAGCAGCTAGCCTGGGATTTCGGATAACTGCTAAATAGTGACTATTTTCACAGTGTTTACTATTTGGAAAATTCGAGTTGACAGCTACCAGATAAAGATCCTGGCCAAAAAAAAAAAAAAAAAAAGAAATTAGGCAATTTCCCAATAACATGATGAATTACTCACTGGTGATTTTCCTTAATGAGTAGAATAATGCACAGAATGGCTTTTCTTTGTTGCTTTTTCTTTTTTTCTTTTTTTTTTTTTTGTGAGAAGGACTCCCTGCTCACCTTGTAGAATGCCAGACGCTCCAGAAAAAGCAGCTCAAACTCAAAAAAGCTGGATTAATATTTGTTAGCACTAAAGTTCATTGCTGAAGCTGCAGTTTGAGACAGGCCCTTTTCTTGGTTTTGTTTATCGTTTTGTCAAAGGACATATCAGTAAAATATTATTTTTGTAGCAGAGGAGGAAAATAAAGCCATAAGATCACAAGGGATGACAAGGAGATGACATCAGCTTCACTTCAGAGGGCAAATGGGATTTTAGAAGTTGAAAGCACAAGTTCTGTCATCTTGAATAAGAATTCTGACTTGTTTCCATAGAGAATTCTATTAAAATGAATCCCATTCCTCAGGTGAAAATCCAACAAGTCAAGCAAAATTATCCTTCAGAGTGAAAATACACTTGATTTCTCCCTGATACCATGGCAAAACTGGATGAGTTCCAAAAAACTTAAATGAAGGAAAATTAGAGCAGCTTAGAATAATGTAAAGCAGAAAAACACATTCCAGTAACTGATGAATAAGACTTGGTCAACTAGGCAAGATTGTAAAATGAAATGCATTAAGAAGCAAAGGATTTTGATGCATATCCTTACAGCACCTGGGCTCATGACTCTGAGAAGCATGTAGATGCTCATGAAGAACAGAGGCAAAGGCACAACACAAAGGCACTGTGTGGCTCTCCATTAACTGCTTCCAGATTTCAGAAAAAGCTTTCTAGAATAGTTTGCTTCCAGTGCTTGATGCGGATGAAGTCAGACTTGGCAGCTGAACTCACAAATCCACAGAAAGAAGCAGATTAAGATTTTCTCCCGTATTTACCACAGGAAGCAGTAACTTATTGTCTCTGATGAACATTGCACAATGGAAGCTACTTTATTTGAACTTCATGGAAATAGTGTTTTATTCCTTCCCAGCTTTTAAAAGGCCATGGTAGAACAAACTGTCATCAATATTAGTCTTCCTGAGCACAGAAAGGCAGGTTGTTTTTTTTTCCTGTTTGTTGTACATGAAACACAACATACTATGCACTACATTGTTTTTTCTACATCAGCATCATAGCTCAGCAAGTCTAGCTGCTTATTAGTTCTTTTTCATCTCCTACTCCTTGTATTGCTCTGTCAGATTTGCTTACAGCAGTTGACTCGTCTCCACCATGATCTACCAAGATACACCATGAACAACCACAGGGCAGAGTCCAGCCTCCTTAACAAAGCCTCCTAGATGGAGGAAGCAAAAGGAAGAGTTTGTTTGCAGGTACCTGTAGTACTACAGGGATTGCAGCTGCCTTTCTCATTTTGCATTGTTTTATCTTTTTCCTTATAATCTTCTGCTGTTATTAATGTTAAGCATTCTGTTAATTAAGTGGCAACATAGGAGCTCAGTATAGAGCTCTTGCCACCATCAGAAAGAATTAAAAAAGAAGGAAAAAAAGAAAAACAAAAAACAAAAAAACACTTTTCATATAGATTTCAGGGATATTTCATTTCTCATTACACTTTACAAGGGTGACCAAGTACATATGGGTCTTATGGGAGCCATAGCAATCAAGAACTGCTAGTGTCATATGTTGCAGATGTAAGCAGTACAGCCATAAATCAATAGCAAGACATGCATGGGCTTGAGTAGCCTGGCACTGTATTACTTACTATTCACCCTACCCACAGCTGCCTGTAACTGGAAGGCAATCAAAGCACGTAAGAATCTATGTCTGTCTGGCACAGGGTTAAATCCAGGGCTGCTGATTACAGGTCCACAACAGGACTGTGATAGAGTAGTTTGACCTGTTATTTGGTAAGTGACTGTATTTAAGCCCTTTCAACATAAAAACATTCACAAAACATTTTCTGGGAACTCAGAAAAATCAATGTTATTAAAATCTTTAAAATCACTTTAAAATCACTTTAAAGACACTTAAAAATCAATACCATAAAAACCAAAATTAATTTTTAAAAGAATAATAGAGCATTCCATTTACTAAAATGATTAGCCGGAATAGTGCATCAGATAATGTTCAGGGAATGGAACATGATGAAACACATCATTCTAGAAGTGACAAAAAGCTTTTGTAAACCATAATAGGATGTACACACCTACAAAAGGGGTTGCACTCCGTTACAAATCTAACACAACCATTGTACTTCTACCAAAGTTTCCTCAGCAATTAGAAGACACCAAAACCAATCATGTTTAAGAGACTCTGAGTTGAGCTTATGGTTATCTTTCATAAGTTTTTAGAGGCAGTTGTTTTTAACATTTGTGGATGCAAAATTACATTTCACAAGATGCACTGTTATACAACTTAGTTACTCATTGCAAAAAGTGTTGTAAAGGTTTTGACACTGGTATTTAGTATTTAGTGTTTCAGTGCCAAGTGCTCAACAGTTGTGTGTGGTTGTCTATGGACAGAGATGGTCAGGAGCTCTGACTCAAGACACTGCCTTTGACTCAACCTGAAAAATATATCTAACCTTAATGTGACTCCATGGGTAAAAGGTGACTTTGAGTGATGACTTGTACAGAAAGGTTTCATTGCAGTGCCACAAGTTTCTAATTCACGTTCGGTATGGCAGTGTCCCTCGAATGACCTCCTGCCTTTCCTCAGCTCCTTCAATCAATGCATAGCTGCTGAAAACTGGTCCTGAGCATGGCAGTGTACCAAGGCAGAAGATGTAGATGTTTGAAAGGGCAAATGAAAACCTAAATTACTTAAGGTATCCAAAGCTCAGTGGGTAGTGAGAGCTTCGGAAAATAGCACAGCTCCTGCTGGGATTTCTGGACCACAATTAACTTCTGTTTCCCAAGGAGGTGGCTTGCAGGGCCTAATCTTGCAAACAGAGAAGAACTAAGTGGGAGTGTAAACTCACAGTACAAAATAGGCTGTTTTAGAAAACTGACTAAGGGAGAACAGCATGAATGGTACATCAAACTTGAGTTAACCAGCCTTGTTGAAGAAATAAAACTGAGCTCTCGAAAACAGTCTGCGGGGCCCTGAGGCTAAAGGGTCCATGCCAAGCGCAGCATGTGAAGCAGTGCAGCCATTCACTTCCACATGCTGTTTCCATGAGTTGGAGTAGAAGCCTATCCAAGCTCCATGCTCAAAAAATCACAGTGCAGGTGGTAGAGGAAGTCTGAGCCATCCTCCTGCACCCACAACGAGCAAGCCAAACGGCAGTGGCTGCAGACAGCTCCCTCAGTCTCCACATCCTTCCCAGCAGCCCAGCCCTCACCACGATCCTATCACTCTAACTTCATTTCCAGCCCAATTCAGGGCCCTACACTAATCACAAGTGACAGATGGAAGCTGTGATACATCTCCAGCTCCAGATCATTAAATAAGATGACCTGTATTTCCTGTGGTAATCAGATATTGCTGAAGTTACCTCTGGATCATCTAAACCAGGGCTGACAAAAAGACCTCGACAGTCACGGAACGGATTTTGTTTCTATCTGAGTTTAAATCACAAGTACAGGTATTTGATTATCTTCCTATGTTGAAGTACTATAATTTAGGTGTGAGGGGAATTGGGGGGGGTGGGGGAATTGAAAGAAAAACCATCCTCCAACTGCAATAATACTAGGATAAAAAATCATGGGTGACACCTCAATTTTTCTACATAAACCAGTCTGCATCCACTATTAGGGAGAAATTAAAGCAAGGACTCAGAGAAAGCAAATGTCAAGAAGAAAGCAGTATTAGTAGATGGAACAGATGCTCTTGACATTTTGTTTTTATTATTTTTAAGATTAAGATCACTTGTCTAAGGTTGTAGAAGTTTTGCCCATTTGGGGAGCAAACTGGGAAAAATCTGAATTGAAATGAACGTGCAGCCTGCAAAATTAGGAAGGAAAGGGTACTACTTACTATGCTGTCTATGTGCCTTTCGGCCTTCCTGCTGAGGAATGCTGCCTTCCTTCTTGCTTTTCCTCATACATACGTGCCCAAACAATTTTGGAATTTCTGTCAAATTCTAAATCAGATTTTCAGATAGCTTATTACTGACAAACACTACATTTAAGGGTGACTTACTGACCCCCCTCAAAAAGCTGTTTGGTCTTCATGCTGAACTTTAAACCCAGAACTGACATCAACTCCCCATCGGACCATTTTTAGCCATAAGAGCATCTTTGAAGAAACAAGTACAGATGGACAATTTCACAAGTGTTAGTAAAATAGCACTGCATTCATTTCAATTGAATTTATCATTTTTCACTCCATTTTCTTATCTGTCAAGCAAGCCAAACTGCACTTCACAGTAGTATAAAGCAAAGCACAGATTGTTATCACCACTTTACCAGCAAGTTTATAACTGACACCTTGCTAAGATTCAAATTCTTTATAAAGAAAAAAGAGTAGCTTTCCTGCAAATGTATTGTATTTGTTATCATCTTGAATTTGATACACTTCTGGAAGCAACCATTTCTTAAACTTCTGAGATGTTTTCAGTTCTGCCTGTGTCACTTTTTAGTCATATGAGATAGAATTCAGTAGTCCTAAATGTCTTCTAATCCGTTACATGATAAGGAGAAAAAAGGGGTGGAAAAAAAAATGTGTTCTGTAGCACTGGGAAGATTTTACACTATGTTTAACGTAACAGCATTACATAGTCAAAATTAAAGATTTGAAAGAAAATAAGCCCTTGCACCATGACAACAGAAAAAAGGTACACAGGACAAAGTCACCACAGCATGCAAGAATCTGGACTGTTGGTGTCTCCAGTTTACATTCCTGGAAGATAAGAAGTGGAAATGAAATCAGAGATGACTCAGAAGCTGACATAATAACTTTTCCTTGCAACAGAACGTTAAATCAGAATAGCTTGGTGCTTACATGTACTGTTGAAGGCAGAACAGGAGCTTGAAACTGAATATCTTATCTCAGCGTCCTAAAGGTCAACGTCAGTAGCTTAAGTCTGAATATTTCTTCTCTCTTTTTACCCCAGCTCCCATCAACACATAACTGTTCGTGCATGCTTTGTGCCCCAGGCCTGACTCCTAGCTAAGTATTCCTCAAAATGACTTACTTTCAAAATGAATTAAAAAAATTCCCAGTAATCTTACTACAACACTCAATTACTTCCTATACCCTGGGCCACCATCTAGAAGGTACAAGTCTAACCTTATGTATTAGGAAGCATAAAAAGTCTTCTAAAATCTCTGGAGTTTAGTTCTCTGAATTATAAGATCTAAGGTGCACAAAGGGAAGAGGGATGGATTTCTTGGGCAATTCTGAACAGATAGCTGCATTTTAAAAGTGAGATATTTTGACTCTGCCATCGAATGGTAATTTGGTTAGTTGTATTACAAATTTCAAACGTTGTATGCAACTTATTTCAAATGAGAATAAAGCTAATTAATCTAGGCATCTAAATGCAGACACAGTTGTCTGATTCTCAGGTAGATTTCTCTAGAAACAAGCTCCATATCCCAGATGAGAATATACTAAACATGTATACTGTATATTTGGTTATTTACTGAGCCATTTTCCTCAAACTGGCTAGTTAATCAAGTCTGAAGCTTGAAACACAGCTACGAGGCTCTGGAATTGCAACGCATCCCTCAATCTTGGGCTGACAAATCAGGTAGCAGATGAGTTGCCATGGGGGCATGGATGCTAGTGCTGCACAAATCCCTTCCCTGCAGTAATCATTGGAAATGCACAAAAAATCTGGTAACAGGCCTGTTTCCTTTGGAAAGCATCAGTCCTGCAGCATCCCTGGGTAGGTGCATCCAATATGGGTACAAACATTTAATATGACCAGACTGTGCCAAACTGGAATATCTGCCATTGCTTCAGGTACAAAGGAAACATAAACCATTCTCTGTCTTTGGATCTCTTCCTCTTTTGCTGAAGAAATATTTGAATTTCCAGTACAAGCCTCCACTCTTATCTTCCTATTCTTTACACTTAATGCATTCTTTTCTAAAGCATGGTACTTTTAAAGGTAGATTTTTCACAAGCTTATATGCACCTATTACCAGGCTAACATCAACTCTGCTGCTTGATTTCTGTAGCAAATCTAAGACAATCCCACTACATTTTTCCCCATGTCCCCAGATAGACATAGTTCAAGTAGATGAAGCCTACACATGTTCTAGAAATGTAGGCTCCTTCACACACACGGAAGATTCATCCTCTGGGAAAGGATGGTCCTCCCTAGCAGAGCCTTGCACTGATGAAGCCTCCTGACCTCAGCTTCGGGCAGGAGAGGGAAAAATGCAGTCAGACACAGCATTCCTGTCTAATCTCCTGAGGTATTTACACAAGGCTATCTTGGTGCCCTTTTCACAACAATCTCTCTGCTGCCGAAGCACTGCCACCGAGTCAGGAAGCAGTAAGGCAAGATATAATTTCATTACAAAAGATGGAAAAGATAATGGATGACGGGCACCTTGTGAGAAGCCAGGGGATAATCAGTCTCTGAGGTATCTACATAAATGAAGACTATGTGCAAATGCTTACAGTGAGCATGTGGCATGAAGAAGTTATGGGAGAAGGCTGAACTTGCTTACACAGCCCCCCACTACTGAGGTTCAGGCAGAACTTGGGAAGCTTTCAAATCTTTGACCTGGCAGATGCTCCTTCAGCTTCACACATCCCCCGTGGGGTTTGCCTAAGGCTGCAGCCTCTTACAGCTCTCCTGCAGGTTCCCTTGGGGAAAGCAGCTGAGGATTGGTACCAGTGCTACCAAGTGGTTTGCTTCTCATATATTCTTCTTAGACCTTTAAGATGCATGCAAAAATGTTCAGCAGGTCATTTGCTCATCTTGGCTACTTCAAACTTTACAATAGGAAGCAAAACCAATGAAATGGACTTTCTGCTCTGACCTCTGGTAATTCCCTGTATTTTGAGATTCTACACACTTTTCTTTCCATTTGGAAGCCATTAAGCCTTCTGTTAATACTGAAATGTAAATAATGTCAAGCCAAAAAAAAACCAGTTAGAAACATCAGCTTGTCTCTCACATGTCCTCCCATTACGTACTGCAGGAATCTTAAGCAAATATGTGATAGCTCAGACCACCTGTCCATCCTGTTATTTGGGCATGCTGGCTAGGGAAGATGCTGTTGGGACAGAACAGGTCTCTGTTGTACTGTACCATCAGGAACCTACAGAATGACACAGAAAAGATGTGGAAAATAGAATACATGCAATTGAAATGTTATTTTAAAAGTGCCTAGGGAAGTAAAGCTTTTCTTTCTTGCCTTTTTAATCATTATCATATTTATCAAATTGTATCACAGGATACTATTGAAAACTCAAAATCTCTGGGCTGAGAAGAATAGATATGGACAAATGCTTTTCATATAGTGATGTCAAGAATAGAGCCAGAAGCCTTAAAATTTCTCCAGCCATTCCAGAGAATGAAGGAGTACCTACTGTTACCATTTTACTGTCAGTGTAGCAAGTGA
The DNA here is from genome assembly GCF_039878825.1 of Excalfactoria chinensis. Lineage (NCBI taxonomy): Eukaryota > Metazoa > Chordata > Aves > Galliformes > Phasianidae > Excalfactoria > Excalfactoria chinensis. Next base: position 95,873,133 of record NC_092826.1, read on the forward strand.
CACAGAAGTAAAGAGAAAGATGCTAACTCAGGTATGCAGAAATCCTTCTAATTTTAGCAATTCCAGTCTGCTTATCTGAAAATCAACCCTCTAATTTCAATTGGGCACAGTGTTCTTCACACTTTATTGCCTTCTGTTCATTTATGCCAACATTAAAAGGCTATATTTAAGAAAAATGCTATTAACTTAGACAAATCTTTAAACTGAAAGCTTATTTAGCTGTATTTTGGAATTAATGAAGCAATCCACAACCATGCTGTTTTAAGAAAAGTAGCTTTGATACTCCTAGGTAAAAAATGCTCTATATGAAGACAGTCAACGAAATGAATCTCCTCTTGCCTTTACTAAACCAGGATTCACTCTAACAGCTGGTGACCATGCAGTTACACTCACATAGTAAATTAACAAATTCCAAGAGTATTCGTTTGTATATACGTGTTAATCTGGTTTTCACAGTGTGTCCTTTAGTTCACTTTTAATAAATAAACCCCACAAAGAATACAGCAATAAGAACAGGGGTTGTTCTGCTTCTCTAAAAACAAAACAGTAATTCAAAGAACCTCAAAATAATTCTTCCACCTGTACTACATAGAGCAGGAGCCTCCTCTGCAAGCAGTACTGCTGTTTTCATGAATAGGTACTCAAATGAGATACTCAGTTGAAGGGTGAAGAAATCAAAACCCCAATCAGTTTGTTGACAGATCACTTCCCGTTCACATTTCCCACAACAATCAGAAGACAAATCAACTCTTGCACCACAAAGAGGAAACTAAATTTTTCTCCTGAGTTGTCAGACCGTACACTGACACTTTTTCTACTCTTGACCCATCAATGCCAGTACAAGAAACTACATCAAACTCTTCATGCTCTCTATTCAGGAGGAGAAGCACGGGTCACCAGGAGAAAAAAATGAGACCTATTTAAATGCAACTTACACTTCCTCTATACCAGCAGCAGGAAAAGAAGAATGAGAAGGGAAATAAATACCACCAGTTTCCTAACATTCTCTAAGCATAAGGACCCTATTCTGACAACAAGCATTAAAAGGACAGCGTGCAATAACACAACTGTATGCAGACATACAGTTCTCTCTTCTCTCTCTCTCCAGCACCTTTGCCCTTAGCCTTTGCAGGATCCAGCTGGCTCCTACCTATCATCCCAGAAGCACCATCTTCCACAGCAGCAATGTCAGCTTGCAGAACGTGACACCTCTTTCACCCCAACCTTGACCACAGAATACAGAAAGGGCCCAAGAAAGGCTACAACAGGTCTGTCCTTCTCAGCCTTTTTTTGAAGATAGACTCTTCTGAAAGAGATTTCTGCAAGTACAGCTGGCAGATGAGCATTGGGAATCTGTGCCAGGAGCTAAGACTGGAAGACATAAGCTTGGTGCTGGAAGATGTGGGAGCTGGAGAGGGGGCAGAAGAGGGACCCTGCAGAAAGAAGGAGGCACAAAGATGCCTGCAGTGACTCAGTGTGAAAGCTTATATTAGCTGCTATAATTTGGTCTTCTTCTGCCCTCTGGAAAGAGGTGGGAAGGTTTCTTCTGAGGGGAGCAGCCTTATAGCAAACACGGGAGCAGTGGAGATGTGGGCTTTCCTAGGGAGCCCCAAATGAACAGCAGAGACTGCTGAGACTGTGGTCCACTAGAAGCTCAGGGGAGCAGGGCTGAGGGCTTTCCCTCTGGACTGCACCCCAGTCAGGGCCCACAGGATCACTCTGGAGCATAGCCCTCAAGCTGGAGCCTGCTCCAGCCCCTTGTGACATACGTACCCCACAGACTGCACCAGGCCCCATGCCACCTTCTCCTTCTTCACAAAGGAAGGAAGAGCTGTAAGCCAGCTCACCAGCACATGCAAGCACACTGACAGAAGCTTCTTTCCGCTGAACATCCCTGACAGATGTCATGCTCCACAGCGTAATTCTCTACCCCCCAAAGAAGTAAGGTACTGTTCAGACTGCCCACTGCAGGCACAGAGTACTTCCCAGCAACAGGTTCTCTCCAGGTATCACGTCTAGATTAGTTATTTGCATGAGAGGATGTTTCCCACACTAGCTTCAAAAAGCTGTGACACTGCTGGATTTGGGTTCCTTCCATTGACAGACAACGGCATCCTTTTAAAGAACTAAAAACAGCACAACCAAATGGATACGACTATCTCTCATATCACTGGAGTGACCACACACTGCATCTTTTGCGCCATCCCATTCAGTCTGGTTGACTTGCTCTGTAGATGATTTTTGACCTTTTATGTCTTACCAGTCTACAGAAATTTATACATACTTTTTTAGGTTTTTTCTAAGAGCCCAACTAAAATACTTCACTGTTTAAGTCTTGGCATTCATATGTTCCTACGTGTCTGCTTCTGTAAAGTAGGTTAATAAATCATGCACTTGGTTGTCAAGTAATGCCAGACATATTCCATTCAACAGACAATACTGGTCTTTCAGGGACTAGCAGGCTGTCTCAGACAAAGCAAGAACTGACCTAAGATTTGCCCCTACATGAGATCAAGTCTTTTAAAAAACTCCACTTCTGAGCATATTTTATGAAAACTAGAACATATGTTACATCTCTCTGCACATCCTGACTCTAATTAGGACCACGGAAAAACTCAAGAAGCTTAATTCCATTAATTTACTCCAGCACTGTCTGTGGCTCAAGACGTCTGTTCACAGGTCAAATAAACTGTCAATGGATAGCAACAGAAGTGCCCATAAAATGCCTTCTTTCTTCATTTTCCAAGAGACAGCAGCACAGTTATGTTTGTCCACATTCAGAACTTATGTCAACTAACCAAACCTCTATTATATAAAGATATGTGGGGTCAAATTTCATCACTCTTGCACATATCATACATTTTTGTCTCTCCATCTAGACCCATGGAGTACTGTTTGAGGCTGCTCAGAGTACAGTACCCTTTTGCCTTAATATAATTATAAATGCTTTTTGTGAATGATATTTTACAGCATGCTCTCTCATGTCCCCTTCTGTTAGCAAAACATCCTTGATAGGCTGTATGTGGCTGCATCAGTATTCCTAAAGTTGTCTTGTTTATGTAAAACTGATTTTAAGTCAAGATGTTATGCAGCCTACATCACAGCTGTTCCATAATTAAATTGGATACCATAAAATCTGATGTAAAAAGTATTACCAGGTTGCTGAGGTAAATACATATTCATAGATTAAGCTTGTTCAGCTTGAAAAACCAGGCAGTTTAGAGATCCTAACCTCTAAAATTAGCCTAAATCTTAGCAGACATATTAAAAATACATCTTAGTGTTTTTAAAAAATAAAAAATAATCTGCTTTACCCCAAGCTCTGCTGAAAGTACCTGTTTTACAGGGATCTTAACTATATCCTGTGCAAGGAATTCTAGACATAGAGATCTCTCTCATACACTTTCTTAATTATCTGTATCGCTTATCAATAATTACTAGCTTGCTCATTTATCATAGTATCATAGTATCGTGCGAGTTGGAAGGGACCTTAGAGATCATCGAGTCCAACTCCCGGGTTTCGAGGAGTTTTCGATACATGATCATTTGAAGCAATTTATCGTTATATCTATTTTCTTTACTGTTTTCTTTGAATACCTTCTCAGTTTCAAAATTAGCTGGTTTTCAAGTACATGCTTACCTCAAAGATCATCAAGTCCAACCACAGCCTAACCATAGTACCCTAACTCTAACAACCCTCTGCTAAATCATACCCCTGAACACCACATCTAAATGGCTCTTAAACACATCCAGGGATGGCGATTCAACCACCTCCTTGGGGAGCCTATTCCAGTACCTAACTACCCTTTCTGTAAAGAAGTGTTTCCTAATATCCAACCTAAACTCACCTTGGCGCAACTTGAGGCCATTTCCCCTTGCAACAAGCTGCATTACAACTCTATGAGCATGGAGCTTACCACCCTGTAACTATTATCCCAGATTATGCAATATATTTGCATGTGTTCATTCCAAATAATTGGTTATTCCATAGCTGAAGAAGCATACCTCAGTGTGAAGAAACAAGTATACACCTACTCACTCAACTTGCTTTACTCAGAGCTCAACACTTTACTGCAACACACCTTATATTTTTAGTTTACTTCCAGAGAAGAAGACAACAACAAAAATATTAGATTACAACACTGCATTTACTTACCAGAATGTTATTTCAAGTTATTGACGTGTGATTAATATGAAGATTATAATGTGATATCATTTGAAAGTCTGACCATTTATACACAATCTGGAGAGTGTGAGCTTCAATACGTGAACAACAGAGAAATGTGAATCAGCACAGGTAGATCAGTGAGTTGCCTACTTCACACATATGGCGAGGTGCTAATAGGTTAATTTACAGCTTGTTTTATTTTTATCCCCACATCTTTAACACTCATAGTAAGCCTGCTGGGTGAGATCCTTTATTTTTGTTGTCCCAACTGTTTTAGACAGTAATCAATACTTCCTTCTGTAAACATGGGTTCACTCAAGAGCTGACTTCAGTTTAACAAAGAAAAAAACTTCTCAAAGTTTTATAGCAGTTTTATAGTATGCACAACTCCAAAACATCTCTGAACTGTAAATCTGTGGGTCTGATTCTCAGGCAGGGCCACCAACCTCTAGATCTGGCACTAGACCATGCTGCCCAGGCTGCCCTCCTCCAGGGATGGGAGCACCCACAGCCTCTCTGGGCAGCCTGTTCCAGCACCTCACCACACTCACTCCGAAGAACTTACCCCTGACATCCAATCTAAACCTTCCCTACTTCAGCTAAAAACATTCCCTCTCATTCTATCACTGTCTACTCTTGAAAAAAGTTGATTACCCTCCTATTTGTAATCCCCTTTTAAATGTTGGAAGCCTGCAATGAGGTCTTCTCACAGCCTTCTTTCTCCAGGCTGAACAAGCCCAGCTCCCTCAGCCTGTCTTTGTAGGGGAGGTGCTAAATGCTTTAGCATGACTGAAAATTCAGGGCGAATGTAAAAACACAAAAGTACAAAATGCTGATTAAAATTATTTCAAGGCACATTAACTCATTGCCTGCAAGAATAACCCACAGAACAAGCATGGTTATGGAGATCTGTTCCTCCCGCCCCACTGCTGCCTTAATAGACGAGGGTCTTACCTTTTATACTCATTAGGACAGGTGCGCAATTACTCATGAAGATCCTTAATTTGGTATTGGCTCCTACCACCCTGCAATTCTCCCACCCTACAGCTCCCTGCAGACCTTAGAGCTCCACACATGCACGGCACTTCTCCTCACATAGGCATCTCAGGGGAATGCAGCTGCACATTGCTGTAATCTGAGACACATAAAGGACACAACTATATATGTATATATATATTCTCTTTAATAAACAGTCCCTCTGTAAACAAGTCACAACGTACCCCCTGCTCTGAAAGGTATCAGGATAACCATGCATCAGTCACATCCTGTATTTTCTATGTTGCTTTTTTTTTCCTTTGCAGCATTTGCAGCCATCCACTGGGGAACATAGTAATCCCAAAGCAGTGCTGCCTCCATGCAGTCATCAACACTAGCTGTGTTGGAGCATTATAAACTGCTGGCTTATTCACATAGAAAGTAAAGACGAATCTGGAAGTTTATGTAGCATTTTATCTGCCCTTTTTTCGGCATACCATTCTAGTTTGGTTATAGAACCGCTGTATTGAAATAAACTATACAAAAATTACACGCACTCTTCTCCCAGACAGGAGGAAACAAACAATGCAGAGTGTACCTTAAAAGGTACTGTCTTGCTTCTGCAGGAGGTTCTGTAGCTCTCTGCCATAGGGAGAGCTGCTTAAGCAGGCAGAGAACCTTAGGAGGAGAAAGGAGGGAGTATATTTCACTTAACTGCCACACTATACTGAAATCAAGGCCTGAGTTCTGCAGCACAATAAAGGTCTCTGACACTAAAACCAGTAATGCAGGACAATTAAGATTGTTTCCCATACAAACTTCAGTCCTTCTCTGGGCAAAACCACAGACTCTTTCCTTATGGGAGAAGTTTTGGTGTTTGCTTTTTTTTTTTAAGCTGTCAATTCAGCAGCAAAACTGCCTTGAAGAAAAAATAAATAAACCGTAAACAATATCTTTATGCAGAACAGAACTCCAAGCAAACCAAGACAGACGCTATAAATTAGGATTGCTTCCACTAGTCAGTAAAATCAAATGACAGGAGAGCGACTTATCACTCTGATATGCACCTGCTCCTAACTTAGAGGATGAAGCTAAACCTGGCGTAAGAATTATTTATTCTCAAATTTCAATATTTTTCAGAACAGAGGAACCCAAGCATAAATCTGCCACCAAGACATACCTGTTTTCTTGCTGCATTCAGAAAAGATCACATATGAGGCACATTTGGCTGTCCTTGTTCAAAAAGAGCCTACCAGCGCCTTATCACAGCACTCTGTTGCCATCTCCCCATTTCTGTAGTGAAATGCACCCAATGTAGCAAAGCAGCTGCATCATTTGCTGCTCATTAGGAGGCAGAAATGGCACAGCAATAGGATGTGAGTTTTTGTTCATTACTTTTAGACTTACTCATTCCTGTGGATCTTTAATTCACCTACTTTGCTTTTTGATGGATAGAATTAGACCAATTCATCATAACGATTCCTCTTGGGAATGTTTTTCCCCTCCCATACTTCAAGATTTTTTTTCAGACTTCATATAGTATTGGATTTTGCTGGATCAGGTTGTTAGTACACTTTCGTTAATAGCAGACTCAAAATTCCTCACTTTTCAATTAATATTGCTCAGCAGAGCATCCCGTATTTGTATGATCTCAGGATGAGTATGGAAGATTTCTGTTGGAGGAACTGAAAACCTTGATAAGACACCTTGAAAAGGCCAAAATTTACTGTGGAATTGCCAAAATTATTTCCTGAAGTCTGTAAATTTTTATTATTATTATTTTTAATTGTGCTCACTGGTCTGAATGCTTGAGTGAATTTGGACTAGCTTCTATCCAACTTCTGTTTTCCTTGTTTGCTTAGGAGACGCTCATATGTCAACTGAGTTACATCTGTGCACAGATTTTTGTTATGAGCTATAAACTTACATTGAAATGCAAAAAAATCTTGAAAGCCAAAATCATTTCCATTTCCCAAACAGACCTTTACAATTATGGAAAAATCTTCTCTCTAACCCCCCAAGAAGAATACTGACAACAGCCTTCACTTCTAACTTGAACTACCTCCAAGTCCAGATCACTGAAGCTGAAACAAATGCACTGATTTTGACTCACAGTATCACACCAAGTCAGTGTAACAAATCAAGCACATGCTAAGTAACTGAATTTTTACATATCTTACTTCACTTTCCACAAGGATGAATCAGCTCAGCAGCAATGTCACGTCAGTAGCAAAATACAATAGAGTAATACATAGAAGTAAGTGTCTTGCAAATGCCATTAAAATATATATAGCAAGTTGCCTGCATTTGTGTTTCACGAATATCAGAGATTCTGACATCTGAATATCAGAGAGGTGAGCTAGAGGTTGGATGCACTACACCACCCACACCATTCCCACCAGCAGGGCTCTTCTCTTGCCCAAGAACACATTCAGATTGTTTGGGCTGCTGTGCTGCAGCAAAACTATTTCCAAGAATTCAAATGAGAAAAAGGTTGGCAATTTAATTCTGAATTAAAAAAATAAATAAATTTTAAAAGCCATCTGTTCAACATAAACTGACAGGAGTTAATTCTTTATGTCTCCGTGTTCTTCATTGACCCTTTCTTTGCTTTCCTCATTAATAAGCATGACAAATTTTGGGAAGGGTTCAAAGGAGATTACTGGTAGTACAGTGAGGACTGCGTCCTGCGACAGAAGCTTAAATAAAAAGAACTGGAGCAAATGGAATGAATGGAAACTGCAAATTTGCGATCACAGAAATGATCAACAAATGCTGTTTGACAGCCTAGACAGTAAATCAACCAGAGTAAGTCTGCTCATGCCATGGCATGGGCAAATGAGAGAGAAAACCATCAGTCAGTTGTCAGGGGCAAGTCGTCACTTCTGCCCAGAATTGAAGTGCAATGGAAACAGGGTGAGGAAAGACTAACAGCATGGAAAGGTGCCCCTCTACCTCATTTCAGGTGGAAGTGAAGAAAGAAAACAACAAATACCATGTTTCTGATTTCCTGCACGAGTGCCTGAACTGGCTCAGTCCCCTTCCAAGGTGTGCTGGAAAGAAGCTGCACACATCAGTTACCAAATCCAATGAAATAGGCACAAGCTCCAGGTCAATGAAACTGATATTTAAACCAGTGCTATTTTTATGGCTAGGCAAGGTCAGAGACTTTGTCCCTTCATCTGTTTTTGTCTAGAGGCTTGGAGTCTATTTGACTCTCACTTGAAGTTATTCCTGATTTCACTCTGAGCTGCACAACAAAAGCATAAGTAGCTCCCTTAGATCCCCGTGCCCATGGTTACTTCCAGCTCACGATAAAAAGGATGGTCACAGTGCGTGTTTTTAGGGCTTTATCTGTCACTTGACAACACTTCCACTTACCCACTGCTCAGATAAACACTAAAATTAGATGTCATGTAGAGGTCTGGCTTACCAAAGTTATCACTCCTCTGTCATTGTGTCCTCTTGTCCACAGCTTTCCTAGAGATGGACCAGAACAGCTCACATATACATCCAGCTGCACATGTAAAATGTGCAGCTTCACTCAGCAGCTAGTCACAGCCATGTGGCACATGAAAGAGAAGCTGGGTACAACCTTTAGAGGCAAAACCATGTGCCTTGACAGAGCGGCTCACATCCTGCAATGAGGAGAGAGCTGGGAACAGGCAGCCTCGTACCACAATGCTGCCCTGACACCTCAGCACTTCTAGCAGACGTTCGCCTATAGCAGCACGAGGTGACTCATATCGGAAGGGGAATGACAGCAAGATCTTTGAAACCAAGTTCCTGTATTCTACATTAGAATGAAAAACAAGTATTTTCCTCCAAACTGTGATTGTTGTGGGATTTTTTTCCTTTTACCTTAATATTCAAGCGGGGCTTTTTTGCTTATTTTCAGGATACAACGTATCTGGTTCCTCACTGGACCTGTTTATGACAAATTTCACTGCCGATATTTAACGCTGCTTCTAGCAGCCAAGTTTTGTCACTCAGTATGTGCTCAGGCTTCCCACCTGGCTGAGCTGCTGCTACTACAGTGCTCTCTCACAGGTGTCAGCCTATGAGACTTCCTTGAAAGGTCTCAAATTGCTGGCAATCGAGAGGAAAGCGGACTTGTGTCTGTGATAGGCCACAAGTTCTTTTTCCCCTAAAAGAAAAGATCCACGCACCACATTTTTCAGACATGTGCTCATATTGTTTTAATACTGTGATTGATTTAATCAGCAGTTGCTGTTTGCTAGATCTCAAACTATTAACATGTATATTAGAGGTATCAAAACTTCATATGAAAATGTTTAAATTTGAAAAACACCAGTTACAGAAAAAAAGTTAAAACCATGGATGGAATTCCCAGTATTTACTTTTTACTTCAAAAGCAAAATAATGAAGATTTTCTTTGCAATTTCTTTTAACTGAAATCTTTTTTTTTTTTTTTACCCTGTGAAACCAGGCACAAGTATAGCATTATTCTCAATGTGCACTAGCTGCACTTCTATATTAAGTTTAGATACGAGATTTTTGCATGCTTCTAAATATACAGTTGGGTTATTTAGTTTTATAGTTCATGCTGTCTGATCATCACAGAACAAGACTTAAAAAAAAAAAAAAAAAAAGAAAAGAAAAAAAAAAAAGCTTTATTTTAGTAAAATATGGCCAAGATGATTAAAATTGAAAAGAATAACTTCCAGTAAGCGTATATAAAATGAACTCAGCAATTCTCTCTAACCTCCTATTAGTTATATTGAGTATACCTTGCCAAAGGCACTCTGCAGGGTAAGCAGGTAAGTTGGCTGTATATCTGTACTGCCTAGGCTGTAGCAAGGCACCTGTGTTCAACAAGACATACAAATTAAAAAATATTAGGCTTTTGATGCACTATAGATTGCAATGATGTGGTCTGGATGCATCTTCTGAATTCAAGATACCTGAAGAATTGCTAGTGGGCATATACTTGGAGAAGAGGCACAGCCCCAAACACTGTGCTTACAAGTCATGGTTAGTGTGACACTAGAACCAGCAGGACCCTGAAAACTAGATGGAACAGTGCCGCACAGTAAAGAGCCACGATGTCATTGCAAGATGGACACCAAACAATTCATGGTCAGACAAAAGCCACTTGGCTTGACAAGAATACAGTAACTCCCGGGGTGAGAGTGCTCACAAGCGTGAGGCAGTTTGGGTCAGATAACAGCCCTAAATCAAGCAGAAGTCACAGAGTTGGTCAGTAACACCAGCATAAACAAAATGCTCATGGCAGACATCCCAGAAGTGCTGCACAAACTGACACCATCCTCCAGTGCTGCTCCACACTCTGAGAAGCTCATGGATATTCCCAGCCCAGCTGAGCATGGCTTTGTCAAAAAGCAACTGCTATGTTGCTAGGCTGAGGACAAGGCAGATGGCTGCAGGTTAACACACCTACATGCTCCAACTGAAGATAGCTTCAGGAGCTGGCTGGTGCCAAGCTAGGAAGGCCATTGGGTAACGTGAATTTGGCACACATACAGAGGATGATGACCACCCTCTCCTGATGGGCTGAGAAGCCCACCTTGGACCTGGTGCTGTTCCAGACTTTCTGCCAGTTCAGTTAGCTCACAGCTCAGCCTTGCAAGCAAATCCTACCAGGGGATGCTGGTGTCACTCAGCCAGAAACAACATGAGGTGACAGACTCCAGTTCAGTAGAAATGGCAAAAAAATAGACATATAACTGGCACAGGAGCTAGCTTCTGGCATGCGAACCAGATGGTTCCTCATCACCATGAGTTCACATCAGCTCTACTACCTGCAGCTCTGGCTTCCCCAGGTCCCCTCACAAAATAACTCTGCTGCCTTTCCTGTCTTGCCAGTAACTTCACAGAGAAATACATCTGCCATTTGCCATTAAGATGTAAGTTGAGATGCTTATAAATGTGGCGGCGAGGTGGCCCTTGAGTCCGCATGGTACAGATATTCCAGGTATGGCACAAACATTGTCAGAGACCTGGTAGCTTGTAGGTAAGTATTGCTGAACAGCTCTGCAGCTATCAAGTCACATGAAGCTGGAGGCATGGGTTCAGCCAGAGCTACAGCCATGTGTGCACACCCTGAAAACTGCCCTTAAAAGGGCAGCATTTTATTTCAGCATTCAATAGAACCACAGAAAATATCACTAATATATATATATATATATATATATAAAATATATATATAAGGCTGAGATGGCTGTTTGCATTGTGTTTGATTCTTTGATTCTAGCATCAACGTCAGCTTGTGACATCTTAGCCACCTATACTGGTACAGCTCTACTAAGGTCATAGACACTGAAACTGCACAGCTAAAGCTGGCAGAGAATATGGCCTCATATCTGTGTGGGTTTTTTGGTTATTTTTTTGCCCACAAGATAAACAAACAAAAAAACACCAAACAAATAATATTAGAAGCCAGATAATGAAAGTTTAACACTGTCTGGAAGAGATAAGTATTAGAACTGAGATGACTGTACCTTTACCTTTGACAAGACTGGAAAGTATAATCACATTTTGGACATCCAATAGACAAACTCAACAACTGAAAGGTTAATAAAATAATGCCTTTGTTTGCTTTTCTATCACTTCATCTGATCTCTGTGACAAAGGAAATATATTAGAAAATTTTAGGCCAAGTTTGGTTCTGAGATCAACATCAACAGAGAGTACTGCTTAAGTAGTTATCATGTTAGTCTAATATCAATATTTATACAATATTTTTAAGATCAAGGGAAAGTTAAGGACACTCATCCCCCAGAAGCACCTCTGCAGATGCAACAAGCAGTAACCAACATTCCAGGTTTAGAGTCAAGACAGATGAAAGTGTTCAGCTGATCACGGAAGGGAAGTAATGATTACTAACACCACAAGTAATCTCTCTAAGACCAGTATCCAACTTATGATAAGCTGATGAGAAAGTTTTCACCAGTTCTTCATGCAAACTGTCTCCGTCATATGCATTTCCCTCCCTACGTAGAGGAAATTAGTTCTGACAAAAGTAGATTATATTAGAGAATCTGTATTAGTTATCTTATTTAGATGAATTTTTTTTCCCTCTCATCTATATGAGCTGTGAACTCAGTGTCACTCTATTTAGATGACTGGGAGATAAACCTTGCATTTTAATGAATTTTACCGTGGAAGATTAAATATAAAAAATACAGAGTTTATGTAGGAAAAAAGTTAAGACAGTATTCTAATTCATCTCAAACACAGATGGAGAAATTCTCCAGAGAAAAATCCCAGTTGTGAATCTGCATTGCAGACCTCTACTACATACTGACGTCAGAGGGAGTTCCATGCAGCAGATGTTTGCAGACTGTGCAACAAAAATCTGCAATGCAGATAACAGATCCGCAATGCAGATCAGACACGAGGATTTTACTCATAGAGTGATAATTTGCTTCACCCTCCCCAATACAGAATCACAAGAAACCTGAAGCTGGAGGGACCTCTGGAGAACATCAGTCTAACCACCCTCACCCAAAGCAGGGTCAAATATAGCAAGGTACCCAAGACTGCTTCCAATTGTATTTTGAATATCTCAAATGATAAAGTCTCCACAACTTCTCTAGACAACCTGTACCGATGCTTGGTCATCCTCACAATAATCAACCAGTTAAATAAACAAACATAAAGAAAAGCTGTTTATTTAAGTTATATTGTCTTGTATTTTATTTTTTGCCCTCTGCGTCTTTTTCTGTCACTACTGAGTAGAGGATGACTCCCTCTCATGCGTTTCCTCATATCAGTTTCATATAAGCTTTCTTTCCCTCAGGATGAACACTGCAGCTCTTCTAGCCTCCCCTTGTTTGTCAGCTGCTCTATTCATTTAATCTTCTTCATGGCCATGTACTGGACTCATTGCACACAGTGCCCATGTCTCTCTTGTAGTTGGGTGCCCAGATCTGGATCTAGCACACTAATGCTGAGAAGAGGGAATGTCTGACCAGCTGGTCATTGTCTTACACCTGCAACCCAGGAGTCTGTTGGTCTTCTTCACTGCAGTGATATGTTGCTTGTTGATGGCCTAAAGGCGACCACCAGCTTCTTCTCAGCGAAGCTTCTTCCCAGCCAGGTAGCCCCCAGCAATTACCAGTGCATGGGGTTGTTCCTCACCAGGTGAAGGACTCTGCCCTTCACTGTACTGCATGAGGTTCCTATCAGCCCAGCTTTCCAGGCATCTACATCCCTTTGCAGCACACCCACTCCTCTGGTTTTCTTTCAGTCTGAGAATTTGATGAAGGTACACCGTGCCCCATCATTCAGGTCACGGAAGTTAAACAGAGTAAATCGTAGTTGCCTGAGCTGTAACACAGCCACTCTAGAAAATCGATCTTCATGAAACATAATGAATCCATTTGTGCTATTATAAACTTCTCATGAGTTATTTTTGAGCTGTTTTAAAAAGAATGAAATATATAATGAGAAATCTGAGGTTAACCTCACTTGAAGTCAGAAAAAAATGAAATGAGTATAAAGACGAGTAACACGGTTGACATTCTGCTGCAGTACAATACTAGGCAGCCTGTATTCTGTTGACACCAGTGAGTAATTTCTGTGAGAAATGAGTGTAGCTTTGCTAGCACAGAAGTGGATATGTCAGGATAGCAAAATTATTTAGACTACACAATGAATTTCAAGGAGAAAATAAGAAAAAGTGCAATTTATTTCTGAGAACCAGTGCAATGGGCAAATCCAGAGCAACACACACACACATACACACACACACACAAAAACAACCCTGTGTTTCAGGTCACTGCTTGCCAAAACCATCCTGCTCACAAAGTGACTTGGCAGCATTAAAATCAACATTATAGCAGCAGAGCAAACAAGCAAATAGTTTAAGGCTGTAGTAATTCAAAGTCTGTAAGCTTCATGGAGTCTTCGTGAAAGTCATTGTACATCATTAGAGAGGGAATTCGCTGCAACTAGCTTTGGTTGCTTTGATTAACTATTTGACAGTATTTCTAATGATTCAGAAAAAAAAAATACGTTTGCCAAGTTTATCAGATTTATAACATTAATCAAAAACATGCAAATTTTAGTTTATGGGCACAGTTCTGAAGTATCAAACCACATACTCAGCTGCAGCAAGTCAGTAAAACCCCACTGAAGTCAATTGAGTTTTATGCCAACTTACCCCAAACTTGGCTTACTGTATTTACACTTGACAGTAATTCTTTTAGTCAAGTACTGCTGATATAGCAGGTAATTACATTATGCGCAACTTTAAAGCAATTCAGAAAGTGAAGAAGCCCTGCAAAGGAGGTACAGTGCCAGAATAATCCAATTTTCTCAACGTCACATCTTCAGAATGAATATTACTTTATTATGGATAACACTGTTCAGAATTAGGGCAGACTTAATTATAACTGCTACAGGAACCTAGCAGGATAACAAACCATCTCGACTCAGGAGCAAATACTGTTGGTGACAACTATATGACAAATATCAATCTTGATGTGCAGAGCACTGGGAACAGAAATACATTCTTAATCATAGATGCTTCAACTACAGATGCTCTAACTGATCTAAATGATGCTTGCATGCATCGTTTAGAAAGTAATAAACTTCCGATGGTTTTCCTTTTCCCAATAAATACTCTTCAGTAGCTGTTACTTAAAACTTATCTTCATGGTTTGGTCCTTTCTCAGCTGAGCTGAGGGAAAATTTGCTCTGACAAGGTGCTGTGTGAAACTAAGTGCCCACATAAAAGATGACAAATTTACAAGAGAAGGAATTTCTGGGCAGCAGTCTCAGGTCAGTTTCCACTCTCAAACAATGGCCTTTCAACCAAAAGAAGATAGGAGGGTTTGGGGTTTTTTTTTTGCCATAGCTAGATCAGCACTGACATCAAATTTAGAATACAAACCTGGTTTCAAGGCAACTTAAGTCAATTTGTAAAGTTTAGATCAATTTATAAAGTTCAGATGAAAACCAAGGAACACATGATAGCGTTAGCAGTCTTGCTGTGAATACTTCAGTAGCTTCAGAGCCAAACATTATTGGAACTAAAAATAAATGTCCCAGTCTGCAAACTACAGACACCGTGGCTCTGACATCAGCGAGCGCTGAGCACTCAGATGGATAGTGTGATAATTTCCAAATGAGACCTTCCTATTACATAAAATAGTTTCTAGAAATTGCCAGCAGGCAGCTTAACTTGCAAATACCAGATAAAGAACAGCCATTAGAAAGTCATGTGGGAAAGGGGTGCTGCCAGTTCACACTAGCTTCACTTACCTAGTTATTACTAATGTCTGCAAAATCACTGGCGGGCTGGGCTGCAAATCCATGGCAACAGCATTTGGGGCAAAACATGGTAGTTACCAAAAATCATTTTGCATGGGGCAATAAGAGAACAGACAAAACTATCATCAGAGATCAATGAGTCAAAAAGTAAGAAACAAAGCAAGGGGTGCGAATGGGAAACTCCAAAAAGTCAAGAGCAACCCACAGGCCGGCATCAATTGCATTACTCCAGGAATCAACAGCTCGATCTATTGGATAGGTGACACCTGGAATAGGTACAGTGACTTTTAGTGTGTCCAAGATAAATATTTAGAATAGATTCTCTGTTGGGTTTCATTGAAGTCCGTAGCTTGTATTTAAATACAAAAATCACTTCTAAAATACCTTTTTCTTATACAGAATGTAGTTCTATCTTCATGTCTGATTGTCATATTCAATTAGCTGAAGCGGAGAATCACTTTTTTTTCCTTCCCTTCAAAGCTCTTCACAATAAGAAGAAAAGTGGGACGTTAATTGAGATTAAGGTCCTATCCAAGATCATTATGGGTAATTTTGTCATTCTGTTGTTGTTATTCACTTCAAAATATTCCTGAGTTTTTACTCACAGGTTTTGTAGTCTCAAAACAAAACAAAATCTGTCCCTTACTGGATTGAATTTGAATTCACCACATCCTTTGGGAAAACACCACATAATAACATACCAATCAACTTCATTGCTGTCAGCCCGGCATTTAAAAGCTGAGGAAATTGCTCAGGAATTTCCTTTGAGTGCCTTTTAATGTTTTTGTTTACACAAATTTTAGAACTTAAGATAAAGTTTCAGCAACTGATTACTCAAAGATTTCTATCTCCGCTCATCAGACTCTTACTGCCAAGATTAAGAAAGCCACTATCCCATTTTCTCATTGGGAATGAAATACATACTGCGAAAGTCTTAATTTCGTAACAGGATAAACAACTTATGGCCTACAGGACACATACAGGCTGCCAGGACAATAAATCTGTTCCAGAGCCTATATTCCTTCTTCCCAAGCACTGTTCAAGCACAGCTCACAGTCTGGAGAAACAGACCAGGTGGCCCACAGCTCCTTTCCATGGCTGTTTTTCCTGGAAGCCTAGCTCTCCATCCCCATTAGGTGAGTGTCCATCAGGTTCAGTTTGCATCAGAAACCCCAGATCCCTGATCATGCAAAGGAAGATCATGGTAGGTGCAACCCCAGTGTAATAGGCAATGACATACAGAAGCTGGAGCAAGATATGCAATCTAGCAGGAAGATGTGGCGTGATCACAGAGTAATAGTAGGGACGGTAACACTTTTCATTAGCACTGATTGCAATACTCAGAGCTGAAGCACAACTCATGACTGGTTTCTTAAACACTTGCACTTTCCATCCTTTGTACCTTCCCTGTAGCAGCACACTGTACTGTAACCTGCACATCTCCCACCATTCTGCTCTCCATGGGATTCTCCTCCAAATATTGCCAAGCCCCAGTTTGAGAGCCCTTCTTTTTTGTCTGGACACATACCTTGCCTGCTTCACAGCAAGGCACATGCTGCTTAACTGGAGCCAGGAGTCAGCTCTTAACCCTCTTCCATCCCTTCAGTGGGACTCTTTTAATCAGCTGTCATGAAACAGTTAGGAAAAAAGTATCTGTGAGATATCTACCATTCTGCTAAACACAGCTTAACTTCATCAGAAGACTAAATCGTTGTTAATGGGAAGGATGAGAATCATACAGCATTCTCCTTATGAAAAGGACAGCCAGTTTTCTGTGGAGAAGCTGGCTAGAGATAATTCTAACAGGAACTGTAAGGCCTTCCAGACTGGTATTAGTATGCAAACACTATTAATCTCTTAAAGTAGAGATAACTAAACAGTGCATTAAGTACTTCCTTAGCAGGATGAAGACAATTTTTAACTTCATGCATTCTCCTATACACAACTGCATGCTCAAATACAATTTATTCTGTAAACCTGCAAGGTATGCAGGGCCAGCAAGCACAAAAAGCCAAGCAATCAATCTTATTTGTGTCCACACATACACGCACACACTGGAACAGCCTTGTGTCAGACAGACATTTGAGACTTGGGTTGCACAGCTTGGATTTAAAAATGCCTGCCCTGTGTGCATAGTGGGGGCTAGCATCATCACTGCCAAGGACTAGGGATGATTTGTAAGCTTAGAGAGCCAAGACTGGGAGCCGCATGCAGCTGCTAAGCAAATGCTCAGAGTTTATTAAAGGTCAAGATTCAGGTGATGTATATCAGGCAAACACGTGGTCATGGAGATACTCTGGCCAGTCATCTAAGTAGGACTTCTTTACCATCAGGACAGTGTTTGTACAAGGAATATCAGCTCAAAGTCTTGTTCCTATTTTGGAAGTGGGTTTGTTCCCTACCTTTAGGACATAAAGCTGTGCTTGGACGCCCACAGTGCATCTGAATTTCTCAGCTTGGGTCATTTGATGTTCCTGGTATTTACAGGAAAAGAATTGCTGGGCTTTGCTTGTCATCAATAATACATCTATCCTATGAAGAACAAGAAGACTGTGATATCAAAAAATAAAATAAAAGAGAGGTCCATTTCTCTTTCAACTGCCTTAAAAAAAACACCTTCCTTCCAGATCCATGTGGATATTTGTGGAGAGAGAGGATGAAACCTTTGAACAGTAACTGGTATAAATCTTTCTTCTCTGATCATCCCCTCTCTGACTCATAAATCTCCATCTACCAAGAAATGAGTGCATAGCTCTCACAAAGTATAACACATGCACCTAGAAAGGAGGCACAGTTAAAAGAGAGAAGAGAGATTAATGATGTGGAGCCATTTCCTTAATGAACAGAACAATTTTCACTTCCTGTTCATCCTAATGAGTATCAATAAATAACAAGAATAAGCAACAGGTTTGAAAAAAAAAAACAAAAAACCACAGATTAATTTAAATTTAATGCACGTAAAGAGCTTTATAATAAGTCTGAATTGAAAAAGATGTTGAGAAAGATGGTTTTCAGAGATACAGCTTACACTTTAATGTTTAGCATGCCCTGGATCTGCTGTAGATGAGTATAAAAACCATTGAGAAAGCATATTTTATGTTTCCAGCCTTGCACAGCAGGTTTTGTTGGCTTTTATCAAGTTAAGGCAAATAAGACTTCTCTCTCATTTTTGTATTTAATATATATATATATATATATAAAAGATATTTATTTTTTTTAAAGAACAAAATCAAATTAAAAATGCAGGCAATAGAGCAATAACGAATCCCAGACACAGATTTATTCAGCAGAAGAAGGAAGAAAGCTCTTTAGTCTACCTCATATATATAATCATGGTTCTTCTGACTTTCAGACTCCAGATACCAGCTTAGGTAGTTGCAGGCAAGCTTTGGTGCTGCCCAGCATCAAAAAGTGACCAGGTCCCTCTCCACCACATAACTGGAGACTGGCTTTTATTAAGACACAGGCAAGGTGGAAGGAAGATCCCTGTCCCTACTCTCACCAATGCTAGCTCAAGACAAGCAGTTGAGCCTCCTAGTCTGACTCCCAGGGCTCAGTGCTGCAACCAGTTTACACATCTGGAGCACAGCAGCATCTCTATCCTGTAGACCAAGCGGCCAGCAGACAGCATGAGCAAGTGGGTACATCACCCACGACTGAACCAGGAATACAAGAAAATTAGCTGTCAGTGTGATTTAAGATTCCCAACAAAGTGAAGCAGTCAAGGAAAGCAAACTGTCCGCAGAAGATAAAGAAGCAAATTTCGCAGCAGATGTAGGAAAAAAAAAAAAAAAGCAGCTATTAAGGTAGGAAAGGTTGTTAACAGTTTCAAACTGAAAGCAGGAAATATTCTGAAAGGTGACAGAAACAAAGAACTCATGTAAGCACTGGGCCTAAAAACATTCTGACCTTGAAGGAACTGAATCTTCCTCTCAGGTTCCCAGGGTGTATCGCCTATCAAAAGGCAAGACCTCCGTAACACAAAACATGGATCACCTACTTGTTACAGCTGTGCAGGTATCCAGTAAGGCTCATCTGATACAGAGTACATGGCCTTTGCCTCTTATGTTAACTGTCTAATTGTGTTACTCTTGATTTATCTCTCTGGAAAACACTCCCACCCCAAGTTCCACTTGTCAGATAGAGCCAGCTGGACCAGCCTGCAATTGCAGACCAGCTTCAGTTGTCAGAGAGACCTGGACCAGAATGGGAGGCTGACTGAATGTTTTGGCTCTGAAGAGCATTTGCAGGTCCTTCCAAGAACATTCCAGTAACCTCCTACCCTGTACAGCATCTCTGCTGACACCAGATCCAGTATAGCTGCTGCATCACTCACCACTCCGTAGGCACCACCGCAGTCGCTAGCCCCAGTGCTGAGTCCCAGGTCTCTGGACTCAAAATAATGTTCTCTCCTGTACATCAAAACCAAGTGAGACTAGGAAAAAATCATGACATCTTGGAGCCTTTAAAAATAAGATCACAGCTCTTGTAATTGTACTTTATATATTAGTGCAAAGAAAGACAGTGGATGTACCAAATCCGTCACATAAAGTGCAGGCCAAGCTAATAATTTCTATGTGCAATTTTATTTTTTTCATTGTCAAAAGGGGATAATCCTTCATTCCTGATATTTCCACCATGTTTTCCATGTATAATTCCAGTTGGCATCTCCTCTTCCTTTACTAGACCAAAAGAGTAAATATCAGTGAGAATGGATTTCAAAATCTATCATTTAAGTACTGCAGTAATATAACTTATCAAGATACAGAATTACTTATGATTAGTTTCTCAGTACAATACTGCAAGCAACAAGGTACTGCTAATTCGCTTTTCAGAAAGGTATTTGACCTCGTTAACACCTATTGTGTGTTTATTGCTGTCTTTGAGATAGGGAATAAAAACTGTAGAGGACAATTAGAATACTTGTCAACTAAGGAGAGAACATCCACTGTACTGACTTGGTGTGCAGAGAGGGGCTTGTTTCATTTCTTTTCACTTTATATCATAAAGACGGTTTACTGTTGCAGGAAAAGTAAGACTGAAAAGACTGAAACAATCACATGCTTCCTTTTATGTTTATATCCATTTCAGTCTCATATCTTGATGTATCACAAAATCAAATATAGCTCTCCTCCTAATTGTCCAAGCTACAGAACAATAAGTACTGCAGAGTAGAATACAAGATCTAATACTAAAGGTGGTAAGTGGGATTTCATACTGCTTATATGTATTCACATAAAAAGAGATGCAATCACAAGGAAGTGTGGCTCATTTGACACCAGAGAGACATCTTCTTTTTAACTATGCAGGAAAGGGATAGTATTGCCATATACTGCTCAAACAGCAGTGAATCAAGAGCAGCAAGGGAACTGCTGCATTTTATGGTTTGTAGCAGTCACGTTAGAAAAACTGGTCTGGTCCTTCTCACCATGAAATCAGTTCTTATAAACCCAATATTGCCCTCCACAGATCCTGAAGTTCAGCCACTAGGGTTGTAATCATGACATGCCAATCCCAAATGCAATGAAATAGCTAGATCTTCCACCAGTGTCTAGTAAACAAGAAATAAGGGAATTCTGTTACTGGCAGGAAACGTCTGGAACCCAGACATAGCAGGCACACTGTGTCAAGGGTGCACTTGAAGATCAATACACACAGAGGACCCCAATGAATCAAGCATGGAAAAATTCTGACTGCTTCCTAAGTTCCAGTTCACATTATAGTATCAACAAGATTCTAAGCTGAATTAAAACACAGCTGTATTTTTATTTTGTCTTCAGGAAATAACTGCAAGGTACTTTTGTCTTCAGCTTCTGTACTTGGCTCAAACACACACGGTGCTTCCATTCTTTATAAAATTAGACAGTTGTGATTTCCCTTAATAAAAGTCCAAAAACTGCCACATCGTACAGTAACTTCTATACTGAAGAAATATAAAGGTTTCCAATGTTTATGAAGTTATTTACATCACATTAGCAAAACTATCTTGCTAGATTAAATCTTCCAATTCGTCAGTCCTTATTATGCTATTTACAACCTCACTTCTTCTAAGAGTCAACCCTACTCACATAATCAAATCATGCCATTTGAAATGCCGTGACATTATTTTGTCACACAAAATGGTTGAAATTATCTTTATGACGGCAAAGTAAGGATTGCTGCTGCACAGAATTTGTTATGAGAAGAGAAAGCTAAAAAGAGCTCTTGAAACAGATTCCAAATCCCAAAAGCACAGAGTGTTTAAAAGCCATTAAATATCACAGGTCACCATAAAAGGGAGAATCTGGGTTCTGGAACTCTTGTCCTGAATCATTTCAACAGAAATACTGAAGAACTGTAACATGATTTGAGAATATGTGATTTTTATAGGCTGACATAAATTGACTTGTTAACTTATTATTTTTCAAGGTCAAACAGTAGAAACAAGATAACTGAGATTACTACCTCATATAATGAGAGAAACAAGTTTGAGAGGCTCTAACAGAAATTTATCCAAGACAAAAAAACAATCACTTCATGCTTGCATATGTGTGTTGATTATAAAAGAAAACTTGAGCATAGTTTTCAGAAACAGTTGCTAAAAAGCACTGGGAAAAGAGTGGTTTTGCCACACGTTACTACTGGGCACACCAGTGTTCACATCTTGGTCAAAGACCCACTATAAGCACACAGCTTCTTCGTTTTACCTTATTTTCAGAAAATTATTCTCAGAAAATGTGTCAATAAACATCTAACAACTTTACAACCACGTGATTAAATGAGAGAAAATCTAGAAATTGATATACTTACAACTTTACATACTTCACAACAGCAGCAATCGCTCGCTTACAAGTTTCTGTCCAGAACCCTTCTCCCGGACAAAATAAATTAATGCTAGACAGTTCTCAGGACATTGCATTAATAAAGAAAGGTGTAACGCTACTTTTAATCAGTAAAGCACCATCTGACCTGAAGGGCAAGCTTTCATCACTAAAAGACTTTCAAATGAAAAGGTATCAACCTTCAAAGACATCTTCTATATATGTCTTGTCCATTATCTTTTAAGGCTAATGAAATCTGAGAAAAAAGACATATCCAGTCACTTTTTATGGACCTCTCTTTTCCTCTCCTGTTTCAAACAAAGCTATGCAGCACTGCAGAATCTTTCAGAATTGACTTCTCCCACCAAATCCACACTGCAGACAACCTTAAAAATACTCTCAAGCACAAACAGTGTAAGATCATATCCTTCAGACCTGAAAGATGCTTTCACCAGTGCCTCAGGACTGTCCACGGGTGGGAGCTCATCTGCGAGGATCTCTTCAGGGGGTCTGGGGTCACTGATGATGGTGGGCTTTGGCCTCTCCTTGAGGTTGCCAGTCAGCCCACCGATAATGGTGTTCCACAAGCAGTTCTGTGATTTAGACCCTGCAGAAAGGGAGTGGGAAAGAAAATGAACTCATGTTCTCTGGTAACCCAGCAGCATAGAAAATGAAGATTTCTTTGTCTGTTATCTTTCTGACTTTGCATCATCACATTTTGCAGTTAGGCCAAAAAATATGAAATAAAGCTCAAAGTGGAATTACATCCTAACATTTCTGTCACTTTAAAATCTAAAACCATAATGAATCTGTACCAGTTTTGGCTAGGATGGAATTGGCTTTCTTTAGAGCAGCCCATATCATACCAGGCCTTGGATTCATGACCAAACAGTGCCAATGCCACACCAAGTTTTAGCTCTTGCTGAGCAGTGCTTACACAGTGTCAAGGTCCTCTCTGCTCCTCATGATGCCTCACCAGCAAGAGGACTAGGGTTGCACAAGCATTTGAGAACTGACCAAAAGGATATAGCATGCACCATGACACTTTGCTCAACAATAAATGCTGGAGAGAAAGAAGGAGAAAAGAGGGACATTTGGAGTTACAGTATTTGTCTTCCCAAGTAACCATTACATTCCCACTTTCTTACAAATGGAAGAACACCTGCCTGCTCACAGGAAGCTGCAAGTGAATTCTGTATTTTACGTTGCTTGTGTGTGCAGCTTTTGCTTTACCTATTCAACTCTTTATCTCAACCCACAGATTTTCTCACCTTTATCCCTCCAGATCTTCACAGCTCCAGAGCGAGCTGTGCAGGGATTTGCTGTCTACCAAGGTCAGAACACAATGGCCTCCCAAAGAAAGACCGGGTTGCAGAACAAGTTTTATGTGTCAATGAAAAGCTCCCTCTTCACATTCTACTTGAATTATAACTTCACATGTATTGACGTAGCAGTATTCTAAATGAAAGAACTAACCAAAACCCAAAAGCAACAATCAATACAATATTAATTGCAGACTTTCACTGGCTCAAGTTAATGAAGTTTAAATAATTAGGACCAGTATCAGAGGAGATACTTGTTTTCTATTGAAAGTTCAGCTTTTTTCAGTAGACATCAAATGTCAAAATAGATCTACAGATGAACTTTTTACATTTACTTAGAAGTGTCATTGGGTGCCTTGTGCTTGTCACTCATGGATCCCACCCTTGTCTGTAAATGTATTTTCACTGACAAAGTACAGTTATTATCCTTCAGTCAGGTCTCTTCTCTGCCTTTGGGGAAGAGAATATGAGACTTTCATAAAGTTTTAAAAAGTAAGCTTCTTATTTCCAAATACCTTCTGAATAAATTAGGCACTTCTAAACACCCCACTGATACTGCCATACTGAACACCTGCACATATTCTAACTTTAAAGCATTACAAAATACATATTGATGGGCTAGCAGTTTCCAAAAAGAGCAGTTAAGTATGTCAATGACTGTTGTGTTATCTTTTTTAATATTAGACTATAAAGGTAAGTCTATCTGTAACTCAGCTGTCCAACAAAGATTGCTAAGCAGTAAATAATGGACCTAATATGGACAAAGTGTACTACACACAAAGTACAAAACTCTGTTCCAAATAGAAGAATTGCTATCTCGTGCCTCATGAGAATATCTTACAAGAAAACATTCTTTAGAAGCAACAGTATCAGCTGCAACAAACAGGTAGTAGCAGGAGTGGTCTGCTAGTTGTCTTACGTTTTCACACAGCCCAAATGGTACAGATGTAGAAGAAAAACAAGAATTCATGTTTATCACCTTCTTTCCAAAATAATTTTCAGAATATTTCCTAAATAACAAAGAAAGCGTGGCATTCGTATGCTTCTCTGCTCTTAACTGTCAGCAGCTATTTAATATGCAAGGACCATAACTACCTAAATTTACAGGTTGCCTTGGTGTCCTGTGCCAAGTTCTAACAATAGCTAGAAAAATTAGTAGTCACACCAGGTAGTCCAAAGCCAAGTAATCTGTATGCAACAGCTACAGAATTGAATGCAGCAGCATCAGCACATCTTTATCACTCAAGGACTTGCAATGCTATGCTACAGTACTGCTTCTGTGCTTAGGGTACCTATTCAAATTTCTCCAGAAGTCTGTTTTATTTGAGTAGGCGAGCATTTGTGTTCCCATATAAGCAGAAATATAAAGAATGCAAGATGTCTAAATTATTTGACGGACCATACAAATCATCTGTGATAGAGCCAAAAGCACCGTGACTCCCTATGATATGTTGGTTAGATCTATGCAGCAGACCTTGCGAAACAGCTCTCCTGAAGATGAACATCAACAAATCTGCCAACTGACATGAATTAACTAGTTTTGTTACACTAATGAAAAGTCATGCCCACCTACCCTAATAGGCATTTAACATGCCCACGGTTATTATGTTTTGCCTTATAGGCATGACTGATCAACCATCAGACAGAAGCCTCTGGCTGCCCAAAACACTGAATGCCTGATGGATCTGAATCCCCACAGCTACAACTGTTAAAGTACTGCTGGCATAACATGACCAGCAGCAGCAAGATAGCACAGTGAGATATTAGGCACTTTCATTGCTGCTAAAGGAGTAGTAACCTCTAGAATTCAAAGTCCACTGAATGAGCTGGAGTTTGATGTTTGAGAGAACAGGAGATTAACTAGCCCTAGTACCTAAACGAGTAACAACTCAAATTTAACTTATAACCCTTGTGATAACACTAAACATTTGCAAATTTGTTTTATTATACCCTTGGTGAGCTAGGGGCAAAAATGAGATAGATTTAGGTGTTATAATGTAAAACACCGAACCCTACTTAAAGAATCTGTGGTATATTTGACCTAGTATATGTTCAAATACTTTCATATACTTTGAAAATGTTGTTACAATGCAGGTCTGCCTATCTGGGTAGCTACACAGCCATCATTCCCACTTAACAGCAGCAGCCTTTGTCTCTTCTTTGTTCCTGAACTAAGCTGGAAATAGCCACATAACCCTGACAGCTGTGGGGAAACAGTCAATAATGGGCAAAGCTCACCTGGATTTCTGTAGGATATTTGCCATTTGCTTCAATGTACAGAAAGGTAGATAAAGGAGATAGGAAAGGTTAGCCTAACTGCAGTTGCACCAAAATATAAGTTTTACTATTGACCACAATTTGGCAGCAAAGGAAGTACTGTTCTCCACTGTGAAGATGAAGTTACTAACTGCCCTCAAACTAATCATTCGTGATTAGTGAACGTGAAAGGCTCCATCCTAAAAAACACCTGGTTTGTGATATATATACCAATGATAACAATCTGGCTCTTCAGTTATTGCTTAACTCCTTGTCCTCAAATGATGCCAATTTTTATGCCATTCAGCCAGGATGATTTTGAATGTTTGATCTGCACTCTACTGACTGTTCAACGAAAACACAGCATAGCAGAATAGATAAAAGCGTCCTCAGCAAAAGTTCAGGTACTATCAATTTAACTCAGCACATACCAAGGATATTAATGCCCCTGCTCCAGCAGGGGGACTGGACTAGATGATGTTTTGAGGTCCTTTCCAATCCCTGAGATTCTGTGATTTCCCTTCCTTTTCACAATAATTCCAATTTTCCTTCCTATTCCAACAGTTATCATACTACAGTGTCATGACCATGCAGTCTTTTTTCACTTTTCTCTATGTCATTATGCTTTTTAAACTTTGTTTAGCTGTTAGTTTTAATAATAATAATAATAATAATAATAATAATTAATAATAATAATAATAATCTGTTTATGGCATGACTTGCCTCAAATCCATTCCAAGCTATTTGTTGTCCATTAAAAAATGACCATTTACCCATCTTGTTTCAGCACATCCTTGAATTATTTACAAGATTTGTTCAGTATGGTTGCTGCTCTGTGTTTCAACATGTACCGGTTCAATTTGCTCATACAATGGCTTTGCTATCTTAAGAGCTCAGAAGGTGAGAACTTAGACCTAAATTCTGCTCCTTCATTAACTGACTTGAAGATGCTTTCCTACTGGTAGTTTAAAATGTATTTTACTGTCTTCTGTGGAACTTGGTGTTTCAATATATGTACTGTACTGTAGTGACTGTCTATGCCCACTATCTGTTGATACCGCAAACTGGATACTGACCTGGTTCAATAGTTAGACTACAATTAAAATGCCTTCTTCAGGCAACTAAACCTGTTTGCTTTTTTATTTATTTATTTATTTATTTATTTATTTATTTTTAATTATTTTCAGAGTTTATTTCCTATCAGCTGCTACTTTGGGATAACTTAGTCTCACACTTCAGTGTTTTTAAGTCTGCCATGTCTGAGTCTGTTGCTTTTCAGGATACAGTCAACTTGAAGTAAGTAAGGAAAACTTTCTCTTACTGACCTGCTAATAAGCATGTCCCCTATGGGGACAGGCTGAGAAATTTGGGGCTCTTCAGCCTGGATAAGGCTCCAGGAGTACCTTGCAATAGCCTTCCAGTACCTGAAGGGGGCCTATAGGAAAGCTGGGGAGGGACTTTCTATATGGGCATGTAGTGACAGTACAAGGGGAAATAGCTTTAAAATAGGAGAGGGTAGATTTAGACCAGGTATCAGGAAGAAACTTTACTGTGAGGGTGGTGAGACACTGGAACAGGTTGCCCAAAAGAGGCTGTGGATGCCCCCTCCCTGGAAGCATTCAAGGCCAGGGTGGACAGGGCTTTGAGCAACATGGTCTAGTGGGAGGTATCCCTGCTATAGGCAGGTTGGAACTGGATGATCTTAGAGGTCCCTTCCAAGTCAAGCCATTCTATGACGTGATTCTATGATAATGCTTGTATCCCTTTTTATTAACAATTAAAACAATAAAAAGTTCTAACATGGAAAACAAACCTGTTTTTGAACAAGAACAAATCCAATACTTGAAAAGTGTGGCAGAGGCTATATTTGTGCTATTTTACCTCTGTATGCTGATTGCAAATTGACTGATTTCATATATACTACATGATTTTCTTAGTTGGGGATTCTGGCTGACTTTAAAGGAAGCAGTGGCCCCTGCATCTGATTACCTTCAGTGGTTCCAGCACAGCAGTTGCATGTTTTTTAATCATATTTGATCTATTTATATTTACAAAGAACATGAAGAATTACGACGAGCGGTCAACCTGATTGCAGACATACTTAATCAGAGTTCATGGTCGCTGATCTCCAAAGGAGATCTGAAGGGCTACAAGTACTTCCATTTTTTCCAAAGGAGGCTTGTCAAAAGTATTTAAACTACCCACATCAAAATGCTTTAAGTTGTTGTTTGTACACTGACAAATGGATTCACAAAGTTCATGGAAGCAAAATATGGTACTTAGGGTTTTCTGTCTATGGAATGAGTGACTGAAAAAACACTTACCCAGAACTTATCCTGTGGCCTACCATCCTGGACAGAAGATATTAGCTTTTAATGAATGTAGGTTAAGAGAATGTGACAGGGCACTGGAATCACCATATGAGATTCTGAATTGTAGTACTACTGAAGTGTCACTTCCACAAGTAAGAAATGCAAACAGGATCTGATAGGAAGTTGTATTTCCCAACTCAGTGCTTTTCTGCAGCCTGCTTTTTGAACCACAGCCGGGCTTTCAAAACTCAGTATTTGGAGGTATCTAGCTTAGAGTAAAAAGAGAGAGAAAGGGTTTCCACACTTCCAAGTGACAGCCAGGGCCAGATGATTGCCATTCATACAGTCAATGAGTGGAAACAATGGATGGGTTGAGAAGACAACCTTTACACTGTTTTAGCGGCTCACTCTACAGCATTTTGTCACAGGAATCAAAACTGCTCTCTCACTGTTTAATTTAAGTGTTCGTGTTACTGATATCTAAATGAAATGCATGATTTCTAGGTCAAATATTGAAATCTTGTACTACAAAATGGTTGTTATAGCTTTTTGTTGTCGTTCTTTCCTGCAGAATGGGAAGAGCGTGTGTTTGGAGGTATAGGTGGTAAGTAGGTGAAAACTAATGGCAATCAGTACTATTTTAAAAAGAGGAAGTGCCACCTGAACAGGAGAACACTTGTATGTGCTGTACAGAGAGGCTGTAAAGTTTCTGCATGTTCAAAATGCAACTGAAAAAATGCTGGGCAAGTGGCTCCAGCTGACCTTGCTTGAGTAGGATTTTGGACTAATTGATCTCAAGAGGTCCACTACAATCTGAATGACTCTAGAGTCACACTGCCTTCTCCTATGATTCTATGATTCTATCAAGGAACAACTGGATGTTGTGTTGAGGGACATGGTTTAGTGGGAGCTATTGGTAATAGGTGAATGGTTGGACTGGATGATCTTTTAGGTCTTTTCCAACCATGGTGATTCTATGATTTTAGCTTTGCAGGACTGCTGTGGTGTGCTGCCTTTGATGGGAACAGCCATCACCTAAAGGAAGACAAGCAATTGCTTCTATAGCCTGATAAATGTTAGTGATAGAAGTCGTCAAGCAGGATAGCTAATAAAGAAGGTGGTAGAAGCAGTGAGAAGATATTACAAGACATTACAGCACTATGTGCCCCAAGATTGTGAGAAGGCTGTGAGCTGTCCTGAAAATACTTCCCCAGTCACCTGCAGTTGTTGATTTTTAGTGGGGGAATATTTAACTGGATAATAATAGGAGCTAGTGAACTTACTGCTTATTAAAATACAGCTAATAAATTGAGTACAGCTAATAGATAGGGTTTCCCAGAAAAGCTGTGGATGCCCCAACCCTGGAGGAGTTCAAGGCCAGCCTGGATGGGGCCCTGGACAGTCTGATCTCATGGGTATCAACCTGCCCATTGCAGGGGGGTTGGAGCTCAATCATCTTTAAGGTTCCTTTCAACCTGAGCCATTCTATGATTCTCTGATGATTCTTTGATAAGCTAGTTGAATCTTTACATTCTCAGCCTGACTCCAAAATCACTAAATTAAAATCCTAACAGTGAAAGTCTACTTTACACTTTGAATGATTCTGCTCCTTCCCTATGCTATTTTTTTGTTGTTGTTGGGTTGTTTTTTTAAACGTATGTGTTCCCCCCTGCACTGCATTTCCAACACTCCAAGCAGCTTGTGGCCTTGATCTCACCTCCTCCCTTAACCCCATGTAGCACTAGGTTATACAAGAGGGCCTTACAATGGAGGTTTCTCCATTTTCATTCACCTAACAGCATCCACTGGTCAGTTCTCTTCCATGTAATGCAAGTTAGCCCAACCTCCACAAGAAAGCCAACATTAAAGCAGTAACAGAACTTGTTTGCTCCTGGGTTTCAGACTTAAACTCTACAGACAAACCCCCCAAAACAATAATCTTATGAGCACCTAATCCGAACTAAAATGCCAGCTCAGTTTACAATGATGTGGCATTACAGCTGACCTACTAGGCAGACAATATTCAGCATCAAGTGCTCATAACCTGAGCATCTTGGAACAAATGGTATTTGGGCTGAATCTCCTTAAAATAATATCTAGGATCCATGATGGACAAAAGCAAAGTGATAAAAAACTCAAAACATCTGCATTTCCATTTACATCCTTTGTGAATTCCTTTGTCAGAAGCATTTTCAGCATTCAAGCAGCCAACAATGAATAACAGAGCCCTCTTTTAACCTTCATGTCCCGAAACATGAAGGAAAATAAACCCTAAATCAGGTATACGGAAAGCTAGTACAGTTTTCTTAGTCCTGCTCAATCTGTTCCATCATCTCATAAATCACTACACGTGACACTTATAGCCACAGTAGTTTCGTCTCTATCCTCCGCACTAATGGTTGTGTGAGGTATGGTATGTTCCGAGCGCCATCCTGTGCCTATGCGAAGTACTGCACATAGACGTGAATCTGATGTCTCGACCTGTATGTACCGCATGACGATAACAGCAAGTGCCCTCTTTTAATGAGAATGGGATTTTCTCGGCTAAGTGATCACTAACCGTCATGAAACTTCGTGCGTTATAAATAGGATTTCCTATCTTCCTCTTCTTTCCTATATAATTCATCATATGTTTTCAATGATCCATATGGTCAAATGCATGTTCAGATGGTACTACAGTAGAAGATGTGTCCTTTTGTTTAAACCTGAAGCACTCAAGCCCCAAGTCATATATTCAGTTCCCAACCCTGCCACGTGGTGTCAATGGTGATGAAGTATTGGTCTGATTTGAACACACTTTGCATTGCATATAGTATGCAATTTCTAAGGCTTAACCTAAATCTTTGTAGCCACTGCTGTCAACTTCAGCTGCCTTTCTGACACAGATTCACAACCTTTTATGTTTGAAGTGACTGTACTGCCCCAAAGCCTTCCTTCCATTCTTTTAAATTCACATCAGTGCTGTTTAGTAAGACTGGATTTCTGTAAAACACACATTTTCTGCCAAGTACTATCGTACTTCAGTTCAGTACTGTAAATGAACTGTAATGATAAGGGATTAAAGAGATTAAAAGACATATTGAATGTGTAAATAGACAAATCATCTAGTTAAAATTAAGAAGTCTACTTACGGGCAAATCGTGAAAGTGGTCGTGCATTTTTGTCTCCAGTCTCATTTGCAACTGAAAGGAGAAAAGACAGAGAAACAAAAAGCATTAAAGTGCTCTGTTATCTGAAATTACTAATATTACCGATTTTCATGCATATAAATGAGAGACAACTACTCACGGCAATTGCAGTTGGATATGTATGCATAGGTATAACACAAATAGGTGGGGTTTAGTACATAGCAATATATGATTAAAGTCATCCTTACAGATTCTACTTCATATCACAGATGTATCACGAAATGTATTTATTATATATCATTCATGTATATGTTATATCAAAATATCATTTTTGCCCTTTACATTCAGGAGCACAGTAAGAAAAAAAAAAGTAAGATTTTTCTGCCTCTAAAAGGAAATGCATTAGTCCAGAGGAACATTTAGTAGCAAAATTAAATGAAATGTAAGGATCTACATACAGGAATCCTGGGACATTTGGAACTGCAAATAGATTATTATCTAGGATAAGAGCAACACCATACAAATCCTGCTTTTTCCTGCCTCGGATTCACATTGCCACAGCTCCCAACATTTATATGACCCTGACAATATACAGCGAGTCAAAAACATAAATGACTCTTTAGGATTCTCAAACTATTGAACTATAGAAAAAAAAAATGAGTTATCAAGGAGATAAACTACCATCCATGACTAATTTATTATAGCTAGAGTAATCATGAGGATCAGCTCTGATGAGCATTACGAGTGAGCATATAAACCTTGACAATTCTTTATTTAAAAATGCTCCTTTCCAGAGATGAAACCAGTCAAGATAAGAAATAACATAAAAGGTTGCAAAACATGACTAGAACACAGACTTGTAGGTCCCTAGCACAATAATGATGTCAGCTAAACAGTTATGCTCTCCTTTAGGCCAGAAAAGATTTTAAGCAAATTTATTTCTTCCAGCAAGTCTTAAGGTTGTCAGCTTCAGTTTGGTGTTATTTAGGAATTACATCCAGTATCCTTCCAGCTTTCACTGCTTCCCCTACAGACTTTACCCACTGTTTAAGAAGCTCCAGTATTCACTACTCATATAGAATTATAGATTATCCTAAGTTGGAAGGGGCCTACAAGGGTCACTGAGTCCATCTTCTAGCTCCACACAGGGCCATTCAAATCCTATGTCTGAGAGCACTGTCCAAACTCTTCTTGAACTCTAGCAGCCTGGGGCCATAACCAATGCACTGGGGAGACTGCTCTAGAGCCTAACCATCCTCTGGTGAAGAATCTTACCCCAACACTCAACCTGGCCCTCCCCTGATACAGCTCCATGCCATCCCCCCAAGTCCTGTTGCTGTCACCAGAGAGCAGAGCCCAATACTGCCCCTCTGCTCCCTGCGAGGAGCTGCAGTCGCCATGAGGCCTCCTCTCAGCAACTCTGCTCTGGGCTAGACAAATGCAGAGACTTCAAAAACTCCTCACACATCTTGCTCTCTAGACCCTTCAGCATCTTCATAGTCCTCCTCTGGATGCTAACAGTTCTCATAGAATCACAGAATGGCTCAGGTTCAAGCAAACCTCAATGATGTTATCGTTTCAATCCCCTCGCCAAAGGCAGGTTTACTACCCACTAGGATCAGGCTTCCCAGGATCCCATCCAGCCTGGCAGTGAACACCTCAAGGGATGGGGCATCCACAGTCTTTCTGGGCAGCCTGTGCCAGCGCCTTACCACCCTTAGAGAAAAGCTTTCTTCCTAACATCTAAGCTAAATCTCCCCTGTCTCAGTTTAAAACCATTCCCCCTTTTCCAATCACTATCAGAACATGTAAAAATTCAGTCTCCCTCCTGCTTACAAGCTCCCTTCAAGTACTGAAAGTCTGCAGTGAGGTCTCCCAGGAGCCTTCTTTACAGACTGATTAAGCCCAGCTCCTTCAGCCTTTCTTCATAGGAGGGGTGCTGACCACCAGGACCCCCAAATCCTTCTCCACAGGCTGCTCTCAGTGAGTCATTCTTCCAATCTGCATTCATATCTGGAATTGCCTCAATACAAGTGCCCTTCATCATTAAACCTCAATAGATTCTCCTGTGTCCACTTTTCAAGCATATCCAAGCCCCTAAAGACAGCATCCCTTGCTTCTGCTGTGTCAACCACACCACTCAGCTTGGTGTCATCAGCAGACTCAATCCCACTGCCTGTGTTACTGAAAAAGATGTTAAAGAGCACTGGTCCCAAGATGGACCCCTAGGGGACACCACTTGCAACTGGCCTCTACCTGGACATAGAGCTGTCAACCACAACCCTCTGGGCTACAGCCATCCAACCAATTCTTTGGCCACCAAATAGTCCAGCCTTCAAATCCATAACTTTTCCATTTAGAAATAAGGACACTGTGCAGGACTGTATCAAAGATCTTGCACAAGACCAGGCAGACAGCATCAATTTCCCTTCATCTTCTGATGTCATCACTCTGCCATAGAAGGCCACCATATTGATTAGGTACAATCTGCCTTCGGTGAAGCTGTGCCAGCTGTCCTGGATCACCTCAACACCTCATATGTGTCTTAACAGCTCTTCCAGGAGGATCCACTACATCATCTTCCCCAGCACAGTGAGGCTCACTGGCATGTAGTTGACCAGGTCCTCTCCCTTTCTTGATATGGGAGTGATGTTTCTGACTTTCCAGTCATGCAGCACTATGCCTGACAGCCACAATGTTTCAAATATGATGGAGAGTGGCTCAGCATCCACCTCAGCTAGTTCCTTCAGAACCCTAAGATGCATGTCATCTGACCCCGTAGACTTGTACATATTCAGTCTCTTGAGGTGGTCTCAGACTTGCTTTGCTCTTAGTCTAGAAGGGACTTTGCTCCTCCAGACACCACTTAGATGTTCAGGGACACAAGAGACATGAGAAGCCTGACTGGCCATGAAGACCAAGGCAAACAACTCATTAAATACACCAGCCTTCACTGAGTCTGAAGAAGCCACATCACCCTTTTCACTTTTCAGAAAGGATGCACTCTCCTTTGCTTGTCTCTTCTGCTTACCTTATCTAAAGAATCCCTTCTAGTTTTTACTATCCCTTGCCAAGTTTAATTCCGTCCCCACCTTGGCTTTCCTAACTCCATTCCTACATCCCTATAAAATATAGCATCCCTACATTTTTCCCAGGCCGCTCATCCCTTCTTCCATTAATGTTTTATGTCCTTATATTCTGGTGCCCAAAACTTCACATAGAGACCAAGATGAGGCTGCACAGCACAGAGCACAGTGAGACAATCCCTTCCCTCACCTGGATGGCAACATGGGCCTGACGCACCACCCCCAGGTACGGCTGGCCCTGCAGACTGCTCTCCAGTCTCTCATCCCTGGATCTGTACATATATTCCAGGTTGTTCCTCTCCAGGTAAAGAATTTAGCACTTTATCTTGTTCTACTTCATGCAGCTGCTGACTGCCCAACCCTCTAGTTTGTCTGTATGCATTTATATGTTTCTGCAAGGTCCCTTCACCCTCAGATGAGTCAACAGCTCCTCCCAATCTTGTGTTGTTCCAAGTCTTCTATCCAAGTTATGAAAAAGTTAAAGAGAAATAGCCCCTAAAACAGATATCTGCAGAACTCTACTGGTCACCCTGATGTAAATCCATTTACTGTAACACTTTGAGACCAACCCATCAGCCACTTGGTCACCAAATGTGTTATGTATCTGCCTTAAGGCTGGGCATTTTGTCCAGAAGGACACTGTGAGAAACAGTACTAAAAGCTTTTCTGAAATCCAAAAGGATCACATATGCTGTTTTCCCTTGGACATTAAGGTGAGTAACTGACATAAAAGGAGATTTGGTTCATTACACAGAACTTAGCCCTCATGAATTCGTGCTGGCTGTGACTAATGACTGCATTCTTTCATGTCTCTTTCAACGACTTCCAGAATAACCTTCTGTAGAATCTTGCCAGCCACCAAAGTGAAGAGTTGCTCATTAACAAGTCACTGCATCGTTTTGCTCCCATTAGCCAGTAGATGGTGCCCTTAAAACGTGCCAATCACTGAAGGTGCTGGAAGCACTGAGCAAGCAAAGGAAGTTTTCTGTACCTCTCCCTGAATTAGCTTAAGGACTGCAAAAGCTCTCCTGCTGCAACCAGACAGACAGACTGGGAGACTCGGCTTCTACAGGCACAGTCATACGGACACTTTTCCAACAGGGACTTCAAAAAGTTTTAGAGGAAAATATCAGAAAAGTTCAGAAAGCTTCTTACATTTCATATCTATTTCTTCTTGGTCCATCCACAAAATATGACATTGGTGCTTCCTCATCATATCCTGAGGAACTTACCTGGCAAGCAGAAGAAGGGGCCCTGTGGTCTCCCAGGTACCACAGGATGCCCTTCCTTGGCAAGCACAAACCCCAGCCAGGTATACTCTCCTATATGAAGAGACCAGAGTGACTGCACAGTTAGGAAAGTCCAGAGCACGTTATTTCAGAGTCAAATCTGCTTTTGGTTGAGATGATGGCATGCTGAAGGAGAGGCAGAAGCATCCTGCATCCAGGCCTGGGGCCCCCAGAACAGAAGGATGCAAAGCTGTTGGAACAGGTCCAGAGGAGTGCCACAAAGATTACCAGACGGCTGGAACACCTCTCCTATGAATGCAGGCTGATGGAGCTGTGTTGTATTAGGCGAAATACGGGGATATCGGGCTGTCACGCGACAGGCCCTCCCTAATTTCTGGAAGGATCGATGACGCGTACAAGAGAGGCGTACACGAAGGGCGTAGGTTATATAAGTGTGTGTTTGCTTTAAGAAATCGCCATTTTACCACTCACCCTCTTGGTGTTATTTCGGTAATTGGCCCAGCTGCGGACTTCTAGGGTCTTAAAGTCTACAAATGGTGACCCACCGACGTGATAAGCTGCGATTTATAACAGTGTAGACTGATAAGGAAACTTAGAAAACCTAGAAGAGACGGGGGCAGCTGTTAGCATAACGGCAAGGATCCTACCACGGGCGGCGGTTCATTTCCCTTTGCCGCGGGTGGTAGAAGCCCGGGACGGAGAGATCGTGGCCAAGATTCTTCGTCGGGGGAGAGACAGAGAGCGCTCAGAATCCCCAGGATCTGTCTGGGAAGCGCCCGGGGGCGGCCGGAGACGTGGGCCGGGGCGACATGGAAGCCGTTATTAAGGTAATTCTTCATGCCTGTAAACTTCACTGTGGAAAACAGACTCCTTCTAAGAAGGAGGTTACAGCAGTCCTCTTGCTGCTGGAGAAAGAAGGACTATTAGTATCCCCCTCTGATTTATATAACCCTGACAACTGGGATAGAATTACGACCGCGTTATCTCAGCGAACGCTAGCCATCCGTAGGGTGTCGGAATTCAAGGTCTGGGGATTTATCTTAGAGGCGTTGAAAGCGGCTCGGGAGGAGAAACTCGCAATCCAGCGTGCTAGGGAGCTATTGGGGTTGGAGGCGGGGGGGAATCTTGTCTCTTCTGCAGGTTCGGAAGGGGCCAAGATGGCGCCGGCCTCCTCGTCTCCACCCAATGCTTCACCTTCGAGAACAACCCAGAAGGAAGTTGCGCAAGACCGCTCTGACCAGGACGACACCCAGCCCCCACCTCCTTATCCTGCTCGGAACCTATATCCTTCCTTGAAACCTTTTAGGGACGAAGGGGGAGGACGGCCCCCTGAGGAATGTGGTGATGTCAGTAATGGAGCTGATAACAGCGGGCAGCGGGTGGGCGGTACCTCCCCACCGTCAGGTTCTGCCTGCCAAAGTGTTCCCTCCCAAAAGGGGGTGGATCACTCCGCCCCACAAGATAGTGAGCGTGGCTGTGGGTGTGGTGATCTGAAGCGGGCAGCCCAAGAGCCCGCCCAGGGGGGATGTGGCCCCACAGCACCCCCCCTCGTGAGCCCGCCCACACTCACTGATTGGGCTCGGGCGACAGAAGATCTCCAGGCAGCTGACCCGGCAACAACAACGTTTGCCCTTCCGATAGTTGTAAAGCAGGAGGGTTCAGCGTGGACCCCTCTGGATACCAAGGCGATTACTCGCCTTGCTGAATTAGTTAAGAACAAGGGTCTGCGTTCTCCGGTGACTATGTCGGCTGCTGAGGCTCTTATGGCCTCAAGTCTTTTACCGTATGATGTGACCAACCTGATGCGGGTCATTCTTGAACCCGTGCAGTATACTCTGTGGTATGATGAATGGAATAGATTGCTTCAGGTTGTGGTGGCAGAGGCGAATCGCAATGCTGACCACCCAGCCAATGAACGTGAAGGTGAGGGCCGAGGGGCTAGAGTCACCCGGACCACTCTCCCTCGCCTTCTGGGTTTAGCAGATGGTATGGTGGGATCTCCTGATGGCCAGGCAAGGACGCTTAGAGCAGGGGAGCTGGCTGCGCTTACAACTGCAGCCCTCACAGCCCTGCGGACAGTGGCTAAGGTCGCAAAGCCTGTGCTACCATGGACTGACATCAAACAGGAGCCCTCTGAGTCATTCTCTGATTTTGCAAATCGTTTGCTTCGTGCTGTTGAGGGGTCTGACCTGCCCGAGGACGTTCAGTCCTTGGTCGTGATAGATTGCCTCAAGCAGAGATCGCTTCCGGAGATTCAACAGATAATTAGAGCGGCGCCTGGGACTTTGACCACCCCAGGGCAAATTATTAAGTATGTGTTAGACCATCAGAAAAGCACCCCACTGACTAGTGAGAGTTTTGCGACCGCATCCCCTCTCGACCCCTCTCCTTTGTCATTGGGGGGCGGGGAGTGCGGGCGCGCGGTTAATTCCAGTGGTTGGAGAAGTAGGCGTGTTCCAGACCCGGGGGGAGCGCAAACATGGTGCTATCCCGGGGGGGGGAGTAGCCAGGTCCAAAGGGGACCGACAGGGCCCGCAGCTGCAAGTTGTTCGCTCGCTGTGGCTCCTGCTGCCTGCCTGTCATGCAGGGGACCGGGGCTCGATTCGCCGGCGCGGAGCCGCTCCGCCTTCCGGCATCGGGCTGCTGGCTGCTGCCGAGAGTTTCGTTTGCCTCTAGCTTTAAACACAGCGGAAACTTTAACAGCGCATAGCCCTGTGCTCTCTCATGACACTGAAAGCCTCGCATGCGTGATTCTCAAGTGGGTGCAATACACACTCTGGAAAGAAGGGTGGATGACAGAGCTTGGGAGAGTGTTGGCAGCTGAGCAGGATGATTCCTTTCACCCTGTGCATGGTATAGGCATGCAGGGGAGGATTAGAGCAGAGTGCTTGGGATATAAGTTTAGTCCTGAGATAATGCAGCTGGTGGATCTTGATATTCAACCACATGTAAAGACACTATGGGATGTGCAGAATATGGTAGGAACCCTCCAGTGGGTTCGGAGTGCTTTGGGAATGCCTTCAGGATTGAGGAAACCCTTGTATGGTCAGCTAAAGGGATCCGATGCAGAAGAACTCAAAAATCGGTCTAATGGAAAGGCCTGCAGTTTGGCAAAAGATCGTACAGAGCTGCATGGAAGGATCGCTTGTGCAGCATGAGACTCTTAGTCTCAGGGCAATGGTTTGGCAGGATTCCAACAGTAGTTGGCAGGCTGCTGTCTTCACAAACAGAAAGGTCAGCGTGCAGATGCTTGAGGTGATGGCTGTAACAGCTGCAGTGCACCTCTGGCGAATGATACCCTCTAACATTGTTGCAGATTCCATCTTTGCAGTCAAGCAGTTGGCCCGGATGGGCCAGGAGGGTCTCTCAAGTACAGAGGCTGCTGGAACTCTGGAAGAGGCCTTGGTCTTCCGCACAGCTCCTGTTGCACCCTTACGTGTGTGTGATCACTCTGGGGTGCCAAGCCTTTTTGCCACAGGTAATGCAACAGCAGATAAAGTTACCAGCACACCTGTCATTGGCCTGGGATCGCTGCAGATCTGGCAAATGGATGTCACCTGGGAGCCTTGCTTGTCTCCCTGCCAATGGTGGGTTATTGCTGTGAGTACCTCCTCTACTGTCATTATGGCCACTCAGCATGTCAGGTCTGGCTCGACCGCAGTCCGATACCATTGGACAATCGCTGTTGC
Organism: Excalfactoria chinensis; assembly: GCF_039878825.1. Lineage (NCBI taxonomy): Eukaryota > Metazoa > Chordata > Aves > Galliformes > Phasianidae > Excalfactoria > Excalfactoria chinensis. The sequence goes on from NC_092826.1 coordinate 95,912,379, forward strand.
TGTGGTTGGTTTACCCAGCCACGTTAGGACTCACAATGGGTCCTGCTTCATTTCTCGCTTTACTGACTATGGGAAGTGGGATAAGAGTTCTTTCTTTACAGGAGCAGTCAATGGGGAATCTGGTACCTGAGGTTGTTCTGCTCCTGTTGGTCTCAGTGATAGGTATCGCTCGAACAACAAGTGCAGGGACCTTTGGGATTCAGTCAGGAATTGTTGGGTCTCAGCCAACAGTAGATTCACATAATCTGTGGTTGCAACTTCACTTATCTCTTAAGGTGTGATCTTCTTGTCCTATAGGTTGAGATTCTAGTTACCTAGTCACTACATATCGAGTACGCGTTAATGCAACGATGGTGCATGTTGCCATGTGCTGATGAGCTGAGGGACGCTATCGAGGATATGGACAGAAAGACTTTGACGGATGTTCACCATACAGAGAAGATGCATCAGGCGTAAGAAGAATGAAGAGGGATGGAAAACATCGCGGATGAGAATTGCTTCTCGAAAGGTTCTTGACAAGAAGAGGACTATTCAGTCACTTGCTCCACACAGTTGTGGTGGTGTTTTCATAACATGGTTGTGCCTTATGCTACTAATTATATTATAGAGAGTTTGTTAAGGTTTAGTTAAGGGTTTGTTAGGAATCTGTAGTCTTGCGTATTGTAACGGGTTAAGTTCTCTTAGCATGGGGAGGGGGAGATGTTGTATTAGGCGAAATACGGGGATATCGGGCTGTCACGCGACAGGCCCTCCCTAATTTCTGGAAGGATCGATGACGCGTACAAGAGAGGCGTACACGAAGGGCGTAGGTTATATAAGTGTGTGTTTGCTTTAAGAAATCGCCATTTTACCACTCACCCTCTTGGTGTTATTTCGGTAATTGGCCCAGCTGCGGACTTCTAGGGTCTTAAAGTCTACAGAGCTGGGCTTGATTTTTTACCATAGAGGAATGCTCTGGGGAGATCTCATTGTGGCCTTCCAGTACATGAGGGAAACTTATAAACAGGAGATGACTCATTCTTACTTATAGTGACTGAACAAGGGGGAATGGTTTTAAACTAAAAAAAAAGGGGAGATTTAGATTAGATGTCAGAGAGTAATTGCTCTGTGGGAGAATGCTGAGGCACTACCACAGGCTGCATGCCCCATCCCTTGAGGTGTACAAGGCCAGGCTGGATGTGGCCTTGGGCAGCCTTATCTAGTGAGTGGCAGCCCTGCCGATTGCAGCAGGAGGTTGGAACTAGATGGGCTTTAAGATCCCTTCCAACCCTACCTATTCTACAATCTTCTATAGTGAAAGAGCTGACTCAATATAAACTATGACCATTTCTGTAAGGAGATGTTCTGCTAACACTGCTATAGCTGATGTAAAAATGACAATCAGATAGGCTTTGTCTTCAACTCGGTGCTGTCAGCTTGTACTGGGGAGGCTGGACTGGTCCATTCTGTGGTCTTCAGCATCTCTCTGGATCACAGTCTAGGTAAAACCTTAATATGCACTAGTATTTATGTTGGGACATCTGGTGAACCTAATAGAACCTGAAGGCTAATTAACTGCACTCTTTCCCTCCTTCAAGTATTTTCTCTACTCGGGTAGTAGATGGCACTCCTGGGTCACTAGGGCTCCAAGTGCACATAAGATCTCAGATGTTTGCCACCTACCAACCGGATATTGCAGCAAGAGTTTCAAAGCACTCCACCTAACATCCGTGTTTGGGAAGGCCAGCTCACATAGTCATGACATCTAACAGAACAGGTGTTGTTAAACCTCTCAAATATAAGCATTTTCCAGTTCCAGACCACATACTTGCTTTTAATGCTTTCCAAACATCTGATTGTGTAACATGCAGAATCTTTCCATCTGCTGTACAGTGATCCAGAGCTGCAAACTCAGGTAACACAGCAAAGCAATAAGTGGGACAGAGAGCTGTGGATGTTGGTCCTGAACTACTGGCAAGATTCCTAGCACAAGTAAGCTAATTGCTGCCTAGGAACTTCATGGGACCAATGAAGTGCATGCACAGTTAAGATCTCAGATGGGTTTAGCCTTGCAGTCAGAAAGGGAAGGCACCAGAGACTTCTGTGTTTATTTTGTATGAGTATCTTAGATTTTACATGATGCAGTTTTCACTGTGGAACATGTGCATATATACCCTAACACTGTCTCACAGGATCTTCTGAAGACATGAGGAACTAGCAGATCTATACATGTAACATGTAGATGAGGGAAAGCTTTTAATCCAGAAGGACAGGTGAGGCAGTTTCAGAAACATAAGATCAAATATCCCATCAGCTTTGTGGTTTTGTTGCTCTCTTTTTTTAATAAAAAGTATTAAAGATAAAAATAAGAATTACTACATACAGACATTAACCATATCATATATTTTATGAGAGCAGCTCTGAAAGTAACACCTCCTATTTTATTATGTTGATCCACAACATCACAGGTGGATGTTGGTGGTATGGTGGTAGAAGCTGAATTTTCTCACCAATATTCCACTATGTTGTTGCCACGTGACAGATGGCAGCAAAGGGGTAGTCTGACAAAATGGCGTCTGATGTGGAAGCGTGGCTGAAGGGGTGTCAGTGAATTCCTCCACGCTGAAAAAGGCACCCACTGACATTCATCCACACTTACTGAACATTTATGGAGACCAAACAGTGGATGTGAGCACAATGAGGCACTGGGTGGTGCATTTCAGCAGTGGTAACAGTGACATCTCTGCTGGTATGGATTTTTACAAGCATGGCAAGCGGGCTCCTGTTCAGGGCTGAGTGATGGTGGTGATTATGTTGAAAAATAGTGTTTTGTAGCAGAGAATATGCTCTTTTAAATATTGCTCTTATGCTCTTTGTATCTGCTGCAGTTTCCATGAAAATAAATAGGAGGCATTACATTTGGAGTGACCTTTATGTATGCAGCCCAATATAATTCCCGTTCATTTGAGAATTATCCCAAATAATTCAATGTTCAATCCAGGCAAGCGAAAAGGTTGCACACCTGTGGCTTAACAAATAATATTCATTCACCAAGAGAGCTGTGAGGCATCCTGTAAGGCACCCCATTAGGAAAACATGCAAAAATTACATACTATTTATGGTTGCTTGTCCAAGCAGACAACAAAATACCAGGCCTAACCAAATTCATTCCATTTCAAATGTATTATTTCATATTATAACTGCCTGAAAATCTCAAGAACATTTCCTTATTATAAAAGTATCTTCTTAGGTATGATCACTCCTTTGATTAACATGGAGTGTTCACGTGAGTTCACTATGAAGAGTCCTGAGCAGTCTTCATTTTATAACGCTTGCCCTGTTAAACTACCTTCCCTACAGCCTGACACCCTTTTCTTCAGCAGGCATCAATTTCACCAGTACACCCCCTCAGCCAATTTAGCTTTCAAGGATCCTTTGTCAAGTTTCTAGTACAATGCAAAGGAAAACATACCACTTCGTAGTACTGACTCATCAAGAATGATAGACAACAGCATATCATCCGTTTCTTGCAACTGAAGAAAGTAGTAAGAAATTCTAAAGTACAACGAAGAGGGAAAGTATATTAGATAAATATTAGATAAAATGAAAACACACATGGAGATAAGTTGGCATTGAGCATATAGTCAGAATAATTTTTCTCTGGAATATTCTATTTCTCCTTCCCCTCCATGGGAACATGTTTTGCACAACATTCCTGTTAAAACAAACAAACAAACAAACAAACAAACAAACAAACAAATCTGCATTGCTCTGAAGTCTCTAAAATGCTCCCATGTCCTCTCCCAACAGTCATCTCTTTAAAACCCAGGAGAATAAAAACCAGCATTGCAGCTGCTGAGAGAGTTGTTTACTTTTTTTTTTTTACAGACAAATCAAAGTCTTTCCCCATCACCTCTGGGAAGTCCAGAAGTTTTTGTTCTCAAAGATCGTAATGTGGTTACGTGTCTCATAAACTTATCAAGCTCTGTCTTAGAATAGCTTGTTTTGTGCATCTCATAAGACTCTGCCAGAAACTGATGGCAGTGTGGGTTATGACCTATCATTTAATTTCCAGCATAAACTTACTCACAGTCAATTTACATCAATTTCTTCTGGCACCAGCAATCTGCTTAAGCTGAAGTATTTCTTCTTTCTGGTGCTTAATCCTCCTTTGGCTTTCACACTGAAAGCCCAAATTACCCCTTTCATCATCACTTTGTGGACTAAATACATCATCATCTTCTAGTTCTTTCTTCTTAACAGAATCTTCATATCTCCTCTCCATCTTTATCGAACCTTTTCAGAGTCAATTTGATTTATTATAGGGCTCTTGAATGTGTACATTACCTTATTCTTGCCTGGCCACACGTTAGTTGAGCCGTAACACCCCCCTCATTGAAATAACAGACTCTCAGATCATAGCAGAAGTTCCTGTTTGTTATTAAGTCCTCATCAATATAATCTTTCACTCTGTACTACTAAATTCCACCCCTTGCTTTTCGCCCAATCGATCATCTGAATTGCACTGTTAGATATGCACATCTAACATTCATTCTATTCATATCTCTGTACTAGCAATGCTTTGTGTCACAAGCAGCAATTATCAGCACTTTCCTTCTTTCTGCCACAGTCATTAACAAAAATTTTAAACATGATCAATCCCACACAGAGATCAGAAGCACAATAACCCCAAAGGAAAACTCTTCTGGTGGCTTTCTTACACATTTAGAATCTAAGGCTCCTCATAAAAAAGACACCTATCTTCATGAGACTTTGGGTCTACTAAGAAGATCAGTAAAGACACCAACCATGCTAAAAACAGGACACAAACTCAACAAAAAATTTACATAAAATAAACAGCATCCTTTTGCTAATCAGAAACAACAGAGGACTTAACTTTCTCTCCAAACTTAAGATTCTAATTAGTTACTATGATTCAGTAACAAATCAACTACACAGATAGCAAAGGCACCATGTAAGACTACTCTAAATAAGAGAGATACTTCCAAGTACTTCTGGAAGGCAGGAAACTGCTCTCTTTACTGTAAAGTAATAATCAAGAGGCATATTCTCTACCCAGTATTTCCCAAAATAACTTCTTATGGATTTTTGTTGCTGCTGTTTGCCTGGCAACTGCACTGTGCACCAAACATTGTCATCCTTCATTAACTCAAAGAGGAACACCATACTTGGCTGATGATTCATGCTCCTTATGAAACGAACTTTTATACTGTAGATTGTTTGTATTTGTGATGGGAAAGCGACTTCTGGAGTGGGAGGCACTTTGTTCACTCAGGTAATTGAAGACAGTGGCTGCCTTTCTCTGAAAGGACTCTCATCCAGGCACATATTTCAGAGCTCCTGCATCTTATTGACAGCCCCTGCATTCAAGGTGTATGAGGAGAGTAATAAATAACAGAGAAACTGGTGCAAAACATCTGTGTGGAAAAACAAAAGCAAAATTGATCAACACTCTGAGCATCAGCTAAATCTCATTTAGAGGTATAGATGCAAACACAGAACTTGCAAAGTTCAGCACCTAAAGATTAGAGGAGCACTGATTCTGGACTCTGGAGATTAGGGAAAATAAGACCAGCAGATGGCTAGACCAAACCAACCTTCCACTCGCCAAGGCTCATGTTATACATATTGCAAACCTCAAAAATGAGCAGTAGTCCTACATAACCTATTCCAGTATTAACGTACATTCCATATCTTGAGTTACCCCTCAGTTTCCCAAGTTCACAGAACAAACAGATCTGCTCATATAAGCACTAGGCTCCTGTTTCCAGACTCTGCCACACCAGTCTTCAGTGTACAAGAACAGCCCCTTTGCCCCTCAGACATACAGGTAAACACAAGCTTCTGGCACGCCCAGCCACCAACAGCATGAGATGGACCCTTAAGTGCTTGATAAGAGCTTGAAAATGGCTACTAGAGAAGTTGTGAGTCAAGAGATGATGGGATAGGTTAAAAATATAATAATAATAATAATAAAATTATATAACACACATTCCTCACTGCTACAAGGTGGTGAAGATACTTTAACTTCTGGCTTCCACAGTAGGACTTTTCTTTTTTTCTGGAAGTGTACAAGCTGATTTCTGCATTTGGACTATCTGTTGTAGCAAATCCACTCACATCTTTCTCTCAAGGGTAACTATACTTCTGAAAGGCTCGCTCTACATCATGTATTTCTGTGCAGTGAATTTAAGACGGGTGGATGGAAATGTTAAGGTATGGGATTTTTAGAAGATGATTCTACCAATGAAGGTTACGATAACTTCTCAATTCCATCAGAAAATACATCACGCAAGCAATACCATAACGGATGGTATCCAACAGGGACATGGAAATTGGCATCCAATTTGGCAGCCATGCTTCCCATGTAAAAAGTCCAGTCTCATTTCAACACAGCTGAGGGGCCACTTGCCACATCTAGAAGTAAGGATGCAACACAAATATCAGGTATTACTATTATTCCCTACACAATTCCTTGTATTATGGTGACACAGGATAACGAGATACCCCAGTCTTACTAGAGCAGACTGGAATACAGAAAAAAAAAATCCAAATGAAAAAACTGCAGAACCTTCTTATCTTGGTACTTTCTTTGAGTTTCTTTGAGGCCTCTGTTTTCTCTCTACTCTGGAAACGGCACATGCAGGTGAACCCTGAAAGTTTAACAGCCTTGATTTCAAATGCTTTGGGTCAGCTGAAACATGCTGTTCTGCTCAGTGAAACCAGACCAGGTCCTGAGGAAGAAGCAAGCAGACTACTGAAACTCAAAATTTTCAAGCATTTAAAGCACTGAAAACAGGGTAAAAGAAATGAGACAGCTGCCAGAGCACTGCTGTGACACCAGCAATCATGCTGTTCCATTTAACTGGACAGTCTCTAACCTAAAGGAAAAATTTAAGTGACTCACAGTACAGGTAGTTAATTAAAAATGTGAACAGAGATAAAGACACATTATTTCCCACTTTGACGGAATTGTTAATTAAAGGTGCCTTGTCCAAATCTGCAGCGCAACAGATGTCATTAGGATGCTTAGGCAATGAAAGAAGTTACACTGCAGGGACAGCTGATTATAAAACCAGGCTGATTTTTGAGGGGAAAAATGAAGAGATCTACATTTTTTAGGTGTCAGTGGATGCTTCCCATGGAAAATACTGATTTTTGCTTGAAACTTCAGCCTCTTTCAGTCTAGAGACCTTTCAACTTCAAAATGTAAACACTATTTCCCAGAGGAAACAGGCACTTGTACATATTAAGTTGAAAACTCAGCTTAATGTTTAAAAATGTATTTACGGAAACATTCAACAAACCCTCAAGTGGCCTTAGTCCCTAAGTTAATACCAGGTAAAGGCAAGTTCAGAAGGAAACTATTGGACTGTGTGATTTATAAAATTTCATCTGGCATCTAATGCTCAGATTGAATTCTACCCTACCATCACCTTCATGAAGCCTGTTTTACCCATGCTTTTAATCTTCATAAAATGAGCTTGCGGTAAGTGTTATCAATTCTCAGTCAGCATGAATTCTTTTGATAAAAATGAACCCACTGTGATGTCTGAGTAATTGCAGTTAAATTATACATAGAGCTCTGTAAAAAAAAAAAAAAAATTGTCTAATGGTTCTGAGACAATAGAGCTTCTTTATGTTATAGTTAGCATGAACACTCTTTATTAAGTTAAAAACATAGATTAATATATTTTCCCTGAGGAAATATATTGGAGACTGTACATTAGTATAAATAAGAAAACAAAAACCCTCAAAATCTGAAGGAAGTTTCAAAAGCATTTACAATAGGGTTCTTAGTTAAGGCAGCTGGGAGAAGATCCAAATACAGTCTTAGTTCCTCCTCCCAGCTTACCCTGACCATTCACCAAGATCCAGTGCTTAGCACTGTTCCCAAAGAGTTTCCACTGAGGTCGAATCGACTTTCAGATGCTGGGATCATTGATAAGTGAAAGCTCCCAAACTCTCCTGTCATATCCACATCCATTTTTTCCCTTCATAACAATTCATGAATCATAATCCGAAACCACTCTCCAGTCCATTAGTTAACTAAACATAGCGCAGACAGACAGAACTGCACAGGTAACTATCGTTACATCTGCCTTGATCCCACAAGGATCAGCACTGTAAAAACATCTACAGTTAGCAAATACTCATGTTGGGTTTAATAGTATTCTCATTCCAATATAGACACTGTGAAACAACGATATCTTGGTAGGCAGAAGCCAGCCAGGAAGGCTGCTTTGCCACTATATTGAAGCCTAATATTGTAGCGCAGTAATACCATGCTCTACAAAGTCTCTAAGTGATTCACTAAACAATAAAGTATATGGCTCTCAAGGGCTTGCAGCACTGGGTCAAAAACATCACAGTCATCATACCAAAATTCTCAGTTATCAGAAATTTACTGTTGTAGTCTATTCAAAAACATATACATCATTGCCAGACCAAGCACACACTGTGCCTGGCAAGTTAACGAGCAGAGCACCTTGCACAGAGAACCAGTAACCCTCAAATGTAGCATGAAAAAGACAAGACCAAGACCTCACAGGGACTTTTGTCAACTAAGATCATACTGATTCCTGAGAAGAATTCCTACAAAATCTTACAATATTTGTGATTATTTCAGGAGATAATTGTACAGCAAACTTCTCAAAGGGCTTTTAGATAGCTCCAGGAGTAAGCAAGGGCTATAGTAGTCTATCTCCTTTATATGCAGTCTCTATAAAGCATGCCTGTGAAATGGAAGAAGTCCAGAGCGAGGAGGAAGAAAGCTGTAAGCATTATGCTCAGTAGGGGATCTCATTCTACCAGAGAAGGACTGGCACAGTGTTAGCAGAGCTGGGGAACAGCTGTGAAAGCCTCAGTCCTTTTGGACCACTGGGTAACAGTGGGACATAAATGAGAAGATTGTGTTCATTTATTTTCATAACACAATAAAAAGTGAAGTTAAAAATACCACAGCTACCAGACTAAAAGATTTCCATTCTGCTCAAGTTATGAGAGAAAAATCCTCCTAGGAGATCGAGAAAGATGTACTCCATAAACATGCACATCTATTGTTCCCAAGCTTATTGTTCGGAACTTGTGTCGTCAGTTTATTTTCTCCCCTGGACCTTCTCCACTTCAGTTGATGTCACTTCAGCGCAAACCACAACACTGAGCTGACATTTATTGAGGACTGGCAGGGCCTCATGAACTCCACCAGTGTGCTGCAGATTAATTTAAACATCAGCCTTACTCACACATTTCCATTAGTGGAATGAAAGCTGAATTGCCTCTGAGGTGAAGGAATAATAAAGAGAAAACACTGCTTCCAGCTGCTGGTTACAAGTCTGCTGAAAACAAAGGGACATGTGGGTGTCAGGAAAAGCAGAACCTAGAGAAGGACTGTCTTTTCTCTTGCACAAGTCACACCCGCCTTTAGCAATGCTGCCTTTTAACTGAAGTCCCACAGATTTGTAACATTCTGGGTATTGATGAGCCTGCTTAGAAAGAGCACTGCCACCTCAGAGAGATCAGGGCTCGAGCGCAGGTTTTTCTGTTCTACCACACAGCCAAAAAAAAATCTTAAACGAGGAGAGAAATAACTTGTTTTGTTTAATCACCCCACTGCCACTCCACTTAATTTAGAAGCAACATGGATTTTACGTGTGTCCAGAAAGATAAGAACCTCCTGTGCTACCACAAAAACTCATGACTCCCTAATGAAACGTGCATGCACAGCTCAACAGGTATTAGGGATGTTCAGATCTGGGTTATCATCCCTTTCTTTATAGGGCTGACATTGCAGGAATGCAGACCTCAACCCTGGTAAAGTATGGGCATTTCATGCCCTGACTCCTACATTATGGAGGTGAATTTCAAAACACTCATGTATTTTGCGATGTTTGAGTGGTAACAGCATAGCTGATGCCAAGAAAGGGCCAAAGACATAGAGACAAGTTCACAAGCACTAAGTGAAACGAGTTATGTAATCTGAATACCTTTTCATAATTTCCTTTCTCCAAAACAATGTGTTTTTCCCCCCATATTGTCATAGCATTGTCTTCAGCAACAACTAAATGCAAACAATGCATTTTTTGCATTGTGGGGCACAGTTTTTAACACTTTTACTAGTTCTGGTTCCATTCACATAGCTAGCAATCAGCCATGGTAGTTACCATAGAAAACAATTCAGTACTTATTTTAAGGAGACAACATTTAGCACTTTACAGCGATTCACAGGGGTTTTGTAACAGGAAGAAATAAGAACATGGATTAACTGGCAAAAATCCATACTTCCTTGCTCAGTAAAATCTCCCCAGCAATAACCTGATACTCTCTGACCTGCAACTACTCCTCCTCTGTGTGTGCTGGAACAGTTTTCACCCCTTTTCTCCACTCTTGCAGTTGCCTTGCAGTGCATGGAATCCAAGATGTTTCAATTGCAGCATGTGTGAGTCATAAGTGAAGTAGGGGAAGAAGAACTCAATATATATGTTGTCAATGTCTGGAAGATTGGACCTAGGAGGACTGCTTTCCTTCTTCAAAGTACTGTGCAGAAAGGTGCAAGGAGACCACATCCATCATTTAGCCACGCAGCAAAGTGGCGGGGGATTTGTTTTGATTTCCTGTGTTGGAACCAAGGGATATAACCTCATTGGGTAATCAGTGTGGGTTTTATAGCTCCTTGTTTCAGAATCTGCACAAATCTCCCTGTACTAAAATTTGGTGTGACAGTATAATACAATATCACAAGAAAATGTAAGATCTCAGATTTCTAAATGCAATCAATCTGTTTCTTTAATATAAAGTCACATCAGCTACTTCCAGATGGTGACGTTTATGCAAGGAAAGTAATTAGAAATCAAGAACCTCATAGAAGCATGGTGCACAATTTGGATTTAGATTAGTCTGTGTATGTATGTGAACTCTAATATATGCTGACACAATTTACATGGAAACAAAATAGATAGAGCCTGTATTATCAGTTTGTACAGTGTCTTAACACCTTCCAGCCTGAAGCTGGTTGGGATCCTTCCACTTTGGATCCATCTTGAGTAAGTGTGCGAGCACCTTCATAGACATTCAGTGAGGTAACCCCACCAATGGCATGGTCCTATACAATTTCTCTAGTCCCCCTCCCAGAACTCCCAGTGTGAGCTAACCTGCAGCATCATAGCTAGCATTCCAGCACAGACCACATTTAACCACATTGCCTTTGGCACAGAAACCGTTTCTGTTTGCAGCACACCAAGCAATTCTATAGTCTTGGTATCAACTCAGCGGCAAGTCTCTAGGCCCCTGTTTAAGGAAGCCATTTCAAACTTCCTATGCACTCACCTCTCCGAGGTTTTAAAACGTGAAAGCAATTTTGGTGGTTTCCTTCCTTCCCACTTTGCCTCCTCTACAAAGAGGATTCAGACTGCAAAGCTGTGCTCCATCTGATATTCTGCATGTTGACATGTGATATTGGTGGCTTTATAGAGTACAGAAACCTCACTCAGTGTTCTGAGGCAAAAAAAAAAAGTTTTCCAGAAAGGGTAAATCTTGAGTTACATCATTTTAAGTTTCAAAATATCTCAGAACAGATTGCTAGATTTTACATTCCCTTTCTTCTGTTCTCAAATGAGGGCTCTAAAAGCATCTTAATTTACAAGCTGAAACGCTTTAAGAAGAAAGTTATGTCACATTGATTAAACTTAGACCAATTCACGACATATTTTGAGCTAGCAATCCAGAAGTGAGAGGTGCTAACTTCTGGGCAAACTTCAGCATTGCACAAACGGACACATATTTGTTAAGCATGTCATGGACCAAGTCATGCAATTGAACTCTGGGTCAAATAGAAGAATAACAGAGAACAGTGACCAAATCTGAAACGACATTTTGGGTGTTTTGAATGCATCTGCTTCCATTTGGGAACGCACGCTAGAAAATAAAGCTTTAGAGACAATGACTCAGCTAAGCTGTTCAAGACAGAAGTTCTGGCAGGATTTATAACACATGCCTTTATAAACAGGAAAGTTATTTTTTTCCTTGCTAGAAGAAAATCAACTGTATTTACAAATAAATATCAAAATCTACAACAGTTGAAGTAGCTCCACACCCAGCAGAGTAATAGCATCCATATTTACCATCCTACTTGCTAAATTTCCTTTCAGTAGGTCCAGTAACAAACAGCTTGCACTGTGAACAGCAGGTGGTCATTGCAACAAATCTAAATACTATTTCATCTATGAGCACAGGGAAGAAAAGCTACATCAAGCCCACACAAATTAGTTGGATTATTTTTAATGATTTCACAGGAAGCAGGCCCAGACTTCCTGCCAAACTCTAAAATCGTTAAGAGAATGACAATGTCCTCGGCTTCCTGATGCTTCCCTAATGAAAACAAAGTAAGATCAAAATACACTCTTGTTCTAGCACTCCCTAAATGATGCTTTGAGATATTCAGATGTTCAGACAGATTTAGAATTGTATTTAAATTTCACTCTTTGTGTAAGTACTAAAAGATTGCAACTATTGATCATGAAAGAGTTCCACAAAGTAATCGAAACACATAAGCACCACAATTGGATTCCTGCTTTCGTCAGTACTAAGTTAGTTTTGTGACCAAAAGAAGTCTTAACCTTTCACCTTCCATTTATTTCCAAATGCACACCAAGTTCTTCCTCTGTTTCTAAGGAAGAAGAAAGAGAAACTGTTTTCATCCTGGTTCAGCCTCGGTGGCTGAAGGCAAAGCAGAGGTAGGAACACACAGAGGGGGGGATGGCAGAACTACTGCTTACAGTGGTACTGGAGGCTTGGAATGCCTTGAACTGCTCAGGAGACTTTGGACTAGCTGAGAAAAAATCAAGAGAAATATGAGAACTTTTTTTACTTTTTATATTGCTGCTGATTGTTTTGAAATCTCCCTATGACATCATGTGAAACACTTAAATATCAGGAAAGCAATAAAAATCTTCTTCAGAGTCCATTTCCATTCAAATACTGCATGATCTGTCTTGCACTCTGGGCTGTTAAAACTCTTTGGCAGTCACCTACCCAAAACCAAAAACCTTGTTCAAAATGTTCACTATCCAATAAAGAAAAATAAAGCTTTTTGTTTGTTGGCTTTTTGTTTTTTTTAAGCACATCTTTAAATAAATAAATAAACATAAAATAGCTGTACAACTGCGTTTTCTCATCAACAGGAAAAACATGTCCCAGTTAAGTACCTTCATGTTAAAACAGAAGGCTGGAACTTGTACAGTGCTTGAGAGTGAAACAAATTGCAGAGTGATTCTACAGAAAAAGGTAAGAAATCAGTACTCGGTGTAACATCAGTGATTTGCTATCCTTATGAGTGTATAACTGTTTAACCCATTCCTTTGCTCCAGTTCACTCACTTTTCCCTTCTTTTCAAATGAATTACATATTTGAAGACTTACTTGCACGTTCCTCAGCTCCTAATTTTTTTCTAGACTATACGATTATCTGCTTTACCCTTTTTCTTTCTCCTAAAAGGATGTTTTATAGACATCTAGACTGCAAAAGCATCTGAGGATGGGGTCTTCTCTTCAGATGTAGAGATCTACAGTGCAGTGTAGTCATCCAGGCTCCCTTAATAGCCAACAGAAAGAAAATGGCACTGCTAGGGCATACTTTGGCTCAGCCTGAGTCTGATACCTAAAATAGGTCAGATGAATAACACCCTGCAAGAAACAGTTTCTCTACATTAAGTATAGAGGAATCCAACATGTTTACCTCAGATACGGATGACTTAAATTAGGTGAAATCCTGCCCTGCCCTGGTTTCCTGTGCTGTTTGTGCAGACTTCTGAGGCTCTGCCCTTGGAAATAAATTGGGCTGTGTGAAAACCATCAGTAATATTAAGTGAGGTTATATCTACAGCACAGGAGCCGCTTGACCTCAGAAATGTCTAATCCTCTGGAAAAAAAAGAAAGAAAGAAAAAAAAAAAAAAAAAAAGGAAAAAAAATATTGTTCTTGGAGAGCTTTTCAAGCAGCCTCATTAGAAAGTTACCATGGAAACATTTTCTTCTATTGGTAGAGCACAGTTTGACAATAAACTCTTGTGGGTGTGACCCTTCAGACTTATATTTTATAATGCTAGCAAATGAGGCCTCCTGTGAATTTCTCATGGGCACTTTTATTCCCTCACTGAACAGCAAAGAAAAAATGTATGCTGCTGTTCCGCACAGGGATGAAATAGAGCCATCTCCAAATAACAAAGAAGTCACTGAGCTGTGCACAGCTTAAGGCAATGAAAGGAACACCAAACTAAAAGTTCAGCCCCCATGACAGGTGAGCTTTGTGCTTTCTTGTTCACCAGAGGAACTAGCTTTAAAAAGGCCCAAATCCATGACCATTACAGAGCAACAAACTGTCTCAGCCACATGTGCCTGCCATCCCTGATGCAACATCTCGATCATAGAACAGTGCAACGTAGCAAATCAAATGATTCTCTAGTATGAGGGAAAAGCAGTATCTCCAGTGCATTTTATCAACAGGTACTTAAATTGACAGTAATACAATGGCATCCTTGCTCAACCAAAGTGATATTTCTTTTTCCAGGAAATGCAAGATTGATGCAGTCATTATGCTGTAATACTGCTAAGATTATGCTTTGGGACTTCCAGTCCAACTTTTAAAGCCCAGAGACACATGTGCTTAAGTGCCTGTGCTACAGCTGAAAGCACAGCCTCAGCTCCCAGGCTATTAGAACTTTTGTAAATGGTTTTTGTTATGTAGACAGTGATGATTTTCCAGCAGCCATGAACAACCGCGTACCTCTTTGTGATTTTAGCACAGTCAGGCTGCAAACAAGTTGTTCTGAAAAATTAAGATAGCTAGAGCTTTTGTATCTGTAGCAAAGGTATCTGAGGCTACTGTGGTAGCCTCAGACTACTACTACTTCTTTCTGATGCATATTCCAATGCTATGGTAGGTTCTGTGGCTGGAGAAGGGCTACAACACTGGAGCACCACCTAAAAATACATTTTCCAGCTGGGATATTTCAGATGAAGTAGGCTAGCATACTGTGTAATGTGCCATGATACCTCACTGTTTTTGTGCCTTCCTGGTTCCAGCTGTTCCCTGGCACAGAGCCAAACAAAGAAAGATCACATGCAAATGCATGGCCAGGCCTTTCCAATGGATGAGACAAGGGCAGTACTCAAACACACACCAGCAGTAGTGTGCCCTTGCAGCAAAGATGGCCAATGATACTCTGTGCTGCACAAAAAGTGGTGGTGTTAGCCGAATAGAGTACATGATCCTTTGCTTCCGCTCACTGATGGGATGGCTGCACATGGAGCACTGGGTCCAGCTCTGGGCTGCTCAGGTATCATGGTGTGCTCCCCTCTCCAACTTGATATTTATTTCCTATGAAACTTCCCAAGCAGTAGCCACTAGTGGCAGTCCTGATGGCTGCATCTGATTCAGTGTGAATTCAAAGACACTAAAGCACAAGAGACAAAGGTTAACTGGAACAATCTGCTCAGCTTTCCACAGTGCTGGTCAATGTGCAACTCAAGCCAAACTTGGAGGAAACTAAAACCTGTAGTTGTTGTGTGAATATGAATCAATCATCTTACTCCCTAAATAGCAAGCAGACAGAGTCAACTGAGCCCTCCTGTATAACAGCAGACTATATGACAAGATCTTCCCTTGAGCAGGGACACCTCTCCAGGTCAGGACTGCTGCAGAGATCCCCTACACCTTGAGGTCAAGAGCTAAGTGACCAATAGCTTGATAACGTCTGTAAGCTTTGCAGTGATTACATCTTAGATTGACTGCACAGATATAATTCTTTAGACATAAATCACTGTGTCCCCACAAGTCTGGGCCTAGGAGTGGATTTAGCCGCACAAAGGCTCCTCACCTCTGCAGGTCAAGGAGTTTATAAAGCAAGGGGCTCCTCTCTGTACTCATTCTATGCAGAGAATGCAATACTTGACAGACTTAACTGCTCTTTATGGTAATCCTTAACACCAAACATTTCAGTCTAGTCTGCTTCCTAACAAAGATGCTATACAATAAAGGGTTAATATAACTGAAAACATTTTTATTCCTTTAGCCATATATAATCAAAGTAAAAAGGGAGTCACTGAAGTCAACTTGTGCTACAATTAACACAACTGATAAAGGATGAGCTATTACTCCTATCAAAGGATGAGCTATTACTCCTATTCATTACTGCTATATTTACTGATTTAAAATGTGACAGCCATTAGCTTGGACTACATATTAATGCCCTTGAGCTACTGGGCAGCGCGGCGTAAAGTTAAATATAGGTCAGATCAACACTTTCAGCAGTAGGCTCTGCCTGCATTTTCTCTTAATGAGTCTACTCTTAAAGCCAAACAGAAGACATGCTGCCTCTGATTTCTGTTGAGTTCATATCAGACCAATTAAGAGCATGAGTGCAAGAAACAGGCTTTTTTCTTTTGTTTTATTTTTTTCCTGAGGAAATGCACTCACTATTTCATTTGTTTTGGATCTCAACCTTTACAGCACATCATTTCAATTTTTAACCTTTACAAACCCCTGAGACCATCACTGTGTCCATTTATGTTTCCTTTAGATACCTTTCTCTGTACAGATAGGTGATACTCAGTAGAGAATAGAAACGTGCAGTGCTCTCTGACTTGGTTACCAGTTCCCAGGAGAGATCACTTGAAAGGAACTCCAAAACATACAGTCTCTTCATTCACAAAATATTTGGTTTTACAAGGCAACAATCCCATTGTTTTCAACAGTGACCAAATATACACCATTTCCTTCAGTCTATTTCAGTCTACGTTCCCTGGGAGACCTACGTTTAGTCCTCTGGCTATCAGGAGAGCTCCCAAGGAAGTCCTTCTGACGCCTGCTCTCCTTTCCTCCCCTGCAAGGCTGAGACCTTAGGGATCAGCTAGCTCAGAGGTGACCTGGAGTACACCTACAGAGCACTTACAGGAGAGAATCCCAGAGAGCCTGCACTTTGTTCCACCCTTCCCTCAGCAAAGACTTATCTTTATTTACTAGTGTGCAACTTGTCTCATTCCTCTTCCTTTACATGTCACTTTTAGTGTTTCTCCGTAAAATCTGAAAAGCTAAGATGCCAAAACACTATGGTAAAGATAATGCAAAGAAGCACGTAAGACAACTAAGGATGAGTTGTACGCAATTACTTTACAAACAGTGATCTCTTCTTTTGGAGCTTCCTCGAGTGCCAGGTCTTCACTGCCTTCTACCTCTGGTCATCTATACCTCTGCTAAAATTGTATTCAGTTTATGTATTATTCCTTTACCTCCCCGTTTCCATAGCCTTACATGAACATATAAATGCATATTTACAATGTGGCCTTGAAAACTTCTTTCATTGCCCAAAACATCACCAATTCAGCTTCATGCTGATGAAAGGACAGAGAGACACAGACAGACCTGCTAGTTTTTATAAGCACAGAGATCTTGGACATATGACCACTGTATATGCTGCACACCAGCGTGGATTCACAACACAGACGTGTCAGTGATAGTTCTGCCAGGAAATGCCCTGCATTTTACTTTTCTGTCTACCAACACTGGCATGTTTGTTTGGAAAGCAGGCCACCAGACCCATCCCTGGCTGCCCAGTCTGCATGGTAGAGCAGCGGCACCACTTCATCTTTCTGATAAGACTTCACATAATGCCTCACCCCAAACACTTCAAATCACTGGAAAAGACTCCAACTCCCTCTCCTGCACACTTTCTCTAAGGAGGCTGAAGGTGACAGTAGAATACTCAAGCCACTCCTGATGCCACATATCTGTCTTCCTTCAGTTTGCGTTTGCTTTGCAAGCATTGCTGGTGTGCCACTACGTAATTTGTCACCAGTGCATGCATCTCATATTTATTTATTATTTTAAAGCAGCATGGGAGAAGATATAAACAATTTTTAAACTTCTACCAGGACTCCATTCTGAGTGTCTGGTTAAGAATTTCTGCCATACTGTGATAACTCACCCTGCACCACATAGCCTTAAATTCACACTATGAAAAGAGTATATGCCTGTGAATAGGCCAAAAGCAGGGTGGGATTTGTTTCCTTTATCTCATTAAATGAAGCCTGATCTTTAATTAGCAAAACCTAACGCTGGTCTGGACTGCCAACCAGGTGGCACAGACAAAAAGGGTCTCTAAGAGAATGACATGTGTAAACAGATAATCCTGGTAAATAAATTTCTCATTAGCAGGCGACACAGCAAGTCAAGCATACAGCAGTGTTACACCACTTCATAAGCTGCTGGTGCAGATGTTAGGAGCACCACCACGTGTCACTTCCCTTTTCAGCTTCTCTGCTTTCTAGCATGTAGCAGCACAAGTGGATTGGTGATGTGATTCTACCCAATATCACGGTTTCAAACAATTGAAATTCAGGGCAATAACCAAGGCTTCTGGTGGGTATAGAAACCAAGCGCTTCTTCCCTTCTCCCTGTCGCTGGCAATCTGTCAGCAAGCACCTGCTGACAGCTCTTCTCAGATTCACCTTTGCAGCAGCAGGTCTCCAATTACAATGCAAAATAGTTCAGTCAAGCAGGCATGCTCTATGTTTTAATATGAAGACTCTTTTTTAACACTCTTTTTTAAAAAACCTCCACTTTGAAGCAAGTACAGCCAAACTGTCACACATTACTGACGTGAAAAATGCCACTCGGGATATTTGCCGTCATTACTATTATTACTGCTTCACTTAAACTAACCACACTCATAAAAGAAGTGACCAGTCTCACAAACTCTTCCAACAAAGGTGTCTTCACAATTTCAAAATAGATTTTCATCAATAAAACATAAATTTAAAAATAAACACAATTAAAAGATCTTCACTTCTAATTTCATATCCAGTTGCTCTCAACCTGTGATGAAAGAAGGAAAGACCCACAAACTGTGTTTGGGCATTTATCACATCATACTCTTGGTGAAGTTCCTGGGCAAAACAGTGACAATGGCCAAGACAAAATATTAATCTGATTTTAGAAGTTACATTTGATTGTTCAAATGGAAACGTCAAGAAAAAACAATTCTTTCCTTGTTCTTCTGGCAGTCACACAGTGAGAACTCCTCTGAATCTGGAAGGGATTATTTCTTTCATTAGTAATACCACATGTAGTTTAATTCCAGATTCTGTACCAAAATTTCTTGGCTCTTTCTAAATATATTGTTATGGCAACTGATCCAAGAGCCATCAAGTCACCACAAACAAGACTTCTGTGCAACACAGAAGATGCTCAGTAGATGCCTGGCTTTGAGGCTGAAAATCATAGTATCATAGAACCACGAAGGCTGGAAAATGCCTACAAGATCAGCCTACATCCACCTATCACCAATAGTTCTCACTACACCATGTCCCTCAACACAACATCTAAATATTCCCTGAACACCTCCAGGTTCTGTGAATCCACCACCTTCCTGGGCAGTCCATTCCACTGTCTGACCACTCTTTCAGAGAAGCAGTGTTTCCAAACGTCCAGCCTGAACCTCCCCTGGTGCAGCTTGAAGCCATTCCCTCTAGTCCTATCACTGGTTACACAAAAGAAGAGGCCAACCCCCCAGCTCACTACAACCTCCCTTTAGGTAGTTATAGAGAGCAATAAGGTGTCTCCTGAGCCTCCTCTTCTCCAGACTGATCAATCCCAACTTCCTCAGCTCCTCCTCATAAAGCCTGTACTCCAGACGCCTTCACCAGCTTTGTTGCCTTTCTCTGGACACGTTCCAGGGCTTCCATGTCTTTCTTGTAGGGAGGGGCCCAAAACCGAACACAGTACTTGAGGTACAACCTCACCAATGCTGAGTACAGAGGAATCATTACTTCCCTGCTCCTGCTGTCTACACTATTTCTGATAGAAGCCAGGATGCCATTGGCCTCCATGGCCACGTGGGCACGTTGCTAGCTCATATTCAGCTAAGCATCGACCAAGAACCCCAGTTCAATTTCCTCTACACAGTCTTCCAGCCACTCTGCCCCAAGCCTGTAGTACTGCCTGGAGTTGCTGTGGCCAAAGTGCAGGACCTGGCACTTGATCTTGTTGAACCTCATCCCACGGGATTCAGCCCAGTGATCCAACCTGTCCAGATCCTCTGCAGGGCCTCACTACCTGAGGCAGATCAACACTTCTAGCCAACCTGGTGTCATCTGTACGGAACAGAATGTAGGGCTTTATGCTTGAAAGTCAGTAAATGCTTTTCTGCTCATCGGGGCAAATAGGTCCTTTCTAACTTAGGATAGCCTATAATGCTTCAGTCCAGTTGTGTAATAAAATAGGAGGCACTGCTTTTGTAGCAGCCTTTGTATTACTGATGTTGATTGTTCAGCTGTTCAGAAAAGAGTCTCAATATCTACCACACAACTATGTCCCCCTACTGGAAAAAGGACATAGTAATTAATGCGCAGAGCTAATAGAGACTGAAATTATCCTCAAGTTGTACTGAAGGACAGAACAAGTAAAACTTCTCAAGACTGGATTCTGTAGTAACTGGGGAAGATAATTCCAGGAACTGCACAGGACTGGTTGAAGAATGACCTATTTGTAAAATATCATGAGACCAGTAGCTCAACACAGGCTCAAAAACAGAGTAGCCACTTATATGGGGGCATGGAAACACACCTAAAACGTGAGTTAATTTCTGAGGCTTGTTCCTGACCCAGGCAGGCAAATCTGAAGTGAGCAGCAGGGTTCTCCATTTTTTAATTCAGCCTAGGGGCCAATCCAGGGTCTCAGGGCTGGGCAGGGCCCAGGGCACACAGCATTGGAAATGGCCAGAAACTGGAGCACAGGAAGTTCCACATGAATGTGCACAAGAACTTCCTTATGGTGACAGAGCACTGGAACAGTCTGCCCAGGGCAGTTGTGGAGTCTCCTTTGGCCTACCTGTGCGACCTGGTTTAGGAAACCTGCTTTGGCAGGGGGGTTGGACTCAATGATCTCTGGAGGTCCCTTCCAACCCCTACAATTCTGTGATTCCTGGGTGGCATGAAGGAGCTGCCTTAGCTTTGCATAAAAAAGGTACAGGGAGGATTTGAGTGTTGACTACAACTGCCTACTGGGTGCATGGGAGGTGAAAACTGACCGTCCTCACGGGTTCTCAGTGCCGAAAAGAGGCAGTGGGCAGACACTGGAGCATGGTCAACTCCCAGTCAGGCAAAAGGAAAGGACCGCCACCATGAGGGTGCTCAGACATGAAACCAGTGCCCAGAGAAACTGCAGGTCTCTGTCCTCCCCAGGGCATCCAAACTTAACCAAGAATGGCTGAATCAAACCCACAGCACCAACAATCAGTCCTCTAAGTGTGCCATCTGCACCAGAGGCCTTCACAAAAGTGTACGAGCCAAAGGCAGAAAAGCTATGGATTAGCATCCCCATATGGATATGCCCCACTGGGCAGCTTAGTAGTTGCTGCTGCCTCCTGCATTTATAGAAGACGTGAAAGCAAAACACTAGAAAACATTCAGGAAAAAAGGAGTACAATGGGATCACTTGGTGCAATGTTAGCATAGGCACAGCAAGCCATCACCAAAAACACAAATACAACCGGCTTAGCTCTTCATTAGCCTGTTGATTCTCTTAATACACAGCAATTTAGTAATTTAGTCACTGTACAAGAAACAAGCACATCATCTTATTCAGACCCGACTGCAGGACGTGAACACTTTCATGGTGCTTGAGGTACATAGGGGACAACTGATGGGGGAACAGACAAGTACACATCTTTATCCCTCCCCCTAAGTTCTTTCCGGAGACTGCAGAGATCAAATATGTCCAGACCACTTATCTGGGGGCATGACTGATATCCAGCTATTCTCTGTGTACTGCCACTGTGGGTCTGACAATCTTCAACCACACATTCCATGGCTAAGGAGATCAGGTTGAGGACAGCAGTCCCTAAGGGTCCTTCTAATCCTCAAAGTGGAAAAATCTACCACCGGGCCCCAAGGACCTCACAGACCCTCCAAAGAACCTCCACAGATGTAGCAGTACAGATGCCCAGAGGACAGCAGGCCCTCCCACCCCTATCCTTTGGGATCATGGTAGAAGAGATTCCACCTTCTCACACTCCAGGGGTGTCAGTAAAGGATGGAAAAGGACAGCTGATACAACCCTTGAAACTCAACAGTTTTCAATGACTGAGTCTCCCTTGGCTGCCTGTGGAGCGTCAGTATGCTTTGGCTCCTCTCTGCAGCCCAGCACCAGAACATCTCCATCCCAGGCAGCTGCAGAGTGCATGAGAACCCCGTTTCCTGACCCTCTTGGCAGATTCTTGCAATCACCTTGTGTCTAGCACCCCAGTCACTCAGCAGACACAGCCAGTTGCAGTTGATCTCTACAAGAGATATACAGAAACGTTTTGAGTTTAGGGGATGAAACATCCACCTGCCACGAAATGGAGTCTGAAGGAAATGGGCAATGACATCGAGCCCATGGAGGTAGACCTCCCTGGCAGTGACACAGAGCCCATGGAGGAAGATCCGCCCATGGAGGATGACCTAATGGAAGTGGATCTGCCTCTCTTGGAGCAAGCCCGTCACCAAACCATCACTGTCAGGCTGACCAGAAAGAGACCACACTCTGAACACCACCGCAGGGTGCCAGGGTCTGTCCACTTCCCTCCAAACAGATGCCTTGATGCCAGCACTGATCCTCCTACCCCATAAGTTTGCCCTTACCCAGAAAAGCCCCAGCTCAGGGCCATCCTGTGGGTTCACATGAAGCCTCCACTTCCTGGTAATTCTCCTTTTCACAGCCAAGGCTCCTACAAGCCCCTCCTTCCTGCTCCCCTGGCTTGTCCCTCACCAAGACCCCTCATCTTTTCTTCACCAAGTCCCGAGGAAGAGGGAAGGGCAGGGACTGCAATGCTCTGAGCTGCTGTGCCAGGGCAACATGAGGAGTCCAGCAGAGGCACCTGAACTCCCACAGGCCTTGAACACTGCAAGGGGTGCAAGGATCCCAGAAGTTTAACTTTGGAGAGCCCCAACTCAGGGCCATCCCTCCAAACTGACACCTCGATGCCGGGGCTGATCCTCCTATCCCATAAGTTTGTCCTTATGCAGGAGAGCCCCTGCTTGGGTTTACATGGAGCCTTCATTTCCTGGTAATTCTTCTGACAGCCAAGACTTCCATGAGCCCATCCTTCCTGTCTGCCTCCAGGGGAAAGGATGGGTCAGAGAAGTCACAGCAGCTGCTCTTGTGGAGAAGCAGACCTGGTTCAGACAGAAAGTGCTGAACTTCAGCTTGAAGATCCACTCCCTATCTCACATGGAAGACAATTCCCTTGGACTTTATGTTCAAGCCTGGACTAGCAACGTTTCCTCAAGAGATTGCACGTAGGTTCCTGCATCCCCTCCTTGTCTCCCCCACGCAGAAGTACCCTGCAGCAGGACATGCTGCCCTCACTGCCAGCCTGAGGAGCAACCACCGCACGGCACACACCGCTGAGGCTGTCCCCTTGCCCTGCCTCAGTACCCTCTGCTACGTGGTGGTGTGTTTCACATACACACCGTTATTAGGAAAGAGCTCATTCTGACTGTAGAAATAGTCGTTCTACAAAATTACAGCTCTCAAAATATTCCCTCTCAGCAACTAACCGGTTAACAAACAGAGCTGCCTGAACGAAGAACAAGAATTAACATTTGTCAGGGCGAAAACATAACTAAAGCAAAACGTTTCTGTTTAAATGAATGGCAGCCCTTCCCCGCGCGGCTATCAGAAGCGGCTACAGCAGCCATCTCCCACCCGCGGCCTGCCCAGCCCTCCCTGCGGCAGCCCCCTGTCCCGCGCTATCATGGCGGCAGCTCCTCCCCGCCCACCGGCCTTGCCCGGCCCGGCCCAACAACCACAAGGCGATCTGCAATCGGCTCTGCCCGGGCTGACGGTGTGACTAAGGGAGGGTGCGGGGCAGTGTGAGCCATTTATGGCAAATACTGTGTGCGATCTGATGCACAGGCTAAACAGTCCTGAAAAACTGAGGAAAAACATGCAGCCCTGATCTGTGTTTTGATACAGGAATTTGAGAATAGGTTTCAAGATTGAGGAAAAAATCATGATTTCTTTTGCTGTAGTTGCAGCCCTTTTCTCAGTCAACGTAAATATATCACCTGCAAATTATCAACTCAGAAAATCTGATCATGTCTCATTCTATATATAGAATGCTCTCTATATAATACATATAGAGTATATAGTATTATATGTATATATATAGAGAGAGAGCTTTTTTATATATTATATATAGAATAGATATATCTATAGAATTCTATGTTTCTATGAGTTGTCCTCAAACAATATAGTTAATGTGTAGAAGTAGGGAAACCTACATTTTTTATTAAAAAAATATTTATTAAAAAAACTGAAGTAACGCCTAAATGTGAGCAAAGTGAGGTGGTGAATGGTGCATTTCAGCAGTGGCAAGAGCAGGTCACCTCAACTGGTGCAGACCCCAGGAAAAGTTAGGAGGCATATCAAGTAAGTGAGTATATAACTGAAAGTATCTGCCCAAAGCAGAATATTCACAATATCCAGAAATGCACTACTTGAAAGCATTGAATATAGCACTTAAAAATTGTGTGACTGAGAAACTAAAGCAACTTTTAAAGTACAGTAGATAGTCCCTCCTTATGAACAAGTCTCATTAAGCAGTTCTTGCATTCATAAGAACTCTCATTTATTGCGGTGAGACTAATCACACAGAAACTTCATACAAATACTTCTCAGTTATTGCCTTTGATTTTCTTTGGGCTTTTTTTGTTACGTGTCACTACAGAACCTTCTGAAATGCTGTCTTTTTAAAAAGATCTAAGTGCATTTTTTTTCTTTCTTTTTTTTCTTTCTCATTTTTAAACTAGGATCTTTCACTGGGGAAGTCCAACTGTCTGGGTACCAAGGGTACCAAAGCATGTATGACTTCATAGAGCAGTCACAAGTATCTTATCCATTCTAACTGCTGCTTGGTGACTTCAACAATCAGTTCACTGCAAACAAGAACATATAAATATTTTCTAGCAATGATGACAAGCATTACATGTGCCATGTGCACATGCAGTTTATAGTATGCAATGAGATACTGACTAAATACTTCAAAGTAATCTGTAAATAGAAAAAGAAGATTGAGTGAAATTAAAAAATAATCCCTGTAAGACTCATTTTGTACATACCAAGTTTGCATGATGTACTATTCTGGAATTGTAAGTTTGGCTAGAAGTCTACTTCATACTTAGAAGAGTCTAAGGATATTTGCTACCTTATTTTCACAAATTCCCAATGCATTCTTTGACTTGCATAATTTGGGTTGAGGAGTTCAATGTCTATAAGGTACTGTATCATTTTCTTTAGAAATAAAAATTAATCTTGGCACAGCCATAGAGAGAGATTTTGGCACCTAAAGCATGTGCTGTCTTCCTTCTTCCCTCCTCCAGGTTCCTTCACAAGAGTCTCCATGCCTTCCTCTTGATGGGCAGCTGTGCCAGCAAGCAGCAGGGCTCACAGATACCATTGCCAAAGGCTGAGGAGAAGGACTATGGGGGCTGGAGAAAGACATGCAACTCTGAGCCTAAAACTCCATACCGTCTTGGGTGAGTCTTTTCATACATGTGAAAACATCCTCCTCTTCCCAGTTCAAAAAGTTGGCTTGTAACAGCACCTATGCCTTACAGGAAAAATTTGCATATTTCCTTTGTCACTTTACTTTGAGACCTGAAGACACTGGTATTCTGAGTAGGCCTGTACAAAGCATCTGAATAGATGTGCTTAATAAACATTGAAATAATCAAAGCTAGAAGCTTCTCAAAGGGACGCAAAACTTGCTTCCTGTGAACAACATGAAAGAGAGCAAATACTGAACATAACATGTAAACACCAAATCAGCAGAGAAAATATCCCAAAGGTTTCATTTACGTTTCAGTGCAGAGCTGGAGAAAAATAATTATGCACGTAGTGTTACTGTAAATGACAGCTAATAAAACAGAAGGCTCAAATTATTGTTGCTGCTTCAGAGGGCAAGTAGGCAAACACAATCAGAGACTAAATGACAAGCCATTGTGCAGAATTTCGCTTCAAAAATCCTACTTCACTTAAGTAGCACAATAAATTCTAATTAATGGGAAGCATTAGACTGGAACATAAGGCAGCAAACATCACTAAAGAATAAACATACTCTCCCATGAAGGAAAATTTGCTCTGATCATGTTGTCAAGCTGACAGAAGCATCTTCCAGGAGCAAGTAGATCCAAGTTATAACAAGTGCTGTAATTACCATTCTCAGATCTTACACTTCCCCTGCCTCAAGAACAATTAAGCCTTGAGCATTAGCCCTGGAGACAAGAATAATATCATGAAGCCACCTAGGAACTGCAATAACAACAACCTGCTGATACTTCAGGAATGGAGGAATGCTGGGAAGGGTTAGGAGACTGGACTGATAGTTGGATTATTTGATTATTTACAGGATCTGTAACTATGCATCCAAACTCAAGCCATGGCTTCAGCCTGTCCAAGTGAAACTTAGGTAAAACACCTAACAGCCAATCCCCTAGTCTTCCATTCTGCTTTGACAACTCCCAGGTGGGGTTTTGAACTCTAGTGCTGTGTAAGGGTTCCTCCAACTGCTTGTCTTGTGTCTGCAACAATAGTTCCTGCCACTGGAGCAGCCAAGAGGAAAGGACTCAGCTTTATGTTCAGATGAAGTAAAGCTAGCAGCAGCCAGTACCTGCTTGCTACAGCAAAGTGGGCTGAAAACTGTGCTCATGGAGGAGCTGCCACACCACTGTTCAAACAGGGTCTGGGATAACCATCTTCCAGACCCCATCTCACGTCAGCATGCTGCATCATTGCATAGTGGGGCAGGAAGTCTCTATGTAATCAGTTCTACATTAGACAGGGAGAAGAGGGGGAAGTTCTTTACAGAGAGTGGTGGGGTGCTAGAACAGGCTGCCCAGAGAGGTTGCGGATGCCCCATCCCTGGAGGAGTTGAAGGCCAGGTTGGATGGAGCCCTGTGCAGCTTGGTAGTATAACATTAGATATGGAGGTTGGCAGCCCTGCCTGCAGCAGGGGGGTTGGAGCTCGATGATCCTTGAGGTCCCTTCCAATCCTAGCCACTCTATCACTCTGTGAAAGGTGAACCAAATACCTTAATAGACACCTGTCTCATAACCAAATACACACGTCATGGAAAAATCAATCCCTTTTTTGCAGAAGAAACATATACCTAGATGTCACTGAACACTTTCAGCTCAAATTAGGCCTGAATTATTCTTGTGAAAAATCAGAATTCACTCTTTTGAAGTGAGGTAAGACATTCATTATCAGACTATCTATATTAAAAATAAACTATCAGCTAATAGCTAATGTTAATAGTAGCCATTAGATCTATAATATTTCCTTCTGTAATTCTATTTAAGTGTTCAGGTTACCAGAAAGAAATCAAGTCAAAGTGAAAATGAACTTTTAAAAGTAACATAAGATGTCCTGTTATGGATTTTCTAGAGGTACCACTTATTTTACTAACAGTAGAGTTAGCCTGCATCCAGAGGTCAGGAAAATCTTACTGCTGTTGTTATTTCAACAGCCATGAAATAAATTTCATAAAAATTCCATAAATTAACCCTGAAAAAAATATGCATATTTTTCTGGGTTATTCTGTGTTCTATGCATATATTCCTCCATATCTCCTAGGTCCTTCATGCTCTGTTATATTTGTATACACATTTTATACTCTATACCATATTTACAACACAAGTAGTATATAAATCCTCGCCCTATGACTCAGATTGAAATCAGCTTTGATTATTAAGTTCTATTTTAATATTACAGATTTTAGCAAGCTAAAATAACAGCTTAGCCAGCAATGTCTTAGATTTGCTCATACAGCAGTTTTAATGGAAAAAATACACACTGCAGGCCAAATTATGTTTTGAGTTATCAGGTTTGTGTAAGAGTCAGAGCATAATTTGGCCTCTAAGATATTTAATTCTGAATTACGATAATGTTCAAAGCGGAAATAACATAGATTGTCTTTAAATCAAGCCCTTGCAAGTTAGGGGAAGGGACCATCTCTCTCCTCGTAGGCAAATCTAACAAGGTACCATGCTACCAAATGGGGGCAAATAAAGAAGTCTGAACCCCCAAAAAGATACTGTTTTTAGAGTACATTGTAAGGGAAATAGTGATTATTAACGGTATACATGTCTGGTAATGATCACAGCTTCAGGAATAGAGGAGGAAATCAATCTAAATTAAGGGGATTTAGCATTCTGCTGTTCACATTGTGTTCAGCAGCACATAAAACATCCTACCCTGCAAAACATCAGCTTCAGTGGGAGATTAAAGCAACACTTTGGATTTTGCAGCGTAGATGACATTAGCACCCCTAAATTTCATAGAACTCTTTCTCTCCTGGTATTTATATTCTTCACTCACTTCTCAGGGTGCTACAATTGCTGTTCTACCCTCTTGGTATTTGACAAAAATACCCACTGTTCTCATGTCATCACGGCTTCTCTCACTACTCAGCACAGCTCCTCAGGATGCAGCTGAGAACAAGGCCATTGTTTGCTAGCAGAAATGGCCTCAGCCAACAGCAGAACCATGGCCTAAATAAAACCATTTTGAGTTTTCTTGAGGATATCTGTCTGGTGGGTGTAGGGCATTTACCTTTGTCTACGGTAATCATCAAAAAGAAAATTAAATGCTTTGAATAAATTGCTTTAAGAGAAAGTTAATGTATTTATAATTATTATTTCCAGGTATCTCCAAGCTAGCTTAAAAATTCACATTACTTGAACTAGTAAAAAGTTTCTTTCACATGCTAATCTGCTTTGTGAGACTAGAGCAAGAAAGTTTAGCTTTCAGTTGACACAATTCAAACTAAAATAACACAGGTATCTGTGGGGCACAGAATAAAAACATTTAAAGAATAAAAAGAAAAATAAAAGATAATGTGTAAAGAGAAAAACCCTGATGTAAATTTGGGGGGCTATATCCATTACCGCTGTATGAGACCCAAAAACGGAAAGGAAAAAAAAGAGAGATTCCATTAAAAGCAATTAGCACACCACTTGGAGGAACTGCAAGGACTTCAGCTACCCACACACATGAGGAAAGAACTGGTACAATTTGATTTTTGAAAGCTTTCATTCCTAATAAGTATTCATTGTCAATACAAAAGGAAAAGGACAGGCAGCCTGGATCCAAACTGCCTTCCTCATTCTCAAACCCAGATGAACACGAGCTGGCTATAAAATTACTGACTTTAGAAGAGGCACTTGGCATCAAACTGAGTGGTACTGGCTGAGAAAGCTGCTTATCCCTTTCCCAGCACCACATCGTTTGTCAGGTCTCATCACTTTGAGAAGGGAGGGGGAAAGGGCACTACATCAACAGAAATGAGGCAGCATCGTGCAGCAGCAGCAAGAGACTAAGCGTCACATGCTGCCATTTAATGGAGAAAGATAATGCCTGCAGTCCTCCTGAGGGAAATGTTCAAGGGGCTGATTGCAGCTGCTATGACAATAAGGAGGAGGATGACCAGAGCAACTGTTCTCACGTTGTCCCAGTGCACAGCTTGACTCTCCTGCTGGGAAGCCAGTGGAGACCTCATCAAGTGCATCTGTTTGGTAATTACTGAAACTTTCACCTCACC
Source organism: Excalfactoria chinensis (assembly GCF_039878825.1). Lineage (NCBI taxonomy): Eukaryota > Metazoa > Chordata > Aves > Galliformes > Phasianidae > Excalfactoria > Excalfactoria chinensis. The sequence goes on from NC_092826.1 coordinate 95,942,013, forward strand.
AAGCCTCCAACTTCACAAACAGCTACTGATGCAAGCAAAGGTTACCTTTACAGACTTGAAAATTCTGGAGCCTGCAGTTCCTAGAAATCTGGAAATCAAGTTTCAGGCCAATCACTAGATACAACCTCAGTCGCTGGGCAGGGAGAATTTGGGAGGAAAAAGATATCAGCAAAAAGTTCTGAGAGCAAGCTATGGTAAAGCTGTATGATTTTACCTCACTTTGTGCATAGGTCAGACTCTTCTCTGACTCTCTACAGCAGTGCGTCCTTTTACCAGACAAAACTGTCTGGGGACAGATCCTTTGTTTATTGAAGTCACTGTTTGACTCCCAGCAGCAGCGGTGTGATGCAATTTGCTACTGGCCAGAATCCTGCCTTTTGACTTGATTTGCACTTGTACCAATAAGCACATGATGTATCCAAAAGCCTTTACTCGTGCATTTGGAGTTTGCAATAGTATTACATCAGAAAAGTGAGACAGTAAGGACAGCACAAGAGTTTAAAATAGAAAATCTACTGCAGAAATGCAAATCCCAAAATGCAACTAAGTTTGAGAGCTCCCGGTGTGAGCTGCTGACAAATTTGGTGTGCTATGACCTCTTCCCCATGGCAACTCTGGGGGAAGAGGTAGGGCCCAAAGACTCACTGTGTTTGAAGATGCTATGATACCCACAGCTGTGAACAGCAGGTAGTAGTGATTAGGCAGATCATCCACAGTAGCTGAGCTCCATGAAAACATTGCCAAGCTTCTTGCCACACAAGAACCAATGCTGCAGTCTTCCCAGAGATCACTTAGCTCAAAGCAGCCCATCCTGAAACACTGAAGATACCAGCACAACACCACGTTCCTGCAGATGCCACAGAAATCACCATCCCCACATATTACAAAAGCAGCTATGTGACAGAAATACCCACAAGGCTTGCTGTTGCCAACCACTGTGCCCAGAAGAATCCCACTCCATGCAAGAGGCCAGCTGGTTGTCTCACAGATATGGGCGCCAAATATGCAGCCTCCTTTCAGGAGAATATTCAGACAGAGCAGACAAAACCCAGATTGGTTTGAAGTTAAAGCACAACTTTGTAATGGAAAGAGCACAAGAAAAAGTCGATGTTGGTTTTATTTCACAGTCTATTTGCTGGCAGCTTTATCATAGAATCACAGAATGACCCAGGTTGGAAAAGACCTCGAAGATCATCAAGTTTATGTTAAGTTTTGAGAGTAGAAGGAGGGTGGGTTTTATTTTCCTTTCTATTTCATTATAACAGCAGAATTTACTAAATTACATTTAAAAGTGCCTAGCTATAACCCCCCAAGAGGAGAGGTGATTATGCTATCATTCACCTTTTTGCCAGGGACATTGTTTTTGCACCCTCCCTCGCTCCCCAAAAGCTGACTGACCCTACAGGCAGACATCTCTCCCAGGCCTCTGCTGCAAGCAGCACACACACAGAGACAGTGAGAGATCTGTCAGCACCTTGTAATTACAGCATGCTCTCAATCTAGATGCCATGTTTCATAAGAAGAAACTAAGGGCAGAAGTAAAGTAAATCTCCATGAAAACACACTGCATATGTGCTTGTGCATGGGCTAGGAGAGGTCTTGTGCTAAAGCCTGTCTCTTCTCTGGCTTGCAAAGGAGACATTGCCCTCAGAAGAACGACCGACTCCAGCAAAGCTGAAAATCAATACCAAGAATAATGCAATTAACTGTGTTAATTGTTGCTACAGTACACACAGCTCTCCGGGTAACATACAGTATGAAAAGCGAAGCTATTCTTACTTCCCTGGTTTCTTTCTAGAATCTTTCTCCAAAACAGTATTTTCTATTTCAGTTAATTTGAACATGGAGCTCCTAAGGTGCGACCTTTAAAAAAGGAAATAACTACAGTAGCACTAATAATAATAATAAGCATGTGACACAGAGATTATTCTCAGAATTCTGAGTTCACTATCAACTTCGTTTCTGGTCTTCCCCATCCCAAACTGAGATCAACACAGCACAAATCCTCTCCAACAACATTTGCTCTGACATGCATGGGTTTCTGACATGAACTTTCAGAGGGACCCACCAAAAGCCCTGCCATTGGGAGCGTTATTCACACAAATGATGTTGGAATTGGTTTCATGTAACGAATGCAAAGTGATAAACTAGGACTGTTAAGAAAACCATATTTTTAAAGAAATACTTCAAAGTAAGGCCTGACAGTGCCAACGACCAAAACTCAAATCTTAAACAACAATTGGAGGAAGAGCCTTTGCACATGAAATGATGACAGGATCCTCCTAAATGAATGTTCATGAAAGGTGTAGAAACAACTGCCGTGAGCTAGACCAAGTGTTTCAGTTCCACATCCCCCCTCCATCAGCACTTGTATTGCAGCAGAATTCCTCGTCACTTCAATCCATCTTAACCCACAAAAATAAATTGATCAGATAAATTTGGACAAGACACTTAAAACAGTGTTGCCAGGTGCTTCTGGATATGAAAAGCGGAGTGGGAGCTTTAATGCAGTTAGCTCTTAGTCATAGGAAGGTGATAAATGCAGAAAGAAAATATCCTCTGTTAATGTTTGTGTTTACCGTTTTCCCAGGTTTAAAGGCAATGGGTCTCTCTGTCTTGCACCTTCAGAGAGCCAATTAAAGCAGCAAAGCCAGTAACAACAGTATTCTGACTTAACAGTATTTTATAAATGATGGGAGAAGGTGCGGGACAAAAAAAGCAGGCGTGAGTTCTTCCTACTTTCTTGTCTTCTAAACTCAGCTGGTATTCTGGTATTTATTACTTACAGTAGAGAAAAAATTTAGCCAAAGTTGAACAAGAACTCAAGCAAAACAACTTACATAACTAAAAAACTTACTCTGAAACAGACACTGCAATTTGCTGACAGAGAGAGTGGCAAATAAAGACACCAAAGTCTTCATTAGGGATACACTGAAATTTCTAGAGCAAAATAATTCTTCCACTTCATCTCAAACGGTCCCACTAAATAGCATTCTCTGTAGCTCTGCTGTAGCTCCTTTACAACATGTTGCCAGTGCAAAAAGTCCAAAGGAACCCCTAAAACCATGCTAGAAATTCTCTGCTTGCAAAGCAGTGCAGCTCAGTCCTCATACTCTCTGCCAAGAGCGGCTGGCTGGTGTGTGGAGGAAAGAGGCTTGCAACTACCTTGTTACCTTGTTAGAGGTAAAGCTATCAGGTATAGCTATATGTTTGCTTTTTAGCATGGCAAGTCAGATGCTCCTGGAGAGATCTGTGGAGGCCATGGGAAGTGCCAGGCTCCCACAACTGCTGTCCCACCACCAGCTCTTGCAGCGAGTGAGGGGAAAATGGGAGCTTCAGAGCAGCTGCTTGAGGTTGTACTGCGGAGCAAATACACCTCTAGCGACACTGCCGCACACCTGCAGGCAGTCAGCCTGGAGCTGCTGCTGCACCAGCCTTCCTCCTTTTCCACACACTGTCATGGCTGATTTCAGGCTTATGTCTTCCATGAAAAGTTTGTTTTAGTTTAGCTGTATGTATATCATTTTTATGAAGATCATTCTTTCTTAACAGTTAGAATTGGGATGAACCAACTCAAACTCTTTTGCACGTAAGTGGAAACATTTATCTCATCCTGATATGACTGTGTTCCTCAGAGCAGCAGTCTTCTATCCCAGCTGACATGCTTCAATAGCAGACGCAGCAGCTCAACACCTTCCAAGAACTCCTCAAGAAATTTGCAGTATCTGAGACTAGGAATCTACAAACAAGTTTCATCTGTTGAAAAAATGTTTACGTCCATCCCTAACACTTCAACATTTTTGTCACACTGTTGGGATACATTCATTTTCTTCAATGCAGAGATTAACAAATACATGAATCATTCAGATCTGTCCATCACACAGTGCTGGTAATATCAGATAGCATGTTTACAGTGCTTTCACAGTTACGTGAATCAATCCAGTGCGCATTTGCCAAGACATAAAAATAAATGTTACATAATGCACGGTTCACAATCGATACATCAGTTGCACGCATCAAACAGAAGAAAACAGCACGTGAACTACTGTGCAACAGCTGTCCTAAGAAGCAGAAGCTGCAGTTGCCTGAGTCGTTTGACCCAAAATTCAGTCTCATCATTTGGTGAGCAATTAAGACGGCAGAGTAACAAATACAGCAATCCTCTTGGTTTGTCCAGGAACAAACAAAGCAATTAGGCATGGTCAGAAGTGTTCAGCATCTTCAGATAATGTTTTCTATTGCCTAGGCTCTAAAAGGAAATGTTTTTCCTCCAGGCTGACAAAAAACCGATGAAATATCGCTATTAGTAGCGATGATGATAGATGGAGAGATTAAGGATAGGGAGTTCAAAAGCAAACATGCTGCAGCCAGCTCTTGGGGGGACTACCACCCACAACCTCAGAGAAACAGCCTGTGAAGTAGCATTTTCCTAGCAGCTTCAACTTTCAAATGTTACGTGCACATTAACAGATGTTTATGTGGGAATACTTCATTGAAACATACCTTTCTGTCTCTGTATTTTATCAGTAAGGTTTTTGATGGCCAAATAAGTTTTCTGTGAGGTAGGCATTTAGATAAAACAAGAACCTCCCGCACCCACAAAAAGCTTGTATTCATCATTATCAAATGAAATCGTGACCCAGTTTATACTGGTACAAGTCAGGAACAACTTCCCTGATTTCACAACTGTGGGAAAATAGAACTCTTGCCACCTAAAACGTAGTCAGGGGGATTAGTACTGATCGTTTGTTCTGCAGCAGTTACCCATAAACACCAAACAGGATCTCCTTTGTAAACTGAAAATACCATGCCTTTTCATTTTTAAGGTCTGTAGGATTTTATACAGCGCAGCCCTGGGAGGTACACGGTTCTAGCAGAGCAGCCTGATAGGGAATCCTCAGGTCTTAACTTCTGCTCAGCAAGACTGCTGGATAGCATGCAGGCACCTGTTGCTTTGAGAAGGCTCATTTCTGCCTAAGACAGCAAACACAACAAACTGCACTCAAACAGCTACAAGAGAAACAAACAGCCCTAAAATTCCTGCTCTCTCCCTGCATCTTTCCGCCCCGTAGCAATTTTTCAGAGAGGCAGCAATAACGATGGCACACCTTTTGTTTCTCTACACAAACCTAAGAATGGTGAAAGGTTATGGAATTTGGAAACACTCGCTAAGGCAACAAACAAATACTGGAAACAAAACCGCAGCTCCCAAGGGCCGTGTTCCGGGATTCATCGGAAGGAAACAAGCTAGCAAGTTGGAAATCTGCGGTTCTGAAAGCAACGGTGTTCCTGAGATAAGGTTCCAAACCAACAAGTTCTGCAAATATCTCCTTGTGCCAAAACGCAGGGAGGGATTCACAGTGCTGCACGTCACTGATAAGTTTCTTGGACAGAAGTAAATACAGAAGGCAGAATGGAAAAGAGATGTAGAAGTTGCAGGGCATACATGGCAAACGTGCACAGCGACAAGAGGCAGATGTGAGCAACAGCTGTCTTTGACCGAAGCTGCAGAGAGGGAACAAACAGAGAAACGAAGCAAAGCGGAGAATTAAATCAGGCTCACCAATAGTAAAGCTATAGCCATCGATGCTGAAAGTAGCGCTCCGGCATTTTTTAAACCCTTCCTTTCTGCTGCTTGGCTCTGTCATGATCCCTCCAGCTTGTCCCTCCGGCCGCAGGCTGTGTCCCCGCGGTAGCGGCGCGCAGGAGCTCTGCCGGTGCCCTCCGCTCCGCTGCTAGCGCCAGTCCGCGCAGCCAGCCGCGCACATCTCCGGCGCGGGGAGCCCAAGCACGCGCCCAGCCGCTTTCTCCTCCCCCAGCGCTCACCGATGTGCCGGCCCGGCCCAGCCTCGGGCAGCGGCTCGGTAGCCAAACCCACGGCTAAGCTACCGAGTCGATAAGACAGCTGTATCTGTCAGATTCGCGTAGGAGTTCAGCGCGCAGAGCAAGATGAAGGGTTAGGCTTCGCTACCATCGCCCCGCCAAAGCTTCGGTCCCCGTTCTGTGACTCCCCTTGCTCTCGAGGCTTCTGATTTGCAGCAAATTGCCCTCAGATTTCAGCCCTCCCAATGCAAGCTGAGTGTTTCAATCAGTCGGGATATAATGAATCAACCCAAGAGTAGAGTACATCGTCAGTCATCCACTTATACGAGCAACAAGTCTCTGGAAACAGCCAGAAGAAGAGTATGAAACGTTTTTACCATAATAATAATAATAATAATACTCTTAAGGCTGTGAGAAATAAAAGCAATTTAGTAATGATGATAAACTAAGCAGAACATACACACACTCAAGGAAAAGCCTTCTGAGCTCCTGCTCACTTGCCCTGTCGTTTATAAACCTCTCTGCAACTTTTTTGTTTCACCTCAGGGATGTTTAATGTGGATTTTTCTCCACTGAGAAAGGGAGGCAGGCCAGCCTCTTTCTGTGAACAGTCACAGTTTAGAGTTGAGGCTGAGGAGGTTTTCCCAGAAGGCAAGCAGCAAAGTCAAGCTTTTATAAACAGGAGTCCATGCCTATAGCAGGGGGGTTGGAACTGGATGAACTTCCAACCCAAACCATTCTGTAATACTATGAAAGCACTGGCAATATCTTAATGATGCCAGTTCACATTAAAGTGTGCAAACCTTCCCCCCCGTGATGTGTGTTAATACAGGAACTGGCTACTGAAATACTCTCTTTTTTCAGGTTTCAAAAAGCATAAGTAAATTCCAGGTGAATTTGGCAGGTTTTACATTGGCCAGTGTGTATACCACATGGAAACATTACGCTTCAGGAAGCCTGTCTTCAAAATAATAGGAGAGAGTTTGCTCAAAGCTTAGCCAACACATGCCAAAATGTTTACAAAACATCAGCAAGCCTGATCTGTGTGTAAGGTATAAACCCCAGCCCTACCTTATTCTTGACAAAAGCTTGAGTCAGATAGAAATAGTGCACTCTAAATCCCCTCTCTTCAAAGGACAGGTGAGAGCCACCTGAGCTCTAGTCCAGTAATTTAAATCCCACTAAATTCAAATCCAGGCAAGAGCCTCCAGCCAAACAGCCTTTTCTGTTAACAGGCTTTTAAAAATCATTTGGCTGTGCAATAAGACAAATTCATTTTAAAAAGGGGCTGTTAGGGGGGTGGTTGTTTTGTTTGTTTGTTTTCCACAGAAAGCAGGACCCAGTCTTCCAATTTTCTTGGCCTTTCAAGACCAAGACATGAAATAGCAGAAAGTACTTAGATGCAGCATCTCCCCAAGCACTTGCACCTGCAATTATCTATGACCTCAGAAGGGCAGGCAAACAGCAGCAGTACTAAAAAGCTGCCATTCTGAAGCCAGTCGCTGCAATGAAGAATATTCAAGCAGTTTACTGGACTGCATCATTTAGCTGCCTCTCCCGAACAATATAAAAACAGAGTGAGTATAAAGAGCTTCCAAGGAATCATTTTCTCTGTCACTGGTTATGTAGGTCACACACCTACATAAGGACTAATGCTCTGCCTAGAGAATTACTCACAGTCTACCTAGAGAGCATGAAGTTAAGTGTTATCTAAAGGAAAGCCGAATGGTGGAACTCTCAGGTTTAAGTTTTTTATTATTATTTGATGACAGTGATTTTTCTTTAAACTATAAAGTGCTGGTTCATCAAAAAACTGTGGGAAGATGATCATGAAGTTTCAGTCTAGTTTCTTAGTTCCATGAAAGACTTTATTTAATATAAAAATAAATAAAATAAAATAGACAGATGTGAATGAACTGTATGTGAGTAGGAGAGTTGTATTAGCATAACTGCTCTCAGGAAAATACCCTGATCTCTGAATTACTGCCATGCTGATCAGTCATCCTCACTGGAGCATCATCCACTTTGTAGACTGCCAGTGAGAAAAAAGGACTCCATTTAGCAGCTATACATAGCTTACTTTGCAAAGATTCCTTGTTCAAACCCCATCTAAAATTCATTCAAATAATTGTAATAATTTAACGAGTTTATTTAGGTTAACATCTCCCCTGGGAAGAGCAGAGTCATTCAGCAGAGGGAACTGCTAAAGTAAGGCTGAAAAAATGGATCTCCCCTGTTCCTGAGATGGCTCAAAACTGGATGTCTGCAGTGGGATGCTTTCTCCCTTCGAAAAGGCAGAGGCATTCACCTAATGGTGGAAAGGAAAGTGTTTTAATAAGTTTTTTCAAGATGGAAATAGTTTTCTCCCTGCCCTGGTAACAATTTCATCTGGCTCTTCGAAGAATTATCAGACTGTTATCAGTAACTCCATACCTGATCCTACCCGATTCTTCATGTTTTGCTACTCAGCTCTTGGCTAGATGACAGTTCTGCCCTCCCAAACAATCCTTACAGATTCATTTGGGGGTACGGTACATTTTCTACCTTGCACTGCTAGGTACCAATATAAATTGTTAGGCAGCTCTTGCTGCTACAGTTCAGTGCTGTGTAGAGCAATCCATGTATGTCATTTGTAAACCACCTGGGGATCCTTTGAGATGAAAAGCACAGTGTGAATTGAAAATATTTATTATTATTGCTGTAAACAGACCAGGGTATCTATGGTAACATTTAATTCATCAACACATAAAGCTGCAATTATTTTAACATTTTCCCCTCTTTTCAACATGTAGATGAGCTTGTATTTTTTCAGGAAGTCTATTGTAACCAAAGATCTTATCAAATGAAACCAGTGATCCATCCAGTCTGCCACCCTTCAACATACGTGCTTGAGGAAGTTATAAAATAAGCAGTCACCTATAACACAAACCACTGTCTTCCTGTCCTTAGGCAGTCCGTTTCAGCCCTGTGGTAAAAGAAGGTTCAGGCTTCACATAACTTTGTCTAAGCAAGATTGAAAGATCTTTAATTGCAGTTTACACCCAAATGCTCTCCCCAGACAAATTCTGAAATTTAGTCACGTACAGAAAAACTCCTATGTATCAGCACAGTCATAGCTTGTTCTTTCAGTTGCACATCCCTGCCCCTTGTACGAAGAGAAAGGGAGAATAAAAGTTCTGAGTAAAATCCTTGTCCCACAGAATTCAAGGGCAAAGCTCCTGCTCACTCTAGCAGGGCCGGAGTTCTTTGCTTCCAGTTTTCTATACCTGTGCTACTGTTTACCCAGTTCCAGACGTAATCAGGCTTCATTGGAGCAGTGATTAATTCCTATCTCAGGTATCCATGTGCTTTTGTAGAGACTGTCAGTGGAGTAAGCAGAATTAGAAACTCTGACTTTGTCTTTCCAGAAATCTCAGGTATACTAAAAATCAATCGACAACTTGTAGTTGAATATTAAGAACAAAAATGCAGCCAATACTGAGTCAGTTCCATTTAGCAGTGCCCTACATCCAACTCCGCATCGTATTTCCATTGCTGCCAGAGCAGTACATTGTAATAAAAATGATAAAAGTGCTAAAAAATGATAGAAGAAGGCGGCAAACTGTGGTGCTGTTAGGCAACCAACTTCCATCTGAAGTACCTTTTGAACCACGTGTGTTTACAAATCTATAGAATAATGGTTAAAAGTTTCAATAAGCTTTAATCTTATGTATCTGTAGCACCCATTAGCAGGCAGGTTCACAGGTTAGCTGAACAGTGCATGAAGATATCTTGCTTTCAGACCTTCCCCTACTTCTAGCTACTTGACAGCTCTTTAGCCTACTATGCTTTTTGACAACATCAGCTCCGAAGCTTTCCAGCTATGTACCCAAAGTTGAGGAGTGGTTACATGGAGCAAAGGGGAACCCAGCATGCAGACCACAGAATCACAAGGCAGGTCACATGGAGGCCTGCCTTTGATTCAGGAAAACTTTAAGATAATAAAGTGTTCCAAACAATGCCAAAGTACAGCAGACAATCTTGAAAGCATTTCAACCAAAATCAAAACCAGTAAAAGTTATACCATTACACAACAGAGTAAAGCTTGGGGTAGAGGAATCAAAAATAAGTTGCAGTAACAATTAAAGCTACAGAATTATGCCATATATATGTGATGGCCAGCAGCATTCCTGGGATTATCCAACAATTAAAAAAAGTAGTGGCTAAAGATTTCCCATATTGTCACAAACATTTCTGATCCCCTTGGATCAGAAATCCTCACACCATAGATTTTACTTAGTTGATGGATTGGTGGTTGATGGTATGACATTGTTCCTTCCCACCACTGATCCCTCTTGAAAAGACAGGAGACTGTAGAAAGATAGCAACCTGTTAGTGCATACATGCAAATCACTGCATCACATTTGATTCTCGACAGTCATCGCTGTCCATAACATTTTAGGCTGCAGTCAGTCACATCATGAAAGCCATTATTTTGCCTTCCAACTCACTCTGTGTACCACTAGCGATTTTTACCCCTGTTGGATTTCTCTCTTTCTCTTTCCTCCCTGTTGTGCAGGTAGTTTTAAAAGTATTTGGTTATGCTGAAGTAATCCACAGACATGCGTTATCTATGATCTGAATATGCTGAGGGCACAGAACAATGCACAGAACAAGGAAGTAAATCTTTTGATGGTGCAAGGGAGGGTAACTTCATCAGATTCAGCAAAGCTGCCCTAGCTCTTAAGAACAAGATCTGCTCCTGGCTTTCCAGTCTGGAGAGAAAACTAAGCTGCACTGTGCAAACAGTAAGTAGCCTATCGGCCAACAGCATCCAGAATACCAGCCTCCTCAGATCAGCTTTTGGATTTTAATGTACTGCTGCTCCAATCACTGACAATAGATTAGCTAGAAACCCTCCTAAAGAAGCCAAAAATATTTATTTTCCCCATTTTCAAGTACATTGTGAATATGCCTATTTTCACAATACTGAATGTATGACTTCTGGCTACATTTAACACTTTATCCTTTCCAAACCACAACTAAAACCACTCCTGCCAGCAGGAGCAGAGGTGTTTGTCCCCCTGTACTCAGCACTGGTGAGGCCGCACCTCAAGTACTGTGTTCAGTTTTGGGCCCCTCACTGCAAGAAAGACATTGAGGCCCTGGAATATGTTCAAAGGAGGGCAACAAAGCTGGTGAGGGGTCTGGAGCACAGGTCGTATGAGGAGAGGCTGAAGGAGCTGGGAATGTTCAGTCTGGAGAAGAGGAGGCTCAGGGGAGACCTCATTGCTCTCTATAACTTCCTGAAGGGAAGTTGTAGTGAGCTGGGGGTCGATCTCTTCTCTCGTGTCATTAGTGATAGGACCAGAGGGAATCGTTTCAAGATATAGCAGGGGAGATTCAGACTGGACATAGGAGGTATTACTTCTCAGAAAGGGTAGTCAGGCACTGGAATGGACTGCCCAGGGAGGTGGTGGAGTCACCGACCCTGGGGGTGTTCAAGGAAAGACTGGATGTTGTGTTGAGGGACATGGTTTAGTGGGAGCTATTGGTAATAGGTGAACGGTTGAACTGGATGATATTTCAGGTCTTTTCCAACCTTGGTGAATCTGTGATTATATGATAATAATTGAAACATTCAAACCATCAGATCGTCTCTCTCCAAATGATCAAGTAAGCATAAAAATATGCACCCAGCTAAAAATGATGATCTGATGTCCTATTTGTGCTCCCTTCCCCAGTCAGTTGCTCCCTCCCATATAAGTGAGTAAATCAAGCAGCAACTCCAGCCTTTCTTACCAGGTGTCCAAAACTACCACTGCCCACAACAGCCACCTGGTTCCTAGACCCTGACTTTTTTGACCAGATCAAGATGTCCTTGATACTAAGCAAATGTAGCCTATACTCTGTTTGCAGTACTGGCTGTTCTCCTTGTTGATACAGATACACTTGAATAAATGGAAATTAAGCTACAAAATGGTGGTTTGAAACATACACACAACACACCCACACAACACACCAGCAAATACACAAACACCTTTTCATACCATGTACAATTAAAAATCATGACACGGAATACTGTTCTGTTACAGCTCTGGGCAGAATGGCAGAGAAAATCTTTCTTGTCCCAGGAGAAATTCAATCAGCAAATACTGCTCTGAAGGGGAAAAGATGGAGATTCTAACACTACCTGCTTCAGGCATATAATGTAAGTGCTGAACTAATAAAATTGAATGAATTAATGTAAGTGCATGATCTCTTTGGGTTGCCTGTACAGTTAATCATAGAATCATTTGAGTTAGAAGAGATACATAAAGATCATCTGGTCCACCCCACCCATACCCCACATAGCCCCCTGCAACAAACAGGGACACCTGCAGCTAGATCAGGTTGCTCAGAGCCCCAGCCAGCCTGACTGACCTTGAATGCCTCCAGGGACAGGGGCATACACCGCCTTTCTGAAGGCATCTGTGGTCAGGAGATGGAGGCCATAATACAGGGTATGAGTAACCTCTACCAGACCTACCATCATTATATACACAGCAAACGTACTTTGTGTACAACCTAATCAATTCTGTTGCTCTGATCAGTGTGCCGATTAGATAAAAACTAACATTCAGTAGTGAATTCTTTAATCATCAGTATACTCAGGTTACCTGTAGTGAAGAACAGCTTCCTTTAAGTTAACTACAGTGAGGGCTAATATTTTGTTTTTAATTGAGTCAGAGATCCAACAAGCATATTTTTCATAGCTGGAACTCCATTGTTGTCTGAATACTTAATGATTATGAGATATCCATTTATCTCATAGCTTTAATCAGTTTGGTGGGTTGTTTTTTTTTTAATTATATGAAAGTGATTGTATTGAGAATTAACAGCTAGGTATTTTTATGAAATACATGGAGCTGCATCTTCCTACAAAGAATGGAAGAAGGAAACCTAGTTCAAATATGTCATACTATTTTAAGCACAAGAGATCCAACACATAATATCATTCCATTTGGCAGCCATCTGCCCTATAATTCCCAATAACTTAGTCTGTGCTAAATCTCCGTACCACAAATGGCAGTTTTTAGCCTGAGTCCTTGAGCTGTTAACAAACTACCTTTCCAAAGTGTGGAAAGTTTAAAACACATCATTTAAATAATAACTATTTGAAAAGTAGGCTCCAGCCTAAGCAAACTAAGCATACACCCTCAATACTCAAGGAAAAGGCACAGGTACCTCCAGACACAGGATTGCTCTGCACAATTTTAGTTTGAATGCACAGGGAGCCAAGCTACATAGCTCACGGGTTTGCCTAAAAATTGGGTCTTGGCCTTAGTAAGGATGAATCCTACCCTGAATGACTGGCAACCAGGAGTAATCTGAGTAATTAATTCACTTGCAGATTGGAAATCCTAAACTCCACTCTACTGGCTCCTTCTGAATTCCCACACCAATGACCAGGTGGAAGTTCGGGATCATCCATGTGCATGCAGCTAGGGCCATCCTCATATAAGGTGCCTATCCACAGTTTGGTAATACTGCATGTCTGCACAAATATGTAAATACACTAATATGTTTAATAAAACATCAAATGGACAGCTGCATCCATAAGCCTACTTCCTGTTGGCATTTTGTTCACAGCTCACTCAAAGGTCAAGAGCAGAAAACCACCTAAATACCTTTCCAGGCACACAAATTGTTTGCCATGAGTTAAGGCACACCAGTGGCAGAAAACTAAAAGAGGTTCACAACTGTCGTAAGTACCATGCAGATAGCAAAGTATGACTGAACACAGTTGCTGCCTATGATGCTGCCAGCAAAGCACAGGACTATTTACAGCAGAGAAACATTTTTCACACATTAAACCAATCCCTCCAAAAACCTGCCCACATGACCCAATGACCCAAGCGAAGTCAGAAAAAAAGGGGGAATTAGGATAGAGGAAGGACACTGAAAAATAATGAGCTACTGAGAAAGTAATGCATCAGGATTACTGTTTCCTCATTATACCTACAAAAACACAATGGTATTGCTAGAATTTGGGGCAGGAGATCAAGGCAGCAGATGGATTTTTAAAAGTTGATTTGGTTTCAATATATGCACTTTAAAAAGTTGATCCTGTTTCACTACGTGCATCACTTTGTCTTCTTCATGCAACTCCACCATTGTTCATTCTTTATGAAAAAGGTGCTTTACCATTTTTCAGTCAATTTCAGTGCTAAGGATACTCAAACCAGATAGTAACATGAGAACTAAAGCATTCATGCCACCACCACCATAAGCAGCAATGGTAAAAACATTTAGTTCGAATGATGCCCATTTCTTTAATTCTGCACACTCTAGACTAACAAAGTTCTACAACTCAAAATAAACTACACGCTTCCTGCATGAAATTATGCCAGAGAAGAGCAGTGACAGAGATTAAGGGCAGGGCACCCAAGACAGCAGCAGCACTTTAGATTGCTGCCCTGGTAGGATCTCTGTAAAGCAAAAATTCCCAGAAGATTGAAGATAGCAGGCCTCTCTCCATGTTTCAAGGGAGAAAAAGAATAAATAGGCAACTAAGTAAAGGAGCATAGCTCTGGTGGTCACTAATCTCACTCAAGGAAAAAATCCTTCCTGACACCCGACACTGGGGATGAACTTAACATGGAATAGTAAAGATTCTCCATTATTGTCAGGGAGCTTCATTTTAACTGTACTTGTGTGTACAGCAAGTATCCACAAATTCACACGAAAAGCAGAATTCATTGTAACTAAGCACACATTTCAGAGTGGTGATACAGGAGGCAATTAGCTCTGGTGATTAGCTAGAAAGATTTTTATGTTGTTACACTCATAGGAGTTCTTGGTGCATATTATTACAGATTAGCAGGAATACTCTTGAGCAATCTCTTCCTGTTGTCCCTGCCTGATAACAGAATACTAAGTGTTTACAGAGAGCCAGCAGACTATGAGAAGTAATGCAGGAAGAAACTAGTTTAATCTAGATCCTTACAGCCTTCTCACGAAGGGGGAATTCGGTTGATTTAGGCTAAGAAAATAGTTGTTTATAACCTCTCCCTTTGAAAGTTATTTCCAAGTTTATTTTTTGGCACATCTACAGGCATTTCAAGAGAACAGTGTAAAACAGTCACTAAGTCTTGCACAGGAGAGAAGACTTTGAAAATTAATCTATGGATCATTAACATTTGGACACGAATACAAGTACTTATTTTACTTTTCCTCTGTATTTTGTAACTCCATTTTTAAAGCAATGTATTCTGCTGTATTCACTTCCACATAGTATTAGTATTCTGCACCTTTCCCCATTCTCCTCCCCAATGCACTGTCCCATCCTCCCTCTCTGTGCAACAAATTCATTTCACTTTCACAACAAAGATGAGGCAAGCCAAAGAGCACCTGAGCTCTGGGAATGTATTGAAAGCTTGGCAACATCACATCCAATATTCAGACCCCAACACGCGGTTCTCCTCCATATTACATGACTTCCTAACTTCCTTTCTCTACCATTTTCTGTGGCATTTTTTCTTTGTTTTGTTTTTTGGTGTTTTGTTTTTTTTATAAGCACTAGTCTTACACAACATTGACCACTACGTAAAGTTAAGGTTCCCTTACTCCAGGAGGACACACGTAGGCCACAGACTTAAGATGAGGTAATGCAAGAGAGAAACTGGACCATCTCCTTTCAGTGGTAGAAGGCTGAAAGATCTAATCGGCTGATCCCACTGCATCTTTAACTAAACTCATTTTGCATTCACTTTATAACCTTGGAGCATCTTCCCTGTATATAAGTCCTGAGGGATAATCTATTCACACCTATTCATTTGTCTTGAAGAATTAAAAAAAAAAAAAAAAAAGGCTTATGCCTTATGCCTGAATCCAAGCTTCTGCTGGCACTCCACCTCAGAGGGACCATTGCTCTGGGATCCTCTCACTACACATCACATATCACACAGTACTGAGCCATCACCAGGAACTCTCAACTAAGAAATAAAATAGTTAACTTAGCTTGACGGAAATTATTAATCAACTTGAATACCAAAAAGGCCATAATTTAGTAACCAGATGATAGATGCATTTTCCATCTATCATCATTAAGTCTACCAAGGCCTACTTTCTTCAGGAGGCAAAGTTCATGGGAAGCTGCAAAGATTTCAGCATTAGCAAACAGTACTGCCTGCTCCCAGAGCTCAATGTTACAGAGCACCAGAGCCCTGGGGGCAGTAATGGGCCTTAAAGCCCTGACCAGCCTCACCTGGAACATCCCCAGCATCTCTGCCAGCTGATCCATTCCAGCACAGCCGAGGGTCACCAGGCCCAGACTGTGCTTTGTTGGAGGTGACCTGGCCGTGGTCCCACCTCTGGGATGGATCTCAGTTAAGTAGTTCATCTTGTTAATGGACACACCTTGTGTTGGCATTCCAGATTGCCTCCATGGCTAGCTTCAGCTCCTGCCGCTCCCAGCCTGCACTGCCCACTGACTCAGAAATGAAGCGTTACACAAGTGTGCAGAGAATGAAGATAATACAAGTCAAAGGGGAGTGCTTGAGATCTTCAAGGTATGAAATAAAGGCAAGCAGGCTAGATAGTTTCTAATTGTCTGTCATATAGATGCAGTATGTCCACTTTCCTTTCAGTCCATGACCCTACTGATGCACAGCAATAATCACACTGGTCGTGCCATCAGATGTGTCAAGAGAAAGACCGAGGTCTGAGTTAATTAGTCCCAGAGCTACTATAAGACTGCAAAGATGTCCAGTACACCTCAGTTTTCCCAGCTCTGTATAATTCTTACAGCCTCACACTCTTGCAAATGAGCAAAAAGACTGCTGGCAGAGAGATAAAAATCCAAAGCAAGTTGCATCAATCAGATGAGATTTTGCATTTGCCAAAAATAAAGAAAGAAAGAAAGAAAGAAAGAAAGAAAGAAAGAAAGAAAGAAAGAAAGAAAGAAAGAAAGAAAGAAAGAAAGAAAGAAAGAAAGAAAGAAAGAAAGAAAGAAAGAAAGAAAGAAAGAAAGAGAGAAAGAAAGAAAGAAAGAAAGAAAGAAAGAAAGAAAGAAAGAAAGAAAGAGAGAGAGAGAGAGAGAGAGAGAGAGAGAGAGAGAAAGAAAGAAAGAAAGAAAGAAAGAAAGAAAGAAAGAAAGAAAGAAAGAAAGAAAGAAAGAAAGAAAGAAAGAAAGAAAGAAAGAAAGAAAGAAAGAAAGAAAGAAAGAAAGAAAGAAAGAAAGAAAGAAAGAAAGAAAGAAAGGAAGGAAGGAAGGAAGGAAGGAAGGAAGGAAGGAAGGAAGGAAGGAAGGAAGGAAGGAAGGAAGGAAGGAAGGAAGGAAGGAAGGAAGGAAGGAAGGAAGGAAGGAAGGAAGGAAGGAAGGAAGGAAGGAAGGAAGGAAGGAAGGAAGGAAGGAAGGAAGGAAGGAAGGAAGGAAGGAAGGAAGGAAGGAAGGAAGGAAGGAAGGAAGGAAGGAAGGAAGGAAGGAAGGAAGGAAGGAAGGAAGGAAGGAAGGAAGGAAGGAAGGAAGGAAGGAAGGAAGGAAGGAAGGAAGGAAGGAAGGAAGGAAGGAAGGAAGGAAGGAAGGAAGGAAGGAAGGAAGGAAGGAAGGAAGGAAGGAAGGAAGGAAGGAAGGAAGGAAGGAAGGAAGGAAGGAAGGAAGGAAGGAAGAAAGAAAGAAAGAAAGAAAGAAAGAAAGAAAGAAGGCATTGCCTTATTTTATATGCATAAACATTCTAGGCTCACTCCTTAGGAAAATAATGAGCCAGTGAAAATATTTCATAACAATAGAACTTTTGGAAGAAAATTAAATGAGGTTGTCTGGAGCACTGTATGAGAAGAGGATGAAGGAGCTGGGAATGTTCAGTCTGGAGAAGAGGAGGCTCAGGGGAGACCTCATGGCTCTCTATAACTTCCTGAAGGGAGGTTGTAGTGAGGTGGGAGTCGACCTCTTCTCTCGTTTCATTGATAGGATTAGAGGGAATGGTTTCAAGCTACAGCAGGGGAGATTCAGGCTGGACATCAGGAAGTATTACTTCTCAGAAAGGGTGGTTAGGCACTGGAATGGACTGCCCAGGGAGGTGGTGGAGTCACCGACCCTGGGGGTGTTCAAGGAAAGACTGGATGTTGTGTTGAGGGACATGGTTTAGTGGGAGCTATTGGTAACAGGTGAACAGTTGGACGGGATGATCTTTTAGGTCTTTTCCAACCTTGGTGATTCTACGATTCTGTGATTCTATAGAATCATACACAAAACCCACAGATCCCAGCAGCGTTAAGTTTTGAACCTCTGAGATGCGAATGTATTAACTAGCATGAAAGTAGAAAACTTCCCCTTTTTTCCTCACACACTCACAAAAGCCTTGCACCGTGGGACTTGCTAAAATACTCTGTTATTGAGAAGAATATGGTTTTAGAAAAAAAAAAATTAAAAAAGCTATAACACTGCATTTAGTTACTATAAATTACTCTTTTTAATTTTGAAATTTTGCTCTGTTCGATTTACTTTTAATTTTTATGAAACAGTAAAATTCTGAAAGCAAATGAAATTAGGTGCTGTATTTCTGTATCTAAACCTTCGATTTAGGTTGACAAATCTTAGTAGTGATTTATGGAAAGCATCTTATGAGCCATCCTGGTCTATTTGATGCTCTTCAGTGTGAATACTTTTTCCTCGTATCTCCCTTTACAACTCAGTTTGAAGTAAAAAGCAAAGATCTACCACAAAGAACAGCAGATTTCCTTCAACTGGAGTCATAAATATGACAGAATGCAATCAGCAGTGTTTTCCCCAGTCAGTGTCTTAACAAAAGTGCCTTTTAGCCCAAGGCAATCAAATATCCTGCCAAAAGTGATAAATTCAGGATTCCGAAGTTTCCTTCCAGCAGCGTCCTGTTGGGCTATATAATAGACTCTCTGGTGCGTGAGAAGACAAGAGGGAGAGCCTGCGGGATGTGGCCCCTGGAAGCAAATGCCTTTCAGCAGCTCTATTTTAATCTATGGGTCTTTCTGTACAGGGTGATCCTGGGACAGCCCCCCTCTTCTTCACAACTGCAGGCACCAAGGGGTCCCAGCTGCTGCTTCCTCCTCTTGACATACCACAAGAGGAAAGGAAAAGCTGAAGTGATGAATTACAGACACAGGAGGAACACTCACTCCATGGGAAAAAAGAAAAAGCAAGAAATCTGTCAGGTTTGTAGGCTGTCACATCATTGTATTTGGGTGCAGCAGATAACCTTTAAAACTACACATCCTGGCTGGTGAACGTGCTTCATAAAGAGCAGCAACTGTTTCTGCTCACTTGTGAGTCAAATCCTAAGCAGCTAAAAGTAATACACATTTATAGCAATAGTAATCAACCCTCAGGGCTTGTGTTCTGGATTTACTGCATTTTCTTTCCTGTGTTTTTGAACCTGGTCTGTGCAGCTGAAACAGCAGCAAAACAAATCCCGGTTCTCTCACTTGCCACCCAGGGACTCCTAAGAATAAGTGAGTATATCAGAACATGAACTGACCAAGTTATTTGTTTGACAGATGCCAGCATATATTTATCCTTGTCTCACCCAGCTTGCAGAACTGGGGGCACACTGACGATCTTCCAAATTTCAGAGGTGTTCTCCATTATATAGCAAGGAACAGGAAGTACTTGTTTTGCCACAGATCGGTATCAGTATGAACATTAGTCATTATTAACGTGCAGCAGCCAACCAGTGCCTTTCACTCCCGTCTCCAACATTCCCTGGTTGCCAAGTCAACTCGTTCAGCTCAGAGAGCTCTGAAACAGAGAACACTGAATGACTGCTACTGCAAACAGCAAATGAGAAGGTTTAAAAAGAAGAAGCCTTTGAGTCCCTGAAGGAGATAGACATAAATGGCAAATTGATTCTGACAGCTCCAGTTATGGACGCTTAGTCCCTGACTTCATACAAAGTATAAGTAAGGGAGAGAGGTGGGACTGTTCAACAATGAGCTAGCATTGCTGACCTGAAAGGAGCTCTCAAGAATACTATTCCTGTCTTTTCAGGAATGTGAATAATTATTTTCCTATTGAAAATATGTCCTGGGCTAACAGCCTTACTAAGTTATCCCTACAATACCCTTTCTTACAGAATATGAGCATTACACAGGCCTTTGAGTAGCTCTCCAGCATCTCTTAAGCAGTAGCACAGTGAAAACTCTTGTTATTAATACAGTCATTAACGATCAGAACATATCAGACCATTAAAGAGGGAAATGGTTATTCAAAGATCAATGCTGTGAGGTTCGTTTGTGCATGCCTTCAGGCGTGGCTTTACTCAGAAAAACTTATTGCAAATAAAGCACAAACTAAACTCAGAAGATAAGCAAGTGGTGAAAGAAAAATTAAAGATGACATAAACCTGAGAAGTAATTTCAGAGCTAAAGAGTGAAGCATCCAGCTCCCATTAACATTACCGGGGCTCGAGCATTTGCCTATTCTGCCTGTCACTGAATTTCTATCCAAATACATAAGAGATATTTTTCTTTTGTTTTAAGTGACTTAGCTTCACTACTCCACACAAAGACTCCAAAGACTCCAGGCAGTAAATATGCACTTAAGTTTATTTATGAGTAAATCTAAGCTATACACTTGTTCCAGCATGTGTAAGCCACAGGGTCAATAGCAGCATCTCTTTCCTCCTCTGTAAGTCGCTCTCATTATAAGATAATGACATCTATTTTAACAAAAGCTGTTACATAAACTGTCTGAAAGTTAATACCTGATATTACTTTAACCCACGCAACCCCTAAATGAGTTCTGATGTTGAAAACATTCATTCTCACTATTAATTCACATCCTCAAGTTCAAGCGCTTCACAGATCCACTCCCCCACCAATCTTCAAACCCTACTACTAGAATCACTTGAACACATGGAAAACACATCTCACTGCAACCTGAGCTGGCCTTCCAGTCCCACAGAAGTGCAGCATAACAACAGAATCCACAAGAACTTGCACAATGCAGATATTGTTAATACAAGCTGGCCTTGGGAAACCAGAAACAAATAACAGAATGTTGACCAAAAGGCTAAGATTTTTTTTTTCTTTAGCAGAAGTGAAAGTCATTGGGATTTTATGTTCCCCTTGCATACAAAGGGAGGATTATCTGAAGTCATTAAAAACTAAGTTATTCTGTTTTTTTGTTCATGTTTTTTTCTACTTCGAAGCTGAAACAGTAATCTGAAAAGAAAATTATGTATTGCTCACCTCTCCTTACAACCTTGATTTCACAGTTTTCCCCAGTTCCACTTAAAAGCCTGAACAATACACTGACCCAACCTCAGCCTACGCTACCTCCCACCACTCTTCAAAAGTGGATCTTTGTCCAGCTTATCACGTTTAAAATATGTCAGAATAGGATTTGAAGGGGAATAAACACCATGGAGCAAATATAACTGCCTAACTATTGTTTATTGTCTTAAAGGCTACTTTTATGATGGGATGCTGCAGGAGCTGCCCCACAACTGCTTCATGTTTGTGCTTGATTTTGTGTACAATAATATGAAAGAGCAGGGCAGCCCCCATATAGCACAGGGTTGTTCTGGGATGAGCAGAGCTGCAGGAAATTAGGGCAACGAGGCTCGTGAAGGGCTTGGAGAATCAACCCTATGAGGAGAGGCTAAGGAAGCTGGGGCTGTTTAGTCTGGGGAAAAGGAGGCTGAGGGGAAACCTTATCACCCTCTTCCAGTACCTGAAAGGTTCTTACAGTGAGAGTGGGGCAGGTCTCTTCTCACTGGTGACAAGTGACAGGACGAGGGGAAATGGCCTCAAGTTGCACCAGGGCAAGTTTAGGTTGGATATAAGGAAGAACTTCTTTACAGAAAGGGTGGTTATGTACTGGAATAGGCTCCCCAGGGAGGTGGTTGAATCGCCATCCCTGGATGTGTTTAAGAGCTGTTTAGATGTGGTACTCAGGGATATGATTTAGCAGAGGGTTGTTAGAGTTAGGGTGTTATGGTTAGGCTGCGGTTGGACCTGATGATCTTCAAGGTCTTTTCAACCTGGGTAATTCTATGATTCTGTGAATTACCCTGATACAATAAGCAATAGTAGTAGTGGCTACTTTTCACAAATTCCAAATTAAACCCTACTTTTCACCCCCTCTTTCCTCTCAAAAAGTGTAAAGAGTGTCAGGAATTGCTGACCTTCATTGGCCATTTCTGAGAACAGAAAGGCGGCTCCCAAAGTATCTCAGCTAACAAATAAAGTACTAAGTAATATTCTAATGTGGACATGAAATGCTTTCCTCACCTGGAGCTAATCCACGTAAACCCAGCTGAGAGAATAAGAGCTGACCTCAACTAGCCTCAGTTATTTCAAAACCACCTCTGCTTTCTCTCCACTGTGACATTTCATCAAAACAGGTGAGAAGCAGCTTATTTCAAGATAAAACGACGCTTGTTCTTCACTGTTTTCTCATGCACGTGGATAAAAAAGATGTGATGCACAAGTCAAATACTCCTGCCTGCCATTTTTATATTGCTCCTTTGCTAGCTTCATTCTTGTGACAGGATTTTGCAATTTTTAATGTAATTAAGCATAAAATCCCACCTTCAGTGCACAATATCCTGTCATTCTCCCCACATTGCTACCTATGGTATTCTGACAGATTGAAACAAAACATCTTTTATTTCCTATTTTATTTATAGTCAGAATTTACTCAAACAATAAATGTAATGGTGAAAAGAGAACCACAAGTTTTAAAAGCCCGCCTTCGTGGCTATGGGTTTGAAAAGTATAAAATTAATTCAAAGATTCTGGGTAAATTGTTTCTTACAACATGTAAATGAGAAAACATAGACCACAACTCAGCCAAGCTGTACTTATATTTACAGACCTTTGTTCCATTTCCTTGACAAAATTGAGACATTGCATTGACAAATTCAATTCTGCAGCTCACAGTGCATGTTGAAGCGTAGCGCCTAATTGTATGCAATTGACTCTCAGCTACATCTATTAATCAGAGTTTAGGAAGAAAAGATTTCCTAGCAACAGCCCAAACAACTGAGTTGCTCACATTTCTGAAGCCGAAGAGATCACAAAATGAGAGATACTCCCAATCTCATAAACAGCATTCACTTCACTACTTCAGAAAGGAATGTTACTTCCCTTGTGATTTGATGCACACTAATTGGGACAGTGAAAATTACCTTTATTTGACAGAGAATATATGCTGGGAAGAGTAAAATGTCATGGAGATACGGAGGTCCATGTTTTCCCTGACCAAAAATAAATCAGAACAAAACCAAATTTATCATGCTCTTTATTCTTTGCTGTAGATGATGCAAATGTAAAGCAATGGCTTATTTACTTTCTATGCATCTGTCATGCCATCAACATTCTCAGGTAAGAATCACCCAATAACTCAGCTTTACAAAAGATATCCTTGCAACACAGATGGCACAGAAAGTCAGATTTAGTTATGATGCCCTGGGCAAGACTGCTGTCCAGAGGCTGACAAACAATCCTGGGATGAGGATCACATAGATTTTTACAAGACTGCTAAGCAGATGAAAACAGCAGGGACTAGTCTGCCTTTAGCTCAGGCTTGTCATTCCCACTACCACCAATGGCAGCAGTACTAAGGAGAGAACAGAGCCCACCACGTGACAGTCTTTCTTAGTTGTTATGGAAGTGGAAAAAAATGGAATGTGCAATTGCCATTGCCTTTTGAATCTCAGATTGTTCACAAGGTGTTGTTTAAAGTATATTAAAGGAAGATGCCACCCTGTTGTAACTAAAGGATGTGGGTACAAGCACATACAGGATCCTCACTGCTGATATCAGCCTGCTTACTTCTGTTCACACCACTGTCTGTTATGTCACCGTACTATGTCATTTTGCTTAGTGCCTGGAAAGCTGTACTCACAAGTGTCTGCCCACTCCACTAGTTTTCTGGGAAGACTCAGTTCAGATTTAGTAAGCTGTCAAAGACTTAATTCAAGAAGCTTTCAGTTTGTGGGATTCGTTGCAGGAGAATTTCATGGTAAAATCCATTCAGAGCTTTTCAATTGATCAAAATTGGCCTCAGTTTGTACAACCATGATCCAAACTCAGCATTCATCTTTCACGGTTTTCTTTTTTTTCCCCTGATTTCCTATATCATTGCTGGCTAATGTTACATTTGCAATTCAGAGACCTTATATTATCCTGAGAAAGGCAGCAGGTTACAGTTGTCAGCAAGTGGGAGCATGAATGATTTAGTTCCGAAATGCTCTTGTCATATATTTAAGCTACATTAAGACACTTTCCATTACAATAATTTCTCTCATCCATATAGCAGCATGATTTTCTAACATAAAACCAGAATAATAAAACTAGTTTTGTTTTGTTTCTTTTTTACGAAGCACTCCCTCCCACAAACGGCACACAAGTTTGTCTCTTCTTTATACAGAGATCTATTACTGCCTGTTCCAGAACTTAAAGGCTTCCTTACACTGATATTAATGTCAATAGTGTCTGCAGTGAATAAGTTGTAGAGTAGGAGGAAAAAGTTTACCAAGGAGATCTCTTACAATGCATGTTTGCATTTATCCCTACAGCCCACTATATTTCAAAAGCAAAAAAACATTCTGTAGGCATATCCTCATAGATGTATATTACTGAGGAATATGGGAGTGGTGAAGTCCCCCCATATGCGTCCCTTACTCAAATATCCTGATCAGTCTTCTCCTCACCCTTCTTTCTGCTTGGGAAGATCACTGGGTACCAAATGCAGGACTCAGTGAGAAGGTTTCTCAGCCACTTTGCCCCTGTCTCCTTCATTTGCCCTCATTCCCCAGCTGATGGTCACCAGCCTGAGACTTCTCTTTATACACCCGCTCCTTTAATTCTCTAATGGTCCCCTCTCCCTGATGAGGCTGAGTGCAATCAAGTTTGCCAAAGCTTGAGGTGGAAGTCAGATCCTGCAGAAAGGACTACAGCACAGGAAATGGCCTCAGCGTCCACAGCTCTGAAAGGCATCACCATTTATCTGCCAGGCAAAGCTAACACCAGAGCAGGTTAGGTGCCCTTCCTCTGCAGTGATAAGAGATCAAAGCCACAGAGAACGAGGACTCCTGTGTTCATTCATAAAAGTTTAAAGTCTGCTACTTCTTCTGCAGCGTACTGAGTCACATGGGTCACTAAAGCAGTGTCAAAGTAAACTAGGAATAAACACAGATCATAGGGTATGATTACCATTCTGTGACCCATCGCTGACACCAGTTAACAACTAACTGGTACTACAAATATATATATATATCAGAAAGCACCATAAATTCTTGCAATGAATTCACTGTAACCACGACTGTTCACCTTATTGTTAGTTAGGTGGAAAAACCATGCAAAAACTAACAGCACCATATTGAATTTCAATTTTTTTTTCCCATTTTTCCTTCTCTATGAAAGATCCTGGGAGAGGTGTTTTTCCCACCCTGGCTAATAATATGAACTGTATTTCAGCTGTTTTATAGCAACTGGGTGGATGAAAATACTGAAGAACTTATTCCATCCAAATAGGTTTGTCTGAGCTACAATATTAGCGATTCCATAGTTTTGGGTATTCAAAAAACAGCAAGATTGATTTTAGAATCAAAGTGTTCTTTAAACATAAATAGAACAAGAATGAGAAACATGTTCCTTCCATATTTTAAGACTTTCAGGTTACCTAATAGTTCAACTTATTACAGGGAAATGAAATCATGGAGTAAATATACATATATATATATAGTATTTAAATGAAGCCAGGAAATTGAGACAGAAGTAGTATGGATTTCGAATATCAAATGATATGATGGTCAGTATCACCTGAAGAAAAGTCCTGCTAATCATTTGGACAAACTAGGCCTTTACCTAATAATATGAGGTAATACAAGGTCCTTGCTCTACTCTACTCATCAATAAGCAACAACTGAGCCAGATTTCACAGTTTTTGAGAACAGAGCACAGTAATCAATGCCCATCCATATTTCAGCAGAATTCAAATAACTACTTTTCTCTTAGAAATATATAGATTTTACTACTCAACCATCTCATTGTCATTGTTGCCTTGGATACAAGAACTGCTCTAAATCAATTTAATAATTAAAAATTAGACCTTGGAAGATGCTGTGCATTCTGGCTTCCATCCAGAAAAGCACTTACCCACCTGTATACCTTTAACCACTCAAATTCTTTCAATACAGTGGGACTCTTACATCCTTGAAGTTAAATTACATGCTTAAATCCTGCTGGATTACAGCCAGGGCACTCAATACCTTGCAAAAACAAATCCTAAGGAAGAATGGGCACTACTAAAATCTGTAGCCTAACTGTGGTATATTTCACTGCTAAAGTTTTCTAATACAAAAAAAAAAAAAAAAGTGCATGAAGTGTTTGCTCCCCAATTTACAACAGAATTTTATCTTTCTAGGGCATTTAAAACATGATTGTTTATTTAAACAAGAAGATCCAACTAAAAATATGATTGTGTGTTTAAATGTGAAATAGAACCTCTCTCCCATCCTTTTGTCTTCGGGTTTTGTGTTTCTTTTTTTCTAGCCCTGTCCCTTACAGAAGCTGAACACAATGAATACAAGAGCGCTATTGTTATCAACACAGAAGTCACAAAGGTCAAGTTTACATATGGAGCTTTCTCACTAAACAGAATTAAAGTGTTACCTTGACAACAGGAGAAGGGAAAAAAACAATCAGTAAGGGAGAAAACTAAGCACTTACACCTATTCCGAGACAAGACCACAGGTTTCTCTAGTATTCACACTGCTCTCTGCACAGCAGAAATGTCTCACTTTGCACAGGGACCTTCCTGCACAGACAGTGAGCAGTCAGCTTGACAAGCATGGAACAGTGCTCAGAACACAACTCAGGTTCTACCTGTGAACATCGCATACCTGCCCTCCACAAACCAGCCTGGCTTGCACCTAAAATGGAGTATTAGGACATGAAGATGGGGAGCAGAGCACTAGGTTTTCTCCACGATTGATCTGGACACAAGCTAAAAGCAGAGACAGTGGATGAAAGAACTATGGTTTCATTGCATTCATCACACCAGCATAGCAAATCCCCATATCACAACACATTCTTATGTTCAAACACAGATCATGTATTGCCTAACCTCCTGCCTCTCTTCTTCTACACTCCTTTAAATCACTTGCATCAGCCAGATGAGGTTTCTGAATCCAATTCTTCTCTGCCTTAAACCATGTAATTGACATATAGATTTATGAAAGTGTTGCTGCTCTTTTTGATAGAATTTCACATGAATAGGCAGAAGTGAAAGGATTCTTCAACTTTTAGCAGAGTGAAGATTTAAACCTGGGTACAGACAGGAAAGCCTATCACAATACATAGCCTTTAATCTGTATAATGGGGTTAACAATACTTTTCTGGTGGGAAGAAATGTTGTGGGTATTTGAAATATGATCCAAGATCCCAGTAGGTATAATATGCTTTAAAACGTATTTATAGACAAAGCCATTACCATATTTTTCCCTGCCCACTTAAACTCTGCTAAATCAGGTTTCAAGTAAATTCCTCTTTCTCTGTCCACATATCTCTTCTAGTTTAATTTCCTTAGCAGAACACATACAAAAAAATGCTATGGAAAAAACAATATGGAAAGAGATGAAGTAGCCAGTTTAACTTCTGCCTTCCCCCACCACTCTGACTCCAAACTAAATCAGGAGAATAACATCTATAGACCAATTAAATTCAATAGGTTGAAACTGTTCACAAGGGAGTAGTCAATCTAAGCAAACAAATCATTTTCAGTGCTCCTGAGACTGTTAGCAAAAGGTCACTTTCAAGTTTTGCCATTCTTTCTGTGGCCGTTTAATTGGAAGACACTCAAATACCACTGCCCACAAAACTAGTTACTAAATCATTTCCAAATGCAGGTTGGGGAAATGTTCATAGTTGCTGTCCAAAGCCAGAAAAGGAATCACAAGTGTCCGAAGGAAGGCTATGAAGGTGGGGAAGGGTCTAAAGAGCAAGACATGTGAAGAGTGGCTAAAGTCCCTGGCAGAGCAGAGGAGGAGGCGGAAGGGAGGTTTCTCGCGAGGGGAGCAGAAGGGCAGTGCTGATCTCTACTCTCTTGTGACAGCAACAGGACTTGAGGGAATAGTGTCAGGGGAGCATCAGACTGAAGGCTAGAAAAAGAATCTTCACCAGAGGGTGGTGGTCAAGGAATCAAGCCTGACTGATCTCAAGAAGTATTTAGTCCCTTCTAACACAAGAGATTCTAAAATTCTAAGATTACGCTGACTCCTCAAGACCAGCAGAGGTTAAGTGAGAAAACCTGAAAAAGTGTGAGGTGTCTAAACATCTAAATACCCAACCTCATGCAGAGAGCTCACATTTGCTTATGTGTCTATGCGAGCATGTCATTTTCTTCATCCCCAAGAGCCAGTCAAACCACCACTCTTGCTCTGGTTATTTTAAGAAGGTAACAATCTCCTCTAGAGCAACAGTAGTCTATGTACAGACTTCAAGTACACAAGTACTTAAAAAAACAACAATAACAACTTATAATGAGGGAAGGGGATGGAGAAGAAGGAGATCAGATATCAACAAAACCATGGAAAACCTTTACAGCATCTATCCCATTCCACAATTTCCAAAACAGTTTAAACAATCACATTTAGGTGCTGAAAATTTCGCTTAACCTTTTAATTACTTCTTTATTTTGCATAGTATTAAAAGGAAAAAGGAATAGCTACTAACAAGTGCTATTATTTAGAGCACCAGCTGTCCTGCAAACACTTACCACACTTGCTTCAACAGTGACTAATATATTCAGGTAGTAGCAAACTAAAAAGTGTTTGCTTTTTGCCAATGATATGGACATTCAATATACTTGCCTGTTTATGAGCACCGATAGGAAACAAAACAGTAGAACAGCTGGCATTGGGGAAAGCATGATTAATTGTCATAGCTTGTGAATTTGACCAGCAGTATTTTCACAGAGAAGGTCTAATCACAGTGAATGAATGGGGGCAGTGTAATGCTGTAATGTGGTGGAAGGTACAACAAGAAGAGTGTGGTGGCAAAGTCCTAGGCTGCAACAAATGAAGACAAGCCCAAATGCAGCAACTGTGGATACAGAAACGAAGAAAATATGCTTGCTTTCAAAAGACCTCATGTAGGCAAAAATCTCTAGGCAGATGCCTTTGCCTCCACTGCCAACCCTTAAATGAGGTCTGGGAAGAGGTGGATCCTGGCTCCACCCCTTCTGGTCACTCAGGTACATTGTATGCTCCTGAGCTCCCCTGGGTTGGCCCTGCCTTCCCACCAGGTACTCAATCACTGGTTCAGACCGTGACCTAGCATTTCCATTACAGGGCAAGGAGGAAAGAACAACCAAATGGTAGTTTGCATCATTCGTACAATAGCTTCTCTTGAAACCATATGCATCTGAGACACAAGTAACAGATCCATACGAGTAACTACCCAGTCTGCAAGCTGCTTCTAACCAAAATAAAAATAAAAAATAAAAATAAAATATGCTGCAAAGATTAATGTAATGGGGGAATGAAATAATTTATTAGTTGACTTGTTTTTACCTCAAAATACTGAAGACCCGTGCGGCCACATAAGGCAACATCATCAAACAACAGCATTCCATAAAAGACATTGTCAAAATTTGATGAGGAGGAGCACTGGGAAAAGAAGTAGTAGCAATAGAAGAAAGAAAAGTGTATTTAAGCAGAAGATGTTTTTCAAGATAATTATATATTTTGTTTAATGAGACTGTAGGTCTGTCATTCTTGTGCATTTCAGACAGAAAGCTTGTCTGAGGCTATATTCTTCCCAACACATCTTCTCACAAAAGAAAAACTGATCTTACTACTTCCAGGAGGCACAGTCTCCAGATATACAAGTTAACAAATAGAGAAATCATGCAAGGATTGTCCCTTTTTCCCAGCCCTAGGTGACTAAGCATCTTTGCCACTGAAATTAAAACACGTGAGAGCAAATAGTTCGAGGTCCAGTGGTGCATGTTCAAAGAAAGAAGTTTTTCCTTACACAACCAATATTCTCACTGTGTGATAGTACTACTGAGAGACTAGAACTGATTCTCTTTCTTGGTAGTGCAGTGTAATTCCAAAGAAACTGCACTGAAATCAAAATAAATTTCCCCACTGTTTTAAATGTGTTAAAGAATCCTTCACTTCTGCTTCACCTACTTGGAAAGGGAAATTAATGACAGCACAGCACAACCGTAGATAGGCAAAATTATTTGAAAAATCCTCTTTAAGCATATCTATAGCAGATACTTTTCTGTTGAAACAGGGTGATGACTGGATGCCTCGTAGCTTGTAAAAATCAGTAGAGAATGAACTTTTTTGTGTGTAATATGAGATTAAGGCACTACAAGCAGTAGCAATCTGCCTCATGCACCCAGGTGCTGCAGTGCCACATAAGCAAAGCATTCACAACTCCACACTCGCCCCCTCTGCATGAATCACATCATTGTATAGCTTGTGCTAATCACCACATTGCCAAGGAGACCAGAGACTTCTTGCTTATTCCCATATCTTGTCATACTGATATTGACCGACAAGACCTGCCTACAGGAGGATAAAAAGGACTGGGGAGGAAGCAGAAACAACCAAAAATGTGTCAAACATGCTCCTGTTACACAGACGCCTGAATATCCCCTTACCATTGCACAACAGAGATTACGTGCTGCTGTCCATGATGCTTCATGATGGAAAGGGCAGCATGAATGCAGTTCATGAATGCAAAGTGTTCTATAGAGTGACTGCATGTAAGATCTTTCCCTGTGCCCTCCCTCCCCCCAACTTCAAAAGCAGTTTTCTAGTCTATGAATACTATGAATATACATATTATGAATGTATAGTCTATACATTCAGAGTGAACAAAAACAATATTCTGCACGGGAGTAACTTAACCTTGTACTCTACCATGGTACTGTAGCTTGAAATGAGTGATGCATCCAGTTTCTCCAACAAGCAAAGGACAATCTCAGTGTTTTGCTCGCTATCTTAGTTTGTATTCAGTACCTCTCTTTCCTGCCCCAAGGAATCCGTGTATAGTAATTCCTTCTGGCATGCAAATACTCACATTTCATAACAACCCAGGAATGAAAGAATTTGAAAA
Source organism: Excalfactoria chinensis (assembly GCF_039878825.1). NCBI lineage: Eukaryota > Metazoa > Chordata > Aves > Galliformes > Phasianidae > Excalfactoria > Excalfactoria chinensis. Next base: position 95,972,916 of record NC_092826.1, read on the forward strand.
TGAAGAATGGCTGAAAGGCTCAACCCTTGCCATGATGTGCAATGATAACCAGAGAACACCACAATTTAACTGGTTGATCTGAGAAGTGAGGAGTGAATAAACATATTCTCCAAGACAGAATAGCTACTCTGAGTGCTGTGACCTGGAGCTTTCTCACAGTGGACTTTGTACAGGGGAAAACAAAAAACAAAAAGCAAAACACAGGACTTCATATTAGTGTAGACTCACTATTGCTCCAGAATACTCCAGAATGCACCCTAGCATTGAATCTTGCACAGAATGGCAGAAACGAGAACAAAGTTGCTGCTGTCACTGCTGCCACAGCTGTGCTGCAACATCCCTACTACAAACCACAGCTAGCTAGGACACAGATGGGTTTGCCATAGCATTATCTGCAAACAAAAGAAGAAATGCTGAAATTGGACTTGTTCTCACAGATTTCAGAAGTGAGTCAAGATAGAAGACTGTGATCTCTCTAATTTTCAATAATGAAAGCAGGGAATTACATGCCTGTGGAAGAGAAAAATAAATCGAGACTTGAAGGGACTTCCAGAGGTCATGTAGTTAGACAGTTTATATATCCCTTTTCACCTTGCTGAAACTTGAGCCAACGTTGATGTTGAATCCAACTATTTACCATATTTTGGTAAGGTTTTTCATGGACTTGCCCAGCTGAGTTTTGAACATCTCCAGGGAAAGAGACACCACAACATTTCTAGGCTTAGCTCAGGTGTTTGATGTTGCTCACAGTGAAAGTTTCTGTATAGTCTAATTGGAATTCCCCGCATTGCATCTTCTCCCAGGCAACAAACAGGACCCAAGGAAATGGCTACAAGTTGTACCAGAGGAGGTTTAGATTAGACGTAAGGAAAAATTTTTTCTCTCAGAGTGTTCAGGCACTGCCCAGAGAGGTGGTGGAGTTGCCGTCCCTGGCAGTGCTCAAGAAGAGTCTGGATGAGGAGCTACGAGATATGGTTTAGTTGCTTGTGGTAGCAATGGTAATGGGAGGACAGTTGGACTAGATGTTCTTGTAGGTCCTTTCCAATCTTGTGATTCTATGATTCTATGATTCTGTTGACTCTCATCCCATCAATGTGCGGCTCTAAGAGGATTCTGGCTCTATCTTCTCCATTTCTCATTATGTAATTGAAAGCAGCAGATCCCACCTCAGCCCTCTTAGGAGCGAGCAAGCCTAGCTCTCAGCCTCTTTTCTTAGCTCCTATCCTAATCACTGCAGTGATTGGACTCATTTCTGTTTGTCAACAATGTTCTGGTACTGAGGAGCCCAAAGTTGGATTCAAAGCTACAAATAACAGCCTCAGAAGTGCTGAAGACAGATGTGTAAACACTTCCATCAAACCACTTGGCTACATGCTTGGCGATATAACCCAGTGTGGAGTATAGGCTTCAGTGAACAAATGCTACACTGTGAAGAGCAAGAGGGCAAAATAGCAGCCTGTGCCCAGATGAGCAGTTCTGGGCCCAAGCTGGAGGAAATCTGTGACTAACTGACAAGACAAGACAATTTAGGTAAGTTTAACACTTGAGACATATAGTGTTTCATCCAACAAAATCTCACAAAAGTGACAGCATCTTCCAGTCTGAAAATGTAAACCTCCTGACTGTTCCAAAAAGCACAGTTGTAGTTGGCTTGACATGGCCAAGTGACTAGATAGTAGCCAGTGTTAAAAGAAGGTATGATGAGAGGATGGAACAGTTTATGTTTTTCAAAATAGGTAAGGTGTGTGGGAAAGAAACTTCACGCCATCTGTGCCCCCGTCTTTTCATGATAAGGACCAGCTTGAGTTTTTGGCCATCTCTGGCTCTGCTTGTCTGCAGGCCGTGGGCGAGTGAGGTGTTAAAAGCGTAGGGTGAGCCTGTCATCTTGCAGCTCTACCGTGCTGCTACAAAACCTCCGAAGTCCAGATTTACTCAGATTTTATTTGTATTCCTATAGAAAAGTTAGTCATGGGTTATTCTTTTACACCACAGCAAAAGAAAACACTTACTCATTGTACCTTTTCTCTTGAGAAATCTTTATATTTGTAAAACTACTGAAGGATGTCTAAAAATAAAACAAGTTTTTTCTAAAGAGTTTTTGATGCAGAGCGTTTGGATAAACACTTAATTTGCATATAGATTTTCACATTCTATGGTCATCACTCCCATTCTCTCTTTCACATTCCCTTTTTACTACCCAGCACCTCCAGAAACACTTAACTATAGAACGACAAAAGGTAGGCAAGAAAAACTTCATACAAACACACTGGTACAGTGACGAAAGCTATTGATCAGTGTCATCTTGTTTCTTGTGTTAAAGAGAGCAATTTAAATCAGTGAAAACCAATTCCCAGTAACTGTGGCACACATCACTTGCCAAAGTTCCGCAGAAATCTGTACAACACAAAACAAGTCTGCCATCCCAACCAAAACCAAATGAAGTCTAAGACCCTGTGGCCAGTACTCTCAGGCAATGAATCACAGCATTTTCCTACCACTACTGCCACACTGAATGCAAAAAACAACTCCTGTAACCATGCAGCTTCTTGGCGGGTTTTCTAATTTCTTACCACTGATGCTTCCCTTTAAAACACAGCAAGTGAGCCTGCAGAGTAGGAAGGACGAAGGCACTCTGCTGCAGCATGCAAGCTGCCACTGCACTCCCGTTAACAATGTGAAGCAGACAGAGGTTTTCAATGTACACAGAGTGCAGTGTGCCACCAGCACCTGCAGTTCCACTCTTTAAGCATAGCAATGATTTCTGTCTGACAAGGCAGAACTTCTTTTATTTGGAACAATTATTGTTAAACATTTTTAAATGATTAGCTCATACTCATCAAGTGTGAATTCCTCACTGCCTATTAATAGCCTCCCATTTTAGGCAGATATATTTATTTCAAAAGGAAGGCTGTCAAGCGAGTCAACAAAAGAAATAATCCCGAAGCAAAACAGGCGAGTCTATTTAAGGGATAATTAGTTATTCCATTACAATGCTTCTGATAGTTCTGATGTTACTGAAGAGTACTGAGATACCACAAACCACATAGAACAAAAGAACTATGTGTGCTTTGCAGTCTTTACATTTGGAGTTATCTTGCAGTTATCACAGCAAAAGTGTTTACAAGCATCCATATTAACAGAAGAACAGATGATTTTTGTCCCTGATACCTCTTGATCCTCCCATCTACATCTTGACGTCCTCCAGAAAGCGTGAGGGGCACTGCATTTGGTGGAAGGACAGTTGGGGTTATGCAGAAGTGTTAAAAACTCAACTACGTTTGCATTAGGTGTTTTGAACCACAAAGACAGAGGCTGCAGAAAGGGAAGAGACATCTAAAGTTACTGCAGGAAGGTGCCAAGAAAAAAACACTGTCAATTATGCATATATCCACCGTTTCTCATTAAAGAATCTGAAGGAAGTTATGCCTTTCCCAGCCAAAGATGTTTGTTTGAGAAATGTCTGAAGGTTGAAGTACTCGTGAGTTTTGAATTAGTGCAATCAATGATAAAATTACAGGCAGCTGAAGCAGAGAAAAATACACCCCTTGATCACTGTAATTCGACAGGTGTAGCAGTGACAGTGCAAATGAGGTGACGTGGCTCGGGTTTGTGTTGGTAACATTTGGCTGAGAGTCTAGAGAGCAGCTCCATGGGCAACAGCATGTCAGAACTCGATTTTCCACATTTGCAGCTGTGGCATTATGCACAGTAGGATGGATAGATAGAAGCCACTACTGATTAAAGCATAGAAATACCCTGCAGTGAATACCATCTCTCTAGAAGACAGTCTTCCCAGCTGGGAACATCGGTGCCAAGGACTACAACCACAGTCCTGTCTCCTCTGCAACTGCATCAAAGTGTTCAGATCCTCTATGGTTTTGAGGTCTGAGAAACAGCTGAGTCTGGTTGCTACATCGCCTGCTGCAGTGCAGGCAGCCATATCCCGAGGACCTGAGCACCTGCAATGTGATCAGTACCACTGCGCTTGTCTGAGCTGCAGAGGGGGATGGCAGCTGTTTGAAAAGGAACAGGTTGCTCCATTTGACATTTCTGAGGCATTCAGTGAGGTGAATGGAGACTTATGTAAAGTCTCACACAGAATGTTCTGTTCACGTCAAACAATGAGCCGAATAACTCAGTTCAGCAGAGGATGCTCATGGCTGAAAATTAATCCGTCACTCTAAGAACTGTCATTTCCTGGAACAACAGATAAGAATATCAAGTGTATTCAAAATGCAAAAGTCTCCAGCTGGTAGTTCTGGATAGGCGAACGATGCAGAATGCTGTTGAAAGCAAAATAGCAGTAAAAATATTGCAGTAAAAGAGTATCTGTTCAGCTCTACTCAGAATTATTCACTGAGTCACTTAAGCCACTTGTTCCCACATGGAGCGACCCCCTTATGAATGTAAATGTTTCAGGAAAATGGACTGCCTAAGCAAGCAACTAGGAACTGCCTTCAATGAACTCTGAATCTGAGCATCATCTCATCCAACAATAAAGCAGAAGTATACACTCTTACTCATTACAAGATTGTATTTATCTAAATGCTAACTTAGATAAATATGGATATATATATATATATAAATATCTAAGTGCTAACTTTATATATATACACATACATATATACATATATATACATATATGTATATGTGTGTGTATATATATGTGTGCGTATATATATGTATATATACGTGTGTGTGTGTGTGTATGTATATATCTATATAAAGTTAGCACTTAGATATTTATATATATATATGTATATATATATCCATATTTATCTAAGTTAGCTATATATATATATATATAGGCTTACTGTTTTCTTTCAGATTAACTGATTTTGCTTCTAAATGAAGTCACTGCAGTTTAGGCAACAGTTTAGGCAACTTTAACACCTCGATGAAATTCAGTCATTTCTCTAAGATTATTAGTGTTTCCAAAGGGGAAGTCCCTTCTGCTTTTCTAACTCGGAGTTCTTTCTTTTTACAGGTTAACCTGTGTTCCAGCAGTTTTGCACAATCAGTTTTTTGTTGTTCTGTGCAGATGCGGCACTGCATGAATAGTTGCATCTGCTAAACAAGCTCGGAAATGCCTGCTCACACCCGTGCACGGCTGCTGGTTCAACAAAACACTGATGAAGGCAAGCGCAGCTTCCTGCACACGAGCAGCTCACCAGAGGCCACAAGAGGGAGACAAGGCACGGGCAATGCGCTGCTGGGCCCGGCGGGGCACCGCTATAAGTCAACGCTGATATTAACTGGTCTCTGCAACATCCTCCCGCATGAGACACAAACAGGAATAGAAGCAGAAGCTGTAGATCCACTGGAGTCAGACGAAGTCTGTATTAATTTGTTCCGTATTTATGACATAACAAGCAGGGACTAAATTACATCAGTAAAGAAAATTTCAGGCTTAAAAAAAATACATATATTTTCAAACAAGAAAGGGCATGTCTGGAATTATTTCTACACATAATGCAGTATGGTACAAATATGATTTCTAATGCAGTTATTTTCAGGAAGAGGAATACATGCCCCTAGACACTTATTTTATTGTTAATAGAAGAGATAGAAAGTACATGCTGCAAAGCCTAAGGCCATCATCAAGTTGTCTAGCTAAGAAGAGGGTTTCAGAGCTCTACAAGTGTTAGATAAATGTCCTCAGACAGTTTTTGTTTCTTTCTCAAAGATGTACGATTCTGGTTTCTTGCAGCTACAAAGTACTGACCCCAGTGAGCGCAGGAATTCCCAAATTACTTCCCTAAGAAGAAAGCTGCTGAATATCAGTGCAGATTACCAAGAAAGTTCCCACTTTTGTTACTGCTCCTCTTACCCAGCTGTCTTGCAATAGAGGAGAGGCTCATCCAGGGGTGCAAGGCTGTGCTTCCATCTATTTTAACACGAACAAAGCCGGCTTTGAAATGTAGAACTCCCAAAACAATCACCTCTGCAATGTTTCCTCTATCTCTACTTCCAGTATCACTGACATAAAAACACTCCTTTTCTTTCTTCAGAAGCTTGCTGAGCAGGCAAAACCCTGCAGATTACTGAAGGAAACATCTTATGGGAAGGGATAGCTGCAGCAGTCCTAGCATCCAGACCACTGTCAGCACATCTTCAAACATTTTAGCAGAATTCCTGTTCCTATTCTGACATAGCCAACCACAATAAAAAACCTCTGACTTCATTCAGGCATACAGCATAAATTCTCACACAGCCCAGGTCCAAAGAAGCCTGAACATCAATACAAGACTGAGTAGGTCATGAACACCCACTTTTCAACCTTCCATTTCAAATTTAAGACAAATCCACAAAACAAATCTTTGGTCTATTCAGGCCTTCTTTCCCTCACCATCCAACTTACAGCAGCTATCTCCTCTGTTCTGACACTGGACATCTCCACTCCTGTATTCCTAGTTTAAAGGTCCTACTCAAATTAGGTAAATCTACTCTTTGCTTAAAATAAGCACAGCTGTAAAGATGTTTATCAGCATAGAATCCCCATAGCTCAGATCCACATTAGAAAGAAGACAGGAGCATGCACAGAAGTTTTAAACAAGTTGTTGATTAACAGAATGAAGATAAATTTGCTTCCAAGATTGCAACATAGCTATGTAAGGAATCTAACAGTTTTGGATATTGTGAATTAGATGTTTCACACACCACTTTATAGTAGTTTAATGAAGTCTGAAAAGAGCATCCTATCAGCAGAAACACATGCTATCACCTTTGCAGTGGACCATTATATGAGTAAAAGCAAAACTGGCCACAATGTCCTGACCAACTTCAAACCAAAAAGACATTCTAGTTGAAAGAATATGTCATAAATCAGATTAAGCTTGCAATGAGGTCAGTGACAAGTGCAGTTTAACCAGGTATGAGATAAAATCCCTTAGCCAAGCAACAGGTAGAGATGGATACCTTAAAACAGAGCAAGCCAGCAGCAATGTATTCTCAGCCCTTTTTTCCAAATACACCAGGTGGAACTGGAGGTGTGAGTTGTGGTTATGAGCATTAATACATTCACCAGAAAAGTCCTAGTTCATTTGGCTTTATATCTACATGGCTTCAAAATACTTTGAAGACAAACATCTGGAGCTATGATCAATCTTTTCTTTAATATCCTGCTAATATCAGGTTAATATCAACAAACAACAAAGCACTGATTTTCAAATAATCAGTCTCACAGATATTTTCTCTCAAGTCACATCTATGTTGTTATGTACTCTAAAATGCTCTGAGATTTGGCTTTTCGTATTTAAGCTTAATGCTTTCGGTGCGTGTTTGTTTGTTTGTTTGTTTTAAATATATCTTCCAGTATAGTTTAGGATTTTTTGTTTTTGTTTGATTTGGTTTTTTTGCATATTTATGTGACTAGAAAAGTTATGTATTCCTAATTAATCATAAAAATAGATTTTAGCAACAAGAGAGTAACAACCATAGACAAATTTGTTTGAATAGAGTTTAAGAAAATATATTTTCTCCTTACAAATACTATATTCCTTACTTGTAATCACAGAACCATAGCATCATAGAATGGCCTGAGTTGAAAAGGACCGTAATGATGTTGAGTTTCAACCCCCTGCTATGTGCAGGTTCGCCAACCACCAGACCAGGCTGCCCAGAGCCACATCCAGCCTGGCCTTGAATGCCTCCAGGGATGGGGCATCCACAACCTCCTTGGACAACCCGTTCCAGTGCGTCACCACCCTCTGTGTGAAAAACTTCCTCCTAATATCTGACCTAAATCTCCCCTGTCTCAGTTTAAAACCATTCCCCTTTGTTCTATTACTACCCACCCTTGTAAACAAGGGTAATCAGTATCTAGAACTGTACTTTGCTTAATATCTTATAAGAAGGGTATTTCCTGAAATGATCAAGAGATTTAACAGCATGCATGCAGCTTTAGTAGGACACCCAACCAATCAGTGTAATCATTTTTTCACTCAATTGCTCTTCTGTTTAATCTCTTCAGTGCTTTACAAAATCTCCCTGGAGGACTGAGATTAGGCTGACTTCAGGCATGTGAAATTGGCATGTCTTTCCAACTTCTTTAGGAAGAAACGGACACTCCCAAAATCCACTTATTCAAATACTGACCTTAGGATGTCTTGCAGATGGGCAATAGCTCACTTCTGTAAAGTTGTTTGTGCACATAGCAAATACTTAGTTTAACTGGACACAATTATCTTCCTCATTTCAGAGAGGCCAAAAACAACCTTTCAAATAAGGACTGAATACATACGTTTTTCATAGAAAATACAGCCGTGCTCCATTGCATTTAGGAAAACACTTTGGAGGCTCTTTTTGTTCTTCTGTACATGTTGTGAAGGGAGAACCAGAAGTGTTGACTCTCTCTTTACTTGCAATTGCTTTACACTCACCCAAGACCTCTCACAACAGCATACCTTCCTCTGATTACAGGACATGTTAGTTCTACACTCACACTAGTACCTGGACCATGAGAACTCACAGAAAAGCACAACACACAATTCCATGCTGTTTAGCATCTATGCTACTGTTTGGAGCACAAGACAGCAGCAAAGAATAACTAACAACTCTTTTTTACTTTCAAAAGGATAGGTTTGATGGACCAGAAGGGGGTTTGTCTGTGATTTTTTTCTTGTTGTTTCAGATCATTATTTTTTTAAGAACAAACAGAAGGTGCTCTCCTCCCAAAATCTTCACTGTACTTTGCTCCCGCAAGGTAGTTTTCTGTTCTGCTGATCATATACATTACATCCAATTTCACATGCTGATTCCTGCAAAGCCCTACACGTAATCCAGACAGATGATTTCCTTAGCCTTTACATGACTTACTCGGTAAGTATAAAGCTTGGATATGGTTGTATAAGTAACTAGTGCTCAAAGGCCTCCAACAACTGGGAGAAGGTTGCTAGAAGAGAAGAGAGCTTTTTGCATCATCAATGCATTTCTGCTAAGTGCTGATTTACTTTCTGACCTGTAAGGCATCTGGAAGTAGAATATAACTACTGAAATGAGAGTTCCTTAATGCCATATATCCATCTGTATTTGTTGCTGGGGTTACAGCTATCGAAGGCCATAATAAAACTCATTATAACAGATAATGGGGGAAAAAAACTAATGACCATTCTATTATTTTCCTGTCTCCTTCCACAAAAAATGAGTTCCAACTGGCTTGAAAATGAGTATCATTAGATCTAACTTCAAAGGCAAGAAGCGTTTTTATCATCTAGTATCATCATCAATGATGGAACAAAGTGAGTATAGTAATGGGAAAAAAAAAAAAATTGTTTTGTAAGAAAAAGAGCATAGGCAGTTTCATTCAATTGAAAGCTTAGGTATTCAGATGCACAGAGTATTGGCTACACATTGGCCAAAACTGACTTCATTTTTTAATGTATAAAAGCTCAGTGAAGTCTATCCTGCAGCTATCCTGAAGTAAATGGATTACAATTTGTGGCACTGGGGTTCTCCTCACCCAGCTTGCCCAACTTGCACCACTACAGGCACCTGGTAGGTTGACATCCCTGCTGTGCCCACATCCCTCACCCCTCTCCTGAGTGCCAAGAAGTCTGCTGATCCAACAGGTGCCCCTCACCTCCAGGCAGCCTTGGCTAGCAAAGGGAGCAAGGAATGAATTTGCTACTACAAACTCTAGAATCATGTGGTTTTTAATGGCATCATCACTGACTCTAAAGTCCTGATGTTATGTAGCAAGAGGAGGAAAGTAGACAGCTAAAGAAAAACCTCTGACATTTTGTGTTTGTTATAACATTATTTGTTTTTCCAGGTCATGACTGAAATGCGACCACTCCTTCCATGCTCAGTCCCTTTAAAAAGAGTCTCTTAGAGCAAGTGTTTTCTACAGCACGTTACTGTCCATGTTTCATGACAGAACACAGTGAATGATAGCCACTCATTCATTCCCAGCCTCTCATTCATGCATTATTTCATAGTAAATATATGCATTGAGCATCTGTATGCCCTGCTACTTGATCAAAGTGCCTAGGTTGTTGGCTTTTCTTCTTTTAGTTTTTCTGATATTTTTTAATTAGAGATACACAGTATAAAATTAGGATTAAGTCCTCCTGAAACCATTTTATTGGACTGAAGACAGCCAAGAATGCTCAAAAAATTTTAGCAAGATTCCTCTTAGAATCATTTAAATAATATGGTAACAGAAAAGCATGCTAGGTTGGAGGGGGAAAGTGAGCCTCAAATAAATGATACTCCCAAGTTTTAGCAGTAATCTTAAAGATTTGGTACTGCAAGAGAAAATAACCAGAGCATATTACACCCTGCTACATCCTCACCTTCCAACAGATGCATTAGGAGTGAGAAGTTCTCTCAGAAAATTCTGCTAATGGTTATCCAAGACACTTAACACTGTCAGTGTGATACAAAAGACAAGAAGAAAATAGGAGGCTGTCTGCATAGATGCCATTCTGCATTTTCCTACTCTGCTGCTAATCTCATGGCTCTGAAATGCTTTCTGGAGTATATATCTATAAGGAATCACACTTGCTCACAATGTTCCCAGTAAAAACACATCAGCTATTCATTACTTAACTCAAGATTTGACACAGCTGATCAGGAGCCTTAGATATTCAAATGTGCTGCATAGAGTTGTAATCAGACATTCAACTCAAAAAGCTGTTCATGTCTCTCTACCGGACCTTCATAAGCAGTGATGACCAGAAATACCCCTCCCTTCACGGTCATACCTTATTCATGCCACCACAGTTGGGCAGCACATCCGCTCACTGGATCCAGTGCCTGAGCTGCAATACTTCAGTCTCTAGATAAGGCCAAGACAAAGTTTGACTCCAGTTCTGATCACAGTGGGCCACTGAGGTAAAGAAAAGGCTGCAGCGGTGGTGCATGGATTGCAGTGGGAGAGCTGCTGCTTCTCGAGCTCCAAAAGAAAGCCTTGTTTTGGTAAAATTTTAGTCGTTCACACTGTAACCTATCTAACAGGCTCTACTAAATGACATCACCTCATTGAGAGGTTTTCAGTCTACTGAGAAAATAGTGGTTTTTTGGTGGTTTTTGGGGACATTGGGGGGACATTGCATTTTGAGATGCACTAAACACAGTGCAGCCTGCTGGTCAAAATGGATTGCATATAGTGTTGATGCATCCTCATCTTGAATATTGTGTGAAGTTCTGGGCTCCACAATATCAAAAGGGTGCTAAGAGCCTTGAAAAGTTCTGGAGGAGGGTAAAGAGCAGGTGACAGGGCTAGAAGTCATGTCCTGTGAGGGGAAGCTGAAGATAGTTGGGCCGTTCTGTCTGGAGGAAGCTGAAAGGTGACTTCACTGCTCTTTGGAGCTCCATGAGGAGAGGAAGCAGGGGGAGGTACCAGACTTTGCTCCTGGGCATTAATGGAAGGGTTGGAATGGTACAAATCTGTGCCAGGGAGGGTCAGACTGGGCACTGGGAAATAGCTTTGCACCCTGGAACAGACTTCCCAAACAGGTGATTGATGCCCTGTGCCTGTCAGTGTTAAGGAGGCATTTGGACAGTGCCCCCATTAATGTACTTTAACCTTTGGTCAGCACTTAAGAGGTCAGACGATTGGACCTGTTCTTGTTGGTCCTTCCAATTGCACTGTTCGATTCTGCAAGTACTACCTTAGACTAATTGTTCATTTTCTCTATCACAGCTCCATTGCAGAGCCTGACAGCATACCATCCCCTGTACACATTCAGAAGCACAAGTATGTCATTTCCTGACAACCTCAGTACAGATCTAGGCTGCTCAGGCCTAGAGGTAACAACAGAGCAATGTAATTAAGCAACATTCGCTGCTCAGGCCTACTTCTGAAGGGTGAGGCTATTTTCTTTGAAATGCTGACACTAAACATTTGGTGTACTTTGAGCACAGCCAAAAGAAACAATGGGGACTGATGAAGTAAAAAAATACCACATTCCTTCCACAATGCCACTGATTGTTTCCTACAGTCACGTCTCAGATTCATTTGTTAAACAGACACATTTGGACAGCCAAAAAAAGTCACTCCGATCTTTAAATACTACCCCCACGGCTTTTGAACTTGAAAAGGTTGTATACGTGTAAATCTGATTTGCACGCACAGTTGTCAAGCTTTCTTCAGTCAACATTTGTCCTTCCCCAGATCACAGATCTGAGTGGGGTTTTTTTGTTTGTTTGTTTCTTTGCTTTTAATACAGCACTCATTTCAAGGAGAAGACAAATATGTAAGGCTAAATATATACTTTAGACTCTGGCCCTTAACAGAATCTATGTAGCAAGGTGGCCAGGCTGGCAGACAGCAGAACTACAATGTAATTCCCACTGGTGATTTTGTCTGAATGACTGATTACTAATACTTTCAAAAAACAAAAACAAAAAAACAAGAAAACCGAACACCAGCTGCTGTATATTTCAAGTCCTTGTCGATTTTAACTCGGTGCTCCTGTTGTTTCTGCATAACAAAGTAATATTAACAGTATAATTTAATGGTCAAATAACAGCAGTACTCCGGCACAAGCAGTGTCCCCATTAGCTAGAAGTCACAGTGTACTAGAATATCCCTCAAATTTAGCAATCAGTTGCAAACATTATCCTAGTTTCTAATGAAGGTATAACATAATTAATTATCCAGTTGCAGGGCTACATCGGGCTTGTGCAGAATTCTTTATTCTTCATTCCAAAAGAGTAATTAACCCCATTGCTTTTATAACATGGCAAGTTAGCAGAAAAGTTTTTTTAAAAAGCAGTTCATCATTTTTGTCTCCATAGCTGTAACATCTCCCCATGTTACATCCCACACCCGCAGAGCAGTATTTTTACATGTGGAATTCAGACAGAAAACCCAACATGGAAAAAATACCCCATGAAAATTATCCCTGCACAGACAGTGGATAGTCTTCCTCTAGTCATGGCAGGGTTGATAGTTGCTTAGCCAGACCTCCGTCCTCCACATTAGAGCCATGAGAGACAGTGAGATACAGTTAGCAGACCAGTAAGATGAAGACTGGATGCAGAGAAGATCACATTCAGTGCAATTCTGAAGGTGCAATACTCTTCCTGGAGTGCCCACATATATGCAAAGGATAACGTGTCCTCAATGAGAGCAGGCATTACAGCCGTCTGTTCAGGACCACAAACAGTACCCAGAGATTGACTACCATGTGCCCATGCACAGGCACAACTCCTAGCTGAGCTCCTCAAATGTAAGTATGTCTGTAATGCTCTAAACTGTATTTTATGACTAGAATAGAGTGTTGTGTTTGTTTGTTTGTTTTTTCCAGTCAGAAATATGCCTCACACATAAAAGCATATGTGGCAAGCATTTAGAAGAATCATTTGGAATTCTTTAATTGTCAAGCTTGATGTGAAGCAGGACGTTTCACGCTCTAACCAGAAACAGGAAAGCCAAGTTCAGACAGTTATATCACAATAGTTGGCTCATTCTACTGCTGATAGGGCTTAACTTTAATGTACATTAACCAGAATTTCAAAAGCATAGGAGCAACAAAGTCAAGTAAATAAAATCCAGATGCTGACCCTATTGGGATTTTTAGATAAATCCCTCCTGTTTTCAATTTAACCTGAATCTCATCCCAATGTAAGCCATGCAGCTCAGCAATGTCATGTGGGCTCTGATAGATTAGCAGTTTTTCTCCTCCAGTTCTTGCATTTTGCTGGTGATAAGCACCCGAAACAAAAGAGATAACAAGAGTAAGCTTGCAACATTTCTTCAGTTGCAATGGTACTCAGCTCTAATATACTGAATTGTGCTAGACAGCTTCAAGCTGCAGCAGCTGATGAGCCTGCATTCATTGCTGATGTTGCTGCAATCATGGCCTCCAGCAGAAGGGAAAACGGGAAGAGATGATCTGCAGCAATAACATCTAGCAGAGTTACTTAATCCAGTACAGTTCTCAGAGCAACACAACAGCTACCTACTACCAAGTGGAAGAGAAGAAAGCAGCTTCTGGGCATTAAAATGGAAAGAAATACTTTAAGGTTTTGTTTGCTTCTATCTATGAAAACAAAAAGGCCAGTGTGGGAGGGAAGCAAGGAAGCAGCTGTAAGATTTCAGGGATTTCTGAAGCAAACATCTTCAAGGTTGTGCTTAACACATTTACTGATTTCAGTAAAGCTCTCGTGTAAGTCTCTTGGGGAAATTAAAAAAAGGGAAGGGAGGGGAAGGGAAGGGAAGGGAAGGGAAGGGAAGGGAAGGGAAGGGAAGGGAAGGGAAGGGAAGGGAAGGGAAGGGAAGGGAAGGGAAGGGAAGGGAAGGGAAGGGAAGGGAAGGGAAGGGAAGGGAAGGGAAGGGAAGGGAAGGGAAGGGAAGGGAAGGGAAGGGAAGGGAAGGGAAGAGAAGGGAAAGACCTCTTTACAGAAAGGGTTGTTAAGCACTGGAATAGGCTTCCCAGGGAGGTGGTTGAGCCACCATCCGTGAATGTGTTTAAAAACCATTTGGATGTGGTGCTCAGTGACATAATTTGTCAGAGGGTTGTTAGAGTTAGGGTAGTATGCTTAGATCAAGGTTGAACACAATGATCTTTAAGGTCTTTTCCAACCTGAGTGATTCTATGATTCTGTGACCACAGGAACAAGATTCATATTTCAGTTCCAGAGCAGTATTACAAAATACTACTTCTATAAGGAGTTCCTCTTGTAAAACCATAGCATATCAAACAATGCAATGGGGATCAACCTTCAAAGCTACGCCTACTGGGCTACATAAAACAAAAGGGTTTCTGGCCTTAGGGCAAAGTGGCACAGGCAGAGCCATCTGCAATATACTTGCCTCAGATATCCTGTAGGACCAGGTGGTCCTGAGCCATGCCTGTGAAGGGATGCAAACCCAGGACAGCCTTATGTCACCAGTCTCTTGTGCCACCACCCAGCTGCATCCAGACACCCATATGAGACAACAGCACACGAGGAAACAGGCTAACAGCTCAGAGGAATGTGTGACCAGTGTTCATGGTCATTCATTTAGCAGTGAAAGTACAGTCAGAGATTACACAGCAACTTTGTATGAGTAAGTATAGCATTACAAAATCCTAAATGCTGAATTAGTTAGCACACACTGGTGCTTCTCTTCTATGGATGTAGAGATCACGTGGAAAAAAAAAAAAAACAAAAAACAAAAAACAAAGACAAATGAACAAACAAAAGAAAACAACCCTTCAAATGGGACAGATCCCCCAGCTTAGCCCATGCAAAAGGACTCTCAGGAAGCTTTGTTTCTCCCACAGGTAGTTGGAACAGCCTGAAATAGGCATTCAAGATTCAGGTCTGGATGACTATGTGCAAGGCACAGGAGCAAAACATAGATGGAAACACACAGTTTTATCCTGGAATTAGGGAAAAATTAGAAGTAAACTGAGAGAGAATTCAGTTTTCTGTTGCACTGGCAATTATATAACAGCTGTGGTTGTTCATTGTGGCTATATGCATTCACATTTACAGTTAATAATAACAATCATGTTTCCTTTGAGACCCACTGAAATAAAATGAACACTTAATTGTAGCTCAGAACAATAATCTTGAGTCATGCATCGTGTCGTTAAAAAAAACTCAGTGTCAGGCTTTCATGTAATTACACCCTTGATAAGTAAATGCAAGTCACAAGAGCTGACAAGAACTACCCAAAAAAAAGGTTCTTCTGCACAGTGGCAATGGCCATGCAGAACAAAAGGAGCTTCATAAATTAGAGGAAGAAACAGACATGAAAATGTGGTACAGCGCTATGCCTGCAGCTTTTCCTGGTACAGTTTTATAGATTCTACTCAAACACTTTCAGGAAAGATATAAATACAATATAGAATGAAAAATCCTCTCCTTAAGCCTGCTCTCCCCTAACACTTTTCTCCAGCAGTGAAAGTCTACACAGATGCATGCAGCTTCATGACCTGCTTCCCCTTCCCCAGAAGACCATAAGATAGATTTCCCCGCACCGTGGCAGTAAGTCAGTCCAAAGGTCCCTTAGCTCAGTGTACTATCTGCAACTGCAGTAAAGCCCTACCAAAAGGGGTTGTATCAGCAGGCAGTGAGTGCTGTTGCAGCTACCATTTTCACAGAACAGCTTCCCAAAATCCAGTATGCTCTCCTTGCCTTCCAGAAGTTGATTTGAAAACAGACAACAAAATCAAATCAAAGTAAGATGAGCCTTATTTACTCAGGAATGACACTGAGTTATTGCTCACAAGAGCATAGAAGTGCAAGCATGACTTATATACATGCATAGGTTGTGCTTAGTTTCTCATCCCACTCTTCAAAACATTGGTCATAACAAAGCTGAATTTGCTGTCACAAGCTCTCAATGTACATTAGTTTGAAGCTGTTGAAACTTGGATGACTGTATGCTGTGCATTCAGTCAGCCAGGTCTTTCTGCAGTCCTTGGGCTTTGAGAGGTATTTGACAGTAACAAGCCAGGAATGGAACTCAGCTTCATCAATAACGAGCCAAGTGCTATTTGCACATTTAATTAAATGAAATACTCCCACATTTGTAGTTTTGCCCCATCAGGATGAAAAAAGAAAACAACATCCAGACAAAAGACTGTAACATTTACATTGGCAGGGCTTTCATTATTACTTTCTTCCAGGTTTGTTTGTTTGGTTGGTTTTCATTCTTAGAAATAAATTCATATATTTCATCAGATTTGGATGTTGCCGATTTTAAAAAATGGAGACACTGTGTCTTTTCAGAATGCAAAGAAGAGCTAAATACAAATCTCATGAAGACAATAAATACACCACATGATATATCATTAATGCAACTGTCACTCCTCACAGCTCAGTCTTAATTCCACCCCATACTACGCTGGCAATAGCTGCCAGGATTATCTAGATAGCTTCTTGCATGCTCAAGTCTAACATCAGGAAAATGATGTATTTATCATCTCTTGGGGTTTTTAAACCAGTTCACTGAGGTTCAGGAGGGAAAAACCACAGCATAGTGAGCCACTGCCCATCATTTCAGATGTCACATCTAATCATGAATGGCCCTCAGCAAAAGTGAGGTCAAGTGTGTCTTCTCTCCTTCCCCTCTCCTGCCTTTCTTGAGGCCGATAAGCAGAAGGAAAAGAAATGCTCTGTCAAGCTTGCTCTCTCAACAGCAGAGCAGCATTATCAGCTTGGTGTCTGGGAAGGGTCTCTCCAGAAGGAGCTTTGCCTCCTCAAGACAAAAGTATAGAACTGGTCACAGCACAGCTACATAGCAGGCTAATGGGAAACAAAAACTTTCTAGAGAATGGTCAACTCTTCTCCATCTCTTCTCTGACGCTTACATGAAGAAAGGGAGTGTGGTTAAGAAAGCAGGACAAAGGTACTTGTTAAACACAGATTCAGTATATTTGTGGAAAGAAGTTAGCTCAGAACTTCTCCAGAAGCACGGATCCCCATGGATCTACAAAATTGCCAGGAACTTTGCTTCATAGAGATTATTTTTTCCACAACATCTGATGTGCTTTGGAGAACTGGTGATAGAAGTAACTAAAGAACATCACCATATCACCCATGCCTGTAGCAGAAGTCCACAGGAAAGAACAATATCTGCCATGGCTACATCAGCTCTCACACAAACTATTTCATCTTTGCACCTATGTCTAGTTAATCTAGCACATCAAGTGCTAGAAAGGGAAATACAATCCACATGGATTGTATTTTACAGATGAGGGTCTGGAATTATTGCTCATGAGCAATCAATAGAAATTTCTGTCTGTATTTCTACTCAGTGCTCAGCAGAAACAGTTGATCTAATGCTGAGGCCCAGGGCACACATAAAACTGCTGCAGCTCAGCTGCAGGTGGTGGTTCCTGAAGTCACAGTACCTTAGTTATTTCCAACTAACTTATCTGCTTTGATCTCCTCACCCATGAGACAGGCATCATGATTTATACCTTCCTTGAAAAGCCTTCCAAGATGTGTGTAGTTATTACTTAAAATTGTGTCTTAAGAATTGGAGACAAAGATCTCTTAATACAAGAAAGTGGCATCCTGGGCTCTTGGGCCCCGAGAACATTCTTCCCTGGGAATATCTGGTCATCCCCACTGATGGCACAACTATACCCTGTGGCCTAAATCAGACATCCCATATAATCTGAGACCATACACTACCATCCCTGCCAGCCAGCATCCAAACTGGTGCATCAGCATTTGTGAAGCTCAGCATTCAGTGTAATTAAACCCGCCTGAGTGGATTAGCCAAATATTCTTAGTTCTAGAGATGTTGCTGCGTACAAGGCTCTCTTAAATCTCTGAAGACTCAAAAAAAAAATAAAAAAAAAAAATCCCCAAGCTCCATCCTATTCAAGCAAATTGATAACAGGGATTTTAATAGATTTCATACTTCAACTACTTTCAGATCTTCATGCCTTCATGCTAAACTAGAAATATTGAGAATCAGAATTGCTCAGATTGGAAAAGACCTTACAGATCAAGTCCAACCCCAACCTAACCATACTACTCCAACTCTAACAACCCTCTGCTTAATCATGTCCCTGAGCACGGCATCCAAATGGTTTTTAAACACATTCAGGGATGGTGATCCAACCACCTCCCTGGGGAGCCTATTCCAGTGCTTAAAAACCCTTTCTGTAAAGAAGTTTGTCCTGATATCCAACCTAAACTTACCCTGGCGCAACTTGAAGCTATTTCCCCTTGTCCACAACTTTTCTTGGCAGCCTCTCCCAGCAACCCACTACTCTCTCTGTGAAGAACTTCCCCTAACATCCAGTCTAAACCTTCTCTCCTTGAGCTTAAAACCATTCTCCCTTGTCCTGTCACTGTCTACTCTTGTAAAAAGTTGGTTCCTCTCCTTTTTATAATCCCCTTCTAAATACTGGAAGGTTGCAATGAGGTCTCACAGCCTTCTCCAGGCTGAAAAAGCCTGACTTCGTAGAGGAGGTGCTCCGGCCCCCTGATCATCTCAGTGGCCTTCCTCTGAACTCTCTCCAACAGCTCCACGTCTTTCCGGAGCTGGACACAGTACTCCACCGAGGGCCTCACAGGGGCAGTGCAGAGAGGAACAATCACCTCCCTGTCCCTTCTGGCCACCCCTCTTCTGATGGAGACCTTCTGGGCTGCAAGAGCACACTGATGGCTCATGTTCAGTTTTTCAATCACCAGGAAGGAACCCCGGGTCCTTCTCCACAGGGCTACTCTCCAGGAGTTCTTCTCCCAGTCTGTATAAGTATGTGAGATTAATCTGGCTCAGGTGTAAAACCTTGCACTTTGCTATGTTGAACCTCATTATGTTCACACAGGAGTTTGTCCCTTCTTTTTAACATGTCAACCACACTCAGCTTGGTTTCATTGGCAAACTTGCAGAGAATGCACTCAAGCCCATAGTCGATATCATTGATGAATATGTTGAAGAGCACCGGTCCCAAGACAGACCCCCTGGGGGACACTGCTCGTCATCAGCCTCCACCTGGACATAGTGCCATTCAACACAACTTAATGTTACTATACACAAATTATTAATCTGACAAACTACGGGCAGAATCCACCGTATATGCTCAAAAGGACAATAATGTAATGTACTGCTACATTGATTATCCCACTAGCTGAAATATCAGAGGTCTGTTCTTTGGACCAGAAGGCTGTGTGCACACCAATTGATTAAATAGTGTGTTTTCTGAAAATCCCTTATTAACATTTTGGCAACATGCCCCCACTGCTCAGTTAGCCAGACATCACCACATTGAAACACTGCCAGCCATTTAGTTTTTCACAGTAAAAACCTTCAGATAAAGTTAGTATTTTACTGTTTTTTCTCATTTTCAGCTAGGTGAGATGGACTGGATTCTGATCTTTCCTATTTCATAGGAGTAATCACATCGCTAACCAATAATTAGCAGTTTTGACAGCACTGCATGATCTTAGCCTGAAACAGTCCTCAAGAGTCCAATTTAGAGATATATCTCATTTGTTTAAAATAAATTTAACCTTCTCAATTATTCCTTTTCTTCCATAAACAGCCAGCACTTGAGCCCTGGGGCACCATAAGTAAGTAATTAATATAAATGTATTTTTAAGCTATTTTTGTATGCACATGTTGCCAGAAGTCAAACAATTTCTGTAGATTTGCATTCATTATGTCACTCTGGATATCTTAAAAAATAATCATAAACAAAGGTAGCAGAAAAAGAGAGGAAAAAAAAAAAAAAAGTAGAAAACAATCAACAGAAATCCATGGAAATAACATAGCATGTTAAGAATTACAGGAATTACAGGAAAACGTTTTCTATTAGAAGAGGAAGAGTTTGAATGTTCTCAATGCAAAGGATGTTTTTTCCTTAGAAGTCAAATAAGGAGATCAAAATGCTTTTGCTGAACTTAGGAAACTCTTTTGTATCCTTATGCTTGCAGCTCAAATTCCCTAAAAGTCCAAATGCCCCGTCCCACTTACCCACAACCATATTTAGAATTATCCTATAAATTAGACAAAATGTTATATGGATTTTAAAAAATACAAAAAATATCCAAAACAAATATATCACAGTTCAACAACAGACAAACTACTGAAAATGGGCTACCGGGAATGCTAACATTTCTGCACAGCATTTTTCATTAGCAAAACGGTCTGACACTCTTCTACTCCCACACTAAATGAAACAAAAAAATGACTAATCAGCACCTCACTACTTACAGCGCTCTCAGCTGTAAGGGCTGGGGCTGGTTGGCACCCAGGCAGAACAAAAAGAAGCTCACTGAGTCCTCTCACCCTTCATAATCATTGCAGATAACGTGTCAACTTCTCATAATTTTATGGAGAAGGTGGGAGTTGTAACCTTTGTGATTGGACATGAAACACCTATTCAACATCTGAGGGCTCTATAAAGGATTGCCAGGTTGCTAGGAGACAGCACGGGATGTTTGTTTTCATGCTAGTGCTGGAAAAGAGCACTCTTGCCTCAGGTGGATTTTACAGAACCTTGACTGAGGGCTGGGAAAGTGCTCTGAAGGTATCAGTGGCTGGCTGCAAGAGCTGAATTGCACAGGAAGCCAGCAGTGAAATCAGAAGGGCAAAGACAGAGCCCAAGCAGCCATTGAATATATGAATAAACATATTAATTAGCTTTTCAAAAACAGACAAACAAAAGAAAAACATTCTTGTGCTTGAAAAGACAAATTAAAGAGTTAATCCATAAGTTCTTAGCACCGATTAATAAGCAAAGGCTTGACAGTGTCCTACATCTTGTATGATAAGGTGGCCAGTAACTTATGTGGTTTCAGTATTCTGGTGCACTCAATCTGCATTAATATTCTCCTGTACTGATACCTTAGGATATTTTAAAAAAAGAGATAAATGAATGTTTTGTTAATTTTTGCCTTTTGTCTCACTCACGTAGTATCAGAAAATCACCAAGGTTGGAAGAGACCTCTGTCATCAGGTCTAACTGTCAGCCCATCCTCACCACACCCACTAAACCACGGCCCTCTTTGACACACCTACACAATTCTTTATTATCTCCAGGGATGGTGAATCCACCACTTCCCTGGGCAGCCTGCTCCAATACTTGACCACTATTTCTGAGAATATTTTTTTTTCCTAATATCTAACTTGAATCTCCCTCAGCGCAACTTGAGGCCATTACCTTTTGTCCTTTCAGGTGTTTGTAGAGAGTGATAAGGTCTCCTTGAGCCTCTTATTCTCCAGACTAAACAATTCCAGTTTCTTTAGCTGCTGAAAAAACATGAAACACAAGACTTGTGTTTCGGACTTTTCACCAGCTTTGTTATCGTTCCTTGGACACATTCCAAAACCTCAATGTCTTTCTTGTAATAAGGGGCCCAAAACTGACACAGTACTTGGGGTGCAGCTTCATCAGTGCTAAACAGAGAGGAGACATCACCTCCCTGCTCCCTGCTCCTGACAGGCCCCAGTACTGACCCTTGGGGAACATTACTTGTGACCGATTGCCAGCTAGATTTAAGCCCATTCACCATCACTCTCTGGATCTGACCCTCCAGGCAATTTTTTTTTTACCCAGCACAGAGTATACCTGTCTAAGCCATGAGCTGCCAACTCCAGGAGAATGCTGTAGGACACAGTGTCAAAGTTTGCTAATATCTGGGTAGATTATGTACAACGCCTTTCCCTCATCCATTAGGCATCTCACCTGGTCATTGAGCAAGATCTGCATTTCATGAACCCATGCACTAAAGAGATACTCTCCCTGCAATCATAGAGTTTGACCCTGAACTGTACATTATGATACTGTGACTTAGAGAGTAGTTCTTAAGGTCCACCAGACCATTGGAAACCCCTTTGCAATTTGTAACTGCAATAATAATAATAAGAAAATATTAAGTGAAAAAGCCATATGCTGGTACTTGTGGCATTTCAAGATGAATTGCTTCAGACCATTGTTTTTTTGTTTGTTTGTTTGTTTTTTTGTTTTTTTTTTTTGTTTTGTTTTGTTTTTTTGACACATGATAGGAACCAAGTAAGTAGTAGATTTCATTTCCCACTATTTCTTTATCATTCTTCTACATCTCAGGTAAGTACCAGGAAGTCCCCTGAGGAGCAGCGTCTCCAAGGACTCCCCAGATAGCAACGCACCTCTGCCTCACACATGATTCAAGCCCAGGTTCTAACTGAGCTTAAAGTAGGATGTAAGAAAATTCTGTCAAGTCAAATAGTCACTGACTATCTTTCAGTCTTTTAATGCAACTGAGTCAATCTCATGTCTAAATGTTAATTAGTCAGCAAGTGCAAGGCACCATTCCAAAGTTGAATTCTATGATGTATAACATAAGTGGGGATGTCTATTTCCTATTACATTTGACATTGCTCAGCTAACATTTATATATGTTCCTAACGTAATCAAGAAAAATATTAAAACAAAACAAAACAAAACTTGTAATGGTTGCAGACAAAGAAAAGTTACATCATTGCCCAAAATAACTATCCAGGGAAATACATAAGTCACTTCAAAAGAAATGCTTCCTGCTTATTTCCTACAAAGCTACAATAGGTACAAAGATAGTACTATTTGATAAAGCAAATTCTGAGCTACAAGACATGATTTCTCAACATAGCCATGACCATTAGCAATATATTTTCACCAGAGATGAATAAGAGCCCGCATGGCACACTTGTAAAAATTTGCGTGGTTATCTGCATTTCATATTGATGTTGCCACTTCTGAAACACACCAGTCACCACCTCATTGTGCTCACATCCACTGCTTGGTCTCCAAAAATGTACAGCAAGTGTTAATGTATGTCAATGAGTGCTATTTTTTCTGCATGGAGGAATTCAATTACACACTTTTGATTCATTTGCGCTTCCATGTCAGATACTATTTTGTCAAACTGCCCCTCTGCTGCCACCCATTGCACAGCAACAAAATGTAATGGAATATTGGTAGGAAGGTTCAGGCTGTAGTGCCATACCACCAACATCTGCTGTTGATGAGATGGGACAACATGATAAAATAGGAGGCATTACTTTTGGAGTAGCCCTCTTACTTAGATTTAGAATGTGTAGCTATGGGACAGCAAACACTCTGTGAACTGTAGAGTTCATTTGGAAGTAATCACAGGAGACCACGCCCTTTAGATTTAGCAAAGTAATCACTCTTAACTGAAATGACTGCCACACCGCTCATGCACCCAGCAAGATCCTTAAAGAATTCAGAGTCCACTGTCTAAGAATTGCTGGGGAAAAAGAAAATACCGAGTTCTCTAAAATCTACCTAAATGCAGAATTAAGTCCAGAATGATTTCTTCTACTCAAATTTCAGGTAAATGGCATCTCAACCCTGGTAAAGTAGAAAATTAGACCAACTAGACTGCATATTCCACAGTACGAACATACTTCTTTTTCCTCTAGAGAGGACTTATAAAGCATAATTAGACAAACCCAAATGACGAATTGCCAGTATGAGCAGTTATAACTATGTATATTTCAGGGGATTACAACATCTCAGGTTCTCACTATGTTATTCTGAGCTATTGAGGAATTTGAGATGTTTGAATTGATCACATATCAACTGCTTTGCACTGAAGACAAAACTGCAGGGGCTGAAGTGAAATAACTGGTGAGTCAGTAAACTAAAAAACTGATGGGACATAAAAGCAGTTGTTCTAACTCATATAATATCATAAAAAAGAAAAAATAGGAAGAAAGGAGGAATGATATAAGAAAAAAATCAGTATGGTGAAATCTTCTCACAGCTGACCCTGCATTTAAAAGCGAGGAGAGACACTTCCCATTTAGCTAGAATAGTACCTGTAAGCCTTGCTAAATCATCAATTTCAAATGATTACTTTTATGGTCTAAAGAGTAGAAAGAACAAAGATGAGATATGAATCAGGTCACAATAAAAACAAAATAAAATTACAATCTCCTATCACCTAATGTAATTGGAAGAATTTATTTAAGAGAATGTCATTAAGTAGCTTAAAAAACACGTTGTCTACTACCTTAAGTACATATATCTTCCTGCCTTTGCAACTTCTTTCAGATTTTTTAAACATCAAAGCTTATGTTTTCATTGAATGAATTTATTGAATGCTTTTATGCTGACTGACTAAAACATGTTCATCATTTAAATAATAATAGTAATAATAATAATAATAATAATAATAATGATAATAATGATAATAAAAGGGAGCAAACTGTTCTGGAACTGAAGTGTATCAATGAAAAAGTCATTGCAGCGACAGTGAGAGTAAGACCAGAAATCTTAGCTGTGCAAGTTTTGACAGAGGGAGTAACTTTAACCAGACAACGTCCCAGGAAGTAACTGCTACCAGTCACCAAACTCGTTTCTCATCCTAAAGCTACACCCGGAGGACTGCATGAGAAAACTGGAAGGATAATACCATTTCCAGTCCTAAGCTTCCTGGCAATTAACCCTGCCCCCTCTCCACACCACACTTGCAAAGCAAATGGCGCGCTAGTTTCACACAAGCCCCTGTGCCTCCCTGTGCCTCCCGGCCCTTTTGCCTTTCCACTCTGGTAGGAAGCTGCATGGACCCACTGAGCCCACACTCACGGGCAGCGGGGCCGTGGCGAGGCCGTTCTTCCTCCTCCTCCTCCTCCTTCTCCTCCGTGAGCCGGCGGTGTTTCAGCACCGCGGACAGCGGCACGGCGGGGGGATCTGCGCTCTCCCTGCCCGGGGCGCGCCGCGACCGGCCAAACGCCGAGCTGGCGGAGCCCATGGTCCGGCTCCTGCCTCGGCCCCGCTCCCAGGAAGACCTCGCTGCCCGCTCCTCCTCGCTGCGGGATGTTCGGGGCTCGGCCGGCCCGCAGCCCCTCCTGCAGGCGGCTGCGCTCCCGGAGAGAAGAGGGAGGGGGGAGCCGAGGAGGCTCTCCAGCACCGCCTCCTCCGCCCCTCGGGCACAGCGTGGTTTCTGGTGAGCGTCCCCGCTGCTGATCCCCGTCCCGGGGATGGGTGTCTGTTGTGGGATGGGAAAGTGCGATCTGCACCAGGGAATTCACGTTGCCCGCGCCTTGAGAGGTATGAAAAGATGTATCCGTCCCTCATCTTCCTCGTAAGGGAGCAGGAGTAAATTCAACAGTTTTTACTACTTCTTAATGTCATTTGCCGTTGAATCTACCTCCTAGGGCTACCTTGCCATAAACAGAGGGAAAGGTAACGGTACTGTAAAGGGTGGACACAGATCTGAGGTTATTTGTATTCTTGAGTACCTAACTTACTTCCTTGAATAGAAAAACTTAGACATGGAATATAACCCCGCCTGTCTTTGCAACTTTTTCAGGACTTCTTAAGCAATGCAGTATCCAAACTTGTATTACTCCTGGCTGAATAAAACACTGCCTCTAGCAGACAAGATGGACTAGATGATCTCCAGGGGCACCTTTCAACATCAACTCCTTTGTGATATTGGAATATTAACTGCCATGGCATCACTGACCAAACTGTATTCACATCTTATAGCAACAGACTTTACTATTAAACTACAGTCACAAAATGCTGTAACAACATCACAGCATCACTACCACAGCCCTTGCACAAACTGGACTGTCTTCAGCTGCTGGAGACTTCCAATGCTGACTTTAATTCCTCATCTATTAAGAAGGTATAATAAAATTTCTCCAGGTCCCTGCAAGTCCTAAAAGTATTTCATTACTGTAGCAACTGGAAGTGTTAAATGTATTTGCTTAGATGTTTAAGATGACAGTGGTAATACAGCCCAACTTTTGAGAGCAGAAAGCTTTCGTATCTGCACATAATACTTCAGTGGTACCAATTAGCAACTTGAAAGTAACAGCTAGTTTTATCTTCATCAGCATGGAAGTCCAATAATTGCAGCCTATTATGCCACTTGTCTGGAGGGAAGCCAGCACTTCCTGAAGCTGTTCTGCTCTTCCAGGCTGACTACAGCAGCCTGGTTCTCTCATCTGTTGTTGTGCTCCTGCAGCAAGATCCCAAAGCAACTCAACAGTGACGTAATAATCTCTGAATGGGAATTTCCTGTGCTAGGGCGGTCCTTCTTTCCTGGACAAAAACAGTGCCATGAATGCATAAGAAAGCAAGCAAGCAGATGCACACAGCCTATGCTTTCTAACCCCATGCATTTGTTTCATTATGCTTGCTCTCACTGTCTATGCCTGAATTTTCTTCTTGACTCTCCTTGCAGTTAAGACAGTTTCAGCACAAGTAGCATGCCAGGTAGGTAACTTCTTGCTTTCTAGGATGTTTCTTGATCAGAAATGATTTTCATGAGCATGCAAGGAAGAGACTGCGTATGACTAGCCTTTCTTCTAGAACTCTATTTCTCCCTTCTTCTCAAATTTGATGTGTGGGGAGGGAAAGCCTGTTTTATTTAAACACTTTTTTTTTCCTCACAAAAGATAAGTACTTGAAGTAGAAGGAGCAAAAGTACTGATGTTGTAAATCACTATTTATTAATTAATCCAGGCACACTTTTGAAAAGAAATAAACCTTTCCTGCCCAACTTGAAGCCAAATTGTACCTATGTGTTATCATTCCATCTCTAACCATGTTGACCCTATGCATTTTCTTCCTCAAAGCATCACAAGCAAGTTCTAAACACAAGATTTTCATAGAACTCTTTCAGACACCTACCACATTCCCTGTACACAAACTCCAAAAAGAAAGCCAACATAAACATTTATCCTGACAAACATCTTTTGGTGAACTATAAACTAAAGCTGCCTACAGTCATGTTACCAATGCAATGGTCCGAGTAGATATTGTAGTTAAGGACCCAGAGCCTGTTATTTTTCCTAAATGTAAAGGGAGTGAAACTAGAGTCCATCACGGTACTAGGTCTGAGTTCAGTTTCCAGCTCTGCTGGCAACGATATTCTGCTTCATTTCAGCCTACAGGAAAAATTGTGTGTTTGGGATAACTGACTTCCCCATCATTTTTAATGCCTTAGATTCAAACAGAAAGCTGCCCAAAGATGTGAAGTTAATGCAAATTAATGAAAAGATTTGTAGGAACGAATGACTAAAAACTCCTCCCCCTCTGTGGGAAAGACTACAGCTTTAACTTACTTCTTACCACGTATCCATCACTAAATGCAGATCACAAACCCACAGGAAATGAGGTTTCATGAGTTCATGGAAACAATAAGTTAAGGATACCTGCCTCCTCACATGAGTTGCCAGGGCTATGCCCTGTTTGCACACGAACATTTGTCAGCGGAGGAGGAGAGATTTGAGCTGCATGCACTGTCCTTCCTCTTGGCCAGGCAACCAACCTTCTGCCAGCAGGTAGGACATTTTATCCCTTGTGGAGGCAGACGGCAGGAGCGGCAGATATATGACACCAAGGTCTGCCTGTGATACAAAGTCGGAAAGAGGAGCATTGCTCAGCAACCAGAGAACAAGCAGGGGGGAGGAAGAGTAGAAGCAGGAAGAAGAAAGAGCACTCCTGTTCTCCCTCACCAGAAGCCCACCTATTTTAATTAGAGCTATCTGAAAGAGTACTAAATACAGTTTGACACAAAGGGCTTTCAAGGAGCAAAGCCAGATCTGTGATCTGATCTGAATCCAGTGTGGATTCAGACATTGCATTCTTGCTCTGTCTGCTGCTTTTCTCTCTCCTAAAGCATATAAATCTTCCTCTTGCAGGCTGGTGGGTTTTGCCTCTCCTGCATTACATTACCAACTACCTTTCATCTTGGACAGAGCCGATTCCTTTCTTTGTAGTAGAGTCTGGTAGGATGCTACATTTTGGCTTTGGGAGGAAAAGCAGTGTTGATAACACACCTACGTTTTAGTTGTTGCTGAGCTGTGCTGCATGAAGCCAAGGACATTTCAATTTCTCAGGGTTAAACCACAACACCAACCTCAAGACTCAGCAGCATCCTGCAGCAATGCTACTATACAGAAACAAATCCCCTCAGCCACACCACCCCCTGGACTGATCATCTTTGTAGCACTGGCTGCATGAACTGCACAAAGAATAGGATCTGTTTCCATAGATTCTGTTTTCCTTCAATTTCATTTACACAGAAAACTACGTTAAGTCACTGAAGACTGTGGCCAGCATTTCTGAGAATTTCTTTGGTAGATCTGAATGATTTAAGAAGATAAACGTATATACTCCTGTGAAGTAAGCAATTTAAAAGCATTTATTTAGAGAGCATTTACTGCTTTCAGTATTTATTTATTTTTAATACCAGATTTTACTTAGCTTCTCTACTGTACACTGAATAGAGAATTTACTTCCATCTGCAAAGACAGAAATTATCAGAAATGGTAGAAACTTTTTGCTTCAGTAAGGGTAGCTTAAAGAGTTATTTTCCAGCAGCAGACAGGCACCTCTCCAATACACTATTTCCCTCTCCAGATGAGCATTTATGACTTCCTTTATATCCGTATAGCTGTGCTGTGATGCCGGAAGGCAGTAGGATTCACTTAAGGCTTTCTCAGCATGAGTATATTTACAGATGTAAAACAAGCTGAGGCAGTTCTGGAGTATTTAAAAAAGCTTTTTAGCCCCTTGTGCAAACAACTGCAGCCAGGAAACAAAAGGGATATATATTTTTTTAAGGGCATCTTTTGATACATCAGGCTGACTCTTCCTTGCTGGAGCTGGAGTCCATAAACTGTTACTTATATAGTCTGCATATCTGTTGTCCTGCAACATCTCACCCGTATGCGTACTATTAAATTCAGCTGTGTTAAATTCAGAAGCAGTGATCTCAAATGACGAGAACTGCCATTTCCTCCAACATGAATAGCTGTGAGCTATTATCTATGTGCATATTATACTCATGAGCTCAGGCTCTCAAACCCTAAGAACACAGCTGTGTGGATTTAATAATAAATCTTTGCTAATTAACAATCTATACTGAAGCTCTTAGATTCATTACCTAGCTACATGATTTCTTGAGTAACAGGAAACAACTTTGCACGTGTAATTTTAGACACAGAACACAATCCATATACAATAGTAGCATGTATGTATCTCAGTTATTTTAAAGACTATGTATATTTAAATACTCCATGTATTTTAATGATTTAGTGTGTAATACACATTAAAGATCTCAGAAAATTTTGGAGGACAGGAGAGGAGAAAATAGCCAAAGAGGTGCAAACATACTATAGGTGCAAAGACAGTCTTGTCTCTGAATGTTTTCCTACTGCCTTCTTACAAATATTTCTATTTTAGAATAAAGTTTTTATAGCCTTTCCTTCCTGAGTTTCTGATTCCTTGTGAAATATCTGTAAAAACCCATGAAATATCACCCAACACCACAACATAAGAAGAAAATTTCATGAGGCAACATTCTCATCAGAGAGCAATGGTAGTGGAATTCTTCCCTTAGAAAAGTCATGTTTCAGTGGTGGGTCTCACCTGCAAGTTCAGAATTTCTGCACTAATCATATCTCCAAACATTCACAGTACCCAACATCATTATATCATTTGAAATTTTGCCCACAGAGGCTAGAGAAACCAAAATACACAACTTGTTCCTGTTTGCACTGTTCCTCATCCATCCTGTCTTGGCTACAGGCCTTCCCTGATTTGGTATTTCAAACACCATTCTGACACTAGGCCTGTAGTTTCCTCACAGGGAAGTGGAGGGCAGTGCTGATCTCTGCTCTCTGGTGGCAGCAACAGGGACCAAGGGAACTGTGTTGGGGACTGCTGAGTCCCAACCCTTGTGTCCTGAAGTCAGGAACACCACACTCCATAGATAACAACACCTACATGCTCTGCTCTGAGCTCTGCATAAGACTGAGACATTGTCTACAGAGTAGTTACAGGTATTTTTGATAGCTGATTATTAAAAATCCATGTAAGTCCTGCTCATGGTGCTGTGGGGGTGGCCTCTTTCAGGGTCGTGAAGTACCCTTGGCACTATGGGCCCTTCTCTTCCTGAGACACCAGGTTTCCTGGATGAGTGGTCTTTGCTCCAGCCAGGTGTAGCAGGGCTACACCTGCAGCCCTGGGTGGAAGGTCACACTCCTGCCACCTACTCCAACACCCTGTAGGTCTCCTGCATTTCCCTGGGAATGGGCATGGTAGAATCAGCATTGAGATCTATCTGCAGGAGTTGTGTGAGGAGTGCTGTGGAATTTCTCCTCAAAGTGATTTGCAGGGCTACCCCATGGAACAGGGTATGAAGTGGCAGTGCTCTGCTGGGAGACTGCCTGGTGGCTCTGCTTTGTACTGAGAGCAATGTGATTACACAAGGCAGAAAGCCATCTGCCTGCACTGAGAAGTGGAGGGTGCTCATAAGCCTCCAGCAAAGTTGGCAGGTGAGTTTCCTCCTGGTCCACAGGAGGATGCAGCAGAGGCACAACGTGCTTGCAGGCAGTCATGCAGGTATCAGAGCCTCCTATCAGAGCAGATGGAAAATGATTCCTCCTTGTCCTACCCACTGCAGTGGGTTGGGAGACAAACAGCTACTTCCTTGCTGTGCTGCTGCAGCAGGTGCTTTGTGCTCTAAGGAGGTCGCTGTCAGTGGTTGTCCTGGGGCAAGCAGTGAACAGACCCTCAGCCAGAAACCCGCCTGACCCTACAGCTGGCCCTACTCATGCTCCCTTCCGGCACAGGGTCAGGCATCAGCTGTGGCCCTGGCAGTTTCCTGAACCCCAGCACCCACCCCACATTTACTCCAGGGTCATATCCCCACACTGCTCACCTCCGGTGCCTCGAACACTCTTCTCAAGGTCCAGTTGCCTGAGCCAGGCGGGATGGTGGAAATGCATGCAATGCTGTGGGGATGGGCACTGAGAACAGCTGCCAGAGCCCCACGGCACAACCCAAGGAAGCCTTGTTACCTTCTTCAAGCCTCACAAACGTGCTCAGCCAGAGACACGAGTAAGCTTGTCTGGGCGAGGCTCTACTATGCCCCAGTATGCGCAGTGAAGGGCAGTGAGGTCACAGTCCATGGCCCAGTGACATCACACATTACTTTGTAGCATCAAAACTCTTGCTTGGTGTTCAGCCCAAGAAGAGCTAGAGAGGGACTCTTCACCAGGAGTACAGCAATTGGATAGTTTAAAGTAGAAAACAGATTTAGATTGGATACGTGGAATAAATTGTTTCCTACAGCAGTCATGAGGCACTGCAGCAGCTTGCCAAAGGGAGTTGTGGATGCCCCATTCCTAGAAGCGCTCAAGACCTGGCTGGATAGGGCACAGAGCAGCCCACGGCCTAGTGGAAGGTGTCCCCACCCATGGCAGGGTGCTTGGATCTCTAACACCCTTTCCAACCCAAACCACTCTATGAATTCTAATTACTGGCTGTGTGCATAATCAGTTATACATAACTAGCAAAGAATGTATCCAGTATGAACCGAACACCGAAACTCAGTTTCTTTCCTATAATAATATGGCCATAATTACTAGTCGTAACTGCTATTTCTCTACAGCAATATAGCCACAAT
Source organism: Excalfactoria chinensis (assembly GCF_039878825.1). NCBI lineage: Eukaryota > Metazoa > Chordata > Aves > Galliformes > Phasianidae > Excalfactoria > Excalfactoria chinensis. The sequence goes on from NC_092826.1 coordinate 96,004,740, forward strand.
GCATTCATTCTTCTCTCATAAAGACCTTAATAAGTAACAACAGCAAAGCCTAATTTAGCAATTGCTCAGCAAAAAAACAAAACAAAAAGAAAACCACTTAAGGCATACTGGAAAGCAGACTAAAAGAACAGTTTACCTCGCCTTAAAACCCACTAACATTTCTATTTCAAGATGGCCCCATTACTTGATTTTTTATATAGTCTAGATGGGGGATGGGATGAGAAAATCAGCAATGCAAGAGAGGCTTAATTAAACCGACAGACCTATCCACTTTGTCACCTGGGACTATTACCATAGCGAAATGCTTTTTATAGGCATCAGCAACCTAACAAACACATGCCAATTATTTGAATTCAAGTGGAAATGCTGTGCCCGAGTACTCATGACACCATCCATCCTTTGGGAGCCTTCATGCAATCAGCAGGAAAAAGCTTAGTTGCTGAAAGAAACAAGTTTACCTTCCCCTTTGAAAGGTTGCCTTTAAATCTGCTTTTTGCCTCCCAAAACAAAACTACTCCTCAATAATGTTTTCAAAATACTGACTAGAATCCATCCACTAAAATACATACAGAATCTTATTTAAATGAAAGAAAAATGAAGTACTACACGGGCTAGTAATCTTTTAAGTGTGTCAGTAGTATAGTGTAAGGTAAAGCTTAGGTTCAATGATGGCAACTGCAGAGGAATCCAGAAGAATTAAGTCTTAGAGCAGCACGTTCCCTGGAGAAGGGAGAACCTCTTTTCCCTGTGAAGGCTGAGACACGAAGTTCTCAATGTACATCAGTCTGAAACCCAGCTAACAGAAGACAGCTCTTTTGTCCGATATAGCAAAGCAAAAGGACCTGTACACACAGCACCACTTAGTGGTAAAGAAGAAATAGTCACTGACATGAATTTAAAAGTTTTACCAGCCTTCTACTGCAAATATGGACTAAGGTCTGGTCTGTCTGCTCAGGCCAGATATGTCAAATATCATTAACATCCTTACTGTAGGAAAGTATATATACCAAGCAAAAGGTGGTCAAGAGGGCTGAAACTCACACGGAAGACCCAAAGGCTGCTGAGCAACAAATGGATGCATTCACTTGGCAAGCACTTCCAGACTCTTACAGCACTCTTCCACATGGTTTCTGGTGCCAGAACATGAAGCAGAGTTTAAACAAAGGACCCAGCCTTCTGTTGTTTGTATTCCAATTAAGAAATACGCTTGCATTTTATATAGGACTGGGCCATAAACGAATGCAATAAACTGAAAACCAGAAAGCTGACAGTAACTGAAACATGGTTTTAAACTGGTTGATGGAACAGCTCTTGCAAACTCATGCACTTACATCACCAAATACAATACTTAACAAAACAAAAGCCTTTATTCTGAGCAAATCAGTATGTCTTTACAAGAAAGTCATGATTTCAACTTACAAAGTCAGCATTAGCAATGCACCTTTCCTGAAAAGGAAATCTTTGCTTTTTATCAAATGTCAACTGCAAGTGTGTAAATAAACAAACAACAACAAAAATCCACCCAGACCCCCAAGGCTCTATTTAGATGATATATAACATGTCTTCATCTGTATCAATTTATACTTCAGGTCCTTCTCCTCCAGGAACCAGCTACAAAAGAATAAGATAATTTTGTGTCAGCTTCATGGATTTGAGTTATTCAAATTCATACATGACACTTCTGCCTTTAAAACATTTTAGCAGATAGAGACTCTAAAGCAGACCACAAAAGTAGTTTTTCGATTCATTATTATCTTCCCAAAAAAAGGAAGTCAGTCACTGAAAGAGGAGCACATGTCAAAGAGAAACTCCAGAATACAGAGAATGCTTAACAGTGTACACAAAGGAGTTCCTAAAGAACATATACTATATCTTTTGTCCTTGTTACTCATTCCAAGTTGAATCTTGAAATTCTACCATTTGTTTTTAAGAGCACAAAGAATATGCATCCTTTCAAGAAGCATTTCTTCAATTGGTTCTTCTCCAGACCATTGCTATGCTGAGAAGCCTTTTTGCTCTTTCCGACTTTTAGTGACAAGCAAAGCCTCTTTATGTATATATGTAAGACCAAACCTTTCTATAGACAGTAGGAAACAAGCCAGCAAAGTATTTTCCTATGAATAAAGGACTTAAGAGTAAATATAAAAGGAAATATTAAAGGGAAAAGGTAAACAAAGATAAAGGGAAAAAAAAGATCAAAAATCACTTTACTTGTATTTTCATAATAATGAACAGCACACTTCCAAAATAGAAAGACCCAGGGTGCTTTTGAGACAGATTCAGTAATTTTATGTCACAGTTTTCTTGATGTAGTAACATGTACCCTTAAAAGAGGCACAAGATCCCCAATCAGAAGCACAGTTGGGTTTTGCTGAATATGCATATTTTAAGGATCACTAGCTCCTGATTTAAGAACAATACGCCACCAGGTCAACTGGATGATAATTATTTTACCCACGCGAGAAGCCAGAACATGCACAATGCATTAAAGATGCAGAATAACCGAAGCAAGAAAAGGTTTTGAAATTAAGTCAAAATAGCTTTTACTTAGAAGGGTGAGATAGCAATATGGAGATTATTCCCCACCCACACAGGGCAGACAGACTCAAGTCAGCCTTCCAGTTGTCTTGTTACAAAATCATGAACTGCCTTATGCAGGAAGTCCAGATTTTGCACCCGTCTGTGCAGGTAACCAAATGATTTACTGCGAGTCTGCTTTTGTGGTAAAGTATTTATGAAGCTGCAGAATTCACTTAGTGATGCTGAACTAAATGCAGTATTGTTTCAGTACTGATCTACACACATCAGCGAGTAACAACCAAAAGGTGCTTCTGATTTGTTATAGTCCAACAAAACTCTACATTATTATTTTTTTCCAGAGCACTAGGCATCACATGATAATCATTAATAATAGCCAAGTAATTTAACAAGCTTGTAAGTATCCAAGCTGCTGCAAACACATCTATACATAATGGATGAACTGCAGATGTATCCCAACCCAGAGACTTACACAGACACTCATGAGGTATAAGCCACTGTGTCAACCAAACTTGTCCAAAGATTCCCTCACACGCCATTATTAAAGCCAAAAAAACATATATCAAAACAAAACTATGGTCATGCTCATGCTCCTCTTTTCATGTGTTTTGAACTATAAAATATATGAAGTGTAGCAATAAGATCACTTTTCCACATCATTCATAAACACAGATGCCTTAGAAACTACTTAAGTAGTTTAATTCAATCACAGATTTATAGGTAAAGAAGCATAAACAGACTTTTTACAGTGATGACTTACCATTGTTATATTATTTCCATTTAGCAAAATCTGGTCTAGTTTTGTGATTCTTCTGCCTTCAGGTGTGATCTCACTGAAGCAATATTAGAAAAAAAATATGAGCACGCAATCATTAACAGTGATTAAAGTTCTGATTACAGCACCGATGCAAATCCACATATTAAGATGACATTTACTGGAAATAACACCGCAACATCATCTTGATACACTGACCTGCTAGGCATGGAATGTTACCTGGCAACTAAACAGATTTGTTGTATTTTTTTTTTGTTCAGCATATAAAGACACAGATTTGCCCTCTAAAACTTGGTATTTTCTTCAATAACACTTCAAAACAGGTTTCAAATAGCAATGCTGCATGACAAAGTAAAACAAAAATGCTTAATCTTTCAGTCTGACAGCTTATTCAATCTTTAACTAGACAGTATGGAAACGTAAAAAACAAACATCTGGAAGGTTCAACACAGAACCCATGCAAAATGAAGGTTACAAATTAGGAACTTGGTTCTGAGCATTCACGTCAAATGCATAATGCAAAGCTACTCTATGACATAGTTGCCCTGAACAGATCATCCTGTGTAGTTTAGGTCCAGGATACAAACTGCTCAGTATATAAGTATCTGTGATAGCACAGAACTTATACCACATTCTTTCTCAGGAAACCCAAGTCTGAATAGCAATGAGAGGCGAAAATAATACTTACAATTCTGTAACATCTTCTAACACCATATCTGAAAGCTCCGTTTCAAAGAAAATAAGGCCCAGATTTCTTTTCATAAAACTTAGGTTAGAAGGGACTGTAAAACCCACCCAGTTCCAAACACAGAGCAACCCCCTGCTGTTGGTAGGCTGCACCCACCACATCAGATTGCCATGGGGCCCATTCAGCCTGGCCTTGTACACCTCCAGCAATAGAAGCATCTGATCATCTTCACGGCCCTCCTCTGCAGCTGCTCCAACAGCTCTTCCTGTGCTGGGAGCCCCACAAGGGCAGAACAGAGATGGGCAATTTATCTCCATTTTACACTAAACTATGACTTTAGCTATAAAAAACAAACAAAAACCACTAACAAGCAAAAAAACTGACACCAAACAGCTTAATATTCTTAACAATAAACGAAATGATTCTCCCCGTGTAGTTAATGGCCATAGATAACACCCACCAAAGGATACTGACAAAGTCATCAAATCCTAGTAGAGTTCCAACAATTTCCTTATCGCTCTTCATCACGATATGAATGCGAGAACCTATACATTTGTCCACAAGCTCTGCACATTTTAAAAACAACGGCAAGAAAAAAATTAGTGCGTGAGTGTATTTGCAGGAAATCAATCATCCCAGAGGTACCCTCCAGACCGACGGGGAACAACGGCTCCCTCACAGCATCAGAGCACGTATTTCCTCAACACGAGGAGGGGAGAACTAATTTCGTTTCTTGCTTATAGATCCCGATTTAGCCCCTATTACAACCTCTCCCACCCCGGTCACAGCCTTCCTCCCTCCCCGCCCAAGCCCACGCGAGAACCCGCCGGCAGCGCTGCCCACCGAGCGGCAGGAGCTGCGAGGGGTTGGTGCTCGCGTTGGCCGCCATATTGCCGCCAGGCCTGGCCAATAGCTGCCGCCTCCTGCGGAAGTAGAGGCTGAGGCGGGTGGGACGCAGCCCTGAGTAGCGGCAGGCAGAGCGCTCGTTCTCCCGCCGCCGTTCCCCGTTGGCTCCGGCCTCAGCGGGGCTGTGCTATTATACACTGAGATAGTTGATAGCTATTAGTTATACACTGAGATAGTTGATAATTATTAGTTGTACACTGAGAAAGAAAAATTCCATCAGGATTCTTTTATTTCTAAGAGCTTCTGTTTGATTGCAGCTCTACCCTTCCTTCTTATCATTCACTTGCCAGTGCTGGATCACTCCTTGTAGCTTATCTTTTGCTCCCTAATGTACATATAATGGAAGTTCTGTTGAAACTGAGGAACAATACATAATTACACGCTTTATTGTTATAATTGGAGCCTCTGGATATTGTGTTAGCGATGAGATTTTCCTCTGAGCACTATTCTTTAAGGCTCTTTTCAAAAAGACCATCTTATCTTCCTCTGCTTCCCACAGAGGACCTTAGTGATGATGAGCACAATCTCTGGCTGTTGGTTTAAACACACAGAACCAAATCACCGAGGTTAACGAGGGAGCGTGATCGGGGCTGCCCCGTCTCCGAGAGGTACGACGAAATTTTAATTAAATATCTTTAAATTTTAATAAAATCAAGCACTTTTCTATGTCGGTTTCATCGCATGCTCCAGCGTAGCGAGAACGAAGAAGGCCGGTAGGGGCGGGCCGGGACACACAACGCGTTTGGGGGCAGGGCGAGGGGGAAGAGGGCGGCCCCGCTCCGCCTCCCCCCGCCGGGCTCTGCGGAAGCGCAGTCGGTTGGGGTCCGTCCCTTCGGCCTTCGGCACCAGGAGGCGGAGCGAGAGCCCGGCCTGGGCGGTATCCTCCGGAGCGGCCATCGCCGGGCTCTATGGAGAAGCGGGGCGCGCCACTGGCCGCCCCTCCGCGGGGCCCGGTGTTGCATATCGTGGTAGTGGGCTTCCACCATAAGAAGGGCTGTCAGGTGAGGGGTGTGAGCGCTGGGCCCCGGGAGTGTGCCTCTGGTTCTGGGCTGGGCGCTGCCTGCAGCGGGCTGGGGGCCGGTTACGAGCCCCTTGCTGCGATCCCCCGCCGGTGCGGGCTGTGGGGTGCCCGGGGTCGGGCAGGAGCGGTTCCGCGCAGGACTGCCTGGAGGGGACGGGGCCACCCGACAGCTGTGCGTTGCCAGCGCTCAGTGTGTCTTCAAGGCCCTCTGTGTCCTGTGTTTCGCAGGTATTCTGTGCTCTCGTTGCGTTTCCTCCTTTGCTCTCTAACTTAATCTTGGCGAGGCTGTTGCAGGAATGATTATTTTTATTTTTTTGAGACTGAGTATATAAAATGGCATTTGATCCAATCAAATGACTGGTATTCGAACTCTTTTCTTCAAGTCTTACCTCAAGAAATACATCTGGTATTTAAACTCCTGCAGTCATTCCACGTTCTGTGACTGGGCAGTATCTAGAAACCTGAGGAAATTGTGTTCTCTGCTTTGGAAGGCCGCGCTGTGGTCAGGAAAGCAAATAGTTTTTGGATGATGAATAACTTCTAATCACATGATTGCTGGTTTGTTTTTAAACGTTGTGAAGCTCCAGGGTAATTTTGAATGCTTGGTCTTTCCATCCCTAAAGTGAAAGAAAACCTTGGGAATCGGCTTTTGTTCCCCAGCTCGTCTCCAAACATCGTTGTTTTAGTATCCCAGTAGATAGCTTTAATGTTGGGCTCAACCTGCAGTGAGTCTGCAGGACTAGCAGGGCTTTGTCCTGATGTGAACATCACATTTGTATAAGGTACCAAAGAGTTAATATTTATTAGTACTTCAGGAAATTAAACAAGTTCAGGATGTTAACATGTAAAACAAATTGCCATACAACAGAGGCTAAAGCTTAGGAGTGGTCATTCATCGTATGTTCTTAAATCCATTTTTCCAAGAGATCTGCATTGTTTTATAATGCATTCTTCTCAAGGCATCCTGCATCTGTTTGTGGGATCAGTTTCTTGATGTAATTAGATCACCTTGGGTTGCAAGGCTTGCAATATTTAGCAAGTTGCTTTCTTGCCAAATACTGCTAAGAGATGAACATCCATTGAGTGTCTTAGGAAGAAGAACACCTATAAAGCTGCCCTCGCTCTTGTTGGCCACTTAGAAAAAACACAGGTTGGAGACAAAAGTGGTTGTGACTTTCATTATATCTGAGTTTATGCTAGTTGTAATATTATGCAGGTTGGATGCAATAGCAAACCAAAAACTATACATAATATTGAATTTCACCTTGCTGCCAGTAATATGGTTTTAGAAGTGATTTTTCAAGTGTTGTTAAAAATGGATGGGAAAAACTTCAAGTTTTCTTTTTTTCTATCTTAAGATATTAATTAGAGAATTTGCAGAGGGGGGGGAAAAGTTGCAGTGTCACCAGAGTAAGAGCTGTGGGAATATAAATACGTTTTTTAGAGCTACAGACAGCTTGACTTTGTAAAGGAAAGCCAACTACAGCAGTCTTCGTGTACATTAACATAAAAGGAACTGGATGAGGGCAGTCAGTAAGCAGAACGGGAGGCTTATTTCTTTGAATCATTAGCAGATTATTTTAAACAAATCCCTTGTCATCTTTTTCAGTGAATGTAATGATATCAAGTGTGAAAATAAAGATGGGATGGGGAGGTAAAGACATAAGTTCCATTGGCTTGATTTAAGAATTCAGATAGCTTGTTTCAGAATTTAGAAAGAGTTCATCCATGAAACTGGAGCCCTGAGAACAAGACTAATAAATGTATTCTACCTCTGCCTAAACGGATTTGATACTGAAATACATAGAACGTATCCTAAAAGAACTGGAGACAGGGAGATGCACAGCCACAGCCTAATGAGCTTCATCAGTAGCGCGCAAGGCTCTAGAGAATTTGTGAAGGAAAGAATTTAATTAACAATATGAAAATAAGTAGAGTGAGACCTATGTGGATTCGCTAAAGATAGCTCACGCCTGACTGACCTGCATCTTTTATAACAGTTAATGATTAATTTCTCTGTAAAAGAAATGTAGTAGCTCTAATCTGCCTTGAATTTGATAATGTATCTCACAGTGCAACAAAATAAATCTTTTTTTTTTTTTTTTTCAAGTTGGAAATGCTGGAGAATTAGTACAAGAGCTAGAAGTTGGGTAAGGATCAGTATGAGGAAGATAAAGGAGCAACAGAAGGGGAACTGCTGATCTGAGAGATGCTTGCAAGTGGTGTTTCTCAAGACTGACTTGGGGTGTTCTGAGTGGCTATGGCAGCACATACAGAGTCAAATCTAACATTAGTTACCAAACCTGGGGAGTCATTGGTACAAAGGAAGACTGGGATGTCATGCAATGACTGGATAACTGTTAATACTGTGATGGTGGAAGTGGGATGCATAATGAAGTCATGAGTAATAATGTATGCTTAGGAATCAACATTGGAAGACCTAGGGAAGAGGAAAAAAGACTGCATGTGATCCGGGATAAGCCACAGAAGTGGAGTGATCTGGCGGAAAGGGGGGCAACAAATGTTTTCCTGCGTTATAATAATGACATATTAATGTTTATCACTGCATACACGTTCTGATTCAACTTCTGTAAAAATGGATTCAGATCATCTCTGCCACTTCCAAAAATGGAAGTGATAGTCCTGGGCAGTGTGTTTTAGAGAAGGAAGATGACTTAGAAGAGGTTGGGTAGGTTAATGAAGTCATGCTATAGTCAGATTAATGCTTTCAGTGAGTGTGTGAGTATGCCACCTTTTTTCTCTCTGCCACCTTTCCACTGCTGCAAAGGAGAAGCAGTTCTGTGGTGAACTGAAATGGGGAACTGAGGTGATGAAAAAATAAGCTTTGTTTTGGTAGGTTGGTTTTCTGCTAGGTTGGTTTTCTGCTAGTCAGTTCACTGATTCTGTTCTGAGTTCGTCTGCAGAAGACAGATATGCTGATGATCTGAGACTTCTCCTTTGATTGTTTGCTAATGGTATTTGAAGTACTCATTGAACCACTGCATTACATGTGATTGTATTCCAAGTGAATGTCAGAAAGTGAAAAATAAGGAGGAAAAATAACTATTTAATTTGAAAGACAGAGCTGGCACAAGAACAAATGGATGTGAACTGAACAAGCTATAGATTGGATATGATAAATGAATTATAGAAAAGCAAAGTTATAGTGCAGCTTTGAATGAGGGTAATGCAGACTGAACTTAGTGAATTTGAAAGCGAGAAATCATATAACCTGTAATAACAGCAGTTAAACTTGTGATGTTTGGGGTTTTCTTGTGTGTTGTTGGTTTGTTGCTTTTTGTTTTTTTCCTTGAGAAGACTCCTTTCAGTTCTTTGTTTCCATCTGTGTTCTCTCAGTAGTGTTACCAAGAAATGCATACAGAGTTAGGTATTTTGACACATTACTTGTTCATGGGCATCTTCCTTGCCTGACTTCCTCAGAATCTATCTCTTGGAAAGAAGGGGTTAGTAATGTAAACATGGTGTAATGTCAATGTGTATGTAGAGATACGTAACTTGAAAACGATCTCTGACATTGTGGTCTCTGCTGTTGGTAACAAGTAACTAGGTTCTTATGCATTCTTAGGCAAGTATTGTTCTGGATAGATTTTGACTGTCTGAAGTATACAGCTATTCCTATTGTTTAACTTACAGGTTAAAACTAGTCTAGTACTTACCAATGCAACAACGCGTTTTGTATGATTTGGCAGTTTATTAAAACATCTTTTTCTTGCGTAGGCTAGAAAAAGGTCTGGATACATTTCTTTTAAAAAAGAGTGAAATCCAAGGAATTTGTCTGCTTCCATGTGCCCCTTGATTCATAGTGTGAACACAATGTTCTTTCTGCGTGCCCCTTTCAAGGACACGCTGTTATACTGTGGGTCTGATTTCCCTTTGAAGCATGATTATGTAAGAAAATTAAGGTTTACCGTACATACCTTTAGTCTGAAGTCTTAGTATCCTGTGTAATTGTTAAACCTAGAGTTGCTCTTCACTGTGAAGATGGCTTTGTGCTGTGTAAAAGTTATGCATTGCATTTTTAAAGTTGAAAAAATAAATAAATGTATTTTAAGAAGTTTTCTCCAGCAAAGTATTGAGTGAGCTTCTGGAGAAGCTGTGTGCTTTTGTTTGGTTTTGCTAGCAAGTCCCTAAATCCTGCATTTGGTCCTACTAGCTATTAAGCTATACTGGGGAAATATTCCAATAGTGCTGTTTGCTCATCATTTTGCCAAAAGGAAGATGGAGTTATGGCAGTGTGCTTATGGAATGGGAGGAGAAGCTTGGCTGTAATGTAGATCCTTATAGTATTCGACATGCTCTCATCCAGCCTATTAAAGAAGGGAATGATAATTTGCTTGAAGCATGCATTATGATGAGTTTCTTTCCTTTGTAAGTACAGGCTTACTTGTTATGGGAACCCTTGTCAGTCCTTGTTTAAATAAAAGCAGAAATCTTGTGTAGTAGTCAGTCGTGACTTTCATTTATCTAAAATGAAATGGCTAATATATTTAAAAAGTAGTCCAAAGAAGTTGCTTTATTCATGCCTATTCTGTATTGCTAAGAGTAGTTGCATCCTGCAATGAATAGCAAACACATCCATTCGTTGCACGTAGTTGCTCACTGTGTCGTCACAAATAGAAAACATTGTGTTTTGATTTGGTAATAATTTCTGCAGGCTTCTTGAGTTGTACAGGATGCAAATGAACTGAGTGATGTGGAGGAAAACTTTGCTTCATTGACACAGATACAAGGTCATTGTGATCCCACAAAAAGGTGCTAACTATATTTCTTTCCTTCTTAGCCTTTATTGTCTTAATAGCAGTTCATTCTTGATTAGATTGGCTTGTTTAGTTTACTACATAAATCATACAGGAAAAAATGAGGAAATTATCTGAAGATCCAATAAAAATGAGTGGAATGCTACTTATACATTTGCAAGCAAACAAATCCAGAGGCAGAAATTGCAAAATTGGTACCCATCAAGAAAAAAAGATTAAATTCCTCAATTGTCTACTCAGGTCGTCTTCACTCCTCAGCTTCTTACTACACAGTATGTATCCTTCAAGTGTGCGGTATAGTTCTTAGTTATAGGAACACAGAGCAAGCAAGATGTCTCAAGATGATTTATAGAAAAAGCCATACAGACTTAAAGTGGTTTCACAGTATTTTATTATTGGCTTCATACTGTCTCAGCTGTAATAGCTCTAGCCCACAGTAAAGTAGTTCACAGTAAATTTCATGCTATTTTTTCTGGAGTGGTTGGTACCGAGTTCCTTGGTAGTTTTCAGGAGCTGAAGTGATGGCTATTGATTCAGTAGGATAAAATGGAAAGGATTCTGTCAATACAGTGAGAGATAAAGAACTTGATCTTTACATGTCTTCAGTTTTTTGAAAGTAACTTATTTACCATATGATAGAAGTCTTTTGCAAAAAAATCTGAACAGAAATTGACTGAAATTGCTGCGCGCTGTGTTGAAGAATATCTGTAGAGTTAAGTGATCTCTTTGTAGAGAGAAGTGAGGTGTAATTCTCCACTGTAGTTTGTTTGAGCTCTCTGAATCTTAAGTTTTATTTATGTAAGGCAAGGCAGGGAGATAAGGCTGATGATGCAGGAAGGTTTAAAATATGCTAGTGCTGTGACAGAATGGTTCATCTGGATGGTCAAGTTAAAATGAAAACCGGTTCTTTTTAAAAGGAGAGGAAGAAAAAATGACTTCAGCAAGGCTGGAAGAACTTCAAGGAAGGAGTTGCACAGAAGTTGCTGTTAGCCCACTGACTTGAGTTTGAAAAGTTTTAAGGTCCCTCTATTACTGCACTACCTAATCTGCCTTAAGAAACCTGATCCTCTATTTCTGCTACAAGACCATGAACTTGTTAAATGTGTGTAAACTTGGCCTCTGTCTGTAGGATCCACTGTCACCAGTTATGGCATATAATCTGGCTTCTCATTTATGAAGCAGTAGGATAAAACCAGGCTTTTCTGCACACAGTGCCCTGAGCAGTTCTGCATGTCACATCTGTCCTTGTGTAATGAGTGAGCGTGGCCTAGAGTATACTCTAGAATGCTTGAATATGTTCCAGATTGGCCTCTATTTACTTAAACATACAAATTTCTCTCTGTACGGTAGAGAAGTACCTTGTGTGTTTTGGGCTGATCATGCTGGTCACTTTTGTTTGCCTGTTTTGTGTAATCAGTAGGTCAGTGTAAGCTGCCATTTTCTATGCACTGTGGGGAATGGCTTCTTAATGTCACTTAGTGGAGGACTACTGTAAATACAGAAATACATATGCTCTTGGAATACCAATGTTCGTCTAAAAGACCTTTGAAATACTTTCCAGTGTTTTAACATCTACATATAAACCCCATGTTTGCTTTCTCCCGAGTTTTGCGTGACTTACATGTTTGTGTGAGTGGTTTTGTGTGGACTGTTTGAAGATTATTCTTCCTGTCTTGACCGGCTGTAAATTCTATTCCTGGTATGCAAATAAATGAAACCGATATGTATTTTTTTAAAGCATCTGAATATATTTTGATATTTTAGAGGGAAGAAGGAAGAAGATTTCTTACCTTCTTGAATTATGGATGTTCTCATCCTGTAATTTGAGAGCTTCAAATACTTAAACTGAAAGGTAATGCTTATTGTGATGTGCAGAAAATCAGCATGTGCAGTGGCCTGAGCAATGAGTGCATGTGGCCTGTTTATACTTATGTCTAGAGAGCATATGAGAGGTCAGGAGAATATCATCAGAATTTTTGGCATGTTATGTTCGAAGTCATTTGCAGAATGAGGAGCTGTCTAAGGAAAGAGCAAGTTAAGCCTGCTGTTTCTGTGAACTAGAACATTGCTTGTGTTTCCAGGTTTTTGTATCCTTAATTATAGCACTCAATTCCAAGAGAGAATTTCCAACCTCTAAAATAGGTTGTGCCTCCATTAGATTTGCTTAATACTGTCATAACAATGTAAGTGCTGCGTGTGCCTTGTCTTCTTCAAGTTCTTGTGTCTTTGGTTTTGGGGGAAGTGCAGTAAGCACCGCAGTGCAACAGATGATCTTCTGCAGTGGTTAAATGAGGGTCTTTTACAGGAGCAACAAAAAAAGTACCTTGAAAAGGAGCTACGCTGAAATCTAGTTGAATGGTTTTGTTCCTGGCTCTACTGATGATAGCTTGTAAGCATGAGCACAGCTCCTTTGTTTCTGTTCCCTGCTTGAAATAGGAAAGTGTTTAAGGGAGCATTATGAACATGTTGTTTGTTACTATTAACATCATTAAAAGATTACAAGTATCAAAAATTAGCCTATAATGTGTTGAGCACTAAGTGGAAATAGGAAGATTAGTTTATGCTCTTAGGGCAGGTTGAAATTCTGACAGAGGCCTTTTAGCTTTATTAGGAAGACTACTCAAATTAGCTTAGGCTGCTAATGGTTTTAAATTTACAGTGCATTGCAAAGTACACGGTGTAGTTAGTATCTGACACTATACTTCTGTAAACCATACCACAGATTCTAATCTCTTCTGTAGAGTTAATGGTGGGACTCTTTGCATGTCTATGTAACCCATTCATGTACCATTTTGTATGTGTTGTTCAAGGAAGGTTCCCAGGTCTGATGTAATTGTTTGTTTAGTTTCTTTACTTAGTTTTTCAGGTTTTAAAGAGAGATCTGTGTTTTGAGTTATTACCATACAGGAAATAAAAATCTTCTCCATAGTTGATACTATCTCCAGATACACCACTTAACACCATCCACTGTCATTTCCCTTAGCTTTCACCTTGTTGTCAGCCTGTTCTCTATACGTGTCATGACATCCATCCTAGTAGCTACATAGGTGGCACTCTACCTGGAACCTTGACTTCTCCCTTCAATAAATGATCTGATACTGAATTAGTAAAAGCTATATTTCTGTTGCACCTTTTAACTGCCTAATTCAGAATGCTTTCCAATACTGTTAATATGGCCTTGCTTCTACGAAGTTAGCAATCTAATTTACTTGCAGATGCAATAATTTCTTGTCCTAGCACTGCCTTGTTTCGTGGTTTATGTCTGACTGTGGTAATCCATCCCACCATTCCTGTGTGGTGCCAAAGGCAGGCATGTTACTTCTGAAAGCTTACCGAGTTGTGTATACAGAAAATCAGAGCACGTTTCTTACCTGCTATAACATGCAGAGCATGGGGCTGCCTGCTTCATTAGTGCTCCCTGGAGCAGAGCATATTGTGTGGTTCATGATGCTACTGTCTTATGCTACTTGTGCTAGAGAGCTGAGTTTGTCCGTGCTCAGGGTTAAATCAAATGCTACTACTTTGTACAGAAGGAGTGTGTTAACTGAGAGCTGCTACGGGACCCTCAGACATCCTGTGATAAGGAACCCAAATGCTCACTGGTTAATAAGACAAGGTGACGGCTCACTTTGACTCCATCAGTTCAGCAACGTGTGCTTTACAGATTATACATAACAGCTGCTTCTAAACTGAGGAGTAAATATGCTTTTAAAGCATACCCACTGTTCTTGTCCTTAGTTTTCCTAGAAATGAGGAGCTGCCTTAACATCTTAACATTAGGAGCTGAGGGGAGGCTTAATGGTGACTGCAGCTCCTCACAGGGAGTGGAGGGACAGCGCTGAGCAACAGGGCTGAGGGAATGGCATGGAGCTGGTCAGTGAGGGACAGGGTCTGCACCAGAGGGTGGTGGGCATGGAGCAGGTTGCCCAGAGCAGTGGTCACAGCCCCAGGCTTCTGGAGCTCAAGGCACATTTGGACACTGCTCTCAGATATAGTGTTTGAATTTTGGGTGGTTCTATGTGGAGCCAGGAATTGGATTTGTTAGTCCTTGTGGGTCCCTCCCAGCTGAGGATATCCTGTGATTCAGTTGTGATCTGCAAGCTCCCTGCCAGCTCCCTGCCAGCACGTGTGGTCTTTCTTCTGCTGGAAACCAGGGTATTCAGCAGAGCCTGGTGGGAAGGGTGCCCATCTGCTTCTTGTGAGATGAGCTCCAGGTGTGGGCTGGGAGAGAGGAAATGCCACCAGTAGCTGGATGTATTCTTTACTAGTTCATGGGTGCAGCAGGTTGCTCGGGTGGGACACTGGCTTTATATGACACCTGCTTTACAGAAGCTGCTGCATTGGGCAGAGGTAGCTAAGGAACGAAGCTGAGGGTTACCTTGTTTCAGTGGCAGAGATGGAGATGCCTAGCAGGCCTTCTAGAGGAGAATTGCTGCAGTAACATTGTACTCCTCTTCTGGGAAGTGAAGATAGGATCTATAGATGGAAGAGCCTTATCTGTTGTTCCTGTCGTGCTCATGGGAAAAGTTCGTCATATAAATTTGATTTAATGAAAGATGAACAGTATGCCTAGTTTCATTTGGCTGCATGCTGCAGTTGTCTCAGTGATTCAGATAAAATCATTGGTGCACTGGTTTTCTCTGCACGTGTCTATGCTTGGTCAAAGGTACCAAGAAGAACCTTCAAAAATCTCAGCTTTGAGTGAGGAACAAATAACTGGTTTATTTGAAATGAGAGGTCAATTTTCATGTGTGATTTTAATTTGTAGGGTTTGGGGAGAGGGGGGAGACATTTCTGCTTAGCAGTATCATCAGTATTTAATATCCTATTTTTCTTATTCCTCTTTTCCTTCTTAAGTGAGATTAGAAGAGCTCATGTTATTGGTATCGATTGAAATGACTTATGAAGGAAAAAGCTCTAAATAGGAATGCAGTGTTTTTACTACCTCTCTTCATGTGAAGCAATTGTTCTACTTGATGTCTCATACAAGCAATCAAGTGATCATTAATTTATTCCTAGAAGAGTGGGTTCAGTTCCTGTGATTTAAGTTCAGCAACTCACTGAGAGTATTCTTGTGTTTTAAATAATACTGTTGTTTTAAATATTTCAGATCTTTAAAAGAGATCTACGCTTAAATCCACTCCCTGTTGGATTAATGGAAAGACTTATTAGGGATTTTATTACTATTATTACTATTTGTGTTCTGAAGAGAGATCTTTCAAAATATTTGAAGAGGATGTACACTGTTGAGTAGGAAGAGTTAAGTTGCAAATGAATTAGTTCAAATATGTGACTGTAAGCGGAGTGGGGAGTATGGGAAGTCTGTAATTTATACTGACTCACCAGCATGTTGACTTACCTCTGGTTAATGTTCACTAAAGATTTTACTCTTGCTGCAACTGCTGTCACTTAGCAACACTTTGTATATAAGGAAAACAAGCTGCCCTAAATAAAATGCTTGTTGAATATCAGTGAAAACTACCTATCTAATGTATGAATGTGATAGATGGACATGCACATACCTTTTGGAAATTCCTCTTTTTTCCAAGTCTTTCTGACCTTCCTTCTGATTGCCTACTTATAATCTAGTAAGAGAAGATATCAATGCAATTGTTCAAAGAAAATCTAACATCTTAGCTCCTAGAAGTAAGAACTGAAGTATGTTTTTCTTTGTTCAAACTCATCATTTCTTACTGCAGGTTAGTGAACATCTAGCGAGTTTATTCTGGCTAGGAAATCTCTTTAAAGAGGGAGAATTGAAAGAGTTTGCTGTGACTCTATTCTTCAAAGAAGAAAGGACTGCTTATCAGTAGGTGCTTTGCTTACGAACTGTTGGATGCAATACCAACTGCTTAACAAAAGGTCTGTTAATGTGGCAGAATTACAGAAAGATACAAATGCCAGCTCCAGAAATGCGGTGGTTATTTAGTTTAGGGTTGGTGGATTTCTTTTTGCATTTTATTTTAATTTGATAATCCACAGCAGCTGGAATACTTTGTGCAGTGAAGTCCACATTTATGTCATGTTACAGTATTCTGTATTGATTTTAGTTCTAAAATTCATCGGTAGCATAATGCATATGGAAGAAGACAATTGGAACAGGCAGAAAATATTGCCATCAGAACACTTTCACAGTTAAAGTCAATATTTCTAGCTATAGTGAAGATCCCTGACACTGGAAAGATTAAGAAATGAGTGGAGGCTCTGGTTTGTTTGTTTGTTTTGTTTGTTTGTTCTAACACTTCTTCTAAAGTCTCTGAGGAGTTCAGTTTTGAATAAGAATTTCACCTTGTGGATGACATGATTCCCACCTGCAGTGACTGCTTGAAGAAGAGTTCAACTTAACTGCTTTGAAAGGAAATTGCTGGGAACTCTCAAGTTGGAGGCAGGTTTAGAAGGAAGTTCTCCAGGTCACTGTATGCTGTCTTTGCTGTTGGATTGTCCTTTTTCTTCCCACAGCTGGCATGAAATGATGCAGTACTTCCCCAGGCTGTAGTCTATTAAGCTACGCAAATGGAATTCCTCTCAAGGAAATTCAGAGTTCCCTACATGTATCATTTCAGGAAAAGGGAGGTATTACTACATGTAAACCAGATGTATCATAACATCTATATATATAATAGATTATTTAAGTGCACTTAAGGAATCTTAATTCTACTTTGTCTTGTGATCTTCTCTCACCTATATACGTTAATGCAGAAATCCTTGTATTAAGATGCTTACCTTTGAAAGAAACAGACTGATATGAAACAAGATTATCAGTGGTGTCATTAATGTGTGTTGAATTTGGAACTGTTGGAGCCTGTAGAAATCCCTGTTGTTTGAGATATGTGATGGCACCTGAGCTATTATGAGCTAGAACCAAGAAGGTTAAGTAGTTTTTCAGCAAACTTCATGTTGTGAGAACACAGAAGTCAGGTGGCATCAGTTGTGAAAAGAGTGACACCATGTGTTAAGGTGAGGAATTTAACTTCTTATTTTCTATTCAATGCTTTCATCTTTCATAGTATTGTTACTTTATCATCCTTCTAACATAAAGACTTTGCATGCTTGATTTGTCATGCTTTTTGTTTCCTACAAGTTATACATTTCCATTTGTACATTTTACAACTGACTAGGTTTTAGCCAAGTGTCTTGCAAGAGGAGATGCAATGTGCTGCAGCGGTTTCTTCTACTGATAAACTTGTGCTTAGATTTTTGTTAGTTTAAGATATGTATGTCTGGAAATAAAGACTTGCTGGAAGTGGCTGGAAACTCAGAAGTCTGTAGGAAAACAAAACAGAAGAAGGATGATAGAGTGAAGGCTAATTTTGAGGAGCCATGGCAGACAGAGATTACAGTGCAAGAAATGGAGAGGTTGCCATTGATACTAGGAAAAAAGTGGTAAAAGGCTAATAAATGAAAAGTGAAATCAGAAGGCAGGGTTTCTTAAAAAGGAAAAGGAGGCGTTTCTAGTAAATGTGGAAAACTTGCTGTATCATTGAGATCAAGGACATTAAAAAAAATCTTTCTAAACAGTATTTTGCTGTTGGTGTATTATTCATTATCCACTAGGGTGAAATACAGGCTTGCATGTGATAGAGCATTAACTCATCTTGGGAACTTGAGACGATAAAAAGCCAAAATTGATTTCAAAACGTGCTTCTTAACATCTGTTTTGTGCATCTCTTGAGGAAACAATATTAGGTTGGATAGAAGCACCATTGAAGTCAAATCTGCATGAGACCTGCCATCAGACTGCATATGAGCCCATCCATGGGTGCTTTGAAGAGAGAAGGGATGCTAGTAGGAAGAAAAACTTTTTTCCATGCCATTATTAAAGAAAAATATGCCAGGCTCAATTACAGAAGCTTGCTAGCAATAATCTGTTCTTCATTTGCTTCCTCTTTGTTTCTTTGTTTGTTTAGGTTGAATTCTCCTACCCTCCCCTGATGCCTGGAGAAGGACATGACAGCCACAGTTTACCAGAGGAATGGAAGTATCTGCCATTTCTTGCCTTACCAGATGGTGCTCACAACTACCAGGAAGGTAAGAAACTTGAGAGGAAGTTGTATGTGTTGAGGCCTCCTACAGGCTTCTACTGTAACCGAAATAAAAACCCTAATATCTGAACAGTTGATCAATTGTACTCTTTGCTATTAGATTTCTTGTACTTCTTGTTTAAGCTGCAGAATAATTGATACAAAACTTCAGAGATTAAAATGGAAGTAGATCATAAAGGTGCATCTCCTGTGTGAAGAAATCAGATGTCAAAAATTCGCTTTAAAGGTTACATTGTTCTAATGAAGAAGTAGGTTGCTAGCTATCTTTCAAGCCATTATCTGAGGCGTGAATTAATTCTTGAGTAAAACCTAATCAAGTTTTGAGGTAAGGAAAAAATGAAGCTCTACGATTAAGCTTTGTAATGTATGATGTATGCATTATATAAATCTGACTTGTAGTGATTGTACGAGTAATTCTGTGTCTATCGAATGACATTTTGAAAGGCAGAACCTTTAGTGTCTTTGTCAGCAGAAGGAAAGATAGAGTGGTACTTAGAAGCCACTCTGTAGCAGCCATAAACATATCTCTGACTGTTCCAGGTCATAATTTTTGTTATGTTTCTGCATTGCTTAGTATGTAATGAACAGTATACTACATTCAAAGCTAGGAAAATTATATGTAGCCTCAGTTATCTGTTCCCCTTTGACTCAGCATCATCTTGATTAATGCTTTGAGTAGTTTAATTGCTGCACTAAGAGATTATCAGCGTGTGTTTTTTGTGAGTAAAAAAAAAAGGTGAAATGTGACAACAAAATGGGTATGGAGCCCTGTGGTTTATAGGCAAAAATGCACGTGAATTTGAAATGAACAAATCTGTTTCAGATAAATTTTCTGATAAATAATTTCAGATAAATAAAACAACTGTTACTACATTTCTGTTTCCTTCAGAGTTTTTAACTAACTCACACTGACAGTTACTTTTTTGCAAAGAGGTACAGGAAATATCTCCACACTTACTCAAGGGAATAGTTCTTTAATACACAATTCATCTTTCCATTGAACTTGATGCATATGAAGTTATATATTCTGTTCAGTTTGTTATAAGCAACCAATTCCTTTGTATTATTTGATTTCAGAACAGGTTTTATGCTGCTTTTTGATAGTCAAACAATCATCATATTTATTTTTTCCTTTCCTTTACTTATGACTTAGCAACTTTTGACAGTAGTAGCAAGTGTGTGTGTGTATGTAAGTGTATGTATCATGGCATGAGCCTCACTCTTGCTATTTCTTCTTTTTCATATTACGCTCACATGGTGAAATGATTTGTGTTCTGGAGGACAACAGGTCAAGGGAGGTGATCCTCTCTCTACTCTGCCCTGGTGAGGCCATATTTAGGCAACTGTGTCCAGTTCTTGGCTCCTCAGTTCAAAATGACACTGATCTCATAGAAGTCCAGCAAGGAGTCCACCACAAAGTTGATAAAGGGCTTGGAGCATCTCCCACATGAGGAAAGGCTGAGAGATCTGGGTCTGTTCAGCCTGGAAAAAAGAAGACTGAGGGGTGGATCTGATTAATGTTTGTAAATGTTGAAAGGGAGGTAGGGGACACATGGATGAGGCCAGGTTCTCCTCTGTGATGTGTAGTCATAGGATGAGAAGTAATGGCCTAAAACGTGAATGTGGGAAGTTCCATACAAATGTGCAAAAGAACTTTATGGTAAGGGTGACATGACTGCCCAGAGAGGTTGTGGATTCCCCTTCTGTGGAGATATTCAAGACCTGTCTGGATGTCTGCCCACGTAACCTATTGTAGGGTCCCTGCTTTAACAGGGGGGTGGACTTGGTGATCTCTTTGAGATCCCCTCAACCCCTGTGATTCTGTGGATCTTACAATTGTGTAAATAGACACAATTGTAACTGGCACAGTAGTGCTATACTATGTATCTGCGTTAGCAAGGGTATCAGCAAATCTAACCTTTCAGCTGTTTATGTCCTTGTTTTGTTTTTCTACCTTCATTGCAATTCACTTCCTAAGGGCATTATAGTCCTGCTGCATGCACTATCCCACCAGTTCTGTGGGCCTTGGCTTCCAGTGCCTTGTCTTTATTCTTCTATACTGAATAGGAAAAGCTGAATGGCTGTTGGTTTCAGTGGCGCTTCTGTGCTGACAAAAGGTGCTTCTGAACATCTCTCACTGGGCTTAGAAAGGAGCTCAATTAGGGTAAATATGAGGCTGCCATCAGAACATCCACATTAGCAGTGCTGAAGGTTCTACCATGCAATTTGGAAACTAATTTGGGTGCAAGCATAGCTTTATTGATAACTGTTTCTTATTCCTCTCCAGAATCTCAGAAAATATATGCACCAATATTTCAGCAATGACTCTTTTATAAAGAAAGTAACAGTGACAAGAAAACTACACTTGTTAGTGACTTATGGTATATTCTTTTCTTTTTCACAGATACTGTGTTTTTCCATTTGCCACCAAGATGTGGGGACCGAACCACAGTATATGGTGTCTCTTGCTATAGGCAGATTGAAGCAAAGGTAAATTTCCAAGCTATGGATAATATTACTGAAGCAATAGACTTAATGCACTAATAACTCTGAAATTCAGTAGCTTGTATTTTTTTAATATCCAAGGCAATTGGTAAATGGTTTGGTTTTTGAGAACTAATCCAGGCGTTAGTCCCAAGTAGCAAAACTCACAGTCTTTCAGGCTGCCAAGTCCTGTTGCCAGGAAGAAAGTCTTTTGGGTGGAAGCAGTTTAAACTTCTCTAGCATGTGACTGTGAAGAATTTTAGAGTATTTGATGGGATCGTCTAAATCTTCACTGTCCTCCTTTGCCGAAAATACGCTTGCATGGTAAACCAAAATTTTGCCATTCATTGCTCTATGTGGGCACCTACTGATACTGAATTTTTAGTAATGAAGCTGGAAAAAACTGGTGATAGCTGCAGTGTACGTTCGATCTTCTAAAGTAGCAGCAGTAGTAGTATACATAACTACAACTGAGATGTTATTACAGATTTCTTGAAAAAGAAATAAAAATCATTTCTCTTCAAGTGGCATGCCAAGAATCTGGAATGCCCCATGGACTTGAGAGCTGGATTTGTTTTGCATTCATAAGATGCAAGTTTTCTACTCTCTTTAGCGCACCTTAGTTATATTTTAAGTTTCTATTTATGCTATAGGAGAAATTTTCCATGTGTAGGTTTTAGTTCTGTTTCTTTTGAACTTAATGTTGATTTTAGTTTATTCACTGTCTTTACAGCCAGTCCTCACATTTGTTCTGTGATTAGTCTTGCTCAATCTAACTGTACAGTTATTTTAACGTGGCTTTATTGTGTCTTGATTTCAAGTTTATACTGTTCACTAACAAATTAAAATGATTGTTTAAATTGTACTCTTTAGAGAAAGTAGAATACTAAACAGAGTGTGTTTCATATAACAACTTGAGCACCCTTTCCATCTGGCTTTCTGATGTGTGGGCTGCAATCCACACACTTACTATTTTGTGCAATTAGAGGAATCACTACTGCATTTCTGCCTTTGCCTTTTCTAGTTTTACTCTTGACTACTGAAGCCATTTGGTTAGGCTGAAAATGGAATTCCTCCTAGAGTTAATACCTCCTTTATTTTATGGATGACTTAGAGAAAATCCTTGAGTATAAAGTATACATTATTAGAGAAGAGCTAGCTGTTGGGACTGCTTCTCTCCAGGTACATTGCCCTGCATTAGATGCCATTGCCTTTTCCAGGGCTTCTTCTGGGCTACTCCAGGTCTATTTATGCATAGTAGTGCTTTTCAAACAGTTCTCTGCCTGTCATTACAGCTGTATTTGGATTTATGCTATTCTCAGTGAGTTGAAAACAAAACTGCAGAATCAGTGTTATGACTGTAATGGGTAAAAACATGCTTTGATGTGATTTGGGTATTCCACCACTGAAGGCAGAAAAGCTTAGGATTTTGTTTACATAGTGAATATGTGGCATCTTGACCTGTGAGACAGTTATTTTTGGAAGTGTGTTTAGATAAATATGCTGTTACACTTCTGTTTCTTAGGCATTAAAAGTGCGACAAGCAGACATCACCCGAGAAACAGTGCAGAAAAGTGTCTGTGTTCTCAGTCAGCTGGTAAGACTGTTCAAATCTCAAAACACTCTTAAATAACATATTAAATATTTGTTTTCTGCATTCTTTTCTGGAACTTTTGGCTCTAAATATGTTGTTTTGTTAAATTGTTGCTGATTCTTAAGCACTACTAATTCTTCATATATAACAGGAGTTTGAGTGTAGGTGTTATTTTTGAGGGAGTGGCTATTATCAGCCACAAAAGAGCTTTCAAGATCACAGAGATATTATATTCTTTTGAGGGAGCATCTTTACTACTTACTTAGCAAAAGCTACTACTCCCCAGGCAGGGAGTAGACATTTTCTTTGCTTAAAGCTGAAAAAACAGCTGCATGAGCAGTGTTTTAAACAAGAAATTACTTTCCCAGAAAGGTGTTCAGTGATAGTGTGGTATATACAAGTGGAACCAAAATAGAATAATTTGATTGCATTGAGTGCACCCTCAGTAAGTTGGGGTAGCGAGGCCCTACAAATGGATTTGAACAGACTGGATTGCTGGGCTGAAGCCAGTGGGATGAGATTCAACAAGACCAAATGCTGGGTCCTGCACTTTGGCCACAACGACCCCTGACAGCACTACAGGCTTGGGACAGAGTGGCTTGAAGATTGTGTAGAGGAAATGGACCTGGGGGGTATTGATTGATGCTGGGTTGAACATGAGCCAGCAGCGTGCTCAGGTGGCCAAGAAGGCCAATGGCATCCTGGCTTGCCAGGATGTTGCCTGCAGTGTTGCCAGCAGGAGCAGAGGTGATTGTACTCAGCTCTGGTGAGGCCGCATCTTGAGTACTGTGTCCAGTTTTGGGCCCCTCATTACAAGAAAGACATTGAGGCCCTGGAATGTATTCAAAGAAGGGCAACAAAGCTGGTGGTGTGTCTGGAGCACAGGCTATATGTGGAGAGGCAGAAGGAGTTGGGATTGTTCAGTCTGGAAAAGAGGAGGCTCAGGGGAGACCTTACTGCTGTCTGTAACTTCTGAAGGGAGGTTGTAGCGAGCTGGGGGTCGGCCTCTTTTCTCATGTAACCAGTGATAGGACTAGGGGGAATGGCTTCAAACTGCAGCAGGGGAGATTCAGGCTGGACATTAGGAAACATTACTTCTCAGAAAGGGTGGTCAGGCACTGGTATGGACTGCCCTGGGAGGTGGTGGAGTCGCCGACCCTGAAGGTGTTCAAGGAATGTTTGGACGTTGTGGTGAGGGACATGGTTTAGCAAGAACTATTGGTGGTGGGTGGATAGTTGGGCTGGATGATCTTGTAGGTCTTTTCCAGCCTTGGTGATTCTGTGATTTAAAATGAGCACAGGGGAAAGATGTTGCAAGTTAGCAGTTAAGAATTCAGGTCTAACACTTTGCTCACATGAACTTCGTGTGTATTAAAGTGACTATATTGCAAGATTGGAATGGGAGAAGACTGATGTTCAAAACAACTAATTTTTTTTTCACTTGTTTTTTGTATTTGTTTTCCTTTCAAGCCCTTGTATGGGTTACTTCAGGCAAAGCTGCAGCTCATTACTCATGCATATTTTGAAGAAAAAGACTTCTCACAAATTTCAATTCTAAAGGTAACTTTTAAGTAATAACTATATGGAACAAAGCCTTTAATGTAAAGCTACAGACTTCAGTGTTTTTAATTAGTGGTTTTGCTCAGATATTTCATTTTCATAGGTCATTCAGCTATTCAGCTCTTCTAATACCTTAGAGGACCTATATGACTCTCGCAACAGATTACGAATTTGATATGTACTGAAATAGATGAATTAACATGATATTTAACCTGTATCTCCATTGACTCTTAATGAAATTTGACTTTCTTTCTAGAGTAAGCCATTGAAATCCTTCAATAAGGCTAATTTTTTTTGTAATACTGGATATTGTATGACTGTGTACCATTAGTGACCTCATTTTATTTTTTTTTGCGTGCTCTTTTGTTCATACTTTTACAGGAACTTTACGATCATATGAATAGTTCCTTGGGAGGGACTTCGTTAGAAGGGTCACAAGTTTATCTTGGTAAGTTGTTTTTTTTGTACAAGTGGCAGGGATAACATTATACTAATCAACATCTTCCCTTCCTTAGCTAATTTGCTTATGTGCATGAACAGATTAAGTGTAGAGGCCAGTGTGCCTGAACAGTATTATGTAATGCTTTTCTTTATGGATTTAAATAAATGCCAAATAAACGCAGTGTTGCATTAGTTAATAGACGTTAGTTGTGGGTTGAAAGTCATCATACTTAATGCTTGTTCATTCTGTCAAATGTCTGCTTAGCTGTTGTTGGAAAACAGTACTTTTTAATTTATAGATGATGTTTTGGGGTACTAGATCTTTTGTCTGTTGTTTGGGAAATCTGTTTTATTCCGACTCACGTCTATTGTTTTTTTGAAAGCACAACGTAGGATTTAGTTTAGTGTTTCCATAATGCTGTTGCAGCCAACAGGAGTAACTCAGCACGTGACTAATCATGTTATTGTCTCCGCTGTAGTTTAACTGTTTCACCTGTTACCAGAGAAGGTACTATGCATTCAGCTACTGAAATAACCAAGGTTCACCTGGAATGCATAATGGAGCATACCCCCCTGCCCCTCAAAAAGTTGACAGGAATTAGTACTAGTATCTCTGCTAGCAATTAAACTGGATTAATTGCTGTTCCTTTGGTGTCTCAGGTCTATCGCCTCGGGATCTTGTTCTTCACTTTAGACACAAGGTAGGCTTTTTCTGCTGCACTTACAAGATATAGCACTTATTTTTTGAGGAGTAAAATGCTTTTTGAAGAACTGAAAATAGATGTCTAGACATACCTGAGCTTGGAGTGAGTTTGTTCCTCAAGTATTTCTGGTTACAGTCTCCTGTTTTTTCGTTTCCACTTACAAATCTTCTGTAAAAGTAAGTTCCATAGTGAGAACTTTTGTCTGTCTTTTAGATTTCTTGCAGATTTTTTTTAGCGTTGTGTTACAATTCTTTAGTCCTGGCCCAAAGTGAAAGTGGTATCTCAATTATGGTCTTGTTTCTATTTCCTGGGCCTTGTCAAATTAATATGATGGAAGAATACTGCTAAAGTCATTGCAGACACTTGGGATTTTTTTCCCAATACATAATTTTTGCAGCTCCTGCCACCAAAGAAAGCAGTAATTGCTCCCCTTGTTTTTCTTAATGGCTGCTGAAATTGAGTTTGTACTTCAAGTCTTTAACTGAGAGGCTTCAAGGAAAGAAATCTGAGGTTCTGCATTTAATGGTTCACTTGTGCATGCTTAATACACTATTGGGGTAGAATTTCCTTTTGTTTCACTTCATCTGCTAGTCGTTGCCCCAGAATTCTCTCTTTTTCTTTGGGTTTAAAGAGTATAGGCAGCTAGCTCTGATCTAGATGTCTTGTCTGTAGATGTCTAACACTATGTAAGGTGAATGCTGACCTTGGAATTTGGCTCAGCTTATTTCTGTAGTTTTGTAAAAGAACTTCGGTGTCTATGCAATTTTATTTTTTTAATGCTAGAATGATACATTATGTTCTTCCTTCATCATAACCTTTGTATGATTTGAATTACCCATCTTGAAATCTATTTTTTTTTTTTTTGTGAGTTTCAAATGTCATTTCAAAGAGAGCTCTAGTGGAGAGAAGGTACTGAAACACTGGTTGTTTTTTTTGTTGTTCAGATGTACTTGATCATTCAACAGTTATGCAGAGAAATTTTGAGTAGGAGAAACTTGCACAGTAATTTTGATAAATGGCGCTGCTTCATTTACTGTGTTTTTCCTTTGTTTTTCAGGTCTTGATCCTTTTTAAGTTGATTCTTCTAGAGAAGAAGGTATCGTTTTGTTGGCTGGCACAGATCATTGAAATAGAAACAGTTAATTATTATTATTATTTTTTTTTAATATGAAAATATGTAGAACATACCAGCAAAAAATAATTAAAAAATAATAATAAAGTGAACTAAAATGATCTGGATTGATGATCAGCAATTCTGCATACACGTGTATATCAGGAAAATATGCTCAAAGTAACTTCTGTGTGTTGCTTTGTAAATTTGCTTCTGCTGCTGTTCTATGCATAGTCCACTTTTATTAGTAGCTGTGAAGTAAAATGCAATTAAATGCAAGTGGGGGAAGTCAACGTAGTATGGAAGATAACAAAAGATGCACAGGATGGAAGTAGGTGCTTATGCAAAGCAATGGATAGGAAATGTTGAGACCTAAAGTGGAACATACAGCTTTACAGCTTTCACTAAGTAGAATTTTTGTTTCTGGCTTTAAAAGGACGTACCAAAAGAAAACAGTGCAAGGAACGTCTTAGAAACTTGAATTGTGTGGACAGCTGTTGGAGACAATGTGGAGAGTCATTTCTGTTAAAGTCAGAGTTTGCTTTGGGCTAAAAAGATCATTGTTTTCTTGTCTCAGGGTATGAAGAGATAGACAGAAGAACTTTCAGTGATGAGTATCTATAACTCCCAGACACTTTTTTGCAGGAACTTTTTGACTTAATGTTTAAACAGAAGTATAAAGTACACTTTTAGTTCCCAAAATATCATATTCTTTTCTGTGAGGAAACCCAGCTTCTTTAGAGTGATGAGAAGGAACATAAGGATTTCCTATTTGCTGTGACTGGAAGGCTGGAAGGATCCAGCCTGCAAACAGCAAATTAGCCGGGTCTGTGGCCTAGGGATCCTTACTGAGGCAGCGAATATGGCCTTCTAAAACAGAAGTACTTGAATGGAGTATAATTACTGCATAGTGGGGTTGCACATGTGAAAATGTATCTAATCAAGATGGAATATGCAAGCTGTTTTCCTTCAGATCACTTTAATGCACTCTGTCTACAATGTTTGGGGTTTTTTTAAGCTGTAAGTTTATATATTAAAAAATGATCTAGATATGAAATAACTATCTATGAAAAAACACTTATATATACACACATTTCTTTTTCAGTTAAAATTTTGTTAAGTATCTCTATTGATCTGTTTAAAAGCTGAAGTATTTCATCCTGACAGCTCAAACAATTTTCTGATCTGAATATCTGATCTATTGAGTTATTTTCTGAAGCTCAAACAAATCATAAATGCACAGGGTGAAGAATAGAGAAGTTTTTCCAAGCCTATTCATTCAACTCTAATGTGAATTTTTCTCATAACTGGACACTTATTAATAAACATGTGAGATTTTTGTGTTGTTTCTTTTCCCCCTAAGCTCCACCAGAAAGACAACACTTGCTATTTCAAAAGCAAGAGCTTTGTTTTTCTGGCACTGCCTGTCTTCTGACAGATATTAGTGTTCCAGACTATGGAAATTCATATGTTCAAAGACCTTAAGTGTAATATGCAAGAAGCCTTGCACAGTAAAGCCAATTTTCCTTGAGCTGAAAAATGCCTCCATGCCAGGAACTACTTTCCTGGTAACTCCTGGCAATAATAACTTTATTTTTCCCCACCTCTCAGCTGTTACTGGACTAGAACACTTCTTGCATGTGGCGATCATTTAACTTTCTGCTGCCAGGACCACCCGGTTTGCCGATGTAAATATAATGTAGGAGGGGTAAAGGGACGTGCGCCTACACAGATGGAAAGATGGCAAAGGGACTTGGTGGAACACATACATAAAAGTGCTTGGCTTAAGTTGGCAGTCCACCCAAACTCAAGATAAATTTAAGTAAATTTCCTGAAGACAAAGGACTTCTTTATGGACTGTTATTTCTGTAGTCTTAAAAACAAGTTGTGCTACATAGCATATGAGAACATAAAACTGGAAGGATACTGTGAGATTCCTGTTGTAGTTTCTTGCTTTTACGCTCCGTATTTTTCATATTGACCAGCGTCTGAAAAGAAGTTAGGAAGTTATGATCTTAAGTACTTTTCACTGAAGCTTATATCAATCATGTTTTCTGTTTCCGTAAACTCAGTTCTTATCATAGGAGGATACCTGCAATAAATGCATGCTGCAGATATCCTAGTTTTTATATACTTTTGATGTATTTTCATAGAGGGCTTTTTTTTTCTTTTCTTTTTTTTTTTTTTGCCAGAATTCTGGAATGGAGATTATTCAGTCTCTTTTGATCTATAAGAGACGCTTTGATGCACTATAAATTAACACTGACATAGAGAGCCAGAATCAACTTCTGCCTGTTGTTCAATCAGGTTATTCTGAAATTGATCCAGTCCACAGTCCATCAATAAGACCATTAAGTCAGTAAAATCTGACTGTATGTTATGCACACGGGCACGTACATATATGTATACATCTATATATTAAAAACATTATAAGGTACAGATATACAATATGTATATTCAGATAGTTAGTATGAGCTGTTGTAAGAGCTTTTGTGGGTAAGCAGAACTCCTTTTGTAAAATAAATTCCATTAACAGTTTGTGTTTTTTGTTGTCCTTAACAGTAATTTTGATTATTTTCTTTTTTTTTTTTTTTTTTTTTTTTTTTCTTATTCTGTTCCCTCTGCTTCCCCTCTGCTCTCTTGTCCTTTTTTGTTCTTTTATCTTTTTAACTTTTTCCCCTCTTCTGCCACCAGGTGCTGTTTTATATTTCTCCGGTCAATAGATTGGTGGGAGCTCTGATGACTGTCCTGTCATTATTTCCTGGTAAGAAGAGAAACTTGAACTTCTCGGTTGTTACAGTATGGTTGTGTGCACCACTTTGCATGGGGAACAAATCATATGAAAATTAGAACTATGTTGGCACGTTGCCTAAAAAACAGGATAACTTGTAGACGTATGCATGTAGTGTGGACATACCACCTAACTTTGTTTGCACTGTCTGAATTACTTCTTGTGTTTAATTAAAGCCAATGGATCTTCTATATTGACTATGGGTAACATAAATGTGACTGAATTAGCCAAGTTCCTTAAAAATGAGAAATTCTTTCTGCTTGTACTTCAGAAAATAAAACAGACAAACCCATACGTAACCTTACTAATTCTTAACTTGCAACCAGACTTTCCAAAACAAGAAGTTGAGGTAGGCTTCTTTTCAGAAGAGAAGGGTATTTTTTTTTGTTTGGTGTTTCTTTTTTAGTTTGTTTTTCCCCAAAGTAGTGTAAAATATGTGATTCCCAGTAGGCACGCAGTGGCACTTTCTTCATTGTCTTTAACAGAAGTTGTTTGAATTCATATTGAGTTGCTGACTTTAACTTGTGATGTCACTTTGCAGGTATGATTGAGCACGGTCTTACTGACAGCTCACACTATAGACCCAGAAAAAGCATATCAGAGGATGCTGGCTTGCAAGAAACTGCGCCGTGGTTAGATAACTCAGCTTCTGTGTCTGCTGGTGATGCTTCAAATACAAACTTGGGACCAGGGAAGAGAGGTGGGGAGATGGCAGGAAACCATTCAATAGAAGGTCAAAAAGCAAGCATGCCTTTCTCCCAATCAAAGAAGACTTACAATGGAGCTCAGTCCTCCAATGGTACTGTGCAACATTTGGAGGTTCCTTCACGTGTTTCTCCAGAATCATCTGAAAGTGACTGGGAGACCTTAGATCCTGGCATTTTGGAGGAGTCTAGTATGAAAGGAGAAGGTGAAAAAGCAGCATCAGAGCAGGTGGAAAATTGTCCAAGTGAACGCCCAAGCTCTGAAGGTCTTCCAATCACTGTGCAGCCCCAGGCAAATACGGGACACATGGTGCTTGTTCCGGGACTCATATCTGGGTTGGAAGAGGACCAGTATGGTATGCCATTGGCTATTTTTACAAAGGTAAATAGGTTGTTTGTGTTATTTGGTAACTTTGATAGAGACTTATCTTTGTCAGAGATGTAATTTTTGGTTACTGAACTCCAAATATACAGTAGGGTACTACAAAACGTGGAAGTATGGTCTCTGACAAGTGACTGCATGTTCATATGCAGGTAGAAAGCATGCTTGTGTGTCTGAGGGATGTGTGCACACTCAGTCTGCTTTTCTTTCATTCATATACTTAGTACTGTTTGCAGTTCTACAAGACTGTAACCTCTAGACCCAGCATGGTTAATGAATGGTATGTATCAGTAACTACTGTTTTCTTTTACTCCAAAGAATTGTTGATCTAATCTACATGGGTCAAGATCAGAGTTCTTAAGAAGTGTTTAGATATGTTAATCCAAACTAATTATGAAAGCTGTATCTTATCTGCCACCTAAGCATGTTTTCCTTTTTTTATGTGTGTGTTTTTTCACACTTCCTCATATGATAACTATTCCTGGTTGTCTGTGGCTCTTTTGCTGTGCATAGTGCTGAACTGCTGAGCTTCAAGCATTCACTAAAAAATGCCTAACTGAACTCCAGGTATTCCAGAGGTTCTGTAATGGCCCTGATGAGCGCTGTTAGTCAACACGTCTATAGTATGTCTATTGGAGCCGGCTTTCTGTCTGAAATGGAAAGAAAAAAGCCTCCCTCCTAAGGATAGCTTTGTTAGTAAGAGAGGTGGTATATCTTTTTGTTTTTAATATCCTCTTTAAGCAGATGATTGAGATATATCTCCTCAAGCTGATGAGGTTACAAGTGGCATTTCTTCCTTTAGAGACATTTATTTGCATTTTCTTGCAGGATGTTTTGTTTAGTAATGGTGTTTGAGCTTCTTGGAATACCTTTCATTGGTAACAATGCAAACGTGAGCCAAAGCGAGCAACTCGATCATCATTTTCCTTCTATTGCCCCAAATCACCATTAGAGAGGTTTTCAGCACGGCCTATCTAAGCAACAGAATAGCCTGTACTTCATGTTTAGTTTTAGTTCTGTTGGAAATACTAGATTGAAAGTAGGAAGCAAGTGACTGATAAGAGGTCCTTTGGGTTCAAACTGAGTTTGCTACTAAGCTCACAAAACAGAAGAGCAAACAATCTTAAGGAAGCTGGCATTTTGTACGTTTACCTTCTGCTCCACAAAGGCACTTTTCATCTGAGTTCATCCAATGTGATTAAAACACAAATGGCTCTACATCTCAAAATTATGAGAAAAAAATGTGATTATAAGTTACAGTTTAACTGTTTACTGAAATCTGGAATCTTTTAGAGCTCTCTGAACGTGTTTCTGCCACCTGATGGAAAGACTAACAAATCTGACAGATGTGAAAAGGCGAGATGGTGCAATAATGTATCCAAGTGCACCACAGAACAGAGGAAAATAGGTTGTGCTACTTGTTTCTTTAGCAGCCTTCTGTAAGATCTAAAATCCATTTAACTGTCACTGTTGATTTGGGTTGAGTTTTCTTGTGTGTTTTTGTTTTTTATTACGAAAAAATGGTGAATTTGGGAGCTGACACTTGATCTTATAAATAGTGAATGATTTCTAATAGTTGCTACTCCAGTAGCAACTGTTGAAAAGCCCTGGCTTCCTATTGCCTGCTTATTGATCTGTATTTCCTAAAAGAAAAATTCTGTTTTAGGTTGGTGATTCAATCTCAAAGCACTGTTGTTCTTTTGACACGCACTGTTTGCTTTCAATTGATAAGTGCTTGTCATCTGGAAATCCATCCTTGCATCCAATATAACGAAAGGGGTTGTTGCTGTGCTCCTTTCTTCCATATGTTTCCAGTTACTGTGTACTGTGTGATGAAGGACATGTGCTTTTTAATTCTGACCAGTATGCTGCTAGCTTGTCTGGGTTACTAGTAGTGAATAAACCACTCTGTCATCTGCACTTGAGCAGCTGGAAATGGACTTTAGTGTTAGACTTCATGGTTTTGCTCCTCCTGTATTTAAAAGGAGAATTATAACTACAGCTGCTGCTCAGAGATCTCTGAATAACTTACCTCAGAGCCAGATAACTCTTCTTTGTAAGTGTTTTGGGCTGTTTTTTTAATATATATATATATATATATGAAATATTATATATATATGTATATTAAATAGGAGTATGGAATATGAGATTTACATAAGCATGGAGTAGTTGGAGGGCACAGTGCATTGCTTTCTGTCTTGTTCTTTTAAAGCAGGCACGCGCGTGCCCATCAAAAACCAACTGCTATCTCTGCACCTGGGAAATTTCCATCCTCCGAGTGTGGATAGCAGTTGTGTATGTTTCTAATTCTCTGACACTGTAGACCGGAGGCACATCAAAAGACACCGTGGTATACAAGTAGATAGGTGAATTTCTGTCTCCACTGAGTTCTCATCTCTTAACTAACCTGAGACCTCATCATCAATTTATATTGCTTAGTTTGTTGATTTGTAAGCACACTTGATTCCATTCAATTTGCATTGCATTTTAGTTTCCGTTTTGAGGCTTGAAGGCAGTACAACCTCTTGGAAAACTCAGCAAGTGTGGAATCTGGTTGCATTGCTTTGAAGATGTAATACAGTGAAATTGTAGCAGCCAGGGTTGTCTGTTCTGGGTTCAGTGTGCTGGCTTTTATTAATTAGGGGAAAAAAGCTGAATATAGACAAACTTTTTTGGCCTTCTATTAATCCTCTAAATATCTCTGTTGCTTTAGGGGTACCTTTGTTTGCCATACATGGCACTGCAGCAACATCATCTTCTGTCAGATGTAACAGTCCGCGGCTTTGTTGCGGGAGCCACCAATATCCTGTTCCGTCAGCAAAAACATCTGAGCGATGCAATTGTGGAAGTATGATTCTTTGTATTCAAGCTTCTTGAACTGAAGAAGAGGCGGGAGGGGTTGGGGAAGAAAAAAGATGTTGCATTTTGAATGTGTAGTTTCGTGCCCAAATTTTGAACTGCTTCTCTCTGAAATAAATTCCTGAGTTCTGAAGCTTGTCCCGTTTGTCTCAGGGGAGGACATAACTTTACCTGTGCAAAAGCAATGTGTCTTTCTTCGTGTTAGGTATTGTGTTCGAATTTGCAGGTTATATTTTTCAAATGTGTATTTTGTGGCCAGTGTAGTTTGATTTCTCACACCGTGGCTTTTTCCTCATGGCTTTGTAGTAAGGTCTTCAGAAATCAGTGCTTGCAATTAAGGAACAGACACAGTTGAGAAGAAGGCATATTAATGTTGACTGCTGCTTGATTTAACCAACGGGGCAAACAATATCTAAGAAAGCACTGTGTCTGTTCCAGTAAGTGAAAACTACTATGTGATCAAATTTGAGATCGCTACGTGTTGGTAATCAACTTAATAAATTGAAATGAAAATCAGCGAGTCTCTTAAGAAAACACACCCGAGCACCAAACTTCCTCTTCTAGATCTTGTCAAATGAGCAGGCTTTGCTGTGTACCAGGAGGACGATCGGTTTCAGGTTGAATTAGAGCAATATCTGACAGTGAGAACTGCTCGTTCAGAATTTCATTGGTCGTTTGTTTCCTTTCTGTATTTGAAGCTGCTGGGTTTAGATTTAGGTGGTTGCTCACCAGTAGCGATATACTGTGTGTGTAAGCAGTTTTATTTAGATCAGTCTTGACCCTTGGAATTATTTCAAACAGATAGAAGATGCTCACGTACAAATCCACGATCCAGAACTTCGTAAGATCCTGAACCCTACAACTGCTGACCTAAGATTTGCAGATTACTTGGTGAAGCATGTAACTGAGAACAGAGATGATGTTTTCCTTGACGGCACTGGATGGGAAGGAGGAGATGAGTGGATCAGGGCTCAGTTCAGTGCTTATCTTCACGCACTGCTTGCTTCTGTGCTGCAACCAGGTAGAACAAATGCCTTATCTAGGGCCTGAGATGAGGGTGGGTTTAAAAAGTATTTGCCCTGTACTGTTACACATGTAGGCAGTCATTGGCTATCCCTCTGCCTAAAGTTTCACTTTTAGGCTGGCTTTTTTTCCAGTTGTCCAGGACTCTCTGTTGTTCCTCGACAAGATTATTACTAAATCTTCACAGCCTTACAGACCTATTTTTTCTTTGACTTTCTTTTCTTGATTTTAATTAAGCTTTCCTTACAAGCAGAAGTAACTGAAACCCTGTATAAGATAAGACTTTTACAAACGTGGATATCCTACAGACTTCAGTCAGTTTGGGGAACTAATTGGATTCAAGGAGGCATGAAGTGAAGTGGCTGTTTTCAGGAAGTTTTACTGCTCTGTCCCATCTCTTTCCCACTGCTGTTGAGGTCTCGAGTAGAGAGTCACTTAAGCTGAAAATGTCAGCTTGAGGTTTTTATCAGCTTCTGTTCTCTGGAGCTCAACATCTTTGTCTCAACTCAGAGGGAATTCTCTCCGTTCCAGCCTTTCTTGCATGAACGTAACTAAAATAATCAGTGGCTTGTTTGTGGAAGCTTGCCTAGCACTAAGTCTGTTAACTTCATCCTCTTCATGATTCTTCTCCCCTAACACCAATTAAGTAACTCAGTTCCTGTTCTGTGGTATTTCTGAGAAACCATGGGATTGAGAACTTGATCTTTAAAGTTGTGAAGATGCCAAGTTGTTTGCCTGGCAGTGTCAGTACTGTAAGATGATCGTGTGGTTGATAATGAAACGTTGGAATTTTCCTGAAATTCATCCTGCTTAACTGTCTGGCTCTAAAGTGATTTCCCATAATCTTCTGTATTTTAAAGGGGATGAAGGGAATGCTGTGGTAAGTTTATTCCACAGTAGCTTGTATTGTGGTATTGGAGTGAATTTGAAGGCTGAGCATTAGCATAGTACAGCAAACTGTATTGAGTCTGATCAAAACTAATGTAAGTCAGTTCCTATGTGGGCGGCTCTTTTCCTCCTCTCCAGCTGAGCTCACTGAGAACTTTGTTAATTAATTAAGGGGAGAAAAAAATTGAGCTTTCTTTTTGGGGGGGGGGGTTGGGAGGGAGATTGTTTTGTTCTGGCTTTGAGAGACTTAATAATAAGAAGAAGTAATTTAAACATTTTGAAGTGCCATTCTGCAGAGCAAACTTAGCCCTGTTTGATTGGATGAGAGTCTGGAAAATTTTAGCTTTTCTGTAAATAAATAAATAAATGCAGTTGTTTTTCTTGTATTGCATCCATAATGAATTGCCACCAGTTAACATCTTTATTTTAATTTCTCAGACAATGAAAAGACTTTGTCAGACTTTGGAACAGCCTTTGTAGCAGCCTGGAAAAATACTCACAACTACAGGGTATGGAATAGCAACAAGCATCCAGCTCTTGCAGAAGTACATTCTAGGTAAGAAACTGTGGGGATTTGTTTAGCATTCAATATGAAATGATCCTGTTATGAGTAGTTAGGCACACAGTGTTCTGTAGAATCAGTGTCCCGCTTGTTCCTACTGCAGAGCCCTGAGGGCTTTGTGACCCTCTGCAGTAAGGATTCTGTGAGTACAGAAATGGGACTGTTCCTACTTTTCAGCATCTTACTCGAATTCTGGGGTATAATTTTTATGAAGAAAAGTATATCCAGAGTCAGGAGAAGTGAAACTAGGTAACATTAATCACTGGCTATCCTCAGCTGTAGAGAATTTGTCACTGTCCTCACATGATTCTGCTTTTCATTGGTTACTTCCAGGTTTACAAGGAAATGTTGTCACTGATAGGGATGGAGGGAAGCTGGCTGATTTATGTTGCATGTTCTACTATTTTGGTTGTTGTTTTGTGTGTATTTCCACTCCAAGATTAGATGATGCCAGACTTGGTAACACAGCAGGCTACGCGTGTGTTTCGTTTAGCATGCATTTATATCGTATTGCAGGGAGTTCTGTTAGCTTTCATGCTTGCTTTGCCAGCTGGTGTAGTCTGAAGTAAGTTGTTTTTCTTTAGACCTGGAAGACTCTTTTGGTCGGCCTAAGGGATTTTTTCCTCCTTTTTGCATTCTTTGTCTTACTTGGGAGAAGTGTCTGCCTCACTGTGAAAAGGTTATTAATACCTGATGTGAAAATAGGAGGCACCTTACGCATAGATCGTAAGAAACCAAAGGCTGAACCATTAGTACTACCTAGCCTTCTATTAAGTGGTACAGTACCCTGTCTATAATGGATTATTTTCTGTCAGCCACAGGGACAAATGTAACTGGGAGCTGAAGTTGCTGTAGTATGGATTCATGATAAAATGCTTAATGTTTTCTTGGCCTTTTTCCTCCTCTTCTAGCCATCCGTTTCAGGGACAATACTCTGTGTCAGATGTTAAATTAAGGTTGTCACAGTAAGTATATAGTAGCTTGATATGTATTTTTAAAAATGTATTGGCAAATATCAATAACAGCACAGCTGCTGCAGTAATGGCCTAAACAAAACAGGTGTTTAAGTTGGCCATTCGTATGGCCATTAAGTTGGCCATAACTTCATTCAAAGTTCCCCTGCAAAAAATCATGTGTAGTGAAGTTGTTCAGCTTTACGTAAATGGGTTTTCAAGCCTGAAATGTGGACTTGAATGTTGCTGTTTAAAACTGAGTAAAGTATACTTTCATGTCATCGCACTCATGCAGTGGAACTGATTTGCTTTTGGGACTGTCCTTTCTGAATTGAGGAAGTATCTCTTATACTTGTACATTTTTAACACAAATATGAATTATAGTTGATAAATTCTATGTTAGAGCAAGATACAAAGTAAATTCTGTTTGGAAAACAGAATAATGACAGTCGAGTAACACTGTTTTGTTTAAAGCTTATAGATGAGGATGAAGCTTCCCAAAACCTCTGCAAATCTGATTCTGTAGAAGTATTTTGGTAAATGTTTAGGAAATCTATTAGTGTGTTCTGTGAAAATGAACAGTTGGGTGTTTGGATTCCCATTGCTGGCAGCATCCCTTCTTTCTCAGACAAGCTTGCCAAACTGATCTTAGCAGATAAGATACATAGAACCTATACAAGGATTACAGGCTTGACTTATTGATATACACACACTGTATAGATCTGTGTATGGACAGATATTTTAATTAAGTATTTTATTTATACCCGGAGTTCATCAGTCAGTTGACTAACAGTCTTCAGTATCTCTCGCATTTAGTTCTGTGCAAAACAGTGAACGTGGGAAGAAGATTGGAAATGTGATGGTTTCTACTAGCCGAAATGTTGTGCAAACAGGAAAAGCTGTAGGTAAGCAACTTAATTTAGTACTTTTTTAGCAGTACTTTTTAAGAAACTTAGTAAAGGTAAAATTACACTGTTAATTTTTTTTGTCTTATAATGCAGGTCAGTCGGTTGGAGGAGCCCTCACAAGTGCAAAATCAGCCATGTCATCATGGTTTTCCACTTTTACACAGTCAAGCCAAAGCCTTGGGGACTAAGTGACGGTTTTGCCCAGTGCTGCTGAATATTTCAGGTGCAATGGTTTCTCTGAGCTGTAAAAGGACTGCTCCAAAAAGTAGGACTGAATACTACCTATCCAGGACCAAAACAAGACATATGTTGCGTACAAGGAGATGTGGAATGTTATCATTCAGTTTCATTAAAGGTATAGAATGGCGAGTGCCTCCGTATGACGAGATGGCATTTGCTGGATATTGGTTGTGTTTAAAATGACTACTTCAAATCTGAGCCTTCAAAAAGACATTAGCAAACAAGGCTTGTTGCAAGCCAAACGTGTTTGACTTTAGATTTGTACATTTTATTGGATGTTGAAGATATTTATGTAAAGTAGTTATATTTTTCAATCCAAGTAGCCAAACGGTTGTGAACCTTCTTAGAAATAAGCAGAGTGTGACTACTGATTCGTCTTTCAGGTTGGGTTAGAGAGCATGTCAGCAACAGTTACAGAGGTGGAAGCCCTATGACGGCTCAAAGCCAGGTAGCACTTTGCTGGTTCCACCTGCAGACTAGAAACAGCAGGGTGCAGAATAAGACCGTGGCTGACGTTTGAGCATTTCTCCTTTCTCATCTATAGCCGTGCACAGTCTTTTGCATTAATCTCTCTAGCTCTCTTTGTGTCTGCAAGTCTGTGTAAAATCACTCTTTTCTTGGTATTACACAGTAGGCCTTTGTGACAGCATTATGTTTTGGCAGTGTTTGACCCCAGGACATGAGCAGGTTTCCAGTTGGAGAGCTCTCTTCATGAAAAGTATTACAAAACAATACTCCAAAATTAAGATTGAATCATAGACAGTTTTCTGAGGTCTCGCTCTGTTAGGATATAATTACAACCATCAATGTAATTATTATGTATATGAATACTAAGTATTAAAATGACCTAAGCTAGCACAGTAGCAAACTGCGTATTTTATTTTGCCAGTGAAGTTATGAAGACTCTTCCAAACGAAGATGGGCTATACAGATTTTTCTTTGCCTACTCAGGGAACGTTCTATTTGGATAATTACTTCTTTTCATAACGAAAGTAACACCAAAACCGAGGGAGCAACTGAAGCAGTTCTTATCCTTGTGTGAAGGAATATAATAGTTTGTATGTAAACATGTTCCACCATGTATGTTTCGTGCTCCTGAAGCAGATTATTTGCTGTTAGTTGCAGTGTATGTGCCTATTCCTCCTAACATCCTCATGTGATCACTGCTAATGTTCTCTGTGTTACATTATCAGATATTCCAACTTCTCTGTATCGGAATGCTCTGAGTTTATTCCCTCATCGGTGTCTTTGTGTTCTGCCATGCTTTTTTTCTGGGGCCAAGCTTTCAAGTCATGGTTGTTTCTTACCCTCAAATAAAATAGCTGTACAAGAGATGAATAAGATGGTTCTAATGTAATTTAACATGTTAAGTTCTGATTTCTTCAGGTACATTTCAAAAGCTAGTAGAAAAGGCACAGCGGCACCTCATAGTTACTGTCCAGTAATGTAGCTTTCAGTGTTACTGGTCCAAATAGCAATTCAAATACAGGAGATCTGTTTTAAAGATTTTGTTAAGCTAAATATGTAGTAGAACAGCCACAGGAAACCTGGACGTGTACAGCTGG
Source organism: Excalfactoria chinensis (assembly GCF_039878825.1). Lineage (NCBI taxonomy): Eukaryota > Metazoa > Chordata > Aves > Galliformes > Phasianidae > Excalfactoria > Excalfactoria chinensis. Next base: position 96,044,257 of record NC_092826.1, read on the forward strand.
CTTGAGTAGCTTCATTTGAGAACAGCTTGAAAATAAAGACATCCAGCCTATTTAAAGCTGTGTCTGCTCAAAAAGCTGTTTTGAGGAGGTGGTCCCACCAGGATACACTGATTTTGGTATCGATAGCTGCTTGTAATGCATTGTCGATCCATTTGAGACTTGTCTTCTATTTAAACTGACTGGATCTTGCTTTTGCAAATGTAGGACGAGGGGACTGTCTGGTACAGTGTGTTTCATTCCCCTCAGGGCCCTGTTCATTGTGAATTGATTTAAAGACTTCAGTAGGTCAAAGGCGTCTTGAGCATCAGTGAGACCGTTAGGTAGGACTGTAATACTTGGAGCTGGATTTAGCTTCAAAGTGGTGCACGGTTCAGTTGGGTGGTGATATCTAGTCATGATGCAGAGCAAATAATTGCTGCGCATTTATCTCTCTACAATAACAGCCTATTAATTAAAGACTGGCTTTAAAACTTCCACAGCCACTGCAGCTGCACCAAGGTAAAAGGTAAGAACGATTTGTCACGTTACTGCTTCCGCTTGGAAGAAGCTGATTGAATCTGAATGGCGGTCAGGTGTGGATTTGATCGAGTTTCTGTCTGAAAAGCTGTTGAATCCTTTTATTAAATTCCCATACGCAAGTGGCTGTTCAAACGTACTAAAAAATAAATGCACCTCATCTTTTGGCAGCACAGTTGTACTTTATTTAGTATTTTTAACAAGAAGGGCAACGTGGAGAGAATTTGTAGAAAGCAGAAACACGATGTAGTTGTTATGTAATAGGATGAAAGAATTCCTTTGTGCTGTTTTTAGTCTTTAATTATTGTAGTAGAAGAGATGGGAGCTTGGAAAAGAAAGAAGTAGGTGCAGAGCTTTAGCTCTGGGATGTTTCTGTTCTTGGCCCTGTTCTTTATCAAACACTACGGGTACCATTGGGAGGTGGGTTGCTGCTGTTAGTGCCACTTTGGTGGTGAGTTCACTGCCGTTCTCTTCTTCTCAGTGAGGTGACATGATTCATGTGTATAACATAACACAGAGCTTGGTCTTGGCTGCGGCAGTGTTGATGTCTGGATATTTGGTTGAGCTCTTCATTACTGCTGGGGTTCAAAATGGTCTACATGTAGGCATTTGATTAAAAGAAATATATACACTTTTTGTTTCTTTGTAGCCTGAATTTACTACGTAGGTCACTCTGAAAGTAATGCCTCCTATTTATTTCCATGGAAACTACACCACCAACGAAGAACATGATAACGCCATTGGATAGAGCAAATTCTCTATCAGAGAATCTATTTTTCAGAGTAGTCACCATCATCAGCAGTGAGTTTTCACCACTGATGAACAAAGAAGAGCCTGCACGCTATACTCATAAAGATCTGCACTCACTGTGCTCCCATCCACCGTTTGGTGCTCAGAAATGTGCAGCGAATGGTGGTGAATGTCGGTGGGTGCCATTTTGTTTTCTGCACGGAGGAGCTGAATGTACTGTCTGGCATAACCTGTGTTAGGATCTTTGCTGCATTTACTTGCAGGTTTATGCATCTAGAACTGCATATCTGAGTAACAGCTTAAATACACTTACATGCCGTCATAAGCTTCTTAATATGTTTTACTGTCCTGCTTTCTGGATCTTCACTAGTATTAATGCCCCGATGTATTCAGAATGCTGTTTACCACTTAAAGCTTTGGGTGAATGGGATCTACAGCACTCAAACTCTTTGCTGATGTAAAGGCATCTATTTTCCCAACTCCAACCCAACCACAAGAGCTTGCTTTCATGTGTTAGCACATGAGCAGGAGGGGAGAAAAGCACACACAGCTTCATTTCTGACAGTAATTTATGACGGACAGATTTGTTACCTTCATACCCACCCCATCTTTACAATAGGATCATAGAATGACCTGGGTTGAAAATGACTGTAATGATCGAGTTTCAACCCCCCTGCCATGTGTGGGGTCTCTAAAAGTTCTTGATCAATGCTGCAGAAGAGATGTTTTAAACAAGTCTAGAGCACAGCTACAGTTGAGCATGAGGTGGGAATAAATTGGTTTTTAGGACAAGCCTGCTCCATAGCCTGCCTGTGCTCAATGCCCATTTTCGTGTTACGATCCAGATGAGAAAGCAGTCCTTGAAGGCAGCTGTAAATGGAAGCAGAGGAGGAACAGCAGGTGCCTGCTATTGAGTGAGGTGTCTGCAGGCGTCCCTCAGCACTACTGCGCAGTGCAGAGCTACTGCATGGTAACAAATTCAGAGCAAAGGAGAAATGATATGAAGTACCAGGTAGAGTTTTAGAGCTTCTTGAAAAGAAAATAAAGTTAAATTACCAATAATTGTTCATGAAAGCGAACTTACCCATCTTCTGTTCTCTGCAGTTTGACACGATTGACTGCCCTCATTGCGACTGTTCCCCTTAGAACAAGAATTAAACTTCCAATTAGGCATGCAGTTACACAACTGTAGAAATAAGTGGATGCACTAAAAAAGGTGGCAGAGTGTTCTTTTATTATTTCAGGTACAGGGAATTGAAATTACATAGGACTTTTAAAGGTATTTCTATCAGAAAAAAAAGCAAACTTTTTGCACATATAGGAAAGCTGGAGGACATAAGAAGTTGAGTCATTAAAACTTGTATGTACTTTGTAGTCAAGTAGAGGTTGAATAGGCTAACATTAGGCGGAAGCTTTGTAGTGAGATACTATTTTAGAACCCTTTGAAAGCTTTAATCATCTTTGCTCTGTTTATAAGATGAGAACTGCATTCTTTTGGCCGATGCCTTTGTTCCCACTGAAGTCTAATTCCACCCCCAGTGACCATTCCTGGATGCATGACCAATGCTTTGCCTGCAGTTTCCTCCTCAGATAATGAAAAGTAACAATTCAGACTGGAGACTCACATTTCCCAGCTGTTTTCCTCTGGGCTCATGACTGCAGCCAACTAGTGCGACAAGCGAAGTGATAGTAAGCACACCTGACCAAGTCACGAGAGAACTGTTTGACTCTAGTCTTGTCCTTAAGTACTGCATTACAAAGTGTGATTTTAAACAAGGTACCACACAGACTTACACCCCACCCTGAGGAGTATAAAATGCAGTAAAAAAATGGAAGTCACATAATCCTTCTGCACTTCAAAACGTGTTTTCTGCTGGTCCTGTGAAGCAACTGGGAGTGCGCTGTCTGAATGTACCTCACGTTTTGGGGGTAGTAGCCTGTGGTGAGTTGGGCTTCTGTGAGAATGAGACACAGAATTAAAGCAGTCCAGTCAGGCTGCAGTCAGCGAGATACCACCACTGCTTTTGCCAGAGGCACCACAGTTCTCCAGGCCCCACTACAGAGTAGTAACTGCTGCCCCAGGGTTACAGGAAAGCCCCATCAGCAGGAGCACAAGTCACTTCTCCCTTCTTACCTAAGCAATTCAGGCAGCAGAAGAGCCGATGAAGTGGTAAATGCCAACATGTTATTTGTCACCTTCCCTCAAATTAGCAGTTTGCCTCTTTCTCTTCACTAGCCATCATCACTCTACATCCTCTGAATCCTTACATCCCACAACATACCGTGCCTGGGGAGGTGCCATTTTACAGAAGTCTTAGTGGGAGCTTCAAGTTCCATGTAACACAAGTCAATAGTAACTGCTCTGAGTTCTTCATAGCTGAACTATTAGAAATTGCTTTCAATAAATTAAGAGATGCTGTCGGAGGGTGAGGGAGAGGGCATAACTGTGTCGACTTCACGCAGAAAGCACACCCAAACTCAGTTGGATTCAGGTTTTTTTTTAATAAATTAATGTCATTCAAAATACAGTGCCAGAACATGATGCAACTGAACATGCTAGTAAGGTTTGTCATGAAGCACCTGTGTTCATGTTAGGCTGGCGGTGCCCCGCTACTGCTAGTGGTTCCTGGGATTAATGCCAGAGCAGCACTAGGCATCTGCTCTCCTGCACGCGGCGTACAGGATATTCCTGAACTGATGGGTCGCATCCCCCATCCCCCCCCCCCCCCAAAGTAAAAAACCTGATAGCTAAGGGATATCTATACACAATCACACTACAGTAATGCTTGTTATTAAATTAACAGAAAATAAAGACCTGGTTAATCCACACTAAAACTTTTGTTTTACAATGGAAAAATACATCAGCAGCAGGAAGTAATATACATGAGCCAATGTTACTGTAATACAGAACGTGGAGGCATTCACTGATTAAAGCTCCACAGAGACCCGCACTATGAGGGCTGACAATTCCTATTGCAAGCCCAGCAACTTAAGTCCACACCTGGTAAACTACCAGCTGCTTGGAAGACCTGTATTCTAAATAGACAGGTATAAGTCTGTGAAAATAGAGTACATGCACCTAATAGTACAGCTTGACTGAACCTGCAGTCATCTTGCCCTGCACATTACAATACAATGGAAGATCTACCCTTCCTACCACAGGTAGATCCATGGGATTTGTTTCTGTTTGCTTTTAAATGGCATTACTATACCAACATGGATACTAGCATTAAGTGCAGCACAGTCCCTTAATTAGGCCACACTGACAATTATATAACTAGCACTTAATTAGAATATCCAGAAGTAGTTCAAATATAACTGGAAGATACTTTCAGAAGAGTTGTGACATCATCCTAGAAGCTACTTTTCTTTTTTTCTGAAGCTAGTTTTCCTGAAACAGGCCTTATAGAACTAGAAATTAATCCTTTAGACAAGTCAGATGCTTAAAGATCATGATATACATATATGTGTCTCAATTATCAGATAATAGTATTTCAGATTATGGAAGCATACCTGCTCAATTCATACTGAATTGCTACAAGTATTAGGCAGGGCATAAAAATACAACTCATGAAGGACTGATTTGACGTTTTCCTTTCCAGACCTCTCACAATCATTTATTTCAAGGTAACTGTACACTGGATCAGTTGCGCAGTCTAATTTGGGAGCTATACAGGTGGTAAAGTAACCATCTCCCCGTCCAGCTCAAATTCATCGGCTCCATCTGGTGAGAAGAGATACGTTGGAGGTTTCCACGGGGACTCTTCAAGGCAAGATGGGTACAGCTTTCCTACAGTGCACCGAAAGTCCTTCCCCAAGTCCCACAACACACGCTCCGATATATGCTGTCTTAGAAACCAGCGGTCGAGCTCCAGGTCGTATTGATAGGTGGCATACCTCGCTCTCTCATTCATGTGGGTTTCTCGTATGAAGACACACAAAGAGTTAGAGATGACAACAGCTCTAACGCACGGGTCAGAATAGCGCTTGGCAGGGATATTAGCTGCCATTCTCCATTCATTTTTATTCACGTCGTAGATTTCCACAGTTACGGAAGACCCATCTACAGTACTACTTGGGAGTCTTATACCAGAATTGCTGGCAATATGTAGTCCTCCAATATAGAATATTTTATCACCAAAAGCGGCAGCTGAAGCAAAACATCTACTTGTTTGTCGCATAGCCATTTCTACCCAAGCATCTGACCTGGGAAAGTAACAGTACATCAAGTTGTGCGCCATTACATAAATGCAGTTGTGAACTGCTACCGCCGTGCTCCATTGCCACGCACAAGGCAACGGGCTTACCATGGTCCACTCATCTTTTTCAGTGTCGTATCTTTCCACAGTTCTCCTGTTGAGCTCTCCACCGACACTGTCGCCTCCAATTGCATAGATGTATCCTTCACAGCAGACCAGGGATGGCTTTATACGAACGAAGAGCATCGGTGTCTTTGGAAACCAAGTGTTTTGCTGTGCATCAAACCAGTAAAAGCAATTCACAGTTCTGAAGGCAGCCTGGAGCTTGCTGCTCTTACTGTGATTGGTTTTTGCATTTTTCAGAGGAACTTGCCCCCCTGCTATATAGATATCATTATCAGGAGTTACAAGCGTTCCAACCTTATGCAAGTCAGCAGGAGGACTGCAGAGCTTGTAAACTTTCTCTGCCTGTGGGCTGTAACAGACAGAAGAGTAAAGACTACCGGGGTTTTCAGCAGCAGCTTCAATGAATATCATCATCTCCTCTTTTGTCATACCAAGTCTGGGCTTGAAAAACTTGGGCATAGATTTGTACAGTCCTTGCACCACCACAGATTTATCATTGGGTGGTAAGCCTTGAAACCAGGCCCTCTGCGTTACTTCTGAAAGTGCATCGATTCGGATTTGGCTAAGAACAGAGGACAAATACTGTGACCGTGATTCCGTGTTGTACTCCAGCCATAGCATAGCAGCTTCACGAACCGTCTCCTCCTTTTCCACATTTAAATTGTCACTGCTTAAAATATCGATCAGTAGATCATGTGACAGCTGCATGAAAGCCTCCTGGTGGTACACAGCTGTGAACTTGTGCTCCACCATTCTTTTAGCACTCTGTTTTAACTCTTCACAGCTGAAGAGGTCAGCAAAACTTAACAGGCGCACACAATTTTCTGCATTAATTTTTTTGATTAAGTACTCTCTACACCGCTGTAACACATCATCCACCTGTAATGCAAAAAGAAAAGAGTTAAGTATTGCCACAGACAGGCTATCCTTTTGCTTTCCATCAGCAGGTGAAAAAATCTGTGTTTTGGGCTAAACAGCCGAGTTTAGGCCTGGAATACCTAAACATACACAAAAACACAGCAGTGACTTCTCAATGGCTTCACAAAGATTTTGTACGTTACGTTATTATTAGCAATTTGAGAAAGCGTTTCAAGCACGCTGTTCTACTTCCACCCTCCATAGGGTCAATGAGGGCCAATAACCCCAAGGTGGGATGTGTACATGAAACATCTGGCAGGCAACTGCTGTCTACCTATACTAAGTCAATTGAACAAGAGTATCCTGAAGCTTCTAAACAAAAAGGAACACTTAACAAGTCAAAGGAAAAAAAAAAAAGGTTCGGAAATTAAAGCAGTTATTTCAAACTCAAAGTAAAACACTCCTACCTGTAAGAAGCAGGCAGTTTCATACAGCTGTTCTACTGTGCTGTCGCTTATTGCCAAGTTACCCGTGTATGCGTAAGTTATTATAATTTGTAAAGTGGCTGCATCCACATTCCTCAGGTGCACGTGTGTTTGTTTGCTTTCACTTAGCCCACTCATGAACATAGCTCTGAAGAAAAACATACAAATTAAGACAAGAACCATCAGTAAGTAGTCACTACTTAAGCCAACTTCTAAAAGGTAAACAGTTTTCTTGGTTGCCTGTTTACAGATATTTAGTATTTTTCCTCAGGCCTCCATCCATCACTTGTACTGAACATCTGAAACATAACGTCAGTGCCTTCTGTAGAATTATATGTATATATAAACTAATCTGTGTTGATAGGCAGAGAACTCTACTGACTGGAATTTCAAACTTTCTCCATTAACTGTAAAGAGGGAAGAAACATGCCCCAGAAAATACTGCTTAAAGGTAACAGTGATAGATTTCCGACTCCAAAATGAAAATGAACAGCTCCTTCCATTGCGTAAACAGAAGTCACACTAACGCGGGCTTCTCTGAGAAGAGGAGAAAGGAGAAAGCTCAGAGAAAGGAGCAAGCACCAGCACCCTGTGAAGCTCTCAGGTACCATTCACAGTGTACAAGAAATTCAAGTTTGTAGACAAAAAAAATAAATGGCAGGAAAAAAAGACCCTTGAAGCATCTCTACTGCACCTTCCCAAAAAGCAGAAAGGCAAATATTAATTGTTATATGATAAATTCAGCTTAAGTTTCTTTATATTTTGAACTTGTAAGGAAACTGGATCTGAGAGGAGTCTGAAGGGACAGAGGTGCACCCTGTAACTCTGCCTGCTGCTGCAGAGCTGAGAGCAGCATGGAGATACATTCCCCAGGCAAAGCCATTTCAGAAGTACCTGACACAAAGACAGTGCCCCGCCGCCATTCCTCCTGCCCTAACTCCATCTCTCTGCCTTCTTCTGAGCTCCTTAACTTGGCCAAGCTTGCATTTTAGGTGGAATCATTGGCCATGTGAGCATCTCAACTGGCCAGGCAGCTTTTTTAAAAGGTAAGCAAGACGCTTCCAAATACCAAAGAGGTTTCTCTTCATAGAAACAAAGGGGGCAGCTGTTATAGAACCCAACTCCAGAGCATGCCTACACACAGCCAAGCAGTATGTGCCAAAGCTGCGCAGTCCTAGCAGTGCTCAAGCACAAAGATGGAAGGTAAGCTTGCTGCAGTCATACAGGATGGCTGAATCACTAAGAGATGCCTCTCAGGTCATCCCCTTTCCCCACAGCCTCCTTCAGGACTATCAATTTTTCATAATAAGACTAAATTTAGGAAACTGAACATCTTTTTTGTAAACCAAAGCAGAGAAGAAAAAACAGAAGATGACAAAACCACAAGCTCGATGCTTCTTTCAACCAGTGCCAAAACCTCATTCCATAAATAATAAACACACATATGAGTAAAGAGATCTGACTGCATATTCAAATGCTTCACACTGCATGGACTCCTGACAGCTTTCCAACCTTATGATTAGCCACCCACACTACATCTGGCTGTGTTTCCAGTGGCTGGGATTTTATAGACAGCTGAAACTGTGTCATGTGCAGAAGGCCACCAGCAATAATCGTTATCTAGTAATTACAAAACACTTGCTGTTAAAAACTGTACCCGATTCATCTGAAATGGAAAAAAAAATGAACACAAACAACAGCTGGGACAAAAATTGGTGAAAATAATTAATCCTGAGATAGTTAACCAAATTCAAAGCTACACTCCGATAGAAGAAGCAGACAATGCAAAAAACACATCAGAAGTATTCTGTGTGGAGAGACAGTGTCAATAGAAGAAGAGAATTTGCCAACACCTTGATGAATTGTGGAGTCACACAGAACACACAAGGATGCTCCCAAGACTGGTTTTAAACTTCAAAACTCCTTCCTAACTAACAAAGAAGGATGAGCCAATGCAAGGTACCTGCAAAAAAGCAGCGGCGCCTTACAGACACTCATTAGAAACTTCAGAAAGTGGGACACCTGGGGAGCAGAAGCTGCTGGATTAAGAATTGTAACAGTGGTGTGGGGGAGAAAAAAGCCAGCAAGAAAAGAAACCGCACTGCTGCCAGACACTCAGGCTTCACTGCTGAGCGGAGGGAGAAAAACCAAAACAGATGATTTAGAAAAGGAAGCCACGAGCCGGCACAGCATTCCCTCCTTCCAGCAGACTTCTGCTAAGATAATACAGAAGAATGTGGCGATGAAACTCCCATAGCCAAGTCTCAATGACCTGTAGTCACCTTATCTTGGGGGAAAAAAAAAATATCTTTAAGTATGAAGAGTAAGAAATGTATTAATTATTAAGACTTAACTCCCTGAAGAATACTACTATTGCTAATGTGATTTTCCATTCACACTTCCTGTAGAAAACTCCAGTATAAGTCACAAGATGTTGGAAAATGTATTTTACTCTTCTGATGTCAGCAAGTAATATTTATCTTCTGACTTTCTCGCTTCACTCTCAAACATCCTGCAACACATTCTTTGTTAATCGATTAACCAAAACTACATACAGAAACAGACAGCGCAGATTTCCTTCAATCAACGAGCCCTGTTTTGATTACTTACCTGAAGTACGAGCTGCATGTCGCAAGAACCATCTTATGGCAGGGGAATTCCGTACCCTCGACAATCAACACTATGTCAGTCAGCAACTGCTGTTCATAAAAGAATTTTAACTGCTCCAGCAAGGATACAGCATATTCGCTATTTATCTGCCTCTCGTCCTGGGTAGACATGACTGTATTCCATTAATATTTCCAGGACCAGAGTGAAAAGTGAAGATCTTTTTGCCAGGTAAAGGTCAGCTGAACGTTTCTGAAGTAACTTCAGAAGTGATAGCAATTAAAAAAAAAGGCAGCGTTATCTTTGACAGCCGGATCAATGCTCCAGACTTTGAACTACATTAGGTCATCATTCTTTGACGATGTCACAATATGCTCAGAGGCTTTCAGGAGTGCCTGCAGGGCTCCTGTTGGGACTGATAACGATGCAGGAAACGAATCCGCAAAAGCGAAGTCTGAGGTAGGTTCTGCGGTAGCATCTCGTGATCAGTGGCTGCACTTGAGGGACTGAAAGCAGGAAAATAAAATCAATTTACACACTAGCACTTTTCCCAGAAACCCATTTCCCTTTTACAGCTACTCATTAAAAGTAATGGTCTAACGGAGCGATTTCTATTTTGTGCATATTACTTACACAAAAAACACAGAAAGAAAACTTAAAAATAAAAAGAGAAAAGCAGGAGAGATTGTACATTAATTCTCCTCAAGATCTCAACCCACAAATTAAGATACTTTCTTTTGTCAGCACAGCTTTTAAGGCTAGAGAGCTAACACAAGGCTCAGGAAGACGGATGCTCTTCCAAGAATTACCTGGTTTTCCCACCAACTCCAACCCAACATTTCCCCACACAACGCCTGTGTGTTCCCTTAGAGCACAGCTAAGGTAGCAGCTTGAACACAAATGAAAAAGACATGGCTATTTTTTGTGTTGGTGCATTTTTCTCCACTCAAAGCTCATTGGCACCAGGCCTGCTAAGAATACAAATGCCATTTCTTCAGCATCCCATCACTTCCCAACTGAACTCTCAACATCAAAATCCATCTATTTACCTTTTTCACCTATCACCTTTGACATTCTACTGTAGAACAAGCATAAACAGTCTTAAAAACATAACAACCCATATACCAAATGCTTACTTGATTAACTTATTTGGTTAATTTAGCTTAGTGAACTGGGTCTGTTTAGCCTTGAGAAAAGAAGACTGAGAGGGAACCTGATTCAGGTCTATAAATATCTGAGGTGTGGGGGGCAAAGTGGTGAGGCCAGGCTCATTTCAGCAGTGTGTGAAGACAGGACAAAGGGAAACAGACAGAAACTGGAGCATAGGAAGTTCCGCACGAATGTGAGCAAGAACTTCTTAACGGTGAGGGTGACGGAGCACTGGAACAGGCTGCCCAGGGAGGTGGTGGAGTCTCCTTCTCTGGAGATATTCAAGACCCGCCTGGACACCTACCAGGTGTAGGGAACCTGCTTTGGCAGGGGGGTTGGACTCAATGATCTCTGGAGGTCCCTTCCAACCACTACAACTCTGTGATTGCCCCTGTGCATTAGGGCTTTGTGTATTAATGTTCCACTTATTTTTTTTCTCCTTCTGCATAATTCCCAAACAACCAGGTAAGAGTGACCACTGCTAGCAAGAGAAAAGAAAAACAGAGCAAAATGGGAGCAAAGGGATGCAGGAATAGCAGAGGTCAAAAAAGCTGGAGTAGTTATAAGAGCAATGACCACAGGCTACCAAGGTCTGCTTTCCTGTTTGAACAATTCTGTTAAAAATAGGTCATTTTTCCCCCCTTCCTTGTATCTTCCACTTGAACACAGAAATGTAATAAGGATGGGAAAGTTGTGACAGTAAAATCTTTACCATAAAGGACCCCAGAGTATCCTATCACACACCTACCTCCACGTTATATTGCACTGTTTTACATTCCAAAACTGAGGAATAACCAGTAACATACTTGTCTAACATCTGGTTATGTCATCACTATCGCTGCAGTTCACAAAGAATACATGAAATACACCTTACTTGAAATGGCAGTTCTCCAAATGCCATACAGAATCCTGAGATTTAGCGTAAGATAAAGGCTGCAGGAATACCTACCAGCCATACCAAAGATCAGCCGTTCCAACAGAGCCCTGCCTATAACACCACCCAAAGACAGCGATCTGACAGCTAATTAAAGCCTCTTCAATTACTATAAACTTAATGTCGTGGATCCTGTTGGTTTTTTTCCTCCCCTTAGCAAATACACACAAACAGAAATCTCTAAGTTTGGGGTATCACTGTTATTTAACCAGAAAAATCAAAATAATGAAAGCCAATATTTACTGTTTGCTCCAACGAAACCAGTTAATTAAAGACAGTAGAAAAAGGAGTTCATATTTGAAGGAAGAGGAAGGAGTGACTGCTTTCTGATGATAATAAGTGATATCACCGTGAATTCCTTACTTCAAATCTTACATTTTCAATGTATATCATGGAATTTGCTTATCTAAAGCAATGACTTTTTGCCTCAAGTCATGACTTCTTTCCACCGAGTTATCATGTACCCTATCTGTACGTTACAGACCACTACCCTGGTTATCTGATAACAGCTTAACGTGCAACCTAATCCATTGACAGATTTTGCACTGAACTTTAAATGGCTACAGAGACACGCAGACTTCCTAAGCGTGTCAGGCCCACAGAAATAAATAGCTCATGGCCCTGCTGGTATCCAGGGTCTCTGCAGCATTGTTTTTCCTGGCCTAGGAGTTAAGTCTCAACAGTACAAACTGGGGTATTAAGCTTTGTTCAGGCTGTTGAACTTTACTCAAAGCAAGTCACCTCTCAAATCTTCCCATTCTGATGTGATTTTAAAGAACAAACCCTCAGGACAAGCAAGGAAAAAAAACAAAACTTCAGTGTACACTGTTTTAGTCATCACGCAATGGAACGAACCTCAGATCCCATGAACACGTTGATGTGCACCACCTAGTAAGATTAAATGCATTTTTGACAATGTGGCTGATAGTTATGACTGAAAAAGCAGACCTGTTCAGCAGAAGACAAGTTGAAACTGTGAAATTAATTACTATAAATAGCTAGAACATTTGAGTATGACCCTCGGTGGCAGAAAAGACTGAGGAGATGACAGGAGTCTCATTGCAAAACATGTATGTGATCTGAATCACCTTTAGACTGTAAATTCACAAAGCTGGGCCTGGTTTCCAGCTGATCTGACGCTCTCTCCCATGATGTGCACTGGGGGGTTCTGTTCATAAAACACACTACAGACTTCACTCCTGGTTTCCCTATCCATGCTGAGTTTTTGCTGCCATTTGCTAAAGAACAAATATTTGTGTGTGTCACAAGGTAAACAGTCAGATCCCACTCCCTCCTAGTGGAACCATATAAAGATCTGCTCAGAGAGCAACTCACAAAGGGTCTCTGAATCTCTGTTCTGAAGCCATGAATACTCCAGTATTCACTTGTCCACTTGAAATGACTTTGTTCAAAACACCCCAGACTAGCTAGGCCTGAAGAGTTCAAGGTTGTTTTGGAAGATGAATTCACTTCAGAGGTTAAGGAACTGAGACACTGAAATAAGAATCAGCACATCCAAAGGAAAACTTGTAAGTGGCTCAGCCCTCCAAAGTCCCAGCCTACTGCCTCTATCACTGCACTGAGCTTGGTTGGCATACAGCTCAGAAATCTCAGCTAACTGAAAAATGGTGACACTGATGTTATCAGCTTGACAGGATGTCTGCAGAACTACAGTCCTACGGTACTAGCAGCTACAGAGGTAGGCATTTCTGATTTACAGATGAAAAGATTAACAGCTGAAGTTTGCATACAGCCCTGAAGATGGCAGAATACAAGGTCCCATCAATTTAATTAACTATATGAGTTTAAATAGGGCCAAGTGTCAGGTCCTGCCTTTTGGTCACAACAACCCCAGGCAACCCTTCAGACCTGGGGAAGAGCAGCTGGAAAGCTGCCTGATGGAAAGGGACCTTGGTGTGCTGATGGACAGTAGGCTGAATATGAGCCAGCACTGTGCCCAGGTGGCCAAGAAGACCAATGGCATCCCGGCCTGTATTAGGAATGGCACGGTGAGCAGGACTAGGGAAGGAATCCTGCCCCTGTACTCGGCATTGGTGAGGCCTCACCTCAAGTACTGTGTTCAGTTTTGGGCAACTCCATACACAAAGGTCACTGAGGTCCAAAGAAGGGCAACAAGGCTTGTGAAGAGCTTAGAGAACATGTCCTATGAGGAGAGACCTTATTGCTCTCTTCCAATATCTGAAAGGTGATTTCAGTGAGAGTGGGGCAAGTCTCTTCTCATTGGTGACAGGAGGATGGGAAATGGTGGCAAGTTGCACAAGAGTAACTTTAGGTTGGATATAAGGAAAAACTTCCTTACAGAAAGGGTAGTTAAGCACTGGAATAGGCTCCCCAGGGAGGTAGTTGAGTCACCATCCCTGGATGTGTTTAAAAAGCCGTTTGGATATGGTGCTCAGGGACATGACTGAGCAGAGAGTTGTTTGTTAGAGTACTATGGTTAGGCTGCAGTTGGACTTGATGATCTTTAAGGCCTTTTCCAACCTGAGTGATTCTGTGATTCAGCAACATTACCATTTCATGCTGGGTAAATTCTCTGAAGTGAGCTATCTAAAGCAGGACAGCAGGCAGCTTCTGGAAGGCTGCTGCAGTTCTGGATCGCAAACTACACCGCTATGTTACCCAGAGAGCCAAGTTAACTCCCTATCAGGCTGGACAGCACCATGGAGCAACAGGTAAGAAGATGAAAGTGATTATTCTTTATAGCTTCAGTAATTTTAATTAGGTGGCTTTCAAACTTGCTCACATACTTCAAATCTCAACTGGACCATTTGCAAAGTTAGTCATCAGATGTTAATGAATTATGGGCTATTAATTGCTCTCCTGGAATCTGTTTCTCTTCCGAGGTCAGGCAAAGATTAATGATCAGAGACCATCCTGCATGTAGTGATGTTGTCCTATGGTTCAATTTGTATTGTGGAAAAAAACATTTATTTCTGACTTCATTAGTAGGAAAAAGAATGAGCTATATCAAGATAAAACAATCTTCAATTAAACTAATTTATCTTAATCTTCCTTTAAAAAAAAATTAAGAATTGCTCTATTTCTTCCCACATTGTAAGGACAAAATGGATATACAGACATGTACTACACCTTACTTTCCCAGGCAGTCAACTTATTTGACTTAGTTCTAACTACTAAAAAGATTTAAATACTATATCTGTGGGCTTTCCATCCAATTCCAATTCCCATCTAAGCACAGCTTCACACAAATCACAAGTAAAAACTTGTTTAATGAAGTGAGTCATTCACTATTTTTAACACAATGAAATGTCAGAATTAAGGACTGCACAACCATAAGCCAAACTACACTCAAGTGTGTAGAGTGAGCAAGGAAAGCACTGTGTATCAAAGCACCTACGCTGGGTTAGTACTAACAGTACACGGAGTTACAAATCAATGTGTTTTCAAGATGATGATACCAATTAATAGTGAAAGGGAATACAAGCCCTAAAAATGATTTAAATCAATTATTTAAATCAAGATATCTAGCCAACTGATCTCAAAGATAGAAAGCAAAGAAAAAGAGGTGTTGGAAGCTCTGGATTCCTGAGTAGTGTATCAAGTTTGCATCCTTGGCAGCAAAAATGAAATAGGTAACTGATGAAGCCTGATGTTTTCCTCTTTTCTAAAGCTATGAAAGGTATCTTTGAAAGCACTGTTGTCCAGAAACCTGAGGACATCAAGAAGATTCTAGTAAGTCAAGAACATGAAATCTCACAAAAACGAAGGACTGATTGATTCTTATCGTGTTTTTACCTTGAAAACAGCTGCCCACTCGGAAGTTTGTACTGTTTTCCATATGTTACCTTAGGGAAGCAAGTTACAAGTTCAAGGCAGGTGAGCTTTCTGGAACTAGAGAGAAGCTACAAACTGGAAGTACCAGACTCCACACTAACAACACTTTTGGTCACAATGCACTCCTCAGCATCAGTTTCTTTCCTGTTTTTCTGCTCCTAAAGGAAGTTACACACTAAAGGAACTACCTGCTCAGAAATATTATTAACACAAGATAAACCAGCGACTTCACTTGGCATCGGGCCTTCTGTGCTGAGCACAGGTAGTTTCCATCCCCAAGGGCATTTCTGTTTTGTGGAAAGACCTGACCTGTCTCAGAGAATTCACCTTTAAAAATAAGTGGGCCACAGGTGTCTCCAGCAAGAGCCAGCCATGTTCCAGGAGGGTATGAAGCGTGTGTTGACATTTTGTTTCTTCTTTCCCCTTTGAACTCTGGAATGTTAATGAAGCTACTCTTGTTTTTCTTAAGAACTTCATCTCCAGGCCAGAAGTACATCATTCCCCTGAACGTCATTATATCTCAGCCATTACTTAACGACAAATTAAAGCATTCATACATTAAGATATTAACTCTGCTAAGGAAAGCAGTTCAACTAACCATTAATTACTGCCTGAAAGGGTAGAGAATTAAAACAGAAGCCTTGTTTAGCCATGTAAAGTTTATTCTCAACGTGAAACTGCTACTGGATTAAGGAAAAGACATGTTTGGATTATGGTCTGTTTCACGGTCACGTGACCAATATCAAAACATCTATGTTACAAAAGGAACCAAACTACAACCACATCCAAAATTCATTTGAAAATACTAAGCAGCAACACCCTATTCTCAGCTCTGGTCCGTTTCTGTAAGGCACTGGTTGCACAGCACCATGTAGAACCGGACCCTTTTACTCCACATGCAAAAATAATACGGAAAGATCTGTGACATCTCTGTGACACCCAGACTGTGAGGTTGCAAAGCTCTACACACCTGAGTATCCTGAAGTACCAAAGATTAATAACTACCTACTACCCCTAGTTCAGTTTTTGATAAGTATTCTAAGTTGATAACATACCTGAAGGTTTCCTACCACACATCATCTCCGGATAACTCAATAGCTGGGCTCACACCAGAGCACAACCTTACAGGTCCACCATGGCCACAAAGTGACACCCAAAGCTAAGCCTTTGCTTTGCAGGGGAAGCTCTTAAGAACGCAGATGCCAAACACAATGCAAATCCATTCCTAAATCACAGCTAAAAGTTACTTCAAAAGCAGCAGATAGCTACCTTGCTCATCACAGAAATAATAAACACTGGAAAATCTGAGGCACGCAGATGGCTGATTTTGAAGCTTTTACAGCCTCTACTTGGTCTGTAAAACTTCACTAAGAACCGTTCGACTCTTCAAACCTACGTACGGCTGCAGCCTATCCATAGTCACCGCGGATATTAACGCAGACCAGCAAGGAAGGACAGCCAAGCAAAAGGAACAGGAACGCCACCTGCAGTGCCGTCCGCCCTTCCGACCACCTCTAAAGGCGGTGAAACTGCGAACGTGCCCATCTGCTCTGTACTGAGGAGCCCCACAGCTGCCTCCCCGTCGCAAGACCGCAGCTCACGGGACTCAGGAGCACAGAAACAAGTTTTTCCTCCGGTTTCCACCGCCCCGTCCCGTCTCCCCGCGGTGCGGCGGCCGAAGCGCTCCGTGCCGCCGTACGGCGGGAGCAGCCCCACGGTCGGGCGCTGCCCGCCTCTCGGCCCGGCCTCGCGCAGCCCGGCCGCCGGCGGCCACCTCAAATCCCCGCCCGGGTCGCCCGCGGCCGCAGCGTCGGCCAGAAGCAGCCGCGGGTGACCGAGGGGCGGCCGCGAGCCGCGCCCAGGCTCGGGGAGCCGCCAGGCCGCCGCGCAGCCCCCCGCGGGCCTCCCCTTTCCCGTCGCTCCTTCCCCCCCGCCCGGCCCCCGACGCGGGCAGCGGCTCGGGGGGCCGCCATTCCGCCAAACAAACCTCCAACGGCCGCGTCTTCATCAGCCGCGACGTCTCGAGCGCGGGCGGCGAGCGGGCCGGGGAAGCGGGGGCGGAGGATCCGGTCTCGCCCGGGCTGCGGAGGCGGCGGCCACCCGGCGCGCAGGCGCGCTGCCCTCCGCCGCCCGCTCCTCAGCCCCACAGCATCACCGCCGCTCGGCGGCCGTTAAGACGCGCCGCGCGCCGCCACCCCTGCGCATGCCCAGAACCGCGAGTCGGGGGGGGGAGAGGAGGGAGGAAGAGCCCCACGCGCGCCAAGTCCGGCGTCTCGACCCGCCCCCATTTCCTGTCCCACTCCGCACAGCTTCCCCTGCCTACGCAAGCGCCCGCGCACCAAGGCAACCACGGCCGCCCCTGCGCTTCCGCTGCCGAAGGCGCAGGCGCGTAGTGGGCGGGGCGGCAGAGGGGCTGCCGGCCCTTGCGCGAGCGTACGGCGGCTCCCCCTGCTGGGCGCTGCGGCTCAGCGCAGGCGGGAACGGCGTGTCGCCAACGGTCCACGGGCTCAGGAAAGAGTCGAGTTATAACCAAAATGTAATAATCCACTGTACACGGTAGAGTATATTAACGGAATGAATGCTTCTCACACAGAAAGAACGCTACATTTGTCAATCCACTTAGCCATATTAGTCTATTAACTGTAGAAGAGAATAAGGCCTCCCCCGAGCCTCCTTTTTCTCCATTCTGAACAATACCAGTTCCTCAGCTACTCCTCGTAAAGCCTGTGAGAAACCCCTCACCAGCTTTGTTGCCCTTCTCTGGACACACTTTCAGGGCCTCGATGTCTTTCTTGTAGCAAAGAGCCCAAAACTGAACTCAGTGCTTGCGTTGCAGCCTCACCAGAGCTGAGCACAGGGGGATGATCTCTTCTCCTGGCGACACAAGCCACGATGCCATTGGCCTTCTTGGCCACCTGGGCACAGTAATGGCTCATGTTCAGGCAAGCCTCAGGCACCCCCAGGTTCTTTACCTCTGCACTAGAGGTAGCCACTCTGCCCCAAGTCAAAAGCATTGCCTGGGGTTGTGACACCAAAGTGCAGGACCCGGCGCTTGGTCTTGTTGAACTTCATCCCATTGGCCTCATCCCAGCAATGCAGCATGTCCAGATCCCTTTAAAGGGCAACTCTTCCTCCCAACTTGGTGTCATCTGCAAATTTACTGAGGGCGCACTCAATCCCCTAATCCAGGTCATCAGTAAAGACACTAAACAGGACCAGCTCCAGTACCAACCCCTGGAGAACACCACTCATGACTCAACGCCAGCTGGATTTAACTCCATTCACCTCCACTCTCTGGGCCCCAGGAGAATACAGTGAGAGACAGTACTGTGCTGAAGTCTAGGTAGATTATGTCAACAGCCTTTCCCTCATCCACAAGGCTGATATCCCGGTTAGAGAAGGTGTTGTAATACAAGAAGAATTTTACAGAGCAGCAGCCATGGATCAAGATAAGGACTTCACAGAGCAGCAGCTGTGGAGCAGGATAAACAGCATGAGAACCAAGGACACCTCTAGGAAAAGAACGAATGGCTTGCGGCTTTGAAGGGGGGTTTTAGGGTTGTTATTGCAGTAGCTTTCCTCCAATTGGTGTGTGTGATTTTTTGGACGCCCTCGTCTGTCTGCTATAAAAGTATGGCTTTTCGGGCAACGCAGCTGTATGTTACCATATTGGTGTGTGGCTGTTTGTCCGAGCACACTGACCTTTTGCTTTTCAGGTTTGCCAACAATTGGCACCTGAACAGGGACATCATACTTTTATGTTTGGACCTCTACACTTCACTGAAGCGATGGGAGAGTGAAGTCAGAGGAGCCGGGACCCGAGCTGCTCCAGCAGGGTCTCGAAGCACCATCCGGAGCGTAGACAGTGGGTGAACTGCGAGAGGACAGCATTGCATAAAGCTGTAAGTGTTGCGGTAGCTGGTTTCGGGGTTGCGTCCCATTCTCTGCAAGCCACAGTGTTGTGGGAAGCTGCGGAGGAACTGCTCAAATGTATTCTCTCTAAGAGAGGGGAGCAGGTATCTCCTAAATGCATATCCGAGCTGGTAAAATGGGCTTGTAAGAATGGACACTGATGTTCAGTGTAGACGAATGGTGAGACATAGAGGACCATATGTGGGACTCTGTTATCTCCAAAAATAAGGACTATAAGTACTTGCAAGACTTGGGTCCTACGTGGAAGATGATTGTAAATACATTGAAGAATATGCAAGCCGAGCAGCAGATTGCTGCTGCTGCGGTACAAATTATATCTGGACCTAGTGCTCAGAAAAGGTCAGAACTTGACTCCCTGTTACCAGGAGTTTCGTACTCCGTTTGCTCATCAGCCTCACAAGTTAGGGCTGCCACAGAAGCCCCGAATACTCCCCCGTCCTCGATCTCTTCAACATCTCTGGCAGATCCGGTGGCGGCTAGTGAGGAAGGTGCAGTGGGGGGGTCTGGGGGGTGTGCAGAGCAGCAAGAAGCTCCTGAGAGTGAAAGCGATTCAGATGATGGTGAGAAAGTGTTAGAGGAAGATATTAAAACATTAACTGAGAAGCTGCAGGATTTGGAACTGCGTACAAAGGAGGCATCGGTCTCTCTGAGCGTTCCACCGAGCCCCCCCCCAAGCTGGGAAGAAGGGAAGCCGCGACCCCCCCGCGCGCCCCCGCCCTTAGCTCCGGCCCCGACGTCAGCTCCGTCCTCCGCTGCCGCTCCGGCCCCGACGCTGGCGGTGCCGCTGCCGCCTTCCACCCCGCCCACGCCGTTCGCCCCGACGCTCCAAGAATGGGGGGTTAAACATACTACAGGCATTGCTTATTCTCCCACTGGACAGCTATCATTGAGCACATTTATCAAACACTGAAATCCATTCTTATTAAACAAAAAAGGGGGAATATGGGAGACACACCACAAGAAAAATTTTGCAAGGCTTTGCTTGTGCTGAATTTTTTGAATCGTGATCATACAGATACAGCTCACATGGGTCGTCATTTTGGGGCCTCCCCAGTGTTCAAAGAACAGCTTATGGTTAATGTTTGGAATATGGCAACAGGACTTTGGGACAGTCCCCTGCCACTGATAATTTGGGGTCATGAATATGCTCGTATTTCCATAGGGACTGGCCCTACGTGGGTTCCAGCACGATATATTTAGCCTCATCTCAAGGCAGTGAATAACATCCAGCCTTTATAGTAAGCTGTGATTGTAACAGCAAGTTACAAAGCAATACCCTTTCTTAGTGGTATTGCTTTGTAACTTGCTGTGTTGTAGATAATATTAGTAATGGTTTGACACAGTGTGTGATTTTCTGTGTTACCAATGCAGTCTCGAGAATTAGAATTTTAGGCATTATCCAGGCTGTTGTGTGCTCCTTCTACCTTAATAATAGTTCAAATGTGTATTAAACAGGACGTGATGTAATCAATGCTAGAATCTACAGGAATAGCTCTTTTAATGTTTTAGTACTGCTCGGTTATGATGTTATTGGCATATTAATTAGCTTTTCTTAATCTGCAAAGACAAAACCTGGAAAGGAATCCCAGGCAAAGGGATGAACCTGTATCATAGAATGGATACCTCTCTTACATCCAACTAATTGGGATTTTTTAAATATGACCATGCATCACTTGAGACAAAGGCACACACTAATAGCACTAAATTAGATAATTTAGTTTTCCTAGTAGGTGTCCCACTTGGGCTCTGTATCACGCACTGGCCATGCGGATATGGTGTACAACTGGAAGAAATCCTTCAGACCCTGAATGCAGGAGAGAATCTGTGGTGGGTGAGAGAGGAAAGGTGCACTTTGAAGCAGGGGATGCCCTGCTGGCACTGCCTGTCACATCCACCACCAACAGGGTTTGCCGTTTCTCAAGGGTCAATAAGTAACAATGCCCCTTGTGATACTCTAGCACATTTGTCCTCTAAAATTGGTTCTATTTGACATGCTACTTCATAAAATTGCATCCTAAAAGCATTTGTTGCACAAATTTTAGTGGTCATTAAAAATCAATATATCAGAGTATATGAAAGTTGAAGACTTTTCCTAACTAGTTACAGATTAACACAATGGATATCATGGATTTACTTCCAGGTTACAGAAACTTAGGTTGCAGAGCAAACGTGTTGGTTCTTTTTAGTAGGTCTAACAGTAATGTTGTCACGCTGTGTTTGACTTGTCTCTTTTTTCACTTTTAGAGTACAGTCAATCGAGGCCCTCGATTGAGTTATAATGGTTATGTTATTAATATAAGTAGTGCCATTATTCTATAGGCAGTAGCTTGCTAATTAATAAAAAAGGGGGAATTGTTGTAATACAAGAAGAATTTTACAGAGCAGCAGCCATGGATCAAGATAAGGACTTCACAGAGCAGCAGCTGTGGAGCAGGATAAACAGCATGAGAACCAAGGACACCTCTAGGAAAAGAACGAATGGCTTGCGGCTTTGAAGGGGGGTTTTAGGGTTGTTATTGCAGTAGCTTTCCTCCGATTAGTGTGTGTGATTTTTTGGACGCCCTCATCTGTCTGCTATAAAAGTATGGATTTTTGGACAATAAATTGATGCAGCTGTATGTAACCATATTGGTGTGTAGCTGTTTGTCCGAGCACACTGACCTTTTGCCTTTCAGGTTTGCCAACAAGAAGGAGATGAGGTTGGTCAAGCAGGACCTGCCTTTCATGAACCCATGCTGGCTCGACCTGATCCCTCAGTTGTCCTGAACATGCCATGTGATTTCACTGAAGATGATCTGTTTCATAACTTTTCTTGGCACCAAGGTCACACTGACAGGCCTGTAGCTCTCCAGCTCCTCCTTATGACCTTCCATGTAAATGGCAGTCACATGGGCAAGTCTCCAGTTCTCCGGGACCATTCTGGTTACCAGGAGCACTGATAGATTATAGAAAGTGGCTTGGCAGTCACTTCCACCAGTTCCCTCAGCACCCTTGGGTGCATCCCATCTGGCCCAATGGAGAGTCCAGGTGGAGAAGCAGGTCTCTGACTGTTTCCACCTGAATCAGGAGGGATTTATTTATCCAGGTCAGCAGGTAGAGTACCCCAAGGGTAACTGGTCTGACTTTTAAAAACAGACACTGAGAAGGCCTTGAGAACCTCAGCCTTTTCCTTATCCTCAGTGGACACATTCTCCACCACATCCAGTAGAGGATGGAGATTCTCCTTAGCCCTCCTCTTAATGTTGTAGAACATCTTTGTCTTGTACTACAGTGGTCAAGTTGAGTTCAAGCAAGGCTTTTGCTTTCCTAATTTTCTCCCAGTATATCCCAGCAACTTCTTCGCACTCTCATCAGGTTGCCTGTCCCTTCTTCCACAGGAGGTAGATGCTCTTTTTTCTCCTGGAGCCTCAGAAAATGTTCCATATTCATCCATGCTGTTCTTTTTCCCCACCAGCACATCTTACAGCAGACAGACAGCTTGCTTCTGCACCTTTAAGATTTCCTTCCTGAGGAGCAGCCAGCCTTCCTGGACCCCTTTACCCTTCAGAACAGACTCCCAAGGAATTCTCCCCACCACTGTCTGGAATAGTTTAAAGGCCACCCTTGAGAAGTCCTAGGTAGCAGTTTTGCTGACCTCACTCCTGACTTCACCAAGAATAGAAAACTCTACCATTTTCTGGTCACTCTGACCAGGACAGCTCCAGGCCTTCACATCCTACCAATCCTCTCTCTGTCAATAGCATGTCTAGTGGGGCACCTCCCCTGGTAGTCTCTCTTACCAGCTGCATCAGGTGTTTGTCTTCCACACACTCTAGAAACCTCCTGGGCTGCTTCTTCTGTGCTGTATTATATTTCCAGTAGACATCAGGGAAGTTGATGTCTCCCATAAAATCAAGCACTGACAATTGCACAACTTCTGCCTGCTGCTCATAGGACATATTAATCTCCATCTCTTTTGCGTTTTAGGCAGTCTTTTATAAAAGACTCCCATCAGAATGATCAGCCCTGTTGGCCTTCCCCCTGATTTTTTACCCACAGAGACTCAGCCTTGTCAGCCTTATTTCCAGCCTGAGATCAGCAATATTCAAACCCTTTCTAGCACAGAGACACACCACCACCCCCTACTTCCTTGCTTATCCCTTCTGAAGAGCTTATAGCCATCCACTACACAATTCTAGTCATGGGAACAATTGCACTATGTTTCTTCTTGGAGAATAAAGACTTTTACTGCTGTTCCTATCCTCATGTTCTGGTTCTGTCTCCCATTGGATGGAAGAGGCCAAATGAGCTGCAGGTGGGAGAGGGAGTGGGCAATAAGCAGCTGTCTCACATAAAGAAGGTGTGCTGAAAAGAAAGGTAGTCTCTTGCTGGGGTGGAGGTAGCAGCAGCAAGGACATTAATTTTTGGGGGAGGCTCTAGTGGGGAGGGGAAGAAGCAGCTTGGCTTTTTGTGGGGATTTCCTCTTTCTTTGCTTTTGTTCTTTTTTGGGCTTATTCGGCCTGATTAAGTGAAAGGAGATCGTAGGCTTTTGGTGCTTGAAGAAGCTGGGCAGGCTGTTCTGGATGGAAACTGGAGAAGGCTCCAGTTCTCTTGAGGGCTTTCTGAGACTCTAGATTTGAGCTGTATGTTAACTTCTACCAGGTCAGAAGTTTATTTTATTATTATATATATTTTTTTCTTTGTATTTCTGAAGTGTTTAGGCTCTATAAATGTAAATAGCTGAGTAGCTGTCTGTTTCCATGCAGCCCTTAGACCTTCCTTGTTTCCTGTATTTTTGTACTCCTGCTTCTAAGCTGTACAATGCTACACTAGTTGACTGGGCTGGTATGAATGAATGTCTTAACTGAGGAAACATCTAAGTATGAGAGTTCTGTCTTGTGAATCTTATGTGATTCTGAATGTGAGCTTATGTGTAGGAGGCTTTTTGGTTTTTGTTGTTGTTGTTGCCTTAACTTAAGCACAGGAAGTATGGTGTCACTGAATTATTCAGCTACTACTGTTTCTGGGTGCATTTACATTTACTACTGTGATCTCATATACAGCATATGTGATAGCATCTAGAAGTGCTTTCTTCATGAAATACAAAACCTGCTTGTTCTCTTTTCTTTTCTTGAGACCTTTTGCTCAAGACCAATTGGCCAAAAGCTAAACTAGTGAAAATACTACTTATATGTATGTAAGGCTACCTTGAAGTTACTGTGGCTTTAAAAATGTGATATGAGATAGACTTCAAGTACTAATGCTACCAATTGTGTATAAAAGCTTACTTATCAAAAGGCAACTAGTGTCTTTGACAGGAATAACTTTGATAACACTAGTCTTCTAATTCCTGTATGGAAGGTAGTAGTCTTCTCAGACATACATTGTTTCACTGGGTTAGAAATATAAGACAGGAAGAGAAACATCTGCTAAAATCTGGTAGAGTACAAGAATCATAAAGTCACATGTGTTTTAAAGGGATTAATCCACGTCACTTATCTTTTTACAGTGTTAAAAAAAAGAAAATGAATACTGCATCTGCCCCAGAGAGTGGATCTTATTCCACGAACCACTCAAGACCCTTCTTCTACGCGCAGCCAACAGCGCAACAACCTTTTCAACATCCATGGTACCTCAGCCATACATACAGTCCATACTGTGTGCCTGCACCAGGTAAGGTAAATGACAGCTGTCTGAAGTAGTAAATTGCTCCTGGAGTGGAGGAATGTGTGTTTAAAAAGCTGCCTGAGAGTTTAGAGGGGATTTGATATAAGGCTTTGCTTGTTAAGGACTGAATTTCAAAAATGTTAAGTGTGGCTTGTCTGTGTTGAAAAGCATCTGTTTCTGGAGAATGGGAACTGTGCAAGTTATAACTGTTATTCTATGGGTACAGCGCTCTTAAGTATGACTAAAAAATGAATATGTTTGTATGTGCTTCATATGTGCATGTCACAGGTATATGTTATAGGTATATGCTATAGGTATGTATAAATACAAATTTTAAAGAAAACCCACAATATCATAATACATCTTGTAAATAGTATACCTATGTTAATTTCTGTCTGGAACTCTGTCAGCAGAGATGATGTTATAGAACAATGCATGAAAGAAGGGGGAGGCAACAAGCAAACAAAAAGCAGTAACATATTCCAGGGAGTAAAACCAAGCTCTGTTCTAAAGTGTAGTTGTCCAGATAAGCTGTTCAGTAACACAGAACACTCTGGGTTTCTCTACAAGACTTGCTTCCAGATATTGATAACTGAAGTGCTTTAATTACCTCTGTGTCTGGTCTCGTAGCAGTCCTGGTGTGCGTATGAAATTATTAATTAGAATTGCTTGTTCCAGAAACAAAGTATTTCTTTTTTTGTTTCCAATTATTTAGGCTTCCGGGGTGGACATCCATATTTTCCGCTTCATTCTGTTGCACTCCATGAGTATCCTGGATTTTTCGTTCCACAGCATCCAGCGCATGCAAGAATTAACAGAAGGCCTTATTTTAATGCTCCTCCGCCCTCTCCCATGTTTTATCATGCAACACGATTTAGACACTACAGTTCCCCTGGGAGAAAGACAGATACAAAAGAAACACAGACCGATCCTAGTCAGCCTGAAAACAAGCAAAAAAAGCATCAAGATACCCATACAGAAACGAAAGGTTGTGATGCAGGAAATATGGCCTGTGTTTCTTCTGGTATAGGTACCGAGTCTGAAAGTACTTCAGAGAAACAAGATCTGTCTGGATCTTCCATTGTGATAGACAGGGAGTTTCATAATAGTCCTTCCAGCTCCACACAGTATAGAAACCTTCCTACTGGAAGCTATGCCTTTGAGAAGGAAGAGGTGAGAATAGAATACGGAAATGGCTCTCCAGCTATTCAACTGTGGAAGTCCTTTAAAGAAACTATTCCTTTGTATGATGTGGCGAGTGGTAAACCAGTCCCAGAGAACATGGTGCAGCGTGACGTATTTTCTGTTAGCTCATGTGAGGGAATGATATATGGCCCTCATGAAGGAGAGAAATTGGTGCCAGGAACTTACATAGATGAGAGAAAAGCTGTCCTCTCTTCAAAACAGAGTGTTGAAACTATGCAAGAAAAAGATGTCCAAGATAATGAAGTGAAACTGGATGCAGAAAAGCAGGTGACTACAAGTCAACGGGCAAAATCCCCTCCAGGTGAAGCCATGGCAGTGCAATTAGCAGAACTGGCAAGATCTGTTACCATAGACCAACCAGCAGCAAGACAGGATGTGCTAGTAACTAAGAAATCTAGCTCTAAAAGATCAACAGGTTCAAAAGCTTCTCAAGAAGAGTCCAGCTTTATTCAACAAGCAGGATTGCTTCCATCTAGTATGGAGGTTATGAGTGACTTGAGTTTTCAGCAGAAAAAGCTGAATCTAAGCCATAGCGCAAACAATGAAAGTCAAACAGACAGAAGTATCTGGTGTGAAGAATCAATTGAGAAGTATGTTCCCTCTAACAGCTGGCTGGCTTGTTTGGATAATATGGATGCGAACTACAGCTATGACGTGTGTCTTCCACAGAGGAAGCGTCCAAGTGTACTTAGTCTTTCTTCTGATGACACGTCCTCTAGAGAGGATGGCTCGTCCATTGATAATGCCCCAGTATCTTATTTTGTACCTGACTATGTGCTTCAGAAAAGCACGTATACTTTCCAGAAAAGTACGGAGGGCTTGGAGAAAGAGAAAATCAAAAGTGGTGGGTCCCTCAACGAAGATGAAGTGGTAGGGAGGGAGCAGGTGAACAGTTTAGATAGCCAAGATGTTAAAAATTCTTCAACCAGGAAGATTAAAGAGACTTCCAGTAAAGACAGACGGCTGAGGGTCCTTCCTAGATCTTCTAGTCGGAAAAAAATCTGTTCTCTTAAGAAAAAAGCTGTCAAGAGTTTGTCAGAAATTGAGGACTCAGAAGAATACTCTATGCAGGTAGAAGAGGAGAATGAAGATGAAGAGGATGAGGAGGATGAAGATGATGATGTGGATGAAATAGAGTATTTCTTTCAAGAAGCTGCTCCATATGGGATCCTGATGCCAAGTAAAGGAAATTCATACAGACAAGTTGGCCAAAGGATGCTTTGGAAGCCACCGAAAAATGCTTTTCCGACTCACTTCATTAGCTGGCCTGCTCCAGGGAAGATAAAAACTAGGAGCAGGTTTGGTGAAAACATTGGTGTTGTTTACAAACCGAAAGAGAAAGAAGATGTTGTATTTAGTGACTATGGGTATTATGGAAGAAAGAGGCCAATGGCAAGAAAAGAAGTTGAACATAAGCGAATGCTACAGAAGTTCTTGGGAGGTAAGATATGTACTGAGAAAAAGGTACTTGTTAGTAGAAAATGTAAAGGACACAAATGCAACTGTGAATTGTAGGCTGAACTGGTTGGGGGTGGGGGGAGTCAACCATAGTTCCAGTTTTGGCTTAGTCAGAAGTACTTAATTATTTTTTTTAGGCAGATCTTTATCTATTTGAAGATAAAGAATGATAAAGCGATCAGTAAAAAACTCAGCAGTAAACTTTTGAGTTAAAATATTAGTTTAACTTAACTTTCTGACCTAAGCGGTAACTTATTCATTTGAAAAGCTTAAGGTCAATTTAAATATGCTTGTTCACTGTTGTTTAATGATATTTTTTGAAATGTAGGATTTGAATTTAAACAGACTTGACCTTCCCAGATGATGTCAGGTAGATTAAACATGGTTAAGTTCCTTGTAATGTGATGACTATGCATTGTGTAACTTTCCTTTTCTGTAAGAACATCCAACTATCAATTTTGCTGCTGTCTTGCAGTTAGCAACAAAGTTTTGCTATATTTTTATAAAATCAGTGTGAAACTATTAAACTTGGTCTGGGAAAGTCTTAATCTGGTTTCTACTAGTATCTGCTTTTAACTGGGAGTGAGAATAAGCAGAATTACTAAGGTTCATAACTGGTACTCTAAGAGGTTGTTATTTAGTCTTATGAAAAGCATCTAAAGAGGATCTACTTCTAGTAACATGGGTAGTGTTCTTTCTTCTTTTTATATGTATATTTATATATATATAATTATTATTTTTACAAAATCTACAGATTTAACTAAAGCTGCCTGTAATCTGCAGTTTTTGACATGTGCTTTCTAGAAAGTGAAGTTTTTGTTTCTGAAAGACTCTTAAGATCCAGTGGCTAGCTTTGCATTCTGGCAAACTGTCTGGTTGATTAAACAGTATATTAACATTAGCAAGCAAGAATACTGAATTCTTTTTATCAACTCTTCTATTAGGAAGACTGTTGAGGGAAAGCGTGGGGATACCAATACCACCTGAAGAGTACTGGATTAGAAGTGGTGCTAAGCCCAAATTCACTGGACAAATACCTGACAGTCTCTCACCCCAAGGCAAGAGCAAAGAGCAAGGTATGTGTTCTCAACTGTTTGTTTCATGAAATAATCAAAAGAGTGTAGTATGAAACACAGTAAACTTGCTGTTTTGGTAAGATATGAAGAAAACTAGCTCTTCTATTACTGCTGAAGTGCTCTGTGTAGGGTAGGAGCGAGACACTCTGTCAGTCCAATACATCTCAGGATGTTTCATGTCCTTCTTAAACTCAAACATATACAGATAGGGGTATGTTAGAGCAACTTTATTTAATGGTACTGTGGGAAATACTGAATGTTATGTGGCCAAACAAAGCCCTTATTTGTGCAAATCTTCTCTGTCATAAACTGAAGTATTATTTTTTTCACCCAAATAATGCATTTCAAGTGCATACACAGTGGTAGTTCCTAATTTTGACAAGTGATATTATGTGATTTCTATATATTTTATCTGCCAGTGGAATAGGCACAGAGTATACAGGGGAGAAAGAAACACTAGAAGCGACAGAGAAAAGTTGAGCTTAAATTTGTTCTTACATGACTTCAAGATGCAAATGGTGTTTATCTAGGGTGCCCGCCTCCAGTTAAACAAAAGAAGAGAATAAGCAAACCCCCACTAAAACGCAGGGACACAAGATGTGAGATGGAAGAAGTGGAAGTGTGGGAGATGCCTAAAAGAAGTGCGCGCAAAGGTGGGTAGGATTCTTACAAACATTTGGCCATTACTATCTTGGAGTTAGGTTATTTGTGAAATAATAGCAAATAACATACAGGCAAGTTAAAATAAAACTGAAGTTAAACTTTGAAAGTGAATGTTCCTGCAAAAAGAAAAGTCACTGCTGTCTAGCCTTCCTTTAGACGCAAATTGACCTGTGTTACTCAGTGTGTGTTCCTTAACTGTTATTACTTTTTTTCCTTCAGGGCGTGGAACAAGGAAGTCTCTTTATAAGAGAAGATAACTGCAAACATTGGGGCAGGAGGGGAGATGAATATCATAGGTTTTCATGAAACCAAAAGTAAATTATTGTGTATCTTGTAAGTTGCTGTGCACTCTTCAAGGGTAAGGAGCGCCCTCCATCTTTATGGTGCTGTGATTAAACTGTACTAAGTATTTAACACTAAACTAAGTCACTTTTTGTAACTAATGCATCCACTATTTAAATAATAAACTTAATAGAAGTGCATTTAAGGCTCCATTTGTGCATGGAAATAAAAATTACCGATTCATATATATCCCTATCACACTACTACAGCACGTCAGTCAGTTACTGCTGCCCTGTCCTTAAGCTCAGCAGGATTACAAAGCCTGCCAGTGTCATCTCATGGTTAGTCTACGTGATGTGGACATAACTGTAAGTTTCTCTTCCATTGCCTGGATATTTGGCTTTTTTTTTTTTTTTACCCCCCCATGGAAATAGAAAGGACTATGGTTTATGCTGTATGAAGCCAACTACTGACTTGATATGTAAGTTACAATGACTTGCAGTGGTGTACTGATAGATGGCTGAATAAGCCAGCAGTGTGCCCAGGTTGCCAAGAAGGCCAATGGCATCCTGGCTTGTATCAGAAATGGTGTGGTGAGCAGGACTAGGGAAGGAATCCTGCTCCTGTACTCAGCATTGGTGAGGTCTCACCTTGAGTACTGTGTTCAGCTTTGGGCACCTCCACACACAAAGGACATTGAGGTGCTGGAGCAGGTCCAAAGAAGGGCAAAAAGGCTTGTGATGGGCTCATGCCCTATGAGGAGAGGCTGAGGGAACTGGGGCTGTTCAGTCTAGGGAAGAGGAGGCTGAGGGGGGACCTTATTGCTCTCTTCAGTACCTGAAAGGTGATTACAATGAGAGTGGTACTGGTCTCCTCACTGGAGACCTCTGAGGTAAGGGTTGACACTTTTCCCTTGAACATGGCTTTGAAATTGACTATTAAGTTGCTTCTGCTGACAGATTTGTTTGTCATCTTCTTGTCTGATAATGGAATACTTGTGACCTGACAGGTAGAACGAAGTCACTTCTGACAGTGATGGATATTCCAGAGGTACTCCCACAGTCATACTAGTCCATCCTTTTACAGGTCTGGTATCTGTGCTTTCTACTCAGATGTAAGAAGCAGCAGTTTAGGGCTGGGTGACAACAGCTCCTGAAAAGATGAGAGGGCATAGCTGTAGCACTTACATGGCTTTGTGTGGAAAATAATGCACTAGTGTTACGTATGTTTGGTGTACTGTGCTCCACAGAACTAGTACTGTGGTCTTAAAACTGTATCTTCCACTTAGCTTTTTCTTTGCTCAGTAGCATAGATGATCTGTGGACTCCATCTGGAGTCCATTGGCTTACTACTGTATTTAATGTTCCAGTGGATGAGATGGATGCGGCTTAGAGAAGCTGTAAACTATGAGCTGTGTTTTAAAAGGCTGTGAAGCCTCTCTTTGTTCAGACAGGTAACTAGCCTTTATTTCAGACTCAATTTCTGGTTATAGATACATATAGACACGTGAGTGTCAACTCTGTTGTTCCCTATGTTAGTTTGTCAGATCTTAATTACATATTTTAATTTCAGATTTTATAGCATCTGCGTGGCATAAAGCTTCCCCCACCCCAATGTCCTGTTTTCTGCCTTATACTGGGAAGGATTAATAACAGGTTTTTCTGCTTTAAAATAACAGAAGACAGACAAGATTCAGTGGTTAAGGAAAAAAAGAAAACCAACAAACCAGTAATTACAGTAATAACTGTACACAAATGTACAGGTTTTTTGATTGTGAGTCAGTCAGGGAACCTGGGGACTTCTTTTTAAACAGCCTTTGGTCGTATCAGGTGTTAAAAGGTGAGTCATTTCATGGCTGAAAAAATAAGCATCTGCATTACTGCTGAAGCAGTCTTCTGAAAGACTGTCTTGAAATATTAGTCATATATAAAAGCTGAAAATTATTAGTTGCAGCAGCATTGCCTATGAGTTGTGTATCAGCTCCAGTTCACATTTGTTTAGATTCATGGAATTAATAGGCCTGTGCTACTGTTACAACTCAAGTTTCAGTATAACTTTCAAACATAAACACACTTCTATAAAGAAGGTAGTAATGACTAAGAAATTATTTTGTTCCTTTAAATAAAAATGAAATAGCCCAATGCTTAAGAGAGAAATAAAGCTAATCCATCTTTCAGGAGTACAGATTCCTATCCTGCTTTCTAGAATTATTTCTGTATTGAACCATTTTCCATTAACAAAATAGGTGTTGGAATTTATCTCTATGTATTAAAGACCCAGAGTCTCATAAATGCTAGCTTTGGCACTGCTTAAAGTCTGAAGTAATTGAATGCTCTGTGTTTCTCTCAGTACCCTCACCCTTAGTTACTGCTATTAGAAACTTTACCATATTGAGAGTGTGGCCCTACTTTTATGGGTTTGGGTAGACACTTACTAAAACTGAGAATGATATGGGGAAAATAACCAGTTGATCACAAATCCTTCAGTGTAAGAATTAGGGCAAGAATGTCCAGTCTGTGGCCCAGCACAGCTCACAATGTGTCCACCCCCGCCGGCTGTGGCTCTTCCCCATTAAATAGCTGGGTGTGCACCCATCACTCACAACGAGCACAACTGGCATTGTCTGGGCTGACACTGCGACATGAGGAGGGTGCCCTACTAACACAATTGTGTGCAGTCTGATATTCTGGCTAAGCATAGTCCCAAAACCAGTAAGAAATATGTAGCTGCGCTTTCTATTTTGAATTCAAGAATGGGCGTCAAGATTGCTAGGAGGGGAACAGAAATCAGTTTGTTTGCAACTCCGTTCCAAGCTGACATAAATATATTACCAGCAATTTCTTAAATGCAATGCATCAGGTTGCAATCAGATGTTCAACTCAGTAATCTGATTATGTCTCTACCAAACCTTTATAAGCATTCACTGATCAGAGAGAAATATTTCTTGCTTCATGATCACACCTTATTCATATCATTGCTTTTTGGCAGTGTGTGTGCATGTTTGTGAACAATCGTAAATGACAAAAGCTAGAGTAACAGAAGAGATCTTGGGTTACCCCTGCTTTACTCAAACTCACTGAGAATTCTCTGGAATATGCCAGGTTTATGCTTTATTTGCTGTGGTATAAAGTGCTGCTTGCGGCACCGAAGGTCCTGGGTTCGAAATCCCCTGTGGTGCAGGGGGTAAAAGTGCCACTTCGCTACACAGAGGGCTCGAAACCCAGGAGTTGGACTCGATGATCTCTAAGGTCCCTTCCAACTCGCACAATACTATGATGATGATGAATCTGTCCAGCAATCACCAGTGCTTTCAAAACATGGATTTTCTTATCATCATTTGGAGTCAGAGAGAAGAAAGCCATTATAAATCTCTGCATGCTACTTCATCTGTTAAATCTTCTTTCTGGTTGAAGAACCAGGAGCTTCACATTAGATCTCTGTATCAGTATTCAACTACTGGGAGTCACTAGTAATGATGTGGTATGTAATAGCTGAGGACAGAACAACACCAGCACTTTTCTGCTCTGGAAACAAGATAAACTATTATGGAATTTCACCCAAGGCTACTACTTTGATTAATCACAGAACTGTAAGGGTCAGAAGGGACTTCTGGAAATCATCGAGTCTAACCCCCCTACCAGACTAAGTAACACAGGAAGGTGTCCAGACAGGTCTTGAATATCTCCAGAGGAGACTCTACAACCCTTCTGGGCAGCCTGTTCCAGTGATCTGTTACTCTGACAGTAAATAAGTCCCTCCTTGTTTGTATGGAACTTATGTTCCAGATGCTGCCTGTTGCCCCTTACTCTATTGCTGCAAACCACTTAAGAGAGTCTGGCCCCAACGACTTGACTCCTGCAATTTAGATATTTGTAAACAGTGATGAGATCCCCTCTGTTCTCAAGATTGAAGAGTCCCAGGTGTCTTGGCCTTTTCTCATACAGGAGGTGCTCCAACTCCCTAACCATCTTTGTGGCCCTCTGCTGGACTCTGTCTTGAAGATCCCTATCTTTTTTGAACTGAGAAGCCCATAACTGGAACCGGAACCAGTATCCCACAAGTGAAGAACAGAATAAAGCAGGAGGAGAACTCACCTTGATCTCCTGGCCATACTCTTCTTGATGCACCCCAGGATACCACTGGTCTTCTTGGTCCAAAAGGCGCACTGCTGGCTCATGGCCAATCTGTTATTTCCACAAGGGGCCCAAAGTCCTTCTCCTTAAAGCTCATTTTCAGCTCAAATACTCTTTATAAGATTGCTATGGAGTTGTGTTTCTACTAAATGCCTTACACATGTAGAAGGGAAAAAAACACTTCTTAATGCACACTTTCCTGTCTCTCTTCGAAAGCTCTCAAGTGAAGGAGGAAAAAACAAACACACTACCAAAAAACTTAAATGCACTTGAGTGTATGGTATCTTGATTTCGCTGGCACTGGTTACTGATGTTCATCATACTTTAATATGAGCATAAATACAGAGACTAAGTTCTGAATGAGATCAGATATGATCTACTCCATTCAAAGCAATTCTGTCTTTTCTTTTGCAGAGCACCAATGAATATTTAGGTCTTCAAGTCACAGCCTCGTACTGCTGTACGTTTATCTCTTTCAAAAAGAGAGAATTTACTCTAACAGCTTATCACAATCTCAGTTGTTCTAGTCAAGTTTATCTTGGAACATTGCTTAAAAGAAAGAACTTGAAGTCAGTGTAAAACATCATTAGAGTATACCTCTTCCCTTCTTCCTGCTTATATATGTTCTTTGCTACCATTCTGTAGCTTACAAACATGTTTGGAAAGTTCCTTAGACATTTATATTCTTGTGGGATGATTCATATAATATTACCACCTGAAATAATTCTAGTAAATACACAACGTAAGTTGGAATTCACTTCCTCGAGCCTTTTTAAAAGGAAAGAAAGAAACAAACAAACAAAAATGTATCAAAACAACTGATACTGAAGTATATGTAGAAATGCTTCTTTCTCATTTCCAACGTGAACCACCACTCCCTTTTTGAAATAATCAAAAACAACTCCTAACAGTTCAAATTGGCATCTAGCATCATCACACCTGGCTCACAATCTTACAGGTTAGGGAAGGCTCTAGGTATTACAGAACTGTGCCTACTGCAATCACACTGAGTTTTTGCTAGCAAAAAAATAAGTCTTGCTTTTACTCTGCTTTTGTCTTCAATTCCCTTGATTAATTTTTTCCCCCTTCAGCAGTGTTCATTATTTCCCCAGCTGCAAATGGTAAGTACAGTGGACTTCAACTTATTGGCAGTATGCAGAAAAAAAAATACAGTGAACTGCCAACGCAACGCAAACTGCAGCTCCCTTGCAATGAGGCTTTGTATATTGTTACATGTCTGCATGGTGAAAACATGCTTCAGCAGACAGTCTGCTGAGTTCTTCCACCATGGTAGCGATGGCTTTCTGCTGG
Organism: Excalfactoria chinensis; assembly: GCF_039878825.1. Lineage (NCBI taxonomy): Eukaryota > Metazoa > Chordata > Aves > Galliformes > Phasianidae > Excalfactoria > Excalfactoria chinensis. The sequence goes on from NC_092826.1 coordinate 96,079,405, forward strand.
CAGTCCCATAGTAATTTGACCAAGTTGGATGATGGTTTGCACAAGTTTTATGGTACAAAAGAGAGATATGGTTGTGTATAGTTCAGCGCAGCTCTCCTTTTTCTGGCTGCATCACTGCAGAGGGGGAGAAAAAAAAAGAGCCAGTGGAGGATGCTAAATGTATCCATCTGTACAGTCTCAGTTTAAAAATGCTCCTTTTGGTAGTTTCTTCCTAATTCTTTGGATCTTTCCAGACAGTTCACAAGTGGAGGGAAGGCAGGGGGGTCAATGAGCATACAGTAGGTGACTGCTACCAGTCATTCTCATTAGATTTAGATTATTTATGCTTTCTCTTTTTCTTCTTCTTCTTTTCTTTTTTTTTCTTTTCCTTCTTTCTCTTTTTTTTCTTGTGTTTATCTGAGGAAGTGGAGCTGCTGCTATCTTCATCATCATCTTCATCACTGTCATCACTGCTATCATCCGAGGTGGAATCCTCAAGGAGCTGCTTCAGCTGCTGTATCCTGTGTTTAAAAAACATGAATGAGAATCCTTTCTAGACTCTCCTTGTAACAATTTATTCTAGCTTTCACCTCTTTCCTTCCTAGCTTGAGAAATGGAAGCTGCATACAAAGGGCAGGGGAACACCCCCTCTTTTGCTGAATTGCTACTCCCATTACAACCTCTTTTGAGATACATAAATGTTTAATTCAAGACCTTTCCATCACATGGGATACCACAAACTAGCACATTCGACAATACATAAATAAGACACTCTAAAAGTAATGCCTCCTATTTATTCACACATAAACTAACTACAATAAGTTAAAAGGAGCACAATAAAACTCTTTGACAGAGCAAGTTCTACAAAGCTACAAAACATTACCTTTCAACATAGTCACCACCATTAGCCATTCACTTCTACCAGCAGTGAACGAGGGCCTGCATGACACACTCTTTCAAACCTGCACCCACGGTCTCCTAGCAATGATGCCATCGTAGCAGCCGTGAACATTTCACCCACACAGTTTGCTTTCCATTAGCCTAAACAGACAGAAATCAGAAGGTGCCAAATCCAGGCTATATGGTGGGTGTGTTAGGACAGACCAACCAAGACTGGCAATGTGCTCCCGTGGTCTTTGAATTGGAATGTGGTATGGTGTTATCACATTGCAAGATCAAGGTTGTTGTCTTCTCTGGCCTGACCACAGAAGTTCCAGTCTTCAGCTTAGTCAGCATTACAACGTAGCATCAGAGTTGATGGTTTGTCTAGATTCCAGGCAATTGAGAAGCACTACCCTTTTCCTATTCCAAAAGTCCAGTGCACATCACTTTAACTGCTGACGGCAGCATCTTGATCTTTCTCTTTGATGGGGAGTTCACATGTCCCCACTCCATGGACTATCATTTTGACTCCAGCTTGTAGTGATGTAGACGTCATGCCCTATTACCAGTAATGATGCAATCCAAGAAACTGTCAACTTCAGTCTTGCATTGGTTCAATAGATCCTGACAAGCTTCCACAGTGTTTTCTGTTCCTGTGTGAGCATTCATGGGACTAACCTGATGTAAACTTTGCAACATTCCAAAGTTTCCACCATCATTTCCAATGCATTGAAGGCAATATTCAACTCTGTACACAGCTCCCTGGTTGCAATATGCCAATTCACATGGATGAGCTGATAGAGATGCTCTTCATTTCATGGTGTGACATCTGTGCCCAGCTGTCTGGAATGTGCCTTGTCTTTCATGTCACCACTGCTGAAACATAACACCCTCTACCTCACTGAGCTGACATCCACTGTTTGATCTCCATAACCATTCAGCAAGCGTTTATGAACATCAGTGAATGTCAATGTTTCTACACAGAGAAATTCAATTCCACACCTTTGCTTTGAACCTTTGCTTCAGATGCATGTCTATGTCAGACATCATTTTGCAAAACTGCTTCTCTGCTTCCAGCAGTTTCACAGCAACAAAGTGTAATATTGGTTAGAAGGCTCAACCTCTACTGCCATACCACCAACATTTGCCTCTGATGTTGTGGGTCAACACAATATAATAGGAGGCATTACTTTCAGAGCAGTCAATGTAATATAATTAAGCACAGAATATAGAGGCAAAAGCAATTGCCAGACTACTGTAAATAGTCCTAACCTCATGCACACAGAGGTGCATACTGGGATTATAATATCAAAAAAATAATTGCCCTGTTGACAAAGAGATGATGTCAATGAAGCTACCTGAGCAGATCCTACTTTAAATGTAGAGGTATCTTGGACAAGTACTCTTCCTTTGAGCTTTCACAGATTCCTGACAAATGTGGAGAGACTACTTGCTGTATATACCGACCTCGCATAAGGAACAGAATTTGGTGCCTAGAGCTACCTTTCTAAACCCATCCCATCCTGTCCACTGAAAGATTTTTGATGTAAAAACAACTAGTGAAGCCAGTGGGGGGAGGGGAGATTGGGGGTGGAGGAGAAGGTAGAAACCAAAGGTTTTATTAGACCTAAAACAGAACAAGATCCAAGTATCAAATATTATAAATGAGGGACTCCTCTTTAAACTTTGTTCTGGGAACAAATATAGAAGTTATTAAAGAAGCAGGAAGTATATAGAATGATTACTGAGAAAGTAGAAATGCATTCATCTCTGATGATAGACAGAAACTGTCATTAAAAATGTTTGAGTTGCTGAGGGTTATATGTCAACATTTCAACTACAAACTCTAAATCAGTATCATGTTATCAAACCAGACTGAAAATGCATTTTACTGCAGAGGCACACTTACCTCATTTCTTTTTCATGACGTTTAGTTTCCCTTATTATATCATACATTGGATCTTCATGTGCCTTTAAAATGAAAAACGGGAACCTTGTTAATGTGGACTGATTTTTACTTTCTTAGTAACATCACCAATGAAGGAGGCTCTCCTTAGGTATACTACAGCTCTCCCTCTCCAGTCACAGTTAACTAAGAGGTCCCCAGCACATACTGTCAGCTAGACACAGAAGGAATACTGAAGGTCAAATCAGTATATGCAGTACCCTGACAGCATATTTTAGAAAACTGGATACAAACACATAGCAATACAGTTGCTATGTACTGTAAGTTGGAGCTGTCCTTACAGGCTATGTACTATTACTACTGCTTCTTATATTTTTAAACTGAATAGGCATTGCAGCAAAAGATAGTTGTGAAGGAAGGTAGCAAATAAATTTGCAGATATTTAAGGCCAGTTTCTGCCAAGCAATAATGCAGCAGAAAGAATCGAAGCTATCATTTCTGCTGGAAGATTCAGCAAACAAATGAACAGAGAAATGGTATCAGATGCCGATCGAGGTGAGAATTTAAATTTCAGTGGCAAATGAAAGATGGTGGGAATGGACCATAATGGGCCTTATCGTAACAAAAGAGTTTGATGCGACAGAGAAGAAGCCTGAAAAAAAAAAATAAGAAGAGGAGATGCAATCTGGTCACAAATGTGAGTTAAAAATACTGTTTGCAGCAGCATTCTTACTGGGCAGGAGGAGCCCGGATTCCATATTTCAAAGATAGGAAGAAGGACATAAGACACAAAGTGATGATAGCTTAAAATACGGTTTAACAGTGCAAAGCAAAAGAAATCACACTGAAAGAATCTGAAAAACGAAGATGCAGTCTCACATAGCAAAAGATCAGAATGCTATACAATGGATGGATTACACACCTAGACAACAGGCTTCAGGATGTGGTTGGTCAGTGATAGCAGAAGGCTTTAAACAGCCGTAACGCAGGCAGCTCAAGCTTTACTAAACATTTTAGTTATGTTTTACTACGAAAATTGATGCTGTAAATATTGACTGAATATGATGGTTGAAAGAGATTCTTGAAGATTTCCAATTTAAATATTGATTACTTTCCTCTTGCAGAACAGATTTTTCTATAAAGTAGCCAAACATCCAACCACATCTGTAGTTCTGTCTTTATTAGGAGATTTCTGGCCTCTATATTAAACTAGAGACAGAGGAAAAGTCCTTAACGGATCATCATCTATCAGGCTTCTCTTCACCTGCAATATTATTCATCATCAATGTCAAAAATACAAGCAATAACACTACAGCATTTATACTCACTACTCTAAATTGTTCCAGTTTCTGATTGCCTTTAATAAAGAATGGGCATTCTTTATCCCCTGTTCTGTGTCCATAGCGTTTACACCTCCAACCTTGGGAAAGAAAAAAAAAAGAAAGCAGCAGTAAATTGCATCTCTGAGCCAGACCAGCACTGAAACAAAACAAAACACAAAGACACATACTTATAGAAAATATTTCCAGTTCTGGGGGGGGAAAAAAAAGAGACAGAGATAAGTGTTACATTGATAAATGTAGCTTCCATAAAATAGGCTATTACAGCCTTCGAGATGTCAATTGTCTTATATCAACAAGATGCCAAACTATTTGGATCCTGTCATCTGTCTGCCACACATCCTGCCCTCCCCTCAGTGTAAAAAGACAGCTATATGAAGATCCAATAACATCTGGAACATTTTTCAGCCTTACACTGCATAACTTTGACTTCTTTTCCCAAAGGCATCCAAAGCCCTTTTGTTGGGGCATGTGCCAGGAATTCTCGTGCACTTTCATTGCCTGGTACATCAGGTATGCAGTCTTCTGGTTTTGTTTCATCCTCCTATGAAAAAGATAAAGACAATAACATCACCTTAGCAAGCAAACAAACAGTAACAGCCCACCTTTGTAAAAATAAATATTCCAAGCACATGGGCCTTCATTTTATATGGAAACTATTTTCTCTAGCATTTATTTTTCTTGCCACACAAGAAGGATCTTTCTCCCTTGCCCTTTCCTAGTTCAGATTTTCTGGATACGCTACTTCTATTCATCTCCATTTATTCTAGCAATTTATTTCAATGGATGATAGGACTGAAGAATTAACAGCTAACGCTCACTTTCCTTCTTTGTTGTAACAAAACATAGGAATTAGAAGTAGCCTTAACAACATGAAGAAGTATACTGGGGGTTAAAAACACTAGATTATGATTTCATCATATACATTTGACAACAGCAATAATCACTATGGAAGTCTTTTCACATAGGAATTTTGAGCACAAGTAATGAAGAAGAATCCTGAAAAGATGCCATATGAACTGAAAATATGCTTCACTATGCATGCATGACTTCACTGTACCCATACCAAGTACTACATTAGTTTGTGAAGGAACCAGTATCATCCTATCTGATTTGGGGCATTTTGCTTAAGATTTAGGGAGTCAAAGAGGTTTGCTTGCAAACGAGGAGCTCTAAACTGTCCTCTGGAAGCACTTAATTATCTCTGTGAGGTAGGTAGGTATCCCTAGGCCCTTTAACTATAGGGCTAAAAGTCAGTCTCTGAAAATCCTTTGTAAAGCTAAATATGTTCGGCAGTACAGGTACCAACCTTAATTAGCCCCGGGGGAGGTTTCTCGTAGCTGAAAAGCAATAGAAATGTTGTTACTCTGTAACTTAGCACAAATAATTGATGACAAAATACAGCATCTCAATGGGATGGAGTTACAATTCACACCTCCCATTTTCCCAAAAATTTTACTTAATCAATAATCAACTGTAGCAGAACATGGATACCCAGATGCAAGCAGGCTGAGACCCAGTGTTTTCAAACCATCGTGTGTTTGCCACATTGCAACGTGCATCTCTTGTAAACACTCTTCTGTAAGGAAACAACTATTTCCATCGCACTGTTTCACACGGATGCGACCCTGTGCTGCAGCCCCTTTCCCTCACCCCCAGCCGCCCCTGCCCTAACAGCTCCATGCCGTTCCCTCGGGCCCTGTCGCTGTCACACAGAGCAGAGCTCAGCGCTGCCCCTCCGCTCCCTGTGAGGAGCTGCAGCCGCCATCAGGCCTCCCCTCAGCTCCTCTGCTCTGTGCTGAGCAAACCATGGGACTTCAAATGAAACAGACCTACTTACGTGTTGCATTACGTTACATTTTGGAAAGACTCTACAGATATCCCAGCTAGAGACATACAGGCAAGCTACCCACATATTTCTGCCCTGTTTTCAGCCCTGGGGACCCGAGTTGAACCACAGCTGGTAACAACCAAACCCTCCGGAGCAGAGCACGGCGCACACCGCTCAAAAGGGTAACAGTTAAAGGGCTCGGGGCAAGCCGATTGCAGGACAGAACCCAGGAAACGCCGTGCTGACGGCAGGCCGAGACAAGGAACCGGGGTTTCGGCGCAGGTGACCGAGCCCCGGAGGAGGGCAGGGTGCCGGAGCCTCCCGTCCTGCTGCCGGACTCCGCTGCCCGACGAGGTTTGGGCCGGCTCGCCAGGCCCAGGCCTACCCCCAGTATTCGAGCAGACAGAACGCTCGCTCTGCGCCGAAGAACGAGCCCCACTCCCCGCCGGGTGGGCTCACAGCACAGGCGCCCAGGCAGGGAAGGGCAAGGAGCCCGCGGCAGCCTCCCGTCCTTCGCTCCTTACAATGACTCCAGGTGCTGGAGCTTCTGGAGCTGCTGCGCCTCCTCTTTCTTCCTCTTCCTCTCATGCCGGCCCTGGCTCCTGCCGCCGCCGGCCACGGATTCCTGGAAGCTCCCGTGCCGCGCCTGGCTGCCCCTCGCCGCTCCCTCCTCCCCTTCCTCCCGTCCCCTTCTCGGCCCATGGGACATTAGCACGGCGAACGGAATAGCAACGAGACCGCAGAAACGCCTTCCCCGCCCTCCCCGCTGCGCATTTCGGTTTCACTTCCCGGGCCGGGCGGGGCGCCTCGGCCAAGCGCCGCCTTCCTCCGGCGGCACTACGTGCGCGGCCTGCCTCGGTGCGGTGTGGTTTCGGTGCGTTGAGGGTCCGTTGGTGCTGAGGAGGTGTGGGTTACAGGGCAGGGCACGGACCTGAAGCGCACGCCCTCCTAAAAAGCTCCCGCTGTGGCTCTGCTGCCTGACAAGCACAGGGAACATCCCTTCTCTTCTGTGTGTGAGCGCTGCCAGAGTGCTGCTTCTGTCCCTGGTTCTCAATTAGATCATGTAATCATACGATCAAGTAGCAGATTTCGTATCAGGATCACAGCAGTTGACCTGAGCTGCAAAACTCACTGAGGTCCACTTCTAAAGGCTCAGAGGCAGAATCATTCTGCTGTTCTCAGCTAAATATCTGCGCCTTTGCTTAGTGTGAGGCAAATGCAAGGTAGTATGATTTAAGGCAATCCACTTTGCAGCAGGTAAAGCAGATTACTGGTTGTTTGCCAGAGGCTAAGAACTTTGCTACCATGACACTGCTGGTCTGTGGCAATGACAAATCACAATCAGTCCCATGCACGGTCATGTGTCTTCAAGCGATGAGCAATGCAGGAGAAATATCTCCAGGCCCCACAATTATATTTAATATGTCTGAAAGAACTTAAATGAGACACTGAGACACAGAATCGATTATTCACTCTATTTAGAGAAGTGGCAATAATTACTAAAAGTTATGTTCCATCTGAGTTGATGCCTACTAAACAGAGACTTTATTTTGGCGGCAAACTCAAGTGACACAATAGGCATTTTTAGTCCCCCTTTAATTCCAATGATATTTTGCTAGTTTCCGATGCCTTTCATTTCATGTTTTCTAACCAACAGATTAGTCAAACTTTGGAGCAGCTTTCCAGTGCCTTTGGACAGTAACAGAAAAGATCATTCCAAGATGGAGTGTTTCCCATTGATGAATGATATTGTTGAGAAGGGATGCATGAAATAGCAAAACAAAAAGGAGATCTCAGGAAACCATACCAGTCTCACTTTCATTTACACTTCAGTGCCCTCCCTATCTTGGCTGAAATGAACAGAGCTCTGCCAGTCTGGAGCTGGTAAGCACCTGGTTTGGAGACCGGAGACATGGTCACAGCAGCAGTGCAGGGCTGCAAGAGGAAGCAAAAAGACAGACAGTGGTATATTGTCCTCTTTCTACCACTAAAATAGTGATGAGTAATTTAACACTTTATTTACAGATAACTCCAAAGTTTCTTGTTTTTCCCTTGCTGAGAAAAGTCCTGGATTCCTGTGACTGTTGCACACTAAATCGATGAGCCAATTGCTTTAATATCACTCCGCAGGGAAGAACAGAAAGTAAAGAACAGTGAAGAAATAGGGAGAGGAAAAAGTATAATGGTTATATTCAGCTCCATTAATCCTCTGGTTCTGTGTACTTATTAGCCTGAAAGCATCTAAGCAGACACACTGCAATTGCTACTGCAGCTTAAACCATCTGAAAAGCTTGTATGTTTCACAATACCCACCTCAGCTGTATTTTTATTACAAACAATTGAATGTTTGAACTATAAATTATAATACTAGGGCCAAATTAATTTGCATCTATGTCACCCCATAGGCATCAGCGTGCCTGTGAGAGCGTAACAGTGGTGGGATGTCAGCCAAACCGTTTTTCTCCATTTTTGGCTGGCTAGAGCTTTAAGATGGGATCTGTTTCTGATTATGTGTCAGATATTACGCAGAGGAGAGGAATCCAGAACCCACGTTAGCCTCCATGGGAAGTTAAGCACCTCATAATGGGATCCAGAACACACAGCAGCCTGTGCACAGTCTGAATCCAGTGTGGCTGGTGCGCAGCTGCCAAAGATAGCTGAGAGGATACATTCAGAGTAGTGCGACCCTGATATCTCAGGTGCTTCAGACCTCAGGGAAATCCCCCTCAGAGCAGCGGTGACACTTCTGTCACCTGGAAACCTCAGCTGTACAGAAAGGAGCAGGCATCCTTTCATATGGAGAGGTAAAAAGAGGGTTATATTTTAAGTGTTTGTACTGCCGGATTATTTCATGAGAAACTTGGATGTGGTTCCTTCTTCAGACTTGGTAACTGTGGCTCCTATCTCACCTTGAAAAAATACTCTAACCCAGGCACGTACAACTCACCATCCAGCACAGCCCATCCTGCAGCCTGCCCCTACCCTACACACTAACAGGGAGTGCAACCTGGTCTTGGGCATGCACCACTGAGCATTTTGTTGCCCAAAAAGAGCAACAAAACCACAGAACTAGTGGGATATTAACCATTCTTTTTGTGATACTAACGCACCACTTCAGTTTGATGGCAGTGGCCACCATTCATAGTGAGTTCTCAAGGTGCTCATCCAAGGTTTTTGATGAAATCTTCCTATACTTCATTCTCAAAAGCAGTAGTTTCCAAATGTATGTACTGCCAAAATGCGATAACATGAGCAAGATCTATTTCTCTAATAACCATCTGCTAAGAGAGGTCTTATAAAGGTCTGGTAAAGAGATTGCAACTGATTGCAACTCTATACATTTCATCTGAAAATTCACAGGTACTGTATTTATGTCAACTAAAAATGGTTTGTTCTTTCTTTTCTTTTTGCAACCTCGAAACTTATTCTCAAATTCCTATGTCAAAACGGAAGGCAAGGCTGCATATTTTTCTCAGTTCCCAGGACTATGTTTTGCCAGTGTATTAAATTGCACACAGTTATTTGCCATCACTCGAGTCAGTACAGCCCTGCACCTTCCCCACGTCCTGGTTTCAGCCCAGGCAGTGCTTATTGTGCACCAGTCTTGAGTGCCTTGAGGCTAGGGGCAGACCTATGCACTACAGACCAGGGCAGGCTGCAGACACTGCGTTTTCTCAGCACTGGACACAGAAGGTCAGCAAGGATGTAGGACAGCAGAAGTGCCCCCTCTTCTCACTGTAGTGTGGCACCAAGGGTAAGGCTGCAGCAGCACCCAGCACCCAGTGGCTGTTATAGGGGCAGTGGTTGGCATGTCTCTGCCACTCCAATGGTGGCTGCAACTTGCTTTCCAGGAGCTACTATGCGTGTCCTCAGTGACCACTGCAGGAACTAGTGTGGCTGCCTTGACATAGCTCCCCATTCAACTTGTCCTTCAGACTGGCATAGGCATGTGGCAGGCCACAGTGTGAACTGTGCTGGGCTGCATGTGTTCTGTGGGCTGGACATGCCTGTTCTAACTTATGGCTACTGTTGTGGTCCCACTCTCCATTTGTGTTCCTCTCCACAGAAAAACAGTAAAGAAAAGCATTTGAGATTCATGGGGCCATCACAAATGTGTCTGAATTTGGCTCTAAGTACACTAAGAAGAGGTGCCCATCCCAGTACTGGAAACTGTAATTCTTAATGTAAAATACAGAATCAGTGCTATGAACACCATTACACTGGTTGGTAATATTATACTCCTGCATAGCTGAAGCATCAGTGTGGTGTTTTTTTCCATACATCATTACAGAAAAGGAGCGAGGGAGCAGACTTTTGAATGAACACTTATAGCCACAGCTGCTTTGGTACAGCTTTGATCCTGACAGAGTTAAGGACTCTGTAAATATCGACAGGTGCGATCCTTTTAGGAAAACTGGGCAGAAAGGCATCAAAGCTTTGGATTCTAGCACATCATAGATATGGACCAGGCACTGAGTTGTTTGTTTCTGCAAAAAGTAGGTTGCCGTGAGTATTCAAAAACGAGCACTTGCAGGAAAGCATTACAGCTAAGCAAGGAGACCTCTGGAGATGCTGTCTTCTTGATTTCCAGGTGTTTGTAGTGGTAGTATAAAGTTCCATCAGAACTGTAATGCTTACTGTCTTTTCCTGTCATTACTTAGTGAAAATGGTCTATCTTTCATCTTTCTTCACTATTTTCCCTCACTTAAAACTTTAGAAACGTTAAATCACTGAGTTTTTTCACAACCTTTTGCCCTTGCTTTCTGGTATTTACAAATAAACATGTAACTGTAAGTATTTTAAGCCTTTTTTGTTGTTGTTGTTGTTAAGTACCATTGACTTATTTTCCAAGAATAAGGCTTTCTTTGATGGACATTTATTTGTGTAGGACACTGTTGATATGACATTGCATCTTCAATTATATACTGACAACAGGACCCAGATATGTCACTACCGAGGCAAAGTGTCATTCAGTCTTCTTGATAGTTTGCCTCCATAAGGACTGAGCACATTTGTAAACTGTATGCAATGGGAACACTGAGATGCTAACAGCACATTATGTAACAGTAGTGGGGAAGGGAAAGTTTGGCTGACAACCCTTGGATGATCTCCCACATTCCTACAAAATATACTGTCATTTGTGGGATTGCTTGTGCCCAGGCTGAGTGGGCAACGACTTTGGTTTCATAAGAATCATCTAGACACAAAGAAATCCACAGTTCTCTGTTTATCTGTTTCTGACAGATGAGAGGTTAAGCCAGGATCACTGCAATTTGAACTCCTTATTAGAGGGATAATAATTCTTCCAGATTGGATGTTCCTCGTGTATTAAATCTATATATACTTCTGCTTAAACCCTAGTGGGTGTAGTGTTACTGTGATCAAAGTTAGCAGGAATACTGCTGCTGACTTCAGGAGGGATCAAGGCCAGATTCTTTGCCTGGTAGCCTCATTTCTTCACCATTGCAAGAAATTCCTCCTCCCAAGCTAAGGTGATGTTCTTAAATCAGTAATTGATTTGTAAGAACTTTTCCCTCGCAAAAGCAGATTTGTTTCCTGAATGTTGCTTCCTGAAATTCTGTAAGATGCTGACTGATAAAACAGTTCCTATTTTAACGATGCCCAGAGCACCAAATGAAATAGTCAAACTCAACCCCAGTGCCAGCATCTGCTCTTGGTATGTCCCCTGCGAGCTGCCAGCTTTCTGAGGGAACATTGGTTTAATTGCCTAAAAAGACTCCAGTGTTTTTTAATGGATCACAGAAACTGCAGAAAATAAATAAGGAAAGAAAGAAAGACTTTCTAAACTTTTAAGGCACAGATCCTTAGTTTGTTTTGCCACCTCTCTTAAACAGGAAGATGATTTTCTCTTCTTAAAATCACTGGTTGGTTAGTTCCATTCACAACAGCTGTACTCATTTAAACCCTAGCTCTTTTTCAGAACTATCCAAAGTTCACAGCTCTTTAAGCTTAACATACTTGCCATATGTCAAGTTACCAACAGCTTCTTTCTAGGCAATTGAAATGAAAGAAATGGAAACTCACGGCTCTGGACCCTCTTCTTTCCCTGCCCCCATCAAGAAAGTAATTACAGAAAGCCTAGATTAGCAGTGGTACAGTAGTGTAGAAAGTGTTTGTTAAGCAAGTGTCCCATCAACTCAGAACTGCTCTGATGAGAGAAGGAATTCTCATATAGAAATGTTGAAATTCACACCAAACACACGAATGTTCAGTTTTTCTGTGGAGCTCTAGTTTTGCAATGAATGCCATCCAGGAATGCTCCACTGTAGTGACTTTTACTTGAAGATTACTGCCAGCTGTGACTATATAGATATAGAAATTAAAGGATAAATATACCATTATAGACATGGAAAGCACATTCATTCCTAGTCCAGTCTGCCTCTGGGCAGAATTGTGCTCATCCTGTGCTCTTATATATCACTCATATAGTGTGTAAAAAATCCAATTTAGCATCCTCTAATGGGGTTTTTTTCCTGTCAGCCTTGTGAGTTAATTTTTGATCATGCTTAAATAAACTAAGAAATGAGAGGTGTTCTGCCAGTTATGAAGTAATTTTAATAATGTACCAGTGATATTGCCAAAACAAGTAGATGTTGGCTACAGGTGGCTGCGCTAATAAAACATTAATCAAGTTTTCTGGAATCAACAGAAAACTGGCGGGGGGGGGGAAGCAAACAATACAGGAGAGTACATGTTGGGCCTCCAAATATAAGTACAAGATAACAGTGTAGGCCTTGGAAAATTTGAGCATGGGGCAGTGATGGATCAGCATGAACTTAACCAGCTGCATGTGAATAGCAAAATATGGTGGTGAGCTGAGAGCTCAATTTTGTAAGTCTGACCTAAAACTGTTTTTCTGTGCCTGGAAATAAGTTACTGGAATATTAGTCTAGAACTGTTTGAGAGGTGGACACTTTTCTATCTAAAATGCAGAAAACTAGCAAATAACCAATGAATCCACATGAATCAGGTTCTAAAATGACGTCAAAATATTTAGTGGAAGTGTAGCTTTAAGAGTTGATGTCTGGATACATGACATTTTTCTCTTAAGATGCAAAAAGAAAATAAAGGAATTCAAGCAAGAATCAAGAAATGCTCACAGACTAGTGGAAATGATTGCAGTGATCTTGCACTGGAACTCAGATAACAATCTGCTTTTAGGCCTGCATACAATAACAAGAACCAGTAAGCACTATTCTATAACACTTATGCTCTACAGGCAGTTCCTGGGGGATTCTCAAATGAATATTAATGCAAGAGTGGAAAAATAACAAGGTGTTCTGTTTCCAGTTTGCTTAGGCAGTGCTTGCTTGCAGCCACAGTGCTGGTATGCAGGGAGGTGACTGACCTGACTTGCCTCTTTCACATCACCTCTGCAAATCATCCCTTCATCCAAGACAGCAGAAGGAATTTGTTGTGCACTTATTTCAAAACGCAGGCTGGTTTCACCTCTGGTAGAACAGGCATCCTTACATTTCAAGATAGTTTATATGGTTCACTTTGTGCCAAGCGCTTGCAGAGGAAGTTTCCTCTCCTCCTCCCGACATATACAGCTTCCAGAAGACATTTTATAGACAGAACGTTATGGGCAGAGAATGAGGTGAGGCCATCCTGAGAGGGTTCTGTCTTCTGGGCTGGGAGTCATAGTCCAGACCTAATTTACAAACCAGCTTTATTAGAGCAGCTTTGTTTAGAAGAATGTTGGAACAAAACATTATTATTTTTAACTATAGAGACATAACAGTTCCAGCAGACAGAGTACAGATTGGGCATGATAAAACACTGGCATGATAAATTACTTACTCAATTATGACCATTTGTTTTTCAGACCTTAGTGACTATGCTGCTTTAAATAAATGCACAGTGCTTCTACCTTCCTCTTTGATTTGGTGAAAACCTTATGGAATAGATAAGAAGAAGAAATTTAAGGAGAACAGTGGGCCCCTTGGCTGCAGCAGCCACTTGTATCTGCAGCCTGAGCAACAGATGGTTGTGAGATGGTGCATGTTACTTATGAATGTTTATCATTTTCCAAATCTTGCATGGCACAAGGCTGATACTGAGCTCATTACTTTTCTGCATCTTTTTGGTGTGCAGTCTCCTACATCATTTCCATTGTAGATGCAAATCCTCTCTCTTGGGGATTCTGGGACAACATACAGCAGGCTTCCTCATTGCTCTCACATAAACCCATAAGAATCCATATACCATAGGCTGTGTCATTGTCACATGCATCTGTTGTTGTGATTATCTAAATCTCTCTGCAACTTAATACAACCACTCTGCTGTATACATATATGTAGAAATACTCTGAATTTGTGGATACCTTCAATATACTTAAAGTTCACTGCAATATATTGCAACATACTTAAAGTATGTAAGGCCAGGCTGGATGTAGCTCTGGGCAGCCTGGTCTGGTGGCTGATAACCCTGCACATAGCAGGGGGGTTGAAACTACATGATCATTGTGGTCCTTTTCAGCCCAGGCCACTCTATCATTCTGTGATTCTGTGTTCTTGTTCATATGAATTTTAATGGCTTATCATTCAGCATATTTCCCATTTTGCCTCCAGCTTCCTGTGTTACATTAAGCAACTTATGAGCAGACTGCTGACATTTTAGCATTTCTGAAAAAGTGAGTTTTAACCTCTGTGGTCTCTATTTTAGGTTTGAAAACCTGTTTCACTGTGCCCATTTCTTTTTCATGAAACAAAGATAGTGGCATTTCTATTTTTAACGCATACATATATATACTTCCTGATAGATGTGTGTATGCTGCATGGAAATTGATGGCATTTAAATGTATAGCTGTAAGATAGAGTAGAAAAACTCTCCTGCCCATGGACACTAAGGGTAGTGTTTTTATCTTTCAGTTTTGCCCTGGCACATGAACACTGAGGCCAACACAATTGCTATAATGTAATTGGAAAGTACTTTGGTTCAGAGCCTGCTTGCTACAATTATGCTTACTGCTGGTGTACAAGGTACCCTAGTTGCAGTGTAAGTAGGAAAGAAGGCCCGAGTGATGCCTCAAAATGGTATAGTCTAGGCTAATGCTTTTGTCAGTCATTTTCCATACAGGCAGTAACTGTGTTGGTGGAAGACAACAGCCAGCTGTAATTTATCTTCATGTTTGTTTGTTGGAAGCTACTACCTCACAGAATCACAGATTCATAGAATGATAGAATGGCTTGGGTTGGAAGGAACCTCAAGGATCATCAAGTTCCAACTCCCCTGCTGCAGGCTACCAGATCAAGTATTAGATCAGCTTGCCCAGGGCTCCAATGGACATGGCACTTTCTATGTGCTGTCCACCCAGTGCCAGTCAAAGAGAGACAGATTTCCTAAATCATTTGGATAATAATTTAATGCAGCAGTTTCGATACCGGGCTGATAAGCACTGATTAAAACAGCTCTATTGGTGTAACATTAAGCTATGGCCTCCAGCAGAGGTATTTGTGAGTACCTACGGGCAAGCCAGATTTTGGGCAACGTGGAGTCTGGGATAAGATACCGTGTGACACCATTACTTGATCTTTGTTCAACTTTGCCTTGAGCATCTATAGCAAGGAGTGGAGTATAAAATGAAAATAAGCTGGAGCAAGTGAAGTATACCTACATTATCAACAATTTCAAGTGCATCCATTTCTCTCATGCTCTGAGCACTGCCACTTCAGCTGTGTAAAAAAACGATAGAAAATTTGCCTGTCAGATAGCCCGTGGAGGCACCGAAGCAATCCAGCATGGCTCATGTATGAGTAAGGAGCCTTCTGTCACAGTATTTCTCATGGCCCAGCAAGGAGGAAGCCCACGTGGTAGCACTGAAGGCATTTGGGGTCTTGTCTGGGACCTTTCAGGTCACGCTGCTGGCAGTAAAACACTGTTAACTAACGTGTAACTGACAGAACTTCTATGAACATATCTTTTGTACAAAGAGTTATTTCTGACTCCAGGTCTTCTGAATTGATCAAAAAATAAAATAGCAACTGTTCAAAATATTGCTTACTAAAACCAATGTTTATTAGGAATATATTACAGACACATGTTGGCAATATCGTTTAAAATCTCTACTCACTGTGCCTTTGTGGTTGCCTCATAGTATCTGGAAACCTTCATGATCTTTGCATATGTTTGGAAAGAGAAGTTATCAGTCTCCTTACTTGATATTCAGCTCAGCAAGGAGAGCACTATGTTTCTTTCACATTTCTTGTAGCTGGAGGCTATTCTCTGAACAGCTTCTTAAGAGTTTTAAAACAAGTATATAAGGAGAAGAACAGTTGTGGAAACCTGCAGAAAAGAAAAATCATTTGCATAATCTCCCAGCAGATCATACAGCCCAAATCAGCATCACTCTGTGGTCTTTCTTAATATTACCTATTAGTTACAAGCAGAGACATCTTTTACATGGGGTTTGATACCAGTTCAAGCTGTGTTTCCCATTGCTCTCAGATTTTACTTGCTTGCTTACTGAGTTCTAAATCTGCCTGCCATGATTTAAAGGTACCTACAAGCTCCAGCATTTGGTGTACTCTTGTAAGAAAAGAACTACCTCTGTTTTTCTTGTTCTATGTTTGTTTGTTTAGAAAACATTGTAAATCCACTCTACATTTTCTCTCTGTATGCTACCTTTTTAGAAAATCTCCAGATCAAATCACAATATACACCTCAGTCATCTAGGGACTGAATCTTCAGGTCTGCGATCTCAGCTCCATGACGGGTGATTAGAACAGTCAGTGGTTAAGAACTGGATAAGGCCAAAGGCTACACAGCAGAACGTTTTATTAGACACAACCCCCCCCCTGTATTCCTGTGAGTGAATGTATTGCAGATGTTTTAGTTTCCATTAGGCCCAGCATCTCACAGCTGTCTCCCGCTCAGCTTCAAGCACATTCCAGGGAACAGAGCAGGATCTCAGGTTACACTCAGGCAGCATCTTTCTACCTCAAACTCACGCTGAGACTTAATGACCTTTTCCCATGTTCCCATGAATTATTCTTTATGTGAAATGATTTATCAGCACGCTCCTTAGCTTTCCTCAGTGCCCTCAAGACATGATTTGTACCAGCCTAGTGAGAAGGAATTTTCTTATCTAACTTCTTGGTACTTAAGCTATTGGATGAGTTCAAACAGTAATAATGCTGTGATATACAAATAGAGAATCAGAGTTGGTATTGTTACTTCCTTGCCCTTAAAAAGGCTCAGGGAACTGCATCGAGTCCTTGCATTATATTTTAATCTGATACAGCAAAGCCCAAAGCTAGAAGAGCTGCAGCCCCTGGAACATGAAGCACACAGCATCCTACAAAGGGAGACAGTGCACAAGGGCATGAATCTCGACAACTTAATCCTCATCTCATGTCATTCCTGAAACATTCCTGAAAGGTGAGTTTTTTAGAGAGAGAATGGACCTTAGCTGCATCTTGTGTTGTGGTCTAGGAAGGATAATACTTGCTGTAGGAGCAGGAGTTTCAGACATGCCTATGCTTATCCACTGCTCACGCTGTGTTAGTCAGAGCTGTGCTCTTAGCTAGCTGCAGGGCAGGTGATCTGATAATGCTCTGTGTCTCTCGCAACGCCTGCAGGGAAGCTGGGTTACTGCTCGAACAAACTGCTGTACAAATAGGTCTTCCCTTTCTGTGCATGTGTAGGCTTTGAAAAACAAGTGAGATGCTAAAAACAAATTTCTGAGGAAAAATACTCAGTACCTTTGGTGTTCTGCTGCTATTGTGCCACCTGGATAAACAAGGAGGGCAGAGAGTAACCATATCCACCTGGCTGAGCACTACCACTGTATCTGTGCCCACAAATGGCACTGACAAATGGCTCCCCTCAGCATCAACACACACTGCTGTAATATACAGCCGTCCTGAGGCAGAGGTAGCAACATCAGAGCTGGAGAAGTGTTATTGACACAGGTGATGGGTTACAAGAATAAAACTGAGTAAAAACCGAGTCCAAGGAGTTGTTTTAAGTTCATAGAACTTAAATAAATAGGTATAAATAAAGAATGTGTCACTGGTTGGCAAAAAGAATTGGCAGATGTAAGCCTTATCTTCATGTTGGTTCTGTCAACATGCTTAAGTGGTGAATTGTGAGTTATTAAGAAAATAAAGCATGCCCATACAGCCCAACATCAACATGGACAGCAGTTGCCAGATTATCTAAGCAGCCTGTTCAATGAGTGTTTCACAGGGCTGATTTAGAATCATAGGAACACAGAATTATTAAGGTTGGAAAAGAACTCTAAGATCAGCTAGTCCAACTATCAGCGCATCCCCGCCATGCACGCTATGTCCCTCACTGCCATATCTACATGGTTCTTGAACACCTCCAGGGACAGTGACTCCACCACTTCCCTGGGCAGCCTGTTTCAGTTCTTGACCACTCTTTCTGAGCAGAATTTTTCCTATTATCCAACCTGAACTTCCCCTGGCACAGCTTAAGGCCATCATCTCTTGTACTACCACTAATTACCTGTGAGAAGAGGCCGACTCCCATGTCCTTTCAGGGAGCTGTAATGAGCCAACTTGCAGCATGATGGTCATTGGGATGAGAATGTGATCATAACCACAAACCTGGTTATCTTGAAATAGCACCCTGAGCTGACGATTTCTTTCACTTAGGTCACCTCACAAGGTCTTTTCTTAGCAATGTGTTAGTGTTATACAAGAGTTTTGAAAACATTTTAAAAACATGAGGTTTGGCTGCGTCCCTGTGGGTGCTGTCAAACAACTATATGTCAGATGCATGCAGTCAGGCCCATGGACCCCCTCAGGCGAGGTGCTCAGGTATCTGCTGCCACAGCAGGGCATGGGAGGTGATTATCCCCTTCTACTCTGCCCTTATGAGGTTTACAAGTCTGGAGAACTGTGTCCAGGCCCAGGGCCCCCAGTACAGGAGAGATGTGGAGCTGTTGGAGCAGGTCCAGAGGAGGGCCACAAAGATGATCGGTGGGCTGGAGCACCTCTCCTATGAGGAAAGCCTGGAAAAGAGAAGGCTCTAGAGAGACCTTGCTGTGGCCCTCCAGTACTTGAAAGGAGCTTATAAACAGGAGAGTGAGACTGACTTTTTGTACAGTCTAATAATGATAGGATAAGAGGAAATAGCTTTAATCTAAAGGAGGGGAGCTTTAGGTTAGATGTCAGGAAGAAATTCTTTGCTCAAAAGGTGGTGAGGCACCATCACAGGCTGCCCAAAGAGGCTGTGGATGCCTCACCCCTGGAGGCATTCAAGGCCAGGCTGGATAGGGTGCTGAGCAGCCTGATCTGGTGTGTGTTAGCCCTGCCCAAGGCATGGGGTTGGAAATGGATGGTCTTTACAGTCCCTTCCAACCCAAGTCATTCGTTGATTCTACAGATCTATCTCAGTAGCTTCTCCAAGTGCTCCATGCACATGTAAGTGATGCATTGTACCATATCAGCATTCCAGCATCACATCAGAGACGTTCTTTAAACAAATGACATTCTTCTGTGCACCTCCATCCCAACCAGTGACCCCAGAAAGGCGAGGCATCTCTTTTGACCAGGAAACAGCTGCCACAATTTTCATTCTTCTTTCAGAAGAGAAAACAAACATTTCTTTAACTTGCGTGGGGCTGGGGCCGTGTGCTTAGCTTTTCCACTGAGACTGTTTAGACTAACCGAGGAAACCTAAGTTCTCTGTTATCACCACCTGCAGGATGAAAGAGCACAGAAAATGGATGCTCGACTGACACGAACGCCCATTTCTTTTGTGCCCGAGCATCCCACTTGGTGTCTGTGAGGTCATTTTCTTGTGCGATCCACAAGGTTCAGCCTGCAGGGCGTTATGAATCCCTGCACCATTGCAAGTCTGACGTAGGAGGGAACACGCGGCGGCGATTCCGAACCCGCACCGTTCCAGGTAACGCCGACCCCGTTGTTTGCCCCGGCGTCTCCGCGGCCGCCCCGTCGGGCAGCGCTGCGCCAGGGCGGTGAGCCAGGCAAGGCCCGGCTGCGGTCCCCTTTCCCCGCCGCGACAGGGAGCAGCGGAGCGGGGTGGGACGGACCCGGGCAGCGCCACGTCGCGGCGGGGGCACCGCGCCGCACCCCCCGTCCCCAAAGCGGGGCCGAGCCCCGCCCCGGGTGGGAGCATTGTGGGGGAAAGGGGCCGGAGGCGCCGCATCCACGTTTGCAAGTTCTGCCGCGGCGGGAGGAGGAGCGGAGCGGTGCGGGCGCGGCCGGCAGACTTCCCTCGCCGCCGCCGTGCGCGCCGCTGCCCCCTCGCCTCCCTCCATGGCGGGGCCGGCGGCCGTGCCGCGGCGGGGAGCGGGCTGCGGGGCGCTGCTCCTGCTGCCGGCGATGCTGGTGAGCTGGGCGGCCTGCCAGGCGCCGCCGGTGCCCGCCGCCGAGCCGCCCTGGGACGGTGCCGACGTCCACGTCGAGCGGCGCTTCGTGCCTGAGCGCTGCCCGCGGGCCGTGCGGCGCGGCGACTTCGTGCGCTATCACTACCTCGGCTCCTTCCCCGACGGAACCCGCTTCGACTCCAGGTCGGAGAGCGGCCCCGCGAGCGGGAGGGAGGCTGGGAGCCGCCTGGGGGTCGCGGGGAGGAGGAGGTCGGGGCCTGACCCTGCCGCCCGTCGTGGTCGTCGGGTGGGTGTCCGGCGTGGGGCGGTGAGCACGGAGGGTGTCTGTGCAGGGAGAAGGAAGGCCGGAGGGCTGCGGTGTGATGAGGGGGCACCGCGGCGGCGGTCGGGCCCCGTTGGGAGCGATTGTAGCTCTCCGCTGCGTTCATTCTGCTACCCTAGGGACTCCGGGGCCGTCTGGATGTCCTGGTGGGCAGCAGTGTCCCGTCACACAGCACGGGGATTTCCTGCCCGCTTCCTTCCGCGCCTTTCCTCGTTCTTTTAGAGGCTTAGCCCTAGCAGAACGCAAAGCTTTCGGAACCATCACTGACAGAAACACAGGAGCAGGGCTCGCTCAGAAACGTTTGTGTGTATTATCCTTGAGTCAACGTGGCTTATCTCCAGCAAAACGCCTTGCCGCCTTCTTCCTGTTGTTTTGGGATCAGGAAGCCTGAACAGTGGGATCAGGAGACTGCGAGGGCATCCAGTACTGCTCGCTGCCTGCTTTCATCTCTGTGATCTCCCTAATCTTCCCCATGCCTCAGGGAAATCATCATCCTGCAGAGTGCGGTCGTGGGGGGCTCCCGGTGCATTGCAGGATGGCTCTGTATGAGCGCAGTGTGCTCCCCACTCACTTGAAAATTCATGCCACTGTGGGGAGCAGCCACACATTCATCCTTGGTCTCCCCTCTCATGTGCCAAGCTGTGCCCTGCAGAGCTCTGCACTGTGCTACACACCTGGACCCCACGGCTGAGCATGTGCTTGTGGAGCATGGAGGTGTTGGCTGGGCTTCGTTCTACATTCCTGATGGCTGGGTGTGAATTGTGTGGGGTGGGACTGGGCTGTGCATTGTCTGTCCCCTTGGGTCCTCTGAATAGCAGTGCTCATAGCCGGTGATAGTGGCAGTCTCATCTAAATCCCTCAGGTCTTGAAGTAAGGGAAGGTTTGTTCTGATTCTTCTTCAGCTTTTTAAAATGTCCACAGACTTTAAGCTTCCTGTTCTGTGCAGATGCTCCTAAGCAGTAATGCTGTTCCTCTTGCCAACACGCTCCTCCCAGCTCTTCCAGTGACAGTTATTTCACCTAATCGACTAATACACCTCTTTCTTTGTTCTTGTTTCCTGCAGGTATTAACTCAGCCAGAAAGTGAGCCGAGTTTTTAGGTTTGAATTTAGTTGCTTATGCATCTGCTGTTAGTGTGGCTATGCGGATAGAAACAGATATTGCTGAGCTGTGAGGGGTCTGCTGGGTCAGTTATGCAGAGCTGCCTTCTCTGCTCCCTGCTTTATTCAGCTCCTGCTGAATAACCCACAGAAAAAAAACAATAATAAACGCTTTGGTTTTAAGTTCATCCCAAACTCAATGCCCCGCTTTATGGGGAGCTTATTTACTTTCCATCCTTGCGGGCGAGCAAGAATATCCGTGCAACAGAAAGTGAGTGCTGCCTATAGAGGGCTCTCTGTTTTCAAGGAAGCGCTTGCCAGGAAGCAGAGAGCTCCCAGTGGAACATCCGAGGGGCTGCTGGGATCTCGGCCTGTTGAGGGAGCTCAGTGTGTTGCACTGAGTGACACACGTGTCCTCCAGGGAGGGTTTGACATCATTTCCCCCCCGCAGCATCACCGTGCTGGCTGCTCACCAGAGGAAAAGATGGGCTGGAGTTTCAGAAACGCCTGGAACTGATCGTTCCCTTAGCAGCTACCTCTCAGTAAACCTGGGTTAACAGGCAAAGGGGGCACCAGCTACAGATAACCTCTCAAAAAACAGCAGAGGAGTCAGTAAATGAACCACTGACCTTTTTTTCCCTGCTTTTCTCTTTGCAGCTATGACAGGGGATCCACTTTTAATGTGTTTGTGGGAAAAGGGCAACTTATTGCTGGGATGGACAAGGCCCTGGTTGGCATGTGTGTCAACGAGCGGCGCTTTGTGAAGATTCCCCCCAAGCTCGCCTATGGAAGCGAAGGCGTGTGTAAGTACAGTGTGCTGAAGGATGAGCTGCGGCTGCAGAGGGCTTTCAGGCTGGTAGCCATGCTAGCTAGAGATAGCTATTTATTTGTACCTACTTCTTTGATGTTTCTTGTGTTTTGCCATTGCCAATCTGCACCGGGTCTTGTCAGTGACAAAAGCAGCTTTGCTTGCAGATGCACAAGGATAACAAGGGCTAGATCAAGGTCATTTGGACAGATGGGTGTAGTTGACAGCAATTCATGCTGTCAGATTCTCCTCCCCTTGCGCAGCTGCAGAAATATTAAGGAACAGAGGGATGCAAACCCGCAAATGCAGACGTTGTGCACCATGGATTGTTTAGGGAATGTGCCGATTGATTCCCTTTATATTGCTGCTTTTTAGAAAGCAGGAAATAAACTCAGTTGTGTTGTTGTGCTTTTGCAGCCGGCGTGATACCCCCCAATGCCGTGCTCCACTTTGATGTGCTTCTGATAGACCTTTGGAATTCTGAAGACGAAGTGCAGGTTGAGACTTATTTCAAACCTGAGAAGTGCACTCGGAGGGTCCAGGTGTCCGACTTTGTACGATACCATTACAACGGGACCTTCTTAGATGGGACTCTTTTTGATTCCAGGTGTGTAGCTGGGTTGTGTGTGCTCGTGTATTTTAGCAGGTGTCTGAATGAGTCACATGAATCCATCTTCTTCTCCCACTCTGTTGGTATAGCAATTAGTGCTGTGTGACTGGAAACACAGGCAGTTTTCCCAAGAGATTAAAGCTAACATCATATAAGGATAATTTATTTAGGGACCATGGGACAGCAGTACTGACTCAGACCAATAGAACAAACAGCCGTATAATTTCTGCACAAGTATTAGCAGTCCGTATCTATATTACTGTCTACTGCAGTCAGCTAATAGTTTTATCATCACCACAGGATAGCTATTCATGTTACATATGAGCTTTATAAGTTAAGCAGGCAGAGGTCTCAAAGAAATCGAGCTATTAACACTTTTATGTTGGTATTTTAAATGCACAGCGTATGTCCTTCATTAAAGACCTGCTGAAAATGATGCTTAATAACAGCTGCCATTCTGTTTGTTTCAAAACCTCTGCTAGCTTTCTGAGATAGCTGACTGCTCTGGAAAATGCTGGGCAGCAAGACCTTGATAAATTAACGAGCAACATTGATGTTAATAATGAGCAGCAAATTGTGACACGTATCATGCTTAGTGGCTGGTTACTGGGGATTAATATTGTTCCTGCTTTCAGATCTGAATTGTTTGTTGGCTTTGTTTGTTTGCTTGTTTTGTATTCTTAGCCATAATCGGATGAGAACTTACGATACGTATGTGGGAATTGGATGGCTGATTCCTGGAATGGATCAGGGTCTCTTGGGGATGTGCCTAGGGGAGAAGCGCATTATCACGATACCACCATTCCTGGCATATGGAGAAGAAGGAGATGGTAAAAGTTGTTCTTTGTTTTGTTTTGTTTTTAATCTGAGCCATCTATGTTCTAGAACAAACTTGAGCTTCGTGTATTTTAAACTCGTGGTCATCATGACTACACATTTCAGACAGAGGGGACAAAGTGATGGAAAGAGGATAAACGTGTGTCATGCGTGGGATGTAACTGATTGTAAAACAAGATTTCTTTTAACGTGAGCAGTACATTGCTTAGTTAACGCATTGTTGGTACAAACTGTAATCTTTACATACTGAAATCTTAATTTCCTTTAGAGAATATCACTTATAGTTAATTATGGCTCCAAAAAGCTGAAGTCAGGTGACTGCATAATTCTTCCAAAGACTGACACAGGGAGCAGAAAACAGAAATAAACAGGCTGTGTTTAAAATTGTGACAAGATCTTGAGCTCACTGATTCTCAGACAAAGCAACCCACATTATAATCTGTGTGTTGGTGAAGAGGTGTTATTTTTTTACTGAGAAAGTCAACTTGTCCATCTTCAGCTTCCATTGTGTAGACTCCTGTTTTAATAGGAGAGGAAGAGCAAATGTACCATATTCATATCCTAATGGATATTTTATTCATAAAATGAGTTGGAAATAGTGATAGCTTAAAACACAGAACTCAGATAGCACATAGTGAGCATTACTAAAGAGCCCTGTTTTTGGTGAGACAGTGCCATCACTATAAGAACAGAAGGAAATAACTGAATGGGAGTATTAAGTGACAAACCCACACATAGAATGACCGACTAGAAGCAGATTATGCTGATTTATTTTAGGAGAAGTGCCTGATTTGGCAGTATTTTTCTTCAACAAGAACACTTAAGCTCCCTGTAGAACATGTGCTCTGTCTTACCAGCTTTCTGTTGTCATTTTCAGGTAAGGAGATCCCTGGCCAAGCTTCTCTTGTCTTTGACGTGGTTTTGCTAGATCTCCATAACCCTAAAGATGGTATTACTATTGAGAACCAGCTCGTGCCAGAATCTTGTGAGCGAAGAACCCGAACAGGAGACTTCATCCGATACCATTACAATGGCACACTTTTGGATGGCACGTTGTTTGATTCCAGGTAACCCAAACTGTTTGGCACCACAGATTCCATTTCTAACTTGGTTTGTCTGTCTTGGCCATAATATGTGAAACTCTTCACTATTGCTTCCTTTTCAAAGATTTTGAATGGAGTTGGAATCTTCTAGTATTATAAAAATCCCCTCCTTGAGCTCTTTTCAAACTCAGAAGACAAGAGGGCTGTTTTGTATCAGTATCAGAGACGCCATCTAGGGGTTGCGATCTATTTGATGAAGCTCTACATGCTTCAGATATGCGTGCTTGAATAGTCTTTGCTACAATGAGCTTATATGCCAAGTAGATAACACTACTGAAAAGAGAGGAAATAAATATGATTCCTATCTTACATTTTATGCCCTGAGAATTGTAGGTCATTGATCTTGTGGCTAGTTGGAGGTTAATCTCTGAAGCCTTTTTTCTCTCCTTGAAAGCTGTCTACATTTTGAAGCTGGTGCCTTTCAAGACACAAATCATCAACACGGTTTCTGTGATAAAGGAAGAAGATTCACTGTCACTTCATATTCAAAGTGCTGTGGGCACATCCACACCTTGTACAGAATTATAGGATGAATAATAGCCTTGTAACTTACTGTGACATTTCTAATTAATTTATTTCTTTGAATGAGCAGTGCATTACTTTCCTTCTTCAGCTTTCAGAACACCTTACAAAAGCTTGCAAAGTTAACTTCCAGCTTATCCACAGGGGTATTGTTTTCTCTGTAGTAATTAAAGAATTGTTTAAAGTAGTCATAGTATTTTTACCAGGGCTTTTGTTAGTAATTAGTAATTGGAATAGCTAAGAAGGAAGGCATAGCGTTGATACTGTTTTGTTGTCATGACTCATTGTGATGCAGTGCATCCCAGGAGAACTTAGTTTTTCTACCTCCTGCCTGTAGCAGTTCAACAGCATAGCTGTGGTTGCAAAATGAGATAAGTGTCTCACCAAAATGAGCCTGAAATATATCTTGCTAAGCAGTTAGGAAAATAGGGTTAGAACAGGGGAAAATTTAAAGGAGAAAACTTTGTCTTTTTTTTTTCCAGCAATTTAAACTCAGCGAGTGTCATGTTGCAATGAAGTACAGACATAGGTGAGATTTTTTTCAGTATGTAGAAGGGATGCATTTGCAAACAAGCCAGGGTCCCAGTATTGGCTAATTAATGACACGTATGCGTTGCTGACTTGCTAAACTTGGTGGCCTACATTCGTGATGATTGCATTGTGTCTCTCTGGTGATGGTTAATGACCACGTGTTTGACATAAGTGGTTTAAGAATGGTGTTGCAAGATTCTGTACCCTCTTGAGAACCCGGCACTGCTCAAAAAGCAAATACTTTTCCACAGCTACTCACGAAATCGTACATATGACACCTACGTGGGGAAGGGTTATGTCATTGCTGGGATGGATGAAGGTTTGCTAGGTGTGTGCACTGGTGAAAGGAGAAGAATAATAATCCCTCCTCACCTTGGATATGGAGAAGAAGGAAGAGGTGAGATTGACTTTTCATTCAAGACTTCCATAATTAATGATGTTTCCTTTGCCGTTCAAAGCAGTTGTATGTAGTTAAGATATATAAAGTATTTGATTTCAACTTCCTGGCGTTCAGAAGGCTTATAAATTAATCTGTTAATTTGTGGGCATGCAGCTGACAGGATAACACCCAGAACATGCGCAATTATTTTAATTACCCAATAGGCAGGACAATAGGAATGCAGGACAAACTCTCATGTAATTGGTGACCTGGAATCATTTGGATAATGAACGTTTCAGGCAGATTGATACTTGGTGACCTGAAATCATTTGGATAATCAGTGTTTCAGACAGATTGGTACTCGGGTGCCAGAAACTCTGCTGCACTGCGGAGTCAGATTCCTTCCTGTGTGTCTTAACAAGTGCTGCGTGCTAAAGGAATTAACTGTGTTAAGTTTTCTTCCCCATTCCTTCCACAGCCACAGGTTTTGTGGACTCCTAAGCTGCCTCTGTAAATGGTGGATGCATGTAACAGCAAAGTATCTGTGTATGTATAACATACAATTAAAATTCCTTTGGGAAGACTTACTAGTGCAAAAAGGATTGCTGTGAGAGGTTGAATGTGATAATCCTTCTAACCAGTCGCAGTTTGTGGCTGGTATTTTAAAAGGTACCTCTGGGGTTGATATTTGGACAAGCTAACTTAGAAGAAAAGCCTCCATTCTGTGAATACAAATTCTGGGCTGTTGATTTGAGAATTAGGCTCCTTACCAACAAAACTCATTGCTGGCTATGGACGTGCCTGCCATTGCTGGTAATGCAATTGCACCTTATCCTGGGCAGGGGGGAAGAAGTTGCTTGCTATCAGCACATGTAACCTTTAAGACACAATGGCATTCCTTGAAGCATGAGAAATCATACAAGAATTCTGATGATCAATAATGAGTTGATGTGTGAAACAAACGGCAGCCTCATTTAGGGTGATCAGAGGAAAACTGATGCTTATTGCTTCATTTTTGAGTCATTTTTCAATTCATAATAATGAATATTTTTTCCTTCATCGTGAAACTGAGTGCAGACTCAGTGCTTTTCTGCTGGTTCTCTTTCCTACATTGGATGAAACTTACATCTGTTGCTTGTAGAGGAGATGTAAGCCTTTAATTCTGAACAAGAAGAACAAAATAACTCAGTAGTGGACATAGAGGGAATTAATATTCCTACTGGGTACAGAACCTGGACATCATATGACTTCTTGGGTACCATTTCTTTTCCTACTACTTGCCTAATTTGCTTTTTATCTAGGAAAGATTCCTGGATCTGCCGTGCTGGTCTTTGACATCCACGTGGCTGATTTCCATAACCCCTCTGATTCAGTCAGCATTACTGTTAACTATAAACCTTCCAACTGCAGCCTACTGAGTAAGAAGGGAGACTACCTGAAGTATCACTACAATGCTTCGCTCCTGGATGGCACTCCACTAGTCTCAACGTAAGTATATTACCCATGAAAGAAAATGGCTCTGACAGCAATGATGGCAGAGTGAGTAGCCTGAAAAGCTATTGCATAGATTGTATTATTAGGTCTGTCTGCCTAAGATGTATAGGAGAAGGAGGGCAGTCAATCGTAGTGAGAGAATCAGGAGTAAAGGGGGTGCAGGAATGTGCTGGAAAAGAACATAAACACTACAGGTGAAGTGATGAAATGAGTTCACAGAATCACAGAATTGTAGGGGTTGGAAGGGACCTCCAGAGATCATCGAGTCCAACTCCCCTGCCAAAGCAGGTACCCTACACCACGTCGCGCAGGTAGGCGTCCAGGTGGGTCTTGAATATCTCCAGAGAAGGAGACTCCACCACCTCCCTGGGCAGCCTGTTCCAGTGCTCCGTCACTCTCACTGTAAAGAAGTTCTTGTGCACATTCGTGCAGAACTTCCTATGCTCCAGTTTCTGGCCATTTCTCCTTGTCCTGTCTCCACACACTGCTGAAAAGAGTCTGGCCTCGACACTATGGCCCGCACACCTCAGATATTTATAGACCTGGATTAGGTCCCCTCTCAGTCTTCTTTTCTCAAGGCTAAACAGACCCAGTGCACTTAGCCTTTCTTCATAGGGGAGATGCTCCAGGCCCTTCACCATCTTTGTGGCCCTCCGCTGGACTCTTTCCAAGAGATCCCTGTCTTTTTTGTACTGGGGAGCCCAGAACTGGACACAGTATTCCAGATGAGGCCTCACCAGGGCAGAGTAGAGGGGGAGGATCACCTCCCTCGACCTGCTGGCCACGCTCTTTTTAATGCACCCCAGTATGCCATTGGCCTTTTTGGCTACAAGGGCACACTGCTGGCTCATGGCCAACCTGTCGTCCACCAGGATGCCCAGGTCCCTCTCAGCAGAGCTCCTCTCCAGCAGGTCATCCCCCAACCTGTATTGGTGCATGCAGTTATTGCTCGGCAAATTCCAGAGTCTGGGCCTGTCGTACTGGAATGGCACAGGGCTGTGTGAACAAACTGTCACGTTTCCTGGGTAGAGTTTGCACTCTGTTGGTTCAGTGCTTCTAAGAGACATCTTGTATTGGTACCACAGGTGTGGTCCTGTTAAAACTAGCTTCAGGGTGTTGTACAGCAAGTAGTCATCATCATGTCTGTACCACACATGGGTGCTGGTTTTCCTTAGTGCAACTGTACTGTTGCAATAAGTGGCAGCGTGGAGAAATTATCATCAGGTCATTGCTGTGATTATAATGTTCCTCTTCCTCCTTCCTGTTGACAGTAGGTTTACGAGGATAGCAGAGCATGCTCCAGTCTCTCATATACAGCTAAATTAAGCCTACAGCACTATTTGCTGCAGCTTCAATACTTCTGCTAGCTTGTTTCTGTTGTCTTTTGGATAGCGTTAGTCATCTAAATAATGTTTTATTTTTGGAAGGGAAGTTGGAAAAAGCTATTTTTAAACAGGTTATAATTATTATAGGAAGCAGTGCATATTTATCACAGTTCACACAATAGCTTGAAGAGATGAAAAGCTGGCTTATGTCGAAGCACATGATGTTATGCTGTAGTCAGGTACGCATGCAGGTAACACCATGTATACAAAACACCTTCTATGTCGTAGAAATGCACGATTCTCATTTTATGGCAGGAGCCAAGGAATGTTAAGACTGCCTTATTCAAAGCGGTTCTTAGGGCCTCCTATCATCTGAATTGTTTTCTTTGCAAATAGCACTCTGTTACTGCATAAAAAAACAAACAAACGTCCTGCAGTGGTAAAGTCAAGCCAAATAACCAAAGACAGGAGACTGACAGAAGAAAGGATCCTGCTGATGTGGTGTATACTATGTAATAAGTCTTAACACAGCACACTCTTCTTTTAGAGTTAGAATATATGCTTATCTTTTGGGTTATCTCTTGATCATTTCTAATTTTAGGAATAATCTAGAGCAACAAAGCATAATTAGAATAATGATATTGTTAAATAGCAGCAGTACTCTTATACTTTCCATCTGCCTTGATAATTTACCTGTTATGGTGAATGGTTAATATTAATGGCATGGCTGATGCATGTGAACCTATCCCAGTCCTCAGAGGTTTGTAGTTCTGGGACAGATGTACACCAGGTGTTCTATGATCTGTTAAAAAAGCCAGCATTGTTAGTTGAAAGTATTTGAGAGGTGGAACATCTTGCTTAGAGATAAACTACTTTGGGGGTTTAATTGGCAGGATGAATCATTCTAATGGGATTTCTTTCAAGAAACCTAGAATGTTAATACCAGATGAGTTACCAACAGCTGGGACGCTTCTGTTTGATGTTGGCTGTGTCTTGCTGCCTTGAGAAGAACTTCAGGTAACTGCTTGGTAGGAAAGAGCATTAGGCATGAAATTAATAGCTGGCAAAGACAGAACACTGATTAGAAACTGCTACTTACACGGTATTTCTGAATAACAGAAATTCTCTACAGTATGTTGATTTTGTTGTTGTTGTTCTTTTCCTTCTCCCCTTGTTCCAGACACAGTCTTGGTAAGACCTACAACATAGTTCTGGGATCTGGACAGGTGGTGATAGGGATGGACATGGGCCTTCAAGATATGTGTGTTGGAGAGCGGCGGACAGTTGTTATACCACCTCATCTTGGTTATGGAGAAGATGGAGTGGGTAAGTAAGAGAAACCTACTGCACATCCACTTAGGATCTCTGGAGCATGTATGCAGGTTTTGTTACTTACTATGTATTAGGATAAGGTCAGAATCTCTCAGCTGCTTCAATGGGATTTTTTTAGTTTTTTCATTTCATTATTTTAGGCAGTGCCCCCATTCCCTATTGAAAGGAGCATACTGCGTGTGTTGCATTTAAGCCATGCTATTGCTGTGGCCAGTGTAGAGAGTATCCTAGTACAAAGGTTAACACATGCTCCAGTAATGTTTCTTTGTCAAAATGGAAAGCTCCAGGCACTTTGGTGTTGCAGAGGGATGTAAACACTGTTCTCACTGATAGGGAATGGGTCCTTGCTATGGTATGTACAAAAGACAACTGAAGTTCAGCAGTGATGTGTTAGAAAATTCAAAGCGAACTCAAAATTCAGAAACCACATGATCTGAGCGCAAACGTATGAACAACATTGAAAATCCAGCAAGAAAACATTCAAGACACCTTGGAGAATCCATGTTTTAGAGCACTGAGGCGTATCAGTTTTTTGACGATAGGCACAACAATAATTAGAAAGAACAATGTAGAAGTGACAAGAACTTTGATAGTTAAGGAACTGAGGGAAAGGAGGCTTACCAGGAGATTCCCGAGAGCAAAAAGCTCTGGTTTAATATGGAAACAATTGTGTGAGTAGCCATGCTCTATAAATGTCTCCTGAACAGTTTGTATTTTATAAAAACTACCAGGCACCGAATGTCAGGCTTAATGGAGAATTAATTTGTGATAAATGATTAAGAGGCTTTTTTACTTGAACCTGGTTTCCATAAGAACTGTGAAGAAATATGAGTATTACAAATATAAGACATTTTATACTGTTCTATAAGGTTATTATATAATATATTGAAAAATACCTTATACAATGGAAAAAAAAACAACATCTGTTATGTTAAAAACCCACCATGAATCATAGAATCATGGAATCACCAAGGTTGGAAAAGACCTAAAAGATCATCCAGTCCAACTGTTCACCTATTACCAATAGCTCCCACTAAACCATGTCTCTCAACACAACATCCAATCGCTCCTTGAACACCCCTAGGGTCGGTGACTCCACCACCTCCCTGGGCAGTCCATTCCAGTGCCTGACCACCCTTTCTGAGAAGTAATATTTCCTAATGTTCAGCTTGAATCTCCCCTGCTGTAGCTTGAAACCATTCCCTCTGGTCCTGTCACCAATGACACAAGAGAAGAGGCCAACCCCCAGCTCTCTACAACCTCCCTTAAGGTAGTTATAGAGAGTAATGAGGTCTCCCCTGAGCCTCCTCTTCTCCAGGCTGAACATTCCCAGCTCCTTCATCCTCTCCCCATAAGGCCTGTGCTCCAGACCCCTCACCAGCTTTGTTGCCCTCTTCTGAACACGTTCCAGGGCCTCAATGTCTTTCTTGCAGTGAGGGGCCCAAAACTGGACACAGTAGAATATACCAGTGGGAGGTATTTGACATCATACGAATTGTATTTGATATCCATGGTCTGAAACATTGCTTGCTTTGAAAAACACCCAGAAATCTGAAGAGCCTGTTCTTGTTGCTACTGGATAAAAGTTAGAGATGACCCCTGTTTTACTTTTTCAAGGCCTAATTTAGGCTCCTTCTGTAGTTTAATTGGGGCAATATACCCAGCAGTTAGAACACCTCAGTATGTATGCGTATGTACATATGTCACTAACACCTTGATACATGCTGTATTGGTAAGATAAATTAATTCCATTTTTTTTCTTTTTAATTAAAAAAATGTGGATGCAGTTTTATTCTGAATTCTTCCTTTATGTTACATTTCCCTCTGCTGAAGGGAGCAGGAAGGTTTGGTGGGCTTGGAATCCCAGGGCTTGGGGATCACAATAGAAAAGAACTCACTGGAGACAGAAGAGAAATGTAATCACGTATTAAAAGCAAATGTCCTCACACTGAAGAGTATAAATACCTCTCTTTACCATTTGTTGGGACAGAAGGAGAAGTGCCTGGTAGTGCCGTGTTAGTTTTTGACATTGAACTGCTGGAGCTGGTGTCTGGCTTGCCTGAAGGATACATGTTTGTATGGAACGGTGAAGTCTCTCCCAATCTTTTTGAAGAAATAGACCAGAATCATGACGGAGAGGTTCTTTTGGAAGAGGTAAGCTAAGGCAGTGAAAATACTCCCAATGGTTTTCTCCCACTGCCATCACCAAGGTGCTCAGATATCAAAGAATCACTTTGCCTGTCTTTTTTCACATCATGAGTGTTTTCAAGTTAATAAGAAGCCAGTGTGTCTGTTTAAATACAGTTATTTAGCACTAGGGAGAGAAGTAAGGAAAAAAAACTCACTACTTAGGACTGTGTGCTGTTGCCTCCTGTGGTCAGCATCAGATCTGTAAGGAATGGGCATAAAAGGCAGGGCTGTTATTCAGTGATCCTTCAATATATCATCCTTCACAGCAGTGTCTGCTCATTGAAGGCTTTTGGTGAAATCTGGAGACAAAGATCAGCTTGCAGTAGTGCATTCAGGAATGGTCTAATCACTTTTGGAACCTCTGTAGGTGAATGGTGTGCTGTGTAGTGAACAGTGGAGGAGCCAAGGAAACCAGAGGGTGCTTAGCCCAAAAAGTGTGAATGAATGTCTGAAGGAGTTCTTGTTAATGAAGCTTATTTAGCAAGCAGTGCTATAGAGATCAGTGATCAGGAAAGCTGACTGTGGGCTTTGTTTTCACGGCAAGCCAGCAATATGACTTCTGCCAGATGTCTGATTACCTTCAGTCACATCACCGTGTGTGTCAGAAAAAGGGTTTTTAGGGAAATCTAGCCTTGTAACCTGGCAACCTATTCATCACTCTTCCCCTCATCAGTGTTATAGGAAATGAATGCAAGGCATAATGCCTACTCTAACAAAATGCCTGGCATCCTGATATTTCACCTCTCATTTCTGTGTTTCATTCTCTCGTGCACGATCTTTTAAGCTGCAGGTGGAGGCTTGTATTTCAATACAAGCATCTTGTGTCAGCATGCATCTCTTAATTAGTCTAATTTAAGTAGTAAGATTTATCTCATCCGTTTTCAGTGTTTGTTCTAAATGAGCTGTTTTCTCCTCCTTCCCCACACAGTTTTCGGAATACATTCAAGCTCAGGTTGACTCTGGCAAAGGAAAACTAGCTCCTGGTTTTGATTTTGAGAAGATTGTCAAAAACATGTTCACCAATCAGGACCGGGATGGAAATGGTAAAGTTACCGCTGAAGAATTCAAGTTGAAGGACCAAGAGGCCAAAGAGGGACACGATGAACTGTAAAGCTAAAAGGAATGAAGGGTACGGAGCTGGCCTTACTCTTAGGACGTTTGTACTGGGAGGGGTTTAAGCAAGAGTGTTTCCGTAAGGTTAGTGCTCAGCCTGCGTGTGCCCATGCACGTGCACTGGGCAGGCTGTTGAAACAGGAGGGGGTTTTCAGTTGGAATTGTTAGGTGTATGTAGAAATAAAAAGTGCCTTAAGAGAGGATGTGTAACCTGATAAAGAGCAAACTGCCAAACACGGCATCGTGAAACATGTGGTCTGTTTTCACGTTAAAGATTACAAGTCATCGTGGATCAATGCAAGGTGGGGAGATGCTTACAGAGCGCTTTAAAAAGGATTTTAAGAAACACGCCGTATCTGAAGTATTTCTGCAGGAGAACCAATCAAATATTCCCCGTGAAAACAGCTAATTGTCAGTAGTCGATCCCATTTCCTTTCAGAAGGGATGAGCACCAGTAACAGAACAGACTCAGAGGAATACCTGCCAGTGGGAGCTCTTGATTTGCAAATTGCGGAGCACGTAAATGATTACCATTGCAAAGTTTCCTAAGCTGTGAACTGGCCTAGAATTGTATCCACGTGTGGGGTGGGTTATTACTTCATGAAATGAGTTTGCCACCCTCTGTTATATTTTTGACTCTTCTTGCTGTCCTGTTAAAACAGTCCTCGCTGTTTTTAGGGGGTGATTCCCAAACATTTATAGTTGCGACTTTATTTATAGTCTCGTTAGACTTTAAATATTAGTTTTACGGGGCCCGAATAGTGTCACAAATACTGGATACAACTGATTGCCTGTTGGACTTCTGCCTCCTATTTTGGGAATTGTTAGGCTAAGGAGCCACGTGGAGCTCGTGCAGCACAGCAGCCTGGCATGGCCAACAAACAAAAAGACAGTGACAAAATCAAGCAGCAGACCCCGCTGTTTACACCTGAAAATGTTCTGGCATATCCCTCGATATCAGATGAGCCCTGGGAGTGCTGTTTAGATTATGAATTCTTAATACAATCATCCGTGAAATCTCTAAATGTAGCTACAGCTGTTTAATATAAAAAATATGCTAAATAGCCATTTCCCCCCCCCCCCATAAAGCTGTATGATTTCCCCCCTCGGTACACTACATGTAAAGAGCACAAATAGGTATAGTGCAACACTGTCAAAGACACGTAGAAAGGGAGTTGTGTTTCATTATATGCTTTGTGTCTAGTTTCTTGCTTTTCTTCATCTGTACATGTGGGTTGTAAGCTCCCTGAGATGCTCTTCAGGAACTGATATTTTGATTGGGCAAAAAACATTTTGTATTGGTTTTTAATTCAGCTGTTAAAGAAAAAGCAGTGAACTATTTTTGGCATTTGATATCATTAAATGTTGGATAACTGATCTTTTTGTTTAATAAAATGTTTGTTTGATTACATTTTCTTCTTAGCATTTTGATTGGTGGGGACGTAGTAGAAGCAAATACCCTTCCCACAGCTCTCTTCTTGTGCACACAGCAGTCGTACACGTTCAGCGTTACTATTCATCACAGGGGAAAAATATTTTGGATTAAAATACTCAATTTGAAGCAGTTAAAGCCACAAGAAGATATTTTGGTTGTGAAGTTCACAGTAGTGAAGCTAAATCAATTCTCTGGCCTTGCAGGGAGCTCCCTATGTTAACCACCCCATACTTCTGTCAGTTGGGACCACTGGGCAGGCAGTGTTTCTCTAAGCTGGGGACTCAATGTCTCTCAGATGATGAAGTTGGATTACTTACAGAAGGAGCAATGTTTAATTCCTCAGGACAGTGAAAGCAAACCCTCTGTGCTTTGCAGCTGAAGTTTGTTGTTTTCATTTCTGTAGCTCCAGAACTGCATGTTCCACAAGTAAAATGCTGGGAGCCTGGACTGTTTTGGGGCTACACGTCAGCTATAAACACCGTGTCTAGCAGTAGATGGAAGTGGAAATGCAAATGATTTTTACGTGAGTGGGCTCCTCAGAAGTGTCAACGTCTTGCAAAAGTAGATTTCTCAGAACAGCATTGCACAAATCTTCCCCTTCATTGTAGCTGTAAGTGGATTGCTCACTTGCCGCTGTTGTTCAGATGCATTGCTTCTGCGCGTTATGGAGCTGACGTGGGGAGCTGGAAGCAAGTTCTGATTGAGTGCTGCCAGAAAGAGCCCCCAAAATGTGGAAATGTGGGGATAAAGCAGAGAATAAGCAGGCGAACTTTCTGCAAAATAATCGTATCTACACTATGTATTTACTTAAGGCCACATAAGGTAGGACCACATTAAGCTGAACTGCTTAAAATATGGAGTTCTTGGTGATTTACCTAACCCCCCTGTGTTGCTCTCCTTTCTGTTAGCAGTTCTAGGTTCCAATCATAAAGACAAGCTCAGGGCCATCTTTGTGAGGACATGGTTGTGCTGAAGCTGAATGCCTCCACCCCACATTCCTTGCAGTGCCTCCTCCATAGGCAAAGGGACTCCAGCCGGGAGCCTTTCCTGGTCCCATCACGCTGCCTTCTCAGCTTCTGGGGCTTACGGTGTTCCAACATGTCCTGCCCTTGCCATGGAGGGGCACATGTGAGTCCTGGTTGGTATTTTTTTCTCTTCTCCTGCAGGGGAAAGAAACTATTTCCACCTCTTGAGAAGTCCATGGGAGCTTGGAGATAGCAGCAGAGAAACAGAAGTGCTTGTTATGCAGCCGTCATACTACCAACCAGTTACCAAACAGGTCCTGGGGAAGGAGGGTGCGCTTGGAGGGTACACTGTGCTGGTACTGAACGTGAGAGCTGAGCACAGCCACCACATCCCAGCCCCAGCAATAAATAAATCCCTCGATGTCACCATCCAGTTAAAGGGCCTGTGGTGGGTTTAGAAAAATACAACTACATATTTTCTATCTCAAAAATGTATAAGCACTTTTAAAGTGGAAAGAAAGTAGATCACAGAATCATAGAACAGTTTGGGTTGGAAGGAACCTTTAAGATCTCTTAGTTCCAGCTCCCCTGCTACAGACAGGGTCACATGTTGCTCAAAGCCCCATCCAGCCTGGCCTTGAATGCTTCCAGAGAGCACGCAACCTCACCGGGCAACCTGTTGCATTGTCTCACTACCCTCACAGTAAAGAATTTCTTCTCAGCACCTAGCCTAAACCTACCCTCTTTCAGTATAAAACCATTTCCCTTTGTCCTGTTGCTATCTGCCTTTGTAAGAAGTCCCTCCCCTGCTTTCCTGTAGGCCCCCTTCAGGTACTGGAAAGTCTCGGGCTCAGCTCAGGACTATTTGTGTTGGACAGTTAGAGGACATCTGAGCTGTCTGCAACACCCAGCCAGGTGGGGGGAAATGTTTCTATCTGGGTAGGGATCCCAAATGCTTGACCTTGGATATTTGCTACAGATAGAAGAGATATTGTGAGTAGAAGGGGAAAAAAAGAGTTTTAAATTCACCTAACATTGCTGCTTACTCCTTAAACTTTAGAATTAGGTTTCTGATGGGAAATGTGTGAATGTGCATGTGTATATATATATGTGTGCCCCAGTGGCGCAGTGGTAGAATTGCCGCTTTCAACACCGGAGGCCCGGTTTCGAATCCCCCTGTGGTGC
The DNA here is from genome assembly GCF_039878825.1 of Excalfactoria chinensis. Lineage (NCBI taxonomy): Eukaryota > Metazoa > Chordata > Aves > Galliformes > Phasianidae > Excalfactoria > Excalfactoria chinensis. The sequence continues at coordinate 96,116,937 of NC_092826.1, forward strand.
AAGTGGTAGAAGTGCCGCTCTGCTACACAGAAGGCTCGAATCCCGGGAGTTGGACTCGGTGACCTCTAAGGTCCCTTCCAACTCGCACGATACTATGATACTATGATATATATATACTTGTATGTATATATATGTTTCTTCAAATTAACAAATGAAGTATGCATTCAGGGCTGTGAAACATTGCTCACATGATGCTTGAGAAATGGTGGATGGATCCAAAATCCTCTGCCAAGGCAGAGTTTTCAGTGCCCACGTAGGGAACTGAAAGCCAGCAGGTGCTTCCCCCACATCATCAGGCACTTCTGCTACTACCCAGGCTCTATTAGGCTGCGTACTCATGTGAGTGATTTGGACTAAGATATTGTTGGAGGTCCTTTGAGATAATTGGTTTTTAAAGATACTGCCTAATGCTTTTCTCTATGGCCTTATTTTCTGTTGTGGCTGGGTTGGATGATCCCGCTGAAGGAGTGATGACTTGCTTCTTGTGGGGTGGATGAGGCTGAGGAAAAGGTGTGAAGGGAGGAATCAGTGCATTCATATGAAATCCCAAGGTATGCTGGACAAGCTTGTGGGACAGTCTTGCCTCAGGAACAGGACACCAAGAGACCAGACCTGCAACCTGCCCTGACAGTCCGGTTACCAAGGAAATGTTACACCTGGTGCCAGAAGGATCTTGTGCTGGTATCTTCGCGTGTTGCTGACTCATCTGTGCTGCAGAGAGCCGTGGTATCGGCTGCCTTTCACACACTCTGAGTTGTACTGTTGTCTGCATTCCAAAGGTAACCTGTCTGTCAATGGAAAAACTTGTCCCAGTGTAAACTTGGAGCAGCGCCTGGTCAGCCCCTAGCAGATGGAGACTGGTTGAGTAAGCGGTGCATCCAAACACTCTGGTGCTTTTTGGGAAGCCTTTGCCTTTTGGACTTCTACTTGGCAGCACTGTCAAAAGATTCAGCATGATCGCTCAAACGAAGAAATACCAAAAGCTGCCCTGCCCCTGGTGTTAACTCTGGTAGCGTAATCCCCTACACACAATATATAGGGCTGTTTACCTGCTGAGCTTCCCTGCAACATTCCCTTAGAGCTGAGTGGGGCCTTGCTCAGCGCTGCCCCAAGTCCTTCTCTTCTCCAGCTCATTCTGTGCAGCGTTTCTCCCTCGTAGGTCTTTACTCCTCTCAGTTATGCATCAACAGTGGCTGAAGCACGTTATTTTTTTAATATGTGGGGAGATCAGCAGCTCTGCTAATGCTGCAGCTGTTGGCAGTGCTTTCAAGCCCTCCCTGTTCCAGGGCTTTGGCTGGCAGGCTCCTGGCAGAGCTGGGCTGCTCTGTCTCCTCATGTCACTGGCACCACCAGGCTGCTTTCAGCTCTTCCAGGCCTCCACCGCCTGAGTCATGACTCAAATGGAAGGCAGCCAGGGCCATATCCTGCCTTCAGCCATCTCCCGTTTTAAGCAGTTTTCTGCTCAAATGGATGGCTTCTGTGGCTCCTGTTCTGGGAGATCCAGCTGCCCACGTGCCAGGAGTAGGGAATTACATGACTGTGTATTGTATGCAAGGGGCCCTGTGTAACTGAGGACACCATGTGCAAGGTGATTGTGAAAGGCTGCTCACAGTATGTCGGACTGCATACCACAACTTTACAATGCATTCAAAGTGGAGGGATAATTGAATTTAAATTTACCCCAGAGGACGCAGAGCTGGGTAAGCAAACAACGCCATTTTGCCTTGGAAAAGTTCAAGCAGGTGTAACAGATAGGAGTCTGCTGATCTGGGGAAAAGGAAGGGCTGGTGCTACTTAGTCAGCATTTAAGCTGGACAGCAGAGAGGCCTTTTTTTCTTGTTGAGGTATTATTTGCTAGTAGAAGAGAATGCAGATCTAAGCTCTCTCCTAGTTTCATTTCACTTCCTCAAGGAATGAAAAGGAATGGCACCGTTCATGCTGTGCGGGCAGGTTGTATGACTGCTGATGTAAAAGCGCTGATGTTTGCATCTTCAGTTTTACACAATAGCCACATTTACTAAAATGGTCTTTAAAATGCCTGATTGAAAGTCAGTAAACCACAGTACCCCCATCAGAAGCAGTTTATCACATCTGTTAATCCAATTTAAATCTAGTTTTAATAGGAGTGTGAGACAATAAAGAACAGCATAACAGCGGTCAAAGGAGCTTCTAGTTGACAATGGGTACCACATATACTTCAAAATAACAAAATGAGGATAAAAGTTTTAAATTAAACAGTTCTGTCAATGAGTAACAGATACACTTAAGATTGCACGCGTGTGCTCTTCTATTCAGTTGCCTTCTGGGAGGAGTGCAGTGACTTGAGACTGCAATTTACAGGATTTTCTGTAGGATGGAGTTGGCAACTTCCAGGGATTCATCTTTCACCAAGACAATATCATAAGAGTCCATGTATTTTTCCAAGAGTTCATCTACCTAATTGCAGAAGGGACAGAGAAAAGACCCACTTAGTTTTAGAATATAAATATACATACGTCCTTAAAACACTGCCATCTTTTTCCATCAAAATCAGAGAATAAGTAAGCCATGCAAATTATATGTCACTCCTATAAGGGAATTCCACAGGATGACAAAGAAGGAGAAAGGTGACATTAATTAACTGTGTTTCCAAAGCGGGGGGAAGAGTCACGGACAAAACTTGTTATTTGGAAGATTACAGTTTTGCTCCATTATCAATCCAGTATTAGAAGGTGGGATTTGGAAAGAACTACGAGTAAGAAATCCATGAAACATGTTGAGATTTCCAAACACGTATGGGCCAAATATTTGCTTTGATATTTAATGATTATAATGAACCTGTTGCTAGTTCACAAGTATTTTATTCCAGGTTACAAGGATCTGAGGCTACTTACTTTATCATTGAGATAGCCAATCTTAAGAATGTGCTCAACATTTGCCACTCCATCTGCCATACTCAAGTCTCCTTGGGAATCACCCAGCAGTATGATATTACTGTTGTCTTTCAGTTGTTTAAAGTACTCTGTATTCTTCAAGGCACCATCATGTTTGTTGTAAACATGAATCAATTCTCCTTTAAATCCTTTCAAGATTCCCTATTAAGAAAATACAAGTTATTTCTAGCACTATATGGACAAAATATAATATAGAATGAAGTAGATATGAATCTGTAAATACACTTTTTATTAACTACTGAATCTCCAATTATGAGCAAGGTAAATAACAGTTAAATAACTGAGGGACTGTAATTGTTAAGTCTAGAGAGGCAGTGATCTTCCCTGCCTGGAGGAGGAGTATTGGTGTACTGGGCTGAGTATAAGGTTGTCTTTATGGGAAATGAACTATATCTTAGTCACATAACATAAACAGTGCTTGAACTGTTACTCTCTGCTTGATTTTATGCCTGGGAGAATGCTGACTATGCAATTCTAATTTTCTATACAGCAGGGCAGATGACAATATCTGATGGATTAAAATGTTCATCTCGTAGTATATATAAACAGCAACTAAATCCCACAAGCAATCACATATACCTACATTTTCATCAAAATCCATGAAATTGGAAACAACTTTGACATTAGAATGGTAGACTCCAGCCTGGTGGATAACTTCCTCAAGGATGTCTCCGATCCCAGCAGAAAAGATGAACACAGGAATATTATGTTCACTGAGCTTATCAAAGAAGTTCTCGTATCCTTCCCTGCAACACAGGATGTAAATTTAAGCCAAATCTCAATGAAAAAAAAGGCAGGAAACATCAGAGTTTTCTAAAGACATTTACATCATCTTTGGAAAAGAAAATTAATCTTCAGTGAGAGTTTTTCTTCATCTCCTCCTTTGCCTCAACTCTTCAGATTAGTAGGAACTACCAGCTCTAGTCTGACAATGTTCTTGTCACTCTTTTCTGAAAGGCTTTTAGTTTTCAATACCCACATCGGAACTATGTACAGTATTCCAGGAACAAGATATTATTTGCATATGCTTCTCTGCACTGACACTGAGTGTCTTTATTATCATGAAAGCTTTGGAGGAAATTTTAGCCTGTGAATGAAGATTCAACCTACACAGACTTTGGCCTCTTTGAATAAAAAAACAAAGGCACCAGTGCAATTTTAAGAGGATGAAAGTCTGCAGAAATGAACTTGACTAGAGACAGCACTCAAAAACAACCCCCCAAAAAGTAGTTTCTCATCTCTGGTTTATACAGTGTGATCACCATAGGCTTTTATCTACAGAATATCAATAAAAGGATATGAAGAGATCTGTACATTCCAAGAATAAGATGTCACATTCTGAGGAGTATTTCCCCCCCCTAAAAACACACAGTAAGAACATGCAGAAATTGTTTCAAAAGAGAATCATTCACATCAAAAGAAACTTACTTCAGCATAACATCAGATTCTCTCACAACTTCTGCAAACTTATCCTTTTGTAAGCCTTGTTCAATGAGTAGTGCATGAGATTTATTGTACCTAGAACATAAAAAAAAATAGGACGGGCAACTCACCTGTCATTAACAAAAGCATCCTGTGGTTTTAACTTTTGTTAACTCATATTAACAGCAAAACAAAAACCGTAGCGTAACACTCGGGAGATTAATTCAGTTAATGCATTACAGCTAATTACTACCATTAATTTCATTTTTAAAAACTTATTTATTTTTAAATCAAATCTATTATTAAGTCTAATTTTAATACAGTAGGAATACAGGAGATTTCTCTTACCATTCTACCATATATGGATATTTTTCTTCAATAGTGAGGGCTGGGTCAATTTCGATAGCATAATATGTTTCTTTCAGTTGCAATAACTGAAGGAAAATGAAACACAGATGTTTAACATTTCTTCATAAAATAGTACCTGATATTTAGTCTAATCATTCAAAACAACTTTTAAAATTCTAAATATGTTATTAAAATAAAATGGAATCTTAAATACTCTTTGTACACATTAAAACTCAGATTGCAGATCTATCTACTCAGAAAAATTGGATGCTAAATTAAACTATATGCTGCTATCAAGAATAGAAGTATTTCTATTCACTTCTGTTAGTGACTGGATGCCTTGCAGGCAGCCAGAGAGATCTTGTAGCTTCAAGGATTTGAAAGTATCCTGTTTCATAATGCTGGCCCAGTACAGCCAGGGATAAAACCAGTAGTCTGTACAACAAACAAGCAGCTTTTCCATTTACCTTTTTCCGGCATTCCTCTGTGATGAGCTTAGAGTTATCAATGATGTCTGGAGAGGTGGAAAAAGAAGTGTTAAACAAGACATAACGTTTCATTCACTTCACTATACAACGCTGTGAATGGTGCAGAAGACAATGTTTGACAACATACCATCATGTTTCCTCAGAGCTTTTCTTGCCATCAACCAATAAGAGGCACATTTATCTTCACAAGCATGATACTACTATCTTCCTCTCATATTAGAAGGTCAATTACAAGCCTCTTACTTCTTGAGATTTAAGCGTTTCTGAAATAATTATTAGGCAACCTACGTTTTGAGATCCCTACTTCATTATTAAATTATTGTCATTTGTTCTAGATGGCTACAGCACAAAAATGTCAAGAATTCCAAGGTTTACTATTTGATACTTGCAGGTGTCTGGACTATTATGGGCTTTTCAACAACAGAAGTCAACCCTACCATATCTAGTCACTAACTTCTTGTAGCTTAGATCTTCTTTTGTAATTGTGAATGACAACTGAATTTTATTCACACGGATAGTAATTAAAATATATATGCATACAACACATAGACTCTCACTTACACACGGACTCTCTTACTTTACTAGGATGTGCAACCTCAGTAACAAGGCAGTATAAAATCTCACGTGTTTAGAAATAATAATAGACAGAAAATTAAATTCTAAGAAAAACTGAAAGGAGTGAATGAACCAATCCATATTAAAAAAAAAAAAAAAAAAGTACTCACTATGACAAGTTGGACATCTTTTTCCATTGTAGGAAAATCTACTTAATGTCATATCAAAATCTGTAATAATCTATTTAAGGAAAGAAAAAGCAAAACTGTCTTACAACACAGAGGGACAAAATAAAGAATGGATAGAAATTCTGTTGCAGTTGAGTAGCATATTTTTCACAGAAACCTGTTTTACTATAAGATAAGCCAGAATATGCCATAATTTATTTCTAAGAAAATTGTTTTTCTAAATTCCTTTGATTGGAGTACGTCCTGAAAATACTAAGCTTGCATATTTATATCATTTACTTGACTACCTTCTGGCTGAATTACGGTTGGATCAAGACCTATTAAAAGAGTTAACAGATGTCAAGTTTTGGAGATTACCTGAAGGCTGATTTGTTATATAAAGATCAGACTATTTTTGGCACACAGCAACAATCATATGATTACTTTCATTCTGAACTAGTTACACCTTTTACTATTTTTACCTGAAGTTTAGCAGCTCCTCCTTTGATGAGGCCACAAATAATCTCTTCTACTCTCCCCGGGTCCTTAATGTGGACAGTCTTCTTCTGAAATTCTGGCATCTGTGAAGAGTAAGAACAAAGACAGAAATATACCTGCTGGGGAGCAAGCAATACCTGCTGTCCATCTGTCTGGAAGCTCTGCTGTTTCACATGACACTATTTCATACACAGGACAGGAAGGAAAGTTAAAAATGACAAGAAATAGAAAACTTTTTGCAAGCGTTAATATATGTCTGCGTACAATTTTTGGTTGTCTCTTTAAGTATTGCAAACACATGCATTTGTAATGGGAAAGATCCTCCCATGTGAGGGAAAAGGAGCTGAAAGTATTGTTCAATATTATCTACCATCCACTTTGCAAACTATTACAGCTACATCATTCTCAGCAGGTATTTGTCTGATCCAGTCCACGCAAGCTCTACTCACAGACCCGTTATTTTTCCCAAGACAGTATTCTACTGCTCAACTATCATTACGTTCAGAAAAGTTAGCTTAATCTTTATCAAACACTTCTTCCTCTAATTTCAGCTAATTCAACTCAGAGTAAAGTATTCTTTTTCACACGTTCTTACTTGAGTACTTCTTCCTTCTTCGTGAACTAAAGAAACCTGATTGCTCCAATTTTCTTTTACAGGGCACATTTTTCTACATCTCTTACAGTTCTTGGTTTTGTCCTGGTCCATTTATTTGAATAATAACAGCACACCTGTATCTCAGTTACCATCTTTCTGCCCTGAAATGGCCTCAACTGAAAGGCTACTTTGACCTTTCACATAATACCTTCGCATATATATTTGATATTTTTTGTTAGAAATAACATGGTAATATTGACTCAAACACAGTTGGTAATTGCCAAATACCCTTCTCTAATTACATTTAGCTAGAAACAAGTAGTTGCACGTGCTAGATTGTACTGCTTCTTCCACACCAATGCTCCCATTTGTCAAACATGACAAATAATTTTAATTTAATAGCCAATTTCTGGCTGATGTCCACAAAGAAGGTAATGAAAGCAGAAAATGGAGATCCTTCTAAAACTCTAATTGTGAGTCTTTGATAATTTTTTAGGTTTTCCACCCACCCAAAAAGTCTTGCATATACCAGAGTACTTGCCAACAATTCTCAAGTCATGGCACGGTATTTGCTACCTTTATAAGCCTCATAAAGAAAAGAAAGCTGTATTTCTTTTGTTCAGTTTGGAAGATGTAGCGTTTCCCTGTTTTTCTGCAGATGTGAGAAATATACAGAAAAAGTCTTTGCCATAGCATAAGTGATACATTCTAACCCAAGGTAGTTGTCCTTTTCTGTGTAGCTGCAGTGCCTTGTTAATTTCATTAACACAGCAAATTAAAAAAAAAAAAAAGGTACATCTAGATTGATTTCCAGCTGTCAACTGTATCCCAGATTGGGATTCACCGAGAAAGCTAATAAGTATGAAGTACCTTTGTGAAAGATACCTATTAAAGAATTCCCTCATCTTTTGAGAAATGTATCTGTAAAGCATTTCCAGATATTAATTCACTGTTATAAGTAGATGTATATCAAGTGATCTAGCTGAGTAAACCAAAACATTAACAACTTGCAACCCTTTAGAGGTGTGTTCCAGTATTTCTTTTGTATTTTACATTGCGCTGGTAAACCAAACCTTACCAGTTATTTGGTGGGATATAGCGATTGTTTCTCTACAATGAAAGACAATGCAATTTGACTGTTTTATAAACCTTTCACTGTGAATTGACTAATCTTTTATCCTTTGGCTTTTGGGAAGCCTATTATATATATACTTTTAGATCTGGAATGCAAAAGTTAAACAAAGTGAAATCTAAATGTTCTTTTTTTTTTGTAAGAAGTAGTTCAAATATTATTGGGCTTACTTAGCTACTAAGCAACAGACTTCATAATGTACCTGATCTAAACAGACTGGTTGATGGTGGAGATGAGGAAATCACAAGGAGAGACTGCATGAGGAAAGCTAGATTGCTTGCAAGAGTTGTAACTAGCAGAGGCCTTTTGTAAGTTTTTGAAACACCACCCTTAGTAAAGAATTCGGCAGACTATGTTAAGAGATTGCTTAAGATTTTGAGTATGATGAAAGTTTCCTGCTTTGGTGTTGTAAAGTTATACTCTGACTCAAGGTCACTTTTTTTTTTTTTGTTATTTCTAATGCATTTTTCATTTCTATATAAGAACTGAAGTCAGTTGAAGAGTCAGTATCTTAATTTAGAGGGAAAAAAAGGTCTTTTGCAATGAGTATAACCCATGAAATTTCACTACCACAGGTATGCTCACAGTCAAACCCAAGTTTTCACTATGGGTATCAAATCTGATAAAACTCAATGCCCCAGACAAGTACAGTATGACAAAAGAGCTACTGAATTGATGGCTACTTCCTTGCATTCACATTTGCAACTGCACTTTTAAGAACAATTATTTTACTTGGGCTTTATCATATTAGAAGTAAATGGAACTGCTTAATAAACAATCACCATTTTTCTAACAAACTGTCTTCTCCTGTGTCTTACACTTCTGCTCAGTCTTGCTGTTGTTTTTTGTTCTGTATTTACCATTCTTCATAGTTGAAACAGACAAACAGATTCAAATTGGATGGAATTGGTAAGATAGATAAAAGAATAAAGTGTGAAATAATGCTAATTTAGAGAAGTGTAAATAATGTGATAAAAGTTGTGTTTCTACAGATTGCTCAATAAAGCTCTAGTATTCAACTCAACATATGCAGAAGGCCCATAATTCTGATGCACCAGTTGACAGGAAAGAACATATATACTTAAAGGGAGCATATAAGCAGGGGGGAAATCAGTTTTCTATACAGGTAGGTAGTGATAAGACAAAGGGTAATGGTCTTAAACTAAAAGAGGGGATATTTGGATTAGATGTCAGGGGGAAGTTTTTCCCTGAGAGAGTGGTGAGGTGCTGGAACAGGCTGCCCAGAGAGGCTGTGGATGCTAATACCCAGAGGTGTTCAAGGCCACGTTGGATGGGGCCCTGGGCCATCTGATCTAGAACCTGATACAGTGGCTGGCAAGCCTGCCTGTGTAAGGGGGGTTGGAACTAGATTGTCTTGGAGATGCGTTCCAACCCAAGTCATCCAGTGATTATATGGAGAAACATTCAAATAAAGATACTCCAGAGCACCTAGCAAAGATAAGAATGCTTTTAGGAGCAAGGAGCTTCTATGTAAAAGACTAAAACTATGTAAGCACAGAAAAAGAAATTCATATTTCATCATGACACCTGAAAGTACATCACATGGAAGCACCTAAGTGACCTTCTTTATTCTGTCATTTTATAAAGGTGTGAGAAGAGTTTTACTTTCAAGCATATCAGTACATTACTGAAATAGCTCATAGAGACAGGTAGCTTTTGGAAGCCTGGGTTAAAAGTTGATAACTCCCAAAGGTAATTTGTGGCTGGCATATACTCTGGCCACAAGCATATTTAAGTTTCTAGTCTCAAATGTTTTTAAGGAGCTTTCAAAGAGAAGCAACAAGGCTAAAAATGAAGATGATTATTTTAAGGCTTAGCTTAATTTGATTTATGAAAAGGATACAAAGATGGGATTATTTTTGATAGCAAGTAACTGAACTAAGGATGTAGGAAATTCTTTTGTAGTTAACAATGTTATATTCATACCTTGACGAATGAACAATATTGGATTCACGCAGGTGTGGAAATCCCCGTCCTACAAACCACAGAATGGTCATTTACAACAACGCCAGTGCTGAGCATAACATACCTATTTAGTACACGAGACATACATCTATGTAGTTGGGTTAAATTAACAGGACATGTACGTACTGTGAAGATCGTTTTGAACTTTATATATTTTTTTAAAGTTTCCTATATATAATTGTTCCGCAAGTATGCAAACAGAGTTGCTTTCATGTTGTATTTGGGTGCTGCTTATATATATATCATCAGTACTTGAGACTGTATATCTAAGCATATGCAGCTCAGACTATTAAACAAGAGCTGGTGATAATCACTAATATGGTACCCTTATTGTGTACACATATTCTGGAATTAAGAATATACTGAACTTCTGAATCCACTCTGCTACCCAGTAAGGTAAAAATATTTCCTGTCATTAAAAAGAAATTAAAAAAAATAATGTCAACTAAAGTAGTAACTAATAAAAATACACCTGATGTGAAGGACAGCTGTGGAACCTTAGGTAGCTTTACTATCTGTAATTTTTGTTGGGGAAGGTTGAGATGATGAATGACTTGTTATCTTAGGCACATAGAGAGATGGCTTATTTCACAATAAAATCCAGATAAATAGAAGGAAATGTTACCTTGCAACAACTAAAAATATAAGAGATTATCAGCATGAGTCTGCTAAGCTGTGTTTCAAACAAGGACATATAAAAATACTTTGCCTGAGTTTTTTCCCAAATACCCCTGTAAGAATACACGACTTGGCAGACACAAAGTTTTCTCTTTTTTTTTACAAAGACTAAACTAGTATGGATGCATCACAAAAAGCATCGCTACGAAAACACCGAGCATCGCAGGTGGGTAAAATATTACAGAGACTTTTCTACAATTCTCAGCAAAGGAGAGAGTACTTTAGATGACCACAATGTCATTGAAGTGATAAGAAAATGAATAAGAACTAGCATGACACCACTGACAGTTTGTGAATTTCAAGTATTTCAATCACTACATGATTTTGTTTAAACAACTTGGAAGGAAACCTGTGCTAGACTAGGCTCCAAACCAATTAACTTATGATACAGAGGACATGCAAGAATGGGCTGGCAACAAGAGGGAACCATTAACATTATTTGTTAACAAGAAAAATGCAAGTTAAAGTGAAAAAATGGGTAAGTTTTAATTATTTGTTAATTTTCTAGCCTGTGCTAATTTCTAGGTAAAATGCTATAAATGATGTTTATTTTGAGAACTGCAAATGCCCAGTTCCAAGGTCTATGACTAGCTATCACATATACTTACTTGTGGACAGGTACCAAAAAAGGCAGGGTATGATATAAGTGATAGCTGTGAGAACTGATACCCTGGCAAGTTACAGAATATCGGATCTTGGTGTTCTTGGTGGCAGAAAGTGCGTTAGGTGAAATTATAAAGAAAAAGGGCACATCCCTTAATTGATAAATATATATTATTTTCCATTTTCTCTCCCCCTTTGACATTATTACAGAGCGCTAATTTTATCTGCTTACAATAAAAACAAAGTTTAGAAAAAAAAAAAGTTTAAAAAGCAAGCTAGCATCTTTTAACTTCTGCTATTTGCAATATCCGAAATGCAAGAAGCCACACTGTGGCTGGAACAAAAGCTACAGTAAGGGATGCATGTGAATCTTTTCCTCCGTCTGTATGTGCTCATACAGAGCTTCAATGTGCTCAAATATAGATCACTGCCTTTATTTCAGACAACTTGAATTACGGTCTTGGAGTGCAACAGTTTTCTCTCAGCAACCCCAGCTTTCTTTTAGATGGGAACACCAAAAGTTCCTGCAGGAGAGTGGGGTCTCACTGATCACTCCACTGTGTGCAGCCAGGCAAGAGAACGGCACTAGTGATTATGGAGTCCACTAGCATGACTTGAACTCAGAACAGTTTTTTTCAATTCCTGATGACCCAAACCAAGAACATAATGCAGCTTATGTTCATTACGTGTAAACTCAAATACGGTGAGAAATCACCAATAAATATTAACAATTAAACTTTGCTATTGGTGTTTTGCCAAGAAATAGCCTTAGGACAACTTTTACAGAGTAAATAGGCAAATGTTAATATGGCAATGAAACAGCAGAACACTTAATATCTTCACAGTTGCTTGAAAACGTCTTGCAGAACTAGAGTTCCCCTGGCTATGTGAAATAACTGTAAGTGGCTTGACTACCTAAGCTATTTTAAGAAGCAGAGTATGATGCACACTAAATATGTTTGTTTTTTTTTCCTGCTTTATTTTGCTTAGTTGTTTACATCTTTTTTCCACTTAGTGTGGTGGATTCTGATATTTAGTTTGATTAAAAAAGAAAACAAAAACAAAATAAAAAACCACAAAACATAAAAATCTGAAAGGAGTGTTTACAGAAAACATGACAACAGTGTTTTCTCTTGTGCTTTTAAAGGAGAGTACCTGTGCGTTGAGCTTAGGGCACTCCTGATTCTTCTGTCCTTGATTTTGTCCTACTGCAACTGCATAGGTGGCAAGCAGAGTCCAGAGATGCAGGGCTTGCATACAGGCTGCCAACAAAAATCAACCAAATCCTTTTAAGAATTGGTCTGCTATATTACGTGATGTTTGCTATTCCTGCTGTATAGAAATAAAAGTAGACATGCAAGGTACATAGCTAGACCACCCTGAAAATACCCGTGCTTAAGACTACTCTGATACATATTTAAAAGTAGAAGAATGCAAATTGAGTTATCCTATTCAATAAAAAAATGGTAAATATATTTATTCCTTCAATGCTCTTGTAATTTCTAAGCTAACAAATATATATTTTAGAAATACAATTTCACATGGTAAACAACCATACACAACGCTTCATCTCTTAACTTAGGCTTAAAAATGCAAGCAGAAGACATTTGGTCCTGTTGACAAGCTGTGCACACTTACCGGAGGGTTTTGCAGGAGCAGCTGCAGAAGCAAAAGAAAATTCCTCTTGCTTGAGAAACACTAATATAGCAGCGCAAGGTGCAGTTGAGGGCGTTTCCAAATACAGCCTGACTAATCCCCGTGCAAAACCCCAGGGTCCTGTGACGCACGTCAGCACTGCACAGCAGTTTGTTATGCTCAGCAGTGCAGCACAACGGCATACAGATGATCAGCTGGTGCACCAACAACAAAACCTTTGACCTTCACTGAATGAACAGCTTTCATGGATGCAGCAGGCAAATCTGGACTGCTCCAACAGAAGAAGGCACTTGTTTCTCAAAGCAAAAGTTTATTACTTTTTAACTGTTCTACAGAATCTTTCCAAGTATTTTAGGGTTTCCTGTTGCAGTGCCACAAATTCCTTTCAGCTTCTAGATAAGGTGTCCCGAATATTTGCATGGCAGCATGCATTTACTTGCATACAAACAGCAAATGGATCACTTAAAGTGATCTCTCTGCTTTGACTCTAAGTAAGCAGGCAATACTGAAACAGGAAATCAAGGAGGTTTGTTTGTCAGGGCTTCTGAGTGGCACGCTGACTCGACATACTTTCAGAAGGTAGTCATTGGGCGTACTGCCAGATCAAAGAGTGTAACTAGGTGATAAGGAGGATGTATTTTATTTTTAAGAGGACGAAGGAGGTATTTTCTAACCATGCTCCCACTTGTAAAGGCTTGAATGTGTCACGTGAAGGTAACTGCACAGTTGTAGCAACAACAAGCTTCCCTATGCTATATTATAATTCATGTTCAACCTTAGGTTTGTGATAATACTATTTCAGACAAACTACAAACACAGCAAACATAACACGTGACCAGGATTCTAGAAATATCTTTAGCTATGAAAATTTCCTTTTAAGGAATATGTGCTGTTGTTTTTCTATATTAAACAAATGAAAAGCTAAATAGATCAGAGGACATTTTCTGAATGGTACAGTGGATCCATACAAGCTTTGTGCCCACGTTCCTACTATAGGCCAGTATGCAGTCTGTCAGGTTTCCCCAGACTGTGACCTACAGAGAGTGCCTCCATTTTATCAGCTGTACACTGTAGTTTGATCCAGTGAACCAGTGAAAACTTCAGTCGATACTGAACACTGAATTGGCATTTTAAATGTACAAATACGGTATTAGCAAAAGTTAGAAAATGATGCAAAATTTCTGTAAGCATTAATACAGCCAACACCTAATTCTGAGAAAAACATCTACACTATCTCTAATAACAGCATGCTTTCACTTTAATGAAAATACAGTCCATGAAACTTCTTATAGACAAAATAAAGGAAATGGTATTTACAGCTCCAGGAAATCTTTGCATCGTGTGCTTTACACAACTGACTACCAGAGAACAAGTGGCTACTACTGACTTTGTTATGCTACTGCCAAGTTGAGACACCTTGCTGTTTGGTTTGCAGCGTTTAACTCCTGCTAAGAGGTGAAGTAGAATTACTGTTTCTTTTACAAAGAGAGGGAAACAACATCCAGCACGGTATGTCTACTTTCACAATACCGAAGGTCATTTAAATATATTTTGAGAGACAGAAATGAAAGAGGTATTGCCATTTCAACAGATAGCTTCTATTTTAACCTTCTTTCTTTGGCTGAAGACCAAAGGACCATGTAACTCAACTGCAGAATACTGTAAGCAGAAAAAGACTAAAACCAAAAAGAGCGAAGTGTTAAACTGTTGGGTGATTCGTTGGTAATATAAGACTATGAAAAGGTTCTACTTTCATCTGGTGGTGTGTTAAATGAACTTGGTTTATAGAGATTCAGGATGCTTTCAAAGTACTGAAAGTTTCTAGTCTAAAGCAAAGACAGACTAGTTCTGCGAGTTTTACCTCTGCCCTATGTTCAACCTATTTCCTTGGGAAAAGAAATGAACACAGCGCAGATAAGCTATGTAAGCAAATCAACTGACCTTTAAGTAAAAAGCTGAATACTTCAACTAAACTCAAATCAGTTTGGAGAGATGAAGAAAGAAGTCACACTAAGGTCTTTTCTGTTCTTTGGAATTTACTACACAAAACAGAGCTCACTGAATGCTTCTACAGGATAAACTTGAGCTTTTCATGAGCTTACTACCTTTCGGCCTTGATTAGTGAGCCTACCACAACTGAACTGAATATACCTGCACATATTTAACATATTTCCCAATTTTAAGGAAACCCTTGCAGGATCACTGTTATACGTTAGGGGACTTTCTTCCAATTTTTGCTTTTGTATTAAGACCTGCCAATATGTATATTGCAAATTAGGAAACAGGGAAAACAAATCGAACCTCGGCACTCAAACATTCAAACTGAGCAGAAAAAAATACCCAAAAAAGAGGAAAAAAAATATAATTCAAACATGATTTTTCCTCATGCCCTAGTAAGTTGAGTTGATGAGCATCATACTGCTGCCAGCAATTGCTTTTTGTATTTGTAAATAATAATCATATGGATAAGTGTTCAGCTTAATGAAATTAGGCTAAGTAAAGCTTTGGAAGGATGTCTTGCAGGAATCATAGGTAAACTTACTTTTCTGGTAGAGGTTTTACTGTAAAAAATGCTAGCCAGACTTATAGTTGGTATGATGCAATACAAAGCACTGTATGTATATGAATGCGTGTGTATTACAGAGTTAACTTGCAAGGAATGTAGATATGTGAGAGACTGTTTAAACAGAGAGTATGAATAGCACTTGCTAGAAAAAAAAAAAGCTCAGAAAAGGATTTTATTCTGGACTGGTAAGGACAAAATGAGAGCAAGAATCTTGCCTTCAGAATCTCAATGTAGAGACTTTTAAGATTCAGCAGTACCGTCGGGGATGAGAGTGTGAGAGTATGTTTTGGCTTCTCAACTATCATGTTTCAAAAATGGTAAAAATAATGCACACACAGAACAGATTTAAGAGGTCAGTAATGTATCCATGGACGTGTTTAGAAACCTTATTCAGAACAGATTTTCTAGAACTCATCCAAAACCAATCCTTGTTATGACACAAGAGGTCATCTACAGACTGGCCATTTATGATTGAACTACAAAAAGCTATTAGTGCTGTTCTACTACAGACACACATGCAACCAAATATGATGAATAGCTAAACTTGCAGCTGAAAGATCAAATGCAATACAGGACTCCCTACCTTAACTGGGAATAAAGCAGAAATGGAAAAGGTACCAAGAGGGACAGTAAGAATGAGTGAAAACGAAACGAAACGAAAAGCTTACATGCAATTAACAACTGAATATACTAAAATTCTTCAGCCTGGAAAAGAAATGACTAGATGGCACGAGGAAAGCTAATATAGAAAGATTCTCTGGGCCACTGCTAAGCAGATGATATTTGTACCAGGTGAGACCTTTCACAATTTGCTGTTTATGACAGTTCTGAAGTTTAATTTCAAGTGTCTTAATTATTTTCCATTCTTTGTTTTTTCCTTTCAGTTTTCCTTCAGGGAACATAGGGACATAAAATTCATTTAGAAAATTAAAATGTTTGAATTCGAGTTTTTCCTTAGAAGTCTTATGGTACAGGATGGATACTGAAGCTTCACTACTTGAAAGATCCAATTCCCTTTCTTGTTACACAGAATGTAATGCTTATTGAAAGAATGTTTACACGTGAGGTTGTTGGTAGAACTAACCTCTCTACAAAATATCTAGTCAAACAGTATCCAATCCTAAGTACTGACAGTATGTAGACACAGCCGTATATTTATAAATTCTTAGTTAGCTATTAGATGTGGAGAAGCTCAGCTAACATAATTATATAACTTTAATGAGATGTACTTTTACTTTCCAAACGCTACATTTGCATGTATACTTTTTATTATGAAATATCCTGTATTATGTCTATGGCTACATACATTAAAAGAATTTAAAAACAAGTGCTTGCCTTCCTAGAAGCTTCCCATGCAATGTTGTCTAGAATGGAGCTTGCATTAAACCCAAGGCCTGGACTGAAACAGTTGCTGTTGATTCTCCTCTTATCTGCTTGCAAGAAGAAGAAGAAGAAAAAAAAAAGCTTAGATTCACCAAGCCTAAGAATTCTGTATCTAGATCAAATAAACTCTGACCCTTGAATGGCAGAGTTGCAGGACCCAGTCTGAAAGCCAAGTCAGCAGGACAAAGTTTAACCCACAATATATTACCAGACACTAAAATTCTCACGAAAGATTGCTGTGTTAATATAATACTGTAGTTAAAGTTACATGCTGAGACTAATTAATTTTTTAACTGCTATGGCCTCTTACAGTACAGATCTTCACTTAAACATCTCAAAAAATAATAATAAAAATAATTCACTTATTTCTAAACATGAATTGCAGCTACCAGTCACTCATGTTAAGAATAATAGACAGTAAGATGACCAGAAGTGTAATGCATTGTTTTGCATCTGTGTCCCAGCGCCTCATGGGTGTTTCTGGCTAACTGTTAATATCTGCTAAGTGTAAAAATATAGTCTGACAACGACTAAGTTCCCACCAAAGAGTGAGAACTTGGAAAAATCAAGGTTAATAGTACATTTCAATGGTACTCTATCTGAGCATCATAATGGAGAACCACAAACTCATGTAGAAAACAAAAGCTCCAATAAATCTGAATTATTTCACTAATCCAATTTACAGAGTAGGCAATTAGTTCCTGGTATAAGAGGGTAAAAGGAAAATATGGCTAACAAGTAAGGAAAAATTAGAAATAATAAGTTAGATCAAGAAACTTTCTTGGCAGTGAAATGTCATGGTTTTAGCTGGGGAAGAATTGATTACATTTTTCTTCATAGTGTCTGGTAGGATGTTACATTTTGACTTTAGGAGAAAAACAGTGTTGATGACATGTTTCAGTTGTTGCTACACGGTGCTGCATGGAGCCAAGGACACTTCAGTTCTTCAGCTTCTGGTACTGTCCTGCCAGTGAGGGGCATGAGGGGCACAAGAGGCTGAGGAGACGGGGAGAAAATCAGGACAGCTGACCTGAACTGGCCAAAGAAGATATTCCATACTAATATCCAATATCATATGACACAATGTGAGGAAACTGCAGAATTGAGGGGAGTTGGCTGTGGATTGGGGAACAGGACACTGCTGCTGCTAGGGAATTGGCCAGGCACTGGTCAGAGGGTGGTAAACAGTTGGGTTGTGCATTACTTTTTTTCCCCCCTGATTCTCTCTCCAGTCCTACTGCGTAGAGGGGGACTGTATGAAAGACTGTGTGATGTTTAACTGGCTGCTGGCTTAAACCACAACCCAGAAACATCGTAAGTCTGAAATTCTGTACTTAGACACTTAGTGAATACTCAGTGTCCAAGTCTGGGCTTTCTCTTACGCCACTTAAAAAACAAAAACCAACCAAACAAAAAACAGTAGAATAATTCCATCCTAAGAACATTCTTTTTAAAGACTGGCATATATGAAAGCAGAAGCCACATTTTCTTCTACCACTGTGTATAATTTATGGAGTTTACATAAGTATTACTCAACAGTTCCCTTGTATTTACTGTTTGCGTTTAGTTACTTGGTGCAATTCTGACTTTGCTGGCATTACTGAACAAAAGGAATATAGTTATTTCAGGATGTAAACACAAGTGGTCTCACTTTCAACCTGTGAGCTGCAGCCTTAAGCACACATCCACTTCTAGAAAGCAGAATCATAGAATCACAAGGTTGGAAAGTACCAACAAGATCATCTAGTCCAACAGTCAATACTTTTTTAACATTCACATAAAAGGGTCTTTTATTTGAATGTTAAAAAACATTCAAATACCTTTGGGTGGTCAAATTAGGAAAATCTTACAAGGAAGGATGTATGATTTTTTAAACGGTCAGAAACTTTGTCAGTCATAGAGGAGATCAGCACAACAGCCACAGATGCCAAATTAATGGCAGTACTAGACAAAGTGCTGCATGATTGACAAGGGACTAAGAAGCTGCCTGCAGCGACTGTGGTAAGTTCTTTGATGTTTGAAAGCAGCTGATCATTGCTGAGTACTTCTTGGTAAGAGAAAACAACTGCAACTTGTCAACATGACTGTCATATGAAGACCTCTACACCAGGATCTCACTGCAGACCAATTGCTGCACAGCAATTTGTCTGGAAGGAGCCCAGAGGAAAAGGTTGTCTTGATATCCAAAGTTTTATTCTTCACACCTACAACTACAGTATACTCAGCAAATTATTTTGCCCAGACTTGTCTTTCCTTATATCTCTCTGCATGCTAGTTAGAAAAAGAGGGTGGGGAAAGTGGCTGTGAGCTATTTCTGCCTCTTGGCTGCAGTCAGCATGTGATGGGAGCAGCCAAGTTTCGGTGCTGAGCATTTAACAGGCAGCAGACATAGCTGTCGCTCCAGACGACAGCAGTTCAGCTGTACATGTTTGATCTGGAGACAGCAGTGGCCAGGAAATGCCGGTTGTTGCTGGACAGGGCGTATTAAATGACAAGTTATTTGTAAAGAGCGCTAATCCAGATTCAGAGAGCCACTCTGCAACTGATGGGAAGTGCACACCGCAGCCACCTGCTGTTCGGCACTGTCTACTGCAGTTGCACTTCTACAAGCTCGAGAATTAAGTACCTTCTGACAGCTGCTCCAGCTTACAGCAATAAGGTCTATCAGGCTGTTCCTCTCTCATGCTGTTTTTCCTTAAAGTCTCTCACGGCTTACTCTTCACAGCCTTCAGCCCGCTGGAAAACAGTATGCTTGTATGCAGGCATGGAGAGAGAAAAGGGGATTGACGTGTTGAAGACAATTAGCATTAGGCAAGACAGAACAAAATAGGTAATTGGCCTATGAATGATATTCATTCAAGTGCCAGTAACTGGTAAGAGGCAGACATTCACATTTCTTGAAGCAAGGCACTTCAGAAGATTTGAAACGTTTTCCAGACCTGTCATGACAATTTAACACAAGTTAAATTAACATTGCTAGTGAACTTCCAGCAACACCCAGAAGTCCCACATGATACATGAGAGTGTCCATATTCCTTCCATTCCGCTTTTTGATTCCCATTTGCTGAGGCTCAAACTCATCTTTGCCTTGGAAGAGGAAAAAATACTTACCTGACAGAATTTCACCTACTAGCAATTTAGATTCCTGAAGGATAGTGTCATCAGTATGCTACATATTATACCCTCCTTCATTTCCTTCTCCACTTGGAGGTTGCTGACTAACAGCAGTGTGAAGGTCACTTGTCATTACATTGGTCACCTATAAAACAAGAAGCCACTCTTGCCAGAGACTGGCAAGTAAAGGAAAATAATAATAAAGCCTTTGCACACAACCTTATGACAGTCATGCTCACAGAATACTTTCTGTTACTTCTTAAAGAAGGGAGATAAGTAACAGCTACCTCATTTCTTACTGTTTTTACTTATTTCTCTCAAGGAAAATTTGAACCCTGCAAGACTCATGCACTTCACTTCCCCCTCTCACAAGGTAAAAAGGAAGCAGATGCCAGAAGCATCCAACAACAGGTGGTTGAGAAGTTTTCTCTAAAATAGGAAAGTGTTTTTTAAAGGGATTTTAAATTTGTAACCACTGAAGCTTGATTTGGTCTGTTTAATGGAACTTCACATGTCTGCCTCAACGTTTACTGATAACAACTCTCTTACTTTGAAAATGGAGCCAAGTATGTGAATCAGTGCCTAAGATAAAATCTCTTAGAAGAGATTTCATACCAAAAAGCTGCCATGCTTGGAGCAAGCTCTGCCTTTCTCTTGTAACTTGAAGTTCTGAACAGCTGTGATCCTAAAAGCAGGATTGTCAGCACTATCTATTGTGTAAGTGAATATGTTACCTGAAGTGCTTACCTGACAGATTCATTTATCAGAAATACATTTGTCATTGACACAATATATATATATATATATTTTCAGTAGCAAAGGAAAAATCTTTACAACAAACTTGAAAAGCTAATCTTGCTGGCCAAAACATAATCTAAACATGGCACAGATTCAATGCAAACACACGTTTAAAAAACATTAGGCATTTTCTGAACAGCAACACAAATGTGGTATTGAGGATGGGAGCTGGTGAAAACAATTTGCTCGACATGGATTTACAGATCTACAGACATGGAATGTCTGTATCATATGATCATCATAGAATCATAGAATGGAATCACAGAATGGCCTGGGTTGAAAAGGCCCACAAGGATCACCTAGTTTCAACCCCCCTGCTGTGTGCAGGGTCTCCAACCACCAGTCTAGATCAGTCTGCCCACCCAGAGCCTGTACTTCCATGTTCTGTTAGTCTATTGCCCAAGTGACTCTAACTTCTAGTGTTATCAATACTAGAATTTAAAAAGAAAGAGCTGTTTGTAGTTATCCAGTGTAATTCCACAGAATGTTTTCAAATGAGTTTTATAAAATCCAAGGTTTTTTTTTTGTTTGTTTGTTTGTTTGTTTTCAAGAGAAAAAACCAACAAAACATTATCTAGACTGCCAATCTCTGCTCTGTATGGGACCTCACAGAAACCAAAAGCAAAACATCCCACTCAGATCACTGAGCAATGTGATGGATGACTGCAGAACACCACTGAAATACTTTATCCGGCAGCAGGCACGAGGGCTGTGATTAAGAACACCGACTGGAATTCTTCTCTGGGCCCACATTATCAAACACAGCACTGAATGACTTCTACTGCTCAGTGTCGTTTACCACAGCCAAGAGCGACACCCCGCTCTGCATACACAGTCCTGACTGTCGTCAGCAAACTCTTCGTGTTTCCGTGTTTAAATCAATCAAAACACCTGAGCTCCTGGCGAGGTCCCGCAGGGACTCAAAGAACAGCCACCAGCCAACACAAAAGGGCGTGCTGATTTCTGTTCAGTCCTTTAGCACGGTGACACCGAGAGATAAACGCGAGGTGTGAAGGCTATGGGGGGCACCAGCATATCGCCTGCGCTACGTCCCTTTACGCCTAGCATTACACCAGCGGTCATCTGAATAACGCTCGCCATAACAACAAATCTACCAAAGCCAACACCGAGACGGCTCCATCTTTTCACAGTACCCGAACGGGCACTGCTTCCCAGTTTCGCAGAGGGCCGAACACGCCCGCCACTGCCCTTCAGCAGCTACAGGCGGGCACTGAGCCGCGCCAAACCCGGCGCCCGCCCGAACTCGGCCGCTCACACGTACCATCTCGATGATCTTCGTCTTCCTGCCCGTCTTCTTCTTCATGGTGAAGATGTACTGGGCCAGCACCACGCCGCCCACCAGGGCGCACACGCTGGCGCTGGCAACCGCCCCCATCTTGGCCACGGCCGCGCGGTCCATGACAGCACACCACCCTCAGCCCGCCCGGCGGGCGCGCAGTACGGGACTCCACGCGGGGCGCTGCGTGCGGGCGGCACCACGAGCGTGAAAGGGGGAGCCCGGGGACACCGCGTGCAGCAGGGAGGCGTGTCAGAGCACGGAAAGGTTCCAGTGAGAGCAGTGAAAAGGGAAATACCCAGCCAGAGCTGAGGAAGCTCCGGAGGAACGCAGATGAACCTCCTCTTTTCCCGCTTACCCCCTATCCCCCCCCGCGAGCAGTAGTGGGAGAACCCGGCGCGCCGGCCACACTTCCGGCGGCGCCCTACTACGTTTCCCAGCACAACCGTGCCGCCCGTTGTCACGGCAACGGCGCCCGAGGTGCTGGCGGCGGCGGGGCCGGGGTCGGAGCGCTGCTGGCCTCCGCGTCCCGAGGGCGGCCACAGCTTGTGGCCGGGAGTCCCTCCGCTTGGTGCGGCCTCTCGCTCTGCTGCCGGTCTGGTAAGCTCCCGCCGCTTCTCGACGCCCTCGTCCCGCTGTGATGTCTGGGACTGGGGTTGGGGTTCCGGGGCTTGAGGCTGAGGAGTCCAAGTGCAGAGCTATGTGAAGGAGCAGGCATGCGAGCGGGCGGGCTGTGCGGGCACGAAGCAAGAAGGATTTCTGAGTGGAAGGAAACTTGTCTCCCCCGGGCTGTTAATCAG